>NC_044043.1:63648969-64848969 GCF_901765095.1 Microcaecilia unicolor | reverse complement strand
TAGGGAAGGGCAAAGTTGCCAAAAGATGGGGGGGGAAGGAAAGGCGCCATGGCAAGAGGGAAAACAGAAAGATTCACACTTTGTTGTGTTAAGAAAAAGAAAATTAGATTTGAGCCAAGTGGAGACCTGCTTCAGGCAATCATTAAGAAGAGAGATAGAAAGTGAATGATCAGTAACACGGCAAAGTATTTGGATGTCATCAGCAGAACAGAATGGTATACAATCGTGATCGTGAATAATGGTCAGTAGTGGAGATAGAAAGATGTTAAAGAGTGGGAGTGAGAATAGAACCTTGAGGTACACCTGACTGGAGAGCAAAGGAAGAAGTAGCTGTACGATTGAAAGCTAACTAAAAGGTACTGTACCGCCAGAGAACAGCTCTAGCAATCCGAGACAACTAGAAAACCATGAGAGAACAGTGTCTGTGATACCAATGGAGCTTAAACGGTGAAGAAGCAGGGAGAGATCTACTAGATCAAAAGTGAAGGTACTGGTTGTTTTCTTGGATCTTCCAAGTGATACCTATCCAAAGAAGCAAGAATGGAGTCACCGAGGGCTAAAAGGAGAGTTTCAGTGCTGTGCTGGTGTCCAAAGCCGTTTGAAAGAGATGAAGGATATTTGTGTTCTTGATATATTGTTCTAGCTGAATGAGAACAAGTTTCTCAAGAATTTTTGAAAAGAAAGGAAGGTTGGAAATAGGGTGGAAGCTAGATGGAAAAGAGGGGTTGTGCGGTCTTTAAAGAAAGGTGTGCACAAGGGCATGTTTCCAGGTGAGTGTGAGTAGGGGGAGGGGACGGGCCTGAGATAGACTAAGATGTAGTGGGGGATAAGGAAAAACATGAGAAGCAAGCCGTTTCACAGGAAGTGCAGGTCAAAGGTTGGCGCTTGAGAAGGATGGGTTAAGTGATGTGATGATCTATGAAACAGAAAGAGGGGTGGGATGGTTGAAGGCAGGCCAAGTGGCTGTGAGTGAAAGTGCTCGAGATATGGGGGTAAAAGAGGAGACAGGAGGATTGGGGGAAGAAGAGAAAAAGTGTGAGATAGAGGTGGAGGGGAGGAAGTGGAGCAGGAAGAGGGGGAAGGGGTCGGACGGACAGCGGAATGAGTATTGTTCAAGAGCAAATGACAAAGGGGTGCAGTCTTATCCTGCCAGGTAGATGCAAGGGAGTCCAGAGAAAGAATAGAGGGATAGTAACCAGGGGAAATAGTAGATGCAGGGGCGACTGAGTTGAAGATATGGAATAGAGCCTGTGGGTGGTTTAAAGCAGAAGAGATTGTTTTGCTGAAAAATTCCCTTAGAACAATGAAGTTCTCATCGATATTTGTGGCTATGGAAAAGAGCCAGGGATGATGAAGAGCAAGATTTATGCCAGCATCTTTCAGCACTGCAAATAGGAAGACTTAAGAATACGAAGAGTAGGGGTGAACCAAGGGGCAGAATGGGAATAGTGACTATGGGCAATAGTGAGGAGGGCATACAGGTCAACAATAGAGGAAAGAGAGTGACTGAGATCATCAACCTGCTGTGAGAGAGAGAGGAGGAAGAGGGGGGAAGGAGAGAGAGAGAGAGAGAGAGAGAGAGAGAGTCAAGAGTCAAGAGAAGCAGCTATAAAAGCAGTAGGGTGGTCTTTTAAGAGAGTGGGAAGGAAAGGTAACAGGGGATGGGCACAGGAAAGGGAAGAGTAAAGCTAAGAAGAAGATGATCAGTCCAAGGGACTCAGATCCAGTACTGGTGAAATAAGAGCTTTCATCTCCACCACTAATCCAGCACCAGTCAGATAAGAGCTCTCAGTTCTACCATTGTTAAGAAAACTATCCTCAGCCCCATTGCTGGTGAAGTATGATTACCTTTATCCTCATTAAACTGGCCAGTCTTCAAAACCTAAAAAAGATTAAATATTTATTTGGATTTAGCTCGCACCTTCTCAGTTGTAGCTGAAAGTGAGTTACATTCAGGTATTTCCCTGTCCCCAGAGGGCTATAATCTAATTTTGTACCTAAAGCAATGGAGGATCAAGGAACTTGGCCAAGATGACAAGGAGCATCAGTGAGATTTGACCCTTGTTTTGCTAGTTGTTCTAATCACTAGGACAATGATCATGCCAGGATGAATGACAAATGATGTATTTCCCCTTCCTCCATTTGCAAAATCATGCATTTCTGTTTGGACACTGGGTGTGAAAAAGCATGGTAAACTGTGTCTGATTAGGGTGACAGGGGCTGTATGAGGCATGTATGTAGGTCTTTTGAAGGGCAGTTAATGTGTGACTTGGCACGCTGGTTTTGCATTATTTTAATGGTTAGTTCACACTAAATTGCACATTAACCGCCATTTGTGTTAGGGGGCGTTAACTAGGTGGGGTATGGGCAGAGTGCTGTGGAGAGCAAACTGCAGGTAGCATATGGTACACACCTAGATAGGCGGCGCTATGTGCATCCACGCTAATTGCGCCTATAGGGGCCCTTTTACTAAAGGGTTGGCGTGCAGCAACAGGCTTGCTGTGTTCCAATTCAGAACTACCGA
This sequence comes from Microcaecilia unicolor, assembly GCF_901765095.1. NCBI lineage: Eukaryota > Metazoa > Chordata > Amphibia > Gymnophiona > Siphonopidae > Microcaecilia > Microcaecilia unicolor. The sequence continues at coordinate 64,846,445 of NC_044043.1, read as the reverse complement.
AGGAGCCTGGCAGTAGTTCCCACCCCCAGCACGTGCCATTTCTGGCGCTGCAAAAATATTTTCTATTTTTGTAGCATTGGTGCTTACCTGGCAGTAATCACTGCCTGGTTATCATAGGGTTAGCGTGGGAGCCCTTAGCGCCACCTCAATGGGTGGCAGTAAGTGCTCCCCCCCCTGAAATGGCCGCGCAGTAACTGGTTCACTTACCAGATGGCCATTTCTTTTTTGGGGGGGGGGGCAAAAAGGGGGCTTCAGCGAAAGTCAAAAACACACGCTGACGCTAGTGCAGGCCCCTTTTATCACAGCTTATGGATATTTTAATAGTAACATAGTAATGTAACATAGTAGATGACGGACGACAGAAAAAGACCTGTACGGGCCATCCAGTCTGCCTAACAAGATAAACTCATATGTGCTACTTTATGTGTATACCTGACCTTGATTTGGATCTGCCATTTTCAGGGCACAGACCATAGAAGTCTGCCAAGCAATAGCCCCGCCTCCCACCACCGGCTCTGCCACCCAATCTCCGCTAAGCTTCTGAGGATCCATTCCTTCTGAACAGGATTCCTTTATGTTTATCCCACACATTTTTGAATTCCGTTACTGTTTTCATCTCCACCATCTCCCGCGGGAAGGCATTCCAAGCATCCACCACTCTCTCCGTGAAAAAATACTTCCCGACATTTTTCTTGATTCTGCCCCCCTTCAATCTCATTTCACGTCCTCTAGCTCTACCGCCTTCTCATCTACGGAAAAGGTTCGTTTGCGGATTAATACCTTTCAAATATTTGAATGTCTGTATCATATCACCGTTTCGCCATTCCTCCAGGGTATACATGTTCAGGTAAGCAAGTCTCTCCTCATATATCTTGTAACGCAAATCCCATACCATTTTTCTAGCTTTTCTTTGTACCGCTTCAATTCTTTTTACATCCTTAGCAAGATACAACCTCCAAAACTGAGCACAATACTCCAGGAGGGCCTCACCAACGACTTATACAGGGGCATTAAAACCCCTTTTCTTCTGCTGGTCACACCTCTCTCTATACAGCCTAGCAACCTTCTAGCTATGGCCACCGCCTTGTCACACTGTTCCGTCTCCTTCAGATCCTCAGATACTATCACCCCAAGATCCCTCTCCCTGTCCGTACATATCAGACTCTCACCGCTTAACACGTCTCCCGTGGATTTCTACTCCTTAAGTGCATCACTTTGCATTTCTTCGCATTGAATTTTAATTGCCACACCTTAGACCATTCTTCTAGCTTCTGCAGATCCTTTTTCATGTTTTCCACTCCCTCCCGGGTGTCCACTCTGTTACAAATCTTAGTATCGTCTGCAAAAAGGCAAACTGTACCTTCTAACCCTTCGGCAATGTCACTCACAAATAAATTGAACAGAATCGGCGCAGGAATAGCTAAAGAATATGTCGGGCGTACCCCAAGTTTTTGCGTTAAGGCACAGTAACTACAAAATCTAATGCCCTTTAGTAAAAGGGCCCCTTTGGGTGTGTCTGTGTGCATAGATGGACAGACAAACCAACAGACTTATGGATAGAACCTCTCAAATAGGAACTATCGCTTGGGCAAAATGTTACTAAAAATACTTGGTTCACTCCCAGCTCCCTCCAGGGACAATCCCACCCACCTGAAACCCGCTCACCTACTGAAGAGTTTCCAGCCAGTATGCTCCTAGTCATTTCTGATCCAAGCAAGGGATAAATAAATGTGAGAGATAATATCCACTTTAGACAGTTGCTATTAAGATGACTACTTACTACTACTACTTATCATTTCTAAAGCGCTACTAGACGTACGCAGCGCTATACACTTGAACATGAAGTGACAGTCCCTGCTCGACAGAGCTTACAATCTAATTAGGACAAACAAGAGATAAGGGAATATTAAAGTGAGGATGATCCTGAATGATGACTGAATGATGATTATATTGGAAAGATATAGGAGTGGATAGTAGCCAGTTAAAAGATTTAATGACTGGCACTTGTGCTCACCAGGGGTGTAGCCAGACAACAGATTTTGGGTGGGCCTAGGCAAGCAATGGGTGGGCACCAAGTGTTCTTCCCAATCCCCACCATAAAAATATCTGAGCTGGCGGGAAAACGCTTCTTTCCACCTTGGCAGTCTGCAGTAGGCATGCGCTGAAAACTGAGCATGCACAGGTGCCAGTGTTGTGGAGAGCAGCGTTTTAATTACTATCAGGGGGATGTCTTCAGCTGGCGGAGCTTGGGATCCCCACCAGCTACCGCTAAACATGTGCTACTGTTGGGTGGGCCTGAGCCCTAAGTGGGTGGGCCCTGGCCCACCCAGGCCCACCTGTGGCTACGCCACTGGTGCTCACAAGGCCCATACTTGCATTAATTCACCCCCCCCCCCCCCCATTTGTGTACCACACATTTCTCTCTCTCTTTATATAAAATGTTCAATTCATTTTATGGCACAAGAACAAAACAAAAGTTCAACAAGATAAAATGCACCAGGAAGAAATAAAACCACAAAATATGAGTAATTTTTGGTAGTTAAAAACGTTTAAGCTAATCTTTTACTGACTTTTTTTCTTTTTATATTTGAACAAAAGAAAGGCTGTTGTCACAGTTTTGATATTTCTTGGTTTCTGTCCGAGTTCCACCTTCTTTTTTTTTTTCTTGTCTTCTCTGCCGCTCCACCCTGGATAAATAAAGTGAAGAGGCTGGCACCAGCTGGGAAAGAAAATACAGCAATCACTACATTTTTTTCATATTTTTTTTTTTTTACTGGGCTGGGGTTTTTGGGCAAAGGACAAAAGATATTGTTGAGTTAGCACAACAGGGAGTCTGAGTCACTGACACAAATCAACTCTTCAAGAGATTTCTCTCAGGCAATCGGGTGCAACTGTATCATTCAGCTACTCATTCTGCTGTGCCAGGGTAAAGATTCAAAAACATTTGCACTCTGATCCACACCCATACATGTATACTCTTATGTGCACATAAACATGTACATGGACTCACACACGTGTACACGCACACTCACAAACGTAGACACGTGCAGTCTCAAACACACAGAGGCAAGTACACGAACTCAGGGACAGACACCGAGCCTACAAATACAGAGAGAGACGTGAGAGAGAGGCACACATTCTTCCACTCATATCTCTCTATATAAAACGCACCTCCAACGTTCTGAAGCCTCCACAAGTCCCAACGTTCTAAATGCATGGTGGTGAAACCAGGAATTCGCCCATGAGTGTTGGCCCCGCCCCCCACGTAAAACATCATGACGTCGAGGGCGGACCAATGACACTCAACCAACATGACATAAAACACATCGCGGAACAATGAAAACCAGCAGAAACAGTTGCTACGCGACGTCAACAGCAACGCTAAAAGGACCATATAGATCTCTGCTCTCCACACAAACAACGGACACGGAGGGCATAGGAGGGAAGGAAAAAAAAACAGCACATACACACATACTCTCACTCTTAACTGGCAATAATGAGCAACTGACCTGCCACTATCACAGGGACTGCTAGCACCTCTCACTCTCTCACACACACACATATACACGGGACACGGGGGATGGAAGACAAGGAACGAATCGTTGGGTATGGAGGGGGCGGCAGGGAAGATAAGGCAAGAACTGCCTCAAATGGTTTGTGCTGTGCTATGTGCAATTATAATGCTGTCTCTTCATTTTTACCCTACCCTTTCACATACACACGCACCCACACACATATACACACTCTCTCACACAGACACACAAACACGCCTCAAATGGTTCAGCTGTCCTATGTAAAATTTCACTGGTCTCTTCATTTTCACCCTACCTGTGCACACTCTCTTTCACACAGACACACACACACACACACACACACTTTCTCTGTGTCACACACAGACACACAGACACACATACATATACACACTCTCACTCTCTCTATAGCCTTGATAGCGCCCGTTTCATTTGTTTACGAAATGGGCCTTTTTTACTAGTATAGGCATAAATACTTACATAAATCCAGACACTTTCACACGTACACACACAAAGAAACAAAAGTACGTGCTTAGAAATTCATATGCATAAATCCTCCGACATACAGACACATACTCGTATGAAGTCTCGCACCAAATTGATACTACTGCCGGGTTAGCGTGGGCGCCCGGCGGTAATTTCAATGTTGACACGTGCTATTTCCACAGTAGAAATTATTTCTCTACTTTCTACCACTGGAGGGGGGGGGGGAGTGTGGGCACTCCCAGTGATAATTGGCAGTACGGCCACATTGGCACATGCTACCAGCATGTGTAGAGCGTGAGCCCTTACAGCTAGGTCAATGGCTGGCGGTAAGTACTCGGGCAGTAAATAGTCAGGCGCTACTTTTAATTTTAGCACGCAGCCATTTACCGGCCCACTAAAAAAGCCCTTTTTCCCAGCTGTGGTAAAAAAAATAGCCCAGCATGCACCAAATTCACACATCTAGACTACAGCAGGCCACCTTTTACCGCAACTGTAGGCACCTGAAATATGCTTCCCTACTTAATCCTTTCTGAATTCATCCCTCTTCCAACCCTCATTATACATTCTTCCTTAATTAAAAACACTATCCCAATATACACCCTCTTCCCACTCCCTACCTCTACCACCCTCCTCCCTTACCTATCTTACACATTTAAATAGTCCACCTCTTTATTCACTATATTACAGTTGTTATCCATTTTATGTGATCTTGTAAACCTGTTATATTATGTAAGCCGCATTGAACCTGCTAATAAGTGGGAAAGCGCGGGGTATAAGTGTTACAAATAAATAAATAAAGACAGGAAAGTGGGAGATAATGGTAGTTGAGCGGCGAAATGGGGCAACTAGCCAACTGTTTACTTATTTATTTAAATATTTTCTATTCCGTACAATCCTACAACTCTAGACAGATAACATTACATACACAATAAAATTTAAAAACATACACACACTCTACATCAGGAGTGTCCAACCTCGGTCCTTGAGGGCCGCAGTCCAGTCAGATTTTCAGGATCTCCCCAATGAATATGCATGAGATCTACTTGCATGCGCTGCCTCCGTTGCACGCAAACAGTTCTCATGAATATTCATTGTGGAAATTCTGAAAACCTGACCTGGTGAGGGCTGAGGTTGTATTCCCCTGCTCTACACATTACAAGAAGACTCTTACTCAGTGCAAAAATAATCAATCAACAAAGTATCAGCATGTTTGAACACTTATCTGCAAGCAGCAGCAAAAGCTTGAGCAAAAAGAAATGCTTTCAAATATTTACGAAATTGAAGACGCGAAGTCATACTTCAATTTATGAAAGGTAATAAATTCCATTGTTTCACTCCCTCAATGTAAAAAAAAAAAATAGAAGAACGGTATTCAATGGATGCTTGGAATGCCCTCTCGCGGGAGGTGGTGGAGATGAAAACGGTAACGGAATTCAAACATGCGTGGGATATGCATAAAGGAATCCTGTGCAGAAGGAATGGATCCTCAGAAGCTTAGCAAAATTGGGTGGCGGAGCAGGTGGGGGGAAGAGGGGTTGGTGGTTGAGAGGCGAGGATAGTGGAGGGCAGACTTATACGGTCTGTGCCAGAGCCGGTGATGGGAGGCGGGACTGGTGGTTGGGAGGCGGGAAATACTGCTGGGCAGACTTGTACGGTCTGTGCCCTGAAAAAGGCAAGTACAAATCAAGGTAAGGTATACACATATGAATTTATCTTGTGGGCAGACTGGATGGACCATGCAGGTCTTTTTCTGCCGTCATCTACTATGTTACTATGTCTAACTTGATGAAAGAAAGGAATATCGAGTAAAAATTTATCTGAAAAATTCAAGGTTCGAGAAGGTCGATAGATTCTCAAAGAACTAGTAACAGAAACTGGAATATTGTCACTCAGAGCCTTAGAAATCAATATCAAGACTTTAAATCTGATCCTCCATTGAATGGACAAACAATGCAACTCTTAAGTATTGGTGCAATATCAGAAAAATGAGAAGTATCTGTAAACAAACGAGCAGCAGAATCTTGAGTAATTTGTAGAGGTTGAATCCTACATAATGGTAAACCAAGGTATGAAACATTGCAGTAATCAAACAAAGGTGTGATTATACACTGTAGCACTGTTCTAAAATTGAAAAAAAAACAATAACAACTGTTTCAGCCTTCTAATTAATCACAGGTTAAAACAAACTTTCTGAACAGTAGTTCTAACCTGAATTGAAAGTGACAAATTAGTTTCCAGCCATATCCCAAGATACTTCAACCTCCTCACAATGGGAACTTTCAAAGAATCTATTAAAAAGGTTTTTGGAACCAAAGAAGGGGAAGCCTTACCGGATAAAAATAAAATCTGTGATTTAGAGGCATTCAACTGAAAACGATTAGCATTCATCCAAGCCCTCACCGATTGTAGACAAATAGTTTAAAAAGCGTGTGTAACTGCACAGGGGCATTCCCATGGGAAGGGTAGAGCACATTTTATCGAATACTCCCATTTGCTTGCACACCTGCACCATTTAGGCACGCCCATTTACACCAGCCATAGACATGTTACGTATTATTAGGAAAGAAATGAAAAACAAAAATGAGAACGTTATAATGCCTACTTAGCGCTCCATGGTGCGACCGCACCTCGAATACTGTGTGCAATTCTGGTCACCGCAACTCAAGAAAGAAATAGTGGAATTAGAAAAGGTACAGAGAAGGGCGAAGAAAACGATACAGGGGATGGGACAAGTTGCCTATGAGGAAAGTCTAAAGCGGCATGGGCTCTTCAGCTTGGAGAAAAGACGGCTGAAGGGAGATATGATAGAGGTCTTAAAATAATGAGTGGAGTGGAACGGGTAGACGTGAATCCCTTGTTTACTCTTTCCAAAATACTAGTAAATTTAAAACGAATCAGAGAAAATATTTCTTCACTCAATGTGTAATTAAACTCTGGAATTTGTTTCCAGAGAATGTGGTAAAAACAGCTAGCTTAGTGGGGTTTAAAAAAGGTTTGGCTAGCTTGCATGATCACACCCTAACATTTTGTCTGTATCACCCCAACCTATTTACCGAGACTTCTTTACTGTATTTGTTCACACCGGAGTCTGTAACCACCTCTCCAGAACTATGTAAGCCACTTTGAGCCTACTAATAAGTGGGAAAATGTACTCAATCTACAGCCCCCCATTACCTCTCTTCCCTCCTCTCCCCCTATGTCCCCACCCGTAACCTCCGCTCTCAGGACAAATCACTCCTATCTGTACCCTTCTCCACCACCGCTAACTCCAGACTCCGCCCCTTCTGCCTCGCATCACCTTATGCCTGGAACAGACTCCCCGAGCCCGTACGCCATGCGCCCTCCCTGCCCATCTTCAAGTCCTTACTCAAAGCCCATCTCTTCTCCCTTGCTTTTGGCGCCTAACCACCTTCCCCACTCATGATACCTACACTGACTACATAGTTTGTAACCTTTAGATTGTAAGCTCTTTTGAGCAGGGACTGTCCTTCCCCATGTTTTAACTTGTACAGCGCTGCGTAGCCCTGGCAGCGCTATAGAAATGCTAAGTAGTAGTAGTAGTAGTAGTAGGATACAAATGTAGCAAATAAATAAATACAAATAAAAAATGTGGCCAAACATCCCTCTTTTACTACAGTAGAAATTCAGAAAAAAACCACAATGGGCCCTGTTTACAAAGGTGCGCTAGCGTTTTTACAGCACGCTAAAAATTAATGCATGCTAACCGTGTAGACACCGAATATTATGGGCATTTACACGGTCAGTGCGTGCTTTTTTGGACGCACTAAAATGCTAGTGAACCTTTGTCAGCAGGGCCCCAAATTTTGCAACTATTTACCTCCTGCAGGCCAAAACTGCCGGGGGTAAATCAACCACTTGGGGGAAGTTATCAACATGGGCTACCGTGAATGTGTGGTATTTTATTGTTAACCCTAGTTATTAGTAACTAGGACATTGCATAAAATGAGACCTGTGCTAAAACAGCACAAGTTAGTAGTAAAATAACACGTCTTAATGGTAGACCAAGTTAATAACTTCCCTTTTGAATGTACTTAAACATACACATGTTCTCATATCAAGACACAAACGCAAACATCCATTCATAAACACCTAGACACATATGGATCAATATTTAAATAGGACGTCAAGCAATATCCTGCTATATATATTTAAATATATGTACAATTTATGCAGCTTTTCAGCAGTGCTGCACACTTCTGACCCAGGATTGTTATGGTGCTCACAAGCAGCTGCAGCCTGACACACAGGATGTTCACAAATGCAATTTGCATTTCTTTGTGCCGAACTGCACTAACCAGAGAGGAAAAACATTGGGCTGTTCCTGCTGGTTTCATGTTAAGCCCCTGACGCAGCCCTTGAGAGGGTGAAACATGGCCTTATTGGGCAGTTCGAAGAAAGTTGCAGGTGATTTTATGTAGCTGCATTGAATACATTTTATTTTATTTCAACTCATGGGTCTGCTTTTCCTTTCTGCTGTTCTGGACCTTGCAGACCGCTTGCCTGTGTGCTTTTTAGGACCTTCTATAACCCAGGCGCATATGGACTAGGCACACTCCTGACCGGCCCGAGGCCCTCCCAGGTCCACACTCCCCTTGCAGCTGCACACTATGGAGCCCTTTTACAGAGCGGCGGTAAGCCCAACGCAGGCTTACCGCTCGCTCTTTCGGGAGTGCCGCAAGCCCAACGTGGCCGCCGCCGCCGGTAGTCCTGCCCTGACCGCGCGCCATTTCTGGGGAAAAAAGAAAACCCCTGGAAATGGCTTGTGTGGCAGTAATCGGGCAATGCCGTGTGCTGCCCAGTTATCGCCGGGTTAGCGCATGAGCCCTTATCTCCACCTCAGTGGGTGGCGGTAAGGGCTCCCCATCGCATGGCCATGCGGTAAGAGTTCTCTTACCAAATGGCCATGTGTGCTGGGGTTTTTTTTACCCGCTGCAGTAAAAAGGCCCCTGGTGTGCAGGAGAAATGGTCCCCACCACCAGCGCAGGGCCCTTTTTCCCGCAGCTTGGTAAAGGGCCCCTATGGATTTTGTGTGCACAATTTATAGAATCCTTACTAACAGCACTTCCACACATAACTGCAAATTAGTGCCAATTAAAGTCAATAATGGTTATTAACACCATTTAGCAGCTAATTATTAAGTTACGTGCATAACTGACACTATTCTATAAGTTGCGCACACAACACTGTAGACGCATGTTTATAGAATTAAAGGACGGAGTATGTGCGTAGTTGGCATCACCTCTGGAATGCCCCTTCTCTGCCCACTTCTCTCAACATTTACAGGGGAAAAGGCACCTAAAAAATCCACGCGGTAAACATTTCTGCCTAAGTGAATTATATTAGCAGCACCTAGATTTAAGCGTGGTATATAGAATAAGCTTAGCTGATACCCCTGCGCCAAAAACTACATGTCTCCATTTACACTAACGAAAACGTGGCGTTGTGCAGATTTACACACACTGGGCCATATTCTGTAACTATGCCCATAAATTTAGGATCGCTCTCGAAATGTCCATTTCCCCTTCCATAGCCACACCCCTTTTGAACTGCGCACATTAGAATTTAGGCGCAGTTCATTACAGAGTATGGTTAGCGAGTTGTGTGCATAAATTCTAATTATTATCAATTAGTGATTATTGCTTAAGTGCTGTTACCAACGCTGATTAGCTTGTTAAGCCAATTAAGTTGCACATGCTGTTATAGCACTCTTATCATCTCTCGCTTAGACTATTGCAACTTGCTTCTCACAGGTCTCCCACTTAGCCATCTCTCTCTCCTTTCAATCTGTTCAAAATTCTGCTGCACGCCTAATATTCCACCAGTGTCGTTATGCTCATATTAGCCCTCTTCTCAAGTCACTTCACTGGCTTCCTATCCGTTTCCGCATACAGTTCAAACTCCTCTTATTGACTTATAAGTGCATTCACTCTGCAGCTCCTCAGTACCTCTCCACTCTCATCTCTCCCTACATTCCTCCCCAGGAACTCCATTCACTGGGTGAATCTCTCTTATCTGCACCCTTCTCCTCCACTGCCAACTCCAGACTCCATTCCTTTTATCTTGCTGCACCATATGCCTGGAATAGACTTCCTGAGCCGGTACTTCAAGCTCCATCTCTGGCCGTCTTCAAATCTAAGCTAAAAGCCCACCTTTTTGATGCTGCTTTTAACTCCTAACCCTTATTCACTTATTTAAGGGTTCTAAATAAGTGAATAAGGGTTAGGAGTTTAAAATATCATCCTCACTTTAATATTCCCTTATCTCTTGTTTGTCCTGTTTGTCTGTCCTAATTAGATTATAAGCTCTGTTGAGCAGGGACTGTCCCTTCATGTTCAAGTGTACAGCACTGCGTACGTCTAGTAGCACTTTAGAAATGATAAGTAGTAGTAGTAGTATAGCATACGCCTGGATTTCGGCACGGATCTCTAGGCGTACTATATAGAATCCAGGGGATGGTAATTAACATTCCACACCCAATTTGCGCGCACATTTCAAATGAATAATGAGCCTGTTAGTGCCAATAATTGGGCGCTATTAATTATTGGTGATAGCTGGCAACAATTTGGATTTACGCACGTCTTGCTAAGAGCTATTCTATAAAGATAGGTGCATAAATTCTTTAGAATGCAACTGAAAACGGGGCATGGCATTGGGAGGGGTATGGGTGGGTCAAGGGTGTTCACTAACAATGTACACACTAGTATAGAATTTGGGGGATCCATAATTTAGGTGCCACGGTTCAGTTGGTGTAAATCCTTGCACTTAAAAGTTGGGCACAGATCCTGGCATATGCACTATTCTATAAATGGTGCCCAATTTGGAGCACCGTTTATAGGAACGTGCTCAGTGCCCAAATTTGGGCCCAATTTACTGACTTTAGTCCTTAATGCTATAAATATAACTAGTTATTTGTGTATGATGGGCAAGTCTATAGCTAAGTGCCACAATATAGGTGCCGACTGTATGTGGGCTATCAGCCTGTTCTATATAAATACGGGTATACGTGTTATTATAGAGTACTAGTATATGTTGCCACTGGCACACTTATATTTAGGTGTGTGCACTTATGCCAGGCCTAAATGCGAGCACCTAAATATGACCTTTATAGTTTATGGTTTATTTAAAATTTCTTGACCCCACTAGCTGCCGGGGCAGAACAGTGTGGTTTACATAACTACAATTATAAAGCTTTAAGAAAGGAATGCCAAAGTATGATAGAACAGATACACACTCATACTAAAAGGCAGGGGGGGGGGGGGGGAGAGGCGGATATGGGGAGAAAAGAGTGGGATAGAAATCCTTGTTGGAGGGTACTCATAACCCTGTCTCGCCGAAACCTTGTTGGAACAGGAAGGTCTTCAGATTTGGCTTTAAAGGATTTTAGAGAGGATGTGCTGCGGAGGACCAGTGGGAGAGAATTCCAGATAAAGGGGAGAAGAAAAAAGAAAGCACTGTGTCTGGTAGATTCATAGTGGGCAGTCTTAAGGCTAGGAAGCACCAAACGGTAGTCAATGATGAAATGTAAGACCCTTGCGGGGGAGTACGGAATAGTCCAGTCTCCCCTGTTTTTCAACCTATTTCTAAGTCCCCTTGCTATGCTGATCCAATCTACCAGAGTGTCTATCCATTTTTATGCCAACGATACCCTTTTACAGTATCCTGTTGATCCATATAACCCGGTATTGAGACCACTCCATGACTACCTAATGCAGATATTTAACTGGTTAACTACCCATAAGTTGGTCCTGAATAAAGAAAAAATGGTAGCATGCTGGTTCCCTGGTGGCCTTATAACATCTACTGCCCCCTTGAATCTATTTGGGACTTCAGTTTATCCTGTTGAATCATTTCGCTATTTAGACATTATACTGGATTCCAGTCTTATTTTTTTCACCCAAATTTCTAGTTTATGCAAATCCAGTTTTTACATTCTCTGGCAATTATGCTCAATCCGTAGATTTTTTTGACTTAGATACAGTTCATTCTCTTGTACTGTCTTTATTGATAACAAGGCTTGATTACTGTAATACTGCATATCCCAGATGTTCTCGTGCAAACATAGAGGCTGCAGTCCGTCCAAAACACAGCCATTAAACTTATCTGTCACGCACGAAAGTTTGACCATGTTTTTCCCGTTTCAAAGATTTCATTGGCTCCCAATAGAACAACGAATTATGTTTAAACTTCTTACACTTGTTTTCAGGGCTCACAGAGTTGGTTTTCCGGATTACCTTTCTGCTCTCAGAATTCCATATTCACCACTGCAACTTCTCCACTCTGTAAATGATCATCGGCTTGTACTTCCCCATCCAAAATTGGCGCAGCTTTAAAATTCCTGCCGTTGTGCATTTTTCTTTGTAGCTTCCGCACAGTGGAATTCACTTCCACTGTCCCTAAGGTCTGAACTATCTTTTAAAAACTTTAAAAAAGCCCTGAAAGCCTGTTTAAACAGGCATTTCAATAGTAAGGAGGTAATCAATAGATATAAAACAAAATAAAACATGGAAAAGAAAATAAGATGATACCTGTTTTATTGGACATAACTTAATACATTTCTTGATTAGCTTTCGAAGGTTGCCCTTCTTCGTCAGATCGGAAATAAGCAAATGTTGGTAGATGACAGTATATATAAGTGAAACATCAAAGCATTTCAGTGACAGTCTAACAGGATGGGGGTGGATAAGAACATCAAAGCATTTCAGTGACAGTCTAACAGGATGGGGGTAGATAGGTGAGATATGCAAGGAGACAGGAGGGTGACAAACAGAGCAATACAACTTTATGGTTTATAATGGGCTAGAAAGTAAGGAGAAAAGAGTCCTGGGTATCATACTGTACTGACAAGTTCCCCTCCCATCATCGTCTGCCCCACATTCTATGCTGTTCTTCCTTCTCCTCTTTCCCATCCCCTGACCCTTTTAAGATCTTGAGTGTTTGTTACTACTGAGTGATTTTGCCTTTTCTATCAATATATTGTGGATCCTTTATGAAATTTAATTTGGTTTTTTTTTACTTTTGTAAACTGCTCAGATCTGCAAGTCAGCTTGGGCGGTATAGCAAGTGTAAATAAACTATAAACTATAATGAGGCGACCTAGAGAACTGGGGAGGCCTATTCTAAGAGCTTTAAATGTTCGGACTGCTATCTTGTAAGTAATACGTTGTTTGTCAACAGGTAGCTATTGGTAGGTAGCGTTTTAATAATGGAGTGTTGTGATCTGAACGACGAGCCCAACAGAGCATCTTAATGGCAATGTTTTACAAGGACTGAAGATTTTTTTTAAAAGGAGGAACAAGAAAAGCCAGCATATGCAACATTGCAGTAATCAAGCCAGGGTGTAAAAAGTGAAAGAATCAAGGCGTGAAAGTGGCTGTCATCGAACAGATGGCGCACAGTGCGTAACTGGCAGAACAGGAGGAAGGAGGTCTTAGTTAAGTGCGAGATTTGGGGAGGAGAGCGGTAAGTCCCAAATGATCCCTAAATAGTGGACGCTGCTAACTGGAGAGATTTGAGCTCCCAAAAGCGTAAGTGGCGTAGAAAGAGGGATATGGGAACCAGAAAACCAATAGGCAACTTTTTTATCCACATTGAGAACAAGCCAATGTTCTGTCAGCCAAGCTGTGACTGAATCCAGGCAGATATGAAGTGGAGAAATGATATGGGTGGAAGAAGAGAACACTGGGAATAGTAGAATGATGTCGTCAACATAGAAATAGGTTGAAATGCCGGTAGACTGAATAAGAGCGGCACGGGGGCTAAGAAATAGGTTGAACAGTAACACACATCAATTACAGTATCCTGTAAATTAAGCATGTAAATGTCAGACCACCTATGCCCCAGCCATGCGAATGCCCTCTTACACTTTCATACTAAGCCATTAGCACACTAAGATTACAAAATAATACTAAGGATGTGGCTGCCATTTACACGCAAGTCGCGCTTACAAATGTGGATGGCAATATTCTATAAATTTAAGCATGCAAATGACACTTAACTTTAGGTGATCTGTTACATAATAAAGAGGATCACATTATACATAGAATAGTGCTGACATTTTTAAAGAAGCATTTATACATTCATCACAGTGCCAAATGAACAAGGACATTTTTTGAATATTGACCTGAAGCTGTCATATAGAGCAACAGAGATTCACACATGCATTCTCCAGGGCAGGCTCACACTGAAAGACAAAAACTCTGGCTACCAGTACAGAGGTCTGCTTGGTTCATGAGATTTCAAAGCTGGAATGATGCTTTGCTTTCTCTTTCCCTGCGTTTCTTCTGCTCAGGATATAGGGAGTGCTATTTTCAGACACCTATTGTGATAAATACAGGATATGCCCTACCCTGAAGAGGCCATCAGAGAGGGCTCTCATGGTGAAAAGCCTGTAAAATGCTGTAAAGGGGCCACTAGAGGGAGCTGCAGCAAAGGCCAGGAACACAGGGGCCGGGGAGGGCCCATAGCAATAGAAGCACCCTGGAGAAGGTACTGAACTCTTCTGGAACCAGGAGGAAGAGCTCATAGGGGGTGTGGTGGGCTATTGGCAGCCCTGTAAAGAGCACCTTCCAGGAAGACCTAAAGAGGTAGGAGGCATGCATTGCACCTGGTAACCTGAGAGACTGGTTGGAAAGGGCTATAAACTCCAGGGCAGAGTCTCCTAGGAAGAAGCTGGACCAAGAGAGCTAGAGGAGAGGATCTCTACCAAATACCTGGGGATGTTGAGGTAAGTTGTCATGTTCTAAGACCAAGGAAAAGATGCTTACCATAATAATACACTGAATAAGCAAACAACTATTGTGGAACCCAGTGTGAGATACCATTGGGTGGTGTGAATTAAGAACCGGACTAACAGCTAGGGGGTAGAGGACAGGACAGTCAAGTTGAAGTGACAGTTGAAAGTTCTGTCCAGGGGTGGAGGCTGTTTTACTGAGACTCCAATTCTTCCTAAGGACTGCTCAGGTATAGGAGTATTTGATGACTTATTGATGTGAAGAAGTCATTCCCGCACAAAGTGACTTTCATTAAAATGCCATAGGAAGCTAATTTGGATATTAGTGGAATCTAATTTGCATATTACCTTCAGCCTGATAACCAGTGTCTTAAAGAGAATGAAAGAAGCCTGATGACCAAGAGATGGTACCAGAACCATTATATAATCCTTGAATAACCTTCCCAGAAAAGTTGGGAGTGAAAAACCAGAAGTGGACAAGTTACCCTAAGATGGAAGGAGGGCCCTAACATTGACTCTGCTATTCTTAGCTATCTAGAATGGAAAACTGTGTGAGCTCTTTCTTAGAGATAAAGTTCTGATGCCCTGAGTGTGAGCTACTGATGAAGGCTATGAGTCACAAGGGGGCACTTGTTGAAGAGTTAATTGTATAGAAAACCAGGGAACTCATACCCAAGACTTCAACTGTCTGAGAAAGTAATCAGAAACCAGACAGATTCTCCAGAGAGAGAAACAGGAGATTGGGTGGAGTGGGCCCTTGCCCACAAGGTGTTCATCACACTATTTACTAGGTTAGTTTGAAAATTGTTCAATCCTAAAGCTGTTAACAATGTCCCCTGTAGATAAGTGGGTTGTTTGAAAATTGTTCAATCCTAAAGCTGTTAACATCCCTGCACTGTCTCATGCAGCTAATAACAGCATCACCCATGCTAACTCCCTGCACTGTCCCATGCAACCGATAACACAGTCACCTGTGCAGACTCCCTGCACTGTCTCATGCAACTGATGTTGTCACCTGTGCAGACTCCCTGCACTGTCTCATGCAACTGATATCAGTTGCATGAGACAGCAATGCTGTTATCAGTAGTACGAGACAGTGCAGGGCACCAGCACAGGTGACACTGTTATCAGTATTACGAGATGCTACAGGGAGTCAGCACAGGTGACCCCAGTAGTATGAGAGTGCAGAGAATTAGCACGGGTGATGCTGTTTGTCAGTTGCACAAGGCAGTGCAGAAAGTCAGCATACGTGACACTTGCTGCACGAGACAGTACATGGAGTCAGCATGAATGACAGTGTTTTCAGCAGCACAAGACAGTGCAGCCAGTCAGCATAAGAGACATTTATTAGCTGTATGAGACAGTACAGGGAGTCAGCAAAGTGTTTTCAGCAGCCCGAGACAGTGCATGGAGTTAACACAGGTGACACTCTTATCAGTTGCATGAGACAGTGCAAGAAGTCAGCACAGATGACACTTATCAGCTGCATGAGACAGTCTAAGGAAAAACTTAGCAGCAAGAGACAGGGCAGGGGCTAAATGTTATCGGCAGTCTGAGAGAGCACAGGGTGAGTGTGTCATCAGCTGTCTGAGACAGTACAAGGAGACGCTTAGCTTCAGTCCAAAATATTAGAAGATGACAGTGCCATCAGTACCTCAAGAGACAGCAGAGAGACAGCATTAGCAGCAGGCTAAAACAGCACAGAAAGACTTGAGGCAGTGCAGAGTGAGTGTGTTTCCACCGGCTTGATACAGCATAATGTGACAGTGCTATCAGTAACCTGAGACATCTCAATGCTATCAGCAGCCTGAGACAGAACTGGGAGAGTGTTTCGTCAACAGCTGAGACAGTGCGGAGTGCGAGTTTTAGTGGAAGCCCAAGACAGTTTAGTGACAGCATTATCAGCGGCCTGAGACAGCACAGAATAAGACCGTTATAAGTATTACAGTCCAAATGAGCAAATTAAAATGGTTCTTAAAATGGTCTAAGTTTTCAAGTATCATGAAGTTATATCACTGTGTCCTTTCGCCAAAAGACAAACAGTAATATCACGTTTCTAAGAAGAACTGACACATCCGGATACTGTGGCTCCGGCCACCGCCACAATTTCTACTGAGTATAGATTAATACAGTACTTTCTCTTTTAAAGAAAAAAAAAGTCTGTCTAATAAGGTAAATCCTGTAAGCATGTGGCCCACAGTTCGTCATGGAAATTAACGTCCCCAAAGATCAGAGTTACTGAAATAAGAAACTCAGTGTTTTGACACACTGCAGTGAAATGGGAGAAGTAGGCCGCCTATGATATACCAGCTCTCTCATAAACTCACTCCATTTCATATCTCTCCCTGTTTTACTTGTACAACTGGAGCACTAAAAGGTACCAAGCAATAAGGGATTAACTCCAAAAGGAGCAGCGTAGTTTCAGGCCACCAGGACAAGCTCAAATGCCAGTATTCAAGTCATTCATGCACATAAGTGAACACATATGGATGTACAGTATATTACGGTTAATTGGGACATATTGGAACTCCTATACTTTGTTCCAATTAAGCGGCTGCCCCAAATAAATGAGGTTGTCAGGGTATCGTGATAACTTACAGAATCAGTACAGTCTTTCCCACGTGTGCTTTCTTGAACTTTGTTCCAAACCTGCATTTCCACTGAGAAATCTGTTGCTTTAAAATCCTCGTGACTGAGTTTTCTTGCTGGCTTGTTTTTTAACATTGGTCCACTCACACCTCGTCTAGTTACAATTGGGAGCCACCGAGGGCCTCTTCAACATTGGTGGTAACAGCGGTTAGCGTATCTGGGTTTAAAAAAAGGTTTGGACAAATTCCTGGAGGAAAAGTCCATAGTCTGCTATTGAGACAGACAAGGGAAGCAACTGCTTGCCCTGGGATTCATAGTATGGAGTGTTGCCATGATTTGGGTTTCTGCCAGGTACTTGTGACTTGGCTTGGCCACTGTTTGGAAAACAGGATACTGGGCTAGATGGACCATTGGTCTGATCCAGTATGGCTACTCTTATGTTCTTATGTAACATTAGGACCCTTACCTTCACGCTTCTGTTTTTGGGAAACCCCATTGCCTCTCATGTAATATCCATTGATTTCTCAATTTCTCTTGTTGCTGTACAATGCATGCTATTGTAAATATTCTGGCACTCTAGCGATCTCTGCCAGTGTTTGATGGTTGTTTTTGCAGTTGTTCATGCAAGCCAATTTTGTCTGCGTTAGATCTTTAAATGCACATGCCACAGGTGGACCGCGACACACCCTGCAGTAGCTCGTGTACGCAAACACAGCTGCTCATTTACACTTAATGGGAAAGTAACGCATCGACGACGTTCTGTGGATGCTACTGGCCCAATTAAATGGAATGGTGTCCCAAATAAGCAAAAATTTTCCCCCTTATAATTGTGCTTTGTTTTTGTTCTCCCAGGTTTGGTGCAAATAAACAGCTGCCCCAATTTACCGGTGTCCTAATTATCCGGAATCTACTGTACATGACAATAATCTGGCTACACGCTATTCTATAAGCACCGCATACAATAGCTTCAATACACTTTGCAGGTGGATGTTCAATGGGTGGAGTCAGTGTGGGGCACACTGTTAAGCACATAAAACACCACCCCCTCAGGTTCTATAAAGGTTGCACAAATTCTAATTAGTTAATGAGATGTTAACAATTATTGTTAATTGACACTAATTATGATTTACACACAGATCTGCCTATGCACTATAACACTGTGCATCTAAACTGTCCCACGCGCAATTCAAAAAGGGGTATGGCCAGGGGAGGGGTATGGGCTGCTCAGGGGTGTTCTGAAAATTTGGGCACAGTGTTATAGAATAGGATCATTTATGCACGCAAATGCCACTGGTTGTGTGCCAGCACTTACACCCGGTTTCAACAGATGTAAGACCTTGCGCCCAACGCTGGGCATGAGAATCTGCGTTAACTCCCGGATTCTATATATGGCATTCAAAATTGAGTATGGGAAATTGGGTGTGCGCCCAATTAAATAATGAACCAATTAGCACTGATAAATGGGTGCTAATTATCAATTATTGATGTTAATTGGCCAATTAGAATTCACACATGCATCTCGCTAGGTGTATTCTATAAAGATGTGAGCATAAATGGCATGGGTGTTCCAAGATTTTACATACATTGTTACAGAATACACCTGATCCACGGATTTATACCAGGTTTTACTTAGTATAAATCCTCGCACCTAAAAGTTAGGCATAGCTCCTGGCACTAGACACTATTCTATAAATGGCAGCCAACTTGGAGCGCCCTATATAAAATAACACATTTGTTTTGGCACTAGCACTAAGCAATCTTTATAGAACTGGCACTTCGCAGGGATCTTCCCAGCGCCTAACTTGGGTACCATTTATAGAATGCCAACCGGAACATCAGTGGCGTAGCCACAGGTGGGCCAGGGCTTAGGCCCACACAACAGTAGCACACGTTTATCAGTGGGGATCTCAAGCTCCGCCAGCTGAAGACTTCTGCCTAATGGTAACAAAAACGCTACTCTCAACGAAACCGGAACCTGCGCATGCTCAGTTTTCAGCGCATGCCTGCCTTCTGCAGACTGCCAAGGTGGAAAGAAGCGTTTTCCTGCCAGCTTAGATATTTTTTTGGTAGTTGGGGGGGGGGGGGGGGGAGAACACTTGGTGCCCACCCACTTCTTGCCTAGGCCCACCCACAATCTGTTGTCTGGCTACGCCCCTGCTGTACATTATCACCCCAATCTAGGCATGAGCATTTACAGTAGCTCTATGGCTGGCATAAGTGCTCACACATAAACACACACGCACATATGTACCCATTACACGAGTATCCTAGGAAGGAAAGACGGTGCCTACTTCCTTTATAGAACAAGTTCCAAATAACTGCCTTCCTGGTGCATAAATTAGGTGCCCCTTATAGAACTGCCCTCTGTGAATCTAGTTACCAACTGGGGAAAAATTAATTTCAAAATTCTTCTGATACATAAGGCCTTGAAAAAAAAGTGTCAGCTTACTATTTGTCAAATGTGCTTTAAGATTATACCCCTAATCGAACATTAAGATCTGAAGGTGCATGTTTGTCTACTCCTGCTTTATGGAAGATATGATTTGAAGAAACTAAAAAGGCTGCATTTGCTATTGTGTGACCAAATGCATGGAATCAGCTTCCAGTACAAATTAGGATGACAACAGATACAATTTTTGAAGGGCTTATTATTTACCAAGGCATTTGAGAATGTTATGTAAATCCTAACTTCTTGAAGTGTACTTTTCAGCAGTATGTGGGAGGTGGTGGTGATGAAAACGGTAACGGAATTCAAACATGCGTGGGATCCTCAGGAGCTTAGCCGAGATTGGATAACAGAGCCGGTAGTGGGAGGCGGGGCTGGTGGTTGGGAGGCGGGGATAGTGCCGGGCAGACTTGTACGGTCTGTGCCCTGAAAAAGACAGGTACAAATCAAGGTAAGGTATACACAAAAAAGTGGCACATTTCTTGGGCAGACTGGATGGACCGTGCAGGTCTTTTTCTGCCGTCATCTACTATGTTACTACTTTACAGGATTAAACCAAACTTTAAACACCAAATTAACAAATATGATTTCTTTGCCCAGGCTGCCTCACTATGTTGAGTTTTTATATGAGAAATGGTAAGCGTTATACTTATGTAATTGGATGGCATGGTTTTCACTTTGTGCATTTACTATTTTTACTCCGATTGTTTTATTTTAAGTTTGTGTATGTAATTGGTTTCATGGTTATGTATGTATAAAGTGTGATCCTACTAGATATAGGCACATTATAAATGAATAAACCATAAACCATAACCCATAACGCTTAAGGGAATGCCACTTTCTGCTTACACTGAAAGGTAACTTAAAATACCTTCACTGCAGAGGACTGACAATATGCAATTCGCTGGTTGAGAGGTCTCCGCAAAGCACAAAAGGTTCTCTCTATTAGAGGGTCTGTGCTCAGTGCTCTCTTTCAGGTCATCTGCAGTGTACAGTGCTCAGCTTCACATTTATCTTTAGGGACCTAGTTACTAAAATCATGCACTTAAATTTGTATAAAGGATTTTCCATGTGCAAAACATGAAAAGAGCCCTTATACAATTGGATGGGTATATGCACCTAGAAGTACACATGCATAATTTGGATAGATCAGGGACGGAGTTGCAATGTACACACATACCCTTAATTCTACAAACTTGCATGCAAAGTTGTGCAAAGTTATAGAACACTGCCATTACATGCATAACTTTCTTGTTAAATTAGCTGTTAATTGGTACTACCTTGCAGTTACATGCTTAACTACCCTTAGTTGATATTCTACAAATTAAGCACGCAAGATCCATACCTTACAACTGCGAGAGGTTGTGGACCTGGGATGGGAAATAGCAGGTCAAGAGAGTGCCTAACACTTATGTGTGCAGGTTATAGGATACAGCAGTTAGGTACAAGCACTTACACCATCCACTGAGATAGATGAAGTGCTTGTGCCTAAACTGTAGACTTATGTTAGTATTGCCAACACAAGTCTTTCCAACCCGGGCCGCCGATAGGGGAGCCTGCCCGACACCGGCATGGCTGAGATTGGTCCTGTGGCTCCTGTGTGCCGCAGTACTGGGTTATCATATTAACTCTGCTCTGTCAGCCACAGGTCCTTCTTCCTGCCTTGTCCCGCCTCCTGTGTGAAGTACTTCCTGTTTCCGCAAACACAAGAGGGGACGCAGCAGGAAGAAAGACTTGTACAGTAGAGCAGAGTTAAGGTGGTCCTGACACACAGGAGGAGACGAGCAAGTCAACGGGCCTGGGCGTGAGGGGGGCGGGAGAGCAGGGGGTGTTTGCCCTGGGCCTGGCTTTGTCTCGCAGGGGCCCTGTTTCCACCATTTAATAAAAATCCCTTAAAGACACTTTTCATCTGCTTTGAAAACCTATTATTTCCTGCAGGTGTTCCCTTCTGTTGAATGTTAGATGGGTCCTTTGTCTTTTAGTCAGACTGGAGGTCTCTGATGGCAACCTTTCATCACTGTCTTGTATCTATTGCATTCCCTACCTTCCTATCCTATCTTAGTTACTTTACTTCCTTTTTAAGCTATAATTTGGCTTTTAAACTGATTGTATTATAGGTTTCCTTCTGTGTTCTGCATTTTTCTCCCCGGAATTATTTTTATATTGTAAACCGCTTAGATATATTTTTATTTGCAGTATATCAAAGATGAAATGTGAAATAAATAGCGATTATGCACACAGTGCTGATACTGAATTTGTGCTTAGTGCCTAACTTTAAGGGATCTGTGGAAAATTAAGGAGCTTTTAAGGTGGCAAGCACAAAGCCAGTATTCTAGTCATTTATGTGCATATGTGGCTATGCACATGTGTATGAAATTATTCCCACTAAAAGTGTTCCGTAACTACATGTAAATCTTTGACGGCACATACTTTGAAGAATCACAGTTGCATAGATGGCGTTTGGGCGGAGAGTGGGTGGGGCATACAATTACACATGCAAATTATAGAACACTATGATTTACATGTTGTTTGTCACAATCTAAGTCTATGGCTGGTGTAAGTGGTCACATCTAAAATAAAAGCAGTATTCTGTAAAGCAAAGTAAGCGCCATTTAAAGAATTACTCTCATAAAGGCAATCAGATAACCTAGGTGCTCATAGTTATGCATGCGTTAGGCATGCAAATATCTAGCATTTATTCCCCCCCCCCCCCCCACCAATATTCAGACAGTGGCGGGCAGCACTGTAGCTGTCCGCCACTAGCGTTAAACCTGGATATTCAATGCCGGACCATTTCTGGCGACTGGCATTGGATATCTGGTTTCATTTTCGCCCGTGGCAACTTAACCAGTTACGCCAATGTTCAGCGCTAACTGATTAAATGCTCAGCGGTTAAAGAAAGGCCTGCTATTTATACGGCCTATTTTAACTGCTAAACATAGCCGGGTTTGGTGCTGAATATCCATGCTTAAATGGCTATGTCATGCAATATAGCCACTTCAGCTAACATAAGCCTGATGCTGTTGGGAAAATGTGGGGTACAAATGAGATAATAAATAAATATCTGTGCAGACCAAACAGGGCACTATACTGCCACAGGCTATATGTTAAGAGGCAGTGCATTGGCCCTACAATGCTGTCCTATAGGGCCAGATTGTGTAAATGGCATCTAAAAACTCGACACATCCGAAAAAAGTGCTTAGTGCCATTCTATATAAAGCGGTTCAAGTAAGGCGCGGTATATAGAATAGAGCATAGGACTGGGGAATACACAGCCATTTCTGCCACTGAAAATCTGGTGTAAATACCCATGCCTAAATGTAGGTGTGTTTCCCAAAATTCTATAACAACATTTGTATGCCCCTGACACCCCCACATGCCTCCCATGGCTGTGCCCCATTTTCAGCTACGCGCGTTAGAATTTTCACGCACCCCATTCAAGAAGAAGCACACATAAATTCCAACTGTTGTCAATTAGTGATGATAATTGGTTATTGGCCAATTAGCACTGGCTTGTTATTTAAGTAGCGTGCGTAAATTGGCAGCATGCTCAGTTTAATGCGTGCGCTACTTGCCAAGCCTTGTACAGAGTCTGGGGGGGGGGGGGGCAGTGTTTTATTTTGTATATAGTGTCCTGATTTACAGTTCTGCTGAAAATATACAATGCTCTGATATACACTTAGAGCCAGATTCTATCAATGACGCCAAGAATTCGGCGCTCAATGCTATTCTACTCAGGGTGCTTCAGGACAGAGAATTCTTTACAGACTAGCACCAAGCATCAAATTCTGTGCTGAACTTTGGGCATGAAGACTTATGGCACCTGAAACCTGGTGTAAATCCTGGTGCACAAATTGAGCACAGATCCACTAACACTGTGCACATCTTTTGTGAACACCCCTGATGTTGGCCCATGCCCCTCCCATGGCCACGTCCCTTTGAGTTACACACAGTCAATTTAGGCACCCATTATTACAAAACAGCATGTAGCCAGATCAGTGCCCAAATCATAATTAGTGAAAATTAAGTGCTTGTTAGCTCCATTAACTAAATCATTGGAACCCATTAACTAATTATTTTGGATACCAATCTAGGATCCACATCCAAACTTTGGGTAGCATTTATAGAATCCAGGGGCTAATAACTATCACCCCTGTATTCAGTGCTATTTAACCGTTTGGAACGGCTGCTGACCAGTTAAATAGCACTTAACCAGCTTTCCGCCCATATTCAGCGGGGATAACTGGCTAACCACCGCTGAATATTCCCGGTTAGCCAGCATGATATAACTGGCTATCTGCTGATTTTTAGACAGGGTTTAGCAGCCATATTTGACCATGTCGAATAGTGGAATATCTTTGGCCAGTTTGAAGATAACCGGCTAAGTCTCACTTAGCCAGTGATTTTCAAACTGGCCAAAAATAAACCAGATATTCAACACCAGTTACCAAAAACGGCCAGGCGTTGAATATCTGGGCTTAGCACCGAACTCCTGCGGTCTGAATATCGGCCTCTATGTATACATATATGGAGGGAGCAGCCTGACAACCGGTAAAGTCCAGTTCAAAAAATCCCACTGCTTTTCCTTGTGATCTTGGGCAAGTCATTTAATTCCTCCCTTGCCTCATGTACAAACTTAAGGGCCCTTTTTGTAATATGCGAGCAAAATGCTTTAAAGCGTTTTGCAGTAATATCCCCTTTTCCATGTACCAGCCAAGCATTATTTTTGTTACCATATTTTTGGGAGGGGGTGGAGAATGGGTGGAAAATGGGCATGGAACCATTCATTAATCAGCCAGCACATTCGCATTTGCTTGCGCTAAATGCTAACGCTGAGTTAATGTCGGAGCACTAGCGCTTCTGAAGTGGTAAGTGCTCCTGCGTTAATTTTTTGCAAATCCCATGTGGAAAACTGCTTACAAAGAAAAACGTAAAAAGCCCTAAATTTTACGCCATTGAATCTAGCCCATCTTAATGCAGAACTTTCCCCTCAAACTAAGCCCAGATTCTAAATTTCATTAGTAAAATGGCCCCTTACATTGTAAGCCTTTCATGGAGAGGGAAATACCTAATGTACTGCTGTGATCGATGCTGATTCCAGATATTCAATACCAGATTATTTCCAGTGACCGGCGTTGAATATCTGGGGTTTTCTTTTGGCCAGCTCAATCTTAACCAGATATGTCAACATTCAGTGCTGGCTGGTTAAGTTTATAGCGGCCAAAGATAAGACTGCTATCTAGGCGATGCAATGTGGCCTCTAAACTTAGCCAGCCAGCGCTGAATATTGCTGATTATCAGGTGATATACCCAGGTTTTTTTTGGCACTTGCTGTCGATATTCAGTTATCTCAAGCTAAATATTAGTGCTTAGGCACTGAAACGCTATTTAACTAGTCAGTGGCCATTTCTGGCCAGTTAAATAGGTTTGAATATAAGGGGGGGAGGAAACACTATATATATAATTTCTGACTGGTTAAATAGGTTTGAATATAAGAGGGGGGAACACACACACACACATACATATATATATATATATATATATATATATATACACACACACACCCCTAGATATGTGTGTATCAATATTCAAAACCTGACCACATAAGTGCTTAAAAAAAAAATTAAAAAAACAGCCACCTTTGTGGATATTCTTGGATGCATTAATTGTTATACAGTCACAATTATCTGGAAAGGGGACAGTATTTGGGGTGTTCCCAGTGCTCTGTGTGTGTTGGGGGGGGGGAGTTATTAACATGGGCTACCATTACGATGGGTTATTTTATTGTTAACCTGGATTATTAGAATAGGTGTTATTGCATAAAATGGGCCTGTGGTAAAACAGCTCGATTGTCCTACGCTTGGCTCACTTTTATGACATGCAGTGATTTCAATATCTTCAGACATTTCTCTTTTCATTTTTGGGGGTGGGGGAAAGAGTTAACAATGTGGGCTACCGTTAAGATGTGCTATTTTACTGTTAACTCCAGTTATTAGTAACTAGGTCTCATTTCATAAAACGAGACCTAGTCTAAATTAGCATGAGTTAGTGGTAAAAATAACCCCTCTTTAACCATAGCTCACACTGATGAATTCCACCTTTGGCCATGTATCATCATCTCGATATTCAAAGCCACTTAGAAGGTGCTGCTTCCTGGACAAGTAGTGCTGACCAGGGCCACCCCTTGATTTTTATTAATTTGTAGCATTTGTATCCCACATTTCCTACCTATTTGCAGGCTCATTATCCAGATAATGCCACTGAAATATGTTGCAGATCGCTCCAGCGCTATTCAGATAGTACCAGGATAGCCCATAAGCAGAACGGTCGCTGGAGCTGTCCTGTTAACTGTAGTAATATTCTGTCCCCTAAGGCTGTTCTAACTATGTCAAGTTATCTATCTGGATATTGCCAGCAACCATCACTGAATCTGGACAGTGAACACCAGTCACCATCAGGATCCCAGCACTGAATATTCACATTTATTTCAGCCATGGTGGCCAGCGTTTTTAAAAAAAAATAGCATATCCTGGACTTATCTAAATTAGAAGGTCAAAGCTACATAAGTAGATTGAGCAGCACCATCTAAATGGATAGTGACTACAGGTATACTTGAAAATGTCTATGTCAAAACGGTTTTAGTTATATGTGCACCCCACTGCTGAATATTGGGTTTACAGTGTTCTGATGTAGCGCTCACCTTCAGCACAGAAAGGACAATTTACAAAGCCATTTATGCAAGTAAGTGGTAATTTACATGCATAAACTGGTTGTCCTTAATACTTCCCTTCCTCTCTCTGGCTGAAAGGAATGAGCACTGTTCCACAGAGCACACACTTTAGCTACAGTGAGGCCGATAATGTAAGCAAGTTATGCGTTTACTGGCAGGTAGTGAACACATAACTTGTTTATCCATGTATTTTCAATTATTATATGGATAACCTCTGGCCATTCAAGCCCCTAAAGAGCCAGATTTTATGCACATAATAAGGGGCTGGCTTTAGGGAGGACTGAAGGCAGAGCAAGCAATTATCTGTTTAGTGGGGATACAGTGATATTCAGCTGCTAAACAGATAAATTATCCATTTATTTTTGTCATGTTGAATAGCAGGGCTTAAAGTAAATGTACAGGCACCTGTGTATTCAGTACGTCTGCATATATTCATCAGTACTCCTTAGAAAACACCTGGTGACCACCCTGGCTGAAAATCAGGCTCATTTTGGGGGGGGGGGGGTGTTCTCTGGTTGGGGAGTGATTGAATAACGCACATGGACTGCATTTCCAATGCCAGGCGTGTTATTTTCCATGGAAAAGGTAACCGCACAAAAGGAGGTACAATTAATTTCCGTGGGTTCTTTAAACCCACAAGTTTCAAGTGAAAGTATGAACAGACTTTCTCTTTGAAAACTGGTGCAAAGTATCCACCGGCATCGTCCCAGTGTGGACAGTTTGAAAACCATCCTCGTGTCCTGATAGCCGATTCCCTTTTGTTACGTAATGCTCTGACATAACTCTCTCGCCATCATCATTTGTTTACTCTTTCCAAAAATACTAGGACTAGGGGGCGTGCAATGAAGCTACAAAGTAGTAAATTTAATACAAATCGGAGAAAATTTTTCTTCACTCAACGTGTAATTAAACTCTGGAATTCATTGCCAGAGAATGTGGCAAATGCGGTTAGCTTAGTAGGGTTTAAAAAGGGTCTGGACAGCTTCCTGAAGGAAAAGTCCATAGACCATTATTAAACTGACTCGGGGAAAATCCACTGCTGATGTCTGGGATCTTGCCAGGTATTTGTGACCTGGATTGGCCACTGTTGGAACCAGGATGCTGGGCTTGATGGACCTTTGGTCTGTCCCTGTGTGTCAATACTTATGTACTTATATAGTGATGATACGGTGTTCTTCACTATATGATGCTCTTGTACAGTGTTCATCATGCAATATTCTGACATAACGCTCTCCTTCAGAACACAATAGTCACTGATTTGGAATCGAGTGCTGAATGACAGACACCTCTCTGAGAAAGGCTCTCCCACTATATAATTCCATAATGTCTAACCAATAAGGCATGGAAAGCTGTGGTGTACATGTTTTATTACTCGTACACTGCTCTGAATGGAATCTCCATTATTGCGGTCTACAAAACATTTTAAATAAAAGACAAAAATCAACCTCATATGAGGCATAAGGCTGATGAAACACTCTGATGTGTGCTCCAGAGATGCTTATTGAAACGTCAAATTCATGAATTTACAGAAAGTAATTTTGCAATATCTGGTCAACCTAACATGTTGGCACATCACTACTGACAAGCAACGCCAGACTCTTGAGAAGAAAAGCTATGATCATTCTAAAAAGAAGGTGCTAATATTTACGCATCAAATATGTGACCATCTCTGGGAAAAGATGACTCAAGTACGGATCCAAAATGTTGACAACAGCCAAATTTTCATGTCATGGGTCTATAAGCAGTCTGCAAAAGTTACACGTTTGAACTTCTGTAACTTTTTTTTAAATTTTTTCACATAAAAGGATGGGTTTTGAACTGTTTGTATTACAAATTGTTTGTTCTAACAGAATTCATTAAAACCTCATTTGTTGTTTCTGGAGACTTTAGTCACAATTGCCCATAAATGATGAGAATATTGTATGTAATCTTACATAGCACATTTTTGATAGGCAGGTCTACATATGAGCAGACTGCTTACAACTGCTAGAATATTATAAAGTTATGCACATATCTCCGGCATTTAGGTGTGAGCACTTATGACAGCTCCTGTGCCTAAATTATATACACATATCCAACCTATAAAGAAAAAAAACAGGCACCTACTTTTCTTTACAGAACCGGTACCACATGAGCGCCTTCTAAATTTAGGTGAACTGTTATAGAACTGCCCTCTACATCAGAAACTTTCGTTAACACCCTTGTCACCTCTCGTTTAGACTACTGCAATCTGCTTCTTGCTGGCCTCCCACTTAGTCACCTCTCCCCTCTCCAGTCGGTTCAAAACTCTGCTGCCCGTCTCATCTTCCGCCAGGGTCGCTTTACTCATACTACCCCTCTCCTCAAGACCCTTCACTGGCTCCCTATCCGTTTTCGCATTCCTGTTCAAACTTCTTCTACTAACCTATAAATGTACTCACTCTGCTGCTCCCCAGTATCTCTCCACACTTGTCCTTCCCTACACCCCTTCCCGTGCACTCCGCTCCATGGATAAATCCTTCTTATCTGTTCCCTTTTCCACTACTGCCAACTCCAGACTTCGCGCCTTCCGTCTCGCTGCACCCTACGCCTGGAATAAACTTCCTGAGCCCCTACGTCTTGCCCCATCCTTGGCCACCTTTAAATCTAGACTGAAAGCCCACCTCTTTAACATTGCTTTTGACTCGTAACCACTTGTAACCACTCACCTCCACCTACCCTCCTCTCTTCCTTCCCGTCCACATTAATTGATTTGATTTGCTTACTTTATTTATTTTTTGTCTATTAGATTGTAAGCTCTTTGAGCAGGGACTGTCTTTCTTCTATGTTTGTGCAGCGCTGCGTATGCCTTGTAGCGCTATAGAAATGCTAAATAGTAGTAGTAGTAGTAGTAGTAGTAACATTCTGTTCTGCCATTCACTGACTTCATTCACTTTCAGAAGAAAAAAATGAAACTTGATAAAACTGCAAAGTATGGCAAAAGAGATTCTACCAAACACAGTAAAGTCAGGGACATGATAATTCAGCTTACTTTTCTGCTCAAATTATTCTGCCATCGGGTTATTTTCCTAGTTTTACAGACAGATTTGTAAACTGCAGGCCTCTATAAGAATGACCCCTTTTAGTAATCAAGAACACACACTTGCTTAGAGGTGTATTAATCGGGCAATCAGACACTCCCTGCATACTGCCAAACACACGCCCTATCCCATACACCAGGGGGTCCTCAAATCCAGTCCTCGAGGTCCACAACGCAGCCTGGTTTCCAGGATCTCCACAATGAATATGATACGAGACCTCTCTGCATTCACTGCTTCTACTGCCTGCGAATAGATCTCATACATATTCATTGAGGAGATCCTGAAAACCAGGCTGGGTTGTGGACCTCAAGGACTGGACCCGCCATATACACTCACATGTGGCTTATAGTCACACCTATGTACTCTCATTCAAGCTCATTTGCACATGCTCTCATACATATAGGAGCCAACGTTTCAAAATTATTGGGGGTGCTAAGCCCAAAGGAAATAACCCCTCCATGGACACATACAAGGAATTTTCTCAATATTGGGGGTGCTCAAGCACCCACAGAGTCAGCTCCTATGAACTGTTATAAAACAGAAGTGCTAAAATCCATGCATACTCACGCATTCACTCGAACCCTTATACAACACCCTTCTGTGATGAAAACATGCACATGTAGTGACACAACACTGTACTCCCTTCCATACATTCTGCCACACGCTCTCACTGCTACAGTTACTCACTTACGCACTAGCATATCTAACTTACTCACAAGCACAATGCCACACACAGTCACGCATGTACATTGTCAAATGCACTGTAACCACATTGCACCTGTTAAAACTAATCTTCAGTTACACCTGAATTTGCACAATTCCATCTGCATATTACCACATTTGAACACATTACAGACTCTATGAATTAATGTAAAAATTGGCTGAGCCAATGGAAAGTACTAATTAATTGTACTAGCTGCCTGGGAGAGTACAGAGAGGCAAGTGTACTAGAGGGCTTCTCTCCTTCGGTGCCTGTAAGAAACTTTTTAACAGATGCAGGCCAAAAGGTTTAATTTACTGCCATCAGCAGGAAGAAAAATAAACATGTCCATTTGTAACAGATTTAAAACAGAAAAGTTAAAATTAAGGAAAGGTGTGCGCAATGGATACACAAGGAGGTGAAAGACTGATGGAGCTCCCTCACGTTTCATTGTTCATGTAACCCCTTGGGTTCTGCTGCCCCCTCTGTCCATTCAAGGAGTTGCCTCGATGCCCAGTATAGTCTAGGGCTCTGCTTATCCTTACAAGCCTTTGCAGAAGTACAGCACTGCCTGGAACAGCCCCGTGAACTCCCTAAGCCAAGGTCACTTTGAATGCAATTAAACTGATTTGGAAATGATGAGAAGGAAAACCTATTTTCTGATTTTAACCTAACAAAAGTGAGCTCAAACGTGCAATATAATACACACTTAGCATTTTATTGAACTTCTCAGCAAAGTGTAAATGGCCCTTATTTTTTGGGAATGCCCACCCTTATCTGTGCAGTTTGACATACAGGATAATGTTCACTTCAAAGAGAATCTCTCCCAAACCTATGAAGTGGTGTGGTGAGACTGCGCACACAGGGGCATTCCAGACAGAAGTGTGCCTTTTAACGGAATAACAAAAAAACTAAACACGCCCGGCTGCTGTCCCCTGCTTCTGAGTGTGAACTCCTCTTTAGCAACAAGAAGAGAGAACCATGAGTACCTGGCAAGAACCTGAGACTTTTTAAAAGCAGGGAATAGCATTTTGAGATAAAGTCTGAATGGGAGCACACTGACAGCCACTGAGCATGGCAAATTCCAGGGACCTGCTGAATACAAAAGAATTTTGAACCCACCAGGTTTATAGCAGGTGAATCCTCTGCCCTAGTGGATAAAAGATCAACGGTCTTGGACCGCAACCTAAAGGAGCAAAGACAGAAAATATAGAGAGATGAGTACAAGCTAAAACCCGAAGGGCAACATGATGGCCCCAAGAGTTGATGGCGCTTTCTCTGTCACATCGAAAATAAAGACAATGAAATGGAAGAGAGCAGGAACAAAATCCCTTTGCTAGTATGTTGAACAGCACTTTGGATCACTCGCACGCTTTGCTTGCAATACTTAAGCTAGTTTCTAAAGGCCATTTCTGTTCACTTGTCTCTTTCTTCCCCCTTCCTTTCCCTCTGTGTCCTCAAGACTCCTCTCACCTTGAGGAGTGTTAGGATTACCCAGCATTTATACTCAATGCTCTTCTTTATTCCTTAAGACTTATTAAGAATGATAATGAGTTCCAAAGGACCGGCACGTCCCTCCCTCCCTCCCTCTCGCTCCCCCTCTGTCGCTGTCTTTCCCTACGTGCCTTTTCAGTCAAAGGCACACAGGACAAATCAGACCAAAAAAAAAAAAAATCTGACAATATGGATCAAGGACACTTGAGGATTTATCATCTCTAATTCCACCCTTTCCTTTGTTTTTATTATTCCTCTTTAAATTTCTCCCCCTCCCCAGAGGACTTTGACCGGGAACGCAAGGAGGTAGCCTGCCTAGAAAACCTCGTTAATGGGAAGCCCTTAAACGGCTGATTAATTTTAGGAAAATTTATGATGTCTCTCCTTCTTTCTTCATTTTAAGCTTCACTATTACAAGAAAGCAAGTTTTGCTCATAGACACATGTATCCCTGTCAATCAATGTCACATGCATATATCAAATACATGAACATAAAAATGCATATTGTACACATACATTATCTGGGGTTTTTTTCCCAAGAGATATGCATAGATCAATGGAACTGACAGAGTAAATTGTAGCCAAGTTTCCTCATTTCTGATATTTTGCTGTTATTTTCAGCTCGGTGTAAAATCCACATTTACAAACCAGAAGCCTTTAAATTGAAGTTGGAGCAAGTTGGAAGACTATATAAAACGAAGCTGCCAATTGCTTTCACAGCATCATTAGAAGTCTCAGGCAGACCCTTGTATAATACTGTACTTTACAAAGGACAAATCTGTGAACCTAGACATTTTTCAGGCTAATGCTAGGGGGAAGAAATCCCTTCTAATACTCCTTCTGTCTTCTACCTGCTGCTGCAGATCACTGTCCATTTCCCTTGCACTGCAAAAGTCTGTTTTCCTGATACAGACATCAAGAGACTAAAGGCTCAATTACCACTCTGCTCGATCTGGGGCGACAGATTGGGGCTCTTGCTTTCTTCTTTAGATGCAAGCTAAGCTATTTTTTTTATTGTTCTTATTATTGCTAGTTAAATTTTTCACCACTAAAAGCTCAGGCTCTGTCTGCCAATTCAAGGCATATTTCTGCTCTTGAACAAAACCAAGGAAGTAAAGTCCAGAAAACTGTATTCAATATAAAAGAAAAAAACACAGCCAGAAATACAATTTGGATGTTTTACACAGCTGAGTAACAGAAAAGTGCAGCATTCCTGAGGCATATGACAAGCATAAAAGCGGTCAGACCTAAAAGTGCAATGTCACCAGTTTAGGGGGTACCACATGCATTTCTCTGCAATATTCTAATGCATTTTAAAACTGTTGGCGGATGTAGGCAGGTCTTCTATTGTCCGGAGACTGTTTTTGTATAAATTTACAACGCCTACTGAAAATAAAATCACCACAAACAAACAGAAGATGATAATCCTCCTAAATCACGTAAATGGAGTGCAGTCCCTGGGTTAGGTAGATAACAGAGTAAGGTTTAATGGGAAATGGAATGCCGGAGTTACCTAACAGGGGATGGTAGATAGAAACACTTATTCACAAAGGGCTCTCAAAAATCAAGGTCTGCTTTATTATAAAAGAATGCTTTGAAAATACTTAAGTTGTCTTATTCCTACTAACACATCTCCATTCTTTCCTGTAAAAAAAAAAAGAGTCAGATACAAGATATTTAAAAAAGGAAACATGTAAAATTCCACATGGATGCTTCTTGTCTGATGTGCCACTAAGGACTCAACTCCAGCATACCGGAGTTTTCCTACACCAGACACAGGATTGTTTTGTGCCAACATTAAGAATGACAACCTCATCTGTCTGAAAACTGACACTACAGCTTTTAAAAGAAATGTGAAAAATAAGCTGTTGACTTCTTGGTTAAAAGTTATTTTCCTGTTCTAACTCATGTTCTTATGTCACTAAGCTAAAAAAAAAAAAAAAACCAGAAAGAGATATGACTTTCCTTGAATGATCTGTTTAACCTAAGCCAGAGGAAAAAAAAAAAAAAGAAGTCATTAATTACTTATGTGAGCTATTGCTTCAGAAAGACAATAAACCTGCCTGGTCGCCATGGATATGACATATTTGCTCTGAAAACAACACAATAATTAGCAAAGGGGAAAGATCCAAGGAGAATATGCAAACTCCTGAGTTTAAAGCCATAGTGCTCTTTTATTTGCCACAGTCAATTGTTTGCAATAGAGGCAAACAAACAAAACCAAAATAGATCAAGCAAAAAAATAAAAATATGAACTAGTTTTTGCTTATGAACTATTTTTGCTAAAAAGAAGAAAGGGAGACAAATATTATCACCAAGATTATTTGAAACTGAAAATTATTTTAACAATTATTTTTTAATACATTTTACCTTTTGAATCTAAATATTAAATTCTAGATATATATTTTAAAATCCCTAAAAAGGAAAGTACTTTGAAGAAATATGAACCATTTCCAAGAAAGACCCTGGCAAGGCATGATGTGGGAGGTGCTACTTTACAACACTGAAAATATGATTCACCGTAAACCTGACCCTGAGAAGGATGGGAAGAGAGATGTCAATCCCAAAGTGCCAGAGGACTCCACACTGTTGAATCATCTCATCTTAGAACTGCAAAAAGATGGGTGTTTCTGACTTATTTTTCCAGTACAAAAAAAGAAAGTCACAAATCTTTTATATATATATATATATATATACACACACACACACACATACACACGATACAGTAAATGAAAGGAGCAGACTGATTCCCTTAAAATAAATAGACTTTGGGGGTTTAAAAAGCATTTATTTGCAACTTTTCTTCCAGATCAAGCTATAACCAAGTCAGTGGAATTCTGAGGAAAAAAATACACTAAACATTCACCAGTATTATCACATGGCTTTCAAGCTTTTAAAAATTTTTATGAATTCTAAAATACAAGTCCTTTTAAACCCACATCAAATTTCATTTTCATTGCTAAAATCTATTTTGTGACAAAAAATCAGCAGACAATAGGAACATCCTCCTAATTTAACAGACTTTTACAGATCTTCTTTTGAACAACAGTTTTCAGCTGGTCTTTGATCTTGAAAGGGTTTTGCTATCTTCTGTGAAAAATGATCTGTTTTAAATAATGATGCAACTAAAGGATCAAAGCTTTGACTTTCTGTTAGCCTTAATAAGCTAAGCCTGGCACAAAACAGGAACTGCAGCCTTTCTTTTAATAAAAGGCATGTACAAGCGCAAACCAAGCTGTAGGCTGAAGTCTAAAAATAGGTACTGTCTCTTTAAATGGTTTGCTGCATATAGAGTTTGATTTCTGAAAGAGATCAGTTTAACATCTCCATAGAAACCAGCAACAGATTATCATCAACAGAATAAATAACTAGTCTAATAAATAAAACAGGAGGCATAAGATTGCAGAAACTTGATTACTGAGGTGCACTATTCACTATAAGCTCCGGAGTCCCCACTAAAAGACTTCATCAGAACTAATAAAAGGTACCAAGCTCAGAGGAACATCCCTGTGCATGGTTTAAAAAGAAGGCGAAAAAGTTCAGAGAGACAAACAGCAGTTTTACACTTTGGACATTCAAAATAAATAAATTAAAAAAAAAAAAAAGGACAAAACTCAAAATATCAGCCTAAGTGGATGAAAAGAAAGTGGTTGGTGTTCTCAAGCCACCAGTGCAAGAGGTGAGCCTGCTTTGATAATAAGGCTTCCACTGACAGCTCACACCAGAGTATCCCTTCCAGCATTTCCCACCCCAACACCGAATACTAAGACTTCAAAATTAAACTTCTTCCAAAGAAAAGTTTTCAAATTAGCTTCTGGTCACAAAAATCTGACACTGCCTGTTCACTGGGGATCCTCCTGGCTACCAGTTTGACCTGTGCAATATACTCAAGAACTGCACAAAAGCTAAACTACTTCCCTCCACTCATCAATCAACTTCCACCTCTACTGTCATAATAATAATAATAATTTTTAAAACCTTATAATCGGAAAATAAAATGTCCTCTAATTTCGTGTGTGTGTGGGGGGGGGGGGGGCACTTCCTCCCCACCTACATCCATCAACTCAGTTTGCCAGCTTGAATTTCTCAATGCAGACCCACAAACTGCGAGCCAAGTCATGCCAGACCAGGACAGGCCTAGCTACAATTGAAGTCTTACATTTCTTTTAAGTCTAACAACAAACGAGTGACTTTCTCCTTGTCCAGAGAGGTCCATCACCCGAATTCCCTCGGCTAACAGGCTGCAAGCGTGCAAGGACTGATAACTGCCTATATACTAGAGCAAACTTTTTAATTATGCACATCCAGGGAATCACAAAGCAGATTCCCCCCCCCCCCCCCCCCCCCCCATGGCACTTCCTGCAGCGGTAAAAAGAAAAAAAAATCACTTTGCCCGCAACACAGTGCTTTTCGCGTTTCTGGTCTGCACCCAAAAGTGTCTTTTTATGGCAGGCCTGAATTTGATTGACATCGCAGGCACCTGTTCCCCTTCCCTGTCCTAGCGCTCCAATAGGAAGAACGACATTTACCAAAAACACATGGATACCAAAATATCACTTAGCATCATCGCCTCCTTCCCTGCCTCCCCCCATCCCATCGCCCCCACCTACCTGCCGGAACACTCCTCCTCCTGCCTTTCCCCATGCAAAAACCGCAGATCCCACTTTAATAGTAGAATAAACCCTCTGCAAGTGTCCCTGAATGAGTTTATATAGGTACGCGTCTATACATTTTATCCACTTTATTCCAACCAAGAAAAAGAAACTTCCTAACGCGTTTCCAAATCTATAAACAGCAGTAAAATAAAGAAAAATTACACCTGCCGATGCTTCCTGGGCCCGCACTTTATTTCCCAGTAAAGCTAACGCCCCCACCAGTAAATACAATACATTGTGCACAATTACGATAACAGTGAAAGAGCTGAGACAAATCCGACTCTCCCCCCACCCCAGATAACTCTCACCCAGCAACTTTTTTTTTAACATCACTCTCCCACCGTCCCTTCATTGAGTTCCTTTTGTAAACACAATTAAACCTTCATTAGTGGAAGTGAATGCTTTTTGCACACTTGCGAAGTGACGGGCGCGAGGCGCCGCGATCACTTCAATGAAAACTTCCTGAGCAAGGTGGCCGGGGAGCGAGGAGCGGATCGGACTCGTCCGGCCCTTCCCTGCTCCCGAGCGCTACTTTTAGCCCCCTATAGCTCTGCTTCTACTCCCGCGACGATGCCCTATCCAGCACCCAGGCTTCCCCTCTCCCTTCTGGCTCTCGCCTTGAACTTTTCCGTTTCGCCGATCGCCAGTGACAGCAGCCCCCCCACCTCCCCAGCCCGGAGAC
Source organism: Microcaecilia unicolor (assembly GCF_901765095.1). Classification (NCBI taxonomy): domain Eukaryota; kingdom Metazoa; phylum Chordata; class Amphibia; order Gymnophiona; family Siphonopidae; genus Microcaecilia; species Microcaecilia unicolor. The sequence goes on along the minus strand of NC_044043.1, from coordinate 64,809,325 downwards.
TGGGGACCAAGCTGGAGAGAGAAGGGGCCCCGGCAACAGAGGCACCTCCAAACAGATCGCATCTGATCTCCCGTCAGGAAAGAAACAAAAGTCTGTTACCCTCTCTGCCCTCTCACCCTCCACCGGGCGGCCTTCTGCCCTCCCTCCCCCCCCCCCCCCCCGACAAAGGCAGCGGGGGATCAATGCACTGAGGGCAAGTCACCAGCAACCCGTGGAAGGCACTCAGGCAGGGGGGAGGGAGGGAGGGCAAAGAGCCCAGCGCTCTCTCTCTCATTCCCCGGAGTTGGGTGGCAGCTGGCAGGCAGCAGCCGGGTGCTCAGGAAGAGAAAAGTGCGGCAGTAGGGGGCGAGGAGAGAGGGGCAGAGAGGGAAGCAGAGCCGAACCCCGGCGGGGCAGAAAGGGGAAGATGAGAAAGTCTTACCTGCACTTGGGCTGCTTTGGGTGACTTTCCAACTAAAGGAAAATGTGTGTTTAGGATGGACGGCTGCGCGCATGCGCCATGAAACTTGCCTGATCCCGGATTTTTTTTCCTCTCAGCTTTTATTATTGAATTTTCCTATTTCTAACAGGGCAGCGCGCTGTAGCGTGCAAAACCCGGACTGGATTACCTCCCAGCCGTTTCTTTCCAGCGCCCAGCTCTGAGCTCCGTGTGGATTGGACTAAACTGCTCAAACCCTATGCATATGGGGAGCTTGTTGCAAAATGTGGACTGGATCAAACCTGGTCCAACGGCAGGGTTTCTTCTTTTTTTTTGGGGGGGGGGGGGGGGGAGGACATGACCTTTCTCTTACCTCATGTGAAGTTCCACAGCTTTTTAAAATAAAATGCAAACTACCATTTTAAAAATGTTTGATTACTTTCATGTGTATCAAAAAGAAGAATTTTAACTATGAAAAATGATTTCTTAAATTGACCTTCCTTTGCTATTAATCTTTGTCAGAATTGTAAACCGCTCTGATCTGCATTATCAGATAGGGTGGTATATCAAATCAATCAATAAACCTAAACATAAAATAAACTCTAGTTATCTCAAACGGGGAGCAAAGGAACCTTGACCTGCTTATGGCCTGTTCTGCGTCACAGTTTTACTGGAGCATATTCTGTAATGCACTATAGTGCGTTATTAGCAGAGCTGATGCAAGAATAGTAAGCACCCTAAACCCAGCCTTACACCCCCCCCCCCCTCTCAGTTAACTTTCAGGCCCTTAGCCTGAAGGCCCCCTCCCCTAGGATTTTGATGATTAAACTCAACAATCATGATCATAACACAAAAATGCTATAAATAAGGCAAGACAAGTTAAAGTATTTGCTGATGGTTATTTGAGTTTGTGTGGCTGTCAGGCATTATTATTTTGCTTTGACTGCAGCTGGTGTTTGCTGCCGGCAAGAAGCTGCTGCCCTAGGTGACCACCTAGTTTTTTTGCCTAATGGTTGGGCCTGCCCTGATTATTAGGGTGAGACCAGAGGAAAGAATAAGAACCTTCTTACACATTCGTATCTGTTAATACAGCAAAATATTTAGTGCTATTTTCTTTTCTTGTCTTTTATAATTGCATTTCTTAAATACTTTCTATGAAACAATCCAAAGTGATTTATACTTGAAGGCAACTTTAGAAAGGATTCTTTATGCATGTAAAAGTTTTTTTTTAATTACTCCTGTGGTTATGTATGTAAAAGTATGCATGGTACCACACATGGGGAGGAGTTTGAGCAGAGCATGGGTGGAGTTACAGTGTACACACATTGGAGTCAATATTCAAAGCAATTTAAATGGCCAGGAAAGTCTCCTGGCTGCTTAAATCATGTGTGTGTGGTTCTCCAGGAATATTCAGTGGCATTTAATTGGATAATGTCGCTGAATATCCCCTCTAACTGCCTATGCCGAAATGGTCGGGGGCGGAGTTAGAGTGGAGCGTAAATGTAGAAAAACAGCTGGCCTAACTTTATGGGGCGAGTTAATTGGGCACTGGTTGGAATATTGGCTGGTGCCTGGTTAACTTCCAAGTCGGCAGTCATACCCAGATATTCAGTGCCAGAGGCCACGTATGCCCTGGCATTGAATATCCAGGCTTAGCTCAGCCCATGACTGGAAGCAGCTTGCCAGCCACTTACCACTGTGGGCTGAATATCGGACCCATTATTTGTAGAAATATGCACTTTGGGCCGGATTTTATATAAGGCCTCTTAAATGTAAGTGTGTTGGAATAACGTATATAGCGCAATTCTATAAACTGCATCTACAGTAAGATGCAGTTTATAGAATAGCGCATGGGCTACGGGAATGCACATACACCACTAAAAACCTGGTGTAAATGCCTGCACCTAAATACATCTATTCCCCCCAAATTCTATAACGCACATAAATGTGATTGACACCCCTGACTCGCCTACACTCCTCCCATGTCCTTGCCCCCTTTTCAGCTACGCGCGTTGGAATTTACTTGGGCCTCTTTTGAGAATGCGCCTAAAAAGAAGCGTGCGTAAATTCCAATTATTGCCAATTAGTGATGATAATTGGTTGTTATCAGTCAATTGTCATGACTTATTAACTCATTACTCAATTGAGTAATGTGTGTAAATTGGCCGTGCACACAATTTAATGTGTGCGACTCACCGCGCCTTATGTAGAATCTGGGGGTTTATGCACCAACATTTATGCCTGATCCTGAACAGATGTGAGTATCTATGTCTTCAATCTGTAGGCATGATTTCTGCTTCTTTGCGCCTATTATTTTATAAAGAGACTTAGATGTTTATATGTGTTTTTAAAAAGGCTTGGTCCTCGCACATAAGCGCCCTGCAATAATATTACCCCACCCTCCAAAAAAAATCACACAGATAAGCAAAAAGTACAATTCAGTAAAATAATAACATAAGAGTAGTCATACTAAGTCAGACCAATGGTCCATCTAGCCCAGTATCCTGTTTTCCAAACAGTGGACAAGCCAGGTCACAAGTTCCTGGCAGAAATCCAATTAGCAGCAACATTTCATGCTACCCATCCCGGGGCAAGCAGTTGCTTCCCCATGTCTGTCTCAATAGCAGATTATGGACTTTTCCTCCAGGAATTTGTCCAAATCTTTTTTAAAGCCAGACACACTAACTGCTGTTACTACATCCTCTGACAAAGAGTTTCAGAGCTTAACTATTCGTTGAGTGAAAAAATATTTCCTCCTATTTGTTTTAAATGTATTTCCATGTAACTTCCTCGAGTGTCCCCTAGTCTTTGTACTTTTAGAATGAGTAAAAAAAAATCGATTTACTTCTACTCATTTTACACATACAGAAAAATAAGATACATAATAAAAATAACCCACCGATCACCTTAACTGTCTTTCTCCCTCACCCTCACTTCCCTTAGGAAAAGCTTGACTAAAGAGCTATTTCTTAATACTGCTTCCAAAAGAATACAAATTGTTCTGGGACCTGATAATCTCTGGAAAACTGTTCTAAATACTGAAATGTTACATCTCTTTTCTATCCTACTCCATGATTATGGTAGAAGCACCTTGAGGGAACTTTAACAGCAATTTGAGTGTGTAGAACACTGTTTCACATATGCAAATAAGTGCTCTGAGGTATACATGCAAATGATGTAAATGAATAAATAAACAGAGGCACTTGTGGGTCAGTTTTCATATGGGTCATCCAGTGATGCCTGCTAAAAAGGCTGAGATATATGTATAGATTAGTTGCATTTTCAGTTACGCTGAACATACGTGCCTAATCTACACATATACTTATGCACCCTATTCTAGACATCTGGAGCAGCATTCTAGAAAGGATGTCCAGCTTGGAAGAGATGTCCAAAATGGATGTCCCTGTGCTGATTATGTGCAGCTTGAACATCCATTTTAGAAAACAAAACGTCTAAAATATGAATTGGGCAAAACAAGAGAATCCAGGAAGTAGGGGTGGACCAAAGAATCTTCACAGCCTGAGGTCGATAAAAACATCTTTCTTCAACACCAACCTGTGTGACCCAACACAGTGCCATATTTCGACAGAACAGCCATCTGCCTCAGGGGTCTGACATTCACTGTTGAAAATACAAAATATGGGTGCAGAATAGTACAATTGATGATCAAAAAAGCCATTCTGGCGTAAAGTAAGACTTGCTGCCAAGGTGCAGCAGAAGCAAGTCGGATTCCGGCAAGCTAGCCAAAAAAACCACAAGTGCCAGCAAGTGTTACTTTACACCAGAGCAGCTGTTTTGATCATCAATTGTATTATTCTGCATCCATATTTTGTGATTTTCTATGGTGAGTGTCAGACCCCTTAGGCAGATGGCTGTTCCATCGAAACACAGCCCCGTGTCGGGTCATACACTTGTGTAGAGCTGAATAAAGTTGTTTTTATTGACCTCAGGCTGCAAAGATTCTTTGGTCCACCCCTACTTCCTGGATTTTCTGTTTGGACTATACATAGGGTGTTTTTACCTTTAACTTTGGGTTTTGGTTGGTGACTTTGGGCAAAACAAGGGCATGAAAAGCAATGTGGTAGCACCTGAACATCTGTATTCTGAAATGACAAGAGGACATGTTCCTGTTCGTGTACCAGGACATGGACATTATGTCAGCCATTTTAGTAACATGATTGTCCATATTTCACAAGCTGTTACAGAGCCCGGTATCCCTTGCCAGTTTTGCTTTCAAGAAAGAGATCAACCACTGGGGCATTAAAGGAGTGACCTCCCCTAATACCTCCAGTGAGTACTGCTCAATCAGAGTGTTTTACTGTAGCCTAGATATCCTAGGTAGCAGGTCTAAAATGCCAATGTTCACCTTTGTGGACATTCCATGTCCATTCCCCTTCTGAAATGGGGAATGGATGTATACATTTTGTCCCCTCCCTAATCCCACCCACAAGATGCACAAACCGAGCCCCATTGCCATATGGATATACTGCAGTTTTAGATGTTCATGGCCTGACTTTATAAAACCGAGTTTTAGACATCCATGCAATATAGACATCTAAATGCAAGTTTAAAACACAAATAGAGCTTCTAAAATCAGGGCCACAGGCAGAGATATCGGGTGCATATATGTCTAACTGTACCCTTCAGGTTATACCTGGTTTAGGCATGTCCAGCCCAAATGTATATATTAAGACATATAGGTGCTCAGTATCTGTACCTATATGTCTAGTGGATGCAATTCTATAACTGGGCACCAAATTTAGGCACCTAGATACAACACACTGAGTGCTAATTCTAGAACAGCATCTGGGTGCCCAGATTCCATTATGCCCACTTACACCATGTCAGTAGCAGGCATAAATGCACACACATGAATGCAGGACTTTAGCGTGTAACTTAGTTACACAGATCAATGCGGTCTCCCCCATGCTCTTCTTCTGTGCAGGGCTGCTGAGAAACAAAGTTGGACCCAGGGCAAACACCCCCTAGGAGCCCCCCGCACGGGTCGGCCTCCCCCCTGGGCCTGCTTACTTGCTTGTTTCCTGCTCCTATGTGCCAGGACCATGTTAACTCTGCTCTGCCGCACAGGTCTTTCTTCCTGCCGTGTCCCCTCCCATGTTTGTGGAAACAGGAAGTACTTCACACAGAAGGTGGGAAGAGGCAGGAAGAAGGACCTGTGGCCAGCAGGACAAAGTTAATGCAATAACTCGATGACCTGGAACTGGGGCACACAGGAGCAGGAGACCAATGTCAGCCATGCTGGTGCCGGGCGGGCCCCCCTTGGAAGCCAGACCCTGGGGAATCTTGCCCCCCTCTCGGCGGCCCTGGCATTTCCACATGCGTGGATAAACCTAGGCATACATTAGCGTGTGCGCCTAGTTTTATACATGTGCTTCTGCTGCAAATGAAACTCAAGTGGCATTTAGACACCTGGCACAGTACCAAATGTCTATGTGCCATTTGAAAATTGACCTCTCGGAAAATACAAAGTCGATTTTCAGCCGGCGTGATCATTAGCTTAAGTTAAACACCAGCACTGGAATTTAACTTAGGGGCCCTTTTACTAAGATGCATTACAAAGTGGCCTTAGCGCGTGCTTGCGTGTGTCATTCCTGCGTCCTAAGGCTATTTTTACAGGATGGGTAAAATGACTGATTTTGCCATTTCCAGCATTAATGACCACGCGCTGTTTCCCATTAGAGCGTGAGCACTTACTGGCACCTATTATTTATTTATTTATTTTATTTGTTACATTTGTATCCCACATTTTCCCACCTATTTGTAGACTCAATGTGGCTTACATAGTACCAGAGAGGCGTTTGCAGACTCCGGTGTAAACAAATACAAAGTGATGTTGTGGTAAGATAAAGTTCATATGGCACAGCCACATTTGGGTATCGTATAACGGAAGAGTTGTTGTGTTGCAGAGATCAGGCATTTATGTTGGATTGGTAGGGTATGCCTTTTAAAACAGGTTAGTTTTTACTGTTTTCCGGAAGTTTAGGTGATTGTACGTAGTTTTCAAGGCTTTTGATAATGTGTTCCACAGTTGTGTACTTATGTAGGAAAAACTGGATGCGTAGGTTGACTTGTATTCGAGTCCTTTGCAACTTGGGTAGTGCAGATTTAGGTACGTTCATGTTGATTCGGATGTGTTTCTAGTTGGTAGGTTGATCAAGTCTGTCATGTATCCCGGAGCTTCACCATAGATAATTTTGTGAACCAGAGTGCAGATTTTGAAAGCAATGCGTTCTTTGATCGGGAGCCAGTGTAGTTTCTTGCAGAGGGGTTTTGCACATTCAAATCGCGTTTTTCTGAAGATAAGCCTAGCTGCCATGTTTTAAGCGGTCTGAAGTTTCTTTACATATAGTAACATAGTAACATAGTAGATGACGGCAGAAAAAGACCTGCACAGTCCATCCAGTCTGCCCAACAAGATAAACTCATATGTGCTACTTTTTGTGTATACCCTACCTTGATTTGTACCTGTTCTCTTCAGTGCACAGACCGTATAAGTCTGCCCAGCACTATCCCTGCCTCCCAACCACCAGCCCCGCCTCCCACCACCGGCTCTGGAACAGACCGTATAAGTCTGCCCAGCACTATCCCCACCTCCCAACCACCAGCCCTGCCTCCCACCACCAGCTCTGGCACAGACCGTATAAGTCTGCCCAGCACTATCCCCGCCTCCAAACCACCAGTCCCGCCTCCCACCACCGGCTCTGGCACAGACCGTATAAGTCTGCCCAGCACTATCCCCGCCTTCCAACCACCAGCCCCGCCTCCCACCACCGGCTCTGGCACAGATCGTATAAGTCTGCCCAGCACTATCCCCGCCTTCCAACCACCAGCCCCGCCTCCCACCACCGGCTCTTTAAGGTTTGTTCTTTACATCCCGCATAAATTCCATTGCAGTAGTCTACATGGCTTATTACCATTGATTGAACCAGGTTGCGAAATGTTTCCCTCAGGAAGAATTGCTCCACACGTTTGAGCTTCCACATTGAGTGGAACATTTTCTTTGTCGTGGATATCACTTGGCTCTCTAGTGTTAAGTTGCGGTCCATTCTAACGCCGAGGATTTTCAGGCTGTCTGAGATAGGGAGGGTGTAATCTGGGGTGTTGATGATTGTGGGGTTGTCCGCGCTGTGTTGGGATGAGAGGATGAGACAGTGTGTTTTTTCCTTGTTGAGTTTTAGTTGAAATGCATTAGCCCAAGAGTCCATGATGGTCAAGCTGTAGGCAGTAAGGGCTCACGCACTAACCATAAACTAATCAGTTAGCACACAGCAATGTAGCTGCATTATTATTATTATTATTTTTTTTTTATTTATTGCATTTGTATCCCACATTCCCCCACCTATTTGCAGGCTCAATGTGGCTTACATAGATTTGATAACATTGTCATAACAAGATATCGGATACAGTTAGTAATGTGTAGCGATTGAGGAAGGGGAGAGGGAAGAAGGAAGAGAGTTGTTAGGGTAGTTATAGAAGGTTTGCGTTCATAATTGAGTGGACTTAGTGAGGTTACAGGTTCTCATTGTAAGCCTTGTTGAAGAAGAATGTTTTCAGAGTTTTTCGAAAGATATAAATATTAACAGATCAGCACAGAAGAAGCCCTACTCTCCACCCCGAACCTGCCCCAATGCTAAAATATAAATGTTATTTTTTTAGCACGTGGGTAGCACACGCATATGCAAAATTTCCATGGAATGCCTGAGCATGCCCCGCGGTAAGCATACATTAGTGCTTGCCGCAGCTTAGTAAAAGGGTCCCTTCATTTGTGTATTCCACCCCGCCATTCATAAGTAGCAGTGCTGATTATAAGCAGGGCCAGTGTTAAACATACTAGGCCCAGGGCAGAAATTTATCAGGGAAGCCCAAAGTCCACCAGCAGGTAGCATCTTCTTCAGTTTCATATAAGCTTGGGGCCCCCTATAGACTTGAGGCTCAGGGCAGTTGCGCTGTTTGCACCCCTGTAAATTCAACCCTGATTATATGTGTCGCTTCTTTCTATATCATTTTTAGAAACGCCCAGCCCACAAAATATAAATATAGAATTGGGCTGGGTAGCAATACTATTCATATAGCTTTTGAAATTCTGTTCTTTTCAATATTTATTTATTCAAACAGCAAAAGAGCCAGCCATAAAAACAATGCCATAAAAACACACCTTATACAAAAATGTTCAGAAGATAATCACAAGTAAACAAATACTCCTCCCAGTGGCCTCTTATCGGAGAGACTGTATAAGCCAGCTATCTTGCTATTTATAAACCAATTATGCATTAGCCACCACCAGCAAATGCATAATTGGCTTTGAATATTGGCCCATCTAATACCAGCTGCATCTATCTGAAATCAGCCCCCTGGCCTGTCCTTGCCACCCTGGGCCTACGTCAAGCCTCCATGGCTATTATCCTCTGGTGTGCAAAGCCTCTTTTCAGCCCAGACTTGTGGATCAGGAGGGCAGCTTAGGGGCCAGGTAGGAACACTCCTTGGCAGGGTATATATGTATATTAGTGTGCTTCCTCCTGGTCATTCACAAACGCCACTCAGGGCTTAGTATATAAATGGTTTTGGCCTTCCTATTTCCAAAGATCTTAGATAGTCTGAATTTGAGATGTTAAGTGACTACAATCTTAGTGCCTAAATGTAAGCACTATCCTCCTAATTCTATAAAGGGCGCTTTGAGATTTGCGCACAGATTTGGGCGTGTGCCCAATTTGCTTGTGCATCTTAATTGAATAATTAGCCAATTAGTGCCAATAATTGGCTTTTTAACAAGTTAGTATTGGTGCTAATTGGAATCAATTAAGATGCATGTGTGTAAATTTTGTGTGTGTTCCGAAAAAGGGGGCGTAAAAATGGGAGAGTCATTGGTGGTTTGGGGCAGATCGTGGGTGTGGGTTTTGGGTCTATAAGGGGGCTCTGTGCCTAAATTTAGGGTATTTGCACCACATTTTCCTTGATGCAAATGGATGTGTCTAAATGTAAGCGCGACCCCTGGGACTTAAGTGCTGTTCTGTAAACCGCGCCTAATTTTAGGTGTGGTTTATAGAATAGTGCTCAGCATTTTTTTTTTTTGGGTGCTGATTTTTTCGGTGCTATTTATAGAATCTAGCCCTATCTGTGCACTCCGATGATAGAACACTAGAACTTAATACATGTGAATGTAACAGTTACACGTGTAAGTGTTGGTTGCATGCAACTCGGTATACTACTACTACTACTTATCACTTCTACAGCACTACAAGGCATACGCAGCGCTGTACACCAAACATGAAAAGACAGTCCCTGCTCAAAGAGCTCACAATCTAAATAGTACAAGCAAACAGACAGAACAACTAAGAGGTAAGGGAATTTAAGAGGAGGGGATAGAAGGGTACAACTAAGAGGTAAGGGAATTAAAGAGGTGGGGATAGAAGGGTACAGGGCGAGAGAGTAGTGGTTAGGAGCAGTGGCGTTCCTAGGGGGGCAGACACCCGGGGCGGCGCCCCGTCCCCCTGGGTGCAGCGCCCCCCCAATGCAGCACGGACCCCCCTGGGTGCAGCACCCCCCCACAATGCAGCGCGGACCCCCCCCCCGGGGTGCATGCCACCAGGGGGGGGTGCCGCAGCGCACGCCTGCTCAGAGTTCCCTGACTTCGCGCATTCGCTGCAGCTCCCTCTGACCCGGAACAGGATGTAACCTGTTCCAGGGCAGAGCAGAGGGACGAGCTGCTGCGAATGCGCGAAGTCAGCGAACTCAGAGCAGGCGCGCGCCGCGGCACCCCCCAGCGGCGTGCACCCGGGGTGGACCGCCCCCCCCCCTTGGTACGCCACTGGTAAGGAGTCAAAAGCAGTGTTAAAGAGGTGGGCTTTTAGCTTGGGTTTGAAAACGGCCAAAGACGGGGCTTGATGTACAGGCTCGGGAAGTCTATTCCAGGTGTGAGGTGCAGCGAGATAAAAGGAATGGAGTCTGGAATTAGCAATAGAGGAGAAGGGGACAGACAAGAGAGTTTTATCCACAGAATGGAGTACCCGAGGGGGGCGTAGGGAGAGACAAGAGTAGAGAGGTACTGGGGAGCGGCAGAGTGAATGCACTTATAGGTCAGTAAGAGAAGTTTGAATTGAATGCGGAAACAGATAGTGAGCCAGTGAAGTGATTTGAGGACATGGCTAGTGTGAGCACAGCGACTCTACAAGCTTAGTGCACAACTGCAGAAGACAGAGCATAGGCGAGTCCCACACTTACACACAGAGGGGTCCTTTTACTAAGCTGTGGTAAAAGGGCACCTGCACTAGTGTCAGTGCAAGGTTTTGATGCGTGCCGAGGCCCCCTTTTTCCACAGTGGGAACAAGGCTGTCTTTTTTTCTCAAAAAGAAATGGCTATGCGGTAGAGTGAACCACTTGCCACGTGGCCATTTTGGAGGGGAGCGCTGTCCGATTACCACCAGGTAAGCACTGGCGCTACAAAAATAGGAAATATTATTTGTAGCACCAGAAATGGCATGTGCTGGGGGTGGGAACTACTGCCGGGCTCCAGCGGTAGTTCCGGATTGGCTCACAGCAAGCCTGTTGCTGCTCATCAATCCTTTAGTAAAAGGGCCCCATAACTTAAAGAATACTATAAGCTACACACTCAAATGCAACATTTACTCCTACCTTTGACATGGTGTAAGTCCCCTCCGAAGGGACACCACCTTGTAGGGGTGGAGGGGCTTGTATGTTTCAATGACTTAGAGGGCTATGCTGAAGGGTTACCCATATCAGACAGGCCTCTGAGGAGAAACCAGACAAAGAGTGTCCCAAACTGGGAGAGTGGTAAGATGGTGACCTGTAGTTCATATGCCCAACGGCCCAGCTGCCCTCTGAAGTTTCGTCTTCTTTATGTAAATTTCCTCTCTGCAATTGCAGTTACCTTAACTGAGAGGACGGGGACAACCGGCGGTCAGCTGCAGATGGCCAGCGTTTTATCCCCTGAGCAGCAAGTGCGGGACCGCTGCGTGACGAACTGCCCACAGATGAAAGGGTTGGCGAGTCCTTTGATTAGCGCCAGCGAAGGAGCGTCGACGCTCTTGGACCTGGAAAAAACAACTCCATCGCTCCCGAATTATCCAACCACCATGCCCAAAGGAGTGAAGGAGTGAGTTAGAGGTATATGCTGAAACGGAGGACATTTACAGCAGAACCCGAATCGGCGGAACCACTCCTAAACATCTATGAGAAATCAACTTGGAGTTTTTGGGTCTCATGGAGGTTACATTGAATACCATCTGGAAGGCGCTTCGGGACCTAACGGCGGCAGTAAATAATTTTGTTTCAGATATAATTTTATTAGAGAGTTACATGGACAATTCAACTAGTAAAAAAATTGATATAACAAATGATTCTACATGAGCAAGTAGTGGTTATGATTTTGAAAATGATAATAGACCAGAAATTTTGAATAATAAAATGAATATTATTATAGATGATTAATATTGAGATTATTGTTTTTCCCAGAGTTCCGGGTATGACTCCTAAGGTTTTCCTCAGAAATATTTCCTCAAATTATTACTTTAAAAGGAGTGAAGCCTGTGAAAACTGGGATTACTTTAATCAGTGGGATTTGAATTAGAGACTTAAGTATAAGTATTGCTAAATAACTTCTGGTTTTTAAAAGAGAAAGAATGTAATCAGATGTATTATTTCTAACTAATATTGGACAATAAGTATGTTTACAATGAAATGATTTGACTATACACCGTATTGGCCTTGAAGAAGCCAACCAGATGATCAATGTGGAATAATGAATTGGACGAGTAATATCTGGGGATAATCAGGTTAATACCACGAGGGTTTTTTTCTGTTTACTGTTTAATTGATCTCCTTATCTTGTTTCACTCTCCCTATTTAGTGGTCTAAGGAAGAGAATAAAATTACCTGACTGAAATAATTCCTACATATTACTTTCTCTGTATTTCCAGCAAGTTGTTTTATCGCTTGTAAAAATGTAAATGGTTATAAATAAAAAAAAAATGACATGGTGTAAGTGACGGCACCTGAATGTTGGCATGCAAATTTCGACTTACACTCCACTCTATCATGGAATCAGGGTACCCAGATGCCGTTATATAATTTGTGCTCAATGCCTAGCACTCTAGTACCCCAATTGGGGTGACCATTGCAGAACTGACCCCTTATTAAGTGTTTTTTTTTCTAGATTTCACAGGTCTGTAGACTGCCACCCGGTGCAATGTATGCAAGTTAGGAGGTACCTATACTGTATTTTTTAGGAGCAGAAAGCAAGCACTTCTGTCATTCCAAGTTTGTGTGCTCTCCGCTGTCATACAGTAAGAGGTAGAATTCCTTTCTTATGTACCCTCAAATTTTATATGATCCATGGGGAAACTTTCACTGCTTATAGCAGCCTGAGTTCAGAAATCCGGGAGGAGATATGGGGGCATAGCCGCTGGGAGGTGGGGGCAGGGGAGACAAAATTCCCCGGGCCTCCAAGGAGGGCCTGGTGCTGGGGTCTCTCTCTCCTGCTCGGATGGGACCCGAGTGATCGCGTCCCGACAACAGCAGGAGAGAGAAAAGTCCGGCAGCATGGCTGGGCCCCCCTGGAGGCTGGAGAGGACCTCCAGCGCTGCTCTTCTGCCCAGCTGCACATGCACCTGAGAGCAAAAGCAGCCACAGGGACTGGGGCAGGCAATCGGCGGAAGAGCAGCGCTGGAGGAGCACGTTTTCTGCTGGCAGGGCCTCGGGATCCCCGCCAGCGAAGGTAATTGGATTGTGTGTGTGTGGGGGGGGGGGGGGGGACAGCAGCAATTTGGGGGGGGGGGCTGACGCTCTGTCCCGGGCCCGGTTCAGTCTCTCAGCTGCCCTGTATGGGGGTGTGCAGCTACTGCTTTATAGAATAAATTGGGGAACTGATTTAGCAAAGGCTTTGTCATATTCTTCGGTCTAGTCTCTCGATCATCTGGATGGCAGCTCTGAGTAGACCCCAGCTGGATGCCTTTGATGCAGTCCCCTGAGAAGGAACGTGTCCCAGGGTTCTAGATTCCAACTCAAGAGTGATGAGCACCTTCCTGAAGCCAGGTGAGAACTAAAACCTGATGAAGGGTCCCTGTCCTCATGCCACAGATGCCTCCCCATAGGATGTTGCATTCAGTTATGGAATTGCTTATATTGGTGTTAAAGAACAATGGGATTTTTAGAACAAAAAAATCCGCACCTATAATTTCCTTTTAAAATGAAAATCCAAATATATATCTGAAATAGATCAAAAGCATCTTGGGAACAAATGAAAGGCCCACATCCAATACTTTGCACTGTGCAGTTGATAACCAGACATAGGAAAGATTTACTCTTACTGTACACCGCCTTGAGTGAATTCCTTCAAAAAGGCGGTAAATAAATCCTAATAAATAAATAAATATTACTGATTCTTAAACCTTGTCTGGGTTACTGGAGACCAGTTGGTGACTCCCACTTTTCTTCTTCCGGCTCTGAAGATCTGACATGTTTGGATTTTCCCTTTTATAAGGGAAATGCACAAGCAGCTTCTTGCTCTAAAATCCCATTCCACTGGATGTATAGATAATAAAAATCCACAACGATGGGTACCATCATAGTGCCATAGACTCTGCTATTGAATTTATAGGGATCTGGTCTTGATGGGAAATAGAAGAACGCCCATATTAAGCAATACAATAACATAACCCAAGCACAACAAAATACTATTAATGAATTAGCACAAAGGAATGATTTGGTAGTGAAGCCTATGATAAAGGAGCTGTGACAATAGTTCAAAGCTTAGTTCAATAGCATACTGAAGTCATGAGACAGCTGTCTGACAAGCAGAACTACAAGATCTTAAAAATGGATCCAACTCGGTTTTTCATTTAATTTAATGTAACGAGAGTTTTTAGTCCCCTTAGTCCATACATCTCAAGGCAGACAACAATAAGACTAGACATTTACAACATAATATGTCCAAAAATGTAGAATGATATGTCTTGAAATATCACAGCAACATACAAATAGAGGGGCATGTTCAATACGATGTACAAGTCCAATTGTTGACGTTTTGGTGAAAACGTCTAAAATTCTCATCCTGAACATGTACTGTCACTGTTACATCTTTGGGGGGTGAGGGGGGGGGGGGGTCAGTGACCACTGGGGGATTAAGGAGGAGAGTCATGCCTTAATGCCTCCAGTGGTCAGCTGGTCAGTTAGGACACCTTTTTGTGACTTAGTTGTGATTGAAACAGGTCCAGCTAAAACATCCCAATTTTTAGCATTCCATTATCCCAAAATGTCCAAATTCTGGGCCTGCCCAAATTCTGTCCAAACCACACCCTAACTACAGAGAAATCCATCCCATTTCTGAGTTTCAAAAATTGCAACTTGGATGTTTTCCTGTGAAAAATGTCCATCTGACACTTTGTGCTGATTTTGAGATGTTTTTCTCTTTTGAAAATGAGTGCCGTAGTTCTATTATAAGAATTTTAGTACACACATTGATTAAAAAAAGCCAAGTTTTAAAATGGTGCCTAAAGAGATAGTAGCTAGTAACCATTTTCAGTCCAAGAGGCAAGGAGTGCCAAGCCTCAGGGCCCTGCCCACAAGTGTTTGATTTCATGTCACTTGTATGGAACATCTTTTTTTACTTGGCACAGTAAGTGATAAATGTTGAGAAAATCTTGAACAACTCAATGAGTTGTACAAAGATATAAAAGACATAAAATACTCAAGACTGAGACCATATAAAATCTTTAAAACGTCAGCAGTTTGAAGTCGATCCTTGTTTTCACTGATAACCAGTAAAGCCTGGTAAATATAGAGTCAAATGTTCTGAAGCTTTTCCTCCCAAAACTAACTTCTCTGCTACATTCTGGTACCATCTGAATTCTACTACTACTACTATTTAGCATTTCTATAGCGCTACAAGGCATACGCAGCGCTGCACAAACATAATTCTATGCAGTTGCCTTTCTGGGAGGCCTAGCAATACAATATTGCAAAAGTCCATATGAGATAGGACTATTGCTTGAACAATCAGTTATAAATTCTGAGTCTCCAAGAAGGGCCTGATACAACGAATCATCGTGAAATTATAAAGCATCTTCTTTATTAATGTGTATATGTGCTTTTCATAGTTAAGCTGGAATCGATCAGAATCAGCCTAGGAACTTGCTGATGGAGTCCCTTCAGTCAGGACAACTTATTAATAAAGTGACGAGTTTTCTGATTGAAACATACCTGAAGATCTTGGTTACATACATGATCCCCAAGTTCCATAAATCATTGTTGCGATCTCTGGGAAGACCCGTTGTTTCAGCGAGAGGCTCAGCGTTGGAACCTCTCTCTCTCTACATTTGTTGATGAAGTGTTGAAATATAAAATGGTCTCAGTGGATTTTTACATCCGAGACTCCGCACATATGTTAAGGATATTGTCGCAAAAGATAGAAGGTTTGGACTTTGCATGGTTGGTCATGTTAGATGTGGTAACTGTTCTCAAGATTCTGCCATTGAAATCATAGAAAAGATTCTATCTGCTTATGAAATTCCCCATAGGATACTGCATTCACATATTATGGAAATGCTTACCTTGTTGTTAAGATCAACTATTTTTGGTATAATGATTAATTTTATTTATAAATTTATGGCATTTCCATGGGAGCCACAGTAGCCTTCTCATTGACTACCTTATATATGGCTGCTTTTGGCGGTTTTCAGTATTGGAGATGTCTTTCTGAATATAGACGAGCTGTTCAAACAACGGGAGTTCTACCCCGATTGTTTCACTTACCTCTTGCGCCATAGTTTGCAAGTTGACCGATAGGAGTTTATTGACCCCTGATGCAGGCGGTTGTACGCCGAAACACGGCCCGTGTCGGGTCTTTGTGATATTAAAGGACTACATTTTTCTCAATCCTGAAGGCCCAGTGTTTGCTTTTTTTGTTTGCATTTGAGAAAGAACATGTATATAGATCTGACTTTTTTTTAAATTTTATGGTGGTGTATTTTGGATTGTATCTTTTTTTATATAGAAATGCAATAAACTGGAACTAGACTGTTTTATTCTAGTGGCTGAATTCCATCTGCCCTTATTTTCAATTTGATGTGACTTGCCATCAGCATAAGATTAATTTCTTGGATATCTGCGTAAGAAAAGATTGTAATAGCATAGTAACTACATTATACCAGGAATCGGTCGAGCACAATAATTTATTGCACTATCACAGTCACCATCTAGTGAAAGTGGAGGCATGTTTGTCTATCAGCCAATTTCTTCTTAATAATTTTAAGACACAAGCTAAGGAACTGTGGCATAGATTTTTGCAGCATGGATATCCTGTCAATGTCTTAAGACAGCATACAAATATTTGGGGTTTTTTTTTTTTGCACAAAGGGAACTATTATTATCATATAAGCACAAGTCATCTGATCAGGTATTAACATACATTTTATTTTTTCAACATCTTTTGTGGCAGCAGCTATACCGGAGCATTGGCATATTTTTGAGCATAGACCCTTGATTGCATACATGCGAGGCAAGAATATTGCTGATCATATTGTCATATCCGCTTTACTTGATACATCAAGGTCTGTTGTGGAGAGCCACAGGGATTATTTCCCTTGTGGACATTGTGATTTTTGGCTCCACTCATCGGAAGGCAATATGTAGATCCATCTGAGGGAGGATGAACGTTATACCACATGGGATAATTTATCGTTAATGTCTGACTATGTGGTGCATGTTATTAAGTGACTTTGATTTTTGTTATATGCGGGTTGTATAAAGAGGCAATCTAAGAATCATTTAGTGGAACACTGAAGCCAACTTGGGACTAAGACCATGATGGCTCCAATGGTAGAAAACTGTGGGGCTAATTTTCAAAAGTGAAAAATGTCCCAAAAATGGCATAAAGTGGCATTTGGACCTTTTTCTTAAAAAAAATATCCAAATCACAATTTTCGAAACTCAGATTTGAGATATTTTTATTTGCAGTGCGTCCAGATCACAAGGGGGCATGCTGTAGGGGATTTGGGTGTTCCCAAAACTTGGACATTTTTCTGCCATAATGGAACAAAGCAGTAGTGTACCTACCTTATAGAGCACCCAGGGCGGAGCACACCCCCTGGGCAGAGCACATGTACATGCCCCCAGGCAGCACACACACTCCTCCTCCAAGCAAGGGAGTGTACAGAGCAGGCATGAGCTGTTGGCTCTGCTGGTCCCCTGCCCCCTCAGATGTCTGGGGCAGGGCACCGGCAGAGCTGACAGTGAGCATCTGCTCCATGCACCCCCTTGCTGCTGGCACACGGAGCGGACCAACGCCCCTACCCCACCCTAGGTATGCTAGAGGAACAAAGCAAAAACATTCAGGGCTGAAAGTTAGATGCTTTGGTCTAGACCTGTTTCAATCACACCTAAGTCACATAAAGGTGCTCTAAATGATGAGATAACCAATGGAGGGATTAAGGCATGACTCCTCTTACTCCCCCAGTGGTCACTGACCTCCTCCTACCTCCCAAAGATGTGAAAGAAACAGTACATACCAGCCTCTTTGACAGCTTCAGCTGCTATGACCAGCCTTATTAGATCATCAAGCTGGTCCCCACTCCCTAGAGTAGCCTAGTGATCAGTGCGATAGACTGTAGAGAAGGGGACCCAGGCTCGTATCCCATGCTAACTGGTACACTTGTGGTTGAAAGTATGAGCCCTCCAAAACACGCCAGAAGCCTACTGTACCTACATATAGGTGAAACTTGCAGGCACAAGGGCTGTTGTATTGGTGTACAGTTGGGTACATGGGATTTTTGGTGTGGTTTGGAGGGCTTACTATACAATATAAGGGGGTAACAGTGAGATGTGTACTTGGGCCTTTTATGTGAGGTCCATTGCAGTGCCCTCTAGGGTGCCCCACTGGTCTGCTGAGATGTCTGTGTGGCCAGTCTACTATCCTGCTTATAATCGAAATAGAAAAACGCCTATATTGTGACCCAAATCGGGAGATAGACGTTTATCTCACAAAAACGAATAAAGCGGTATAATCGAAAGCCGAATTTGGACGTTTTCAACTGCACTTCGTCACGGATGCGGACAAAGTTGATGGGGCGTGTCGAAGGCGTGGTGAAGGTGGAACTGGGGCGTGGTTATCGGGCGATCAGAGATGGGCGCCTTTCGCCGATAATGGGAAAAAAATATGCGTATTTAGCGAGAATTTAGGGCACTTTTCCTGGACCCTGTTTTTCCACAAATATGGCCCCAAAAAGTGCCCTAAATGACCAGATGACCACTGGAGGGAATTGGGGATGACCTCCCCTGACTCCCCCAGTGGTCACAAACCCCCTCCCACCACAAAATATGCCGTTTCACAACTTTTTATTTTCACCCTCAAATGTCATACCCACCTCCCTGGCAGCAGTATGCAGGTCACTGGAGCAGTGATTAGGGGGTGCAGTGGACTTCAGGCAGGTGGACCCAGGCCCATTCCCCCCCCCCACCTGTTACACTTGTGCTGGTAAATGGGAGCCCTCCAAACTGCCCCCCAAACCCACTGTACCCACATGTAGGTGCCCCCCTTCACCCCTTAGGGCTATAGTAATGGTGTAGACTTGTGGGCAGTGGGTTTTGAGGGGGATTTGGGGGGCTCAACACCCAAGGGAAGGGTGCTATGCACCTGGGAGCTGTTTTACCTTTTTTTTTTTTTTTTGTAAACGTGCCCCCTAGAGTGCCCGGTTGGTGTCCTGGCATGTGAGGGGGACCAGTGCACTACGAATCCTGGCCCCTCCCACGAATAAATGTCTTGGAGTTATTCGTTTTTGAGCTGGGCGCTTTCAGTTTCCATTATCGCTGAAAAACAAAAACGCCCAGCTCAAAAAAAGATAAACGTCCATGTTTTTTGAAAATACTGTTCGGTCCGCCCCTTCACGGACCCGTTCTCGGAGATAAATGCCCATGGAGATAGACGTTTCCGTTTGATTATGCCCCTTTAAGTATGCTGGCCCCCCATACATTTCAATGGCTTGTTTTTGTGTATTTCTTCTTGGACTTTTTTTTTTTTTTAATGGTCCTAAAAGATAGACACACTGAGCACAAAAATGTCTAGCAAATGACCATTTTCGAAATAAAAAGTTGGACATGTTTCTGGTTTGAAAATGGCCATGTTCAAATCGGATTTAGATGTTATACCGAAAATACACCTCTGTAATTCTGAGCAACTTACTAGTGAAACCACACTGGCAAGTTGGAGATCAGGATAGATGGTTGAATAGCAGGGAGAAATTTTGTATCTTCAAACTACAAATGGTGGGTCCATCAGGTCTCAATACGGAAACGGAATGTATGTCATTAATATGACAAAATTGCAGAGACTGAAATGACTGTTCATTGGTTCATGGAAGCATGCCATCTAAATATTCTTATTAGTTATTCATGAGCTCTGTCTAATTTATAAAGGGTGTGGATGTTTTTATAGTAGTAAGCATGGAGCACAACAGTGTCTGAACTGAATCACATGCATGATTGTCATGGGAAACTCAAGATAAATTTGAATATGTCATAAATGTAGCTGTATTTACTGAATCATAGCACAATGTGAGACAACTAATTAAATACAGACATTATTTTAAGGTGGACACTAATTCAATGTCGTTATTGTTGTACATACCTTTGTGTTGACTCATGGTGTCCATCTGAATAGTTGTCCTGAACTGTGTGTGGTTTCAGGTGGCTAATTGTTGCTAGAGTGGCATCCATATCAATTATTGTATTGATCTATTGCATTGGTGGTCTTCCTCTTTCACGTTGACCTTCAACCTTTCCAAGCATGATGTTTTTCTCTTCCCATGATGTTTCCAAAGTACGAATGTTAACTTGAAAGATATTTAAAGTTGGACAGATTTGTAATTGACTATTTCTTTTAATTTACATTACCCTTTCTGTTGAGTTTACATTGAATTTGGTTAATTGTGTGCCTTTTCTGAATATATTTCATAGCAAAACAGACTATTTCTGGCTCAGTTTTGAAGTGGTTTAGTGAATTTTTGTTTAATAAGCATTAATGGGTCATCACCAAGGACGTAGCTACACCAGGGAGCTGGATCCCCCTAATTTGAGTTCAGCATCCTTGGCTGGCAGGGGTCCCCATGGCTCCACCAGTTGAAGTGCTCTTCCACTCATGACCACCACTGCTGCAGCACCAAGCCTCCCCTGCACCACACATGCTCAGCACTAGACTGAGCATGCACAGGGAGCTCTCCCGTGCATGCTCAGATTCATGGAAACTGAGCATGCGCTGGGGAGGGAAGGCCTGGCATGGAGGTGGCAGCGGTTGCAGGTGAGAGCAGCACCTCTGCTGGCAGCATTAGGGACCCTCATAAGCTGAAGTATGTGAGGTCATGGAGGGAAGGGCAAAGAGTGGCAGCAGGGTGAGACAAAATGTTGTTGTCCCCCCCCCCCCCCCCCCCCACCTTGTGCTCGGTCACTACTCTCCCCAATCCTGTTCAAGTTCTTTATAAGTTCATTTGGTTCTCATTTTTCTTCACCGGAGATAAAATTCTATTCATATATCAATGATATATTCTTCTTGGTATTAGTGGACGATAATCCTACAGTTACTATGTTTAGAGTATTCAATAGTATTGCAAAGATTGAGACACACAGTAAGAATTATGGATTTAAATTTAATAGGGAAAAGACAAAATTACTGTGTTTATAATGTATGCTCCTGAGAGATTAGCTTTGCTGGATGTTTTTTTCCTTCCAGTAGAGCAGATCTCCAAAGTTTTTGGCTTCTTGTTGGACATGACATTATCTCTTGAGCCACAAGTTAATAATATGATCAGCACTATCTTTCTACTTCGTAGGATTCATTCTCTATGCATACATTTTTCTTTGCTAGTTCAGGCACTTATTTCATCTCATTTAGACTATAGTAACAGTTTATATTCAATTGTCTCAGTCAAACTCTGTACTAAGTTTCAGCTGCTTCAGAATGTTGCTGCCAAACATATTTTTCGCTTGAAGAAATATGATAGAGCAACACCAGCATTGATTCATTTGCATTGGCTGCCAGTACAGGCTAGGATCGAGTTTAAGCTAGTGTGTTTGATATATAAAATTTTTGATGGTACCAGCCCAGAATATCTAGTAAGCCTGTTCTTATTTCCTGGTAATTATAGATCGCCCAGAGCATTTGTTATTCTGTTTAAATTGTGATCTGCTTTGAACCTTTGGTTGGGAGCTGGCGGAATACAAGTGATATTACATTATATTATATTTATAAGCACCAATTCTATACATTTTCATCTCAGTCCAGGTGACCCAATTCCCTGAGCTTAGTGTCAATTCTATAATGGCATACTAGTGTAAGTTGACATTGGTGCACCTATGTTTAGACATGTCCTCTTATGCCATGTCAATGGCAGGCATAAATTGGCATGCCTAGGTGTACCACGAGTTTATAGTATTCTGTAAACTATATGGAAGACACACCCATGGTCTGCTCATGCTCCACCTATGTGTATGCCTCCCCTTGCAGTTAGGCACCGTGGCACTTAGGCATTAGTGCACATAGGCGTCTACCTGTCAATTAATGATGCCTTTGACAGCCTAAGTGGCACCTACCTCTAGAAATGACTTTATCAAATTATCCCTAGTATTTATAAGCTCAGGGGATCATTACCTTGGGAAGATCAAGGTCCTACTAATATTTATCAGTAGTAGTGCTCTATGAATTAGGGTTCCATTGGTTTATTTTGACAAGACTAGTGAAAGCTGGGACTGGAACTCTACCAGACCCTGAACACCCTGCGAGCCTTCCAGGTCAGATGCACTGGTGAGAATCCTCTCTGTGGTAGAGTCAGGGAGAACGTGACATCCAAATAGCCTGCCTAGATCTTGCTAAGGTACCCACCATTAGGACTGTTCCAGGAGGTGTACAAAGGATGAGAGTCTGGGAGGAGAATGCAGGTTTAGTCTTGGACACTGCTAGAATCCTCCTTCTCCTCAGCACATCACCAGGCATTGGAAAAGGAAAAGAGAATGGGACTTGATACATTGTCTTTCTGTAACTACATTCAAAGTGGTTTAGATATTTTATACAGGTACTTATTTGTACTGGGGCAATGGAGGGTTAAGTGACTTGCCCAGAGTCACAAGGAGCTGCAGTGGGAATCAAACTCAGTTCCCCAGGATCAAAGTCCACTGCACTAACCACTAGGCTACTCTTCCACTAGCAACATTCCATGTAGAAGCCTGGCCTTGCAGATCAGCAATGTGGCCGTGCAGGCTTCTGTTTCTGTGAGTCTGACATCCTGCATGTATGTGCAGGACGCCAGACTCACAGAAACAGAAGCCTGCGTGGCCGCGTTACTGATCCTCAAGGGCAGGCTTCTACATGGAATGTTGCTAGTGGAATAGCAACATTCCATGTAGAATCTCAAATAGTAGCAACAGAATCTCAATAGTAGCAACATTCCATCTAGAATCTCCAATATGGAAGGGGAAATGGGACTTGATATACCGCCTTTCTGAGGTTTTTGCAACTACATTCAAAGTGGTTTACATATATTCAGGTACTTATTTTGTACCAGGGGCAATGGAGGATTAAGTGGCTTGTCCAGAGTCACAAGGAGCTGCAGTGGGAATCAAACTCAGTTCCCCAGGATCAAAGTCCAGTGCACTAACCACTAGGCTACTCCTCCACTGGCAACATTCCATGAAGAAGCCTGCCCTTGCAGATCAGCAACGCAGCCGCGCAGGCTTCTGTTTCTGTGAGTCTGACGTCCTGCTTTTATAACACTTCTGTGAACATCCCAACTGAGTTCAGAGGCTTTGTTTGAAGGGCAGAAGTCCCAGGTTGGCTGAGGTCTCTACAGAAGTTATTGCTAGAGCACTCCTAATGACCTGCAGTAGAGGGAGGAGGCACTGTAACTGCACCTTCAGTTGGAGAGAGCCTTCCCAAGGTACTTATCACACAGGCTACAGTTAAGTTGACAGTGAACTAGTGAACTCTCAGCAAGTCCTTGATTATCTGAGGTGGTCAGATCCTAATCAAAACCACCAGAGAGAGGAGATTGGATGGAGAGAGCCCTTGGCTAGAAGGGGCTCATCACACAACTAATAGGGTATGAGTTGAAAAAAGCTGCAAACCTAACAGAGTTGGCCTTTGACCCTATATAAAGTACAACTGGAATACATTAATCTACACTCTGTGTCTTATTATTATAAAGAGAATGGCACTTAACAACTACAAAAAACATAAAAAGAAGTAAAATGTTTTCCCCACAAATAATACAAATAAATATTGCAACAGCAGTTTTAAGTAACTATTGCAGAGCTATTATCAATTTTGGCAAACAGGGACAAGGGGAGTGTAATAAAATGCCAATACCAGCAAGTGAAATATGAAATGGGACCTGAGAAAAGAGCAGATTGCTGGACCAGAAGGAGCAGCTTCTGACTTCCTACCCCACCCTGCCTTTGGTCTAGATCAGGGGTTCTCAATCCAGTCCTCAGGACGCATCTAGCCAGTCATGTTTTCAGGATGCTCACAATGAATATGCATGAGATAAATTTGCATGCACTACCTTCATTGTATACAAATTCATCTCATACATATTCATTGTGGGTATCCTGAAAACCTGACTGGCTAGGTTTGTCCAGAGGACTGGGTTGAGAACCACTGGCCTAGATGTACTAAGCATTTTTCTATAGACACAACTGAGGCAATTTTCAAAACAATGTTCACACTTTCAAAGTCCATGAGTGCTTTTACGAATGGATTTTGTCCCAGTCTTCAAAGGGGATTATAGCACATTCTTTGACTAAGCATGGGTAATTTTATAACTGTAAGTGCATTTTTAAAAGTATGGAATCAATATTTAAAGGCACATCCAAAGAGGAGCAGATCTTTCCTGGATGTGCCGGTGAGAGGGATATTTAGTAGCAATAATCCGATAGTACTGAATATTTCCTTTGCCAAAAGAAACAGAAGAACAGATCTCTACGCTATTTAACAAAGAACAGGAAAAGTAGAGATGACAAAAAAACAAAACCACCAATGGTGTCATAGTCACTTCAATAACGTCCTCTAGGAGGCTTGACACAGGCTGTGTTTCGGCCGAATGGCCTGCATCAGGAGTCGAGAGCATTCAGTGAACAATTGATGTTGGCACTGAGTATTCTTGAAAACCAATCCAGTTATGCATTACAACGTTTGTAGATGTGGATTTAATAATAATCGGTATACAATGTATTTGCACAAATAGAGCAATGCTGTGTTCTCACCAAATGGAAAACGCCTTTAAAAGGTTTCACGACCTACAAAGACATCATTTCATTTTAAATTTTACAGAAATAGAGTCCTTGCCAATAGTTACTTTGATGCTCTTAGAATTAATATTATTTAAAGGTGCACGGTTCTTAAAATTTACATTTTGTTTAAATTGTTTTGTTATTAGAAAGTTTGTAGCAAAAGTTTCTTTCATTTAATAAGTCATCTTTTGTTCTTTTTTTGCCCTATTATTTTGTTTTTGCACATTTTTCAATAAAGGAAAGAGAATTGCTTACTTTTAACAGGTGTCTTTTAAGACAACAGTTCGCTAATTATATAGCCGAGCTGGGTGAAGTCATCAAACACAGTGCTGATATAGAACACTTTTCCTGATCTTTTCAGCAAAGAGTTGAAGACCCCCCTGAGTACGCACAACAGAACTCATGTTCCCAAGGCCATGCAGTGTGTCTCAGTTCTGTAATTAAGCTAATGCACTCAACTGTAGAAAGGGAGGAAGGGGGGGTATGTGTGACTGGTGATCTGTTTCCTCTGAATGCACGCGGATGTGGCTATGCAGCATTCCTCAAACAACCATGCATGCTATACCTCAGGCTGCATACATCCAGCCCTGAGAGCCAGAGGAGCTGTCAGAATTTGTCCTATTGTCATTGCTATTCTGTGCAGGTATCATGAGCTTGTTCAGAATGCATGGATGGTGCCTCCTGTGTGCTGATCTTGGGATATGTGAGATCAACACACAGGAAGTGTTGGCTACATGTTTCGAATTAGTTTGTGGTATTGGTACAGAGTAGCTATAGCAGACAGAGGTATCATTAGTGCTGAGCACATGGGGCCCATGCCCCAAATCTCAGCTACTACTGTTTCTACCAGAGAAAGTGTTGGAAATATTCCCAGGTCTTGCTGGATGAAGTCACAGAGTGCCCCTCAAAGCATCCCTCCTGTTGCCGACTGTATTATCTGCAATACATTGGCTGCAACCTACTGCAAAAGGGGATAAGAGCACAGTTGAGTGAGTGAATGGGGGGGGGGGGGGGAAGAAGCATGAGGGTGAGGTAGGTAGGGAGGACAAATGATTGAGAGAGGGAGCATGCAGGTAAATGAATGAATGGAGTAGGCCTCTTGGTGAGTGCTGTGGGGAGCAGGGAGAGCATGTGGATTGTTCCGCCCTCTCACTGGGGTGATTGGCATGCAATTTGAACCAGAGTATAGAATATCACTATGAGAAGACTCAAAACTCTTGAACCAAAATCTTCTTTCATGCGGTAATCAAACAAGGAAAAATAACTTAAACTTCAGATGTGCTGGACAAGAGTTTTTTGCCTTGCAAATTGGGAGTCTGTTCTCCATCAGCTCTCTCTTCATGCAAGAGAGAAGTTGGGAGTAATTCAACAGCATGCTGAGTAGTGGAGGAGTAGCCTAGTGGTTAGTGCAGTGGACTCTGATCCTGGGGAACTGGGTTCGATTCTCACTACAGCTCCTTGTGACTCTGGGCAAGTCACTTAATCCTCCATTGTCCCAGGTACAAATAAGTACCTATATATAATATGTAAACTGCTTTGAATGTAGTTGGAAAAACCACAAAAAGGTGGTATATAAGTCCCATTCCCTTTCCCCTTGATAGCATCACAGTAGCTTGTAGGGAGTCATACAGCATAGGTAGTTTCAGTTCACAGAGGAGATGTGCAGCAGGTTAACTCTTATAGACCTGAATGGAGAGAAGGGGGGGGGGGGGGGGGGTGAACTAGCCCAACATGCACAGAAAACAAGGCAAGCCAATAGAAAGCATCCCAAAAAACACAGGGACCTGGGCCTGTGCTGTGAAAGAGCTTATCACAGGGAACTACAGGATTACAGAGATTTGTAGTTCAAGAGCACAACCTTATTTAAAGATACAGGCAATGTAATCTGTTACAGACAATGGCTTAACATATATATATATATATATATATATATATAAGCAACAAACAGCATGCCTCCATGCAAATGGGAACATATACTCCCCGCCTAGTATCAGTAGATGGCATTATTTAATTCCTAAAAATATAAACCCTTATGAGCATGCAAAGTCCATTAATAAAGCTGGATCTTAAAGATTGACAATTCCTTGCTTGTCTCAAGTTCTCTGTCGTTCAGGTGACTTTTCTCTTGTAGTCTCTCAGGAACTGAAATCAGAGATAGACAACACAAAAAACACACAAGAGAGAAAAAGTCTAAATTTCCTGAGGTCATTTTTAAAAAGGAAGGACCCGTCTTTCGTTTTGAAAATATGTGCTATCTGCACAGAGAAATCAGATGTTGGAACTGCTGAGCTCCTCTCTCTCATCGTGTGTTTTTAGGGGGCTCCAGGTGTTGAGGCCATTAAGCAGCCACCATCACATATAATGGAATGGGATTCGAGCCACCAAGCCTCTTTCTTCATTTTGTGTGGGGCACCAGGGCATGCCAGTCCCTTCAAATTTGCATTGGCCTAGTTAGCACTAGAGATGGGCAGTCCACTAATGTTTGTTTCATTTAGTTTCCGGTGTCATTTGCAGCATTGTTCTTTTTTTTTTTGTTTTGTTTTAGTTGGTCTTCATTTCGGGGACAAAGTCGTTAAGAATGCTCCCGCTTTGTAATTGTGTGCTCTCTTTGCAAATGCATTTTTTTTTCAAAGTGTGCACTATTGCAAAGAAGGTGCACTGTTCAGGAAGGAGCGTGCACTCTTTCCTGATAATGTGCGCATGTGTGCACTCTTGTGCTCTCTTTGCAAATGATGCACTTTTTTTTCAAAGTGTGACCTTTGCAAAGAAGGCACACTGTTGAGGAAAGAGCATGCACTCTTTCCTGATAGTGTGCACATGTGAGCACTAATTCATGCACTATTTGCAAAGAAGGTACACTGTTGAGGAAGAAGTGTGCACGCTTTCACGATAGTGTGTACATGTGTGTGCTGTTTGCAAAGAGGGTACACTCTTTCCAAAATAGTGTGCACGTTTTGTGGCATATACCCTCTTCACAAAT
This sequence comes from Microcaecilia unicolor, assembly GCF_901765095.1. Taxonomy (NCBI): domain Eukaryota; kingdom Metazoa; phylum Chordata; class Amphibia; order Gymnophiona; family Siphonopidae; genus Microcaecilia; species Microcaecilia unicolor. The sequence continues at coordinate 64,781,624 of NC_044043.1, read as the reverse complement.
AGTGTGCACTATTATCAGCAAACAAAAACCACAAACCCCTGGATTCTATATAAAGTGCAGCAAGTAGCCAATCAGTGATGATAATTGACTGACAACAACCAATTAACATCACTAATCAGCAATAATTGGAATTTATGTGTGCTTCTTTTCAGGCATATTCTAAAAGAGGTGCACTTAAATTCTAACGCATGTAGATGAAAAGGGGCGCAGCCATGTGAAGAGTGGATATCCTAAAAACCTATACAGCATGCTAACTTTTGGCTTGTTGTACAGAGTAGCGTTAAGTGCTTTTTTCAGACACGTCTAGATTTTAGACACAATTTATAGAATTGTAACATGCAATTTAAAATTTTATTGAGTTGCACTCTAAAATGTTTTAGTGCAAGTTTTGTTGCATAGCCTCTAAGTCTGAGATTCTGCAAGTAGAGAGAAAATTGGACCAAATCTTTCTAGTACAGCCTCTATAAATTCCAGTTGTGTGTTGGGCTGATTTTGCATTTGGGTTATTGATTACAAATGCTTGCAACTCCTGTACCCAAATGATTTTGAACATGGACTTGTTTGCCTCTGTCTGGAAGGTGCTATTGACTAGTCAATCATCCAATTAGGGATGCACTCCAATCTGCATAAAAGTATCATAAAGACAGTCAGACATTTCATAAATACCTATGAGGCTGATGTTAGGCCAAAAGTAAATTTATGGCAGTAGACGTGATGCTTCCCTACAAGAAACACAAGATACTTCCTGTGATCTGGATGCTATTGTGAGCTGGTTCTGGGAACATGGTTTCTTTCATTTAGAAAGGATAAGATGATGCCAAGGAAAAGCACCTTGACCTTCTTTCATGAGATACTGGTATAAGACCCTTTAGTCTAAGAGTGGACATTATTCCCTTTGTTCTTTGGGACCAGGAAGTACCTAACATAGAATCCCAATCTTCTTTCTGCAGTGGGACAGCTTTAGTGGTTATGGTTTGCAAAAAGGAAAGAATTACACACTTAGTCTTTCCTGGTATGATCAGAAAGTTAATATTCTTGTGAGTAGGCATTTTGGAGGAATTCATAATGTGTGTAATCTGTAGCCTTCTGATAGCTGAAGAACTGAGTCTTGGAAGTTACTATGGGCTAATGGTTTGTATAAAACCTTAGCCTCTGTCCAACAAGGAGTTCTGGCCTTGGACTCTGGATATTAAATAATTGCTAAAGACTCTTGGATCCAGTTGGAAAGTGGTCACTGGATTTGATTTGGTAGCAGTCTGAGAATTAGAGCTTCTGTTCTAAGGTGACATCTGATGCCTTGTTTCTTTCTGAGGCAATTGGAACTCTGAACACAAGAGTAAATATTCACTGCTGTTGATTCTTTTAGGGCTTCTGGGTACTTGATGAGGTCAAGTTATAGTGCCCTAGATTATTTCTCAATTTGGAAATGGTTGGGAATAGACTTAGAAGAAGTCTTCATGTGGAGACCTACTCCTTGACTGTGGATGCAAGGGCACTGAGGGGAATTTGGGTGAGAATTACTCTTCCGCACATACCTCCTCTGACTTGTAAAGGAAATGCTAAGAATTCTGAGAGCCACTCTTTGAGTAAACTGGAGAGGGCTTCTGAAGGTACACCAATCCTAGATTCTATTGCCTTTTGGCTTTGATGGATGATTCTTGGGGCATTGGAGCTGGTCATCAGTAAATATCTGGAGAGGCTTCGCCCTCTGACTGTTTGAATATAACTTTATGACAACAGTGAACCTCAATGCTTGAAGTTTGATGATGAGTGAAAGACACCTAACCACATTGGGGGGAGGGAAGGGTGCATTCAACAAATCACTCAAAACTCTTGAGTGAATGTGATTTAGTTGATACCTTACGCCTGGCTATTTTCATATGCTAAGCAACCATCTCTGCCACTTGCTTCCAACGTTCCTCCATAAAGATTGTTGATTCAAAGGGTTTCAGCAAACACTGACTTTCTCTAAGGTGTCTTGAGATGACCTAAAAACTCAAAGTTGAACCATAGAAATGAGTATAAGACAACAACAGTGTCAGAACAATTTGGCATCTGGAATTCACACTTAGCCAACACCTTAGAGAAAACAGCACCACTAAAAAAGGTCTTATGCCCCACTCACAAACGCTCACCTTGATTTTCTCCAGAACTTCGGATCCTTAAACGCAAAGGACGAAAACTGGAAAGGAGATGGCGCAAATCTCGCCTAGATGAAGACAGACTAAAATGCCAAGCATTAACAGCAACTAAAAAACAATATTTCTCACAACGCATTGCACAGGCTGCCAATTCAACCAAGCAGTTGTTCAGTATAGTAAACAGCCTACTGCAGCCCCCACAACAGAACCAGCCTGCCCAGTCTAAACTGAATTGAAATGATTTTGCTGCATACTTTGCCAACAAAATTAAAAGTCTCTGCCAGGATTCACTGGTAATTTCACCCAGTCCCCAACCAGTCAACCAGGGGTGCACAAACTCGCCCCCTCCTGACCGAGACAGATGGGACACTTTTAATTCAATGACAGAGGAGAGCCTTGACAAAATCCTAAGAGACCTTCAACCTACTACCTGCTCCCTTGATCCCTGCCCATCAAAGATAGTACAGCATCTCTACTTCAGGAAGCAGGTGAAAACTTGGCTCTTCAACCAGGCCTTTACTGGAAGAAGTAACTAACTCATTAGAAATGGATTGCAGTCTTAGTATGCTTGTGGCTCGCCCTCATGGTGCCTTTTCTGGGGAACAACACTGTACTAGCAGGCTTCCACAATATGTAAATTAGCCACTTCTTATGCAAAGTCTACTTCTCTTAATATTCCTTGATCATGCAAGCAGGGGATTCTTTAAACAAACAGTTCAGCAAATCCTTCTTCAATTGAGCCCATTTTATAGGGACAGGACTTTTATTTTCACTCTCACTTTACAGTCCTGTCCTCTACCTCCAGCTGTTAGTCCAGTTCTTAATTTACATTCTCTAATGTTGTCTCACATTGGATTTTACAACTGTTGTTTGCTTCATAATGACAATATCAAAGTACATACCTCCTTGGACCTTTAGGGATCCTTTTCCTTCAGGGACTATGCCCCGTGATTTTCAGCCCATCCTGATGCTCTCTCTCTGCTATTCTCTCTCTCACTCCTCATGGACCTTCTCTTTGGGGTCAGATCCCCGGGGTTTTCAGCCCGCCTTGGTCCATCTCCTGGAAGTCTGTTTACAAGTCACTTGGCATCATTCTTTCTTCCTGGAGGTTCCCTTTCCATCTCTCTCATGCTCCTCCTGAAAGTGCTCTCTATATACAACTGCTACCACCCCACCACACCCCACCCCCTCTGGGCTCCTCCCCTGGAGGGGTCTGGAACCTTCTCCCAGGTGCCTTTTCTCTTAAAGGGGAATCTCCCTCTATTAGTCCTAACTGACCCCTATATGCCTGGCCTTTGCTGGAGCTCCCTCTAGTGACTCCTTCCCAGTATTTCACTGGTGTCCTCCTTGGAGCTCCCTCTAGTGACCACTTCCTGGCTTTTTACAAGGTTTCCACTACGGAAGCACCCTCTGGTGGCTTCTTCATGGTAGGACAGGTCCTGTGATTATCACACTTGTTAGGAGAAATGACTGAAGTGTGAGCAGTTGGTTATGGGGTTGTGTAGCAATGAGGCAAGAATGTGTTCAAGCCAGAAGCACAATCAGAATAAGACATCTTGTTAGAACTTGAACCAGGATCACAAATTAGCTAATGGCAAGATCAGAAATTCCAGTCAGAGTCGAGTTAGAACCATAAGTTCTAGGCAACGAGAAAGTCTGAATCAGAAGTTCTAGAGGAAGGCAAAATCAGGATACCAGGAATCAACAGGGAACTGTATTCCTCAGAAGCTGAGTTGTACAAGCAAATGTCTTTAGTCTGGGATTTACATACAGGCCTCTACCCTTATCCTGACCAACTATTATTGGCGCCTGCTTGGTTATAACCAACTTATTACTACACGTTCCTCTATTTATCTGGTTCTCTTGGCTCTTTGTTTAGAAAGATGCTTCTAGTCAGAGAGGTGGCCAGTTCAGAGGTCCCAGTGTGCCTGACCCCCCCCCCCCCCCCCATTCTTGGAGCCATGTATCAAAGGAGATAGGTGCTGATGTGTCTTCTCCTTTGATGAGCCCTCAGCTCCAAACTTGAGTATTTAGAGCCTAATGTTTAGCATGAACTGGGAGAAAGAAACCTTTCTCATTCTTTTGTCCTATTCTAAAGCTTCATCACCGAAGAAGCCAATACCTTCCTTGGCACATCTGAGCATACTTATATGCATACTTTTGAAAATATAAATTTATGTGTGTAATTTTCTCACAAAAAATTCTATACATATCAAATAGGAAGTGTATATCTGTGTGCTCTTTAATTGACCTGAGGTAAGTTTCAAAATGGAAGTATGCGCTTACTTTCACATTGAAAATCCAGCAAAGTCCACACAGGGAAATCATGAACATACTTTTCACTAACGTGGGTCATTTATAGCAAGCTGCCTATCTTTGAAGCCAACATTAATGCCTGTTTTATAAAGACACAGAGCGATAGATTCTACAAAGGGCGCCAATTCTGTGACGGCAATTACATGCAAAATTGCTGTTATATAAATGAGCATGAGTTGGCATGGCGCCTAAAGTTGGCAGTTGTACGCGTAAGTGATAGTATTCCATAACTAATGCACATAACTGCAAGACACACCCCTGACCCATCTATGGCCACGCCCCTTTATATTTACACACTACGACATTTAGGCCCTATGTTTATAGAGTAACACCTAAGTGCCCTTGCTCACATAACTACAAAGCATGTTTACGTTTATTAAATATTTGTTAACCCGCCAAAATTCCAAAGAAATTGGGTCTCAGCATTTTACAATTCTAAAAACAAAGCATAAGAAAAGAACACCAATATCAGGGTAGGACAGAGAAAGCAATCATACTGCAATCAAACAACAAAACTAAAAAACAAAATAAAAACAAGATGAAAACAAAAAAAATGTTTATTCTCATTCCATATAGTGGGTGGTAAGCAGGTCAGCTGAGTTTAGGTAAATTAGACCCAAATGCCAGCTCTAAAAAAAGAACTTTCAAGAGTGATTTAAATTAAAGGAGATTTCCATATGAAGAAAAGGAGGCAAATTATTCCAAAGAAAAGGGACCAAGAAAAAATGAGGTACTTAAGGGTTATTATTTTACCATTAATTTAGGTACACAACTGGCACTATTCTATAAACTATGGCCCCAATATTCAGACCGTGGAAAGTAGCTGGGCTGACTCCCGCAGTCCATGCTGAACTCGGATATTCAATGCTGGGCCATTTCTGGTGATCGGCATTGAATATCTGGGGTTTACAAATTAATTAAAAAATACATTCTTGATACAGAAAAGATAACTATTACTATTCCAAAAGCAACATTTAAAGAAATATAAATCTTTTAAAGATCTTTAGTCCACAAATAAGGGAGGCATCACAATATCGGTGGATTTTTAAAGAATTGTTCTTTGTTAAAGAAATATGAGGCTAGAAAGGAGATACCAGGATCACTTAATTATTAAATTACGGAGTCGATGTAATTACTACTCTTGGTTGTGTTGAAGGAGTCGCACAGCTATCTTAGAATCCAAAAAAATACTTAATTGTTTAGGATCAAAAAATACATATTTGACTGAGTTCACTTTCGATACACATTTACAGGGGAAATTCAACCAGAAAAGACTGCCCAATTGTATTACTCTTGGGCATAGTTTAAGAAACTCTTGACGCCTCTTTTGGGTTGCTTTAGAAACATCCGGAAACATTCTAACTTTACAATTCAGAAAGAGTTGATCTCTGTGAAGAAAAAATTGTTTCAATACCCAATCTCTATCCGGTTGTAATACAAATGTCACTATAAGTGTTGCTGGCACTACACCCAAATTATCATCTTCTAATATCTGTGCTAAATTTAAATTCAGAGTCTCAAAGGGTACTTCAGTCCCTTCAACTACTTGATGCATTTCCATTTTTGTATAGGGTAACAAGTAATAAATTTTTGAAATCGGAGGATAAACTTGTTCTGGTATCTTCAAGATTTCAGAAAGGTATTTTTTTGAAAGTTATAAGAGGAGCAATTGAAACCTGTTTAGGAAAATTGATTAATCTTAATGTTTTAGACCTTTGCTGGTTTTCCAAAGTTTCAATTTTGTTCTGAAGAATCATATTCTCCTTTATCAAGTATAGCTGAATTTGTTGAAGAGATTGTACATCCTTTGTATTAGTCCCCACCATTTTGTCCATAGTTAATATTTTATTTTCTAATATTTGTAGTTGTTCTAATGAAGTTTGAGATTGTTGAGTTAAAGACAAAAGTTTTTGTGAGAAGGAGGTTTCTAAGCCCATAAGGGCCTCCCAAATGGCATCTAAGGTAATAATATATATATATATATATATATATATATATATATATATATATATATATATATATATATATATATATATATATATATATATTTAGGAAAGACTTACTTAAAGAGCCAAAGTCAGCCAAAGGTTCCTTTGAGGGCTGTGTCTCCTTCGTCAAGTTGTTTTCCTCGAGAGCTGTCTCTTCCCATTGAACCGCAACTTTCTGTGCGGTAGCATTCGGCAGTACACTCCCCGAGCTGGTTCCTGCGCCAGGAAGCTCTAGTATCTCTTGAGAGCTAAGGGTCTCCTGGCCCCTTCTCAGCATGTCTGCTGGCATGGGAGGAGCTACCCGTGTCTTGGGACTCAGCATTGTCTCAGCTTCTGGCTGGGAGTGCAACAAACCTCTCCCCGCACTTTCCAGCAACAAAGAAATAGATCCCAACGGTGTGCCTGGAGAAAATAAGCGGTCCAAAGAACCCGTCGTTGGCGTGACGGGTGCTGCAGGACCAGCACGCTGTCTGCCCCTCCTCTTAGGCATGGGAATGAAGAAATTTCAGCGTTACAAAGAAACTAAGGTAGGCAGGTTCAGGACAGCTGCTCACTCATCCCTTCAAGCCGCCATCTTGCCCCCTTCAATACTTTTTATGCTGCTTATTCTAGAAATAAGCAGTGAATTTTCCCCAAGTCCATTTTAATAATGGTCTATGGACTTTTCCTTTAGGAAGCCGTCCAAACCTTCTTTAAACCCCGCTAAGCTAACAGCTTTTATTATTTTTTTATTTATTTGTAGCATTTATACCCCGCTCTTTCCTGCTCAATAGCAGGTTCAGTGCGGCTTACAAGGTATGGGTACAAAGTATCACAGAGATAACACAATGTATGGGTACAAAGTATCCTAGAGGTAATACACTGTATGGGTAAAAAGTATCACAAAGATAATACAATTGTATAGAGAAGGACAAGAGGAAGAGATGTGGGGGAAGGGTTGAGGCATGTTTAATGTTAGTGGTGTGGATTAGGATCGTAAGTTAAGTTGGGTCATTTGGATAGGCTTGTTTGAAGAGGTATGTTTTCAGCAGCGTTCGGAAGCGTAGATGTTTGTTTGTTGTTTGGATGAATCTTGGTATGGCGTTCCAAAGTTGGCTGCCTATAATGGAGAAGTTGGATGCATAGTAAGTTTTGTATTTGAGACCTTTGCAATTAGGCAGGTGAAGATTGAGATATGTTCGAGAAGATTTGGACCCGATTAGTTTGGTCATGTAACTTGAAGATTCTCCGTGGAGGATCTTGTGGATCAGTGTATGGACTTTGAAGTTTATTCGTTCCTTGATGGGGAGCCAGTGGAGTTTTTCACGGAGAGGTGTTGCACTTTTGAACCGTGATTTGCCAAAAATGAGTCTGGCTGCCGTGTTTTGGGTGGTTTGGAGTTTTTTTTTAGGATTTGGGCATTACAACCAATGAAGATTCCACAGCTTAATTACACATTGCATGAAGAAATATTTTCTCCAATTTACTACTTTGTATCTTCATTGCGTGCCCCCTAGTCCTAGTATTTTTTTGGAAAGAGTAAACAAGTAATTCACATCTACCTGTTCCACTCCACTCATTACTTTATAGACCTCTATCATATCTCCCCTCAGCTGTCTTTTCTCCAAGCTGAAGAGCCCTAACCACTTTAACCTTTCCTCATATGGAAGTTGTCCCATCCCCTTTATCATTTTTGTCACCCTTTTCTGTAGCTTTTTTAATTCCACTATATCTTTTTTGAGATGCGGTAACCAGAATTGAACACAATATTCCAGGTGCAGTCGCACCATGGAGTGATACAAAGGCATTATAACGTCCTCATTTTTATTTTCGATTCCTTTCCTAATAATACCTAACATTCTATTTGCTTTCTTAGCTGCTGCCACACACTGAGTACAGGGTTTCAACGTATCATCAACGATGACGCCTAGATCCCTTTCCTGGTCAGTGACTCCTAATGTGGAACATTGCATTACGTAACTATAATTCGGGTTCCTTTTTCCCACATGCATCACTTTGCACTTGCTCACATTAAACATCATTTGCCCATATTCTATAATTAGGCATGTAAATTTCAGAATGCCTATGAAACGCCCATTTCTCCACCCATAACCATGCTCCTTTTTGCCTGCAAGCATTAGAAGTTCAGCACACATCATTACAGAATACGTTTAATGACTTGTGTGCCTAAATTCTAATCAGTGCCAATTAGTGCTCATTATTGCTTGTTAAGTGCTGTTATCAGTGCTCATTAGCTTGTTATGTGCATTGTTATAGAATTCATCCTTTGCACGACTAGTAACCAATATATTTCCTTCAAAACATGTGAACGTAATGAGCGTGCTTGGGTCTTTGCACCAGTGGCATGGCTACAGGTGGGCCTGGGTGGGCACTGGCCCACCTATTCTTGTCTCAGGCCCACCCAGCGGGGACACTGCACTGCCTCTCTCCCCTCTCTCTTCTGCGGCATCCCAGTATCTTCACGAAGAAAAGAGGGGAGAGATGTGGGAAGTGGGATAAGTGAAAAAAACCTGTAATTTTTTAATATCTTTGGGGGGGGGGAGGGCGTAAAAGTGTGTGTATAAATGAGACAATAAGCCTGTATTTGTGTATATATTAATAAGCATGAGTACGTATCTTTGTGTTAAATGAGTTTGTGGCTTTATTCGTTTGTGTGTGTGTACAGATGGGTTTAAACGAGTGCATTTGTTTTCTGTGTATATGTAAATGAGTGTGTGTTTGTGTCGGTGTATATGTAAATGTGTGCACTGGTTCTGTATGATTGCAGTGCAGTGATTGCAGGATGGTATAATTAGAGCATAGTCTAATGTCAGCACACATAATTGGAGCTTAGGGAATGGCGGCATCTAAATCTTTAAGGTTAACTTTCAAACATTTTTCTTTCATATAGTAAATGTGAAACCTAATCAGCCAATTGAGACTACCTTACTTTCTGCAAGAGGGGCTCATGCAAATCATATTGAACATATCACTGGACACTAGCATGAAAAGCAGCAAAAACATTGGGACTTTTGGTATTTATTTATAGGGAGAATTAATTAAAATGTTGTGAGCTTTTACTCTTCACAATCAGATCTGATGCTGATTAAGCCACCAACATGATGCAGGGCCTGCGCTATAGACTGGAGGAATAAAGATGCACTTTCTAGAACAGCGGTTCCCAAACTGTGGGTCACAGAAGCAGGACTGTTTCCCCTCCCTCTGGGCATGAACTGTGATCTACCAAGGGCGGGGTGGTGGGGGCGGTCCGCTCCAGGTACAGGAAGCAAGGAGGTGCACAGAGCTGTTGTGCAGCTGTCGACTTGGCCGGTCCCCTGCCCTCTCTGACATTACTTCCTGTTCCGGGGCAGGGTACTGGAGGAGCTGACAGCCACACTGACTGCTCTGTGCACCTCCCCCTTGCTAGAAGGCAGGGTGGTGGAGGTGATGATTTCTCTGGGTTCAATTTCAACCGTGAGAACCAAGTCACACCACTACAAGGTCTAGTTTAAAGGAGAAAAGAGTAGTATCATAAGAAGAAGTAAAATCTATGGGCAAAAAAATCTGAATATCGTCTGCATAGGGTGTAAGACCAAGCGACTATGCCAAAATGAGAAGAGGGGAAAGAAATATATTAAAAAGTATGGGAGCCAGCAGAGAGGCCTGAGGTACTCCAGAAGGAAGAGAATATGGACGAGATTGAGAGCCTTGTAAGCAAACAATATTAGAACAGCTACTCAAACACGATGTAAACCACACCAGAGCCTTATCTGCTACACCAATATCTTCCAGTCGATGAAGCAACAGATCATGATTAACTGCATCGAATGTCGAGGAATGGTCCAGTGAAATATGAGCAACTGCCCTATCTTGTGAAAAATGATGGAAAGGAAAGGAAGTCATCTCAAGCAGCGCAGTCTCTGTGCTGTGACCTTCCGAAACCCGGTTTGGTCAGGGTGAAAAACATTAGTGTGTTGCTGAAAGTCCTTTAACTGTAAGATGACAATAGATTCTGTCAGCTTTCCTAAGAATGGCAAATTGGCAATAGGCCAATAATAGACCAATTCCAATTCCCTAGAATTCCAATTCTTAAGTTAGGCCGGATGGCTATTTGTATCCAAGCCTATGGTACCTGTCCAGACTCCAAGCTTTCTACCACTATCATATGAACAAAAGGTAGAAATAAGGAAATGGACCGCTTGAAAAATACTGTAGGCATGTGATCAAATGGAGCCATAATAGTCCTAACTACACTTAAAGTCTTAGCCAAGGAAGTCTTGGACAGGAGCTCAAAAGAAGTAAATGTCTCTGTCAAACAAGTCTGCGCTATCTGAGGCTGGGAATCCTGAGAAAAGGGACAAGGACTAGGTCTGTGGTGGTGTCAGTGATGCATGAAGGGAAATGGGACTTGATATACTGTCTTTCTGTGGTATTTTGTAACTACATTCAAAGTGGTTTACATATATACAGGTACCTGGGGCAATGGAGGATTAAGTGACTTGCCCACAGTCACAAGTAGCTACAGTGGGAATTGAACCCACTTCCCCAGCATCAAAGTCTGCTGCACTAACCACTAGGCTACTCCTCCACTAGCAACATGCCATGTAGAAGCCTGCCCTAGCAGATCACCAATGCGGCTGCGCAGGCTTCTGTTTCTGTGCAGGACGTCAGACTCACAGAAACAGAAGCCTACGCGGTCGCGTTGCTGATCTGCAAGGGCAGGCTTCTACATGGAATGTTGCTAGTGGAGGAGAATCTCAAATAGTAGCAACAGAATCTCAATAGTAGCAACATTCCATCTAGAATCTCCAATAGTAGCAACATTCCATCTAGAATCTCCAATAAGGAAAGGGAAATGGGACTTGATATACCGCCTTTCTGAAGTGGGAATCGAACCCAGTTCCCCAGGATCAAAGTCTGCTGCACTAACCACTAGGCTACAAAAATAATCAGCAACCTCCTGTGCAGTAGTAGTAGAGGAAACTGGCTAAGGCAGCCAATACAGTGCTGCCGAATAAGGAGCCCTCATTATTTGTGAGGAAAAACATTCCTTCTTAGCATTCTGGACCAATTGTATAATTGTATATAACAATAAGCTGATGTCCTATAGACCCTCAAACTAGACAAAGAACGATTTTTCCACCACAAGCGTTCCTGGTGTCGCAGTTGCCATCTCTGAAGCACAATAGAAAAGGTGCACCATTGAGGGCGCTGCTTGCCAGAAACGGAGGTGTGGAAGCAGCACAGGGCTAGAGTATCATAAATAGCCGACAGTGCTGAATCCCAGAAAGTAGTTTTGTGTGCTAAAAACTACAAAGATCCAAAGAGAATTGTCCTATGGCATTTTCTAAAGAAAGTTGCGACAAATCCCGATATGATTGTGGGGGACTCTTCACCCGGGATGTTTCAAAAATACCTGAAAAACTAAACCATGTTACAGCACAGGCAGTGATAGTTATTTCCAAAATAAGCATCCTAGATTTCAGGAAAACTAACTTCATCAAGATGTGGAATACGTACCTCAAGAAGTCATTGGGCGAGATCATCTAGGTGAAGCTGAAAAGCAGTGGACAAAACTGAAAGCAGCTACTGTAAGGATAACGGACCTATTTGGTAGGAAAGTAAATAAAAGTACATAACATAAAAGATAAAGGAAAAAAAGTTAGTGTTCATAAACTACAAGAGATCACAGAAAGAGAAAGAAAGGCAACGATATCTGGAAAAAGTATAAGGCACTGGGAAGATAGTCAGGAAAGCAAAAATGCAAATGGAAGAGAAAATAGCTAATACAGTACATTTAGAGGGGGGGGGGGGGGTACAAGACTCTTTTTTTCAGATATGTTAGGCTGACAAGAGGAAGTGCATCTCGATTGCAGCAATCACTCTTGCTCCCTTCTGACGCAAGACAAGCAAGTAGAAAGACTGTACAGTTTGCAATTAGCAGCAGGGAATGGTCCCAGTGCTTAAGGAAACCTCACCTCCCATTAAGGCTGATGCTTTTCCACCAGACCTCAGGAGTTCTGGCCACCATCACACCAAGAGCTGTTCTGGAAAAGCCGTCAATCTCTGGTTGATCTGAGGCAGGCATAGCAACTACAGAAGGGTAAGTCCTGACTGTACTTTCCTTTTTGCTGGTATATTAGTGGAAAAACAATGGAAGAAAAGCCAAGGTAACAGTGGCTAGAGAGGATGACAGCCTAAACCAGCTCATGCCACCATCTTCATGCCTCCTCTTCCCAAAGCCCTGCTAGTCAATTTTCAAAGGGAAATATGTGTATACATCCTCTTTGAGAACTAGTGCAACGCCTACGGGTAAAAGTATCTGCAGAATTTGCATCAAGATAGCAGGTTTTATAAATTGCCCTTCTAATAAGGCTGACCCTTGCCAACACAGAATGCATTATTGGCCTATTAGACAGAATACATGCAAACAGTGGCCTGAGGGCCTTCAGTTGTATTCTAGCCACCTGTCACCACTTCAGCCATCTTGCAGACTGAATCACACAGAGCCCTATAATCCTGCATGGCCAGTGGTTCAAACTGCAAAATGGTTACAGTTGAGACCTTGGCAGAGGTTATTGGAAACATCAGGTTTAATTAACTTAATTTACTATCCTTCAAAACACATATCAAAACAGTGTATATATTCTTTAAAATTCATAACATCAAAAAGAATTGAATAATAAAAAGGTGGGAAGGGACAAGATGCATGAGGCTCGTTATCCTTTGTTGAGCATGCAAAGTTGTTCCAATGACATCAGTCCATTAAAGGCAAAGGAAGCAATTGAACTATATTCATCAAAGGACAACAATATGCCATAACAGAACAGAGACAAAAAATACTTGCCCAACTGTCGACATTTCAACCTCAACCTCACCTCATTTGCATGTTCTCTCAGATAGTTATTTGACCGGGTTAAACATGTATAATTGGAAAAAGGGCAATATTCAGACATACAAGGAAAAAAAAAACATACCTACAATGCTCCTTCCCAGCCCACCTCCCCTCCAAAACAAGTGGCAAATGCCATATCAAGCTTCAGAGAATGAACATCTGGCATGCAAGGTCAGCATGTGTCAAAATGAAACTAAACACTTCTCCTGATCTCAGCAATCTTTGTTCTCTTTCAGTGAATAACAGCTGTCAAGCATATAACAGTACAGGCAATACCTTGGCAATGCAAATCTTTCCCTCATATGCAGCAGCTTCTAGTCAACACCTACGTTGCTTTCATGGTCCCACACCTGATACAAATCTCCAGCACAGCAACACAGAGGAGGATGTGCAGGGCCAGAGGCAAAGAGAACCCTATCTGCTCTACAGAAATGTTCCATCTTATCACCATCCACTGTGCACTACTCTTGCTCAAAGCATCAGCAACAATCATATGGGGGACTCAGGTTTCACAGATGTCAATCTTGCCAGCACCCCCTTACTTGCTCATCATAGTCATTATCCACATAAGGGAAAAGGTCTATAAGATAGCAAGCTCTTCTCAACTCCAGCTTTTCAAATTCTGTACTGTCGTAATTCATAATGTTATCAAGCCTGCAGAACACAAAGAACTGCGCACATCAGGAGCTACAAGACTCCAAGTAAGCCTTTCAAGGCCTATACAAGGGTTTTAGGCATGCCAGCTGAACTTTCAGTCATGAACCCCTTCCAGTTATCTTTGAAGCCCCTAGGGCATAGCCTCTGAGTTTTCAATAATTAAACTCAAAAATTGGGATCATTCCACTATAGAATACTAGAGTAGCTCGGAAATGGCTTGACTAACACTTTTGTGCTCACAGTTAAAACAGCCAGAGACCTGGCATAATTGTGGACACCTTTTCCGGAGATGCAAAGGCAGTAGAACGAGAGGACATGAAATGAGATTGAAGGGGGGCAGACTCAAGAAAAATGTCAGGAAGTATTTTTTCACGGAGAGAGTAGTGGATGCTTGGAATGCCCTCCCGCGGGAGGTGGTGGAAATGAAAACGGTAACAGAATTCAAACATGTGTGGGATAAACATAAAGGAATCCTGCTCAGAAGGAATGGATCCTAAGGAGCTTAGACGAGATTGGGTGGCAAAGCTGGTGGCGGGAGACGGAGATGGTGCTGGGCAGACTTATACGGTCTGTGCCAGAGTCGATGGTGGGAGGCGGGACTGGTGGTTTGGAGGCGGGGATACTGCTGGGCAGACTTATACGGTCTGTGCCAGAACCGGTGGTGGGAGGCGGGGCTGGTGGTTGGGAGGCGGGGATAGTGCTGGGCAGACTTATACGGTCTGTGCCCGGAAAAGGACAGGTACAAATCAAGGTAAGGTATACACAAAGAGTAGCACATGTGAGTTTATCTTGTTGGGCAGACTGGATGGACCGCGCAGGTCTTTTTCTGCCATCATCTACTATGTTACTATGTTACGGCATATTTTCAAAGCACTTTGGGAGGCTAAGTTCCATAGGTTTCTATGGAACTTTGGGAGGCTAAGTGCTTTGAAAATGAGCTTGCCTGTTACCTAAAAGTGGCAGGGACATGTGTACGTTTCAGTATTCTGAAAGTTACATGCGTGTCGGCCCTGCCCATGCTCTGCCCATACATACACCCATTACAAATATGCACTATGGGGTCCTTTTACTAAGTTGTGGTAGAAGGGGGGGGCCTGTGCTTACATCAGCACGTGTTTTTGATGCGTGCTGAGGCCCCCTTTAACCGCAAGTGAACCACTTGCCGCTTGGCCATTTCGGGGAGGAGCACTTACTGCCACCCATTGAGATGGTGGTAAGGGCTCCCACCATTGGAGTCGACTCTGTGAGTGCTTGAGCACCCCCAATATTGAGAAAATTCTTGTATGTGTTCAGGGAGGGGTTATTTCCATTGGGCTTAGCACCCCCAATAATTGTGAAAAGTTGACTCCTATGGCTCCCACGCTAACCCATCGTTAAACAGGCAGCGAACGATGCTATCCAATTATCACTGGGTAAACACTGACACTACAAAAATAGAAATGGCACACACTGGGGGTGGGAACTACCGCCGAGCTCCTATGGAAGCCCAGCAGTAGTTCTGGATTGGTGTGCGGGCAACCTGTTGACGAGCACCAACCCTTACAGAGTACTGCTTAGCATCAATCCAGCATTTACGTGCAAAACTGTAACAGTCATGCATGTAAATGCTAGTGTTGTATAACTTAAGCACGCATATTGGTGTTTAACTTTAGGTGATCTGTAATAGAATGAGAGGGTGTGTGTATGGCTTCCTAGTGGTGGGCAATCAAGAAAGTATCTGTTGCTTTGATACAGTGGCATCCTGTGGTTTGAATGTAAAATGCAACCTTTGGCATGGGTCATGCACAGCCAGATCCGCATGCAAATTAATGCTAATTAACATCAATAATTGTTAGCAGCCAATTACTGGTTGTTAATAGCTCATTAACTAATTTAGTTGCATACAGATCTTAGAATTGCGCCCAAATTTGGACACCATTTACAGATTCCAGGGGTTAATGGCCACTGGCAAAATCGGTTTGAATATTTGCCCGTTTGCTGCTTGCCCAATATCATTTCCCTAATCCCATTTTATCTTCTCCCTTTGTTTAATATGTTTTCTATCTTTCTTTCTGAAACAATTAACTCTTTTCTGCTAGATTCATTCTTCTGCTTATCTGTTCATTTTCATTATATTCTTCTTGCACAGACCCCCATCAGTTGTCTCAGAAATAGATAACTTGCATGACAACTCATTCTCTGGAATTTATTTTAAGATCTTTGCTTGTTTATTTTATTTTATTTTGAGATGTTTTTGTAAGGTTCACCTAAAGGAAAATTCTAACTGCGCAATTATCAAATAGTAGTATGCCTAATGGTTCATTCTCAACAAACAAAGAGAAATGATTAAGTTTAAAAATGTATTCTCTGCACTTGCTGTCTTTTGTTTTACCATTATGTAAATGCTATAAAAATGGAATTCTAATAAAGACCTGGTGAAAGTTACAGACCGCAAATTTCAGGTTGTGCCATTTTCTTACAAATGTTTGTTTCACCTGCATTTCATGAAATAAAGTATTTGTCTTATTTGAAATAAAGCAAGACAGGGAGGAGGCAGATGATACAAATCATCTCATTGTGGGGGTAAATTCTATAAATGCGCACCCTGCTAAACATTATTCACATTGTTTAGTTCTATCAATGGTTAAATTAAGAAACTACAAGTCCTTCAGCATTCTTTTTTATTTTCCCTTAATTTGCAACAGTCTTCCGTGAACTCTGAGAGCAGAAGCTAGTTTTAATCTATTTAAATCTGCACTAAAACTCATGTTTTGCAATTGGCTTTTGATGGACTTGGGGGCAGCTCCTGTAGGTTGGTCCTATACACAATTAAGTCATTTTTTTTTCTTTTGTTAGGTTTGTATTTTAATTTTATTTTGAGATTTGTTTGGATAAGAAGTGAATGTTACTATGGGGCCCTTTTACTAAGCCGCAGTTTAAAAAATATGGCCTGTGTCTTTTGGGCACACACTGGGCCAGTTTTTACTGTGTCCTTTTTTAAGGGGCCAGAAAGTGGATGTGCAGCAAAATAAAAACCAGCGTGTGTCCATTTTCGGCCTGAGACCTTACTGCCACCCATTGACTTAGCAGTAAGGTCTCGCACGCTACTTGAGTGGTAGGCATGCAGCAAACGCCCACTGCTGTTTACCTCCGGGTAATTGCGATGCGTGTTTTCAGCGTGCACCAAATTCAGAATTACTGCCCAGGGCACGCTGGATGCACATAGGCCCTTACATGCCTTTATAAAAAGGCCCCTATATATTTTCCTATCTTTCTCTAGGGCCCTTTAACTAAAGCTCAGCACACGCTAAATGCTCAGTTAATGTTTTATTTTTGTTTCATTTAAATGTATGTTTTATAGTAATATAGTAAATGATGGCAGATAAAGAGCGGAATGGTCCATCCAGTCTGCCCAACAAGATAAACTCATTTTACATGGTATGTGATACTTTATACCGGAGTTTGATTTGTCCTTGCCATTCTCAGGGCACAGACCGTAGAAGTCTGCCCAGCACTGTTCTTGTACTAAGTTCTGATGCTAACGTTGAAGTCCCTTAAAATTTACACTCCAGCTCATCCCTATCTATTCAGTCACGATCAGGGCACAGACTGTAGAAGTCTGACCAACACTATTCTTGCACTAAAAGTTCTTAAGATTCTGGAATCCCAATTAGTAGCAACATTCCATGTAGAACCCCAAAGAGTAACGTGATAACATAGAAAAATGACGGCAGATAAAGACCTGAACGGTCCATCCAGTCTGCCCAACAAGATAAACTCATTTTGCATGGTATGCGATACGATACTTTATATATATACCCGAGTTTGATTCGTCCTTGCCATTCTCAGGGCACAGACCGTAGCAGTCTGTCTTGTTTTTATTATTAGCCACTTAAGGACCCTTTTACTAAGTGGTGATAAGCACTAACACGTGCTTACCCCATGCTAAAAGACACAGCCATGGGACACACTTAGGTGTTGTGCGGTAGTTCTGGAACCAGTGCGGTAAGGGCTCCCACCTTAATAGCCATGAACTAATTGGGAAATTAGCACATGGTCATAGAAAGAAACATAGTAACATGATGGCAGATAAGAGCCAAATGGCCCATCCAGTCTGCCCATCCACAGCAACCATTATCTCCATGAATGGAAAAATTGAAATTGTGGCCATTTTACTGCCGTTTTAAAGGCCTCAGCGCACAGGAAATCCACATGCTAAAAATAGCACAGGCCATTTTTAGCGTGGCTTAGTAAAAGGGCCCCTTAGTGTCAGGCAGGCTATAAGTTTCTAAAATAAATAAAAAATTTAATGAATAGGTGTAAAATGGGCTTTGTAGCATATAGCACTAAGCTTTATTAAAAGGGCCCTTTAGTTTCTAAAATGCATAGACCTGTTAGCTAGATTAGGTGGTATAGAAAGTTTTAATGAACTATAAACTACTTTTCTCTGGGCTAATTTTGCTGGAATTTAAAAGCAAAAGCAGGCTTGTAATTCTGCTTTGAAAATTACCCCAGGAAAATTATTAGGTCAAACACTGTAGTCAGTGTTTTTTTAAATGCCTATTGTGGCATTCAAATCTATTCTGTATATGTGTGCCACACGCACTATCCAGAAAGCAAGTGGAACTGAACAAATGTGAAGAATGATGACGGACACTGGCTCTATTGCTAGTGGTGAGATTCAGCCACTACCCGTAAACCTTTTTGCTGACCCAAATTTGTCTGCATAGTTATGTGGCTAGTGGTCAAATATCGACACCTATCTGTAGAATGAGCTAGGCTGAATGCCCATGCTCCAATTTGGCACTAGAACATAAGAAATAAGAATAGCCATATTGGGTCAGACCAATGGTCCATCTAGCCCAATATCCTGCTTCCAGCAATGGCCAATCCAGGTCACAAGTACTTGGCAGAAACCCAAATAGTAGTAACATTCCATGCTACCAATCTCAGAGCAAGCAGTGGCTTTCCCCATGTGCATGCTCTTGATTATGCATAATTTTGATAAGTGCTTTTGATTACGTGTCCCTATGTGCTCTTTGGGATGCACTCATTTTTTGATGAATTTACAAACATGGTTCAGTTTTCAAAATTAGGGAAAGCCCCACCCTAAATCTCCCCAGGAACCCCTGTTCTTGCTGTGGATATAAGTAGGCACATGCATGCTATATACAAGTATGATTTCTGGCATAATCGGTTGGGCAGTTTTCCATGAAGCCCATTTCTGTGTGCAAAGCACTGTTTTACCCTAAAAAAATGACTCTGAAGATTGCCCTTCCTGTTGGCAAATAAGTTTCTACACTTCACATATCGCATTTCAAACACAGGTTTTGTTCCAAAACTTTCTGAGGTACAGTAAGAGTGGTATTCAGCTGGATAAAGCCATTTTCTTTCTTTCTTTTTTTTTTTTTTTTACATTTTCTATAAATATATTTTTATAAATAGTATTTATTCTACTTTTAACCTACAGACTCTAGTACTTCTTCAGCCATCCTATGCAGCATGCAAAATACACAACTATTACAGATATACAGCATATAAAATTCCATAAAGTTGCTAACAAAGAAAGGCAAAAGCCAATATTGAGAATGAAAATTATTTTTTTTTATTTCCTCCCAGAAAATATTATGAGGTCTGACACGCTTTGGTTGATATTCAAAGCCAATTATGAGTTTGCCAATGGCCAGCAAACATTATAATTAGCTTACGGCTTATGCATAGATTTATCAGGCAATTAAATCGCTAAACAGCCTGATACTGTGGTGCATATTTTGGAAATGCTATTCAAGTTTTAGACATCCATAAATCAACATTTAAGGGTCCTTTACCTAAGGGCCCTGTGCTAGTGGCGGGGGCCATTTTTGTCATACGCATGTGGCCTTTTTAAAAACAGCAGGTAAAAAAGGCTGAAAATAACCATGGCCATGCGCTAAGATTGCTCTTACCACATGGCCACGGAAGGGGGAGAACTTACCACCATCCACTGAGGTGGCGGTAAGGGCTCCCGCACTAACCCGGTGGTAACTGGTGGCAAGCGGCACTGCCTGATTGTCATCGGGTTAGCACTGCGCTAAAAAATACAGCCCTATTTTCCCCAGCGTGAAAAAATGGTGGGCGCTGGCTGGAACTACCACCGGCGCCCGCATTGGGCCGGTGGTAGCTCCAGATTAGCATGCGGTAAGCACACATTGGACAGTGGACTTACTGCCACTTTGTAAAAGGTCCCTCAGTCATGTATATTGCATAAGCATCGAAATCCCAATTTTACAAAGCTGGATATACACATCTAAAACTCTAAAACGAGCATATAGCAAGGAAGAGTAGTTAGGATGTGTTTTGGGCGGGACAAGGGTAGGCCTGAAAAATAACCATGTATTGCCCATTTCAGAAGCGGAATGAATGTCTGTGCCCAAAAAGCTAACATCAGGACATGTAGGTTTCAGAAACGTGCTCCTACTGAACAGCGTTCCATTGGAGCAATTATGGAAGATTGCACCCTTAATCCCCTAGTGGTTCATGCCCCCCCCCCAAAAAAAAAGTGAAACTGGTAAGGAATACCAAGCTCCGTAACAACTTCAGAAAAAAATAAACGTTTATGTTTCTAAACTTACATAAATGTTTATGCTCTGGCACATAAATGGTTATGTGCACATGTTGACCCTTTAATATTTTATTTATTTATTTGTTACATTTGTATCCCACATTTTCCCACACATTTGTAGGCTCAATGTGGCTTACATAATACCGTAAGGCATTCGCCAATTCCGGTACGGGATTGGTACAAAATGTTGTATTGGGATAGGGAAGATAAGATTCAATCAAGTTAGGTTGAGGTAAAAGAGTTTGTCAATGTCCAATACGATCTTTGATAGTGAAGTATTGCAGGGTTGAGTCACTTAAGTTGGGTCATTCGGATATACCTTTCCGAATAGGTGAGTCTTTAATAATTTTCTGAATTTTAGGTGATCATAAGTTGTTTTCACCACCTGTGGCAATGCGTTCCACAGGCGCGTGCCTATGTAAGAGAAGTTGGACGCATGGGTTGTCTTGTATTTCAGTCCCTTGCAATTTGGTTAGTGGAGATTCAGGTAAGACCGTGATGAACTGGTACTATTTCTGATTGGGAGATTGATTAGGTTGATTATGTAACCTGGGACTTCACCATAGATAATCTTGTGGACTAAGGTGCAGATTTTGAAAGAGATGCGTTCTTTGATAGGAAGCCAGTTCAATTTTTCACGGAGTGGTGTGGCGCTTTGGAATCGTGTCTTACCAAATAATAATCTGGCTGCTGTGTTTTGTGCCGTCTGGAGTTTAGACTCTTAGGGCTCCGTTTACTAAGTCGCGCTAGAGGCGCGTTAGTGTTTTTAACGCGCACTGTGTAGGTGCCCACAATATTCCTATGGGTGCCTACACAGTTAGCGCGCGCTAATTTTGTGCATGCGCAAAAACGCTAGCGTACCTTAGTAAACAGAGCCCTTAAATAGATGTCCCTACCACACATAACCAGTGCATAAACATTCATTTCACCATGTATTTTACAACAGGCTGTACATCAGCAGATCCTGGTCTGAAATACTAGTGGAATGTGAGGATTCTGATTTGAATGTTCTTTCTTAAAATCCACCTCCGCAATTGTCAGCTGGATTATGCGTGGCATTAGGGTGTCCCTAAAATTTATCTGAATGGAACCAATGTTCAGTCACCAAGCAGATCATTTGTTTAGTAGGCCTAAACCAAATGGATAGTGCCAGCAATTGAGACTGCACTATCCACGTATCAGCGCCAGTGCTGAATGTACGGACTAAGATGAATGTTGGCATGGAGTGTTTAACTAAAGCTGATGACCTTGCTAGCTGAAAATGTATCTTTTTACTCTGCTCAGTTCCGTCAAAATGAAATCAAGAGTGTCTCCCCAGTTTGGTCCTTGAGTTGGCCTTCCATTCCATAGGCCAGCTGGAGCTGGGGATTATGCAGAAGCAGCTTCACCGCTTACAGGGAGATGGGAGTTGTGGTCATTGCTTAAGGGTCTAACTAGGAAGAATTTCCTAAATAGATTATTCAGGCTGCCCAGCTCTGTGAAAAGTTAGCTGTACAAAGGCCTCCCAGATAAGCCATCTCACAGCTTGTCTGTTGAGTTGAGCTTGGTGAGTGACTACTTCCAGAGGTGGCAGATGACACAAATTGCATCATTTTTCTTTCTCCAGATGTGTTAACTCTTTCCTGGAGGCCATGCTTCCCTACATGCCTGACTATATCCAGTTTTTCTCTACTGAGCAGGAAAGAGGAGAGATACAAATGGGCTTCTTTGACATAGCTCATTTCCCTAATGCCATTGAGCTATTGATTACACTCATGGGGTTTGGTTCCTTCAAGCAACTAGGAAGTTATAAATTTATTTAACATTATTTATATGTTGCAAATCTAGAATGCTAAGCAGCTTACAAAAGAAACATGTGACATAATAAAAAAAAAATTCAGCACATAAATAAATATGTATCCAAGCAAAACAGAGATTCTTTGGTACCTAACACAAGCTGGCAAATATTTGACTTCAAAATACCTTTTGGGAAGTATGAACTCCCCCTAAAATCACAGGTCAGGAATCTTGGGATACTGCTAGTCTCATCACTTACGCTGATCCTGCAAATTCAAACCATCTGTAAAAATGTCTCTATCACCTGTGGCAGCTACAAAATCTCTCTCCATATGTTGAAAACATGAGTCTAGCCACAGTGGTCCATACCATGATAACATCAAGACTAGACTACTGTAATTCCCTGTACACTGGTCAAACCCAAAATAGTTTGCATCAGCTCCAACTAATTCAGAAAGCTGCAGCACAACTGCAAGCAGCGTAACCACATCACTCTTCCTGCAAAAGCTACACTAGCTACCAGTACAGGGCAAAATTTAAAACTCTTGTTTGATTTTCAAGGTCCTCAGACAAAATGGACCAGAGTACTTAAAAAACAAGGGGTCCTTTTGCAAAGCTGCGGGAAAAAGGGCCCTGTCCTAGCTGCAGGGGCCATTTTTCTCAAGCACTAGGGCCCTTTTTGCCACAGCGGGTAAAAAGATCCCAGGCATAGAGTACATGGCCATGCAGTAAGAGAACTCTTACTGTTTGGCCATGGGGCAGGGACCCTTACTGCCACCCACTGAGGTGGCGATAAGGGCTCCTACTCTAACCTGGCGGTATCCGGGTAGCACATGGCAATGCCTGATTACCGCTGGGTTACCGCCATGCAAGCCATTTCCAGGGGTTTTCTTTTTCTCCCGGAAATGGAGTGTGTTTGGTGTGGGATTACCTTGGCGGCCGTGTTAGGCCGTTGGAAGTCCCAGAAGAGAGATTGGTAAGCGAGCATTGGGCTTACCACCGCTCTGTAAAAGGGTCCCTAAGTTAGCCCTTTACACAGCTTTGAGACCTCTAAGGTCCTCTCAAGAAGCATCACAATCTGTACCCTCATCAAAAAAAAAATTGTATGATGGGATCTTGCCAGGTACTTGTGACCTGGGTTGCCCACTGTTGGAAACAGGATACTGGGCTTGATGGACCTTCAGTGTACATAAGTATTGCCATACTGGGAAAGACCAAAGGTCCAGCATCCTGTTTCCAACAGTAGCCAATCCAGGTCACAAATACCTGGCAAGATCCCAAAAAAGTACAAAACATTTTATACTGCTTATCCCAGAAATAGTGGATTTTCCCCAAGTCCATTTGATACATATATACAAACCCACAAGCATCAACACCCCAGGATACACCCTCCCTATCTCAGACAGCCTGAAAATTCTCGGAGTAACAATTGACCGTAACCTTTCACTTGAGACCCAAGCAAAATTCTTTTTCTCAATGTGGAAACTCAAACGCGTGAAACCATTCTTCCCGATGGAAATATTTCAAAACCTGATACAAACAATGGTACTAAGCCATGCAGACTACTGTAATGGAATCTATGTGGGATGCAAAGATCAAATCATAAAAAAACTTCAAACTGCCCAAAACACAGCAGCCAGGCTTATATTTGGAAAAATGCATTTTCACAGCGCCAAACCACTCAAAGAAAAACTGCATTGGCTACCAGTCAAAGAATGAATCACATTCAAAATCTGCACGACTGTTCATAAAATCATTTACGGCGAGGCACCTGGTTACATGACAGACCTTATTGACCTGCCAACCAGAAATACCACTAAATCTACACGATCATACCTAAACCTCCACTACCCAAGCAACAAAGGACTCAAATATAAATCCCACCTATGCATCCAGCTTTTCCTACTTAAGCGCACAACTATGGAACGCACTGCCAAAAATAGTAAAAACTATGCCAGACCACCTTAATTTCCCAAAATCACTAAAAACGGTCCTGTTCAAAAAAGCATACCCCACCGACCCAACATAAAAATACATGGACACCTGCGACACAATGCAACCAAAGAACGTAAAGGACGTTACCTGACTCTTCCTCCCACCCTCTCTAAGTTCCCCCAACTACATCTACCTTACATGTACCTTATTTACCACAACATCACCTTGTATTCATTCGTACCATGTATTTGTTCAGACCGGAATCGGCTAATGCCGTTAACGGCAATATGTAAGCCACATTGAGCCTGCAAAAAGGTGGGAAAATGTGGGATAAAAATGCAACAAATAAATAAATAATGGTCTATAGACTTTTCCTTTAGGAAGCCGTCCAACCCTTTTTTAAACTCTGCTAAGCTAACTGCCTTTACCACATTCTCTGGCAATGAATTCCAGAGTTTAATGACATGTTGAGTGAAGAAACATTTTCTCCAATTCGTTTTAAATTTACTACATTGTAGCTTCATCACATGCCCCCTAGTCCTAGTATTTTTGGGAAGCATAAACAGTCGCTTCACATCTATCCGTTCAACTCCACTCATTATTTTATAGACCTCTATTAGATCTCCTCTCAGCCGCCTTTTCTCCAAGCTGAAGAGCCCTAGCCGCTTTAGCCTTTCCTCATAGGGAAGTCGTCCCATCCCCTTTATCATTTTCGTCGCCCTTCTCTGTACCTTTTCTAATTCCACTATATCTTTTTTGAGATGCGGCGACCAGAATTGAACACAATATTCAAGGTGCGATACAAAGGCATTATAACATATGGCAATACTTATGTACTTATGATACTCACCAGTGGGTCTTCTCAGGAGTAGCCCCCACAATATGTAATTTACTCCCAGAGGGGCTACATCTAACTCGAGACTACCTCTACTTCAGGAAACAGGTGAAAGCCTTGCTCTTCTCCCAAGCCTCTAATACATAGGGTGACTGACTATACATTCATTCAGCGCCTAGACTAGCTTGCTACTCACTGCAACTTAGGATCAGTTCCTATCTTGTTTAACTGTACAAAGAACTTGCCTTGAGTTTAACTACCCATCTATTTATCCCAACTGACTCTGTACCACCCATCTTGTCCCTATCTATAAATCTGCACTTGGCCCCTTAGCTACATGGTAAGCTGTATTGTAGAAAAGCATTAGGATCATATCTGTTATTTAATGTTCTAATGTGTGCTTATTCAATGTTTCATTAGTATTTTGCTGACATGGTGTTATATCTCTGTTATTTGAATTTCAGTGCTGTTAAATGTGTATATTTCTGATCCTGTTTTATGGTAGTCCTATTATTAGGTTTTTAAGTTGCTCTTCTCAAATTTACCTCATTGAGGTCCCCTTTTACTAAGCGGCGGTAAGCCCAACTCGGACTTACCTCTAGTTAAACAAGAAGTATTACTGCGCTACCACAGCAGCCCTGTGGTCCTTCCCACCCCTAGTGCCATCATATCCGGTGCTGCAAAAATATATTTATTTTTGTAGTGCCGGAGTGTACCCGGCAGTAATCAGGCAGTTCCGTGCGCTGCCTGGTTACCGCCGGGTTAGCGTGGGAGCCAATACTGCCACCTCCATGGGCTCCCCTCCCCTGAAATGGTCACGTGGCAAGTGCTTTACTTGCCACATGGTCATTTCTTGCAGGAAAGAGAGACTTTCCCTTTACCCGCTACAGTAAAAGGGGGCCGCGGTGCGCGTGAAAAACACGCACCGACGCTGCAACTTAGTAAAAGGGGCCCTTGTTGTACTTATGTTTATATTGGGTCATTTTACTATTGTTATGCTGTTAACAAAACTGCAAGTTTCATATTAAACTGTACCTGCTATACATTGCCTTGGGTGAACCTCTTCATAAAGGCAGTAAATAAATCCCAATAAATAAATAAATAAATACACATTCAGGCAAACATAATCCTGTCCATAGTTTGAAAATTCAGGTCTTCAGTGACTATCCCTTATCGGTGACAGATGTATTGGCCAAATGTTATAGAAACAGTCATAATAGCCACACATTAAATCAGAGCCCCTTCTATCTGTCTGCTTGGAACCTGGGATACGGCATTCGACCGTTTATGTGCTGCAACTTTTTCAGCCTTTAGTGTAGTTAGTTTTCATAACTTCTAGCATTTTATTATTATTATTATTTGTTGCATTTGCATCCCACATTTTCCCACCTATTTGCAGGCTCAATGTGGCTTACATAGTACCGTGATGGCGATCGCCAATTCCGGTAAGAGAAATACAGAGTGGTCTTGCGTTAAAGTTCATAATTGACAGAGTAAATTAACTATTCAAGGAGAGAGAGTTAAGTTTTGTCCAGTTCTGGTATGAGTTTCGATTGTGTTGCAGGGTTCAGGTGTTTAGGTTGGATCATTCTGGTATGCCTTTTTGAACAGGTTGGTTTTTAATGATTTCCAGAAGTTTGTTAGGTCGTGCAATGCTTCTGCATCTGTTATCCCAATCTAGGAGATAGAGTATCAAGTCCGTTTGTGCTATCCATTCATACATCATTACTTCTTAGCTGGCAGTTGATAATGGCTATCTCCTGTTGGCCTATCTGATAACTCCTATCCTTCCGTGATTTGTTATTGGGAAGAGTATTGTCCAATTTGCAAATAGTGCACACTTTTTCGAAAGAGTGCACACTCAGAGCTAGATTCTACATATGGTGCCAAAATAAAATCAGCTTAAAATTAGGACAGTGGCATAGCTATGGGGGGGCCTTGAGGGCCTGGGCCCCCCAAAATTGGATCCAGGACCCCTGGTTTGGATGGTGGGGTTCCACAGTCCCTGCCAGCTGAAGCCTTTCTCCAGTGCTGCTCTCTGTGTGTTGCCTGCCCTACTTCCTCTCACGTTGTGTGCAAGCTCGGTTTTAGCGAAACTGAGCAAGCGCGACGTTGATGTCTGGCTACACCCCTGAGTTAGGCATGGTTTATAGAATAGCGCTTACACCCAGAAATTACATGTCCATTTGCAACTGAAACGTGTGCCCCCGTTATTCTATAGCAATGTGCATTCATTTTAGGAACCCTCCCGTTTCCACACCTCCTTTTTCAGATCACACGTAAAAGCCAGTTAAATCTAATTAATGACAATAATTGCTTGTTAAAAAGCCAATTGTTGGAGCTAATTAGCTCATTATTCAATTAAATTGCACAATTTTTGGCAACTTTTATAGAATTAGGGGGTCAATGACTTTGATCCCATGAGAACAAAATGGCCAAACCAAAGGAATATAACAAACTTTCCTGGAAATGACATGGGAAATCGTACAAAACAAAAGTTTTCCTGTCCATCCCTGCTAGTTCTGGTAGCACAAATAACAGGTAAGGCTAAAAATATAAAACATCTTGAAAGCTTGATGTATAAGAATGCAGATAGACAATGAGGTAAAATGAAAAAAACCTGGAGCTGGCCTAATGGCTCAGGATACTTGAGTTTAGCTGCCGAGAAGATCAAGATCTGTGAAGCTCAGTCAGTGGAGATGATAGATGGGAAGGGGTTTAGGGGCCCTTTTACTAAAGGGTTGGCGAATGGCAATGGGCTTGTCGTGCGCCAATTAGGAACTACCGGTGGGCTACCGCAGGAGCCCTGCGGTAGTTCTCACCCCCAGCATGCACCATTTCTGGCACTACAAAAATATTTTCTGTTTTTTTTTAGTGCTGTTGTTTACCTGGCAGTAATCGGGCAAAGCCATGTGCTGCCCGGTTACCGCTGTGTTAGCGCGGGAGCCCTTACCGCCACCTCAATGGGTGGCGGTAAGTGCTCTCCCCTTAAATGGTCATGTGGTAAGTTGTTCACTTACCGCACGGCCATTTCTTAAAAAAAAAAAAAAGAGAGAGACAGCCTTTTACCCGCTGTGGTAAAAGGGGCCTCAGTGTGCGTCAAAAACAAACCCCCTTTTACCGCAGCTTAATAAAAGGACCCCTTAATAAACACAGAGCGTATCTCAGGTATCTCAGGTAGTTGTCAAAATCCCAGGAATAACATGTATAGAATGTTTGTACGTTTGGGAAGCTTGCCAGGTGCCCTTGGCCTGGATTGGCCGCTGTCGTGGACAAGATGCTGGGCTTGATGGACCCTTGGTCTTTTCCCAGTATGGCATTACTTATGTACTTATGTACTTATAATGCTTGAAGTGCTGTAGTTCCAGTAGAGGTCTTTCCAACTGAGCTGAAAACTTCAAGGAGCATGAGAAATCTTCCAGACCAAAAGAAAAAAAACCCCTCCAGTTCAGCTGCAAATATAAAACAAGAGAAAGTAAGGTTAGCATAACTTATTAATGTTATATCAAGGCGTGGAAGCAATTCCCATTTATAAGGTGAACTTGTGCTTTATTAGTGCAAATTGTTATCAACATTGATAAGAAATATTTTTTTTTTAAAAAGCAAAGTACAGCACTATGAAAACAATTTCAAAATAAAGTTGCACAATCTGATGGCATTAACTGAGAAAGCAATGTTGTTAAGAAGCAGAAACCCCACGTGCCCAGAAGTGCTGGCGTTAGTGTAAACACAGCCTTCTAAAGTCACAGGAAAATGCTGGGCACTCCTTACACAACGGATCACTTTACAATAGCTACTTTTTCTTTGTGACTAATACATTATAGTGTCATCTATAATGCCCTTCTCTCTGGTCTGAGAACTACATTGATCAGTGCATTCAGTTACTCAACGTACAGCGGATTCATTTGAATTCACAAAGTCCTTCTTTGCTGTCTCTTTCTCCACTTTTTTCATCTTTTCGAACCCTGGCTCTTTCTGTTCTTCCCCAAGTTCTGAAGTAATATTAATCCAGAAAGTCAATATTGTAAGAGGAAATGGAAGAGTTTATGCAGTATGAGATCAGAAACAGTTTAGTTTGAACACTTCTAGTTTG
Organism: Microcaecilia unicolor; assembly: GCF_901765095.1. Lineage (NCBI taxonomy): Eukaryota > Metazoa > Chordata > Amphibia > Gymnophiona > Siphonopidae > Microcaecilia > Microcaecilia unicolor. Next base: position 64,752,429 of record NC_044043.1, on the reverse strand, counting down.
CATTTTCATGCCCTTTTTCTAAAGCGTGTTAAGCACTTACCCACTCATTCTATAACTTACTCGCAAAAAATTATAAGCGAAGTTTAAAAAAAAATAGTTTATCAATTGAAGCTTTGAATGCATTTAGTTTGGGCATATTGTAGCACATAACACAAAGTTAAATTCACTCACAAGAAGGTTTTTTTTTAATGCCGATGACTGGACTTGAAATATTCCCATAGAGTTCTTTGAGGTCTTTTTTTTTTTTCCTGTTTTCTTCTTCTCACCTAAGAAGTATTTGAGTTATCTCTCTATATAAAACACACCTCCAACGTTCTAATGAAGCCAGAAGCCTGAAGCTGGAAGTAGTGTGTAGTGTAGATCGCTGTTTGCCCATGAGTGTCTGCCCCACCCTCGTGTCACAACTTGATGACGTCAAGGGCGGAGCAATGACACTCACCGAATCGCATTGCTCACCCTACGCACGTCACATGCAACAGCTGACCAACCACAGGTGGGAGGGTGGGTGCACAGCAGTGAATCGATGGGGCAGGGGAGACAGGAGATTTGCTGGGTGCCTGGAAGGGGTGGCACGGCCCAGGGAGAGAACAGTATCGGTGGGGGCAAGGGAAAATGGAGAATTGCTGGGTGGCTGGAGGGGGGCCACAGGAAAAACTAGAATCACTGGGTGTCTGGAGGGGGGGCAGGGGAGAGAGGACAATCGGTGGGTGGCTGGAGGGGGGGCAGGGGACGGAGGACAATTGCTGGGTGGCTGGAGGGGGGAGCCGGGGAGAGAGGAGAATCACTGGGTGGCTGGAGGGGGAGCAGGGGACAGAGGAGACTCGCTGGGTGGTGGGCAGGGGAGAGAAGAGCATCCCTGGGTGGATACGGGGGGGGGGGGGGCAAAAAAAAAGGATAATTGCTGGGTGGCTGCAGGGGGAGCAGGGGACAGAGGAGAATCGCTGGGTGGCTGCAGGGGACAGAGCAGACATACTCGCACCCAGCAGTCTCACTCTGTCACAAACACATTCACTCTCTCTCTCTCACACACAGTCATTCTCACACACACTCTCAAACATACACACTCTGACAAAAACCTTGCTAGCGCCCGTTTCATTTGTGTCAGAAATGGGCCTCATTTACTAGTTTTCAATATTTTGGGGGGTTTATCCATTGCTCTTTTCCTAATTTTGACTTTAGTTTTGGCCAGATTTACAGTGGGGGAAATAAGTATTTGATCCCTTGCTGATTTTGTAAGTTTGCCCACTGACAAAGACATGAGCAGCCCATAATTGAAGGGTAGGTTATTGGTAACAGTGAGAGATAGCACATCACAAATTAAATCCGGAAAATCACATTGTGGAAAGTATATGAATTTATTTGCATTCTGCAGAGGGAAATAAGTATTTGATCCCCCACCAACCAGTAAGAGATCTGGCCCCTACAGACCAGGTAGATGCTCCAAATCAACTCGTTACCTGCATGACAGACAGCTGTCGGCAATGGTCACCTGTATGAAAGACACCTGTCCACAGACTCAGTGAATCAGTCAGACTCTAACCTCTACAAAATGGCCAAGAGCAAGGAGCTGTCTAAGGATGTCAGGGACAAGACCATACACCTGCACAAGGCTGGAATGGGCTACAAAACCATCAGTAAGACGCTGGGCGAGAAGGAGACAACTGTTGGTGCCATAGTAAGAAAATGGAAGAAGTACAAAATGACTGTCAATCGACAAAGATCTGGGGCTCCACGCAAAATCTCACCTCGTGGGGTATCCTTGATCATGAGGAAGGTTAGAAATCAGCCTACAACTACAAGGGGGGAACTTGTCAATGATCTCAAGGCAGCTGGGACCACTGTCACCACGAAAACCATTGGTAACACATTACGACATAACGGATTGCAATCCTGCAGTGCCCGCAAGGTCCCCCTGCTCCGGAAGGCACATGTGACGGCCCGTCTGAAGTTTGCCAGTGAACACCTGGATGATGCCGAGAGTGATTGGGAGAAGGTGCTGTGGTCAGATGAGACAAAAATTGAGCTCTTTGGCATGAACTCAACTCGCCGTGTTTGGAGGAAGAGAAATGCTGCCTATGACCCAAAGAACACCGTCCCCACTGTCAAGCATGGAGGTGGAAATGTTATGTTTTGGGGGTGTTTCTCTGCTAAGGGCACAGGACTACTTCACCGCATCAATGGGAGAATGGATGGGGCCATGTACCGTACAATTCTGAGTGACAACCTCCTTCCCTCCGCCAGGGCCTTAAAAATGGGTCGTGGCTGGGTCTTCCAGCACGACAATGACCCAAAACATACAGCCAAGGCAACAAAGGAGTGGCTCAGGAAGAAGCACATTAGGGTCATGGAGTGGCCTAGCCAGTCACCAGACCTTAATCCCATTGAAAACTTATGGAGGGAGCTGAAGCTGCGAGTTGCCAAGCGACAGCCCAGAACTCTTAATGATTTAGAGATGATCTGCAAAGAGGAGTGGACCAAAATTCCTCCTGACATGTGTGCAAACCTCATCATCAACTACAGAAGACGTCTGACCGCTGTGCTTGCCAACAAGGGTTTTGCCACCAAGTATTAGGTCTTGTTTGCCAGAGGGATCAAATACTTATTTCCCTCTGCAGAATGCAAATAAATTCATATACTTTCCACAATGTGATTTTCCGGATTTAATTTGTGATGTGCTATCTCTCACTGTTACCAATAACCTACCCTTCAATTATGGGCTGCTCATGTCTTTGTCAGTGGGCAAACTTACAAAATCAGCAAGGGATCAAATACTTATTTCCCCCACTGTATGTGCCAATTGCATGTATAAATTTATAGAATCCTCCCCCCCCCCCTCCGATATTTAGCCTGTGGTAGGCAGTGTTTTGATTGCCTGCTGCTAGCGTTCAACTTGGATATTCAATGCTGGGCCATTTCCAGTGACCAGCACTGAATATCTGGGTTTTTCAATGCCCACTAGCATACGACTGGTTAACTTGATATTCAGACTTGACCGGCCATGGTTGAACAGGCAAAGATAGGCCTGCTTTTTATGCGACCTTATTTGGCCACTAAGCCTGGCTGGTTATGTTCCGAATATCATGACTTAACCAGTCACGGTCGCGGAACACCCTCAACATTTCCAGCTGTATTTTTGGTGCTAACTGGGCCTTTTCAGGGACGATAACCAGTTAAATGCCACTGAAAATTATTGATTATCTGCCGAGATGTGAGTTAACTGGTTGTCAGCCGTTATCAGCTGGTTAACTCATGCTGAATATCAGGCCTCTAGCAGGTAAGAGCACACATGCGTATAAGTGCTAGTTGAGCACTTATACTTCTACCATCCTCCTCACTTGCCCCTTCTCACCTACCCACATCCAAATGACCACCTCTTCATTCATTATATTACAGCTGTATTCATTCTATTCACTTTGTCAACTTGATGTACTATGGAAGCCGCATTAAACCTGCTAGCGAGCGGGAAAGTGCAGGGTATAAGTGTTATAAATGAAGGACACTCTATGCGGAGCGCCCTTTACAGAATACTAGATTAGCATGGTTCATCTCGGTGCCATTGATTGCATCTGGCCCTAAGGGCAGACTTATGCATATATATGCTAGTATTCTAAACATATACACTTGTAATGTGTGCATAAATGCTAGCACCTAATTTATAGAAATGCCTTGCAAGAGGATAATTCTAGAAGGAGCTGCACAGTTCTAGGCAGCATGAAGGCATCTAAATGGGGATATTTTAGTCATTGGCACCTGCTAGTGGCCACTTATGTATGTAAATGACCTGTTATGGAATAGCAATTAGCAGAAGAATATGCACCATGATTTGATGACCAGTGGGCAGGCGCATGGGTGGAGTGAACGTGCATGAAGAATAGAAGATTATAATTTGTGCACATTCATGCTCACAACTAAGCAAAGGTATTTACACCAGCTAAGTGCTCATGCCTTAAATGTAAGTGCATTTGGAGCCATATGTGCCAAAACCTGCCCTCTAATAATGAAAAGCAGAAGAACTGTGTGCTCTGTTCTAAATATTTATCTATATTCTGCCTCTAAGTAAAAGGAGACATCCTTTGGAATAGCAATTCAGTGGGTTGTGTTGACTTTTTATGTCAACTAGAGTTAATAGTGGCTTCTCCACACTCGAGAGCCCTGGAGACTATCCTCTTCTCAGTGGGCAAGAACCCCTGCACCCATCTCACATGAAAGAATGAGCCAGGGGTACAATCTGATATGTTAAACTAAAAGGGCTTTAAGTGGAATACATGATTATATTTGTATGAAGCACAAAAAGGAAGCACCTGATGTCAAGATTTTGGTATCCTGCTTTTTTTTATATATTAAAATATAGTCATAAAATATCCTATATAATAAAACACACCTCCAACATTCTGAAGCCGAGAAAGTGAAACCTTCAAGCCTTGAAGCATTCCTGCAACGTTCCGGAACTACGGCTTCAGAACGTTGGAGGTGCGTTTTATTATATAGGATGTGCTCGGTGCTTTTCTGTAGCACATGGGGGGAATTTAATATATGCTGATTAAAGTGGAGGAGTGGCTGGAGGGGGCAGGGGAGAGAGGAGAATTGCTGGGAGGGGGGCAGGGGAGATAGGAGAATCGCTGGGTGGCTGGAGGGGGGGCAGGGGAGAGAGGAGATTCACTGGGTGGCTGGAGGGGGGCGAGGGAAAAAGGAGAATCACTGGGTGGCTGGAGGGGGGGCAGGGGAGAGAGGAGACTCACTGGGTGGCTGGAGGGGGGGGCAGGGGACAGAGGAGACTCGCTGGGTGGCTGGAGGGGGAGCAGGAGACAGAGGAGACTCGCTGGGTGGCTGGAGAGGGAGCAGGGGAGAGAGGAGAATCGCTGGGTGGCTGGAGGGGGGACAGAGGAGACACACTCGCACCCAGCAGTCTCACTCTCTCTCTGTCACACACACACACTTGCACATTCAGTCTTTCTCTCTCTCACACACAGTCAATCTCACACATACTATCTCAAACGTACACACTCCAAGGAAAACCTTGCTAGCGCCTGTTTCATTTGTGTCAGAAACGGGCCTGTTTTACTAGTTGCACATATTTTGTGTTTTGGAGACCAACATTTCAATTAATACTATTTTCAATCATTTGGAGACAATTTTCAAACTTTCTGCAAGGCAAAAATCTGTGGCTACTCCTTCACCTGTAGACTCCGCCCCACATTTGAAAGAGAATTTTCATTTTGAAACTGACCCAGTGAGACAAAGTACCTGGGCCAATTTACACCCTGCTTTCTGTGCAGGTGAAATGTCTCCAGCAGATAAACAGGTGTAGATCTGAAAGAGCAATCCAGGAACATTACTTTACAATTCTGCCCAAACCCAGGTGAAAGCCCACAGCTTCTGCAAGGACTTGCATACCTTTAGCCATGGTTCAGATGGGTAATTTAGGCACAGAAATGGTTTTGAAAATTATCCTCCCTGTACTCTTGCATCTGTGATTGAGAGCTATAAAAAGAAGCACTTCTCAGGCAGCAACTGTAACTAGTCTTCCTTTAATTGAAGAAACAAGCAGATAACCTTGACACAATCTGACCTCCAGGCACTTTCAGAGAACTTTATATTATACAAATGTTATCAAAACATCTAAAACACTGGGACGTTTTAGGACCAGATTTGAAACTTAAAAGATTTTTGGTTTCACATTTCGCTCACAGTAAATGTGTGTTTTTGAATAGCCCTCTAATAATATCTTAGGTTTGTTCACCTGGCTGATTGGCACAGACAAATACACCAAGTACTGAATCTAACAGGAAACAGTTTCACAGGAAAACTGCATGCAACAGAAGTCCTGAAAAATGTCTCACTGTGGTGTCAGCCTGCCTGCCACGGACAATGTTTCACTTGACAGGAGCAAAGGAAAAACAGACCATCGGTGCCAGGTCACAGCACAACAGCTGTAAAGCTCTAGCCAATCTGCAAAAATACATTCCGCAGCCTTGCATCTTCAGCTGTTATTCCCTGCACTAGATATTATATTTATAATTCAAGATAAATATTTGTGAATATGATTTTTCACTTCCTGATCATTTTCTAAATTGAATGCCAGCTTCTTTGAGAGAGGGTAAAATACTGTGAAAGAAACTACTATAGATCTGTGAAAGTGATCGCTCCCATCTCAAACTTACCATTTTTGAATAAGGACTGGTTAACCTCATTGATACTAACGAAAGTTACGCAATATGCTCTACCACTTTACCCCTTACGCTGAAAATGAACTCTCTACAGTTGACTATCCAATATATGTTATAACTTACTTTATCACTCAGGAACCTCTATGCAATACCATGATGTACTCTACTTTACCATGTATGTATCTGCTTTAATGTAATACCATTTGTAATCTTCAACCCGGAATGGCGATCACTATCACGGCATAATGTAAGCCACATTGAGCCTGCAAATCGGTGGGAAAATGTGGGATACAAATGCTACAAAAAATAATAATAATAATAAGGTGTTAACAGAAGATTGCAGCCTCAAAGGTTGCTGATTAGTCAGAAGAACTAGCCGGAGGTTTTTTTTTTCCAATCAGTTGTAGGTGAGGATATAGCACTGATGGGTCAATGCAGAAAAATGTAGTAAAACTTAGCACAGGGTTAGTGTGGCTTGAGTGTACAATTTTGCGGGCACACGATGCAGAGAGAGGTTTAGTGTGGCACAGTGCACACAATTTGTAAACCCACAGAAATGCGGCTAATTAGGCAGCTGCACTGATGCAGAGACATATGCAGAAGAGACTGACAGGCTGAGCACAATGGCTGAGCTGTGATGCCAAGGCTGAGGTGGCATACAGCCCACCTTGCACGTTGCTGCACTGAGCCTTGAAGGCCATCTGCGGTCAAGTGTCACACTTCATCTCAAATGACCCAAGATCTCTGGTAGTCTAGTGGACTGACCCTTCTTCCCAGTGTGTTTTTTCTAGCAAAAAAAAGATGCCGGTACTCAGATGCTAGGCCACCCTTCAAGAGTGGGGTGATCACTGAGGGACCCACCCCCATAATAGCCAGGCCCCCTGCAACCAGTCACAGAATCTATGACGAGACAGAATTGGTGTGTAGACCCTGAGGTCTATCATTAAAACTTGGGTTCCATGGGTCAATTTTAGCAGACAATGAAAAAGGTACCAGTACTAAGTACCCCTAAGTATCCCCTCAAAAAAAGCCCTGCCTCTTCCTTTCCCCTAACCCAACCTGACCTGAATCCCTGCACCTGACTGACAAACACTGGTGGTCTAGAGGACCCCCTTCCCTCCCTCCCTCCCCTGAACCTGACCCAAATCCCCTACCCCTGTCACACAAAATGCTCTAGTAGTTTAGTGGACCCCCTTCCTTCCCCTCCCACCCAGACCCTTCCCCCTGCCCCTGAAAAAAATAAATCTCTGGTAGTACAGAGAAGAGCTATGAAAATGAAAAAGGGGATGGGACTACTTCCCTATGGGGAAAGGCTAAAGCAGCTAGGGCTCTTCAGCTTGGAGAAGAGACAGCTGAGGGGAGATATGATAGATGTTTATAAAATACTGAGTGGAGTGGAAAAGGTAGATGTAAATCGCTTGTTTACTCTTTCCAAAAATACTAGGACTAGGGGGCATGCACTGAAGCTACTAAGTAGCAAATTTAAAATGAATTGAAGAAAATATTTCTACACGCAACGAGTAATTAAACTCTGGAATTTGTTGCCAGAGAATGTGGTACAAACAGTTAGCTTAGCAGGATTTTAAAAATGTTTGGATAATTTCCTAGAAGAAAAGTCCTTAAACCATTATTAAGATGGACTTGGGAAAATTCACTTCATATTCTAGGATAAGCAGCATAAAATCTGTTTTGCTGTTCTTGGATCTTGCCAGGTACTTGTGACCTGGATCATTGGAAACAGGATAGTGGGCTTTGCTGATGATATTAATGATTTGCCTTCTGATAAGTACCTTGTGGCCAAGGGCCCACTCTACCCAATCTTCTCTCTCACTGTGGACTCTGCATTCTGACCACTTTCTCAGACACCTGTGGCTTTGGTATGAGTTTCCTGGTTCTCTGTAGACTTGATTGTAGGCAGTTTTTTTTGTGTGTTTTGAACCTTCAGTCAGACCTACCTGGGATGCTATTATATAATAGACCCACTTGAGGCTCATGGTCTATACCAGTAACTCACTACCAGGGCTTCATCTCTAAACATGCTTTTCCCTATTAGGCCCAGTAGTCTCAGTATCCTAGATGGGCGACCACTTTACACTTAGGGTAACTCATCCATAGGCTCCAATCCTACTACCCCTGGTAAAGCTTTCCAGTAGTCAAACAATAGTTCTGGTACTTCACAAGCCTCCCCTGGTGCCTCTTATTGAAATAAATATGCTGCTTGGTTAGCAGGTTTCTTGAGGTTATGCAAATTAGGCCATCCATAATATGCAACTCCACTCCAATTAGCCTTCCTAACCACTGTTCCCTTAAACTTTCCTTTAGGGCCTCCTGCTCTTTTTGCTATTCTTGGCTCAGACTACTTGTATGGTCTGGTTTGGATTATGTGATGAACACCTTGTGGCCAAGGGCCTACTCTACCCAACTGATCTCTCATTAGGAACTCTGTCTAGATTCTGACCACTTTCTCAGACAGTTGAAGCCTTGGTGTGTTGCCAGATAGCAAAAAATTTTCCAGCCCAATTTGTGGCCAAAAGCAGCCCAAATATAGCCCAATATTAATATTTATATTAATTAGGCAAAAATGAATATTTATGAGGCAAAATGAATATATATTTTTTTAACTTCAACACTGGCACCGACCAGACCCGCATGCCCCCCCCCCCCTAGTTAAATTAAAAGTCTAATCTTACTTAACTTCTCAGCGACGATGCTGCTGCTGTGAAATTGATGCTACCTGCCATGAGGAGGTCACGGCGCTCACGGATGGTGTGAGTGATAAAGCGGATTAAATTGCACACACAAATTGGGCTCACACCCAAATTTGCGCACTCAGTTTTGAGCACCATTTATAGAATTTGGTGGACAGTTAGCTCCTGCGCAAAACACCTTCCTACATAGGATGCACACGAAATCATGCACAGAAGCCAAGGTACATTACTTCATTGACCCCCAAATCTTGTTGCAGAGATTAATTGAAAGTGGGTTTCTCTGAGCAATACAATGACTTGGGTCTTTTTTCTTGCAGAAGATCTTGCATATTAGTTCTTCTTCATAATGATACCAGGAGATCTTGCATAGTGGATCTTGTATAATTGATTTGCATGCAATAATGTATGGTGCCCAACTGTGTTCTTGTCTTTGCCCTTTACTTCTTAGTATTTATTTGAAACCATTATGGAATCTGTTTAAATGCCATAGCATAAATGATCCTTTTTATGCTGCTGACCTTCAGATATGGTTACCATTTCTAGAATGTCTTAGTTGATGTTATATCCTGGATGTCCACAAATAAACTGAAGGTCAGTCCTAATAAATTTAAGGGCTTTTGAGTGAGCTCATCCATAATGCTAGTTTTGATATTCTGTCAATAGTCGATGGACTTATTTGTCAAGTTCAACATAAGGTCAAAAGTGTTGAGGGTCGATTTTCAAAAGGAATTATCTGGGTAGGATCAGCCCCTAGTTGGGTAGCTTCACTCACCAGGCCCAACTCAAATTTTCTAGCCAAGTAGTGCTGCTGAAAATCTGAGTGGACCAACATGGCATTCTCTGGTTAGTGCTGGTGTGATCTAGAGGTAGAGTCGGGAGTTAACTGGGCATCACCAATGCTCAACAGTGGAACAGTACGCATATAAGGTCCTGTTTACTAAGCCGTGCTAGAGGCGCGTTAGTGTTTTTAACACGTGCTCATCATTAGTGCACACTAATCGTGAAGATGCCCATAATATTCCTATCAGTCCTGCTGCAGCATTCTGAATTACTCACCCACATCAATCCAGCAACACATTAGTTGTGACAGCTTGTATAGACCCCTGACGCAGGCATTGGTTTTGCCGAAACACAGCTGTGTCGGGTCGCTCTGTTTGTGCTGCAAATGCTGGTTGTAATAAAATCTCTTTGGTTCTACAAGTGGGCTCCATCTCCTCACTGTTTTTGCTCTTGCTGACCTTGGTTGTGGATTCTATCTATGGTGCCCAAATTTGTGCTTGTGCTCGACATGTGCATGCAAATCAATTGAATGACAAACTTTGAACCATCAATAACTGAGTGCAAACAACCAATTATTGATGTTAATTGGCACACATTAAAATTTGCACGCACATCTGGCCACGCGCTATTCTATAGGAGAGGGTGCCCAGCTCCCATAGCGTGCATCTCAAAAGGAGGTGTGGCCATGGGAGGGGCATGGGTGTGTCAGAGGCATTCCAAAGACTTATGCACGTAGTTATGGAATCTGGGTCAGCGTGCTCAACTTGGGTGCTAGCCTTTACACCAGTTAGGGTGTGGGAATAGATGCTAAATGCTATGTTATAAAGGGCATGCACTTTTCATAGAATAGCATTTAGCGCTGATTTTTTTCCCAGCGCCCATCTTTAAGGGGCCCTTTTATTAAAGGGTTGCCGCGCAGCAACCCGGAACTATCGCTGGCCCAACGCGGGTGCTGGTAGTAGTTCCACCCCCAGTGCTTGCCCTTTCCAGCAGTAGTGGAAATATTTTAAAAATATTTCTGCAGGGGGTTACCTGGCGGTAATTGGGCAGCACTGCGTTCTGCCTGGTTACCGCCAGGTTAGCGTGGGAGCCTTTACGGCTACCTTAATGGGCGGTGGTAAGTGCTCCCCCCAAAATGGCTGCTTGGCAAGTGTGAACTTACTGTATGGCCTTCTTCACCATATCTTTTTTTGGCTTTTTTACCTGCTGCGGTAAAATGTACCCTGGTGCACGGCAAAAATGGCCGCTGCCACCAGCGCAGGGCCCCTTTTACCATAGCTTAGTAAAACGACCCCTTAATGCCTTTTATTAACTCCAGCCCAAAGTGTTTTATAAAGTTACCCTGTTCAAAATGAGAACATGAAAAGTTCACTTTCAGAAGTTTAGGGATTCATGCATGAAGCCTTAATAGTGGCACTAATGCAAGCAATTGATGTATGAAAAGAAGTTAACTTTGTTACTACTCTCTGTATTTGAAAATACATATTAAGCAAAAAAGGGTGCCAGCTTGCTCTGAGCCTTAATTAAAATATATGAAAAAAAAGAATATCGGCATAAAAAGTTAAATAGGCTTAATTAAAGAATTTATCCAGCAAGATGTCCTCAGGGGAAGGAGATTATTGCCAAAAATAAATACTGCCTGCAAAAAGGTGATATAAACAACCTGCAATTACTTTTAAAATATTTAGAAAGGTTTATTTTCATTAAGGTTTTAGTGCATAATGTGATTAATAAATAGTTTTAATTAATAATTATTATTACTCTTTATACTGTATTTGAAATATATAGCAGGAAGTAAATTAGTTTTGAAGCAAAAGGTTTTTGGGTCACTATATTTTTGCTTGTGTGATGCTAAAGTAACTTAGGACACTTTAAAGGGGCTCATTTTTGAAAGAGAAAAATGTCTAAAAAATGGCATAAAGCAGCATTTGTATGTTTTCCTCACAAAAATGTTGAAATCAGTATTTTCAAAACCTATTTTTCAGACTTTTTTTCCATGCTGTTCTTCTGCAGTGCATCCAGATCTCAAGGGGGTGTGTTAAGGTCGGGATGTGGGTGTTCCTAAGACTTAGACATTTTTCAGTCATAATGGAACAAAACAAAATCGTCCAGGACTAAAACTAAGGCATTTTGAGCTACACCTGTTTTTATAACAAATAAGACATAAAAAGGTGCCCTAAATGATCACTGGAGAGAATCAGGGGTGACCCTCAATACCCCCCAGTAGTCACTGACCCCCCTCCCACTCCCCAAAAATGTGAATAAAAATATGACTTACCAGTCTCTATGATAGCTTCAGATATTACAGTCAAGTCTAATAGAGCAGCATGCAGTCCCTGGAATAGTGTTCAAAGCTGCCAGATTTAAATTTTGTTTCCGACCCAAACCAGTTCCCAAACCAGCCCAAAACCGCACCCCACCCCCGCCGTCATCAACCCCGCCCCAATGTCATCAACCCCCATCACCAACGTCATTAACCCCGCCCCCAATGTTATCAAGCCCGCCCCTGATGTCACAAACCCTGCCCCCCGATGTCATTAACCCCGCCCCCAACATCATCAACCCCGTCCCCGACGTCATTAACTCCACCTCCCGCGGGTCGAAAGGGGTCGAAAAACCGCAACCGGACGAAGAAAAAAAACGCCCTACAAAAATCAAAGCCGCCCAAAAAACCACAACCCGCAGCGGTCAAAAAATTCCCGCAGCGGGTCACGGAAAACCACCCATCTGGCAACTTTGATAGTGTTGTGGTTGATGCAGTTCACAGTGGGGGACCCAGGTCCCTATCTCCTTCTACCTGTCACACTTGTGGTGGAAACTGTGACCCCACCCAAAGTCACCAAAACCCTACTGTACCCACATAAAGGTGCCCCTTCACCCATAAGGGCTATTGTAGTGGTGTACAGTGGGGGTTAGTGGGTGTTGGATGGGTTTTAGAGGGCTCAAGGGACAAGATAAGGATGCGAAGCTGAGATGTGTACCTGGGAGCATTTTTATGAAGTCCACAGCAGTGCCCTCTAGGCTATCCCATTGGTCTCCTGGGGGACCAGTCTACTAAAAATGCTGGCTCCTCCTACATCCCAATCTCTACGTTTTACACCTATTCTTTTTTTTTTTTTTTTCAAAAATGGACCAAAAAAACCCAAAACATCCAGAGCACAAACCCTTGTTTGAAACAGTATTTAAAAATAAAAAAAGATAGACATTGTTCTTTTTTGAAAATAATGTTCTTTCCTATTCAGATTTTGGATGTTTTGAGCAAAATGTCCAATGTCGGACTTAGACGTCATATTGAAACTGCCCCTCCACTGCTCTGAAAGTGTGGTTATACTATTGTACTAATGTGCTTCAGAAAAGAAGAAAAACACTCAAATAAGTTCTTTTTAAAATGTATGTCTAAAGACATGATTTCAGCATCTGTTGCCTGGACTTAGTTTCTGGAAGCAGCACATCTGGACTGTATATGTGGCATACTTAACACATAACAATGACAACAATAAAGAGCCTGTTCCAATTATTAGGAATTTTTAGTAGAAACATTAGAATCTGTTTCCCTACGGAATATAAATGTATTTCCCCAGAATAATTAATAAAAACATAAGCCACAGTGAAAATTTACCAGTCACTATCCAGTTGCAAGAAGAGTTGTAAAATCACCCAGTAGCATTGTATGCGGATAATTCGAAATGCTGAGCATATTGCTGGGGCCTGCAGGTTGTAATTACAGCACAGTGGAGGTGATTTTAAAACAGTTAAGCACCAGTTACACCTGTAAAATGATTAACATGTAAGTCAGCATGTACATATCCTTTATCGTTTATTAATTTTCCTGTACTGTGCCTACTTGCTGAGCAAGTCAGAACGGTTTACAATACAAAAAATAATCAAACGTAACAGGAAAAGAACTCCATAAAACTATAGGACAGATCCCATCCAATTACAAGCAGCAGGATCAATATTCAAAGCAATTTAACTGGGCAGGAAAGACTCCTTCCTTGATAAATCAAGTTGGACAGCCACTGACTACCTGCTCTGACCACTGTGGCACTCTCTGGTCGGTGCTGGGGCTGTGCAGGGGTGGAGCTGAGAGTTATACAGGCATTGGCGGTATTCAGTGCTGGTGTCCACTAACCGGCATGTTGGATTGTTGAAAAAGCAGTCCTAATTATACCCACAGCCAGATGCTCAAAACTCTGGCGCTGTACAAAACAGCACCGGAAAATACGAACATAAGAGCCCAGTATCCTGTTTCCAACAGTGGCCAAGCCAGGTCACAAGTACCTGGCAGAAACCCAAATTGTGGCAACATTCCACGTAGAACCCCAAAGAATAGTAAGATTCCATTCAGAATCTCAAATAGTAGCAACATTCCATGTAGATCTCCAAAGAGTAGCAAGATTCCATTCAGAAACCCAAATTGTGGCAACATTCCATGCTAAAATACTGCTGTTACAGTGCTGCAAAAGAACTTCCCAATGCTCAGCACTAATGGAATGTAAATTTTATGCACGCTGTTAGCACTGAGTATTGGAAAGTAATGGGGAAGGGGTGGGGGGGGGGGGGGGGGGGGACATGCACAACATATGTGCACAAGACCTGTGTGAAGGTGCTGGGGTTCTCCATTGGTCAAATAGTGAGAAAGGGAGATACTGCAAGCAAGTATCCTACAAGAGAAGGGAAATGGGCTGTAGGAGCTCATGGTAGAGCAGACTTTACTTGGATACAGATTATCTTCCATTACGATTCTTCTTTTTATACACAGCTCCCTCTGCACAGCACAGCTCTCCTCCCTCTTGCCCACCGGGCTCCTCCTCCGTGGCCTGCCTTCACATGCCGCTCCCCCCCCCCCCCCCCACAGGGGCTGTGAGTTGTTTTTTTTTTCCCCAAAAAAGCCCGGTTGCCAGGAGGGCTGTGCTGTGCAGAGGGAGCAGCTGCTGCCGAGGTCCAAGGCCACAAGTTGTGTGTGTGGACACCCTAACACCAGCTTGGAGCTGGCCTAGGGTTTCCGGCAGTTAGGGCACCCTCGTTTGCCATGCTGCATGCTAAGCAGTGAGAGGGAATAGGTAATGTCCTTATTGGCATCTTCTTGACTATAATTTGCATCCTATTGCACTAACCCTTGGTGTACTTGTTTTTCCTCATTGTGGGGGCCTTTGAGCATGGTGCGGTGGCAAATGTGGGTGCTAGTCCGGCGCTTTTGAGCATCGTTGCCTATATGTGTTCAACATTGAATATTGGCTGTATCTGGATAACTTCCAGGCACCACCAAGGACAGCAGGGCCAGAGTGGAGAGCAGGGGTTGGGGCAAGGTTTTGAGCCCCCTTTTTGGCTTCAGGCCCCTTCTCAAAATTGAAGGTCTGGCTACGCTACTGACACAGATAGCATAAAAATAGACCTAAGATTGGAGTGTGTCTATGTTTTATGTGTGTATAGCCTGCCTCACACAATTTCCTAAGAGCCATTTTACTGCTTCTAAAAATGCTTTACCTGTGGAAAATGCTTCATAAAATTAGCCCATAATGTCATTCTTGCAGTTCACTATGATATTTGATTCTCTTAACTATATGAAGACCGCTAGGCTAAAATAAAGGACTTCACAATATTTTGTTGGATGACTTTCAAATGTGCACCAGTTACACATTCTCCAATTAAATATTCCATTTTCCTTCAGCATTGTGGTGGCTGTGAAAAAAGAAATCCTGCAGTGTAACAGCAACGAAGTAGAAATTAAAAACTGTAATGGCTGACATTCTTTTTTAGGATACCAATAAAAGATAATGTTACCTGTAAAACTTGCAAGCTGGTTCCATTCTATTTCTCCCTGCTCTGGTCTCACAGTTCTGACACTGACAGTGCAGCCTGAATTCCTGAAACTGACTCTGGTTATAAATAACATGGGCTCAGGATTTCAAACTTTGAAAAATAGAAAATGATTCTGAGTCTGAGTAATTAAGCAACACTGAAGCGAATCTAACAGTATTTCCGGTAGTAATTATGAGCAATAAACAGGCCAATTTACTAAGCTGTGCTAGCGTAGGAATTACCTCACACCTCTGCCCTACTAGCAGTTAACTGTTAGCTTAAGCTAATTCCTGCGTTAACAGCTAACACAGAAAACATCACTTTGGAGTGGGGAATGGACAGGGACTGCACCTTGCAATTAACATGGAGGTCATTACTACGTGTTAACATAGCAATTAACCCCATTTCAAAAAGTGTACTCAACTGTATGGAGCATTATTTGCTGTGCAACTAATACTCAGTAGTAACTACTATTCCTCTGTGTTTAATGGTAGCCCTCTTAAGAATACTGGAAATGCCCCTAATAGTTACTGCATGTTCATTTTGGCAATAAAGAGAGGTTGCTTACCTGTAGAAGAGGTTCTCTGTGGACAGCAGGGGAATGCAGCTACATTTATGGATGACAAGATCCTGATGGCTTCTCTGCCAGAACAGCTCTCCTTTAGCTCAGATGAGGCCATTCAGTCTTCCTAAGCATCCTGCACTGGAGCTCATTCTCTGCCCCGTTCACTCCTTATTGGCTGAACCAGGAGGGGAAGGTGGGAGGGTAAGTGTGACTACATTCCCCTGCTGTCCATGGAGAACCCCTGATAAAGGTAAGCAACATTGCTTTCTCCAGGGGACTGGCAGTGGAAATGCAGGCACACTTACAAGCAAGGGCGGACTGACCATTGAGTCAATAGGGCAGTGCCTGAGGGCCTGCAACAATAGAGGACCTACTCTCCCCTAGCCACCGTCTAGTTTGATCATTTTTGATAGATGGTTAGAGACTTATGACGCTTATTGCCCAGGGGCCCAGATCACTGTCAGTCCGCCCGCCTCTTCTTAAAGGTAATCACTAACCTTTGGGTTTCCTTGAAAGATACACTCATGGACCATAGTAGACAACCCAGTTTTAACACCTAGGAAGTTTGCCATTAAGAAGCAATATAGTGTTAAATGACTTGTTGGTATGACAATATTAGCAAATATTAACAGAATTATTTTTTTTCTGATAAACAAGTTTACACACAGGAAAGTCTGCACTAAAGAAACCAAATTCAGCATTTGGTAAAATGTGAGGAAAAAAGGTTGTGAAGTAGCATTTATCCAAAGACGCTATCTCAATGACAGTCTACATCTAAACAATAGTTCTTGGTGAAAGTATGTGCAGAAAATGAAAATGTCGGCTATCGGAATGAACAAACGTTTGCAGCAGAAGTTGCGCTCATCCAAACCTGATGCACTTCCACTCATGCTGGTAGAGGAATATTTGCTCTTCTGTAACAGAAGGCTCAACAGTCGATTATCCAATTGGAAAGGGTTTGTTTAGTGACTGGCACTCCCCAATTGCTTAGGATGTATGAAAGAAATAGCTAGGAGCCTTTCCTGATGTCTTAAGTTGCTTGGAGGTAAAAAAAAAAAAAAAGGAAGGTGTGTCTACAGTTTAGTATAAAGCATCAGTTCTGCTTTATGCCCATGAGGATAATAAACTGGTTAAGATGAAAATCATAAATGGTCTTGGGTATGAATTTGGGGTGTAACATAGTAACATAGTAGATGACGGCAGAAAAAGACCTGCATGGTCCATCTAGTCTGCCCACGATAAACTCATATGTGTATACCTTACCTTGATTTGTACCTGTCTTTTTCAGGGCACAGACCGTATAAGTCTGTCCAGCAGTATTTCCCGCCTCCCAACCACCAGTCCCGCCTCCCATCACTGGCTCCGGCACAGACCCCGTATAAGTCTGCCCTCCCCTATCCTAGCCTCTCAACCACCAACCCCTCTTCCCCCCGCCACCCAATTTCAGCTAAGCTTCTGTGGATCCATTCCTTCTGCACAGGATTCCTTTATGCCTGTCCCACGCATGTTTGAATGTTGGATGTGTCATATTGCCCTTTTTGCAAATAATTTACTATGGACAAAAGGGGAAGGGGAATGTAGTCACACTTACTTACCCCCTACCCCTTCCTGGTTGATCCAATAAGGACTGAAGGAGCAGAGTGAATGAGCTTCATTTTGGCAGATGATTGACGCTAGAACATAAGCTTTGACTTGAAATAGCCGAGTGCTATAAGAGATCTCATCGCTTTCTTTTCCTTATGTCTAATGCCATTGTGCCTCAATTTTTATTGTCACATGTTGAAAATTTGTTAGAGATTTTCAGGATTGCCTATATGTTACATTTCTCCCTATCCTTTTTGATGATTCCTATGTAGGGGAGGGTGTATTTTTTGCCTTTTACCTTGGCGTTCTAATTGGGTTTCTGCCAGGTATTGTGACGTGGATTAGCCACTGTTGGAAACAGGACTCTGGGCTGAATGGACCATTGGTCTGACCTAATATGGCTATTATTATGTTCTTATGGTAGTGCGTGAGGATTTGTAGTTCACTGATTTTTTTTTACATTACATCACATCTTGGATTTATATTCTGCCAATACCAAGATAGTTCATGGTGGATCACAAAATAGCAAACCAGACTAACATGTCCAGAGATGGTTAACATTATTTAAAACATTAAACTCTTAAGTGTAAAAACCTATTCACTAACAAGCAGTCACTATCTCCGAAGTCATACATACGGAAAAAATGCAATTTAAAGCTTTTTGCAAACCTGCAGATAATTACCACATGCACTAATAGTGAGAGAAAGAGAATTCCTCCAGACCATAGCTGTCTGGTAAGACCAAGAAAAAGTGTTTTTTTTTCATAGATTTAACTTTGCTAACAGATGGAAAATGAAATGTAAACATATTACGAGTTTTATCGTATCTAGCCCATCCAGCAGTGAGATTAAGTTACGCATATAGGCTGGAGCAACCTCTGTTATTATCTTCAAAATCATAGTACACAATTTAAATTGTCTCATAGGGTTCAAGGCCTCCAGACAGAGTGTTTTCCATGAGAGAAATTTGAGATGGAGTTGGTCCATGGGTTCAAAGGGCGCACCAAGGAGTTGTGTGTGAACATTACTAAGATCTCATGGAGGAACAGGGTCTCAGATAATGGGCTTTATATTCATCAGTCCCTGCGTAAATAATTCCAGTAGTTGATGGAAGGAAACTGCTTTTCCTTCAAACTAGTCATAATAGTTTACAATGGCCAACAAGTGCAGGTGATTAGAAGTAGTCTTAAGGTTAGTATTGGATAGATGTAAAAGATAGGTTAAGAGGACTGGTTTTGGTTGTCCACAGCACACCAGAGAGCAAAATACAACCAATTGAGCTGGTAAGACTTTCTGAATGAAATGTTCCTAGAGGTCATGTCCTGGACTTTTGATACTGGGAGTTTTATGATCATTTTCTTCTCAATATCCATGCTGTTAGTGAGAAAGATCTGAGGTTGTCTTCTTTTATGAGGAGGTTTGGCTGTCTTCCCAAGAAGATTTGTTTCTCCTTTGCTAATGATAGGAGCTGTGGAACAACTAGAACCACATGTGCCTTGTCCCAAATGATTTTCTGAGTGATTTTGTTCAGGAGAGAGAATGGAGAAAACAAATAAAGAAGGCCTTTATCCTATCGTATTGAAAAGGCATCCAGTGGCCTAGTGGTTAGGGTGGTGGACTTTGGTCCTGGGGAACTTAGGAACTGAGTTTGATTCCCACTTCAGGCACAGGCAGCTCCTTGTGACTCTGGGCAAGTCACTTAACTCTCCATTGCCCCATGTAAGCTGCATTGAGCCTGCCATGAGTGGGAAAGCACGGGGTACAAATGTAACAAAAATAAAATAGATACTATTGGAGATTCTACATGGAATGTTGCTACTATTGGAGATTCTACATGGAATGTTGCTATTCCACTAGCAACATTCCATGTAGAAGGCTCCGCAGGCTTCTGTTTCTGTGAGTCTGACGTCCTGCACGTATGTGCAGGACGTCAGACTTACAGAAGCAGAAGCCTGCGCGGCCACATTGGTGATCTGCAAGGGCCGACTTCTACATGGAATGTTGCTAGTGGAATCTCAAATAGTAGCAACAGTGGAGGAGTGGCCTAGTGGTTAGGGTGGTGGACTTTGGTCCTGAGGAACTGAGTTCGATTCCCACTTCAGGCACAGGCAGCTCCTTGTGACTCTGGGCTGCTGGGCAAGTCACTTAACCCTCCATTGCCCCATGTAAGCCGCATTGAGCCTGCCATGAGTGGGAAAGCGCGGGGTACAAATGTAACAAAAATAAAAAAATGTGACAACCTTTGCAGGGAGAGTCTTTCTGGAGCAGAAGAGATGACATTTGCTATTGAGCTGTATTATGAGCAAGTCTATTTCAGGAGTAGCCCACTGACTATCTTTCTGGCTATAAAGGTTGAGATGACAGCTCAACTTGTTCACTAACTGCTTCTTGTTGCCTGGAAGATAGGAACTGGATCCACTTATCTCAACAAGTGCTGGGTTTCCAGATGAAGACTGTGATGGCAGAAGAATACGTATGTGGACTCTGAGACCTTTGATACTGATATTTGGACCTGTAAAACTTGGCAGGATTTCTCCCTGATGAGGAATTTCTCAAAACCTAGTACCCTGTCAAGAGTATGACTTACTAATAATATGGAGAGTCTTCATGTAGAAGCCCAGCATTTATTGAGAAAAGTGGACGCAATTCCTATATTTTTGAAATTTATGTTTGATTTTGAAATCTTTTAGAAAAACGGATTGATGATTCTGTCCTAAAATAGTTTCTCCATTATGAGCAATCTCCTTTCTGGGAAGGTCCATTATAAAAAGATTAAGATTTATTGTTGATTGGCAAATTAACACTTTGTATTTTAAAAGGCAAAATAAGTGACTGGGCTTATATACAAGAGGAGCCAGCTCTATTAGTGCACTAATCCTCACACACAAATTTACACCTACTCTGCCTACATTGCAACTTCATCCCGCTCCACCCAAAACATGCCCACGCGAATGCCCATGCATGTAAGTATGCACTGCCTTGATTATTATGAATGATTTGGCTATGTAATTTTATAAGATCCTTTTTCTGGGTGTGAAACATATTTCACAAGCAGACTATGTTTTATAACGTTATCCCCAAACTCAGAGATACCAAGTTACTCAGTTCCAGGCTGGAGACTTTTTGCTAGTCCTGGTTTAGATTGTACATCCCAATGCAGTGTGGGATTAGCACCTGATCCTGCCCATTGAAATCAGTGCTGCAAGGAGGAGTGGCCTAGTGGTTAGGGTGGTGGACTGTGGTCCTGGGGAACTGAGGAACTGAGTTTGATTCCCACTTCAGGCACAGGCAGCTCCTTGTGACTCTTGGGCAAGTCACTTAACCCTCCATTGCCCCAGGTTCAAATAAGTACCTGTATATAATATGGAAACCCCACAGAAAGGCAGCATATCAAGTCCCAGTTCCCTTTCCCTATTTCAGATTCTACATGGAATGTTGCTACCACTTGAGATTCTACATGGAATGTTAATGTTGCTATTCCATTAGCAACATTCCATGTAGAAGCCTGCCCTTGCAGCTGCGCAGGCTTCTGTTTCTGTGAGTCTGATGTCCTGCATATACGTGCAGGACGTCAGACCCACAGAAACAGAAGCCTGCACGGCTGCAAGGGCAGGCTTCTACATGGAATGTTGCTAGTGGAGGAGTGGCCCAGTGGTTAGAGTGGTGGACTTTGGTCCTGGGGAACTGGGTTCGATTCCCACTGCAGGCACAGGCAGCTCCTTGTGACTCTGGACAAGTCACTTAACCCTCCATTGCCCCAGGTTCAAATAAGTACCTGTATATAATATGGAAACCCCACAGAAAGGCAGCATATCAAGTCCCAGTTCCCTTTCCCTATTTCAGATTCTACATGGAATGTTGCTACCACTTGAGATTCTACATGGAATGTTAATGTTGCTATTCCATTAGCAACATTCCATGTAGAAGCCTGCCCTTGCAGCTGCGCAGGCTTCTGTTTCTGTGAGTCTGATGTCCTGCATATACGTGCAGGACGTCAGACCCACAGAAACAGAAGCCTGCACGGCTGCAAGGGCAGGCTTCTACATGGAATGTTGCTAGTGGAGGAGTGGCCCAGTGGTTAGAGTGGTGGACTTTGGTCCTGGGGAACTGGGTTCGATTCCCACTGCAGGCACAGGCAGCTCCTTGTGACTCTGGACAAGTCACTTAACCCTCCATTGCCCCAGGTACAAATAAGTACCTGTATATGTAAGCTGCATTGAGCCTGCCATGAGTGGGAAAGTGCAGGGTACAAATGTAACAAAAAAAAAAAAAAATAATGCACCAGGATGAGGTGATCAGAAATCCAGGACTGTCCTAAAATCTCCAGCCTGGAACTGAATAACTTGACATCCCTGCAAGCTGTTTTGCAGTTCTCAGACATATCAGTTTACCTCAGGTAAATAACTATGTACTTGGTTGGAAAGCTGCCCTCCATATGGACAAAATTTGGGAAACACAGGGCAGGCACAGTAGCAGTGCTATGATCCAGCTTCGATTTGTGACTCCCCAGATCAACTGGGACTGAGTGAGGATGCCATGAAGGCAGTCATAATCATCATACAACAGTGACACCTACTGGCTGTATTCAGGACTCATGACTGCCAGGTTCCAGAAGAAGCCAAGGACTATCACGGTAATAAATGGATTCAGTAAGCTTGGGTGTGTAACAAAATACGGGAACCCTGTCCACCCTCTTTTCCAAGGAAGATGGGGAAGAACGTGTAAGGCACTAAGTCCCAGCCTGGATTCTGAGTAACTTGTAAGCCCACAGGAGGAGGGGCCTGCCAGGACCAAAAAGCTAGAAAATATCTAGGTTGTTTAGTTCTTTGCCAAGTTTTAAATTTGATATAAATGATTGTACCAGAAACACCCTTTCTTTAATTACCGGGCTACTTAATGCAGATCCTCCTTAAAATGATAATTTATTAGGCTGTTGAGAAAAATATGACACAAGAATACTACAACTGCATTATTTTCAAATAGGTCAAGTTTTATCCAAGGCAAAGAGTTATGCAAAGAACACGTACATGTTAAAAAGCACAATGGGCGTTTTCTCAATGTTCGTATCTCGCCCTTGTATTATCTGTGGTTTCTCTCTTTCTGTCCCTGGTCTTCATTGCCTGCAGTAGCCTGGCGGTAGTTTCAGTTTGGCATGCGGCAAGCCCACTGCCGCGCATCAACCCTTTAGTAAAAGGGCCCCTAGGTTTGGTGTGCCAAAGCTGCTTTGCGCTACTATCTGTACTGGGTTAGGTGCACCTTAATGCCATTGTACCACTGGCGCTAAATGAGCTTCTTCGTCTTACTTACATTTAGACACCACTTTATAGAATTGCCCCCTTAGTATGTGCCAATGCACATTAGTATGTACTAACTGCTATAAGGTGCCTAGGAATAAAATGTTCATTAGTATGCATTACGCTTTAGCAAACATGGCCCTTTGTGTATGTATGTTCTGGTACGAATTGGTTCTTACGCACGTAGGGTTGATATTCAAATCAATTTAATGGCCAGAAATGGCTCCCGACCAGTTAAATCACTTGTTTGGGGCTAACCGGTCATTTTGAGCAGCACTTAACCAGATAGCGCCACTGAAAATGTCAGGTTAGTGCCCGACATGAAATTGGCTATTCTGAGGACAGAGTCAGCCCTTAACTGACTATCCAGCTTATTTTCGAAGGAAGGGCACCCATTTTCGACACAAATCAGGAGATGGGCGCCCTACTCACAAGGCCACCCAAATCGGCATAATTGAAAGCCGATTTTTTGACACCCTCGACGGATTTCCATTGTGGGGATGACCAAAGTTCACGGGGGCGTGTTGGCAGGGTAGCGAAGGCGGGACTGGGGCGGAATTAGGCAATGGGCATCCTCGGCCGATAATGGAAAAAAGAAGGGCGGTCCTGACGAGCACTTGGCCAACTTTATTTGGTCCATTTTTTTTCATGACCAAGCCGTGAAAAGATGCCCGAACTGAGCAGATGACCACCAGAGGGAATCGGGGATAACCTCCCCTTACTCCCCCAGTGGTCACTAACCCCCCCCCCCACCATAAAAAACAAGTTAAAAATACTTTTTTGCCAGCCTCTATGCCAGCCTCAAATGCCATACTCAGGTCCACCGCAGCACTATACAGGTCCCTGGAGCAGTTGTAGTGGGTGCAGTGTACTTCAGGCAGGCGGACCTGGGGGGGGGGGTTGGGGGGCTCAGCACCCAAGGTAAGGGAGCTATGCGCCTGGGAGCAATTTGTGAAGTCCACTGCAGTGCCCCCTAGGGTGCCCGGTTGGTGTCCTGGCATGTCAGGGGGACCAGTGCACTACAAATGCTGGCTCCTCCCATGACCAAATGGCTTGGATTTGGTTGCTTCTGAGATGGCCGTCCTTGGTTTCCATTATAGACGAAAACTGAGGCCGGCCATCTCTAAGGTCAACCCAGATGTTGAGATTTGGCCGTGCTCGACCGTATTATCGAAACAAAAGATGGCCGCCTATCTTGTTTCAATAATGCGGGTTGCCCCGCCCTTTCGCGGCGCCGTCCTTAGAGATGGGCGCCCCCGTTCGATTATGCCCCTCCATGGTAACTGTATAAATAGGATTGCATAAAAGTCAGGCCTATGCAAAGTAGGCTTAGTGCTGAATGTTGCACTTAACCAGCTACGTTTTCGCTGGTGCTGTAAACCAGGAAATTCAATACCAGAGTCCGGAAATGGTCTGGCATTAGATTTCCAGGGATAACACTGGTGGTAGTCAGCAAAACGCTGAGCGCCTCCAGCTGAATATCAGGCCCGTATTTTATAAGATAGACACATAAGTGCTGATCCTGTCCCACCCCCTCTCCCCAGTCTCCACCCCTCAGAATGTCTAGAAAGGAGGAGCTATGTATTCATAGGACCCAATATTCAAAAAGGTTTCGCTGATCAGGAGAGGCTTCTGCCCAGTTAAACCCCACTGAACTGACTGTCCACCAATATTCAGCATCATTTAATCTGCTAGCAATGCTGAATGTTGCCCCTGACCACTGCGACAATGTCCAGAGTGGTCTGGAAGCGGAGCTTGGCTGGGCCCTGTGATATTCAGTCCACTAACCAGTTAAGTACGTGCATAAAGTTAGGGCCAGAAAAGGCTGTTCTAATGTTATCTGCCGAGCCAACTGGGCACTGGTCTGAATATCAGCCAGCGCCTGGTTAACTTCCAGAAGATTGCACATTCACAGATATTCAATGGCGGTGGCCAGACTTGGCCGGCATGGAAATAGTCACGCTGAATTCAGTCCGTGACTGTGAGCGGCTTAAAAACCTCCACCACCACGGGCTGAATATCAGGCTTCCAGTTGCCACTGTACATGCCAGGGTAAGCCTGAGTGTGTAAAACACTATTCTACATGCTCCAGTTGCTAATAAAATTATCCCTCCCAAAAGGAAGATATTCACTGAGATGGCAACCACAGAAAGTTAAATAGATAACTTATCCAAATAACTTTGGGTTCCTCTTACCAAGCTGCAGTAAGAAGGGTCCTGTTGTAGTGGCGGGGGCTGTTTTTGCTGCGCGACAGGGCCCGTTTTTACTGTAACAGATAAAAAGCCCCTACAAAAGACATGGCCATGCGCTAAGATTATTCTTACCGTGTAGCCATGCCGGGGGGGGGGGGGGGGGAGGAGCACTTACTGATACCCACTGAGGTGGCGGTAAGGGCTCCTGTGGTAACCTGGCTGTACCCAGGCAGCGATTACCGCTGGGTTAGTGCCGTGCTAGCATAGGAAATGGCATGCGCTTGAGGTGAAACTATCGCCGGCAGCCGCGTTGGGCTCTAGATTGGCATACAGCAACCCTTTAGTAAAAGGGCCCCCCAATGAGGATTTTTAGCAGACCTTTGTGGTCGGTACAATTCAATAACGTATATACTGCAAGTTCCAACCAAGTGGTTCAAAGTGATTTACAAGGAGATTCAACCAGGTAGATCCTGAGAAGGTACATATTTAAAAGTAGGTCAAGTCCAAACAAACATTTGTCTTCACAAGATACTTTAACAAATACTTGAGTTGGATAAAAGTTAACCTACTACTACTACTTAACATTTCTAGAGCGCTACTAGGGTTACGCAGCGCTGTACAGTTTAACAAAGAAGGACAGTCCCTGCTCGAAGGAGCTTACAATCTAAAGGACGAAATGTCAAGTTGGGGTAGTCTAGATTACTTGAATAGAGGTTTAGTGGTTAGGTGCCTAAGAAACGCTTGAACAGTGAAATCAGTCCACCACAGATCACTGACCATAAAATTAAACAACTTCCACATTCCACAGAAGATGTATTTTATTCAAAAGTCAACTCTTCAGTAAAGTCTGAATGCTGAGCATGCCAGCACAACTTTATAAAAATAAGTTAACAAATTGCGTGTCAGTTATACACTACTTTGAACTTTGGAAGTAATGGGATATAGGTTTTTCAGCTAAATAAAAATATTCCCGCTATTTCTGCATTCAGACTTGAATACCTAAATTATATGGGGCTCCTTTTACTAAGTGGCAGTAAGCCCGATGCGGGCTTACTGCTCGCTATACAGGAAGCACAGCTGGGCTACCGCAGCAGCCCGGCACTACTTCCCACCCCTAGCATGCCGTCATTTCCAGCGCTACAAAAATTTATTTACTTTTGTAGCGCTGGAGTGTACCCAGTGGTAATTGGGCAGTGCCGCGTGCTACCTGGTTACTGCCACCTCAATGAGTGGCGGTAAGGCCCCTCCTCCCCAAAGAAATGGCCGCGCAGCAAGTGCTTTACTTGCTGCATGGCCATTTCCTGCAGGAAGGCGAGACTTCCCTTTTACCAGCTGCGGTAAAAGGGGGCCTTGGCGCACATGTAAAACACATGCACGCCTGCGCCAACCCCCTTTTGCTGCAGCTTGGTAAAAGGGGCCCATGGAGAGCAACTGAATTTCGCTGCTCAATGTATGATTTCTGGCCCTGACCCAGTACCATTTCCAATCCACTTTAAATGAATAAATTATGTCCATATAGCAACTTATATGGTCAAAATTTAGATGGTTTCTAAGGTGATTAAAAAGAAAACATACAACTGATGCTGACTGAATAATGGTTTTCAGTAGAGGGCCCATGATTTTTAATGAAATGCCAAAAATATGTGTTTGATAAAAGAAATTATTAAAAATGTTAATTTAGAACTGTATAAGAGCAAAAATAAAGAAAAGAGGACTAGAACAGAGAATGAGGAAATCAAACATAAATTCTCAAATAATGTATATTCAAGATCCAATTCCTACATAAGAAAATAAAAACAAAATTGGCCAGAATAAAAGGGAGTAAAGAAAAGAAAGTAACAGAAATTTTTTTTTTAAAGGGAAAATGTGTGAGAAGGAAAGAAAGATAGAATTGAATAAAAATAGAAAACCAGATGAAAAACAGGGAAATGGAGATGGAAATGTGCAGGCTGTTTCAATCAGATTGTGCTTTAGAAATAAACTACAGTTTTTAACTAAACCATCGGGTCAAAAATGAGGTCATGCAGAGGATAATGTTGTTTTTTTTTAGCAGTGGGCAAAAAGTGAGTTGTAAGGTCTTTTTAAAACAGCATTTGAAAGAAATGTTTGTGGTTATCATAAATTTGGTTTCAGAGTCTTTTATTTTCCTATCATACTTCAAAGAAAACTCCCTGTGCTTGACTTTAAATATCCAAGAAACATTCTCAGTATTTGGAGGGATCCAGAACATAGGATCAGAAATCTTTAGATGAAATCTTTCAGAAAAATTAAGAAAAGGAAAACATTTCAAATACTGCAATATTTAAGAAGTGAAACACAGAAACAGGGAAAATGATAATATGGCCTAACCGGTCTGCCCATCCATACCCTCTACTATCCCTTTTCTCCGCGAGAGATCCTTTGTGCTTGTTCCATGCTTTCTCCCACCTCTACCAGGGAGGTCATTCCATGCATTTACCACCCTTTCCATAAAGAAGCATCTCCTTAGATTATTCCCAAATCTATCCCCTTTCACCTTCATCCCATGCCTCCTCATTACGAAGCTTCCTTTCAATTGAAACAGACTTGCCTTATACCACTGAGGTATTTCAATATGTCTTTCATATCTCCCTTCTTTACTCCAAAGTATACATGTCTAGGTCTTTAAGTCAGTTCCCATATACTTCATGACGAAGAATACTGACCATTTTAGTACCCGCCCTCTGGAGCAGCTCCATCCTGTTTATCTTTTTGAAGGCATGGTCTCCAGAACAGTACACAGTACTCAAATGGGGGTCTCACCAGAAATTTAGAGAGATTCACAGTCACTTCCTTTTTCCTGCTGGCCATTCCTCGCTCTCTCTCTCTGCACCCAAGTATCCTTCTGGCTTTTGCTGCCATCTTTTATGCATGTTTGGCCACTTTAAGATCATCACATACGATCACCCCCAAGTCCTGTTCTTCTTTAATGCTCATAAGTACTTCACTTCCTAGGCTGTACCTCTCTTTTGGGTTTTCGCAGCTCAAATGCATTGTCCTGCTCTTTTTAGCATTAACCCGTGGATTCTGTATAGGTCACCCAACGTTCGGCATACAATTTTGGGCATGGATCGAGATCCACACGTAAACTAATAGACTAAAAAGGTGATAACAATCAGTTATTGGGGTTAACAAGCGCTAATTTTCAGTCAGTAGTATTATGCAGATCTGTCCTACATCCCTATCCTATAAACTGTGTGCCTAACTTATCTCTTGAGCAATTCCAAAGGGGGCATGGCCAAGGGAAGTGCATGGGCGGGTCAGGGGCATTTCCAGGATTTATGCACATGGTTATAGAATATTTCCATTTCTGCACCTAACTGACATTAATTGGAGCATTTAATTGCTTCTGCCCCAAGTTAGGCGTAAAGAACTAGATTCTATATATCACGCCAAAACAATTGGTGCTAAAAACGAAATATGCCCAGACGTGTTCTATAAAGTAGGCCTAAATTTAGGTGTACTTTATAGAATTCTATAACCAGGAGCATAGATTTTAGAAATGCCCACAACCCGCCCATTCCATGCCCATGGCCACACCCCCTTTTCAACTATGCAACTGAGAATTTATATGCATCACGTTATAAAATATGCTTAGACAGTTCTGTGCATAAATTCTAATTAATGCCAATTAGTGTCAATAATTGATTTTAAAGTAGCAATTATCAGCACTGATTGGCTTGTTGACTAATGACGTTGCGTGTGCAAATCCAGAATATGACTGGATTTGC
Source organism: Microcaecilia unicolor (assembly GCF_901765095.1). Taxonomy (NCBI): domain Eukaryota; kingdom Metazoa; phylum Chordata; class Amphibia; order Gymnophiona; family Siphonopidae; genus Microcaecilia; species Microcaecilia unicolor. The sequence goes on along the minus strand of NC_044043.1, from coordinate 64,723,588 downwards.
ACACTCAACTTAAGCTGAGCTATATAGAATCCTGGAAAAATGGTGCACTAAGCCCGTGTTTCCCAAGTCTGGTCCTGGAGCACCCCTTCCCAATCAGGTTTTCAGGTTATTCGCATGAAAGAAATTTGCATATAATGGAGACAGTATGAAATTGAGCATGCTCGGTTTCACTAAAAGGAGCGCGCCGGAAGTGAGGGGAAGCGAGAGCAGGGCAGGCAATTCGGTGGCGGCAGTTTTGGTGAAGGATATAACTGATTTTTTCTGGCCAGACTATGATACACAGGCAGCTTGAGACACCGCCAGGAACGGAGATATAATTGCTGATTAGTACGGCATGTATTGAAGCCCCTCTCAAAGATTTAAACGGAGGCAGATCGCCGTCAAAGACTGTGCCCATTGAGGATCCTCTCGACTATTTAAATGCTAAGTGCCTATTTCTTTGATTAATTATTATGAAGATAGCACAAATTTAAGAGCACCAGTATTATAGAGACTAAATATTTTAGTATTGAATGATTAGAGCACATTTGTTATTTCGGATGTGTATGAGGTTTTAATTGGAGAAAGTGATGGGATCAACTTACCCAGTTCTGAGATTTGTGAGGGAAGAATCCACATATTGGGTGTTTTTTCAAAAACATTTATATAAAAAATATACACCTAAGAGAAGTTCTATGATTGAGGAATTCGTTCACCCTAAGAGGCATTACGTAATAGTGTGGTGCCCCGCTTGGGTGAGTTTATAACTCTGAGAACATCTCTATCATATAAAAAATCTTTTCTGATTTGTCACCCAGAACTATTTTAGGTAAATCCCTTCACTTACTTATCTCCTTGTTAGAATTATCTCTTGTGTTATACCATTAGTTTTACTAAAATTAAAAGTAGCACATGGCTATTTACTGCCTGAGCCCTTACCGCCACCCATTGACCTAGCGGTAAGGGCTTATGCACTACTCGTACGGTAATCAGGCAGCGTGCACCAATGTGGCTGCTCAGCCAATTGCTGTCGGGAATGCCCTCGTGGTAGAAAATAGAAAATAATTTTCTATCGTGGGAAATAGCATACGCCGACTTCAAAACTACTGCAGGGCGCCCATGCTACCCCTGTGGTAGTGTCAATTTGGCACGTGCTACCCACCCATTACCTCTACCACTGCTTAGTAAAAGGGCCCCTCAGCGCTGTATAGGCCTGCAGCTCTTGAAGTACTGGGCTGGCCCAGTAAGTAACTACCCTGAACCCAACGGGGAAATACGCCTCCAAGTGAGGAGAAATGACTTTGATCCATCAGACGGCATCCTCCATAGCATCTGGAAGGAAATGTTTGGGTCAATATTCAGCGGCGTTTATCCGGGTTGGAGCAGTTCCTACAAGGGCCTTACTTCTATTTGTAGTGGCATTATCTGGATAGTATCACATCAAAATATACTGGAAAAACCTTTCCCATTCCAAAACCAATATAAGCAATATAAATGGGAAAGAATGCTAGGAAGGACATATTTAAAAAAATCTCATATATAATCAAACATATTTAAATATTTCAATTTTTAATTGCTAGTAGAAGACATCAGAGACTTAAATTGTTTAGAAAGGTCAAGGGACTATTACCAAGGAGAAACTCCTCGATGTGTCTAGACCGAATACATTTTTCTCAATCAGCTGCCTTCAACATTACAAATTTATTCAATGCACAAAAAAGTGTCAACACATAAAAAAGAGAAAAAAAAGCGAGTACTTATCCAAGCAGCATCCAATGACTTCTTGCAAATCCTTTGGATAGCGTGTGATTCAAATCTCTGATGCCTTCTAACAACAATTAAAAATGTAAATATTTGAATATAAGTTTGATTACCTAGTTTATTTATTTATAACATTTATACCCCACATTATCCCAGCAACCTGAGTTCAATGTGTCTAACAATAGTAGATATTATCTGAGATTTTTAAAAATGAGGAAGCTGACCCAGCACTTAGGTGGGGCAGCCACACAAACGGGCGGTGGCCCAGGCATGGCAGGAAAGTGGGGCCGGGGGAAAGGCGCTGGTAGGAGGATGCAGGTTAGACAGAGATAAGGTGGGAGGATGGGAGGTGGTAAGGCTGAGGGGGAGGGATGGAGGCGGACAGTAAAAGGGGAGGTCCGGAGGTGGGAAAGTGAGAGAAGTGTTTCCTAGCATTCTTTCCCATTTTTTACAGTTTGTATTACCTGGATAGTGCCACTTTCTGACTATCCTGTACTATCCATGGAGTGCTGGAGCAGCCTGGGGTGCTAGGTGCAAAGTGAGAAGTCCACCCCTCCTTCCACCCAACCGAAGTCCGATCATTAGCATGGGCCAGAGATAGCGCTAAGTTGATTAAGAATGTGGCTTCGTGCTCGGTGCGTTAAGCTATAGATATAACGTTCCCAAGTTAAGTAAAAGTGACGTTGCACCTTATAGTTCTAGATACCTGGTTAATGTGCTAACTTGGATAACTACCTGGTTAGTCATTCTGGTACTGGTTTGAATATCACCAGTACCCAGATTTTATACACTATAAACCCCCACAGCAATCAATGTTTAAAAGAAACACTGGCCACCATGGCTGAATACTGGGGGGTGGGGGGAGGGAGGTTATTTATATATCCCTTGCTGTTGAGCTGTATCTCTCTATGGGGATAAATGAGAACATAAATTCAGTTTAAAGCCTTTCAGCTTTATCACAAACCCAGGTAGAAACTTCTCTGCTTTAGACTTCCCAACAAATCTTGCAGCATTCCTTCCACAGTGTGCAGGTCCCTTGGCATGGTATCAAGCTTTACAGGGTCAAAGAAGGTGTATAATGCTCCCCTCAGTGACTTCCCAAATATCCTTCTAGATAGAATATTATCATCTATAGTGCAAAGACCAGAAAAGGAATATTTCTTTGGTGGGGGGGAGAGGAGAATATTGTTAGGGGGAGGAGGGTTGCTATATTACTTCTCAGCTCTCCCTGATCATTCACGCTTCTTAATTCAATAAAGTGAGAAGGAGCATAATTTGATCATATTTGTTTTGCATCACTGCAAAAACAGAAAATGAGGGTCTGCAGAGCCGCTCCAATTTACTTCATCCGACCTTGATCAAAAGAAAATTAATTGCCACATCTTGCAGAATATTGCAGGCAGCAGCCAATGACTCGCCAGAATATCACACAATAAAAGAGAGAGAGAGAGAGGTTTCTTGCCCTCTCATCTATTAACACAACTACCCCACGAGAAAATGCACCTAATAAAAATCTGATATTTAAGCAAAGAGCTAGCAGACAGCAAAATGAAAACAAAACATTGTTACAACTGTAAATCCCCCGAATAACCTTTCTTTGAAACCAAATTCCTAGATATTCACTGTCTCAGGATGCAGTCTTATTCATATACCGATCTAGGTCTCCCTGACTCATGCAAGGGTTACCAGTGGGAGGCAACTTCAGTGAGAGAAAAGGCATCACTGAGCAGTGCTGAGGCCAAAAGTGCACAGATTACAGTGTCCTGATCTGATAGGATGCCTGTAATTGTTCTTAACTGTTATATATACAGCCAAACCACATGATTTCCATTGTACATGCTCTGAACCAAGAGACAAAGAGAAACACCTCAAAATCCTGACTTTGAAACAGAAAGGCTACCACCCCGAAATGATCTTCAGGAAGATTGCCTCAGCTGAGCTGCCAGCCACCAATATTTAATTGCATTTAATGGGTAGTGCCATTGAATATCTCCGCTAACTGGCTATTCCTTAACTGGCTATGCTGGTAAATTTTTAACAATGGGCTTTCTCTCTGGGCCATGCAATTTGGGGGGCCAAGGGATGGACGGGGGGGGGGGGGGCAATGCATTCCTCTCGCCCCTCCCCGTGCTAACACAAGGCATACCCAAGCAGCATGAGCCAGAAATAAGCAGCGGGGAGCTGCAGCAGCCCATTTATTTGGCTGGTATGGCTCAGCATCACTGCCAGCAAAGTAAAAGGGAGTTCAGGAGGGGGCCCAAGCCCAAATTTTGGGAGCCGGTTGTTAAAGTAGCTATAGGGGGGGCCTACTTTAACAACCAGCTCGCAAAATTCTCAAAAACGTAACAATCAGCTCTTGCTAGCCAGTGTGAGCTGGCTCCAGCACACCACTGGTTGGGGGTGATCTGAGGGTGAAGTTTTGGCGAAGCCACAATTTAGATGGCTAGTGGTAATATCCAGTCTGCCAACTGACTAAGTAAGCGCATAAAGTTAGAACAGAAAACGACTGTCCTAACTTCATGCGATGAGTTAACCAAGCTTAAATCTGAATATTGCCCAATGCCTGATTAACTTCAGGGTCACACACCTACCCGGATATTCAGTGCTAGAAGCTGTGCATGCCCTGGCATTGAATACCAGGGTTAGTTCAGCCTGTGGCTGTGAGCGACTTACAAACCGCTTACCGTAGTGGGTTGAATATGAGTCCCTGTGATACTATGTTCTAATGGCCATAGCCATTCCATTTATGGCCATAGCCATACCGCAGGCCATAAATGGAAAAGCCTTCAGCTTCTGTCAAAAAGTCAAGAAATTCAACTCTCTCCTCAGTTCAATAGGTAAACTGTTCCACATCACTGATCCCGTAAGTGAAAAAGCCTGAGCCCTTCTCATTAAAGAACATAAGAATAGCCATACTGGATCAGATCAATGGTCCATCTAGCCCAGTATCCTGCTTCCAACAGTGGCCAATCAAGGTCACAAGTACCTGGAAGAAACCTAATTAGTAGCACCATTCCATGCTACCAATCCCAGGGCAAGCAGTGGCTTCCCCATACCTGTCTAAATTGCAGACTACAGACTTTTCCTCCAGGAACTTGTCCAAACCTTTTTTAAACCCAGACACACTAACCGCTATTGCCACATCCTCTGGCAATGAGTTCCAGAGCTTAACTATTCATTGAGTGAAAAAAAATACTTCCTTCTATTTGTTTTAAAAGTATTTCATGTAACTTCATTGACTGTCCCCTAGTCTTTGCACTTTTTGAAAGAGTAAAAAATTGATTCACTTCTACTTATTCTACACCACTCAGGACTGTAGTCCTCAATCATATCTCACCTCAGCCATCTCTTTTCCAAGTTGAAGAGCCCTAAACTCTTTAGCTTTTCCTTATATGAGACAATCTTGTCTCAGAACATGATCATATGACTATCAACTGGCGATTAGTAGATTGGAATACAAGATCTTGCTAAACTCTGCAGGTACTTGGTTGCCTGAGCATGAAAAATCCAAAACATTAGTACCTACACTTTAAATTTTAGATGACCTACTATTGGTAGCAGTAAAGCCCTTCAGGATAAAGGCTAATATTGGCAGCCAGTTACCAAGAGGCTAATTCTCTAAAGTATGTGATAACAGTTATGCCCCAATCACACACATAATTCATTAGAATAATAGCATATATGCCAAACTTCTGCCTAAATGCTATTCTGTAAATATGCATGTTTCTTACATGACCCTGGATTCTATAAATGGTGCACAAATTTGTGCACGATCCTGAGATCCACACAAAAATAAATGAGTTAACGAGCTATTGACTGGCTGCTAACAATTAATTACAGATGTTAATTGGTACTAATTTGGATTTGCATGCAGATCTGGCTACATGCGATTCTATAACAATCTACACTCAAATCCTCTCACATACAACCCAAATAGGGTGTGGCCATGGGAGGGGCATGGGGAGGGACAGGAACGTACCAATGAAACGCACAGTGTTATACAATTTGGGGGATGTGTGCCCAAGTTGTGCACCAAGATTTTTACCAGGTTTCAGCTGGTCCAAGTCCTCGCACCCAAAGCTAGATGCTATTCTATGAACATTCGGGCCACTGCCACCCCCTTACCTTCCTGTGTCACTCTGCTCCTCCCTTGGTCTGTCTCCTGCTTTCTTGTGTGCTGGCCCAGGACCTGGGTTATCGCATTAACAGAATCATCAGGGTCCTGGCACACAGGAGCAGGGGAGTGCCACAAAATGCCTCGCCACCCGCCTGGGATTACCCTGCGGCCACTGAAAGGGTCTATCACCAGCACAGCTCAGGTCCACCTCCTGCTTGTGCTCTATACTCTGGGTGAGTCTCCCACTCTCAAATTATTTGTAGTGATTTCTAGGTTACTGAGGCCCAGTGGTCCCACAGTTCCCAGAAAGCACTCACAGACCCAACACATAAACCACCAGGATTCTTTATCAGTCTAGACAAACAAGGCAAACAAACAATTATGTTTATTCTCATTATAAAAATATTGAACAGTGGACAGAAAATATGCAATCAGCAAACAATAAAAGGTAACTGAAATATGGATCAATTATAACACTAACTAAACATTTGTTTACTTCCTAGAAAGGACGTATAATTCACTGAGCCTCAGCAAAGCGATCTGTTTCTCTTTTCTCCCTGGCTAAGACTGGAGGCAAAAGCAGTACACTCTAAAGGAATTGAGCTCCTGGGCCAATCAGAGCCCATACAACAAATTCAAAAGTATACTGCTTCTTACTTCCCATTTGTGTTAAACTAAAGAGAGAACATTTTTTTTCTCTGTAACAGCTTTACAGCAAAGAAATTCCACCTGCTGGCCAAATAGGAGAAATACATTTCAAGATATAATTAATGCAGGAAAATATTCAATACATTTTACAGGCTTAAAAGACTGTTTCTTCACAGAAAGAGACAGACCTGGAAGCAGGCAGGCAGAAAGAAACTTTTGCTCCCTCGCACCAGTCCCTTTCTCAGAGGCCGGGAATCTTGCCCCCCCCCCCCCCCTCAGCAGCTCTGGTGCTGACGTTCACTGTTACACTATCATTCTATAAAGAAAAGTGGGCACCTACTGTACTAAAATAGGCTCTTATTAGGAGCCCAGTTAAAGAACTACCCCCCAAATGTACTGTTGCATTCTGTACTATCTGTAATAGTAACATAGTAAATGATGGCAGATAAAGACCTGAATGATCCGTCCAGTCTGCCCAACAGTCACACTCATTATCAGGCCATGATTAAACCAGTAATGAGTATGATATAAAATAGTTGATCATTGTCTCTCTTTGGTATTTCTGGGACATAGACCATAGAAGTCTGCCCGGCCCTGTCCTTAGGTTCCAGCTACTAAAGCTGCTGTTGAAGCCCACTCCAGCCTATCCAAATCCATCTTGTCATTTGCGGGACACAGACCATAAAAGTCTGCCCGGCACTGTCCTCACATTTCCAATTACTGAAGTTTCCGTCAAAGCCCTCTCCAGCCCATCCTAAACCAGAATTTGCCATATACAGGACCCAAACTGTACAAGCTTGCCCAGCACCGGCCTTAATTCTTCACAGCCAGAGTCACCATCTAAGCGCCATTCAACGTGCAAATACACATGCAACCATTCAAGCTTTGTTTTTTTATACCATTCATTTTTTAATTAGAGATTCTTTGTGTTCACCAAATTCCATCACTGTTTTTGTCTTGCTTTAAGGGCATCAACTGCCCTCTCTCTGTGAAAAAGAATTTCTTAACATTATTCCTAAGTCTACCACCCCGCAACCTCAGCTTATGTCCTCTAGTTTTACTATTTTCCCTTCTCTAGAAAATATTTATTTCTATATTATACCTTTCAAGTATTTAAACATCTGTATCATATCTCCCCTGTCCCTTCTCTCCTCTAGAGTATACATACTCAGGTCTTCCAGTCTCTTCTCATACGTAATGATTGACTTGTTGAGGTAGAGAGGTCCAAGTATATGGAATCACAATCATCTAGCTGTGATAAAGCCAGTACCTGCAAAACAGCTCGGAAATCAGCAGTAGATAAATAACAATGTAATTGCAACATATGAACACTCTTTACAGGTAAACAAAACTGAAAGTAATCTAGCACGACATAATAAGATCATGCACTGTATAATAGCAGCAAAATTAGATCTTCCCAAAAATGGGCTGAGCTTGCATATGCACTGAAGTTGGAAGAATGCAAGCTTAGAAACGATGGAAATTTAATTATTCAAATTAAATGCAAAATCTAAGATAACTCTCAGATTGTGAACCTGCACTTTTGGCAATAAAACCTCATCATTAAAAATCACCAGAAGATTAGCAAATAACTTTTGTAGTCAGTCAACTGCTAACACCTCAGTTTCCTTGAATTAATTAATAACTTGTTTCTATTTTCCCATTTGCTTATAGCTTCTAGGCATTCAGTCAAATAAGTATTTGCCTTGGCTCAATGCTGATGCACTTGTACATATAGCTGTCTATCATCTACATCAATGAAAAACTTTATCTCAAATGACAGTGAGTATATTGATAGGAGGAAAGGCAAAACGTCCAAAGTCAGACTTAGATATCATAACGAGAATGACCCTCTTTGTCATCTGGCATTCCCCAGGGTTCAGTCTTGTCCTCTCTGTTGTTCAAAATTTATTTAAGCCCATTAGTTACACTTATCCAGGATCACAACATTTGATTTTTCTTGTACACAGCTGACATTTTGCTGATCTATCTTACTTTCCATCTGTCTCCCGTCCTCTCTCAGCTTCAATTTTGTCTGGATGACTTGGCCATTTGGATTTCTAACCATCATCTTGTTCTTAACCATCCAAGATCATTACTTCATGGATCACTGGATTCCATCCTTTGTCAGCTACCATCCTTGTACTCTTTAATAGATCACCTGTAAACATGTTCTGCTATCTTGGCATATTAATCGACTCCTGTTATCATTTGAGCCTCAGATCTCTCATGTCAATAAGCTTGGCTATTTCACCCTGCGCAGACTCCGATCAATACGTTCCTTCTTCAATACCTCTGCTACACATACATTACTTCATGCATTTTTAATATCTTGATTAGACTATTGTAATAGTATTTATTGTGGTATCTCTAAGCTTTCTCTCCATCATCTACAGACCCTTCAAAATTCAGCAGCCCAACTTTTACTTAAAATTTGCAGATTTGACTGTGCTTCTCCCCTTTTAATACAATTACATTGGCTCCCCGTCCAATACCATCTAGTTTTCAAAACGCTCTTCACTTAGGCTCTCCCCCTTACTTATCTTCTTAATCTATTCCCTACCCCTAACTGTACTCTCCAGGCACTAGATGAAAACCATCTTACTCTGCCACCACCTTATATGGGCTACTATGAGGCCACTCATTCCTCAGCCTTTTACTTTCTTGTCCCTGAACTGTGGAATGACCTCCCCCGGCAAATTTGATCAGAATTTGGTTTTTTTTTTCTAAATTTAAGCTGCTTTTGAAAATTCACTTTTTTCATATGGCCTTTGGCACTAAGCTTACAGACTCTTCATTTCATTGTTTTCCATATCACAACCTAACAGACTCTTCAGACTCCCCCTCCTCTACCTGTGTGATCGCTTGACTTTCCTGTCCGCCAATGGCGTTCTTTTACTGTGTTTTAATTGTTGATTGTTTTTTTTATTGTAAACCGCTGTGACCAGAGGCCTTTGTAATGGTGGTATATCAAATACAGAATAAACACTGAATGCTAAAATACTATAGCTGGTGTAACTGTTAAATATGCCAATGGCAGGTTATATTCTGTAATGGAACTTGGATGCCCAGATGCTATTATAGCAAACACTCCTACAGCACAGCCTTGGGGTGCCTAACTGGACACACCCACTTATAGAATTGCCCCTAAATATTGAAAAAAGCAGATTTACGTTTATTTCATCACAAAACTGCTTGAATATTGTATGTGTTTATGGGACTCTTAACCGGTTTGTAGAGTCCCTGTCTCTAATTATTATTTTTATTATTTATTGGGATTTATTAACTGCCTTTATGAAGAGATTCACCCAAGGTGGTGTACAGCAGTCCCTGAATAGCTGTCACTGGCTACAGCAGGAAAATTTTGCTGTGGCAGATTTTGCTTTATAAATTCTATTCTCATAAAGCACCTCTGAGTAAGAAATTCCTAGATCAATTAGGATAATGCATCCTGTGATTGTATGAGAGTGTTATTCTCATAAGCCGGGCTTTGCTCATCTAGTCATTCTTGCAAAAAAACATATTGAAGCAGGGCCAGCCTGTCCACAAGGAAGATAGGCATTTGCCTAGGGCAGCACAATTTGTTTTTTTTTTGGGGGGGGGGGGGGAGGGGGAGGATCGACTTGCCAGTCTTGGAATCTCCAGAAGGCAGCTACTAAAATGGTCAGTGATCTTCATCATAAAGCGTACGGGGACAGATTGAAAAATGTCAACATGTATAATTTGATGCCCCAATGCTCAAAAGTAAACGCAAGTGCTAGAGGCCATTAGTGCCGTACCAGCACCTGCATTTACCTTCGCAGAATGTTCAGAGGAGTCTAGTGTGGGAAACAACGAGCGCAGCAGGCACTAGCGCAGATAGCATGCAAATGTAGTCAAACTCATGTTAATGAGGTCGTTTTGTATTCCTCTCCAATGCTCAGAAAAGAGTGTCCCAAACAAAATTGCCTTACCACTGCAAAAACCAACGCCAGGTTGGAGCAGGTGTTGGGGTGTTGGAAGAGAGGTTTTCCCATGATTCCCATGTTTCTCTCATGATTATTTCTGCAAAATCTGCTGCTTTTGTTTGCTTTTGGAAGCAGAAGGAAGCCTGTGCAAGCACTTAAGCGCTGGTCATGAGAAACAGCAGACCAAAACGAAAACACGTTAGCGTCTGTTTACCGCGTCCATGCTAAAAAAAAAAAAAAAAAAATTAGAAATGCTCAGTGAAAGCATCTGTTTCCTGCATCTAAATATAAGTGTCCAAACTAAAAGAAATTTTAAAATGCTTTTACTAAGGCCGCAGACAACAGACATCAACGTGTGCTTCATATTCAGGTTTTTTACCAGGCACATGCGCACAGGAGCCGAACTTACCACGGAATTCTTCTGCGCATGTACCAAGCACAATCCTCCCACACCAAAGCTCAATCCTCCCGCTGAACTCTCTAATTCTCAATGCTATGAACTTGCCTATATTTGCATCTCATTAGCATTGATCATTAGGGTGTTGTTCTTCTGCGCTGTTCCGATGGTGTTTTTATGGCACTCTTCAGATTAGCACCAGAGTTTTGAGCATCAGGGCCTGAAATAAAGGCATGAAAAGGGAGATATGATAGAGATGTAACCCAGGTCTCACCCAGGTGCTAGCTCCGGCCCCGGGCAACAAAGCAGTTCAATTTAGTTAAATTCAGTGTCCACATTCAGGGACACTCTCACCTCACTCATCCATTCCAGTAAAATTGCAATCGAGCTTGGGAGTGAGTCTACGGTAATGGTCCAGAACAGTGATCCGGGGGTTTGGGAGACACTTATACCGTCGTGATTAAAGATACACTGTAATTACAACTTATGCAAACTCAAACTGTTCATTGCAACAGGCAGTACTTCAAACCTTTATTAAGCAGTCCAAACAGGACATAAACTCCAACTTAGATCCAATCCTTCTGGTATTCCTCAGAGGAATTCCTATTCCACTTCTCCTCTCAGGTATATTTACAGGGATATCTCATGAGCACCAAATATCTACATATATACAATTCACCTGTCCATGCCTATCCTATAGGGCAGTGCTATTCTCAGTGCCTGTTTCTCCTCCTCTCAGCACAAATCCAAACTCTGCAGGCTCATACCCTCCTCTGGTCTGACCTGGATCTAACCTGGTCCTGGGACTGAGCTCTCCCTAGCACCAATCACCTGCTCCTGGGCTCGGTCTCTCCTCTGCCTACCCATAGCACACACAGTATCCCGCTGCTGCTCTCAGGAGCCACAACCCTCCTTTACAGCCATGAGTCACACTCCTCACTCAGGATTCCTATTTTTCTCCTCCTAGTCTCTTGCAACCAAAGACCACCTCTCTATGGGCATAATTCCAACCTTTATCCCCTTTGCAACTCCCCCCCCCCCCCCCTTGTCATTCTCTACACGGGCAACTCTTTTCTCCTGCATTCTATTTCCAAACCACTCCCCATGGGCTGGGCCTCCTCCCACCCAGGGACATCCTACCACTCCAGCCCTCTAGCAGGGACCCCTCTCCCCCCTGGGCTCTGGAACAATCTATCATTTTAGTAATATCCATTCCATGGGGTATTACAGAGACATTTAAATACATTCATGGCATAGATGCACAGGAAGAGAGTCTCTTTCAACTGAAAGGAAGCTCTGGAATGGCATAGGATGAATATGAAAGAGGATAAGAGTAATCTAAAGAAACACTTCTTTACTGAAAGGTTGATGGATGTATGGAATGACCTCCCAGTGAATTTGGTTAAGATAAAGACTCTATATGAATTCAAGAAAGCATGGGATAAGCACACAGGATCTCTAAGGGAGAGGAAGTGATAGTACACAGTATGGCTGGACAGACTAGATAGGCTGTATGGTCTTTATCTGCTGTCATTTTTCTATGTGTCTATGTTTCTATTCATCATAGCTGGCATGGGGTTTTGAGAATCTGTGTATGCTCAAAACCTGCTGGATCCCACCTACTCAGAAACAGGAAATTCTGTAGACACCATGACACCAGTGCTGTCCCAGTGGTGGTAGGAAAGCGATTGAATAATTTGTTGGGGGTGGGGGAGGGAGGAGACGCTGAACACCTCAGAGGAGGGGAGAGAGGGAAGGAGAGAGATACTGAATACTACAATGGGTGGATGTAGGAAAAGAGAGATACTGGACAGGATAGGGGAGGTAGGAAAGGAGAGATGCTGGACTCCAGACCACCAGGAATTGTAAGGTAGGCTCTGGAGGGGAGGGCCTATCGGTGGGTGGTGATGGTGCATTTGGGGAGGGGTCTGATCTCTGGGGGGCTCTGGAGAGGGGGTAGAAAATAACAGATCCACTTATGCAGGTCCTTGCTGAATATTCAGCTGGGACCCACATAAATATCTCATGCGGGTCCTGGCTGTATATCATCCAGGAACTGTGCAAATTTGAGCAGCCAGCAGCAGTCCAGTCAGACCCACATATTTGATGCCAATGGCAGCCATGGTCAGTACTGAATATCCAGGTTTAATTTAGCTGATTAGGATCAACTCTGGAACGCCATACCAAGACTCATTAGAACAACCAACGAACTTCTACCCTTCTGAAAGTTGCTGAAAACATACCTCTTCAAACGAGCCTATTCGAACAACCCAACTTAATCAAATTACCTAAACCACATCTCTAAACCAAACCACTAGCATTAACCATACCTTACCCTGCCCCCATATTCCTTCGTCTTCTCATTCTCTTTACAATTTGTATCTCTGTAAAATGATGTATCCATATCTTATATTATCTCTGATAAACCTTATTCCCATTTATTGTAAGCCGCACTGAGCCTGCCATCGAGTGGGAAAGAGCGGGGTATAAATGCTACAAATAAAATAATTTTATTCTTTTATTTTTGTTACATTTGCACCCTGTGCTTTTCTCACTCATGGCAGGCTCAATGCGGCTTACATGGGGCAATGGAGGGTTAAGTGACTTGCCCAGAGTCACAAGGAGCTGCCTGTGCCTGAAGTGAGAATTGAACTCAGTTCCTCAGGACCAAAGTCCACCACCCTAACCACTAGGCCACTCCTGCACTGTTGCTACTATTTGAGATTCTACATGGAATGTTGCTATTCCACTAGCAACATTCCATGTAGAAGTCGGCCCTCAATGTGGCCGCGCAGGCTTCTGCTTCTGTGAGTCTGACGTCCTGCACGTACGTGCAGGACATCAGACTCACAGAAACAGAAGCCTGTGCAGCCTTCTACATGGATTGTTGCTAGTGGAATAGCAACATTCCATGTAGAATCTCCAATAGTATCTATTTTATTTTTGTTACATTTGTACCCCGCGCTTTCCCACTCATGGCAGGCTCAATGCGGCTTACATGGGGCAATGGAGGGTTAAGTGACTTGCCCAGAGTCACAAGGAGCTACCTGTGCCTGAAGTGGGAATTGAACTCAGTTCCTCAGGACCAAAGTCCACCACCGTAACCACTAGGCCACTCCTCCACTGACTGCTGCTGGCTGAATATTGACCAGGATATGTATATTAAGAATATATTATCTGCTATATTCATGTTATCCAACTATTTTAGCCATATGCTGCAAGTTTCTATTACTGTATATACATCTATGACTTCTGATTTTAGCCTTTAAACAATAAACACCAATAAAACACCCCCAATGTAAAAATAATGACAATACCTGTATCTTGGATAAGCACCAGAAAAACATCACTTCCCCTCGTACTCCCTGATGCCTTCCCTGGTTTGTCTTGTATCTACCACTCAGTTTTTGTATCTTATTTATTTATTTATTTGTTTATTTGTTGCATTTGTATCCCACATTTTCCCACCTATTTGCAGACTTAATGTGGCTCACAATAATACATCCTAACAATCGTCAATCAAGAGTAGATAAAACCATTGGTTTTATCTACTCTTTTCTGTGTTGATAGTTCCTACCACCAGCAAAAGTATAAGAGGTGTGAAAATACTAATAGACTGATTTTTTTTTATTTTGGTACCCTCTGAAAACCCCTAATTAGCTGGAAAGTAAATACCCAAATTTACAATTTATAAACACCTAAAGAATATAAGTCCTATATATCTGTATAGTTTCACAGTACATCTATAAACACTTTTCTGTGAACTGTGTATTTTTTTTATAATACACAGCAGATACAGTTTTTGTATTTGTAAAATATGTATAATGTAAGTATACACTTCCTGCTTGTCGAGGGGTAGGCAGCAGGTCTAGTAATGAAATCCCTTTTCATCCTCCTGCACCTGTCTCTTTATGAAAGCTTACTGAACAGACATAAGCTAGGAGAAGGGCTGGATGGAATACACCCAGTTCTGAAATATTTATTAAAGTGTGCCTGTATTCAATAGAGAAGGAATGCAAGGTAATCTTCTCCATGACTGCTTGATGAAAGAACATCGCTTGCAACAACTATTATATTACACTGAAGATCAGAAATGCTATAATTTTATAAACTGATACTATTTTGAGGGGGGCCCAGCAGCCCCTTTCTAGTCCTTGGGCTTCCAATTCAATTAGAACCTTACTCAAATGAAGCTACAATGTCTCGGGCCTTCATTCTTTACAACTCCTTATTTTGTGCCCATTTAAAAAAATATCTCTCTCTTCACATACTATTTAACCCAGTTATAGCTGTTTCTGTTGTTCTGTTGGTGGCATTCTCTAGATAGCGTCACTGAATAACAGTGCCTGGGCCCGGTGAGCAGACACTGCTACCCAGGTAACTTGCTTTATATATCAACCCCACACAACATTTAAGGGCTCATTTTCAAAACAGAAAAATGTCCAAAAAGTGGCACAAAGCGGCAGATGGCTTTTTTTTTTGGGGGGGGGGGGGGGGGGGGGGGTCCAAAATGACCAAATCCCTATTTTTGAAACCCATTTTTAAGATGTTTGTCTGTGCAGTTCGTCTGCAGTGCATCCAAATCACAAGGAGGGGTGTTGGGGTTGTTCTCAAAGCTTGGATGTTTTTCTGCCATAATAGAACAAAGCAAAAACATCCAGGGCTAAAAAATTAGATGTTTTAGTCTAGACCTATTTCAATCACAACTAAGTGACAACAAGGTGCCCTAAATGATCAGATGATCACTGATTGAGGCATAACCTCCCCCTTACTCTTCTAATGGTCACTGACCTCTTCCTACCCCCCAAAGATGTGAAAGAAACAGTACATACCAGCCTCAATGACAGCATCAGATGTTAAGGCCAGTCCTATTACCCTGTTTCCCCGAAAATAAGACATCCCCTGAAAATAAGACCTAGTAGAGGTTTTGCTGAATTGCTAAATATAAGGCCTCCCCTGAAAGTAAGACCTAGCAAAGTTTGGCCCCGATGGGACATGGACACAGAAACCTTAATTTTTTTCACTGCAACCCAAAGACGAAATAACATTAAAGAAATGCAAGAAACAAGACTGAGGTGGAAAATCTATCGTCCAGCGGACTCCTACCATCCTCCTTCACGCTTTTGTGAAGATCAACTACCAGTAAGTGAGCCTGGAAAGAAAAGAAACATCCCCCTTGCAGAAATAATAAAAGAAAAGAAAATGAGTAACCGAGCCCTTTCGGCACTGCTCCATCGCCCAAGGGCTAAGTCAGACTAGAAGGATGGAAAGTGTTGCGAATGTACAGGAGGAGCGCATAAAGTGCCACCAACGGGGAACGGAGCTACTGTAGAATTTTTTAAACTTTTGTAATACGGTAGGGATGATCCTGTGCCCTAAGCCCTCTCACAACCTCCCGAGACCCCCAGCCAGAGCAGCCCGGCCCCACATTCCATTACCTTCCCTAGTTCATACCCCTCTTCCATTCCCAGCCCGGCCAGGGCAGCTCTGCTCTGCTCGAGTCCTGTGGTCACTGTGGGCAGATAGGCGAGCCACGGCCTACTCCTGCAGGATACCGCCGCCCACTTCAATACTGTTCCCGACCGCCACAGTCCCCCTACTTCTCCCGAATAAAACATCCCCTGAAAATAAGACCTAGCGCATCTTTGGGAGCAAAAATTAATATAAGACACTGTCTTATTTTCGGGGAAACATGGTAGAACAGCAATCAGGTCCCTGGAGTAGCCTATTGGTTGGTGCAGTGCACTATAGAGAAGGGGACTCATGTCCATATCCCACTCTAACTGTTACACTTATGGTGGAAAGTGTGAGCCCTTCAAAACCCACCAAAAACCTACGGTACTTACAGTTATAAGAGCTATTGTAGTGATGTACAATTGGGTACCGTAGGTTTTTGGTGTGTTTTTCGGAGAGCTCACAATACGATATAAGGTAGTAACGGTGAGATGTGTACCTGGGAGCTTTTATGTAAAGTCTACTTGCAATGCCCTCTAGGGTGCCCCACTGCTTTGCTGGGATGTCTGTGTGGCCAGTCTACTGCTGGCCCCCCATATATCCCAATCGTTTGTTTTTTCCTTCGATGGGTTTAAAAAAAAAATGGTCACCAAAGAAAAATGCACTGAACACAAAACATCTAGGAAATGACCATTTTCGAAACAAAAACATATATGTTTTTCTGGTCTGAAAATTACTACATTTACCACTTGATTTTGGACGTTTTCAGCAAAATGTCCAAAATCAGATTTAGACATATCGAAAATGCCCCTTCTGAATTAATATGAATTTTGAACTGAAAACTTAAGGCTCCTAAGTTTGGCTAAAAATAGGATACAAATTTAGGAACCTAAATTTAGGAGCACAGCTTTGTCTGCATATTGGGTCCTAAACGTTCGAGGTCATGATATAATTCAGTGACCATTCTAATTAATATTTGAGATTTAAGCACACAAGATTCTAAATTTCACAAACCACTTTGCTTTCCTAAAATAGCTAATGCTGTTGTAGAGGCACGAAGTGTATTAGCAGAGCTGTATGTGTGGGAAAGGAGAGTCCTGGTTGTGGAATAGTAGTGAATGCTGAAGACAGGATTGTGAAGATGCTTATCTGTAATGGTGGTTCCCTGTAAACAGTGAGATAAATCAGATACAAGTGGGTGATATCATCTGGCAGTACCAAGGTTGACCAGCTGTTTCAGAGCTCAGAAAAACATTTTTTCTGTGCATGCATGGGGGGTCCCACACAGTTGACAGGTCATGAGTTCCCTTGATCTATTGTACAGCTTAGAAGTCAATTCCTTGGGGTGGTTGTTTCATACATGGACCTGATTTATTTTGCTGTCTACAGAGAACCCCAGCTACAGGTAAGCAACTTTGCTTTCTCCATCAACAAGTAGATCGAATCAGTCGCATAAGTGGGGGATTCTATATCTGAGTGTTGCTCCAATCATGTTTGATAATGAATTTTATAGGGCAGCCTGGTTAGATAGTTTTCAGGGCCATTGACAATTAAACAGGACTTGCCAAACCGCTTGTCCAAATGAGTATTACTGTATACCTCTTCATGACATGTTTTCTAGACAGTAGTGGGATATAAAGGTGTGAATGGATGACCATGTTGCATCATTTTAGTTGAAATGTTTGGATATACCACTGATGCATCTATGGCACAGATTTGGTCTTCTTTTACTGGATCCTGTATTTGCAATCTTGCTGCCTCTTAGCAGTGGAGAATCCAGCTGGCCAGCAAAGGCACCTGTGCTCTTTTTGGGACTGCAACTGCTAAGCTTGTGAGGATCAAGGGAGATGAAAGGTTCCATAGACTGATCATGTGACTGTATAAGCTAGTGCTCTTTTACAATCCAACATGCATGAGTCCTGTTCACTTTTCTGTGTGTGTAAGTGGGTGGGGGAGGTTTGTAAAGAAAGTGGATTGCTTTATGTGGAAAGCTGATGCCACCTTTGATAAGTATTTTGGGTAGTTCTCAAAAACTACCCTGTTGTGGGAAAATTATAATGGAGAAAAAGAAACCAGTGGACGAGTCACAATTGCTTTTCTGGCTGAAGTTACTGTTATTTAGAAAAATATATTCCAAGAAAGGTATCTCAGCTCTTCTGATTCCATAGACTTACAGGGCGGTCTTGTGGAGCACAATAATATCCTAGGGTACTGAAGGTTTCATGAAAGTGGGCTCTGTGTTCCATAAGCCCTTCATGAACTTAGACACTAGTGACCAGAGGGAAGGCATTGTCACATTAGCTGTAGCATGCCCACAATGGACTTCTCTTTACTTGGGAATGATACACTATCATTTTAGCTGATCTTTGAAGGCCAGATGAAGAAAGATATGATAGATAATAAAACTGATCTTTAAACAGACAGGTAAAGGGATCCAGGTTTTCCTACATGCACCAGACTGTCTACTCCACTTGAAACTGTAAGATCTTCTCATAGAACATTTCCTAGAAGCTATCAAGATATCTTCCATTTCCTGAGGCTAGTGGACAGAATGTATTAAAGAACATACAAAATCCATGTTGTGAGTGCTAGGAAGTGGATATTTGAGTGGAGAATTCTTTCTTGGTCCTGAGTAATCAGAGAACAGAATTCTGATGGATGTTTTCGCATCCTGATCAATAGCTGGTGTAGCTGAGGAAACAAAATTTGACAAAGCAAGGTCAGAGGTATAAGGAATACCTAGGATCTGTCTTATTTTCTCTAATTATTTGAAACCTTTTTTGAAAATATCTTATAAAATTGTGTATTGTGCTCAGAAACTTAAACCTGACCAACTTAAATGTGAATACTCCACATTTATACAGCCACTAGTATCTATCATCGTAGATCCAGCTACCAAATGTAAGTTGTACACAACACGAGTTAGATGAACTTATCTTTCTCTGCCTTGTTCTTGCAGAATTTAAAACTCCATGTTATTCCATTCAAATCTGCACCAAAGTCGTTATTTAGTAGCCTGTGCTCCGATAGATGTAGCTGTTGTTCTTCTCTCTTGTTCATACAAAAAGATCCAATATCCCAACCTGGATCCAAGTTTCAACACTCAAGTGGCTTCTTTAGGGGAAAAGCAGGATTGGCGCTATACAGTGTGTTTTTTCTAGCGTAAAAGGTACCAGTACTGAAATGCCAGGCCACCCTTCAGGGGTGCGGTGATCACTGAGGGACCCACCCCACAATAGGCAGGACCCCTGCAATCAGTCACAGAACCTATGACAAGGCAGAATTGGTGTGTAGAGCCTGAGATCTTTCATTAAAACCTGGGGACCATGGGTCAATTTTAGCAGACAATGGAAAAGGTGCCGGTACTCAGTACCCCCAAGTACCCCCTCAAAAAAAGCCCTGGCGCTACATGACTTCAAGATTTTCTGTCAGACTTCCAGTATTAGAGGAATAGGTTGATATAGAAATATCCTGAGCACTAGTGTTTGCTAAAAAGAAAGAAATTATAATGAACTATGGTGCAACAATATCTTAAATATTATGTGCAGTTTTGGTTGCCCAATTTCACAAAATATAAACACTGGAAAAAGTGCAAAGAAGGGCATAGAAATGATACAGGGGATGAAATGACTACCATGAAAAGAAGGCTGAATAGATATAGGTTCTTCATTTTGAAGAAGGGATGATTGAGGGGGAATATGATTGAGGCTTACAAAATCTTGAGAGGGGTAGAACACATAAGTAAGGAATAGTTATTTATGCTTTCAAAATATACCTTGTGTAAGGAATGCTTTATGAAACAGGTAGCAGATTTAAAATAAAGTAGGGGAAATATTTGTTTCACTCAAATGAACAATTAACCAGCAGAATATATTGCCAGAGGATGTAGTCAAGGTA
The DNA here is from genome assembly GCF_901765095.1 of Microcaecilia unicolor. NCBI lineage: Eukaryota > Metazoa > Chordata > Amphibia > Gymnophiona > Siphonopidae > Microcaecilia > Microcaecilia unicolor. The sequence goes on along the minus strand of NC_044043.1, from coordinate 64,703,388 downwards.
TCTAACATAGCTGGGTCTAAAAGGGGTTTGGATAAATTCCCTGAGGTGAAGTCCATAAATAATGACTAGCAGCCAAGTTGGTTTCAAAATGTACTATTCATTCTTGGGATGGACCTGTAAGAAATGGATTTGTTATTTGGGATCTGCTGGGTACTTCCTAGTACCTTGGATTGGCCACTGTCAGAGACAGGATGTGGGATTGCTCAACTTTTGGTTCGACTCAGCATTGCATATACTGTGTTCTTATGCTGGAACACAAGCTAGGAAGCCCTTTGTTGTCATCTGACACAAAAAGGTCTATTGTTGGGACTCCCCATAGTTGGAGATAGTCTCGAAAATAAGAATAGCCATAAAGGGTCAGACCAATGGTCCATCTAGCCCAGTATCCTGCTTCCAACAGAGGCCAATCCAGGTCACAATGGCTGAGTTTGCCACTGTGCATGCATGATATTCTGCACACCAGGAAGTTATGTTGCTGAGAGATTTAATAGACAGCCCAGGTCCATATCTTCAGTGTTCCTTCATGAAAGACTCCAGAGGAAATTGGAGAGTCATGGGATAGGAGGTAGTGTTCTATTGTGGATTAAAAACTGGTTAAAAGATAGAAAACAGAGTAGGGTTAAATGGTCAGTATTCTCAATGGAGAAGGGTAGTTAATGGGGTTCCCCAGGGCTCTGTGCTCGGAGCCTCAGACCGCTGCTTTTTAACATATTTATAAATGACCTAGAGATGAGAGTAACTAGTGAGGTAATTAAATTTGCTGATGACACAAAGTTATTCAAAGTTGTTAAATCGAGGGAGGATTACAAGAGGACCTTACGAGACTGGGAGACTGGGCATCTAAATGGCAGATGACGTTTAATGTGAGCAAATGCAAAGTGATGCATGTGGGAAAGAGGAACCTGAATTATAGCTACTTCATGCAAGGTTCCACGTTAGGAGTCACGGACCAAGAAAGGGATCTAAGTGTCGTCGTTGATGATACGTTGAAACCTTCTGCTCAGTGTGCTGCTGTGGCTAAGAAAGCAAATAGAATGTTAGGTATTATTAGGAAAGAAATGGAAAATAAAAATGAGGATGTTATAATGCCTTTGTATCGCTCCATGGTGCGACCGCACTTCAAATATTGTGTTCAATTCTGGTTCCCACATCTCAAAAAAGATATAGTGAAATTAGAAAGGGTGCAAAGAAGGGTGACGAAAATGATAAAGGGGATGGGACGACTTCCCTATGAGGAAAGGCTAAAGTGGCTAGGGCTCTTCAGCTTGGAGAAAAGGTAGCCACTATGATAGAGATATGATAGAGGTCTATAAAATAATGAGTGGAGTTGAACGGGTAGATGTGAAGCGTCTGTTTACGGTTTCCAAAAATACTAGGACTACGGGGCATGTGATGAAGCTAAAATGTAGTAAATTTAAAACGAATCGGAGAAAATGTTTCTTCACTCAACGTGTAATTAAACTCTGGAATTCATTGCCAGAGAATGTGGTAAAGGCGGTTAGCTTAGCGGAGTTTAAAAAAGGTTTGGATGGCTTCCTAAAGGAAAAGTCCATAGACCGTTATTAAATGGACTTGGGGAAAATCCACTATTTCTGGGTTAAGCAGTATAAAATGTTTTGTACTTTTGGGGGATCTTGCCAGGTATTTGTGACCTGGATTGGCCACTGTTGGAAACAGGATGCTGGGCTTGATGGACCTTTGGTCTTTCCCAGTATGGCAATACTTATGTACTTTTGTACTTTGCAGTTAATAAAAGATTCAGCTCCTTCTCATTTTTTATGTAAAACATAACACTTGGTTATCTGTTTGGATTATGATTCTTTTTCCTGACAGAACACTGGTGAAAGTTTTGAGAGCACTGAATATTGCTCTGAATTCTAGGACGTTGATTAGATATGACTTCTATTTCTTTGTTTGAGGTCCCTGTGTACAATGGGATAACACGTGAGCTTCTCATCCTGCATTAGATATATAGGTATTTAACATCACCTATGTTTCCTGGCGCTATGAAGCAATTGTTCCTTCACATCATATCTGTGGAACCTTGCAATAATGTCCCGAGCTCTATTCTCCTGACGCGGGCCGAGGGCTCTGTGTGCTCTTTCTATTTCTATCTTCTCTGCTGCAGCCTCAGCCCCCAACAGGGTAACACATAGCATTTGTACAATGTGCAGGATATTTTCAGTCTCACCACCCTCCGGGACCCCACGAAATCGGAGATTATTTCTCCTGCCTCTATTTTCGAGGTCATCAAACTTGTATGTAAGTTCTAAGTTCTTTTGGTCCAATGCTTGAATTTGGGCCTCGTGCGAGAGCAGGGACTCAGAGTGCTCTTCCAGCTTTGTTTCAGCTTCTTCAACTCTGTTCCCCAGTTCGCGGAGGTCAGAGCTCAGCGTCTCCATCCGGTCAAGGATCTCCTCTTTGGAGTTTTTTATATCATCTTGTATTCCGGAGAGTAGCTGACGAAGTTCACTGGAAATTCCCTTCTTAGCAGGCGTTTTCCGCGTTTCCGCCATTGATAGTGTGGAGTCGGAGTCTGATTGAGATGCCCATGCCATTGCCTCGTGGCGCTTGGCGGTTTTGCTCGTTCCGCCGCCCGCCGACTTTTCCGAGTCTTTGGGGCGCGCCAAAGACATTTTGCTCATTCTGCGCCTAAAGAGGGGTGCTGGGAAGTCCTTTGGTTAAGTTTAAAGTGGCTGGCGGCTGCACTTTATTGCTAATTTATACTTCGGGGAGCGGGAGCTAAAGAGTTAGGCTGCCATCGGTAGCGGTGACGTCACTTCCCCTAAAATTCTATCATCACCTATGTTAAGGCTGTTGGAGTGAAAGTCCTTGGGTGAGATTGTCTTGTAGTGTCCATCATTGGAAGGAGTGAACACCAACAGAAATTTAGTGCCACAGTAGCTGATTCATGTGTGTATACAGGCTCACAAGGGCAATAGTTGTCATGTGTCCTAGGATTACCATAATGGATCAAGCTGAGGAGTCTAACTTGTATACGGAGTTTGGTTATCTCAATCAGAGTTTCTCTTTCAGACCAGTGTCTTCAAATGGTAGATATATCTTTGATGGACGAATCTTCTGTCTGAGTAAGACTGCTTATGTGAAGCCATAGACTGTTTTGACATTGCAGTGGAAAATGTTTGGAGGGTAAAACAGAGATTTTTTATTAAAACCATGCCTCTTTTATCTTATTTCCAAAAGGGTTTTCTCCTGTGCATTGTGTGTCTGCTAACTTGTCATGCACATCGTTGCTTAATCCTGAAACTCAGCCATGCTAGTTTCTTGCTCTTATTGCCACTAATGATGTTCTGGTAAATATGTCAAATGCTTCATAGGCTGATCTGATTAAATATTTACTATACTCCTCAGTTCTGCTGATCTGGTGAAGGATTTTTTTCCCTTTAATCATGCAGAAAAATCTCTGCAAGTGACTTCATGGTTTACATACGCTGGTGCATCATGTAAAACTGGTTGGCTGCAACCCTGGAACTGAGCCTAGCTTCTTGGAAAGCCTTCTTACAGATGTAATCTAAAGTTTTTGGCTCTTTGCCTGGTGGGGTGTTGGAGTATTCTTTGGAATGTTTGGCTTTTGTCAATACCAATTCAGATACTACAGTGTGGTGGGGTAGCTGCACCAAACTCCAGAGACGCTAGGACTCTGTTTTTAGATCTAGCTTTTTTACCACATTTTCATCTGCAGTTTTTGGAGAAGACAATGGGTTGGCATTACTACTGTTTCCTTAGGGGTTTTGATGTACTTCAACAACTCAAAGAAATCCGGTCTGGGCCCTCTCTCTTCCTGCAGGGTAAACATGACTGCCTTTGACATCTTCCAGATTGAAGGCTTAACAGCTGACATTGACACCTTCAAAAGTAGAAGTGCTTTTGGACAAGGGTGAAGACAGATTGGAAGGTAGTTCAGTAGGCTTTTCCACATCTGACCATTGTAATGAAGATCCTCATGAATAGGTCAAGTTTTGGGACTCTACTGCAGGAGATAACTCTTGATCATTAGATCTGGAGTGGGCAGGGGTTCCAGTAGAGAAGGATTGTCTATTCCTGGCCAGCTGTGTCCAGGAAAGCCTTATTTTGCTGCTCTTTCTCTGGCAGCAGTGTAGGTGGAGAAGATGGAGTAGGTAATCACTTGGAACCCCCTGCTTTAGAAGGCCTAGGTACTGTGACTAATAAGTCATGTATTGTTTGTGACTGAGACAGGCCGTGCATCATCTCTAGCTGTGGATTAACTGGAAAGCCTGAAGGCTGTGGTTTAGTCATACTGAAAAGAAAATTCTTCATAAACTGCTCAAAAGTAGAGGCATTCATTTATTCTATTTATTTATTGTCTATGTGTTGTTTTATAAGACAAATTACAAAAAAAGACTTTCATAAAGTATTTGAACAATTAAATGAAAAGAAACAAATGTCTGGCTCACCTCCCACAAGCTTCTGCTTCTACTACTACATTCATGTTGAAATTAAACAAGGAAAAAACTACATTTCTTTGGATTGGTCCTGTAGCCTATATGAGAAATAACCCTATAATTAAGTTAGGCACTTTTGATATATCCCTTGATGTAGTCTCAAGAGTTCTAGGCAGGGGCGTAGCCAGACACCCAATTTTGGATGGGCCTGGGCCCAAGATGGGTGGGCAGAAGAACCCCACCCCATCCCACAGGTGATTTGGTCTCTCCTTCTCTCGCCTGCATGCCATATGGTCTCTCAAATATCCCCCCTCTCCTGCATACCTTTTAAATAGCAGATTTTCACTGGCAGTAAGCAGCAACTAATACCATATGGCTTCAGAAAAAGGAGGACGGATTGAGCCAGCCGGGTTTTACTTCCATTGCTTTCAATGGAAGTAATTGAGCCAGCCAGGTTTTTTTTACTTCCATTGCTTTCAATGGAAAGCAATGGAAGTAAAACCCGGCTGGCTCAATCCGCCCTCCTTTTTCTGGAGCCATATGGTAACCCTAACAGTATTCATGTTGGCCCCACATCCTTCCCACTGATGCAGCTTCCTGTTTCTGCATAGGCGAGAATACATCAGAGGGGAAGGTTTTGGGGCCGGTGTGAGCAGTATGTATCAGTCGCTGCTTCCTGCAGGCGAAGATCTGCTATTTATAAGGTATGCAGGAGGGACAGTTGTTGGGAGTCTCTGCCAGCCATATCATAGGTGTGCTGCTACTGGTGGGCCTGAGCTCATAGTGGGTAGGCCTGGGCCCACCCAAGCCCACCCTTGGCTACGCCACTGGTTCTAGGTGTAGAATTAGATAGCCAACTCTGCTTTCAATGCCCAAGTTAATAAGGTGGTCAGTAAATCCTTCTTTATACTAAAAAAACAACAACTTCAGGTTATTCATATATATTTTGACCCGAAGATTTTTTTGTCTAGTGGTACAGTCTTTAATTCTGCCATTATTGGATTATTGCAACTCTATTTATATAGGCTGTACAAAATCTTTAATTATGAAGCTACAGAGGGTTCAAAATGCAGCAGATAGAATTATCTTTTTGGTGGGTAAACTTGATTCCATTTCTTTTTTTTCATGTCACAGTTACACTGTGGAAGCTAGGTTGCAATTTAAAGTTTTGGTATTGACCTTCAGGGCACTCCATGGAGATATTCCGAGTTAATTAATAGATCACTTTATTTTTCTTAATAGGAAACATGGGAAAGTCACCAGAATTCTTTTTGTTAGATTTCCCTTCTGTTTGCAAAGTAAAGGTTTTGGCGCCCTTTAAAATCCTCTCTGTCCTACCAAGTAGCATCCAGTTGGAACTCTCTTCCTTCTTTCTTGCAATATACAGAATATCTCTTTGAGTTTCGGAAATTACTTAAAACTTTTCTTTTTAGAAAGTATGTCACGTAATTCATAATTTATAAATATTTTGTCTGAACTTTAATGTTCGAGAGTGTTTAACTTCTGGGAGTTTGCTCCTTCTCTTGTTGTTATCCGCTCAGAACTTGTCAGTTGTAGCAGGCTATGGAGCTCATTTTCAAAAGAGAAAAACATCCAAAAAGTGGCATCCAAATTGGTATTTTCAAAACCAATTTTTAGATGTTTTTCTATGAAGTCCGTCAGAAATGTGTTCAAATCACAAGGGGGTGTGTCAGGGGCATGGTAAAGGCGGGATCTGGGCGTTCCTAACACTTGGATGGTTTTCAGCCATAATGGAACAAAACAAAACTGTCCAGGACTAAAACTAAGACGTTTTGAGCTAGACCTATTTTTATAATGAATAAGGCACAAAAGGGTGCCCTAAATGACCAGATGACCACTGGAGGGAATCAGGGGTGACCCCCCCCAATACCCCCGCAATGGCCACTGACCCCCTCCCACCCCCCACAAATGTGAATACAAATAAGATTTAGAAACTTCTGTGACAGCTTCAGATGTTAGAGTCCAGTCTATTAGAGCAGCATGCAGGTCCCTGGAGTAATGTAGTGGTCAGTGCAGTGCACCGCACCATGGCGTGGGGGACTCTGCTCCCTATCTCCCTCTACCTGTCACATTTGTGGTGGAAACTGTGAGCCCTCCAAAACTCACCGGAAACCTGGACATTTTATATTTCATTTCAAGTGACAGCAAAACGTTTACTTCCAAATCTCATCTTTGAGATTGATTGCCTTGTTATACTTTCATTAGAAAGATGTAGAAGCGAGATCTTCCTTGGGAACAAGCATAGGAGTGGAAATTGTGGAGCTTTAGGCTTTAGGGCCAAATGCTTTGGCATCAAGGTAGTAGACATCTTAGTGCCAAGTCAGAATTAATCTTCAGAAAGTATTTTTGACACTAATTACTTATGGGAGGTGCTTGGCTTTGTGGACAGTTGCCCGTGATCTTCTTGATCTAAGGACAATGTTTGCAGTGCCAATGGCACATCAGTATAAGTGGGCTTTGCAAGTATTAAAGATCCCTGTGCAAAACCCTGCAGCATTGCAAGACTGAGCCTTTTCCTTTCAATAGATCTTTCTTTAACATGGTGCTTCTCCCCCTCCGAAGGGACACCACCTTGTAGTGGTGGAGGGGCTTCTGTGTTTCAATGAGTCAGAGGGCTATGCTGAAGGGTTACCCACATCAGACAGGCCTCTAAGGAGAAACCAGACAAAGAGTGTCCCAAACTGGGAGAGTGGTAAGATGGCGACCTGAAGTTCGTATGCCCAACGGACCAGCTGCCCTCTGAAGTTTCGTCTTCTTTACGTAAATTTCCTCTCTGCAATTGCAGTTACCTTAACTGAGAGGAAGGGGACAACCGACAGTCAGCCGCAGATGGCAAGCGTGGAACCGCTGCGTGACAAACTGCCCACAGATGAAAGGGTTGGCGAGTCCTTTGATTAGCGCCGGCCAAGGAGCGTCAACGCTCTTGGACCTGGAAAAAACAACTCCATCGCTCCCGAATTATTCAATCACCATGTCCAAAGGAGTGGAGGAGTGAGTTAGAGGCATATGCTGAAATGGAGGACGTTTATAGCGGAACCCAAATCGGCGGAACCACTCCTAAACACCTAAGAGAAATCAACTTGGAGTTTTTGGCTCCCATGGAGGTTACATTGAATACCATCTGGTAGGCACTTTGGGACCTAACAGTGGCAGTAAATAATTTTGTTTCAGATATAATTTTATTAGAGAGTTACATGGACAATTTTACTGAACCCTTTGAGAGTGAAAAATTGATATAACAAATGATTCTACATGAGCAAGAAGTGGTTATGATTTTCAAAATTATAATAGACCAGAAACTTTGAATAATAAAATGAATATTATTATAGATGATATCGAGATTATTGTTTTTCCCAGAGTTCCGGGTATGACTCCTAAAGTTTTCCTCAGAAATATTTCCTCAATTATTACTTTAAAAGGAGTGAAGCCTGTGAAAACTGGGATTACTTTAATCAGTGGGATTTGAATTAGAGACTTAAGTATATGTATTGTTAAATAACTTCTGTTTTTTAAAAGAGAAAGAATGTAATCAGATGTATTATTTCTAACTAATATTGGACAATAAGTATATTTTCAATGAAATGATTTGACTATACACCGTATTGGCCTTGAAGAAGCCAACCAGATGATCAATGTGGAATAATGAATTGGACAAGTAATATCTGGGGATAATCAGGTTAATACCACGGGGTTTTTTTTCTGTTTACTGTTTAATTGATCTCCTTATCTTGTTTCACTCTCCCTATTTAGTGGTCTAAGGAAGAGAATAGAATTACCTGACTGAAATAATTCCTATATATTACTTTCTCTGTATTTCCAGCAAGTTGTTTTATCGCTTGCAAAAATTTTAATGGTTATAAATAAAAAAAAAAACGTGGTGCTTCTCATGCTGTCATTCTCATTCTGTCTTGCATGAAAATGATTTGCTTCTTAGGCCCGGGAAGAATTTCTTGTGCCCTTCCTTAACCAACTCCATTTTCTCACTTGTTTTTAACCAACTCCATTTCCCATGTGTTGCTTCCAGCTGGAGAGGATGACAACTTAGCATTTTGAAGGACCTGTAACATTTTGATCCCTGAGTTACATTGTAGCATGACGAGAACAGTTTGGGATATTATGGTTCAGGCCCAAAAATTGGTAGTAGTTGGACTGACCATCTGTGCTGGACATTTTACAGCTACGTGGGGAGCGTCTGAATCTGCTAACGAAGTCCACCATGAGGGAAACCTGCTCTGTCAGATTAAACTCAAATTTTGTGGGCTTCTTTTTTTGGTTGGGGAGGGGGCAGAGGAGTAGGAGAAGAAAGAAAGCTTTCTCTTCAGCAGTGTGAGAAATTCTCAAGGGAATGGTCACATATCTGAGCAGCAGCATGGAGTAAAAATGCCTGAAGGATCTCATGAAGTAGTGGCTGTGCAAGAACTCCCACATATGCTTAGAAAACCCTGTTCGGATCTACTGAGCTCTGAGAGAACTGGACCATCTGGGTGCTCCTGGATGATGCCTCTGATTTGTCTGGCTGATTCATCCTGGTAGATCCTGGTGCATCTCACTACTGGAAGAGCAGGTGATGCAGCAAGTTTGGATCATTGTGCATTGGCAGAGCTGTATATGGATCTCTCAATATTGGAAACGAGGGGAATGCTACATCTCAGGATAGAGGTACACTGGCAAACCCGTGTGTCAGTCTCCCTACTAGAATAGAAGAGGGTGCTACAATACAAGACTGAGATACACTGAAGAGTCTGATCTGGTATTACATCACAGTTTCATGGAAACACTTCTAAAACAAATAGGAGGAAATATTTTTTTCACTCAATGAATAGTTAAGCTCTGGAACTCTTTACAGGAGGATGCAGTAACAGCAGTTAGCGTATCTGGGGTTAAAAAAGGTTTGGACAAGTTCCTGAAAGAAATGTCCTTAGTCTGTTATTGAGATGAACATGGGGGAAGCCACTGCTTACCTTGGGATTGGTAGCATGGGAATAGTTGCTACTATTTGGGTTTCTGTCAGGTCCTTGTAACCTGGATTGTCCCCTGTTGGAAGCAGGATACTGGACTGGATGGACCATTGGTCTGATCTAGTATGGCTATTCTTATGTTCTTATGTGAGTTCATGTTACTCAAATGCATATTCTGTGTGTATCTATGATCCTCAGATCTCACCTCTGGTATCATCTGACCTGCTGTTAATTAGCTCTGTCTGTGCAGTTCATTCTGTACTTTCAATTCCTGCCATGGGCCTGTAAACTCTTTCCCCACTGAATGTAGATCAAAATCCATTTTCTTTCTTATGTATGAAATTTTAACTGCAGGATCTTTTCTCAATATTTTTACACAGCAATGTCTGAAGAACCTTCAATTTTTTTGTATAAAAGAGCTTGGAAAAACATTTGAAGTTATGACATATTTTTAAAAGCTGTGGTTTCATGTACAAATTAGGATGTGGGACTTATTATAGCCATAAAAGTTAAATAAATGAGTGGTTAAGTGGGTGTTTTCTATGGGGAAGCAGCTTGGCCAGACTTTTTTAGATTCACAGAACTGGGAGCTTGGAGATGGTGGAATCAGTGCAGAAAGAAGCCACAGTGGAAACTGTGCAGGGCTGTAAAGTGGTATGTACAGTTAGTTATTCGTCTCATCGAAATACATTCACATGATCACAGCACTCTTGGAAACAAAAGTATAGATTTGACTTTTGAGTTGTTTTCACACATCTTGAAACATTCATAGTGTAAGCAGTGCTGTTAATTGGTGTCCGTCTTGTAAGAAGGACCACTGAGAAGCACCAGTTTTGAGTGGGTATCTTAGTGCAACAGGCCCCTAAGTTAGTTATCCTTCCAGTAGGACAGAAAAAGAAGCCAGGGGCAGACCTAAGAGGCAGGAATGTCAGAAACCACTCCCTGGGGAACATAAAAGGGATGTCTGGAAGCAAATGGACCTGAAAGAAGGTGCAGCAAATTTTCAGCCCTACCTGGTCCAGTGAAGAGAAAGATACATTTTCTTTCATTCTGCTGGTATGAGTACTTCCACTGGTCTTATAATCACACATTGTTCCTCTTAGATTTCTAAATGTGTGTTGAGATGAAATATAATTAGGGCTAAATATAGTAAAATGAAGGACACTCTGGGCCCTATTTACTAAAGCGTGGTAAAGGTTTGCAGTTACCACAAGTTAATTGCCAAAATGAATGCACAGTAATTGCAAAATCTCTACTTTAACCTTTTGAAGTGATCCCCAGCATCTTCCAGTTAATGCAGAGATAATACACTTCTACTGCGCATTAGCTGCTTTGCAGATAACACAGATACACTTAATTCTACCTACTGAGATGTATTTTCTACCCTATTAACAGTTAAAATATTTAAAAATATTTGTTTATTATTTTTCTACACTATCTCTTCCGATGAGGCTCTAAAATAGTTTATAAGATAAAATCATATACAATTTAAATAATATAATCAGAACACACAAAAAACATAAGAATATAAGAAAATAAGAATAGCCATACTGGGTCAGACCAATGGTCCATCCAACAGTGGTTTCCGGGCGGTAAAAGGCATTTTATGCACGTAGACCATTACCGCTCGGTTAACGCGTGAGACCTTACTGCTAAGTCAATGGCTGGTGGTAAGGTCTCAGACCCAAAATAGACACGCATCAATTTTCATTTTGCTGCACGTCCATTTTTGGTCAAAAATTTTAAAAAGGCATTTTTACAGGTGCGCTGAAAAATGGATCTGTGCACGTCCAAAACACACGCCTACACTACCACAGGCCATTTTTCAGTGCACCTTAGGAAAAGGACCCCTTAAAAAGGCAGCAAATAAATAAATAAATAAATACTGCCTTTGATGTATCTTATTGGCTCCTGCTGAACATTCCACATACACTAATCTGGCTGTCTCCCATGGGTGTACTAATATTTAAATTGCTTTGGTTGTACTACAGAAAGGTGGTTATATCAAATGCTTTATCCTTACCTTACCCTTACTGTCACTAACTCAGTCTGCCCAAGATAAGACTGCAGAAACCAAATATTCCATAGATGGCATCAACACTTCCTCACTTCTTCAGTAGTCTGGCTCTGCATACTTAAAAATTGAATCTAATACAACACCCAACAATTTAATCTCTGTTGCAGGTTCTAATTTAACATTTGATTAAAAGAAGTGTGGACAACACACTTGACCTCTCGGTTGCCTTAACTACAACTCTGGGATAGATTTTCAAAGGCACTTACCTTGGACAGTTAAGTGCTGAATATCGACACTTGAAAGAAGAACCAAGTCTGCCCCCAGAACTCCCCCCAAATAGCCAGTTTTGAGATAGGTGCTATCCGGACATTTTCAGCAGCACAAACTGGATAAGTGATATTGAGCCTGAATAAATAATAAAGACCAGTGTGTGAAAATTGTCCCAAACAGGCAATTTAATCAGCCAGGAGCAGTTTCTGGCTAGTTCTATCGCTTTGAATATCGACTCGAATGTTTGGGAATTTCTGAGCTACTCAAGGTAATGAATAGAAATAAAACAAAACAAGAAAACGATAAGATGATACTTTTTTATTGGACTTAGTACATTTTTTGACCAGCTTTTGAAGGCAATGCCTTCTTCTTCAGGTCAGAAAGAATATATATATATATATTTTTGTTACATTTGTACCCCGCACTTTCCCACTCATGGCAGGCTCAATGCAGCTTACATGGGGCAATGGAGGGTTAAGTGACTTGCCCAGAGTCACAAGGAGCTGCCTGTGCCTGAAGTGGGAATTGAACTCAGTTCCTCAGTTCCCCAGGACCAAAGTCCACCACCCTAACCACTAGGCCACTCCTCCACTGTTGCTACTATTTGAGATTGAAGTCGGCCCTTGCAGATCACCAATGTGGCCGCGCAGGCTTCTGCTTCTGTGAGTCTGACGTCCTGCACGTACGTGCAGGACGTCAGACTCACAGAAACAGAAGCCTGCGCAGCCTTCTACATGGAATGTTGCTAGTGGAATAGCAACATTCCATGTAGAATCTCCAACAGTAGCAACATTCCATGTAGAATCTCCAATAGTATCTATTTTATTTTTGTTACATTTGTACCCCACACTTTCCCACTCATGGCAGGCTCAATGCAGCTTACATGGGGCAATGGAGGGTTAAGTGACTTGCCCAGAGTCACAAGGAGCTGCCACACCAGTTTATTTGAGCTGCTCAATAAATACATTAGTAGCTTTGGTGTTAAAATGCAATTGCAAATTTGACAATGGATGATATATTTTTTTCCCCCTTGATAGAACGTGATCCTTTCAAATCCTGGGGGAGTGTTGTAGATCTGGTAATCTTCCACTTGCCTATCATGGTGCCAAATAGAGATGTGCAAGGGCTAAAAAAAAAAATTAATTATATTTGGGTTTTCCCTATTTTTTGTTTGCAGTTCATTTAACACATTCATTCTAATAATTTTTAAAACTATTCACTGGAATTCCTTAACCCATTTAAATGTATTGTAAGCAGGTTAATTCATGGGTTAATGCATGTTAAATTGAATTCCACATGCACTAAAATATTTAAGGTGTGTTAATGAACCAAACAAACCATGAATGTGCATTGCTAGTGCCAGGCATGCAGATACATTTATTTTATAGGACTGTACAATAATGCTAATGACAAAAGTCATTCTGAAGCAGGTTTTGGAAGTATTCGACAACACACAGCATTAAAATTATTGTGACTGAGCAGTAATTAGAGGCAGTCCTGTGGGAAAATGTGCTTTAAAAGGGAGGAGACTTACTTACAGACAAATGGCCTTTTTTATTGTTCCCTACTGAGCATTTGTTATGTTCTTGTATCTAAATCCTCCCATAATGTGTCTTCTAAAGCAGAAACTTTGGATATAGACTAATGACTGTCTCTTTTTTTGTGAACTTTCACCCCATTATTGCATGAATTGCATGCGATCTAAAGAGACAGCAGTGTGTCTCCAGGCATGGCTTCTAAATATGCAGCTTGTGGATTGGCCACTGTTGGAAACAGGATACCGGGCTAGATGGACCAATGGTCTGACCCAGTATGGCTACTCTTATGTTCTTAAAATTCAACAGACCTGTTTAGAACAGGTTCTGGCTGGGTGACATTCTCATGTGTCGGTTATCATCTGAAAAGTGTCCTGGTATACTGCATATGCAAAGTGCTACAGTATTTATGAAAGTGTATATTTCTTTAAACTAGGCGATGAAGAATTAAACTAGTACTTTTGCATTTAACAAAGCTGTTCTCAACCATAGAGCAAAAAAAAGGAAGGAAAAGGAAACAAAGCATCTATCTCTCATACATCACTTTTACTATCTTGGAGGGAGAGCTTAGCAGCGAAAGGCTAATGGAGACCTATGTTTACAGAGGAAGGACTTGCAGTAGATCCACATAAAGCAGCCACAAATAGGAAAGGAAGTAAGGCAGACCGCAATCAAGGAGCTAGCAAAACTAAAAGTAAATAAAGCACGGGGACCTATTGCCTATTCAGGGAACTCAGGAAAGTTCAGGTGGCTCTGAAGGACTGGACACGGGCAGGTGTGGCTCCTCATCACAAAAGTGAAAGAAGGAGACGATGACCTATAGGCCAGTTACTCTGCCCTTGGTGATTAATAAATTAATTAATTCAATCACTGCTAAAACAGGGGAGGGAGCAGTTGATGGAATCCAATAGATTATAGAATCTAAGGCAGTATGGTTTCACCAGAGAGGTGAAGATGAATGTAATCAATTTCTTTGACCGCATACTTGGATTTCAGCAAAGCCTTTAACATGGATCCACATAAGCAATTTATAAACTGAGCACCCTAGGTATGGACTCTAAAGTGACTGACTGGGTTAGACACTGGTTAAGTGTGAGGCAAAAAAGGATAGTGGTGAGCAGATTTGCTTCTAAGGAAGCTGGGGTTACTAGGGATGTGCCACAAGGAATGATCCTCCGTCCAATTCTGTTCAACATTTTTGTAATTATTATTGAGGAAGGGCTATTGGGAAAGACCCCTTCCTCAGTAATAATTAGTCCTAGGAAGGTTAATTTATTTAGAATACAGGTAGGCAGAGCAAAAATAAGAGCAAACACATACAGTCACTTATATTCTCCTTCAGGGCTCTCAAATCCCCTAGAAAGTCCCCTTTCTTTCTTTCTTTCTGTCTTTCTGAGTGGTATAAACTCAAATATAGTCACTGCTGTCTGTTTCTCTTCACAGCTTGGCTCTTCTCTTGTGGTCTTCTCCTGTTGCTTCAGGACCAGTTGTCCCTCATTGTCTCTTGTATTTTACACTACTTAAATCTTCTTTCCTTCACTTTAGAAACAGTGGTGTGCTGGTTCCCCATTTCAGCTTACACCGAGCAAGTGCTGATGCCTCAGCAGCCCTGTCACTTCTTTCCTCCTACTAGTACAATGGCTGGGCTAGCCAAAGCCCTTGAGTCCCTTGCAGAACCTGGTGCAGTGGCCAAGGCATCAGAGCCAAAAACCTTTCCCCTCACTGGGTGGTGCAATGACCAGGGAAGCAGAAACCAAAGATACAGAATTCAAACAGGACTGGGGTTTTATACCAATCCCAGTTTTCCTCCAAAAGGAGTCTCTTCTTACCATTATTTTACTGGTCAAGGAAACCCTCCCTTTCTTCTGGACCTTGGGGATATTCATAAGTCAAAGTTCAGTATTTAAGTAGAACCATTAGAGGTCTCTTCCATCCTCAAGATGCAGAATCCTAGAGGTCTCTACATCTGCAATAGGGTAAAGACCCTGAAAGTTGTTCAAAACATGGAGAAGAGATCTAGTGAAGCTTGAGTTTGGCAGCTAAAATTTACTGCTAAAAATGCAGGCTAATGCATTTGGGTTGCAAAAACCCAAGGGAGCAGTACAATAAAGGGATGTTAGAGTGAAAAGGCTTTGGCTGGCTTCTAACCAGCAAACCGCTGGGGACAGAAAAAAGAAGCTCTGCACTTTGAGCCATTTTTTGACTGTGCTAAACTGAAATCAAGCAAACAAAAAAGGTTTGCCCAGCCTCCCAAAATCAGACTTGCAACTATGTCTCTGAGGGTTCACTCTGACCTTCATGGATGTAAGAAGGGTTGTACATTACTCCTGGCATTTTGAAGGCTGTGAGCAGGGCCAATTGGGGGGGGGGGGTGTTGTCTCTGTGTTGGTGATTTTGGATGAACATGCTTGCAGTGTTTCAAAGGACTCTGGAGCCTCCTAATTTGCACTGGCCCAGGCATCTGTCATTCTCTGAAAGATGCTGGTTATGAGTTGTGCCATGGATCTCAAATGAGGCAGGACCATAGTCTTGCTGAACGTATTCAAGAGTCTGTAGTATATGTGAAAGGAATTGGAATATTCTGACCTAGATCAGGCTAAAAGGGAATGATATGAATTACCTAACCTGCCTGTCATATTGGACCGGAGTGCTGGGAAATATTTGTGCTCTATCTCTGTCTTCTAAAAAGGTCCAGATACTTAACTGTTCCCAAGACTATACATGTCCCTGGAAACATCTGGAAAGATTTGTACCTTAAGGCCTAAAAAGGTCTTATCCTTATTTTTAAAGAACATTTTAAATAACCAGTTCTTTTTGATGTATCTGCTGTGCTGGAGTTATCAGATGAAGAGTTTGCAATGGCTTCTAAACTGGTGACTACTATTGCATTATCTCCTGATAAGAACTAGCATTTACTCTTGATCAGTGGCGTAGCTATGGGTGGGCCTGAGTGGGCACAGGCCCACTCATTCCTGACTCAGGCCCACCCTATGTGGCCTTCAAAATAGTTCAGTAGCGGCTACCTCACTCCCCTCTTTCTCTCTCCTTCACCCCCAGATCTGGCATTTGCCTCCTGCCTGAAGCGCCACAACACACCCCTTCCCTGTTCTACCTCAGCACCTTCCTCAGCAGCTTCCCTTTGCCACATCCTGCCCTCACTGACATCACTTCCTGTTTCCTCCCTGGTAGGACATGGCAGAGGAAAGCCTGTGGGGCTGGCCAGGCAGTGGACGTACATAGCTACTGTCGAAAGTACTGAGGTATGGGGGGAGTTTCAGAGAAGGGGGAGATGCTGGGCCTCAGTGAGGAGGGGAATACTGGATCTGGGGGCAGAGGAGGGGGAGAAAGATGCAGGACAAAGGAGGGGGGGATTTTGGAAGGCCCAGCCATCCAAACTCTGGGCCCACCCAAAATGAAAAGTCTGGCTACGCTCCTGCTCTTGATATGTGCATGCGTGCAAGCATAAATGCTGGTATTCTAAATATTTACAGTCTAAGAACTAAATTCATTAAATGGTGCCCAAATTTGGGTGCCAAACATATAAGCACTGAGAGCTATTCTATAAACGATGCTCTGAGTTGGGTGCCGTTTATAGAATAGTGTGTAGTGCCAAGATCCACGTTCAACTTTGGGCTCAAGGATTTACACCAACCGAAACCTGGTGTAAATCCTCACAGATAAATTAGACGTGAATCCCTCAGATTCTGTATACTGCACACATCTTTAGTGAACGCCCCTGATTCGCCCATGCCCCTTCTATGGCCACGCCCACTTTTCAGTTACGCACTAAGAAATTTGCAAGCACATCTTTTTAGAATAGCACATAGCAAGATGCATGTGCAAATCCAAATTGTTGCCAATAAACACCAATAATTGTTAGTGCCCAATTATTGGTGTTAATTAGCTCATTACTCAAATTGTGCACGCAAATTAGGCATGTGCCCAAATTTGCCCACGCAAGTTTGAGCACCATTTATAGAATCCAGGGGTAAATGTGAGTGCCTAGGGTATAGAGTAGTCCTTCACATATCCAATAAGGATATATCCTACAGCTTCACTTCCCCAGAGCTTCCTGAAAGAAAATCTCCGAGAATCAATTTAACGTTAAATGTAAAGGGTCATGGATTTGATACCCTGCCTGTCAGTGGTACAACCAAACCAATATTCATCAGGTACTTTCTCTGTCCCTTTAAGCATTGGTACAAACGAGATCATGGAATACTCCATAGTAAATGTGGGACATACTAGTGGCTGACACGCCACAGAACTCATGTGATCAGCCATCACCAGTTGACCTGTATCTGGAGTTCCAATATCAATTGTAGCAGGAGCAGGGTGAAATCTTCTTAACTGAAGGATGTAGCCGAATTTATCCAGGAATTCAGTACCTAAGAGTAGTCATTGGAGACACTTGGAGAATATACAACAGAAAGCCTTGCTATGAGAAAAATCCAATCTTTGTTAAGACAGAGCGAACTAGGTGATGAGAACCTGTTTTTTTTAAACCTAGGAGTCCTTTTACTAAGTTGTGCTGAGCCCTAATGTGAGGTTTAACATGCTGAGAAAGACTTACTGCAGGATGTACTAAAGCGTCCTGTGGTAATTTCCCTGTTTGTGCATACTAATCACACACTCATTTTTTGTATTTATGTTTGGGGAGGGGGGGTGGCATACACAGGCAGGGCTGCCGAGAGGGGGGGGGGCAGGGAGACCAAAATTCCCCAGGCCCAATCTCCAAGGGGGCGCCCAGGCCCAGTGTCAGCAAGCTTCTTTCTGCCTGCCTGCTCCCACAATCTGTTCGCTTCTGCTCCTACGTGCTGCCCAGGACCCAGATGATTGCATTAGTGTGATATTGCATTAACGCAATCATCCGGGTCTCGACTCTCGGCATGGACAGGAGAGGACAGACCATGGGAGCAGGCAGGCATAAAGAGGCTTGCCAGTGCTGGGCCCGGACCCCCCCCCCCTTGGAAGCAGAGACAGAAAGGTAAGGGGGCGGGTGAGCAGTGGAGGGGGGGCAACACACGGTGGTCTGTTTCTGCCCCAGGCCCAGCTATATTTCTTGGCAGCCCTGTGGGCAGGGAATGGATCTGGAAGCGTTATCCAGCTGGTGTGTTCACATTGGCATGTGCTAACTGGATAATGCAGACTTAACGTGGGGGCTCTTATTGCCTTCTAACTAGGAGGTGTCACGTGCTCCCACATTATTTGTTTGCAAGTCCCACGCGCTAATTAAAAAATTAGCAAGGGACCTGCCAAACTAAAATAGAAAATGCCCTATTTTACTGCTGCGATAAAAATGGGCTAAGCGTGTGGGAACGTTCCACATTAGAATATAGGGTTAAATTTAAGATCTCGACATTAGTTCCTAAAGTTCCACATACTGGTGTGTCAGCATGTTTATCCACGCTGGTTATTCCATATTCTCCTGCACACACTCTTTGATCTTTGACTGATAACAGACTTGTTCTCCCTCATCCTTCTAAAGCACATTCCCCCAAATTCTGTATATGGCGCCTTAATTTGTGTGCGTTCATTTGGCTGCACAGCCAAATTGTGTGCACAACCTAATTGATTATCAAGCCAATCAGTGCTGATAATTGGTGCTTAACAACCAATTAGCAGCACTAATTGACTTTAATTAGAATTGATGCGCACAAATTTCTACATATTCTACAATGTGGTGCACATAAATTCTAATGCATGCAGTGAAAAAGGGGGCGTGTAATGGGTGGGTTGTGGGCATTTCAAAAAACTATGCGCCTAACTTGGTGCACCTAAATTTTAGTCACAAGAACGGTGCGTGAGCGTACTCTATCAACTACGCATAACTTTAGGTGTAATTTATAGAATCACGCTAACCATGTGATTTTTCGGTGCCATGTATAGAATTCCCCCCATTGGGCTTCTACTAGAAATTCAGCTTTTTTTTCTTTTTGGCTCCAGCCCCCTGGAATTCTCTTCCATGGCATCTCCATCTGGAATACTACTTTTTGTGCTGTACTAAAAACATACTTGCTCGAGATGGCCTTTATGGCAGAGTGAGAGTCCCTTTTTCCTGAGGGATGGGTATACCGCAGTGCCCAGCAGTGAACGTTCAGGTCACTTTTGAATAAATGTGTATTTTGATTTCTTTTTTGAACAATTGCCTCTCTCCTGTTTAGTTATATCGTTCTGATTTTATTTCTTTTCCAATTTTATTGTACACCGCTTTGGTTTGTCCATCAAAGGCGGTATATTAAATTTAATAAACGATAAACGATTAGGATGTGCTAAGCCCATTTTGGGGTTTTTTTTTTTACTGCAGCTTGTAAAAGGGCCTCCTAGTTTGTCAGTCCAAAGTAAAACTTGCTCTGAACCTACCCCTTGGCTAGGAACCTGACAAGGGGGTGTTATGATCTTAAACGTCCAAATTTAGGTATCAGCACAAATTCTGCAGGTAAAAATAACCCGCATATATTTACACCTGGGACTAAATATATATTCAAAAAGTTTGCATGTGGGCTCATACATTATAAATGCACATAAATCACAACTCTGTACAAAAGCATCACCAGAGTAGGACAGATCAAAGGTCCATCAAACCCAGTATCCTGTGTTCAATAGTGGCCAATCCAGGTCAAAAGTACTTGTCAAGATCCCAAAAGTGTAAAACAGGAATAAGCACTGGATTTTCCTAAGCCCATCCTAATAATGGCTTATGGACTTTTAGGAACTTGGCCAAAAGATTTTGTAAACCTTGCTAAGCTAATTGCTTTTACTAAATTCTCTGGCAACAAATTCCAGAGTTTAATAACATGTTAAATATTTCTCTGATTTGTTTTAAATTTACTGATTAGCAGCTTCATTGCTGCTCCCTTGTCTTTTTTTTTGTGTGGAAAGAGTAGAAAAACGATTCACATCTACCCATTCCATTCCACTCAGGATTTTATAGACATTTCTCCTCGACTGTCTTTTCTCCAAGCTGAAAGGCCCCAGCCTCTTTAGCTTTTCCTCATAGGAAAGTCTTCCTATACCCTTTATCATTTTTGCCATCCTTCTCTGTACCTTTTCTAATTCTCTATACTTTTTTTCAGTGCCGTAGCGAGGGCAGCTGACACCTGGGGCGGGTCGCTGCTGCGCACCCCCCCCCCCCGGGTGCAGCACGGTGTACCCCCCCGGAGCGCATTCTTACCACTGGCGTAGGAAAGGGGACGGGTGGGAAGTCCGCTCCGTCCCGAGTGCACGTCACTGGGAGCTGCGTCGGCTCGCTGGTTCCCTGCTCTCTCTGCCCTGGAACAGGAAGTAACCTGTTCCAGGGCAGAGAGAGCAGGGAACCAGCGGAGCCGACACCCCCCCAGCGACGTGCACCCAGGGTGGACCACCCCATCCCCCCCCCTTCCTACGCCACTGCCTTTTTTGAGATACTGTGACCAGAACCCCCCAGGTTACTTCCTGTTCCAGGGCAGAGAGAGCAGGGAACCAGCGAGCCGACACCCCCCCAGCGACGTGCACCCAGGGTGGACCACCCCACCACCCCCCCTTCCTACGCCACTGCCTTTTTTGAGATACTGTGACCAGAATTGCACACAATATTAGAAGTGCAATTGCATAATGGAGAAATACAAAGACATTATAATATTCTCAGTTTTGTTCTCCATTCCTTTCCTTATAATTCCTAACATTTTATTTGCCTTTTTAGATGCTGCTGCACACTGAACAGAGGGTTTCAACGTATCATCAACAAAGTCACCTAAATCCTTTTCTTGAATGGTGACTCCTAATGTGGAACCTTGCATCAAGTAGCTATAGTTTGGGTTCCTCTTCCCTACATGCATCATTTTGCACTTGCTCACATTCAATGTCATCAACCTTTTGGATGCGCAGTCTCGTAAGATCCTCTTGCAATTTATCACAATCCTCTTGTGATTTAACAACTTTGAATAAATTTGTGTGATCAGCAAATTTGGTCACCTCACTTGTTATTTCCATTTCCAGTTCATTTTTAAATATATGAAAAAGTAGAAGTTCCAGCACAGATCCCTTGGTCACCTCTGGAACCCTATTTAAAAACTGGTGTCATATTGGCCACCTTCCAATCTTCCGGTTCCGGTACCATGCTGGTTTTAAAGATAAATGACAAATTACTAATAATAGATCTGCAATTTCATTTTTAAGTTCTATCAGTACTCTGGAATATATAACCATCCAGTCCAACTGATTTGCTATTCTTTAGTTTGTCAAATTGCACCTGCAGTGGGGGTGAGATACTCCTGAAGGGCAAATTTAAGGGGTTTATCTTTGGGAGCAACCAGAAAATTGAAGGTTTAGGACTTGCTGGTAGTTATTAGGAGATGTGGGTGGGATTTATGTGTTTGAATATATTTACTGTGTTCTCAATTGTTGTATTATGTATTATTTATATTATGCCTTGCATTTATATTGTATTAAATTTAATTTAAATAATTTTCTATGTGCTATAGAGGGGCATAATTGAACGAAAACGTCTATCTCCATGGGCGTTTATCTCCGAGAACGGGTCCGTGAAGGGGCGGACCGAACTGTATTTTCGAAAAAAATAGACGTCCATGTTTTATTCGACAATTTGTGAGCTGGGCGTTTTTGTTTTTCAGTGATAATGGAAAATGAAAGCGCCCAGCTCAAAAACGAATAAATCCAAGGCATTTGTTCGTGGGAGGGGCCAGGATTCGTAGTGCACTGGTCCCCCTCACATGCCAGGACACCAACCGGGCACCCTAGGGGGCGCTTTTACAAAAACAAACAAAAAGGTAAAAGAGCTCCCAGGTGCATAGCACCCTTCCCTTGTGTGTTGAGCCCCCCAAATCCCCCTCAAAACCCACTGCGCACAAGTCTACACCATTACTATAGCCCTAAAGGGTGAAGGGGGCACCTACATGTGGGTACAGTGGGTTTGGGGGGGTTGGACAACTAAGCATTAAGCAGCACAATTGTAACAGGTAGGGGGGGAGATGGGCCTGGGTACACCTGCCTGAAGTCCACTGCACCCCCTAACAACTGCTCCAGGGACCTGCATACTGCTGCCAGGGAGGTGGGTATGACATTTGAGGGTGAAAATAAAAAGTTGTGAAACATCATGTTTTGTGGTGGGAGGGGGTTAGTGACCACTGGGGGAGTCAGGAGAGGTCATCCCCGATTCCCTCTGGTGGTAATCTGGTCATTTAGGGCACTTTTTGGGGCCTTATTCGTGAAAAAACAGGGTCCAGGAAAAGTGCCCTAAATTCTAGCTACAAACGCATACATTTTTTCCATTATCGGCGAAAGGCGCCCATCTCTCCTCGGCCGATAACCACGCCCCAGTTCCACCTTCACCATGCCTCCGACACGCCCCCGTCAACTTTGTACGCTTCCGCGGTGGAGTGCAGTTGAAAACGTCCAAAATCGGCTTTCCATTATACCGATTTATTCGTTTTTGTGAGATAAACGTCTATCTCCCGATTTGGGTCGAAATCTAGGCGTTTTTCTCTTTCAATTATAAGGTGGATAGTATACTATTTTATCTAGGCTGATATAAACTGTTTGGGTCTCCTTAAGATGCCGTATAAGCCTAACAATTGAACTGCTAGTTGCAAACTAAGGAGCTCTGTGCTAGCGGTAGCAGCTGTTTTTGCCGCAGTAGGTAAAAGGCCTGAAAAATGAAATGGCCATGCGACAAGGGGGGAGCACTTACCACCACCCGTTGAGGGTGGAACTACCACCTGCGGCCACATTGGGCTGGTGATAAGTTCCGGGTTGCTGTGAAGCAACCCTTTAGTAAAAGGGTTCCTAAGGCTTATAGTTCTATCGCCTAATAAAAGGCAATTTCCAATTGACCCAGGAGTTCAAAGAACCAGAAAGACACTGCTAGGCCAAAAGTTCATCCCCCAAATCTTGCCTAGGGCTCTGCCCAGGAAATAAATTAGGTTTTGTTTCATTTTTTTCGTTTCACGTTTCTAAAAATTGTTTTGTTTTGTTTGGTATGTGGTTTGTTTCATTTTTTTTTATAAGTAAAATAAATGTCAAAGCAAAAAAAGAAAAAAAAAAAAAAAAGAAAAAACAACAACAACAACAAGGAATTAAGGTCCCTCCCCACTACCCACACTAAAATACTCCACTGCTAGGCGCTATCCCCATACCTTATCACATCTGTGGGCTCTTTGTAGCTGAAATGAAACAGCAGTAATCGTCAACTGCTCCTGCCCTGTTAGGTCCCGCTTTCAAAATGGTGCCAGCCAGCCTTGAGGTTAGCACCATTTTCTTGAATGGCTGTATGCTGTACGTTTTTGGCTTTCTTTTGTTCCTGGGTAGTAATAAACCATATAAGAAAATGGTGCTGGCCTTATGGTTGTCTGACACCATTTTGAAAATGGAACCATTTTGATTAGAGAGACCCTACAGATGAGGTAAGTTGGGTCTGGGTAACATAAGGGAAGGCCCAAGGTTTTTACAATATTTTTTAATGTTCTCATGTGTTATTGTTTCCAGAATGTAAAGGAAATGAGAAAAAAACATAGTTTGGAGTTCTTTTTCCCCATTTCTTTTTAAGATAGAGGCTCTTTTATTAAGCTGTGTCAGGCGCTAATGAGCACCTAATGTAGCAAAAATGACCTAACGCTGCATGCACTAAAGTGTCTCAGTTTGTTTTGCTGTCTGCATGCACTAAGCGCATGGCATTTACATTTTTTTCTGGATGGGGTGTATCGTGGGCAGAGGATATGCGTGGAAGCAGTAACCAGTGCTAACTGGTTAGCACATAGTTAACGCAGGAGATCTTACCAGGAGGTAGCAAGGGCTCCCACATTACCTTTTTATTTAAATGGCTGCACGCTAATAGTAACATCGCATGACCAGAAATGAAATGATAGAACAAAGGCCTTTTTACAGCCTTGCAAAAAAAAAAAAATGGGCTTAGCATGCGGGAAAGACCGGCATATGGGCATGTTAAGTCCATTTCTTAAGCGCAGCTTAGTAAAAGGGCTCCAAAGAGTTTTGGGATATTTCATTTCGCTAGCAAATGAATACACATCCCAAATCCAGCTTTCTCCCCTGCACAAAGCTTGTTCAGCTTAAGCAGTACAAAGACAGGTGGCCCCACAATATAAGACAATGTCTAGAATTATAATTCATTCTTTATGTGCTTCCCCTTTAAGACAGGACTCCGCAGTATTTATTTGCTTGTTGAAACTGTTCAGTTTTAGGACAGGGGGGAGATCACACCTGTTGCTGGAACTTGATAGAAGGCTTATTTATAAACTTTCAGAGCCTGAGATTCTTGCAGAGCTGAATTGCAATGACGTCCGGAGGGGAAGGTCATTGAAATGCTTGTTTATAAAAGCAGCAGCAACTGGAAAACCCATAAAAGTTTGAAATGATGAAATTAAAAACCTATCTAATCAGGCAGTTTAGAGTCTGCATGAGCTCCCAATCAGTCCAGTTAACCACAAAGAAAAGTCTGCCTTGGGGAGAATCAGGATTTTAAGACATTACGCAGCCTCCATCAATCAA
Organism: Microcaecilia unicolor; assembly: GCF_901765095.1. NCBI lineage: Eukaryota > Metazoa > Chordata > Amphibia > Gymnophiona > Siphonopidae > Microcaecilia > Microcaecilia unicolor. The sequence goes on along the minus strand of NC_044043.1, from coordinate 64,678,661 downwards.
TCAAAAAAAGATTAAACGTGGAATACTGTGGGATCCCTGACATTATAGTCTTAAATTTAACCTTGTAATACAAGAAATAGTTACAGCATAAAAAGAAAAGTCAGTGCTCTTAGAATTTTGATTTTTGAAAATGGGGTAATGAACGTTCTAGTAGGGAGGAGCAGCATATTGTCATTCTTGTGGCAGACTGGCTTTTGCATAAACCCTTATTTGCATCCTTATGTGCTTTAGAGGAATGGTTTTCTTTTTAATATGGTGGTACAACTGCTAAAGTGTTCTCTTAAAAAAGGCCCTTTGCTCATGCTTTACAGCAAGACAAATAAGAAATCTTGTGTTTGTTTGTTTTCTCTGTATCCATCATAATCTTGGTTTCAGGAAAGCTTTATTTTCACTTGGTGACTGATAGCTGAACAGGTGGTTTGTGAGTTTGCAAGTGTCAAGTGAGCAAGCTGTTTAGAAATGGACAATTTGCAGCTCACATTATAATGCTGACGAATCCTTTTTCTGCTGACAGATTCTTGCTCTCTCTATGCCAAATAAATCTAGCAAGCACCTGCCCCTAGCATTAAAACCTAAAATCTAAATAAACATCTATCCTGCCCTCTCTTCCCCAGTTTATTGACGGAATGTGGCCTTTTGGGAACACATTTTTTTACCGGTCTTTTTTGCACCATTTGGAAAAAAGGGGGACGAGTAGGTGGGCTATTCTTGGAGTCTGTTCTCGCCATGTTTGGGATGCTTTTAACATGTAATAAGAGTATTCATCTTCGGTTTAGCCCCAGTCATTGTTGCATGGTTATTTAAATAGGAAGATATTCCTCCTCCATGCTGTTTACTTGGAAAAGATGCCTTTATTAGAAAAATAATGCCGTGATTTAAGTCAGATTTTCATTTTGGGATCTACTTGTTTTTCTCAAGTGAAGTGGAAACATCTAAGTATTGCAGCTTCTTTGAGATGTGAAATGATTCTGTGAAATTCTGTGAAATGATTTTATGTGTTAGGATGTTTTATGCGTTCTTGCCTGGAGGAGTAGCCTAGTGGTTAGTGCAGCGGACTCTGATCCTGGGGAACTGGGTTTGATTCCCACTGCAGCTCCTTGTGACTCTGGGCAAGTCACTTAACCCTCCATTGCGCCTGGTACAAAATAAGTACCTGACTATATGTAAACCGCTTTGAATGTAGTTGCAAAAACCTCAGAAAGGTGGTATATCAAGTCAAGTCCCATTTCTCTTTCCCGATTTGAGATTCTACATGGAATGTTGCTACTATTTGAGATTCTACGTTGAATGTTGCTATTCCACTAGCAACATTCCATGTAGAAGCCTGCCCTTGCAGATCAGCAACGTGGCCATGCAGGCTTCTGTTTCTGTGAGTCTGACGTCCTGCACGTACGTGCAGGACGTCAGACTCACAGAAACAGAAGCCTGCGCGGCCGCATTGGTGATCTGCAAGGGCAGGCTTCTACGCGGAATGTTGCTAGTGGAGGAGTAGCCTAGTGGTTAGTGCAGTGGACTTTGATCCTGGGGAACTGAGTTTGATTCCCACTGCAGCTCCTTGTGACTCTGGGCAAGTCACTTAACCCTCCATTGCCCCAGGTACCAATAAGTACCTGTATATACTATGTAAACCGCTTTGAATGTAGTTACAGAAACCACAGAAAGGAGGTATATCAAGCCCCATTCCCATTCCCTTTCCCTATGCTATATGTCAACCAGCTTACATGGAATATCAAGAAATACAAGGTGTCACAGCACTTCAGCACTCTTGGAGGCTGCACTCAGAAAGGCAGGGCCTTACGGTGCCAATTTACAAGGACATCAAAGTAAGGGTGATATATTAATAGTGGATCCTTAAATGGTTGGTTTAAGATAAGACCTTTACAACCTAAGGTCACTGCTGAGATATATGAACCCTAGAATCAAAAAGTTAAAAATAATTGTACAGACTAGTTCTGATCAAAGAGTAAATGACACAAAACAGCAGCGATCTATGGAAAGAATAGGCAAGAGTTCATCCAAACAAAATTTTATTGGAAAGCAGGACCTGACCTGGCCAAGTTTCAGACAAACCTTCATCAGGGGTCTATAATTACATATAAAATCAAAACAATAAAACCATGAATGATCATCACAAGTACAATATTAGAAAAATAAAATAATGAAAAAAACATTACCACACAGGTTTCCAAACCAAATTAATGAGGCTTAAAGCAAGTGCTTCGTTTCCCCTTAGACATAGAAAACACCATGCATCTCTACAATAAGTAATCCTTACTAGGATGATTTGCATAGAAATATTATACAAATAAATATAATTACAAATGAACAGCCCGATAAAACCACAATATATATCTTATCCCACAGTATAATCGATGCTTGGCATATATCATTTAAAAAATGTGTACCAGTATCTGGAGAGTTCCCAGACACCCTGAAATTTTTTGAAACAACTGTAAAGCAATTTTTTTCTTTCTCTGAGTCTCTAGCACTTAATATTAGGATGCAATGTTCTAAGTAAACATTTTTCATACAACCTGTCCAGTGCAGGCTTACTAGGATGCAGAGAGGGGCATTTTCAATATGATGTCTATGGTGGACTTTGGACATTTAAACGTACCAAAACCGAATAGCAAATGTAACCATTTTCAAAACTGTAAAATGTCTTTCGTTTTTTTTTTTTAATACCATTTGTAACAAGTTTTTGTGCTCTGTGCATTTTATCTTTTCAGGCCTTTTAAAATGAAATGTACAAGTGAAAAACATAGAAAATCAAACCATTGGGATGTTGGAGGGGCCAGCATTGTTAGCAGACTAGTCCCCCAGACAACCCAGGAGAGCGATGGGTGCAGGGCCGCTGTGAGACAGAGCCGGGCTCAGGGCCCTTATAGGAGGCCAGGATGGACTTCCTCTTTGCCTTCACAACAGGTCTCCTGGTTCTCCTCAGAGGGTTGCTTTGGTGTGTACTTCCAGTTGTCCTCTCCTTGCTCCTGCCTAGCGCTTCCCGCTCTAGCTCCAGCTGATGTCTGCTTCAGTTCTCACCAGTCACCAGCTTCCACTTCAGCTCCAGCTCCAGCCAGTCATTAGCTTCTGTTTCAGCCAGTCTTCAGCCTCAGTTCCAGCCAGTCCTCAATTCAGCTCCAGCCAGCCTTTAGCTTCAGTTGCAGCTTCCAATCCAGCTCCAGCTAGTCTTCAGCTTCATTTCCAGCTAGTCCTGCATTCCTACTAGACATCAACTCGGGGCATCTTTTGCTCTTACTCATCTCTTACTGCAGCCACTCAGCCTTGGATCTTGCAGTACTCCTGGCCTCTGTCTGCTCTATCTACCGCCAGTCGACCGAGCTACATTCTGCACGGCCTTGTGCTGGTCCAGGACGGACTCGCCTGCCAGGGCCTAGCCAACCCTCGGGTTAGTCAGGTAGCACCAGTCCAGCAGTGGTCCAAGGGCTCACCATTCTAGTTGTGTGACGATATCCACAGCATGCATGCATCTGAAGGGGGTGTGTTCTGGGCATGGTTTGGGCAGACCTTTGAAGTATACAATGAAATAAATATAGGGGGTCACTTCACTGGCTTCTGATCAGATACCGCATTCAATTCAAGCTTCTCCTTCTTACCTACAAATGCACTCAGTCTGCTGCCCCTCACTATCTTTCTACCCTCATCTCCCCTTATGTTCCCGCCTGTAACCTCCGTTCACAGGATAAATCCCTCCTCTCAGTACCCTTCTCCACCACCGCCAACTCCAGGCTCCGCTCATTCTGCCTCACCTCACCCTATGCTTGGAACAACCTTCCTGAATCCTTACGCCAAGCCCCCTCCCTGCCCGTCTTCAAGTCTTTGCTTAAAGCCCACCTCTTCAATGCTGCGTTCGGCACCTAACCCTTACCGTTCAGTGAATCCAGACTGCCCCAATTTGACTGCCCCTATCGGACCGACCGTTCACTTGTCTATTATATTGTAAGCTCTTTGAGCAGGGACTCTCTTTGTTAAATTGTACAGCGCTGCGTAACCCTGGTGGTGCTCTAGAAATGTTAAGTAGTAGTAGTAGTATTAAAAATTATTTAATTGGCCAGAAATGGATCCTAGCCAGTTAATCAACTTTTCGGGGGAACTTTAACCACAATATCACTTTGTATTTGTTTACACCGGAGTCTGCAAACGCCTCTCCGGTACCATGTAAGCCACATTGAGCCTACAAATAGGTGGGAAAATGTGGGATACAAATGTAACAAATAAATAAGTAGATTGGTCATTTACAGCAGCACTTAACTAGTTAGTACCACTGAAAATGGCTGGTTAGTGCTTAAAGCAAAGCTGGATATTTTGTGGGGCATTCCGGGGGCTGAGTCAGCCCTTAACTGGCCATGGTAACTGCATAAAAGTCAGTCCTATCTGTGGGATCCTTTTATGAAGCTGCGGCAAATGGGGGCCTGCGCTGGCATAAGCTCACGTTTTTGACGTGTGCCAATGCCCCCTTTTACTGCAGCGGGTAAAAGGCAGGGCTTTCTTTTTTTTAAAAGAAATGGCCATGTAGCAAGTGAAACACTTCAAGCCAAGTTACCGTACAGCCATTTCCTTTTCTTTTTTAAATGCTGCAGTAAAAGGGGCTTCGGTGCATCGCAAATCCACGCATCAATGCCCCTGCAGGATCTCTTTTACTGAAGCATGGTAAAAGGACCCCTTAACCAGTTATGGTGTAGCCAGCTCTGGAATCCCGGAAGTTCAATGCTGGAGCTCAGCCATGGTCCAGCACTGAGTTTCCAGGCAAAATGGTGGTGACGGTCAGTAAAATGCTGAGCACCGCTGGCTAAATATTGACCCCCATATAGTTTTTAAAAAAAATGTCCACATTGGCATTTACATGTGCTCCAAAGCATGAAGAACTATCAGATAAGTGCTTGGTGGATTTGGAGTTTAGAGGAGTGATTGGGGGGGAAGGTGCTCACCTCTTTGGTGTTCAAAATCATCTCAGACAGGAGAATCTGCACTTTGGAGCTTAGCTTCTTAATTGGTTGACCTTGGCTGTGCAGTTTTTTAAAATCCCCTTTCTTGTTCTGCCCTGTAGTTCACACATTTAAGTACTGGCATTCACATGTCCGATGCATGAGTGGTGCCATTCAATTTGTGAACATGTTTTTTGTAAAATGCATGCTCCTACTATATATGCAACCAAATTACACATATTTTCCTTGCATCCTTGTACGTATTTTACAAAAAGCTCTGCATTCTGTTAGACTTTTATAAATTATTCTGCATTTAGGGGCTCTTTTAAAAAGGCACGGGAGGACTAACACGCAGGTAGTACACGCCAAATTGGCACTACCGCCAGGGTAGCGCATGCACCTGGCGGTAATTCTGAGTTTGGCAAGTGCCGAATCCCGTGGTAGAAAATATTTTTCTGTTTTCTACTGCAGAGGGCATTCCTGGTAGTAATTGGCAGAGTGACCACATTGTCGTGCGCTACATGGTCATCACGTGGGTAGCGCGTGAGCCCTTACTGCTAAGTCAATGGCTGGCGGTAAGGATGCAGGCCATAAATAGGCGTGCACTAGTTTTAATTTTTGCGCACGCCCATTTCCCGGCCCATTAAAAATGGCCTTTTCCCCAGCTGCGGTAAAAAGTGACCCAGTGCGCGCTCACAGTACCGCAGGCCACATTTTACCACGGCTTTGTAAAAGGACCCCTTAGTGAATGTCCTCAGTTGGACATCCCTTTCCAAGCTGGACAATGTATGCAAAATTGGACTTCAAATTCTTGTAGGAAATATATGTGCTTCCTACTGGCCAGAAAAGCTACAAGAATTCTTAGTGAGTATACCCGAGGAGAAAAATTCCTTTGTCTGCAGCATGAGGCCACGTGACAGATCCATTTCAGATTCAGGCAGATGTACAAGTTTCACTTAGAGAAAGATGGAGATTTGTTACTGTGCCCAAACTGTGAGTTCTTAGTGATTTTAAGAGCGTGAGATGAGTTTAAGCCAACAAAGCAATTAGGAGAGTGTTCCATATCCCACTAATATAAGTGATATTCTAAGAAACTTAAATGATGCAGAATGTTTAATAACTGGATACCGATTGGGGTTATAATCAATTATATTGGCTTAATTATATGGAATTAAGGGGATACAGATGTTTAGCGTCTGAAATTTCTATTGTGACAATTTGTTCAAAAGAATATTTGAAAGATACTGCATGACTTACAGTGGTTGTGAACATTAAGGATGAGGTATTGTTTGGAAAGACACCAAAGGCTAAATGAGATTTGGGGCCAATTGATTAATTTCACAGATAAAATGACTAGCAGAAAATAATGCTAGGCAACTAAGTAATAAAGTCACTTTGTCTCTGACATAGAACATGTGGAGGGGCATAATCCAATGGGGCACCCAAGTTTTTATGAGGACGTCCTCGCAGGATGGCCCCGCGAAGGGGTGGGGAAACCCGTATTATCAAAACAAGATGGGCGTCCACCTTTCGTTTTGATAATACGGTCGGGCACGCCCAAATCTCAACATTTAGGTCAACCTTAGAGATGGTCAACCTAAATGTTGAGATGGTCGACCTTAGAGATGGTCGTCCCCAGTTTTCAGCCATAATGGAAACCGAGGACGCCCATCTCAAAAATGACCAAATCCAAGCCCTTTGGTCGTGGGAGGAGCCAGAATTCGTAGTGCACTCCCCCTCACATGCCAGGACACCAACCGGTCACCCTAGGGGGCACTGCAGTAGACTTCACAAATTGCTCCCAGGTGCATAGCTCCCTTACCTTGGGTGCTGAGCCACCCAAAACCCACTCCCCATAACTGTACACCACTACCATAGCCCTAAGTGGTGAAGGGGAGCACCTACATATGGGTACAGTGGGTTGCGGGTGGGTTTTGGAGGGCTCACATTTACCACCACAAGTGTAACAGGTAGGGGGGGATGGGACTGGGTCCACCTGCCTGAAGTGCACTGCACCCACTGAAACTGCTCCAGGGACCTGCATACTGCTGTCATGGAGCTGGGTATGGCATTTGAGGCTGGCAAAATATTAAAAAAAATTTTTTTTAGGGTGGGAGGGTTTGGTGACCACTGGGGGAGTAAGGGGAGGTCATCCCCGATACCCTCCAGTGGTCATCTGGTCAGTTTGGGCACCTTTTTGAGGCTTGGTTGCAAGAAAAAAATGGACCAAGTAAAGTCGGCCAAGTGCTCGTCAGGGATGCCCTTCTTTTTTCCATTATCGGCCGAGGACACCCATCTCTTAATCACACCCCAGTCCCACCTTCACTACGGTGCCGACATGCCCCCTTGAACTTTGGTCGTCCCCACGACGGGAAGCAGTTGAGGATGCCCAAAATTGGGTTTTGATTATGCCGATTTGGATGACCCTGTGAGGATACCCATCTCCCGATTTGTGTCGGAAGATGGGCGCCCTTCTCTTTTGAAAATAAGCCTGATTGTGGAACAGATTCAGGGCTTGATTTACCCCCAAATGTGTGAATCTCCAGAAGGTGAACAATGGCCAAATATCAAGTATCCATAGCTTTTTTATATAAAGGAGGATCTTCAAATTGCTATTCAGTGGAAGCAAAAATATTTTTTATAAATTTCTTTTCCTCTCATTTTTAATGATGGCAATCAGCTATTTGCATTTCTTCTCCCTGATTCCCCCTGAATGAAGTCAGGAAAAATTCTCAGGAAAGAGTTGGAAAAATGTTTCATTCTGGGATTGTTTCATGGCACATTTAACGAGATGATAAGCCTATCCTGAAAGACCTGCATTGTTAGGCAAGGCATTCATTTTGAATTTTTATGCTTGATTGTTTTGAACGTTAGGGTCTGATGTATTGAAAAAAGTTGCTATTACCATAGGAGCCATCTAGGACATTGAGATCCTCCCAGTGGAACTTGCTTCAGATTCCAAATGGAATTAGATTAGTATCTGGGGGTAATGAGAAGGATCCTTACCAGTGAGGAGTGCCTCATGCAGTGGGTCATCTAAGTGACCAACTGACATCACTCTTTGGCGTCACTTTCCTGCATATAAGCTTCTCTGCTTCTGCGTGCACAAGAAGCTGGACACTTTGCTGGATCTTTAAGAAGAACTGGTTTTCTTTATTCTTCAGTGATGGGGAAGCATAGAAGTAAGGACAAGATTATGGCCAGTACTCCAAGGGCTGGCCCGTGGACAAGCATGTTGTGGTTAGAGCACTGCCTGATACACTTGACTATCCATTAGACTCTGTTTTTTTTGTTAAGTTCAGGGGGGAGACCTACCCCTCTCCATCTGTAACCTCCTATGATCTCTGGGTAGGAGACCTTTCTCCAGATGGTTTGCTCTCATCTGGGAATGGTAGACCTCAGGAGTTTCATGATTCTTGCTCAACAGTCGTGACTTAACCTAAAGCTGTTCAGTGTCCAGATTTATTTCCTGAAGAAACAGTTGCTGTTAAAGATGTTACTTGGCTGATATCTGGAGAATTGTCACCTGAACTGATAATTATTTGATAGACACTGTTCCTAAGTCATGTACTTTTTCTCACAGTGGCCACTTTCTATGGACACTTGAATAACTTTAATTAACAAGAATCAGTCTCAGATTAAAACTCTTCAGTCTTCAAGAGTTACTAGTATCAAGGACAGCTTGTATATGTATAGGTGCCTTGATAATTTAGAAAATTTGTCTCAAGTAAAGAATTTGAGATTTTTGAATTTTCCTATTCAATGTTTATTAGCTCCAGAATTACTCCTGAAAAGATACCTCAAGAAGGTTTTGCTTCTTGATTCAGTAGATTCTATGTCTTTTTCTAATTGTTATTATGTATTTATTCCAAAGCCAAGGCTGGAAGATCAAGCAAGGTTAGATTCCCTTAATGTAACTGAATTTCTTGAAACCTCCCAGGATATTATTCAAACAAGTGCAACCCTGCTGGTGACCTTCAATACAGAGCAGGAAAAGGTGAAAATACTGAAGCTTTATTTTGCTAAAAAAAGATGCTTCTTTTTGTGGACAAGCTGTTTAGGTTTTCCCCAGTGTAATTATGGCTACTCAGCAACTTAGGAAGCAGTTTTTGGCTCTTAAGGAGCAAATGTTAGCACTGGGTGCAATGTTTCTCATTCGATATCCTTGTCGCTGTATGATTACTTTTCAGGCATAGAGATATGTTTATCATTTTTTTGAACCTTCTCAGTTGGAATTTTTTTTATTGTTAAAAGAAAATGAAAAGGTGAAAATTAAGGTCTGAAATAATTGGATCAGATTTTTAGGATATTGTTATCCTTGTTTTTCTTTATAACTTGTTTCTTGTGATACTCTGTTTCCCTTTGATGTGATTTGGTTTGTTTTCTTGCAATTGCATGATTATGCAATTAAAATAAAAGTTCCAATGAGAAAAAAAAGGAATTAGATTAGTATCAACTTCGTCCTAAGTTTTTGGATTCATGGGCTCCAAATTATGGAACAAGATCCCTATGGATATATGAGAGCCTGGTAGGTCTTTGGTTGATTTATATTTTAGTGTTTTATTTTAAATGTTGGTATTATTATGTTATGTGATTGAACTATTATTTTTATTTGAGAACATGATTATTGTAAATTGTGATTCATTATTGTCTGTTTAATCTTATCTGAATTATATTTTTATATTTCTGAGTAACTTGCCTCAGGCTTGTTGGTGAGGCATGTCATCAAGTAACCTAAACAATGAGGTGGAGCCAGAATTCAAAGGAAGTGATTTATTTGAGACCTGACATGGCCCATGTTTCAGTGAATGCGTGCATCAGGGGCTTGCATATATGAAAGTACAACGATTAGAAATAAAATGTTGACAAAAGCAAAGCACATTGAAATTAAAATTGCATGCTATATACATACGAACATATAAATAAGAATCTCAACTTGTCGTATATTATCAAAAAATCCATATGTCACAAAAAAACTGTTGTATACATAATTGACATAACAAATCCTGTCACCATAACTTAATTTAATAATGATCTAATTGATGTCAAAGAGAAATAATTAGCTGTAATTTCTGTTAATTGACACAACTTAGCAGTTACAAGTATAACTGCCATTAGCCGGTATTCAACAAAATTTGTCTGCAAAATCCATAGTGCATAATTGCAAGGTGACATGGACCTGGGAAGGGCATGAGAGGGTCAGGGGCATGCCTAGCACTCGCATGGTTTATAGAATACTAGTAGTTATCCCCAGGATTCTATATATGGTGCCTGAAAACCAAAGCGTATTCTATAACAATGCGCATGTTAATTGGTTAACTAGCTAATCAGTGCTGTTAATTGGATGCTAACAAGCAATTAGCACTAATTTGCATTAATTGAGATTTACGTGCACAACTCGTTAAGGGATCCTTTTACAAAGGTGCGCTAAAAAATGGCTTGCGGTAGTGTAGGCATGGGTTTTGGGCATGCATAGATCCATTTTTCAGCATGACTGTAAAAAAGGCCTCTTTTTTTGCCAAAAATGGACTTGCGGCAAAATGAAAATTGCTGCGCGTCCATTTTGGGTCTGAGACCATACCCCCAGCCATAGATCTAGCGGTAAAGAATCTGGGCGGTAATGACCTACGTGCATCAAATGCCACTCGGCATATGTCTGTTACGCGTGCCAGAAAATAAAAAATATTTATCAGACACACATAGTGGACACTCGCCAAAATTGAAATAACCGCAAGGGCCACGCGGTAACTGGGTGGTAACTCCAATTTGGCATGCGTTCAGCGAGTGTAGGTGCCTAGGCGGCTTAGTAAAAGGGGCCCCTAGTATATTCTATAATGTGGTGCATCTAAATTCTAGGCCGTAAAATTGGAAAGGGGGCATGGGTATTTCTAAAATCTATGCACGTTATTAAAGAATACACCTGCTCTGCACCTAATTTACTTGTCAGGATTTACACCAAGTAAAAAGTGGCCTAAATGGACATGACCAAATTTGGTTGTGTCTTGCCGCTCGGCATATTCTATATACCAAGCGGAAAGATAAGTCTATTCTATAAAATTTAGGTGTAACATAGTAACATAGTACCATAGTAGATGACAGCAGAAAAAGACCTGCATGGTCCATCCAGTCTGCCCAAGATAAACTCATATGTGTATACCTTACCTTGAATTTGTACCTGTCTTTTTCAGGGCACAGACCGTATAAGTCTGCCCAGCAGTATTTCCCGCCTCCCAACCACCAGTCCCGCCTCCCATCACCGGCTCTGGTACAGACCGTATAAGTCTGCCCTCCCCTATCCTAGCCTCCCAACCACCAACCCCTCTTCCCCCCACCTGCTCCGCCACCCAATTTCAGCTAAGCTTCTGAGGATCCATTCCTTCTGCACAGGATTCCTTTATGCATATCCCACGCATGTTTGAATTCTGTTACCGTTTTCGTCTCCACCACCTCCCGCGGGAGGGCATTCCAAGCGTCCACCACCCTCTCTGTAAAAAAATACTTCCTGACATCTTTCCTGAGTCTGCCCCCCTTCAATCTCATTTCATGTCCTCTCGTTCTACCGCCTTCCCATCTCCGGAAAAGATTCGTTTGCGGATTAATACCTTTCAAATATTTGAACATCTGTATCATATCACTCCTGTTCCTCCTTTCCTCCAGGGTATACATGTTCAGGTCCGCAAGTCTCTCTTTATACATCTTGGAACGCAAATCCCATACCATCCTCGTAGCTTTTCTTTGCACCGCTTCCATTTTTTTAACATCCTTCGCAAGGTACGGCCTCCAAAACAGTACTTTAGAGAACACGCCTAAGTGTAATTTTTTTTTCTGCATGGATTTTTCAGGCACCATATATAGAATCTGACTCTATGTGCCTAATCACCTACATTTACCTGCGAGCATTTACAGCTGCCATTGAGCTAGAGTAAGTGCTTCATGCTTAAAGTTAGATGCCAAACTGCAAACTTAAGTAAGGGAGGTGGGGGGAGGGAAGCAGTTCAGGACAGGGTAATAGTAAGCAATGCACAACAAGAGTTACTATTTGAATTCAATATTTTATTTAGAAGTTCATTTAACAACAAAGGTATAAACATTATGTTCACAGTAACAACGGTTTGAGGGGAGGGGGGAGAAAATGGGGGGGGGGGGGGAACCTAGATAGCAGAAGTTAATGAACTATGCATATAAGTATGTTATGTTATTTAAGCAATCATATATCGAAATGTATGTCCATGTGTAACATGCTGAACCATCAGTAAAAACTGTTGAAACATAAAGAGGGGTTGGACGGTTTCCTAAAGGACAAGTCCATAAACCACTACTAAATGGACTTGGGAAAAATCCACAATTCCGGGAATAACATGTATAGAATGTTTGTACGTTTGGGAAGCTTGCAGGTGCCCTTGGCCTGGATTGACCGCTGTCGTGGACAGGATGCTGGGCTCGATGGACCCTTGGTCTTTTCCCAGTATGGCATTACTTATGTACTTATTCAATAATGGCAATTACATACGCAATGCAGCATCCTGGTGCCCAACCTTAGCAAGCCTATAGAGAATTACCCAAAAGTGTTTAACTCTGTGCAGGAGCTTTCAAGTAGGCTGTTTTACAAAAGCATGTGGGTCAAACAGTGGACATCATGGTTAAATTATACCCGGATTTTCAGCACCGACATCTGCCAGTGCCCAATATCCAGGTATGATAGACACTGCCGGGAGTTACCCAGTAAAAGCAACAATTTATTTATTTGTTGCATTTTTATCCCACATTTTCCCACCTATTTGCAGGCTCAATGTGGCTTACTTAATGCCGTAGTGACAGTCGCCACTTCCGGATCTGAGAAATATAAAGTGGTATAGCATGTACAAGGTAGGGTATATTACAAAGTGGTATTGCATCAACGTTCATGGATGATAGAATAAATCATAGGGTAATTAAACAGTTGAATATAGAAAGTTCATTTCCGGTATGGGAAATGAGGAGGTTGTGGTGCATAACGCGTCGCGTGTGTCCGAATAAGTGAGGTAGTCCGGTGTAGGGCGTTCAGCTTTGTTTAGTTTTGTTAATATTTCGTAGTCTGGTATTTAGGATGAATCATTGTGGTATGCCTTTTTGAACAGGTTGGTTTTCAGTCGTTTTCGGAAGATTGTTAGGTCGTGCATTGTTTTTATGACAGTAGGCAGTGCGTTCCATAGTTGCGCGCTTAAGTAGGAGAAGCTGGATGCATAGATTGATTTATATTTGAGTCAATCAGCTCAATTACTCAGATTACCATCCAGGGCAGTCTGTAGAGAGTGTTGGTGGCTGAGTAAGGCCCCAGCCATCTGTGTTTTTATAAACTATATGCAACATATACACCTCTGTGCCTTTCCTGCCTAAGCACCCCCTGATATAAAATGGCCCTTCACATGTGGGTTCCTAAGTTGCTTTGATATGAGTCCCGTCAATAGATGAAACAAAGAAGCAGAGTGAGGTGTAATATTGAAATCGTAGTAATAGGGCCCAGAACAGTATCAGGAGGATTTGACCTTTTTCTTATTGTGTCTCATGGGTGACTGTTTATTAAGCACTGCCCCTTTCTTAGAACACGAGGGATGTCGTTCATTCATTGGCAGAAGTCCAAATTGCAAAAAATTTGAATGGGCCCACAGAGCAGCAGAGTCCAACTCAGAAGATACCAGTGTGGCTACACGGGTCCCCCCCCCCCCCCCCCCCCCCCCACACACACCCACACACACTCTGGAATTTACGCCTCTGCTTTCTTTAACTGTATGTGAGATATTGATATATGTTTTAAAGTGTGTATACATTACTGTTAATGTGTCAAGTTGTCATGGTCGTTTATCTACCTCAATTAATAGCTGTCAATTTGAAGTAATCCTGTGGAAGCGGGCAGCACTACCTTTTGTGAAAAGGATCTCACAAATAATTATTAGATGTGCTAAAGAAGCCATGTACTTTTGTTTTAAATATTAACCCCCTCATTCTATAATATAATGCTCAAAATTGCAGGTGCAAAATTTGGTGCGTGCCAAAATTGGGTGAGCAATTAAATTGCTTAATGAGCCAATTAGCACTGATAATTGGGTGCTATCAATTAGCTCTAATTGGCAATAATTTGAATTTATGTACACATCTTTATAGTCGCTATTCTATAAAAACATGTGTGTAAATTTTTCCACGCAGATCAAAAAAGGGGGCATGGCCATGTGATGGGCATAGGGGGGTCAGGGGCATTTCTAGGATTTGTGTGCAGTGTTATTGAATTCGGGGGATCTGCGCTTAATCTAGGCACAGGGCTTTACACCAGGGTTCAGTTGCTGTAAATCCTCATGCTCAGTTTGGGCACTGATCCCAGTACTAAGTGCTGTTCTGTAAATGGCACCCAACTTTGATCGCCGTTTATAGAACAGTGCTTAGTGCGCAATTTTTGGTGCCCGTTTATAGAATTGAATCCTAAGGGGCCCTTTTACTAAGCAGTGGTAAACCCACCACAGGCTTACCACACGCCAATCTGGAGCTACTGCCGGCCCAACATGGGCGCCGGTGGTAGCTCCACCCCCAGCATTTCTGGCACTAGTGGAAATATTCAAAAATATTGCCACAGGGGGTTACCTGGCGGCAATCAGACAGTGCTGCGTGCTACCGCTGGGTTAGTGTGGGAGCCCTTACTGCCGCCTCAATGGGTGCCGATAAGTGCCTCCCCCCCCCCCCCCCCCTCCACACACACACACATGGCCACATGGTAAGAGCAATCTTACCACGTGGCCATGTCTTTTTTCAGCCTTTTTACCCGCTGCAGTAAAAGGGGCAAAAATGATCCCTGCCACTAGCACAGGGCCCTTTTTACCTATTTGGTAACAAAGAAAGTGTCTGGCAAGGGACTAAATTTTACCTGAGGAACACATGTAAGGCCCATTGCCTCACTGCATTAACAGCAGCTAACTAATTCCAGTCCTAGCCCAGGGATGAGATAGTACAGCTCAGCAGACCCCTGAAGAAGGATGTGTACATGAGATGCGAAAGAGCCAGAGAAAGTCAAACATGTAAACGCTGGCTTCAGGATGTACTAGAGAGAGAAGAGAAAACCAGTCATCTCCATAGCAAAATAGTCAAAAAAACCTTCAAAACCCCTGAAATCTGAAAGAAGAAATTTACTTATACCTTTAATCTGTCTTGAGGGGCAAGTAGAGTGTGTGTGTGTGTGTGGGGGGGGGGGGGGGGGCAGATAACTTTGGCTCATGGAAGCTCTAAGGTACGATGGGGGTAATTCTGTAAATTGCCATCTCCTTTTTGGTGTCCTGATGCAGAGCAGGGAGTGCCAGCTCTATAACCCCATCAGGGCACTCTGATTCTGTAATTGAAAACTCCCATAGGCATACCAAAAAGAAGACACACCAAAAAGAAGACACACCCACTTACACCAAGTCAATGGCAGTTGTAAGCGAGTACGCCTAGATGAACCAATGTGTGCACCTTAGTATTCTATAAGCTGTGCATGCTGATGGTTGACACAGCCATGTCCCTCCCATGCTCCTCCCATGTGTATGTGCCCTTCACAGTTGGACGCTATGCCACTTATATATGAGCTTACAGAACAGTGCTTTGGGCAAAAGCATGCGTAAATAGTGCCTGTTCTGCAGTTAGACACACCTTAAAGATAATTGCCCTTTACACTCTCAGTTTCTGGTTTTTCAACATCTGGTTAATATTACCTCTCTTTCTGAGAAACCTGAAAATTGTAATGCTCAGACTCTAAACTCCAAAACACACAAACAGAAACAGGAAAAAAAGAGGATGTGACATCACTCCTTACCTTCAGAGCAAGGTAAACCTGAAACTCCATTTGGCATAAGACCACGAGCTCAGAAAAGTGATGTCTATGTTGGCAAATTCAAAATGTTCTGGCTAGTTTACAATAGGCTCGCTGAATGCAGAGCTTTTGGTAAAATAAGCATATGGACATGCAGTACACTTGCATTTGCTGGCAAGTACCATTTTACATGAAAATATTTGCAACAAAAGAGAGCTTTACTCAGGGTGTTACATATGTGAGTGGTCGTATATTATGCTTTTATGGGGTTTTTTTTAATGAGATTCTTGATTTACCACCTTTTTGTGGTACAACCAAAGCAGTTTACTTATTACATACAGGTACCTAGTCAAACTGCACACACAAGAGGAACCAATTAAGGAACCAAGGTCTTAATCTCAATTTTGGGCTTTTTAAAGTGATTTTCCCCCTCACTCACTGATCAAACCTCAGGTTCACTGCAGCTGAAAGCAGCACTGGAATGGGCTGGCAGCCCTGCTAAGCAGTGGGTGACATGAACAGGAGACCGTGGGGTTCAGCTGCAATGGACTCTGCCATGGCTACTCAGCGTGGTGGTAAAAGGACCATTAAATGAGGCGATAGTATCATTGGGCACCTGGAATGCTTTGAAGCATAACTATTTTAAGGAACAGAAATATTTTGCTTCGGTGCCTATACAAAACCTTCAGGAATTCAACCCAGGGCAGAAGAAGTGTACTGTACATATCAGAACTGGACTGCCAAGGGGCTATAGCCCCTGGGTTATATGATAGATAAGGTGGCTGCATTTCATTGAGTTTCTAGAACATTATAATATGAATTGACCTGTGATTTTTATATAAATGGTTGTTTGTATGTTGCATTTTATATAATGTTATTATGTATGTTTTTTTGTAAACCACTTAATAACATAGTAACATAGTAGATGACGGCAGAAAAAGACCTGCACGGTCCATCCAGTCTGCCCAAGAAGATAAATTCATATGTGCTACTTTTTTATTTGTACTGTTCTCTTCAGGGCACAGACCGTATAAGTCTGCCCAGCACTAGCCCCGCCTCCCAACCACCAACCCCGCCTCCCACCACCAGCTCTGGCACAGACTGTATGTCTGCCCAGCACTATCCTTGCCTCCCAACTACCAGTCCCGCCTCCCACCACCAGCTCTGGCTCAGACCGTATAAGTCTGCCCAGCACTAGTCCCGCCTCACAACCACCAGCTCTGCCACCCATTCTAGGCTAAGCTCCTGAGGATCCCTTCCTTCTGCACAGGATTCCTTTATGTTTATCCCACGCATGTTTGAATTCCGTTACCGTTTTCATCTCCACCACCTCCCGCGGGAGTTTCCTTATTGGAATGTTTCAGATCCCACTTTCTTAGAGCAGCTGCTTATCAGTACTGATCCACTTGGAGTGGTTGTCCATGCTGGGGACTGCAACCAACAGGACAACTCGGCATCCCCAAGCGATGTACCTTGTAGCTACTGCTTTGGCTCCAGTGGGAAAACACTATACAATGTGACCTGGGTGACTTCATCCAGGCTTCAGAGGGCATGCCCAGCCTGTGAGAGGGGATGAAAGGACCCTCCCTATTAATACTGAATACTCCCCTCTCTCCACTGGGAGCAGGATTTCAGTCCCTCTGATGTTACATACAACTTGATTAAGTGGTATATGAGGTTTTTAAAAGAAATAATAAATCTTGAGTTGGGAAAAGGAATATGGGCTTGAACAGAAGACTGCATATCAGTATATGCAACTTAAAGACTTTATGCAATGTAAGACCATGGCAGAGATTAGTAAGGAGAAGGGAAATTTAGAAAGGATGCCGAGTTCCAGATCTACAAAGTGAGGGATATGATCAATATGTTCAAGTCCCATGTTATAGCAAAAATGGGAGGCCTTGATGGAAGAGGAACTGGTGAATAGACAATGGAGTAGAACAAACCAGAGACTTCTTCAAGTTTCCCTAGTGATGCATTTAGTAGAGAATGGATATAAATCATTATACCAGTAGTTTAGTGCATATATACAGTGGGATCAGGCACATTAACAGAATTTCTTGTTGGTATAATCTAACCCTCCTTTTTCTGTATGGTCCCTTCCTTAAGGGCAGTCAGAGTTAGGTAGCTGACTTGAAAACTTTCTTTGCAAGTGAGTAACTGGCATCTCTAATCAAGCCTTCCACCAATTTATACACCTTACTTAGGGGCCCTTTTACTAAACATTAGCACGTGCTAAATGCTAAGGGTTTCTTAGAATTTAGAGCATGCCAGTTCTCAGCGCGCATGTTTTTCCGCCATAACGGAACAAAACAAAAACATCCAGGGCTATAAGTTGGATGTTTTGGTCTAGACATGTTTTATTAACGAATAAGCCACAAAAAAGTGCCCTAAATGACTACTAGAGGGAATCAGAGATGACCTCCCCTTGCTCCTCCAGTGGTCACTAACCCCCTACCACCCCCCCCCCCCCCCAAAATGTGATTAAGAACATTACTTACCAGTCTCTATGCCATCCTCAGAAGTAATACTCAGGTCCATTAGAGCAGCATGTAGGTCCCTGAGATACTCTAGTGATGTGTGCAGTGCACTGCAGACAGGTGGACCAGGCCCATGCCTCCCCCTATTTGTTACACTTGTGGTGGAAACTGTGAGCCCTCCAAAACTCACCAAAACCCCACTGTACCCACATATGGTGCCCCCTTCACCCATAAGGAGTGGCCTAGTGGTTAGGGTGGTGGACTTTGGTCCTGGGGAACTGAGGAACTGAGTTCGATTCCCACTTCAGGCACAGGCAGCTCCTTGTGACTCTGGGCAACTCACTTAACCCTCCATTGCCCCATGTAAGCCGCATTGAGCCTGCCATGAGTGGGAAAGCACAGGGTACAAATGTAACAAAAATGAAATAGATACTATTGGAGATTCTACATGGAATGTTGCTACTATTGGAGATTCTACATGGAATGTTGCTATTCCACTAGCAACATTCCATGTAGAAGGCTGCGCAGGCTTCTGTTTCTGTGAGTCTGACGTCCTGCACGTACGTGCAGGACGTCAGACTCACAGAAACAGAAGCCTGCGCGGCCACATTGGTGATCTGCAAGGGCCGACTTCTACATGGAATGTTGCTAGTGGAATAGCAACATTCCATGTAGAATCTCAAATAGTAGCAACAGTGGAGGAGTGGCCTAGTGGTTAGGGTGGTGGACTTTGGTCCTGGGGAACTGAGTTTGATTTCCACTTCAGGCACAGGCAGCTCCTTGTGACTCTGGGCAAGTCACTTAACCCTCCATTGCCCCATGTAAGCCGCATTGAGCCTGCCATGAGTGGGAAAGCGCAGGGTACAAATGTAACAAAAATAAATAAGGGCTATAGTAGTGGTGTACAGTTGGAGGTAGTGGGTTTTGGGTGGGCTTTGGGGTCTCAGCAGACAAGATAAGGGAGCATCAGTGAGATGTGTACCTGGGGCCATTTATTTGAAGTCCACTACAGCGCCCTCTAGAGTGCCCCATTGCTCTCCTGGATGCCTGTGTGGCCCAGTCTACTAAAAATGCTGGCTCCTCCTACATCCCAATGGCTTGATTGTGTGCGTTTTTCACTTGAATGGGTTTTTTTTTTTTTCAAAAATGGACCAAAAAGATAAACGCACAGAGCACAAAAACATCTAGCAAATAGCCATTTTTGAAAAAAAAAAAAAAAGATTGACTTTTTCTGTTTTGAAAATGGCTATATTCCCCACCCGAATGTCCAAAGTTAGATAGACGTCATATCAAAAATGCCCCTCATACACATGTACATTGTATTTATTAAAGCACTATAACATAGGTGCCTTGGTCTAAAATTCTCCACTTATCAATACTGTTTATGTATTGTGAGTAGATGATGTTGCCTCTCTGTAGATGAGATTATTTCACTGTGTTGCTGTGAAGGATAAGCCATATGTTTATTCTTTGTTCACATTTGCTTCTTTATACAATATTTAAATTTATTTGATGTGCTTTATAGCTATATATCTGTCCGTAAGTGTTTACATGGCATTTCTTGATGATTTCAGTTTGAAATGTGGGAGCCACTATAACAAGATATGATATTTTGGCAGAGGGAGGAGGTGAAATCTGATTTGCTGAATTCCTCTGGTCTTTCTAATACAGTGGTACAAGTGTTTCATTGTGTGAATGTGTGTCTTCAAGTATTTCATTCTGGGCATGTGTCACTAGAAGAATTGTCCCTGTGTAGTTAAAGTCGGTGAATGTTGTATATGTAGAGAATGGCGGTTTTTTGACCGATGGCGTTCTTTTAGAAATCTATGACTTTCTCTACGCTGGGAGTTGTTTACTGACTTAAGAATTTGCTCTTATTGTGCTCCCTGATACTGAATCTGGACCCCTGAGGCAGGCGTGGTTTGCGCCGAAGCACGGCCCGTGTCGGGTCATACTGAAATAAAGGACTTCTGTTGTCTCAGTCTTGAAGGCCCAGTTGTGCTTTTTCTTTTTGTTTTGCTATTTATGTATACTGTTCTTCCCTTATACATAGAGAATGGGCTTTTTTGCGGTGTGGAAGAATTTGTGAATGAGGGTGCATCTCTGCATATTGCAATGTCTTTCTGTATTTAGCTGTGTCTATGTACACCCATGTTTGCATATATAAAGTGAATGCAGAGTACAATTTGGTGATGAATTCTATGAATACTAATCTCAGACTACCCTTGACCCTAAGGTCACCTAAAGATCAAAACCAAACCGTTTAATATTTTCCTTTCGCAGATCAATAGAAGCATAAATTCACTTTCAATGACAACTATAATTTCAAACAGATCTATAGGAGGCATGCATGCATTTCCAGGACATGCGGCTCACTTGTCAGTTGGGGAGCAGGAGAAAATAGTTGACGTGCTTTAACACAATTGAATTTCTTTTGCCTTTTCTATTAGTCTGAAATGCTATTTTCAGCAGAGGCTGTCATATAAATATCTCTTCTTCTTTTCTCCTCTTTCCCTCCTGGTGAAAAGGGCAGGGGACCTATTGAAAATTCTGCTTTATCTCTTTCAGGAGAGTTCAAGTGCGGGTCGAACAATCGATTCCTGCTCCTTTTTTAAAGTTTCCTGTCGTTCTTTTGCCGAGATCAGCACTGAAAAGGAAAATAAGGAGGGCTGTGTGGTTTATGTGCATGTATCCATATATTTATATTTAAAAAATGGATAATTTTAAAGACAAACTACAAGCTCAAAAAAGTATGTAAATGTTAGTTTCCCATCTGAGGGGTCCTTTTACAAAGCAGTGGTAAGCCCAATGTGGGCTTACCACTCGCTAAAACAGAAGTACCGCCGGGCTACTGCAGCAGCCCGGCAGTAGTTCCCATCCCCAGCACGTGCCAATTCCAGCACTACAAAAATATTTTAATTTTTGTAGCACTGGTGTGTACCCGGAAGTAATCCACCGGGTTAGCGCGGGAGCCCTTACTGCCACCTCAGTGGGTGATGGTAAGTGCTCCCCCCAAAAATGGGTGTGCGGCAAGTACTTCACTTGCCCCACAGCTATTTCTTTAAAAAAGAAAGACCACCCTTTTACCCACTGCGGTATAAGGGGGCCTCAGCGTGCTTCAAAAACATGCACTGAAGCCAGCACAGGCCCTCTTTTGCCACAGCTTTGTAAAAGGACTCCTAAGAGACCAATGTACTAAAGTATGATAATATGAATAATACATGTTAATGGCCCATATTAATGGCATGCAGATCAAGTTGGAGGTAAATTTCTTGTGTTAAAATTAGCACATAAACTGCCCTTAACCTCCCCCAGGTGGGGTTAAATTTCTTATGATAATGTGTCTGAGTTAACATGCAAATATTTTAGCGCACATTGGGCCCTGTTTACTAAGCCACGCTATAAGCACGCTAGCATTTTTAGCACACAATAAAAATTAGCATGTGCTAAATGCTACAGACACCCATAGGAATATATGGGTGCCTCTAGCACTTAGCACACGCTAAAAACCCTAGCACACCTCAGTAAACAAGGCTCATTATTTTATTATGTATTCAAAGGTGATGTGCTTATTTGCATAATTACTCAGTCATTTTGCACAGATTTGGGGACGTGAGTTATCAATGTGGGCTACTGTTAAGACATGTTATTTTACCACTAACTCATGCTATTTTAGCACAGGTGCTATTTTATGCAACGAGCCCTGGTTACTAATAACTGAGATTAACAGTAAAATAACCCATTTTAATGATACCCCAGGATGATAACTTCCTTCTTAATTAAAGAAAAAAGAAATGACTCCAAAAATCAAAATCACTGCTATATGTAATAAAAGTGAGCCATTTACAGGGAAGGCAACCCATTGTGACATCACTGATGAGGTTGGCTCTTAGGCATTTGTGGAATGAGTCATTAAGGGGGGCTTTTACAAAGGCGCAGTTGCGTTTTTAGCGCACGCTAATGATTAGCATGCGCTAAATGCTTGGAATGTTAATAGGAATCTATGTGCTTCTCTAACATTTAGCGCATACTTATGTCTAATGTGCACTAAAAATGCTAGCGCATCTTTGTAAAAGGCCCACTAAGACATCATAATATCAGCTCTGGTTAGCAGAGAATGAAACTCTTCGCACTGGGAACTTATCAACGTAAGCTACCATTAAGCCAGGTTCTTTTTGCTACTAACTTGTGCTATTTTAGCACAGGTCCCATTTTATGCAGTGAGGCCTAGTTACTAATAACGAGGGTTAACAG
The DNA here is from genome assembly GCF_901765095.1 of Microcaecilia unicolor. Lineage (NCBI taxonomy): Eukaryota > Metazoa > Chordata > Amphibia > Gymnophiona > Siphonopidae > Microcaecilia > Microcaecilia unicolor. The sequence continues at coordinate 64,656,174 of NC_044043.1, read as the reverse complement.
TAAAATAACCTGTCTTAATGGTAGCCCATTTTGATAACTTTGACTCTTAAAGTAAAAAGAAATGTCTTTACAAATCAAAAAGCTTAACTCGAGTAATCTGCAGCAGGACCCATTTTATTCCTATGAGCCCTGCTGCAGATAACTTGAGCTAAACTTTAGGAAAAGACCCCCCCAAAATCACTGCTATATGTAATAAAAGTGAGCCAAATGTCCAAGTATAGGACAATCAAGCCATTGTGACATCACTGATGAAATTGGCTCTTAGGCATTGGTCAAATGAGGCATTATGACATCACAATATCTGTTTACCAGAAACTGAAACTCTTCATACTAACGGGGGAAGTTATTCAACATGGGCTACCATTAAGATGTATTATTTTACTACTAACTTGTGCTCTTTTAGCGCAGATCCCATTTTATGCAATGAGACCTAGTTACTAGTAATTACAGTTAACAGTAATATAACAAGCCTTAATGGTAGCCAACTTTCCCCTTTGTGCTAATATTTGCGATAAAGAACATCAAAGGCACTGATAATGTGCATGATCAATGTGAGTTAATGGCGCTTTTCATGTGACTTAATGTGAGTTAATGGTGCTTTTTGAGCAGTTTCAGGCCATTGCAGTTTAATACATCAGCCTCAAAATATTTCACCTGTATGAAAATATCTACACATGTGAAGGACTGTGAACTTTCCCTTAAAAGTAAGATTCTCTTTCCAAGTCAATGCTTCTTGAGAAACACACCAGACTAGGTTCATTTGTTTAGAAATGGCTAAAAGACAATGAACTGTGACTCTGGTCTCATTGCAAATCCCTTACTTGTGAGAAAATGTTGAAGGCAGAAGTTGGTTCAGCTCAGATGACAGAAAGGGCGCTGGAGGTTGTAAGAAATTAAAATTGTAAGGTGGGAATTTTTATTGCTCTCCGTCAGAGTCTTGCTGGAAGTGGCTAAAGGAAAAAAACAATGATTTTTTTTTTTTTGAAAGGACAAAGATGCCACGCAATAATTTTAAATACTGACAAGATAACTATTTTAAAAGGGACAAGCATTGCAATCTGCATTTAATCTTAATAAAGAGAATGCAGAACAGAACAAGCCAAATAGAAGTGTATGTAGAACTAATATATTTAAAAACAAAATCCAAAAGCAAAGCAGAACCTATTCAAAGTGTAGTAACATGAACTGTCTATTTGGGACTTGATCTGCATTTTTTATTTCAGTAATGTTCTCTCTTTCTCTCGCTCGCTCTCTCTCTTTTGCAAAATATAAAAGCTGATCTGATAAATATTAATTTGAACCATCATAATGTATTTGAAAAATCCAGCTAAAATGTCAGCACACGGAACATTAATGTAATATTTCAAGGCCCTGAGAGCAATACTCATATTGATTGCATTTATTTCACTCTAGGGAGGAGAAATAATTCTTCAATGTGGGACACATCTGGTAGCCAAAGATACAAAGACGGAGTATAGAAATTTACACATACAGAAAAAAACAACAACAAGAAGAAACATGCAATTTATATTTACAGATGAACTTAAAATTAGTTATTTTTTAACTTCATTATATCAGTTTAGCAATGTGTATTTATTCATTCATTTCATTCATGTATTTCGGTAAGTACTCTTTGGCATAAAATCAGTAATAGCAAAATCTGAAAGGAGAAATGTGTTACTGGATTTGTTTGCTAGAAATATTTGGGGAATGCATAAAATTATCACAGTGGAGTGCCCCCAGATAATCAATACATACAGAATCACAGTCAGGACAGCACCCTTAGACCTGGATTTTGCAAAATATTTATAGGTGGTGTAGGATTAAAAATATGCCTTGATGATAATCCATTGCACAGTTCCACATGGTGCAAAGAGCGGCAGAGGCCAGTTTCCCTAAGCTCCCGCCAATAGCGGAGCTCAGACACTGCCTGTCTGCAGTCCCATAAAACAGATCTTTCCCTTGTCATTAGGGATATTGATGTTTATTGGGAAGGGCGTCAAAGTGTCTTTGTGTAAATGAAAAGAAATCTGAGTCAAATTGTGACCCTGATTTCAACACTCAGCCACAGACCTAATGACGGCCTCCCTTTCAATCCTTATACTGAAATTCTCTTGAATATTGCAGCTACTCTGGTAATTAAAATGGCTTCAAACTCTGGAAATACTGTAATAGGCAACAGATTTCATAGGAACCAGCGCAGGATACATAGATAGGGAAATATAGAATAGGAGAGATAGAAAGGGATATATAATTGACAAAATTTAATTGATTAATGTTCTACTTCTGAATTTCTGTATATGTCAGTTATGTTAAATAACAAATATTTCTTTGCTACATACCAATTCACAAAAGTCTCTACTTTATAAAATTCACTGGTGTGCAAAAAATTATGCACAGAAGTAAATATATGTGGGATAGAGGGAAATATCCCCTGAGCCAACTTTTTTTTTTTTTGCAGCATAGGAAATACATGCTACAGGATAACATATCTCCAGATATTTGTTAATTTATCTAGCCTTGAAATTTTGCAGAATGGAGACCAATATTCTTACTCCCATTTTAATTAAAGGAGGAAGGTGGCTTAAATAATGATGAGTAAGTGTGCGATAAGAACTATAAATGAAAGTAACAAGGAACGGTTTCTAAGCTGTCATTTTGCCATCTTATCAAATATTATAAAGTGGGTCCCAGGATGGTGGCACAGTGGCAGTGCTGTGCACTGTCATGTACAAGACATAGCTTCAATCCCCAAATCCAGCTTCTGCTCCTCAGTTGGGGGAGGGGGCAAGGTGCAGCACCGGGGGACCCAGGCACAGCGCCAAAGACCAAAATCACAGGAGGCAGTTCCATAACTGGACACCTCCATTTAGGTGCCCTGAGGCTGTGTGGTAGAAGCTTATTTTATAACAGAACCTAGGTGCCTAGGTAAGGTTCCATGATAGAATCCTAGTGTCACCTGGTATTGGTGTGCTTAAAATTTAGACACGTCCACTTATGCCAGTCGTAGACCTGGTGTAAGTGCAGGAACCTGAGTGGCCCTTTTACAGAGGGCTTCTTACCGCATGCTAATCTGGAACTACCACTGGCCGAACGCAGGCACCAGTGGTAATTCCAGCCCCGGTATATGCGCCATTTGCCACGCTATGGAAAACAGTTAGCTATTTTCCAGTGCGTTGCTAGCCCAGCAGTAATCAGGCAGCACTGTGCGCTATCCGGTTACTATGGGATAGCGCAGGAGCCCTTAACGCCACCTCAATGGATGGCATTAAGTGCTTCTCCCATATGGCCACGTGATACGTGAAATCTTACCTCATGGCCATGCCATTTTTTGGCCTTTGTACCCACTGCGGTAAAAAGGCCTGTAGCACACTGCAAAAAGCCCCCCCCCCCCCCCCCCCCCCGCTGCTAGTGCAGGGCCTCTTTTACTGCAGCTTGGTAAAAGGACTCCGAAATGCACATAATTTGCAGTCTTCTATAAGTTATGCATGTAAGTGTGAGCTCTAGCTATGTCCTGCCCATGTCCTCTCAAACACTATAAATGACACTCAAAATTCGGCACCTGGAAAAAAAATCGGTGCTATGCGTGATTCTGGAAAGGGCGCTCACCCTTTATATAATAGCATATACAGTAATACCTCGGTTTTTGTTGACTTCGGTTATCGTCGGTTTCGGTTTTTGTCGATTTTTTCAACGAAAAATTTGTCTCGAATTTCATTGGCTTGCCCACGTGATCTCGCTGCTAATTTTGCGAAAACAAATGGCGACCCACGTGTTCTTCTGCTCATTGATTCATATGGAAATAATTGCCTCCGTTTTCATCGGTTTTAGATTTCGCTGATTGTTTTCAGACGGATTATCGATGAAAACCCAGGTATCACTATAGTGCCAATTCCCGTGCCTAATTTTAGGCACCAGACTTCCGCCTGCTAAAACCTGGTGTATAGGCTGGTACCCAAGTTAGGTGCACTGATATGAGCGCAGCTTTTCAGAATGCCCTGACACGCCCGTGGCCATAACCCCTTTTGAGTTACAAGCTAGTAGAGTTAGGTGCCAGGCCTTATAGAATAGCATGCAGTCAGATGCACACGCAAATTTTAATGAGTGCAAATTAACTTCTATGATTGGTTATTAGCACCCAGTTATTGATAGTTAAAGGTTTCGTTACTCAATTAATTTGCGCGCACATTTTCAGCATGCACACAAATTTGGGTTCACAGATCTTGGCCCCATATATATAATCTGAGAGTATGTAATTTAAACAGGTAATAGCAGAATAGCATTTAAGAGCTCTGTTTACTAAGGTGCGCTAGCGTTTTTAGTGTGTGCACAAAATTAGCGTGTGCTGTGTAGGCGCCCATAGGAATATTTTGGGCACATACACAGTTAGCGCATGCTAATGGTTAGCGCGCGCTAAAAGCACTAACGTGCCTGTACTGCGGCTTAGTAAACGGGGCGCAAGGAGGGGCATAATCGAACAGGGATGACCATCTCTAAGGACGTCCCTGTGAATGGGCGGGACATCCCGTATTATCGAAACAAGATGGGCGTCCATCTTTCGTTTCGATAATACGGTCGGGGATGCCCAAATCTCAACATTTAGGTCTACCTTAGAGATAGTCGACCTAAATGTTGAGATGGTCGACCTTAGAGATGGGCAACCTCGGTTTTCGCCGATAATGGAAACCGAGGATGCCCATCTCAAAAAAGACCAAATCCAATGCATTTGGTCATGGGAGGAGCCAGCATTCGTAGTGCACTGGTCCCCTCACATGCCAGGACACCAACTGGGCACCCTAGGGGGCACTGCAGTATACTTCACAAATTGCTCCCAGGTACATAGCTCCCTTACCTTTGGTGCTGAGCCCCCCCCCCTAAAAAAAACCACTCTCCACAACTGTACACCACTACCATAGCCCTAAGGGATGAAGGGGGGGCACCTATATGTGGGTACAGTGGCTTTTGGGTGGGTTTTGGAGGGCTCACATTTACCACCACAAGTGTAACAGGTGGGGGCAATGGGCCTGGGTCCACCTGCCTGAAGTGCACTGCACCCACTAAAAACTGCTCCAGGGACCTGCATACTGCTGTGATGGAGCTGGGTATGACATTTGAGGCTGGCAAAAATGTTTTTTAATTTTTTTGGGTGGAAGGGGGTTGGTGACCACTGGGAGAGTAAGGGGAGGTCATCTCTGATTCCCTCCAGTGGTCAACTGATCAGTTTGTGCACCTTTTCGAGGCTTGGTCGTGAAAAAAAAGGGACCAAGTAAAGTCTTCCAAGTGCTCGTCAGGGACACCCTTCTTTTTCCCATTATCGGCCGAGGACGCTCATCTCTTAATCACGCCCACGTCCCACCTTTGCTACGCTGCCGACACGCCCCCGTGAACTTTGGTCATCCCCGCGACGGAATGCAGTTGAGGACGCCCAAAATCGGCTTTCGATTATGCTGATTTGAGCGACCCTGAGAGGAGGACGCCCATCTCCCGATTTGTGTCGAAAGATGGGCGCCCTTCTCTTTCAATTATGCCCCTTTAAGTGTCCTACTAGCACTTAACATGGATATGTGCACACACATATATGCTTAAGTGCCAGTATTCTAAACATTTAATCATACCACACGCTTCAGTGGCAAGATTAAATGGAGGACGTTCTTATCATAAAGGGGGGAAACCCTGCACAGCTGCAACTGAAGGTGCATGGTACCATAGTCCAGTAAAGGCTGGTTCTGATTGAGGTAGATGCCAAAAGGACCAGGAGGAAATTACCCTGCCAAAATCAAAATGAAGAGGCACAAGTGAGTGAACTCTGTAAATACATACCTTACAATTTACTGATCAACAGAAACTCTTCTGTGCAAATGTATCCCAACACATCTTGCGTCGTTTGTCATAATAAGGCCCCCCAACCTGAACAAATAAACATACCCTATTTGTGGAAACTTGAATCCTTTGTCCCATACGTAAGATTTATTTTCATAAAAATGAATGACTCCATTACACACTCTTGGCTGTGTTTTACTGCAGCACTTGTGCATAAATAAATCTCATGCACACTATCAGGAGCTAGATGTTTTATACCGCTGAGACATTTATAACTACTCTGTCTGATATCAGTTTTTATAACTATTCTTCCATTGTCATTTGCCCCACCTACTCCATAAGCCAAATTCTGAAACATAATAAAAAGAAAAACATCATTTTAAGGAGCTCCATCCATATTTATATTCTGTTTATGATTGCTTAAGGGGGTTATTTTTTAGAAGCATCTCCACATATGAATACCAGCATTTCCACATGTAGATCACGCACACATGTAAAAGGCAATTTCAGAAAGCTGCTATTTATACACGGAGATCCACACCGCACAGAGATTTCAAGGGGGTATGATTTGTGCACACCTTGGGCAAGACAAAAATCTATTTATGTATTCCTCATTTTACTTCAGGAATACTTGGGTATGGGGAAAAATCTCTCCTTTAGATTTCATGTCAGCTCAAAGGCATGTACAGAGTTTTTGAAAAGTGGTTATTTTAGCCAGGGCTTTACGTGTGTGATTAACAGAATAAAAATTGCAGCCTCCTTACTTAGGGGATCTTTTACAAAGCGTCAGTAAGCCCGTGGGCTTACTGAATACTAAATCAGGGCTACCGCTTGTCCAGTGCAGCCACCGGCGGTAGTTACACCCCGAGTATGCCATTTTTTTGGGGGGGGGGGGAATAAAACCCCCAAAATGGCTTCTGCAGCAGTAATTCAGCGGCAATTGGGCATCGTTGTGCGCTGCCCGGTTACCGCCGGGTTACCGTGGGAACCCTTATCACTACCTCAACAGGTGGCGGTAAGGGCTCCCCACCACATGGCCACACGGTAAGAGTTCTTTTACCACGTGGCCATGTTTGTCTGGGGGCTTTTTACCAGCTGCAGTAAAAAGGGCCCTGGCGCATCAGAAAAACAGCGCATGCCACTAGCACAGGACCCCTTTTTGCCGCAGCTTAGTAAAAGGACTCCCTAATTAGCATAACTTATCGAGTCGATATTCAAATCAATTTAGGCAGCCTGTTCAGGACGAACTACTAATTTTCAGTGGCACTTAACTGGTTAGTGCCGAACTGAAAATCAGCTATTTTGGGTTGTTCTGGGGGTGGAGTCCGCAGTTGGCCGGTTACATGTCGATATTAGCACTTAACCGGCCAGGGTTACTGTAGAAATAGGACCGCGATCGCCAGTTCCGGTATGAGAAATACAGAGTGGTATTGAGTTAGAGATCATGAGTGACAGAGTAAATTAGGTAATTAAGGAGGAAGAGTTAAGTTTTGCCCAGTTCTGGTATAAGTTTCCTTGTGTTGCAGGGTTCAAGTGTTTAGGTTGGATCATTGTGGAATGCCTTTTTGAACAAGTTGGTTTTTAATGATTTCCTCTCCCTACAGCGGACGCTCTAGTGTAATTCCTGTCAACTGAGCTCTGGTTCTCTTACTCTGTCTGTGCTCGTGACACAGTGTGTATTTTGAGGAGTTTTGCTTGCTCTCCTTTTGTTTGTGATCTTTGTGTGTGTGCTGGTTTGTAACCAGCGTGTCCTTGATTGCTTCTCTGCAGTGCAGCTGGGTCTGGCCTCTGCCTCGTTTCTCCCTTCCTCTGTTAGGCAGCCTTTCTGTCCAAGAGAATTGGCTACATTTCTCTTACCAGAAGAACTTTGCTGCAAACATCACGAACTGCAGGTGCAGTTCACGCGAGCGTTGCACATTGACCTTTGGGTCACATATGCACTTGCATCTACTTGAACACTGAATCCCAGTTCATCCCTTAGACTGATGCAGATGTTGTATGCGAAACACAGCCCATATCGGGTCATATAGAAGTGTAATAAACGATTGCTAACACCAGCTACCTTTGGTCTAGGACTTCTCCACTGTGCTTTTGTGCTTTGCAGTCATGGGGAACCACAACCGAGCAGATATAATGTGTGCATGGGCATTTGCTTGGTATTGGAGCTAGTTTTGGGGAGATGGTGAGGTAGTTTCATGGAATTTGGTTATAGCTGTGTGTTAGATGGTGATTGATTGGACTTAATAAAATGTATACAATAGATGTCCTGTTATGAAATTATTCCCTTTGGGGCGCTTTTACTAAATCTTTAACCCTTTTGCGAGCACTAGCCATGCGGTATTTAATTTTTTTTTTAATGTATTTTTGGAAGAGGCGTGTCGGGGGTGAAGAATGGGTGTGGAAGCGCTATCCAAATAGCGCACTCACATTAGCTAATTGAATAACGCAGGGTTAGTGCGGGAGCCCTTAATGCCTCCTAAATAAAAATATCAAAAATGCCCTGCTTTACGGATGCTCTAGAAATAGGCTCACTGTGCGTTACGGCCTACTAAGTCCATTTCGTAGCACATCTTAGTAAAAGGGCCCCTAGGATGACTGCATTATGATTTTCAAAATTAATTTTCACTGTGAATCAAAAATGTTGTCTCTGAAATTCACTCTTTGGATGTCGTCTTGCCAGATAACATTATGGGCTCTGTTTACTAAGGTGCGCTAGCGTTTTTAGCGCATGCACAAAATTAGCGCGCGCTAACTATGTAGGCATCCATAGGAATATTGTGGGCACCTACACAGTTAGCGTGCGCTAAAAACACTAACGCGCCTCTAGCGCGGCTTAGTAAACTGGGTCCTGTGGTTTTTTTTAAATCAAAAAAGTCTGAACATAAAATAATTTCCTCTTTTATGAATCATGGTATGCATTTTTTATCACAATAGCTACAAGTTTCAGCATTTAAAAGACCTTAAAGTTGCAATGGGTATGGATCTTAAAGAAAACTAATAAAGAATTATTCTTCGAGAAGCCTGGAGAGTTGAAAAGCTACTATTGACAGCCATAAAAAAACTGATTTGATTGGGAATTCTTCTCTACTTATTCCCACCCTTTTTCTTGTGGGTTAGCTTTTGAATTCTACCACAATAATGCTAAAAAGAAAGGTAATTCACAGGCTTATCCTCAGCAGCTCAGCCCTTGATCAGGCCCTTCAAGGTTTGGGCAGAGAGGAATGCTGACATTGTTTTGGTAATTGCGAGTGGGTGCCTGATATGACTTGGAAAGAATATTAAGGCCAAAGAATGCATCCATCATCTGCCTTCTCTTGGGCAGCACTTACTAATACTTTTTTTTTAATTTGGATTTTGCTCACACCTTTTTCAAGGTGAGTTACATTCAAGTACACTGGGTATTTCCTCTGTCCCTGGAGGGCTCAAGAACTAATTTTATACCTGAGGCAATGGAGGGTTAAATGGTGTTTGCCCAAGATCAGTGGGATTTGAACCAGCCACCTCTGGATGTCAAGAGTGGTGCACTAACTCCTAGGCCACTCCTCCACTCCACTTGCGAGATCCTCTGCTGATGCAACCTCAGATGGAGGAGCAGGTGGAAGGGATTCAGCTGAAGTGCCTGGAAATGAATCCCTAAAGGGAACCACAGATATAGAGGAGGAATCTGTGGCGTTTGATGGAATTTGAACTGGATGGATGGAAGTAAGCATGAATCTGAGATTGCTGGCTTCTAACATTTCAGCAGCCACAAAAAGTAACTCTCATTGATGTGGTTTCACAAATCTTCAGTGAGCAAGAGACAGCACTGATGAAACAAACAGTTGTCACCTTAGAAGCAGCGATGTAGCCATGGGGGAGCCCCAGGGGCCTGGGACCCTCCATCTTTGGGCTCAGGCCCCCTATAAAATTGCAGTACCGGATGAATGGCTGGTTGAAGAACCCTGCCGGTTTCCTCGCTGCTTGAGCATGGGCGAGGGTTTGACCAGTGAATCTCTTTATCTGGCAGGGCCTAGGCATCTCTGCCAGCAAAGGTATGAGAAGGGGGTGGGGAAGTTGGGGGGAGAGAAGAGCTGAGAAGAAATGTTTGGTCTCACCCCACCCCAAAATTGGAATTTTGGCTACACCCCTGCTTAGAAGGTATCCAGGCTGCAGTTACAACACTAAAAAGGTTAGTGGTCTATTTGTACTAAAGATATACCCCTTAATTCTTGAAAGTAGCTTGCCCAAATTTCTGACTAGCATAAAACTTTGCACAAGCACCTAATAGAATAAGGTCAGTTGCGTGCATAACTTAATAGACTAGTTAGATGCTAATTGGCCTTAACAACCAATTATTGAGTATAATTGATGTTAATTGGCACTAATTGGCAGTTATACACATAACTACCCTTAGTCAGTATTCTATAAGTTGTGTGCACAAATTGCAGAGCACACAACTCCAAAGGGGGAGGGGGCCGTGGATCTGGGAAAGGCACGGGCAAGTCAGGGGTGTGTCAGGTAGATATGTGCACAGGTTATAGAATACTAGATTTATGTGCCTAACTGCCTGCAGTTAGATGCAAGCATTTACACCAGCCATTATAGAATCTGCACCTTACTTTGGGGTTCTATTACTAAAGGGTTGCCATACGGCAACCTGGAAATACCACTGGCCCAAAGCAGATGGCGGCAGTAGCTCCACTCCATCGCACGTCATTTCCAGCACTAGCGAAACTATTAAGAAAATATTTCCGCAGGGGGTTACCTAGTGGTAATCGGGCAGCATCGTGTGCTGCTCAGTTACCGCTGGGTTAGCGCAGGATCCCTTACTGCTGGTGGTAAGTGCTGCCCCCAAAATGGCCACAAGGCGAGTGCGAACTTACTGCACAGCCATTCTTTTTTTCAGCCTTTTTACCCACTGTAGTAAAAGGTCCCTGGCACGTGGCAAAAATGGCCACTGCTGCTAGCAAAGGGCCCCTTTTACCGCAGTTTAGTAAACTATCGAGAATTAATCCCATAGGGTCTAATTTTATAAAGGATTTTTTTTGCATGTAAACAGTTTTAATGTGCTTAAAACTTAAAAGGCCTCTTATAAAACTACTCCACGGATACCCCTGTTGACCCGTTTCTATAAATGGCACTGAAAATTGAATGCACAATTTTGGGCACGCAATTTAAGTAACAAGCCAATTATCGCCCACCAATTATCAGCATTAATTGGTAATTTGAAGTTACACGCGCATCTTGCTAAACACTATTCTATAAAGATGTCCACATAACTTTCTCAGCAATCAACTCAAAGGGAAGTGTGATTGTGAGAGGGGCATGGGTGAGTCAGGGCATTCACTAAAGATGCATGCAGTATTATAGTATACAGCAGTGCTGGCCCAAGGCAAGATGCCCCCTGAGGCGGAGCTAAGAGGCCACCCCCACAGGCCGAGATGCCGCTCCCCACCCCATGCCGAGATGCCTCCACCTCCCAAGCCGAGGTGCTGCCCCCTTCCTACCTCCAGCCCATTCGCGGAGTTGACCTGTTTCGTTACATTCCAAACCCGGCAGCGATTCCAATAAGCTGCCCTGCTGCTGGCACCAGCCTCTTCCCTTTACTGCAGCTGCCTGAGCTTCTGATGAAACAGGAAGATACATCAGAGAGGCGGCCGCAGTAAAGGGAAGAGGCAGGTGCCAGCGGTAGGGCAGCGTATGGCTGAATATCGGCCAGACCAGCATAAGCTCCAGATTACCAGGCCACCCAAAGTTATCCCTGATTTCAATGCCAGTGCCCGGATATGGCCAGGCACTGAATATCGGGAGAAAATTTAGCTGGCGACGATCAGTGTTTAAAAAAACATTGACCACCGCCGGCTGAATATTGGGGGGTGCATGCATAAATTTGGGCATATGTCCAATTTGCATGTGCAATTTAATTGAATAATGAGCCAATTCACACCAATAATTGAGATCTTAACAAGTAACTATTGGTGTGGGATCCATGCATAAATTTTATGCATGTGTCCAAAAAGGGGGCACAGCCATGGGAGGGTCATGGGTGGATCAGAGGTTTTCCTTTAATTTCCATGCATTGATATCGAATAAAGGCAATCCAAAACCTAATTTAGGCACGGGGATTTATAACAAGGTTTCATTGGTGGAAATGGTCATGCCTAAATGTAGTTGTGGTTCCTGGAACTAAGCACTATTCTATAAACACTGCCAAATTTTCAGCGCCATCTTTAGAATAGCACCAAGCGCTATTTTTTCGGCACCATTTATAAAATTTACTTCAATGTTTGTAAAAGCATGAACAGTGACAAGAATATATGCAGTTTTATGCAACTCAGTTGTAGACGTGTTTCAGAGTACAGTATGGGTGGAGTTGTGAATTTAGTGCATTATTCATAAAATATACACATATGTTACATGCATACATTTACACCCACTCCAGAGCAGGCATAACTGACCACAGCTTTTTATACATGCAACTTCTGTGGGTTTGGTGGGGTAATTTTATTAGAGTTATTTGGGTTTCTTAATTTATAAAGTTTTGTTATCAATTGTTGTATACTTTTTTTTATTGATTATAAACTGCTTAATACTGCAAGGAGAAGTGATATATCAAATGAACAATTGGAATGGAATGAAAATGGAAAAATAGGCAGGACAAGAAAGGACTAAAAGGCTCCATGAGGGAAGGTAAAGTAGGGGGGGGGGGGGGGAGTTATCAATCTGAGCAACTACTAAGTCGGCTTAATTTGCCACAAGTGGTAGTGTTTTACCCCAAGTCGGGTTATTTTAGCAAAGGGTCTCATTGCACTTGTGGTAAAATAACCCGACTTAATAGCAGCCCACGTTGATAACTTCTCACCCTTAGTACTATATAATCTCACATTACAGTGCTGTGTAAAAGGCTTCACACCTTAACTTTTCACACTCTGCTAACAAAATGCAATTCATGCCAGAATTCATTTCAATGCAAGTTATGTTAAAGTAGGAGTTCGTTTCACCAATCGATCCAACATATTCTACACTTTCAACATAAGAATAGTGGTAGAAATTGCCAAAAAGTAAATAAAATGAGAAACCAAAATATCTTAATGTCTTACACACTTTTTTTCAACAGGAAAACAAAAGGGAGGAGGAAAACCCTCACGTTGAACAAAAGTAATAGACAAAAAAGTGAGGATGTTTTTTAGCTGTTGATATTAAAGACTTCCTGATACCCTCCTTGAGCTGTCCTCACTTTTTTTTGTCCGTTACACACTTTTTTCCACATCAAGCTCCAATTAGCTCCATTTCAAAAACTGTTTTAACAAGGCCTATAAGTCAAACACAACCCACCTGTGTCCAGTTACAGCAGTTGAGCTCATTCAAATACTCCTAAGATGAAGAATCAAGCTACTTCTGTTGTATGAAGTGAATCCGAAGGAAAGGTCTAAACATGCCAAACCCAGAGCTTCCAAGAGAATTCCAGGACAAAGATATTAGAGTTTAGAAGCAGATTATATTATAACTACATTTTGATGTGTTTTTGAAGAAACCTTGGAGCATTGTGGGGCCCACGTGAAAACAGTTTGGTAACATCAAAACACTGCCTCAGTCAGGCTGTCCCTCTAATGAAAGTAGTCATGGATTAAGGAAACTGCTGTTGGAAGTCACTGTGAAACCTAAGATTACTTAAAAAAAACTACAGATGTTTCTAGCAGAGACTGGGGAAAACGTTGACCATTCAACAACTTCAAGATTACTCAACAAATGTAGCCTGTATGGGACGGCATCAAGAAGGAAGGCACTACAGAAGAAAAGCCATATGATGTGCCACATAGAGGGGCATTTTCGATAAGACGTCTAAGTATGACTTTGGACGTTTTGTGCTAAATATCCCAATCCGAATAGGAAACAGCCATTTTCGAAAATGGCCACATGGACATCCTAGGAGAGCAATGGGACACCTTAGAGGGCACTGCAGTGGACTTCATATAAAAGCTTCTAAGTACACATCTCACCATTACCCCCCTTATAATGTATGCTGAGCCCTCCAAAACCCACCAAAAACCTAGTGTACCCAACTGTACACCACTATATTAGCCCTTATGGGTGAATGGGTCACATATATGTGGGTACAGTAGGTTTAGAGGAAGCCACCACAAGGGTAACAGATAGAGTGGGATATAGGCTGGGTTCTCCTCTCCATAGTGCACTTCATTGACCACTACACTACTCCATGGACCTGCTTGCTGCTCTAATAGATCTTGCTGTAACACTTGAAGTTGTCATAGAGGCTGCTAAGCTAAGTAATATGTTAATCACATCTTTGGGGGATGGGTCATCCCCGATTTCCTCCAGTGGTCATCTGGTCATTTAGGGCACCTTTTTGCCCTAAGTGATTAGAAGTAGCCTAGTGGTTAGTGCAGCAGACCTTGATCCCAGGGAACTGGGTTCAATTCCCACTGCAGCTCCTTGTGTCTCTGGGCAAGTCACTTAACCCTGCATTGCCCCAGGTACAAATAAATACCTGTATGTACTATGTAAAGCACTTTGAATGTAGCTGCATAAACCACAGAAAGATGGTATATCAAGTCCCATTTCTCTTATTTGTTCTAAAATCAGATCTAGACCAAAATGTTGAAGTTTCAGTCCTAGACATTTTCTTTATGTTCCATTATGGCTGTAAAATGTCCAAGTGTTAGGAACACCCTAATATGCCCTCTTGTGATTTGAGCACACTGCAGATGAATTGCATTGATAAATGTCTGCAAAATAGGTTTCCAAATAACGATTTGGATGTTTTGAGAAGAAATTTGTCCAAATGCTGCTTTATGACGCTTTTTGAATGCTTTTCTCTTTCGAAAATGAGCCCTACAGAATTTACAAAAAGAAACACTTAAGGGGCAGTGCACACATGTGGGAGATTTGTGATTTGATGAGACAAAGAGAATCATTCTGATCTCATCGTTAAACAATACGTGTGTCATAAAACAATCATTATTTATTTTGCTCACACCTTTTTCACTGGTAGCTCAACATGAGTTACATTCAGGCACACTGGGTATTTCTCTGTCCCTTTTTAACAATCCCTATGTCACAATTTAATTTTGTACCTGAGTCAATAGAGGGTTAAATGACTTGCTCAAGATCACAAGGAGCAGCAGTGGGATTTGAACCAGCCACCTCTGGATGTCAACACTGGTGCTCTAACCACTAGACTACTCCTCCATCACCCTGCTAACACCATTCCTACAGTAAAGAATGCTAGTGGCATTATGCTGGGTGGATGCTTTGCAATAGTAGAAACAGGGAGGCCTGTAAAGATCCAGGGAGAGAAGGATATATGAGGTACAGGAGGAAAATGTATTCTAGTCTTCCTGAGACTTGCAACTGGGGCGAAGATTCATCTTTGAACAGGATAATAATCATAAACAAAAATGAAAAGGAACAGTGGAGTAGCTCAACAAAACGGACTGAAGGGCCCTTTTACTAAACTACATTAACCCCTAGCTGTTCACGCAGAAACCCAAGCATATTCCATAACAATGCACATAACCTAACTGGTTAACAAGCCAATCAGTGCTGTTAATTGGGTGTTAACAAGCAATTATCAGCACTAATTGACATTAATTAGAACGTATGCACAGAACAAGCTAAGCGCATTCTACCCGGGTGATTGCCGCGAGCGACAAACATCTGCAGAAATATCCAATCGGGTGATTCCACTGTAGCACTATGTAGCTCCCCTAACTTTAGGCGGACGTTTGTGGGTCGTGGCAATCACCCGGGTGGTATAAGCTAAGTGGAATTTTTCCTGTGCACAAGTAGTATTTTGTATATTTTTCAGTGTGATATATATGACATTAACCCTGTAGATTATTGGTCTTTGTATATTCTCCTCTGTTTTTTGGCTGCAGTGTTTTTTTTTTTTTCTCTGAGTTGGAGTTGTGTTCCACTGCAGTTTGTTTCAGAGGATAATTGAAACCTGTGATAAGAGCCATTTAAGGGGGAAGACCATCTCTGTAGGCGCCCCTGGCTTTTGAGGTTTCCCTTTTTAAAATAGATTCTTTATAGATAATCTCTAGGGTTACTGTTATGTTCTAGGACAAATTTTTTGATTCCTGAAAAATAGGTGCCAGGAAAAATCAGCATTCAGAGCTATTCTATAAAGGGTGCTCTGGGATGAACGCCTTTTCTAGTATAGCGCCTAGCGAGGATTTGCACACCCAACTTTGAGCACGAGGACTTATACCAACTGAAACCTGGTGTAAATCCTAGCACAGAAGTTGAATGTGTCTTTAGTGAACGCCCCTGACCTGCCCATGCTCCTCCCATGGCCACACCCCTTTTGGGACACATGGATTTGGATGCAGATCTTACGGTGGTGGAGATTTTTTATGCCTATGGTGGAATAAAAGAAGTCAGTTTTGTGCATGACTTATTCAACCATCAAATGGTTAAACACCCTCTGTGTTCACTTAAGATGTCATTCTGTGTATGTGTATGTTGATAGGGGTTTGTTATAATAATTATTTTGATATATAAATTTATGTCTGGAGCATAGTAAATAAGAGAGGAATAAAAGAAGTGTAATAAAAACACTCAAATAAATCTCTGAGGCTTTTTCCTCCATACTCATATTGTCATGTTCAAAAATTTCTCAATAGTTGTTTGTGGGATGGTTTTCTGAATCAGTGATATTTTGTCCCCCATTCTCATTATATTGATGTGTAACTACCCAGTAAGTGCCGGAGTGGTCTGGGGTGAAGTCAAGGCAGTGCCTGGAGCTACCTAGTCAGCAGTACCCAGTTAACTCTCTGGTTAACTTGGGGCAGCAAAAAGGCTGACCTAAATTAAACAGGAAATTATCTTGGTACCATACCCACCACTGACTATTGGCAGTACCCTCTACCACCCAGCAGGTCACAGATTGCCTGAATATTAAGTGCTGGTACCCAGATAGTTGCTGGCACTGAGCATCCAGGTGCAATAAAACACTGATCACTGCCAGCCAAATATTACCCCCTAGGTCTTCAATCCTTTCTCCACAATAACATGCAAATTGTTAGACAGCCCAAAATAATCCATCCAAAATGGGGATTGACTTTGGAGCTTTCCCAGGGGTGGTGCCATTCTGACATTTAGGATTTAGATTCTACATATGGCGCCTGAAAATTCAGCACCAAAAAAAATATGCCTATGTGTATTCTATAAAGTATGCCTAGATTGAGGCGTACTTTATAGAATACATCTAAATATCAGTGTGGTTTATAGAATACGCCAAGCAGCCATCCACATAACTACGTTTCGTCGTAGGTATTTATGCTAAGTAAGAGTTGATGTAAATGCCAACACCTAAATTAGATGTGCATAGATTTTAGAAAGGCCCATGGACACGCCCCCTTTTTTGCTATGCACATTAGAATTCACATGTATCACTTTACAGAATACGCTTAGACAGTTGTGTGTGTAAATTCTAATTAATGCCAATTAGTGTCAGAAGTGACAATTATCGATGCTGACTGCCTTGTTAATTAAGTTGCGTACGCAAATCCAGAATATGACTGGATTTGCATACACAACTTAAGTCATGCTATACAGAATCTGGGGGTTGCTACACTTCTAAATTAAACTTCTAAGTGGGTTACACAAATAGCAGATATTTATCCTGATTTTGGATAGGGTGCCTAGGTGGGAAATAATGTCCCAGTTGGGTTGTTCACACTTTCCCATGTATTTTGCATAAAGATCTGCTGAATGTAGAGTCTTTTGTAGAATATATATAAAGATGAATGAATATACATAAGAAACAAAATGCATTCAAAAAAAGAAAGCATTACTACTGTTATTTATCATTTCTATACATTTTATGCAGGTACCTTCTCTGTCCCTAGTGGGCTCACAATCTAAATTTTGTACCAATTATTGACTTTAATTAGCACCAATTAGGATTCGCACATTCATCTGGCTGTGCGCAGTTCTGTAATACTGGGCACCTAAATCCCATAATGCACAACCCAAAAGGGAGTGTGGCCACGGGTAGGTCATGGGTATTCCAAAAGTTTGCACACAGTATTAGAGAACATTGAGTTTCTGTGCCCAACTTGGGTGCAGAGATTTACACTAGATTTCAGCAGGTGTAAGCCTGGCACCCAGAGCTGGGGGCAGAAGCCAGCACTATTTAATAAAGGGCGCACACACTTTTTACATTACCGCTTAGCACTGAACTTTTTCAGTGCCGATTTTTGAATATCATTTATAGAATTTCCCCCTATCCGCCCCAATTCTATAAAAGTTGCCACAAATTGAATATGCAAATTTGCACATGCAATTTAATTGAATAATGAGCTAATTGGCACAGATTAGATTTAATTGGCATTTGCATGTGCTATGAAAAAGGGGATGCAGAAATGGGAGGGTTATGGGCATAATGGGGGTGTTCCTAAAATCATTGTGCAAATATTCTTGAGATTTTCGCATCGCAACTCGCTCGCTCTTAAGGAGGAACTGTGCATTTCTTTATGCCATTATCTTCCTGAGTGTTACCCATCTAACCATTGAATACTCCTTTGGAAGAAAAGATTGTGTATCCCTTAGTGTTTTTCCCCAGTGTGCCAATCACCCCAAAGATTGAAACACTTCCGGAAGACTCCTGAGGAAGGCGCTACGGCGCCGAAACACGGCTGTGTTGAGTCACCTATTCACAATAAAAATCATTGTTTTAACTAATTTATACGTCTGCCCCATTGTTTGAATAGAGCCTATTTTCCCCACCCCTTTTTTTGTTTTCGCTTTTTTTGTCCTGTGGGGATCAAGTGCACCTCCACACTCCGTGTGGTTTTTCTCTGCGCTGTTACAGAATAACACAGATTTGCACCGTGTTTCAATTGGAGCAAATGACCATGCCTAAAGTTAGGTGTGATTCCTGGGTGTAAATGCTATTCTAATTTTAAGTGTGGCTTATAGAATAGCGCTGTGTTCGGTGCCATGTATAGAATCTAGCTCTATGCGTATATTCAGTGGCACAGCCTAAATGGATAGCACTGCTGAATTTAGGTACAATTTGAAATTACATTTGGCTGAGTGGGTGAATATTGATCATCATATATACTTGGCACCTGTGGACTTTGCATCTAAGTTTCAAAGGGAAAGTATGTGCATTGAAATTTGCTACAGGTAAAATATACCCACTGTAAAGAAAATGAAACAGATTAGAAAATACAATCCATGCGCATTTATTTCAAATCCCAGCCAGAATGTGCCCCCTGTGCTATAGAATCCTGTGTGTGCTTTTTCCCAGATTGAGGGAGAGTAAATTTCAAACAATTTACCCAGGGAAATAATGATTTAAGCAGGTAAATGTCTTTGAAGCTTGTCCTTGTAACTTAAGTCTAATGAAGTACTGACACAGGCGCTGTTGAACATTAAGGGTACTGGTATTGAACAGAGCAGTAGTACTGTGTAGTATATAGTGTACTGTAAGTCATTGGCCTCTTGCACTTCATTTTGTTGCTATAAAGGTAAAACACCACATTGTAATGCTGATGTTTTTCTTTTACTCCGGGGTGCTGGCAAGTAACATGAACGTATGGCACATCGAGCTCTGTCACTCCACTGTGTTGTCTGGGCTAAAAATCCACAAAGGCAGTTTTGTACATGACTTATTTAACCATCAAATGGTTAAACACCCTCTGTGTTCGCTTAAGATGTCACTCTGCAGAGCTGCCAAAATATTTTGATGGCTTGCACAAGATCTGGTTGGCACAGTGTTCCTCCTTCCTATGAATGAGAGTATTTGGGCTCTTGCAATGAATAATGTATTACCAAGGCGCCCCCTACTGGCCAGCTGAGCTGTAACTGTGATACAGACGGGGCAAAGTTTCAAAGACAGAAGGCTGTGAATTACGGTCAAACAAATCTTGAAGAATAATCCTTATTATGTATTGTGAGAGAGGTTTTAAATGCTGGGCATAAGTGGAACTTTATTTATTTCCAGTAAACACCCCAGCACGACCTTTTCTTAAATATTTTGCCCATTTTCCAATTTACTGATTAATTTGTTGAGAAGGCAATCCACATAAAGCAACATTGTGGGGTCAGTTTTCAAACATATTTGGATAGATAACAAATGAGGATAAAGGTTTCTCTCCATCAGTGGCTAAATCTAGGCTCTAGGTGACTAGATTGAGCTGCTCAGAAGTCAGTGGTCCCAGAGGCAAGACTGAGATGCAGAGAGGAAGTTAGCTGCATGGCACTGGTTTTTAAGAAGTTAATTTAGCTTAGAAAATCTAGAAATGGTAAGATCATTTTCAGTTGTGACAAAGCCAGTTAGGTTACAGTTGAAAAATCAGCTTCAGACAGCCTGATAATACATAGCCAGCCATCTTAAGCGCTGTGCCCTGTCCTGAAAACCTAGTGGTGTGCACGGATTTTTTTCTTTCTTTCTTTTGTTTTTCATTTTGTTTCCATTTTTTGTTAGATTTTGCTTTAAGTATTGTCTCATTTCGTGTGTTCTTTTCATTATTATCACACACTATTCTACCTAACGCATACTAAAAGAAAAGTCTATAAATCATTATTAAGATGGACTTGGGGAAAATCCACTGCTTATTTCTAGGATAAGCAGCATAAAATCTGTTTTGTACTGTTTTGGGATCTTGCCAGGTACTTGTAACCTGGATTGGCCACCGTTGGAAACAGGATGCTGGGCTTGATGGACCTTTGGTCTGTCCCAGTACGGCAACAATTATGTTCGTATGCTCTTATTCTATTTATGATGAAGATATCCAACGCATCCCACCAAATATTTCATAGAGCCCTGAAAACCTTAGGGGTGCACCTTACATATAGAAACCATTTTAATGTAAGGATTTACAGCACCCACCTCGTCATCGGTTCTCAAAGGGTTCAAAAGCCAATTTGTGATCAATTATTTTCTAAATTTCACACCTTCATTCATTATATCGATTCAAAGACACTTTAGAATATAACTTCTTAAAACTTGTACTTATCTTGGACAGAGCGTAAATCAGGCAGGGGACTTGACTATTCCTTTCCTGAAAGTCCCCTGGTGCTTCCTTGTGTTTTTACTTCAACCATTTGCACATTCTTAAAACCTATGTCTTTGCTTTCAACTAGGTTGCACAGGCACAGAGAGACACAGCAACATGTCCAAGGTCACACACAGACTCTCTTATTCATGTCCCAGGATTTATCCTGCATCATAGTCCAATGTTTCACACACTAGGTCATTCCTCCTACCCAAAGGCATCATAATTTGTGTATTTCTGGAGGATTATGCTGTGTGTTGGACAGGTGAAGTCACTCAGCCTGAGGCCTTATGTCTCACCGCATACCTGAACTCTGCAATAATCTCAGGGGCATTTTGTTGCTTAACTCTATTTTGCAGCAGCTTTAGAGATGTTAAGTGTTAGTCACAGAAAGCCCAGCTCTTCAGTAATTTCGAGAACTGGAGATATTTCTGTGCTCTGCTCCACAAGTATCTGGTTCATGACCTAGTCAAATCAGTGCAAAAGGTCACAGAGATATGTGGTATGAACCATGTAGGTCAAAAAGGCGAAAAATAATAATAGAAATTACCTGTACATGTTAAACAAGTACACTGGCTACTAGTACCTTACAGAGATACATTTCATACTCTACCTTTGATTTTCAAGGTCCTCTGCCAAAATGGGCCAGATTATTTAAAGACTAAGTTAGGCCTCTATGCACTTTTGAAACCTCTAAGGTCCTGTCAAGGAGCATCACTATCTGAATCCTCATCAAAAGACATTGAACGATGTGGTATCTGCCAGCGAGCCTTCTTTAGAAGGAGCTCCCACAGAGCTTACCTCCAGAGGGGATATGCCCCCCCCCCCCCCCCCCCCCCCCCCGGAAGGGCTATGCCTAACTCTACTTCAGGAAGCAGGTGAAAGCCTGATTCTTCTCTCAAGCCTTTAATACATGTGGTGACTGACTATCTACTCACTCTGTACCTGGACTAGCTTGTTGTTATCGCACACCCTGCAACTTAGACCAATTCCTCATATGTCAATCCACGGTACAAATGATAGCATTCATATTCTGTTATTTATCATATTTCTGTTATATAATTGTTTTACGGCGCTGATAAATGTTTATATTTCTGATGCTGTATCATGTTAGCCCTATTTCTAGGCTTCAATTTGCCATCTCATTGATTTTACTTATGCTTATACTTGGTAAGTTTACTATTTTTATGCTGTTAACAAAACTGTAAGTTTTATATCAAGCTATACCTGCTGTACACTGCCTTGGATAAATCTCTTCATAAAGGTGGTTAATAAATCACAATAAATAAATTAAATATTGTATTTCCACTTGGACTAAGAGTGCTCTGGTGCGCCTGTAATAAGTGAAATTGTTAAAAACCAAAACGTAGCACTGTAAGTATTGTGTTTGTAGCCTAGTGGTTAGTGCAGTGGACTTTGAGCTTGGGGAACTGAGTTTGATTCCCACTGCAGCTCCTTGTGACTCTGGGCAAGTCACTTAACCCTCCATTGCCCCAGGTACAAAATAAGTACCTGAATATATGTAAACCACTTTGAATGTAGTTGCAAAAACCTCAGAAAGACAGTATATCAAGTCCCATTTCCCCTTCCCTATTTGAGATTCTAGATGGAATGTTGCTACTATTGGAGATTCTAGATGGAATGTTGCTACTATTGAGATTCTGTTGCTACTATTTGAGATTCTACATGGAATGTTGTTATTCCACTAGCAACATTCCATGTAGAAGCGGCCACGCAGGCTTCTGTTTCTGTGAGTCTGACGTCGTCAGACTCACAGAAACAGAAGCCTGCGCGACCACATTGGTGATCTGCAAGGGCAGGCTTCTACATGGAATGTTGCTAGTGGAGGAGTAGCCTAGTGGTTAGTGCAGTGGACTTTGAGCCTGGGGAACTGAGTTTGATTCCCACTGCAGCCACTTGTGACTCTGGGCAAGTCACTTAACCCTCCATTGCCCCAGGTACAAAATAAGTACCTATATATAAACTACTTACATCCCTATCTTTGTAAAATAAAACTTGGAGGAAAAAGCCTCATTCGATTCTTGCCATTTCCTTAGTCAATGGCATTTAAGGGTTCCAGTGTCTATTATCAGCATTAAAAAACACTCTAGTTCACTCTCTTCTTCGTGTTTTTATAATCAAAAACTTAATTCTCCACAGCTGGTCTCTCACAAAGAGAAAAGTACTTAACTTTTGTATTTTCATTCCGCCACCACGACAGTCCAACGGTAGCCAGCGTTTCGCTTCCTGCTTCAGGAACTTGCGATGTAAACTTAACAGGAGCAATATCTGTAAAAACACATAAAACAAAATGTACTATATCTATGTCTGTGCCCTGAAAAGGACAGGTACAAATCAAGGTAAGGTATACACAAAAAGTAGCACATATGAGTTTATCGTGTTGGGCAGACTGGATGGACCGTGCAGGTCTTTTTCTGCCGTCATCTACTATGTTACTTTGCTTTTTAGATAAAACCACTCTGTTGTGTATAGTGCCTGTATATTTTCTTACTGAAGAAAATAATATATTATATATTGGTGTGAGATATGGAGGGGCATTTTCGATATGATGTCTATGTCCAACTTTGGACATTTTGCATTTTCAAAAAAGAAAAACTTTTTTTTGTGCTATTCCCACCTTTGAAATAGAGAGAACTGAGTTTGCAGCTGAAAAGCAAGAAGGGTAGGTTGTGTGAATCCATGCAAAATACTGTCTTCAGAATACTGCTATGTAACTTCTCTTTCTCCAAAAGTCTTTAGCGTGGATTCACTAGTACGGATAGTTTCCAAAGAGATTTGCCCAGGTAAAAAGGGACTTATCTAAGTAAATTCCTGGGCCTGAAAAGTGGATACAATTATATATGGTGAAGGGAGTGGATCTGGGACCAGGGAAAAAGTGTATGCAGGAATTTAAATTCTGGGGGTACTTTTATAATAACAGCTCTTGAGGGACCTTAGTTTTCAGAGGGAAACACTGTGGGGCATTTCTCTTTGAAAAGGCGCTTCCAGGTCTGCAGATAGAAAGCATCTGAGGACCTGCAAACTGCCTGCAGGGTTTCAAAATTGCCCCCTTAATGGCCATTAGCAAGATAGGAGGCCTGTCTATTTGTCAGACCCAGTATGAAAAGAGATCCATAAAAGACAGGAATTGTATATTTCACAAAATAGAGCAGAAGCCACTAAGGAGATGAGGGAACTAAATTTGAAAACAAATGCAGAGTGGAAGAAAATCCAATCCAAGATACCAGTCAGAACTCATGAATGAGGACTCCAAATAGACTTTATTAGGACCCTACACGGTCCGTGTTTCGGCTATAAAGCCTTCATCAGGGGTCGATATGCTGATGTTCTGTTGAGCATGTGATACTACTGGAGCACTGAAAATAACACAAAGTCAAAATCAGAGACAGAGATAGTAGTAACTGGCGATCACTGAGAACAAATACAACTCCAACTCTTTTCAGTGCTCCAGTAGTATGATATGCTCAACAGAACATCAGCATATCGACCCCTGATGAAGGATTTATAGCCTAAACACGGACCGTGTAGGGTCCTAATAAAGTCTATTTGGAGTTCTCATTCCGTGAGTTCTGACTGGTTTCTTCGATTGGATTTTCTTCCACTCTGTATTTGTTTTCCTTGTTGGATTTGTGGAAGGTGTGAACCCCTTCTTTTTTCTTCAGGAACTAAATTTGAACCATAAGTATAGTTCGAGTTCATTTAGGCAGAGTTGTGGGAACCTCCCTGCAAATGTCATTATGTGGGTCACGGCTGATACTCAGTGTCAGGGCCCAAAGGTTTTAAACACCAGTTTTACCCAGTTTGATCTGTTTTTATTTGATTGAACTTGCTTTTTTTTTTTCTTGCTTTTACAGTCACTTTACCAGTAGGTGATACTGTGGAACCTACACCTCTGGGGTATGTAATGTAGTGCTTTTAGGGGCCCTTTCACTAAGCCGTGGTAAAAAGCTTGGGCTGCACTAGTTTTGGCGTATGACGTTGGTGTGCACTGGGCCATTTTTTACCGCAGTGGGAAAAGGGCCTTTTTTAAAAACTAGTAAAAAAGCCCCGTTTCTGATGCAAATGAAACGGGGGCTAGCAAGGTTTTCTTCAGAGTGTGCATGTGGGAGTGTGTGTCCCTGCCCTCTGCCCTCGCTCCCTCCCCCTCCCCCCTTGGAGTCCAGTCCTTCAGTGTTAAGTTTCCTGCTGTTCTGTGTTACAGAGAGAGTGAGGGCATCTCTCTCCCCTCCCCCTCTGAGTCCTTCACTGTTACAGAGACAGGGATTTCGTGCTGTGCTGTTTTCCTTCACTCATGGGGAAACCGGATATCTCTGGCGCTTCACACTTCCGGCTGGAGGCTTCATAGAACGTTGGTCTTGCCTTTTATATATATAGATGAGGTAGTAAATGGTTGTGCGCTGATATTATTTATTTATTTGTAACATTTGTATCCCGCATTTTCCCACATATTAGCAGGTTCAATGTGGCTTACAAAATACCGTCATGGTGGATGTCAAGTACGGCAGGTATTAAACAAATACAAAAATTAAAAGGATCAGGTAGATAGAGGTAAATGGATACAATAAGGACATGGAGTTTAAATTCCAAAATTCATTACAATGTATATAAAGATGCAGTAAAGGGTTGAGGTAATTAGTTGGAATCAAGAAGGTAGGCCTTGCGGAACAGGTAAGTCTTTAAAGTTCGTTTAAAGTCTTGATGGGCTGGCAATATTTTAACGCTCTTTGGTAATGCATTCCACATTCGCGTACTTAAGTATGACTTGTATCTGAGTCCAACGCAGCTTGGATAATGAAGGTTCAGATAGGTACGTGAGGAACTGGGTTGGTTTCTGGCTGGAAGATCTATTAAATCAATCATATATCCTGGGGCCTCACTGTAGATAATCTTGTGAACTAGAGAGCAAATTTTGAAAGTTATGCGATCCCTGATAGGGAGCCAGTGTAGTTTCAATCGAAGAGGTGTAGCACTATCAAGCCGTTGTTTGTTGAATATCATTCTCGCAGCTGTGTTTTGGGCCGTCTGTAGTTTTTTCATGAGTTGTTCTTTACAACCCTCATATATTCCATTACAGTAATCTGTGTGGCTCAATACCATTGATTGTGTCAGGTTACGGAATACATCCCTTGGAAAGTAAGGTCGCAATCGCTTAAGTTTCCACATAGAATAAAACATCTTCTTTATAGTGGCGTTAACGTGGCTCTCTAGTGTGAGGTGACTGTCAATAATGACTCCTAAGATTTTGAGAATAAGGAGGAGTGTTTAGGGTTGCAGGCTTGTAGTTCTTGTATGGAGATGAGATGATGAAATTAGTGTGTGGCTATTTACTGCCTGAGCTCCTACCATCACCTATTTAGAAGGTGGTAAGGGCAGAAGCGTAGCCAGGTTTTACGTCGGGGGAGCAGACCTATTGTAAAATAGACGTCAGTATGGAACTGAAGGGCTAATCTGCATAGGCGCCATTTTATTCAAAATCTGTTTGGGGGAGCTGCCGCTCCCTTTGCACTCCACCTAGCTACGCCTCTGGGTAAGGGCTCACGCGCTACTCGTGTGCTAATCAGGCAGCGCATGGCAATGTGGCCACACTGCTGATTACCGCCAGGAACGCCCCTGCGGTTGAAAATAGAAAATTGTTTTTTACTACAGGAAACTGCGCATGCCAACTTCGGAACTACCACCAGGCATCCGCGCTATTCCTGCGGTAGGGTCGATTTGGCGCACGCTACCCATGCATTAGCCCTACTGCAGCTTCGTAAAAGAGCTCCTTAGTAAGTGAAACAATTATATTTTTATGTTTAGATGTCTTTAATACTTTTCATTTGGCACATATATGTTGGAGTATTAAGTTATGTTTGTTCTGTTCATTCATTATTTATTATTCTATTTATATGGTGGATGCTAATAGCTGATATGGTCACAATATGTTTCCTTTGGTCTTATGATTTGTTTTTATATGGGTTTTTGACAGTTATTTTCTAAGCCCTTGAGAGGGCAAAACATGGCTGTGTCAGGCTTTTAAGTATTCATTTATTTATTGTTTTAGTGGTGCATAAATTGGACTTCTTTTGAACTTTTTACCAGGGGCGTAGCTATACACCCAATTCTGGGTGGGCCTGGGCCCAAGATGGGTGGTCAGAAGAACTCTGCCTTGTCCCACAAGTGATTTGGTCTCTCCCTCTCTTGCCTGCATGCCATATAGTACCTCAAAGCATCCCCCCTCCCCCCTGCATACCTTTTAAATGGCAGATTTTCACTGGCAGCAACTAATACACACTGCTCATGTTGGCCCCACAGCCTTCCCTCTGATGCAATTTCCTGTTTCCGCCTAGGCAGGAATATATCAGAGGGAAGGCTGTGGGGCTGGTGCAAGCAGCATTTATCAGTCGCTGTGCACTGCAGGCGAAGATCTGCTATTTACAAGGTATGCAAGAGGGACAGTTGTTTGGAGTTTTCAGCTGGTAGGGCTTGGGGATCCCTGCCAGCCACATCATAGGTATGCTGCTACTGGGTGGGCCTGAGCCCAAAGTGAGTGGGCCTGGGCCCACCCTTAGCTATGCTACTGCTTTTTATGATCTGCTGTTTTTCTCCACCCCTGACCTTTTCTGAGGCTGGTCAGAGCCAATATTCAGTGGCACTGCCCGGTTTACTGCTGCTAAATACCGGGGGTTGGGTGGCCAAAAACGTTTTATGTGGGCAGGAGTCTCTCTTGCCTGCTTAAATTGCTTTGAATATCGGGGGGTGGGAGGGGTTTAAAGGGGACTTGTTATAGAATGAGGGAGACAGGGGTCTATTTTGCCTTTATTAAACAGGCAAAAATAAGCAACTTTCTTGACATTTTATATAGGTGCTTTGTTATAAATAAGCCAAAAGGCCCTAACATACAGTTAATTGCTGGAAATGTCAGTGCAGCTCACTTTTTCTGTGGCTGCCTCTGATGTGATGTAGGATACTGACATCGGCTATGGCTCCTCATTCAGGTGATTTCTCTGAGGACTCAGGCAGGCAGAAAATAGAATTGCTTCACATATTTGGAACCCTCTGGTTGGGCCCTAGCAGTATTTATTCCTGGTAGTATGTGCCAGTACATTTTTAGCATATTGAATAAATAAAAAACACAATTATACTTTCAATTTTGTCTGTCACTGATGTCATAGGCTGGAACTAGCAGCCAGGTGAACAAAAAGAAAATATATGCATAGGAGTCACTGTAAGAGAGAGAAAGCAGCAGGGTTCGTAGGGATCCCCAAGCCCTGCCACTGCCAGCCGAAGACCAAGAGGACTTTGTCATGTTTGGCATCTTTTCTTTCTAAAAAAAAGATACAACACTTCTCACAAAGGGGGTGTTTTAGTAAGCTGCAATAGTGCTTTTAGCTTGCGGTAGAAATCAGCTGGTGGTAAATGCCGAGACATTCATAGGAATATAGGTCAAAATGTTACCTTATATGTCTCTATGGAAAACAAATTCTGTCTAAAACCAGTATTTGGCTGGATGATAAGACCATATTCTATGTTCAATGAAGAGAACAGGAACAAAAATCCCTACATACAGTCCACTGAACACAGAGAAGCAGGAGCGGACCAAAAAAATCTTCAAGAACTAATTATAGATGTACAAAGTTTATTAAACGAAGCACCTCACATAAAAGGACCCAACACAGGACCATGTTTTGGCGGGAAGCTGCCTGCTTCAGGGGTCACATGCAATGTGAAACACGATGACTAATATTTGAATGAGGTGCTGAGTAAGTGGCTGTCAAATGCAGGAACAGGTCTTCATTAAGAATAGTTGTGACACTCTGAAGACTACTAAGCCCCAGGTGACACCATCTCTTGTTGACCTACAACACTGAAGCCGCAAGTCTAAGAGGCCACAGCATACCCTTCTCTCCCTTCTCTATACTCATTCAGACTAGTACGGCTTTCACGTAGCAATGTCACACGTGCTGTTCTCTCCTTCCTCAGAGCATATTCTGTTTCAGGCTATTTACATAGAGGGGCATAATCGAACGGTGCCAGCCATCTATATGGGCGGCCATCTCTAAAGCCAGCCCCCGTAAAGTGGCATACCTGACCGTATTATCGAAACAAGATGGCCGGCCATCTTTCGTTTCGATAATACGGTCGGCGCCAGCCAAATCTCAACATTTGGGCCGGCCTTTGAGGTGGCTGCCATTGGTTTCCGGCGATAATGGAAACTAATGGCGGCCATCTCAAACCTGGCCAAATCCAATGCATTTGGTCGTGAGAGTAGCCAGCATTTGTAGTTCACTGGTCCCCCTCACATGCCAGGACACCAACCGGGCACCCTAGGGGGCACTGCAGTGGACTTCAGAAAAAGCTCCCAGGTACATAGCTCCCTTACTTTGTGTGATGAGCCCCTCAAACCCCCTCCCCCAACTGTACACCACTACCATAGCCCTTACGGGTGAAGGGGGGCACCTAGATGTGGGTAAAGTGGGTTTCAGGTGGGTTTTGGAGGGCTCCCACTTACCACCACAAGTGTAACAGGTGGGGGGGGGGGGTGGGCCTGGGTCCGCCTACCTGAAGTGCACTGCAGTACCCACTAAAAACTACTCCAGGGACCTGCATACTGCTGTGATGGAGCTGGGTATGACATTTGAGGCTGGCACAAAAATTTTTATTTTTTTTGGGTGGGAGGGGGTTGGTGGCCACTGGGAGAGTAAGGAGAGGTGATCCCTGATTCCCTCCGGTGGTCATCTGGTCAGTTGGGGCACTTTTTTGAAGCTTTGTCCTAAAAATAAATGGACCAAGTAATGCCGGCCAAGTGCTATTCAGAGCCAGCCTTCTTTTTTCCATTATTGGCTGAAGCCCGCCATCTCGTAACCATGCCCCCGTCCCACCTTCGGTACCCTGCCAACACACCCCCTTTAACTTTGGCTGGCCCTGCGACGGAAAGCAGTTGAAGCCAGCCAAAATCGGCTTTCGATTATACCGATTTGGCCGGGTTTAGGAGAAGGCCGGCCATCTCCCGATTTGTGTCGGAAGATGGCCGGCCTTCTTCGAAAATAAGCTGGATAGACACATCTCTTCTTATGCCTTCACTTTTTTTCATATCAATTTACAGAGCTACTTTACTTGCGTTCCACCTATTTTTATGTTGTACTTGCCTTCTGCCAAACTGCGATTTTTTTTCTCTTGGTACCTTTTCATAAACTTTATAAATAGAGGGAAAAGATAGCTGAAGATGAAAATAATCTCAATTATCACAAGGATAATATATCAACCTTGTACAAATGTAATCAATATAGAATTTCTCAGGGATCCCAACTATAACACAGCAGTTAGTTGCAATCATAACTGAAAAAGTAACATGCATTTAATCTAGAAAATCAAACATAAAAACAAAAAAAAGGTTAGACCATCGAATCTACAAACTCAAACATAAAAATAAAATAGCGTATCATATCACTTTTAGAAGCAGACAGCACTTAAAGAGATAACTAAGAGTCAAATTTGTTTTTCAAAAGTGACATCTCCAATCATATAGCTGCACTGTGCATCACTTACACACATAACAGCAAATCCATAATCATGTAGAGAAACAGGAAGCAGAAGTTTTACTGTCTTGAGTATCATTGTGAACAAACAATACTGATTATTGAAATCTAACATACACACTATGTACATGCATGTTATTGGCCAAAGTCTCCCCCTTCCAGAAGTTCACTTATATAAGGACAGAGATCAAAGGACTTCACAAAGTACAAAGCAATGAAAAAGGATTTGCTGGAAAATCAGGAATGGACTACCTCCCTCTGATTTTTGAAAAGAGCCATGATTAGAGAAGGATTGTGGGTACATAAATTCAGAAGCGGAGCTAGGTTGATGGCGTGGGGGGAGCAAGAGCTGACTTCCGCTGGTGCACATTTTCAGTGCAACACGATGAGAAAAAAAATAGGCGCCAGCAGAACTCCGTTTGGGGGAGCAGCCGCTCCCCTGGCATTCTACCTAGCTACGCCACTGCATAAATTACTTTCCCATCCAACATCACCTTTAGTGGAAAAAGTAATTTAATACTGTAAAATTGTGGTCAGTCAACTCTTTGTCTGTTAAGTTCCCATTCTTTTAAAGTGAACACTTCAGTGCCTTGTTTAAGTTAAATAAGAAATCTTCAATTTTTGTTTTCTTTAGATAACACACACACCCCTCTTATATAGTCAGTCAAATGCGGTTCCTCTTTCATGAATTATTATTTCGTTAATCCTGAATAAAAATCTATCAGCCATGTTTGACTCACTATGAAGAGTTGTCCTTGATGTAGATACTTATTGAAATATGATGCCATATCAGAAAGAAGATTGAGCAGATAAGTTTTGACATTTGTATTTTGTATTACAGAATGTACACTTGAATTGTGAATATTATCACCAGCTCCTCTCACCCGGGTTATCGGCTCTCGCTCCCACACTTGTCCGTGCTGTTTGCTCTCACCTCCACACAGTTCAGCTAGCCCGGCTCTTCAACACAGTTCAGCTAGCCAGGCTTTTTAACACAGTTCAGCCAGCCAGGCTTTTCTACACAGTCCAGCAAGCCAGGCCTTGTAACACCATTCAACTAGCCAGGCTTTTATACGCAGTTCAGTTAGTAAGGCCTCAGAAATCAGCAAGGCCTCAAAACTCACTTCAGCCAGCCCAGCTTTAAACACAGTTCCACAAGCCAGGCTGAAAATGATCCACCACCCACAACTGTCAACAACTTATCTCTTGCCAGCCACCCACTGGATCTCTCCTATTATGCTTTCCTTGTTACTTTGAGCTCCTCCAGAGGTCACTCTTCTCCTCCAGTCACTTCCTCTCCCACCTCCATCTCTTCTTCCACCCCTTCTCCTTCTACGTGCTCCAACTCCTCCCATTCTCCACCCCCTCACTCAGGTGTTCCACCCTCTCCTCAGCTGATTCCATTCCCCAATCAGCCCCCTCTCTTTCCTTCTCCTGCCACTCAGGTTCTCGTTTGTCATGACCCCTCTTATTCTTCCAGGCAGTCTGAAATCTGTGTTCTCTATGCTCCTGCCACCTCCCCTCCCGCAGTGCATTCTGGGTTCTGTAGTTGTTCTGGTCTTGTCTTACCTCCCCCGCAATGCATTCTGGGATCTGTAGTTTTTCTGCTCTGGCTTTTCCCTCTCCCGCCATGCATTCTGGGAACACATTGTTTTTGGATATGGTAATAAGTGCTCTCCCAGTTTTGATGGTCCATAAAATAGTTTTTTTTTTGCAGTATTATGTTAAAGAGTAATTGATGAAAGGTTTATTTTTCTACATTTTGTTCTTTAAGTGCCAAGTCTTAAGTTTTATTAAGGCTTGATATACTGCCATCAGAAGAGCCTTTCAGAGCAGTTAACAATTTTTATTTTTTGCAACATTTGTACCCCGTGCTTTCCCACTCATGGCAGGCTCAATGTGGCTTACATATACAGGTACTTATTTGTACCTGGGGCAATGGAGGGTTAAGTGACTTGCCCAGAGTCACAAGGAGCTGCCTGTGCCTGAAGTGGGAATTGAACTCAGTTCCCCAGAACCAGAGTCCACCACCCTAACCACTAGGCCACTCCTCCACTAGTATAATAATAGTATAATATATAAGAAATGGAATGGAAACACATCTTACGATAGGAAAGATGAAATAAAGATTGGCTACAGAGTGGCATTGCCCAAGACCATCCACCATAGAGGCAGAGAAGGAGCAAGGTTATCAATCATAGGCGTCAGTTTTTCTTGCTTCCAATTAGCTGCTATTTCATCTCTTGCTGCTACAATGCAGTATTTAATAAATTCTCACTGTCGTTTGTCCTCCTTCTGGGTGTACCTATGTAACTAGAAGACTGTGGTATCTTTCGGTAGCTCAGACTCCAAAATCTCATTCATAATCTTGATACAGTTTGCCCACAGTTATGCCACCATTTATTTTCCTTTTCCTTATAAACTTTTCTGGGGGTGAAATATCATATGAAGAGCATTTGTAGTTCATTTTCCATTATGGCCTATATTAATGTCATGTCTAATCTAGCCATAACAGTCTCATTACTCCAGGTCATATTTATCCTTGAGTGTCTTATCGGGCTCATTTTCGAAAGAGAAGGACGCCCATCTTTCAACACAAATTGGAAGATGGGTGTCCTTCTCCCAGGGTCATCCAAATCGGTATAATTGAAAGCCAATTTTGGACGTCTACTACTACTACTACTACTATTTAGCATTTTTATAGCGCTACAAGGCATACGCAGCGCTGCACAAACATAGAAGAAAGACAGTCCCTGCTCAAAGAGCTTACAATCTAATAGACAAAAATAAAGTAAGCAAATCAAATCAATTAATGTATACAGGAAGGAGGAGAGGAGGGTAGGTGGAGGCGAGTGGTTACAAGTGGTTACGAGTCAAAAGCAATGTTAAAGAGGTGGGCTTTCAGTCTAGATTTAAAGGTGGCCAAGGATGGGGCAAGACGTAGGGGCTCAGGAAGTTTATTCCAGGCGTGTAGGGTGCAGCGAGACAGAAGGCACGAAGTCTGGAGTTGGCAGTAGTGGAGAAGGGCACAGATAAGAAGGATTTATCCATGGAGCGGAGTGCACGTCTCTAACTGCTTTCCGTCGCAGGGATGGCCAAAGTTCAAGGGGGCGTATCGAAGGCATTGTGAAGGCGGGACTTGGGCGTGCCTAACACATAATAGAAAAAAAAGGCGTCCCTGATGAGCACTTGGACGACTTTACCTGGTCCTGTTTTTCTTACGACCAAGGAACAAAAAGGTGGCCGAAATGACCAGATGACCACCGGAGAGAATCGGGGATGACCTCCCCTTACTCCCCCAGTGGTCACTAACCCCCTCCCACCCTCAAAAAATATCTTTAAAAATATTTTTTGCCAGCCTCAGCTATCATACTCAGGTCCATCACAGCAGTATGCAGGTACCTGGAGCAGGTTTAGTGGGTGCAGTGCACTTCAGGCAGGCAGAACCAGGCCCATCCCCCATACCTGTTACGTTTGTGGAGAAAACTGCGAGCCCTCCAAAACCCACCGCAAACCCACTGTACCCACATCTAGGTGCCCCCCTTCACCTGTAAGGGCTATGGTAGTGGTGTACAGTTGTGGGTAGTGAGTTTTAGGGGGGGGTTGGGGGGCTCAGCACACAAGGTAAGGGAACTATGTTCCTGGGAGCATTTTATGAAGTCCACTGCAGTGCCCCCTAGGGTGTCCGGTTGGTGTGCTGGCATGTCAGGGGGACCAGTGCACTACAAATGCTGGCTCCTCCCACAACCAAAGGGCTTGCATTTGGTCGTTTCTGAGATGGGGGTCCTTGGTGTCCATTATCGCTGAAAATCAGAAACGATCAAGTCTAGTACCATCTCTAAGGACAACCAAAATTTCAAGATTTGGGCGTCCCCGACCGTATTATCGAAACGAAAGATGGACGTCCATCTTGTTTCGATAATACGGGTTTCCCCGCCACTCCATCGGGACGTTTTGCGAGGACGTCCTTAACAAAACTTGGGCGTCCCTTTCGATTATGCCCCTCCACATCTCCATGATCTAATAACTGATTTAGTCTATTGAGGCCCTTTGTTCCCCATTTTCAGAATACTGGGGGAGCAAAGTCTGGATTCTGCTTGATCAGAGCTAGTGGGAGATCTTTTTATCAAATAGGAGCACTGCCTGATGGCTATCCCATAGTTGCATCAAGTGAGTTACATTAGAATTTATCAATTCTCTTTTCCCACTCCCACCTCTAAGTACCAACCTCATTTGTTCAAATCTACATTCCCCTTCCATTGGCTGCTCTATCTTTACCCATTGCTTCACTGGCTCCCTATTCCAGTCACATAAAATGTTCATGTGGGCCACTTCATAGTACCTCCTGAAGTTCAGTACTGTTTGGCACCTCTGCTATTTCATTTGATATAGTGTACTTCTTGCCATTCAGGGGGCCTACATATCCAAATGAATTTAAACACCTTCCTGGGCATAGCCACCAAGAGGGGGGCAGGGGGGACAAAATTCCCCGGGCCCAGGCCTCCAAGGGGGGGTCCGGCGCCGCAGTCCCACCCGCCCTCCGTCGTCGACTGTCTGCTACCGGGCCGGGACCCCTGCATTGAAATCACAGCGCCTTCCACCTCTGTGTGAAAGCGCTGCAGGCAGCAGGGCAGCAGATCACTGCCTCCCTTCAGGCCTCCTTCCCTCCCTGTGTCCCGCCCTCGTCTGACGTATCTTCCACGAGGGCGGGACACAAGGAGGGAAGGAGGGCCGAAGGGAAGCGATCTGCTGCCCTGCTGCCTGCAGCGCTTTCACACGGAGGTGAGAGGCGCTGTGATTTCAATGCAGGGGGCCCGGCCCGGTGGCGGCGGAGGGGGGGAGCGGCGGGGGGGGGGGGGGGGGCCCGGGGGCAGCCTTGCCCGGGCCCGGCCCAGTCTCTCGGTGGCCCTGTTCCTGGGTATAATCCTCAATATCTTCTTAGAGATACTGATTGGTAGTACCTGAAACATATATAGAAACCTTGGCAGGGTCACCATTTTAATACTAGCAATAAGAAGTTTAATGTAGCCTATTTCTCTGAGTCTATATCCAACCTTTCCATCAGTGAGTTATAGTTTGCTTGGTAAAGTTGCAAGAGGTCCACCACTATCTTAACCCCTAGGTATTTTATGTTGACTTTCTTTGCCCATTTGAAGAATCTCTTCCTCAGTCTATTTTTTCATCTTAATAAGGAGGGTGATGTTCAGGAGAGTCCAGGGTCAGAGAGTCTCTGTTCCAGAAGTGCCAGGTCAAAGTTCCTATGGCCTGGGGTTCCTGGTCTATGGACTATCAGGCCCAGGGGTCCCTTGGCCAGGCTCTTGGATTTGGTTGGGGTCCCAGGTCTTGCGCTTTCTGGTTTATTCTCCCCGATCACAAACCCTCTGCTTTTTAAAACTGAAGTTTTAAGTTCAATTGGTTGTTTTCCTGTTTCTCTAGCAGGAGCTGGTGGTAGAAAGATGCAGCAACTTGCTGGCCTGCTTCCAGGGTTCACTGTAAGAAGGACAAGAGGAGCCTGAGAAGGAGGAAACCTGTCTCATATCCTGTTGCAGTGGAAGTAGAGGACCACATAGGAGTCCCTGTGGTGATGCTCCTAACCTTTCAATTGTTGAAGCTGTTTCTAAATGTGAGAGATGAAAGGAAGAATATCACACGCTAGGAATGTGAACAGCCAAAAAATAAAGACATAAATAAAATAATTGGCTCATTTTCATAATTTCTACTTTTTTTTTCAAATTTTCAGGTGGCTTATTATAGTTCATTTCACAAATTCATTTTTAATGTGCACATTGTTGGGTAAATTCAATATAGGTTGCTAAAAGTTGGATGCCAAAAACTGCGCGCTAAGCTAGTATTCCATAATGACAGAGTTGCGCACCAAATCTGTAATAGAATATTGATGAAAGTTCATAGTTACACACCAAATTTTAGGCACTCCTTAGTAATCTCTCTTTTATAAAGTTTAAGAGTGAAATAAACATAATAACATGGTAACATAGTAAATGACGGAAGATAAAGACCTGT
Source organism: Microcaecilia unicolor (assembly GCF_901765095.1). Taxonomy (NCBI): domain Eukaryota; kingdom Metazoa; phylum Chordata; class Amphibia; order Gymnophiona; family Siphonopidae; genus Microcaecilia; species Microcaecilia unicolor. Next base: position 64,619,783 of record NC_044043.1, on the reverse strand, counting down.
ACGGTGCATCCAGTCTGCCCAACAAGATAAACTAATTTTACATGGTATGTGATACTTTATACCGGAGTTTGATTTGTCCTTGCCATTCTCAGGGCACAGACCGTAGAAGTCTGCCCAGCACTGTTCTTGTACTAAGTTCTGATGCTAACATCGAAGCCCCTTAAAATTTACACTCCAGCCCATCCCTATCTATTCAGCTCTGAAGATTCTGGAATCCCAATTAGTAGCAACATTCCATGTAGAATCCCAAAGAGTAACGTGGAGGGGAATTTTCAAATGGGGACGCCCATCTCTAAGGGCGCCCATCTCTGAGGACATCCCTGTGAAGGGGCGGGGTATCCCATATTATCGAAACAAGATGGGCGTCCATCTTTCATTTTGATAATACGGTCGGGGATGCCCAAATCTCAACATTTAAGTCGACCTAAGAGATGGTCGACCTAAATGTTGAGATGGGCGACCTTAGAGATGGGCGACCTCGGTTTTCACCAATAATGGAAACCGAGGACGCCCATCTCAAAAATGACCAAATGCAAGCCCTTTGGTCGTGGGAGCAGCCAGCATTCGTAGTGCACTGGTCCCTCTCACATGCCAGGACACCAACCAGGCACCCTAGAGGGCACTGCAGTGGACTTCACAAATTGCTCCCAGGTGCATTCGTAGCTCCCTTACCTTTGGTGCTGAGCCCCCCAAACCAGGGGCGTAGCCACGGGTGGGCCTGGGTGGGCCTAGGCCCACCCAGTTTGGGTTCAGGCCCACCCAGCAGTGGAGGCAGTGGAGCGGAGGGAGCAGGCTGAGCTCCGTTCCTGCATCTGCCTCCCTCTCCCAGATGCTGCCTACCGCCGCCATGATCGCAGGATCTACCTCCCTCCATCTCAGCACTCATCAGCAGTAGCGCCGGTAGCGAATCATACACGCTGCCTTCTTCTAACCCGGAAGCATCTTCTCTGCCGCATCCAGCCCCAGCAGAAACAGGAAGTTTTGATAATGGGGGCGGAATGCGGCAGAGAAGACGCTTCCGGGTTAGAAGGAGGCAGCGTGTATGATTCACTACCGGCGCTGCTGCTGATGAGTGCTGAGACGGAGGGAGGTAGATCCTGTGATTGTGGCGGCGGTAGGCAGCGTCTGGGAGAGGGAGGCAGATGCAGGAGCTCAGCCTGCTCCCACTGTAAATTTTTTGGGGGAGAAGAGGGCGGGCAGGTGGAATTGAATGGGAGGGAAGGATGGAGCCCGGAGGGAATTGCAGGGGAGAGAGGAGAATCACTGATGGCTGGAGGGAGGGGACAGGGGAGAAAATAGAATTGCTGGGTATGGATGGATAGAGGGAGGCAGGGGCGAATTGCTGGGTATGGATGGATAGAAGGGGGCAGGGGCAAGAACAGAAATGCTGGGTATGAATGGATAGGGGCAAGGCAGAGATGAGAATTGTTGGGTATGGATGGATGGAGGGGAGAGGAGAGTTGCTGGACATGGGTGGATGGAGGGCAGGGGAGAGGAGGGTTGCTGCACATGGATGGATGGATGGATGGACGGAAGGGCAGGGGAGAGGAGGGTTGCTGGCATGGATGGATGGAGGGAAGGGCAGGGGAGAGGAGGGTTACTGGACATGGATGGAGGAGAGGGAAGGGAGAGAGAAGAAATGCTGGACATGGATGGAGGGGATGGAAGAGTGAGGAAGGCGAATAGATGAGATGATAGAAAAGGAAGAGAGGAGAAAAACTGCACATGGATGAAGAAAATAGGCAGAAGCTGGATCCACTGGACAGTCGTCTGCAGAGGACCCAGCTTTTACTTATGGATGTAGGGCAAGAAATGAAGAAGAAAGGCGGAAAGTAAAGAAATAAATGGAAAGGAAGCCCTGGAAACTGAGTTAAGAGGACAGATAGCAGCAGAATCGGATACTGGGCCAGCATGATCAGAAAAACAGTCACCAGACAACAAAGGTAGAAAAAAATCACTTTATTTTCATTTTAGTGTTTGGAATATGTCCACTTTGAGAATCAGGTGCTCAACATTAAAAGTTTATATTTATTTACTTATTTATGGCATTTTATCCCACAATAAACATGAATTAGATTGGAACCTGGGATCATTTAATTTTTTTTTCCTGGAGAGAGTAATGCATTGCCTCCCCCCCCCCCCTCCAGGCTCTCTCCCCAGCTATAGCCAGCTCTGCAATTTTGAGGGGAGGTGCAAAGGTGGACGGGGGGGGGGGGGGGGGGGGGGTGCAGAGGTGGACCGGGGAGAGAGCCTGTTGTTAAACATTTACCAACACACCACTGTCTAGTGCCTACCCATCCAACCTGTTGGCCCACCCAAAAATTGACTTCTGGCTACGCCACTGCCCCAAACCCCACAACTGTACACCACTACCATAGCCCTTACAGGTGAAGGGAGACACCTAGATGTGGGTACAGTGGGTTTGTGGTGGGTTTTGGAGGGCTCGATGTTTCCTCCACAAACGTAACAGGTAGGGAGGGGGATGGGCCTGGATCCGCCTGTCTGAAGTGCACTGCACACACTAAAACTGCTCCAGGTACCTGCATACTGCTGTGATGGACCTGAGTATGACATCTGAGGCTGGCATAAAGGCTGGCATGACATATTTTTAAAGATGTTTTTGAGGGTGGGAGAGGGTTAGTGACCACTGGGGGAGTGAGGGGAGGTCATCCCCGATTCTCTCCGGTGGTCATCTGGTCATTTTGGCCACCTTTTTGTGCCTTTTTGGGGTCGAGGACCTCCATGTGTTGGGTATGCCCAAGTCCCGCCTTCGCTACACCTCTGATACGCCCCCTTGAACTTTGGCCATCCCTGCGACGGAAAGCAGTTGGGGACGCCCAAAATCGGCTTTCGATTATACCGATTTGGACGACCCTGTGAGAAGGACGCCCATCTTCCGATTTGTGTCAAAAGATGGGCATCCTTCTCTTTCGAAAATGAGCCTGCTAGTATGCTACATTACAAAGAGGGGCATAATCGAACGAAAACGTCTATCTCCATGGGCGTTTATCTCCGAGAACGGGTCCGTGAAGGGGCGGACCGAACCGTATTTTGGGAAAAAATAGACGTCCATGTTTTATTCGACAATTTGTGAGCTGGGCGTTTTTGTTTTTCAGCGATAATGGAAAATGAAAGCGCCCAGCTCAAAAAAGAATAAATCCAAGGCATTTGTTCGTGGGAGGGGCCAGGAGTCGTAGTGCACTGGTCCCCCTCACATGCCAGGACACCAACCGGGCACCCTAGGGGGCACTTTTACAAAAACAAAAAAAAAAGGTAAAAGAGCTCCCAGGTGCATAGCACCCTTCCCTTGGGTGTTGAGCCCACCCAAATCCCCTCAAAACCCACCACCCACAAGTCTACACCATTACTATAGCCCTAAGGGGTGAAGGGGGGCACCTACATGTGGGTACAGTGGGTTTGGGGGGCGGTGTGGAGGGCTCCCATTTACCAGCACAAGTGTAACAGGTGGGGGGGGATGGGCCTGGGTCTACCTGCCTGACGTCCACTGCACCCCCTAATAACTGCTCCAGTGACCTGCATACTGCTGCCAGGGAGGTGGGTATGACATTTGAGGGTGAACATAAAAAGTTGTGAAACGGCATATTTTTGTGGTGGGAGGGGGTTTGTGACCACTGGGGGAGTCAGGGGAGGTCATCCCTGACTCCCTCCAGTGGTCATCTGGTCATTTAGGGTACTTTTTGGGGCCCTATTTGTGGAAAAACAGGGTCCAGGAAAAGTGCCCTAAATTCTTGCTAAAAACGCATATTTTTTTTCCATTATTGGCGAAAGGCGCCTATCTCTGATCGGCCGATAACCACGCCCCAGTTCCGCCTTCACCACGCCTTTGATACGCCCCCATCAACTTTGTCCGCATCCGCGACGGAGTGCAGTTGAAAACGTCCAAATTCGGCTTTCGATTATACCGCTTTATTCGTTTTTGTGAGATAAACGTCTATCTCCCGATTTGGGTCGCAATATAGGCGTTTTTCTTTTTCAATTACAAGCTGGAAAGTCAACACAATACGTAATAAAACATTTTAATAGACAGCATAGGGTGTAAGCAAAGATGGAACATATAGATAGATAAGACAGAGTAACGGGAGTACTAAAATAAGGGGACTAATTTATAGAAAGTTGCAAATGAGGTCAAAAAGGTAGGCGTAGGTAAACATTTATCACCAAGTGCACAGCTGGCCCTATTCTATAACTGCACACTCATTTGCACACCTAACTTTGGGTGCTATTTATAGAATTTGGGGGAATATGAGTGCTAAAACATTTTAAAGTGTGCAAATTGATTGTACCTGTGTTCATTTGTAGATATATTATTTCTTATATGAGCGTGCAGTTCTGGAACGCATTGCCACGTAACCTGAAAGCAACCTATGAACTGACCATCTTCCGTAAAGTACTAAAGACCCATCTCTTTGACAAGATATACCACAAAGACCAAAGTATGTGAAACTCTCATCCAGAAATGTAAGTTAATGCCTTCTGTTTTCTTACTATCATGTATTCCATTACCATGCAACCCAAAATCCTTCTGTAACACCATAATGTCTACTCTCTTCTCATTTCCACTATCCATGATGTATTGTAAGCCACATTGAGCCTGCAAAGAGGTGGGAAAATGTGGGATACAAATGCAATAAATATATAAAAGGCAACCCCAACGTTCTGAAGCCTCCACGAAAGTTGAGGCGCCCGAGATATCCGGTGTGCACTGGAGTGTCTGCACCGCCCTCGCGTCAAAATGTCATGACGTCGAGGGCGGAGCTATGACACTCGACGAGGGCCGAAACGGAAACGCCACAGCGAACAAGGCAAGTAGCTCGGAGGGACGGAGGGAGGGGGCCCCTTGCTAGCGCCTGTTTCATTCCGCTCAGAAAAACGGGCATTTTTTCCTAGTAATAAATAATAGATATATAGGTGTGCAATCAATTTCCGTGCACTACAATTTGTAGGTCCCAAATGAACCAAATCTGTGCACACAAGATCACTACACAAAGAAACATTTTGAGGAAACACTGATGGAAGATGAGACATTTTGGGGTAATTTTATAACAGGCCATCCAAGTTGAAAGGCAAAGTAGGTGCTTATTTGGGAGCTAGAGAGATGCCTATCCATCTTTATACAATAGTTTCACAAATGCAGCAGGTTATCAATAGAAATCAAACGAAATAAAACATGGAAAAGAAAATAAGATGATACCTTTTTTATTGGACATAACTTAATACATTTCTTGATTAGCTTTCGAAGGTTGCCCTTTAAGAGTGGACTAACACGGCTACCACACCTCTTTGCTTACAAATGCAGCAGAAATCATGGCTAAAATGCACGGAAGTACATTTATATCTGCTTCACTTGTGAGAATAGGTGTAAACTACAGGCGTAATTCATACCTCTGCCTGCACCCTGCCCAAACTATACCCCCAATCATGCCTACACACACCTCATCTAAAAGTACATGCCTTCCTATCACCACCTGTACTTTCATATGCATATTCCATTGCACAGTTCCTTAAGAACACATTTTCACAGGTAAAACAGGGTTTACCCCCATAAAAAAACCACCCCCTTAGTTTAGGAGCCCTTTTACTAAGCCATGTAGGCGCCTACGTGCGCCTAATGCTTGCCAATTTGGAACTACCATCCAGCTACCGCATGGCCCGGGCAGTAATTTTATTTTTTATGTGAGTCTACATTGCCGAAGAGTTAGAAGGTAAAGTTTGTCTATTTGCGGATGATACTAAGATCTGTAACAGAGTGGACACCCTGGAGGGAGTGGAAAACATGAAAAAGGACCTACAGAAGCTAGAAGAATGGTCTAAGGTTTGGCAATTAAAATTCAATGCGAAGAAATGCAAAGTGATGCACTTAGGGAGTAGAAATCCACGGGAGACGTATGTGTTAGGCGGGGAGAGTCTGATAGGTACGGATGGGGAGAGGGATCTTGGGGTGATAGTATCTGAGGATTTGAAGGCGACGAAACAGTGTGACAAGGCGGTGGCCCTAGCTAGAAGGTTGTTAGGCTGTATAGAGAGAGGTGTGACCAGCAGAAGAAAGGGGGTGTTGATGCCCCTGTATAAGTCGTTGGTGAGGCCCCACCTGGAGTATTGTGTTCAGTTCTGGAGGTCCTATCTTGTTAAGGATGTAAAAAGAATTGAAGCAGTGCAAAGAAAAGCTACGAGAATGGTATGGGATTTGCGTTACAAGACGTATGAGGAGAGACTTGCGGACCTGAACATGTATACTCTGGAGGAAAGGAGAAACAGGGGTGATATGATACAGACGTTCAAATATTTGAAAGGTATTAATCTGCAAACTAACCTTTTCCGGAGATGCGAAGGCAGTAGAACGAGAGGACATGAAATTAGATTGAAGGGGGGCAGACTCAAGAAAAATGTCAGGAAGTATTTTTTCACGGAGAGAGTAGTGGATGCTTGGAATTGCCCTCCTGCGGGAGGTGGTGGAAACGAAAACGGTAATGGAATTCAAACATGCGTGGGATAAACATAAAGGAATCCTGCTCAGAAGGAATGGATCCTAAAGAGTTTAGACGAGATTGGGTGGCAAAGCCGGTGGCGGGAGACGGAGATGGTGCTGGGCAGACTTATACGGTCTGTGCCAGAGCCGGTGGTGGGAGGCGGGACTGGTGGTTTGGAGGCGGGGATAGTGCTGGGCAGACTTATACGGTCTGTGCCCTGAAAAGGACAGGTACAACTCAAGGTAAGGTATACACAAAAAGTAGCACATGTGAGTTTATCTTGTTGGGCAGACTGGATGGACCGTGCAGGTCTTTTTCTGCCGTCATCTACTATGTTATTATGTTACTATCCTGCTTACTTTTGAACAAGAAGACCGGCCATCTTCCGACACAAATCGGGAGATGGCCGGCCATCTCCTGAAGCCGGCAAAATCGGTATAATCTAAAGCCGATTTTCGCCGGCTTCAACTGCTTTCCATCGCAGGGCCAGCCAAAGTTCAAGGGGACATTTTGGCAGGGTAAGGAAGGCGGGACGGGGGCATGGTTACGAGATGGCCAGCTTCAGCCGATAATGGAAAAAAGAATGCCGGCTCTGAGCAGCATTTGACCGGCTTCACTTGGTCCATTTATTTTTAGGTCCAAGTCTCAAAAAAGTGCCCCAACTGAGCAGATGACCACCAGAGGGAATTGGGGATGACCTCCCCTTTCTCTCCCAGTGGTCACCAACCCCCTCCCACCCCAAAAAAAAAATTAAAAATCATTTTTTGCCAGCCTCTATGCCAGCCTGAAATGTCATACCCAGCTCCATGACAGCAGTATGCAGGTCCCTGGAGCAGTTTCTAATGGGTGCAGTGCACTTCAGGCAGGTGGACCCAGGCCCATCCCCCCCTGCCTGCTACACTTGTGGTGGTAAATGGGAGCCCTCCAACCCCCCCCCCCAAAACCCACTGTACCCATATCTAAGTGCCCTCCTTCATCCCTAAGGGCTATGGTAGTGGTGTACAGTTGTAGGTAGTGGGTTTTAGGGGGGGGGGGTTGGGGGGCTCAGCACACAAGGTAAGGGAGCTATGTACCTGGGAGCTTTTTCTGAAGTCCACTGCAGTGCCCCCTAGGGTGCCCGGTTGGTGTCCTGGCATGTGAGGGGGACCAGTGCACTACAAATGCTGGCTCCTCCCACGACCAAATGCCATGGATTTGGTCGGGTTTGAGATGGCCGGCATCGGTTTCCATTATCGGCGAAAACCGATGCATGCCATCTCAAACCTGGCCATCTCTGACATTTGGCAGGCCCCAACTGTATTATTGAAATGAAAGATGGCCGGCCATCTTTTTCGATAATACAGTTCTGGACCACTCTTTACGGCGCCGGCCATATAGATGGCCGCCCATATAGATGGCCGTTGCCGTTCGATTATGCCCCTCTATGTACACCAGAAAATATAGTTTATTTTCTGGTGCGTGGCACTAACTGGGTAGTAATCGGCATTGTGCACGCGCAGACAATTACCACCCGGTTAATGCATGAGACCTTACCACTAAGTCAATGGGTGGTGGTAAGGTCTCAGTTCCAAAACGGACACGTTCCAATTTTCATTTTGCTGCATGTCCATTTTCGGCCAAAAAAAGAGACCTTTTTCACAGGCACTTTGAAAACTGGATCTACGTGTGTCCAAAACACGCACCTACAGTAGTGTAGGCCATTTTTCAGGCAGCTTAGTAAAAGGACCCCTTAGAGAAGAGTAGCAGATAGGAGAATGGAGGAAGGTGTATCACGAAAAGGAGGAAAAGAGGTTTTTCCAGCAAACACAAAAGTTCATTATCGCAAGAACTACATTTTCTCCCTTAATGTAATTTTAGCAAAGTGTTTCCAGAATTTTGAATTTCCTCTCTGAAAGCACCCCACAAATCAAGTAAAGATTTTGAATGGAAGTAGCCTGATTAATAGAAGCACACTGTTTCTTTCCCCTTTCTCCTTCAAGTATATTTGACGTCAATTGTTAATTAACTGAGTAGGTGTGTTATATGACATTTCTCTTCATTCTGCTGGATTTTCTTTTTAGCATTTATTGACAACCTCTTCTTGGTTAAAGGAATGCTGTTGAGGTGTTGACTTCTGATGCCGGATTATTGCTTTTATTAAAGAGAGAGACCTTACTCTCTCCACAGATATAATAGGAGAAGACATCACCTTAATTCTGCCTCCATTAGACCTTGGGAAGCAGACAACGACCCTTTCACCTCATCAATATTCAGAAGCTTAACAAAAAGCTGTAACCGGAGAACTCTGAAATAATGTAATGCAGTATTGATTATTTTATGGTATGATTATGTGTAATTACACTGCTAAAATTTGCTACCTTCTACTACTTTTACCAAAATCATCTTCATTTAATGGAATGACCGACCATGTCTTAATTTAAATATAAAACACTCTTTTTCTGTTAAGATGTGACCTCAACATATTTGAAATTATAAATTATAAGTACATAAGTAATGCCACACTGGGAAAAGACCAAGGGTCCATCGAGCCCAGCATCCTGTCCATGACAGCGGCCAATCCAGGCCAAGGGCACCTGGCGAGCTTCCCAAACGTACAAACATTCTATACATGTTGTTCCAGGAATTGTGGATTTTTCCCAAGTCCATTTAGTAGCGGTTTATGAACTTGTTCTTTAGGAAAACGTCTAACCCCTTTTTAAACTCTGCTAAGCTAACCGCCTTCACCACGTTCTCCGGCAACGAATTCCAGAGTTTAATTATGCATCGGGTGAAGAAATATTTTCTCTGATTTGTTTTAAATTTACTACACTGTAGTTTCATCGCATGCCCCCTAGTCCTAGTATTTTTGGAAAGTGTGAACAGACACTTCACATCCACCTGTTCCTCTCCACTCATTATTTTATATACCTCTATCATGTCTCCCCTCAGCCGTCTCTTCTCCAAGCTGAAAAGCCCTAGCCTCCTTAGTCTTTCTTCATAGGGAAGTCATCCCATCCCCGCTATCATTTTAGTCACCCTTCGCTGCACCTTTTCCAATTCTACTATATCTTTCTTGAGAAGTGGTGACCAGAATTGAACACAATACTCAAGGTGAGGTCGCACCATGGAGGGGTCCTTTTACTAAGGTGTGCTGAAAAATGGCCTGCGGTAGTGTGAGTGCTTGTTTTAGATGCCTGCAGATCCATTTTTCAGCACACCTGTTGCTTTTTTTTTTTGACCAAAAATGGATATGAGGAAAAATGAAAATTGATGCGCGTCCATTTTCGGTCTGAGACCTTACCACCAGATATTGACTTAGTGGTAATGTCTCACGTGTTAACCGGGCAGTAAGGGTCTACGTGCATCAAATGCCTTTTACCGCCCGGGAGCGCTGCGCGCCAGAAAATAAAAATAATTTTCTGTTGCACATGGTGGACGCACACCAAAAATGAAATTACCGCCCGACACACGGAGTAGCTGGGTGGTAACTTGGAATTGGCATGCGTTGGGCGTGTGTAGGCCCTTACGCGGCTTATTAAAAGGGCTCCAATATGTTTAAAACCATAGAAAAATGAACAATGAATTTAATTCTCATGAAAAATGGAAGTCTGAGAATGAGTAAAGCTAGAACTTCAGGGATCCAGAGAGAATGTTGAGCAGGAAATTAATTTCCCTAAATGCAAATCAAGACCTGAATATTGGTAATACAGTCAACTCTTGATTTAATGGATTAATCGGGGTAAGAAAGTGTCCGTAATTGCCAATTGTCCGTTGTTTCCAGGGGAAGTCCTAAGAATAAATACAAAAAAATATAAGAAATATAATAGATTTGTTTATAGATGTGTTTTAGAACATAAACATGAATATAAATTAGATGTAAAAATGCAGTTTTTACCCTATTCAGAGCTAGATAAGCTATTTGCCTCCTTATGCTCACTTGACAGTGTTTCCACAGGCATTACAGGACATAAAAGTATCAAGTTTAAGCTGCTTCCCACTTTTATACTGCTCCCAGATTACAATTTCCCTTAAACCTCTCAAATGTTCATAGTAAGGTTTAATCTCAGAATTGTAAAATACATCATTGCAAGAGTATCAATGCATTTGTGAACATGCGACATCTTGGGTTTCATCACTGGTTTGTCTATGTTTTCTTCTGAATCCTCTTCCTCTTTGTCTCTTCCTGTGCAACCTCCTCAGTGGAGAGCACTTGGTAATCTGGATCCACTTCACTTTCATCCAACCAAACTTGAATATCATCTAAAGTTACATCATTCTCCCCTCCCTGCTGCAGCATATGATGAAAATCAGTTGCCTCAAAATCATCAAAGGCATATTCAGTATCTGTGTCTATCAATAACTTTTTCCAGCTGTTTGCTAAAGTTGACTTTCACATCCTTTCATGTAGCTGCAAGATATTGAATTGCTGACTTTATATTGTAATTTCTAATGTTTTGAAGAACGCTTTGACCTGTAGTGGAGGAGTGGCCTAGTGGTTAGGGTGGTGGACTTTGGTCCTGAGGAACTGAGTTCAATTCCCACTTCAGGCACAGGCAGCTCCTTGTGACGCTGGGCAAGTCACTTAACCCTCCATTGCCCCATGTAAGCTGCATTGAGCCTGCCATGAGTGGGAAAGCACGGGGTACAAATGTAACAAAAATAAATCATTCAGCATGTCTTCCTTCTCTTCCAGCACAACCAATTCTTGAATGTATCTTTGCTGATTTAGGCGCTTACATGATATGATAACACCTTGATCCATGGGTTGAATCAATAAGGTAGTGTTAGGGGGTAGAACAAGGGCACAGATCTTGTCATCTCGACTAACTGACTTATCTGCATGGAGGTGGGCAGGTGCAATATCTAGGAGTTGGGCTGCCTTTTCATCTTGTGTATTCTTCTTTAAAACTTCTATTTGGTAATGGTGAACCTCTGGAACAAAGTGATTGAAAAACCACTCTGCAAAGAAAATGTGAGGGAAACCATGCCCCCTGTGAATAAAAATAATGAGCTGGTATCTCATGCATACACTCTGATTGCACGTGGGTAAGCAGATTTCCCCACCACAACAATCTTGAGGTGATGCATACCATCAGCACTTGCACATAACAGCACAGATATCCTCTATCTTTCTACCAGGCATCTCGTCTTCATGTTTAAAGACTTGAGTTTTTCGTGGCAGGGCAAACCAGAATAACCCCATATTGGAGATCCAGCTGGAACACGTTACCAGACCATCTTGCAGGCAGTGGAGTGGATGCCTTGGCTGCCAGTGTCGCTGTGCTAAGCTCCTTCTTCCATCTTTAAAAGGCTGCCCTTGCTGCGGGATGTGCTGAGAGCCAGCTGGGACATGTTACCAGACCATCTTGCAGGCAGTGGAGTGGGCACCTGGGCTGCCGGTGTCACTGTGCTGAGCCCTTTCGTCAATCTTTAAACGACTGCCCTTGCTCAGGACGCAGTTGTGGGTGTGTGGCCAAGGGCATGTGACCAAAGGGGCACCCCTTTCGAGCCCCTTTAGGGCACTGAGAAGTAGGCTATGTTACCCATTTCAATGGGTAAGCACAAGGGTGGCAAGAAGAATGCCCCAGAGGTTGTTAGGGAACCTATGAACTTGCATCTTTTGCCATCCATGATGCCATTGTTGTCTCTTAATGAGGGTATTTCTCCCTCCCCCCAGAAGTCTCTCTTTTGTCTGGGAGCCCTACCCCTCTCCCACAATCTGAAGCAGCACTGGAGCTGATTGGTTCTTTGGGCTCAGGAGATGCAATACCGTTAAAGGTCCTCGCCCATGGAAGTGCTCTATTGGTCATATTAGGCTCTAAAGAAAATGTTGTTGCTTAAATTATATTTTCAAAAGAAGACTGCTCATGGAAAAGGGTGTTAGGCTATTAAATAAATTTTCTGAAATCTGATGCACTGAAAAGCAGCACTTTACCCTGTGTGACAAATGCATCTGATTAGCGTGACTAAATTTTGTTGGGGGAGGGGGGTAGAGAGAAACTTTTGTGCCCACCCACTTTGGGTTCAGGCCCATCCAAAATTGGCAGTCTGGCTACGCCACTGCCTTAGAGACTTTTCAGTTCTCTAAAATGGTTGGTCATTCTTCTACTTAATGAGGCACCATTTTTGTGGAACTCTATGCCACTGTGTTTGTGCAGTGAATTTTCCTTGAGAATATTTCAATCTTTGTTAAAAACTTGATTCTTTGAACAGGCTTACCCAGTGGCATACCAAGGGGGGCGGTGGGGGCGATCCACCCCGGATGCACGCCGCTGGGGGGTGCCATGGCGCGCGCCTGTCGGCTGAGTTCGCTAACTTCGCTAACTTTGTTCGTTCGTTCACTGCAGCTCCCTCTGCCCCGGAACAGGTTACTTCCTGTTCCAGGGCAGAGGGAGCTGCAGCAAATGAATGAAGTTAGCGAAGTTAGTGAACTCAGACTCAGCCGACAGGCGCGCGCCGTGGCACCCCCCCCCCCAGTGGCGTGCACCCGGGGGGGATGTCATTTCGTAGGGGGGGGGGGGGGCTGCGCTGCACCCTGGGGGGGGCACATCGGCAATCTGCCCCAGGTGTCATGCAGGCTAGGAACGCCACCGGGCTTACCCTTCTGTGTCTCAGTAAGTTCTGGCAGCACTTGTCCGGTACCAATTACCTGGGCCTGCCCCTAGGGCTCTTCTCAGAACCACCCCAGATCCCGGTTCTGCCAGGCCTGGCCCCAAGAGTCCTTTTCAGGGCTACCCACCTTTCTCACAGTCCTCTAGGAGAGGTTTGCCAACCATCTGCTGGCACCAATCTGACACTTTCCTGCAAGTTACTATCAAAGGGCTCAGTCACTTTGACTCGTGACAACTATTGCAAGTTTGGACAGTTATACATCTACTCTTGAACAGGTGTGAATGTTCTAGATTAGATTGTTCATGTATGCACATAGATTAGCATATTTTATAATCTACATGCATACATGCAAACTGTACTCATGCTCCACCCAAACTCTATTTCTGTACAAGCCAATCAGCAAAGTATATGCCAATATGTCATGGTACATATGTTATGCTAGCTGATATTTTATAAGAGGGTATTTTAGCCAAATTTAGGAGCGTGAAGGATACTTCTATAATTTGGTGCCTTAAAAGGTAGGTGTCAATTGTGCGTGTCAGCTACAGAATAATAGCACCTACATACATGATTGGCACCACTCTGTAAAAGGGCCCCCATGTAATTAAACTCTGGAATTCGTTGCCAGAGAATGTGGTAAAAGCAGTTAGCTTAGCATGGTTTAAAAAAAGGTTTGGATAATTTCCTAAAAGAAAAAAGTCATTATTAAGATGGACTTGGGAAAATCCACTGCTTATTTCTCGAATACCTGTCAAATATGAGTGGCTCTTCTCTACTTATAATATCAACAATAGCAAATTGGTCAGAAGTAGAGCATCTATTTAGAGTAATGCAGGCCTCTGTAGTGATTGTTCATATATTCACAAATAATGGAGGGGGAGTCTCATAAGTCTACACAGCTGATTTCGCTTCTGTGTGTGCTTATAATCATAGACTCGCCTACCTCCTCCTTACTACAAATTTTATGTTTCTCGTGTCTTTTGTCTCACTTTCTTATCTCACTCTGAGGCAATCTTAACAATGCTGATGGCTACACATCACTTATCTGTACCAGCCGGGTGTGCCCTCTTTCCCCGACAGGTGCCTGTTTCGCTGCTCATACTTTGTCAAGGGGGAGTCATAGCACCGGACCGTTTCACCTGTTTTATGCCGACTTAACAACATCAGGGGAAAGAGGGCACTCTTATTCATTCTCCTAGATTCATAAACCTAATTTTTTGAGCCCACTGCTGAAAATCAGTGTTAAGCTCCTATCATAAATTTGCCCCTGTTGTCACCTACTTTTTATGCTCCTAAATTTAGGAGTTCAGTGAAATTTTGAGTATAAATTTAGGCAGTTTGCTCTGATAACTGTTCAAAAAGGCCAATTTACAAAAATAACTCCCAAAGTTAGGAGTATAAATTCTTTGAATATCAGGCCCTCTATCTTTTCCAGATTTACTGTTAGCTTGTTTGCAATGACCCAAATCCCAATCTTCTCCAAGCAAAAGTTTAACTCTGGATTACCTTTCTTTGATTAGGAGTTAACACAAGTGAAATCCCTTCCACCACAGGTTTAAAATAAAGCATAACCCTTAAGGTTTTGTGATGTGCTGTTTCCTATAATCATCTTTTACATTTGCTCAGATAGGAATGACCTAAACTTATTGAAAACTGCTCTGCCAAGTCCTCTATTTGTTAGCTGAACCAACAGAATTACATATTAACTCTTTTGAACGCTACTTTGAGATCCAGTTAAGTCATTTCCTTGTATCTAAATATAGCCTTAATGGGGATAATTTTATTTTAAAACTTGAGGGTGTAGAACCCACAGCATTTTACATGCTAAAGTAGAGGCTTATAAACAGGGGTATATCTGCATAAAAATTGGCATTCACAAAACATAGGGGACAATTCTATAACAGGATGTCAACATTTAGGCGCCATGTTTGTACAAGGAAACTGGGCAAGCGATCTGCAAAATCTAAGATCTGCAAAATCTAAGATGGCAGTGAACAAAACCAGATAGAAAGAGAAGGCGAGTTGGGGGGGGGGGGGGGTGGAAGGGAGAGGAACTAGCCCAACATGCACAGAGAACAAGGCAAGACAACAGAAAGAGTCCCATATGACACAAGGATCTGGGACATGTGCTCTGGAAGAGCCTAATACAGATAATTACAAGTTTACAGGGATTTGTAGTTCCAAGGGCACGACCTTAATTAAAGGCTATGTAGTCTATTAGAGACAATGCTTAGCATATATACATAAACAGCAAAGCCTGCCTCCATGCAAATGGGGGCAGAACAATGTGTGCTGGGCAATTTTCAAACGCCCTATGAAACGTTGTTCAAATTTGCCCTCCAAATTGAACACCAGGGCCAATAGTACCACTTTGTCTGAATTCAGACTGATTCAAATCTATCAAATTATTTTTTCCAAAAAACTGTTTTAGTTGCTCTGCTACTGTACTCTCTGTAGTCGTGCTTAAGAAACAGTAAGTTTGAGATTGGTCTGTATTTCCTATGGCATTACTGTCTGGGGAAGGTTTTTTAATCAAAGGACACATCATTGCAGCTTTAAGGCAATTATGTACTCTCCTTTCTCTCAGAGAGGCATTTACAGTCAATTTAACAGATTCCGCCAGACCCTCTACTGCATTTCTTATAGGCCACATGAGGCCCAGATCTAGAGGGTCATCTGTTGGATTTAGATTTTTTTAATCACTTTTCCATATTAAAATTATTTAACTCTGTAAACACCTTCCAAATCATCTCTTTTGAGAGACTTTTATATAAAACCATTTCTGAGGAAGTTACCTTTTGGTCCAATTGAGTGTGTATTTTGGCACTCGTGGGACTCATTACACCACATCTCTGTAAAAGCAATAATAGTCAAATCTTTCTCTTCCGTTAGGGCCTCCAAATTGGGCATTTCATTACAATACTATGAATAGCGACACACACAGCATTCTAGATAGTGTCTTTCCTTGCTTTCCCTCTCTATACAGTCACACAATTTTTATTTAGAATAGAGTCCCGATTATCTGACATAAATGGGACTGACAGGTGGTTGGATACATGAAAATGTCAGTCAATATGGAAAAAAAAAACATTTTCTTCTCTTTCACTTGCTTTCACAATTTGTACGACATGAATTGCTAGCACAGATGAATAGTTTACACTGGTAGCATAAAGGAACAGAGTGAGATATACAAAGAGAAACCCATGTGCATCTCAACGACACCACCTCATCTGGGCATGTCACCTCTCAATGATAAAAGTATCCAAAAAGGTTCCTTAGGAATTATATTTAAATATGTTTTATGGACCATCAGAAAAATCAGGTGAAACCCTTACCACGAATGTGAGGCAGAACACTCGTACACCTCGCTTAGAATCCTTATCGGTCCTGTCCTGTTTCAATGATGACATCTCACGTGGTATGTTGGATTAAGCAGAATATCAGGTAACAGAGACTTGGATAATCGGGACTCTACTGTCATTTATTTAGTTAGATGTGGCTCGCATCAACTCATTGGTAGCTGAAGGTACACCCAGGGATGGCATTAGGGGTTGTAAACAGGGTAATTTCCCTGGGGTTCTATACTATGAAGTGAGCATGTCAGAAGCTGAAAGCCTGCTGGTTGGCTTTGGGGTCCATTCCCAGATTCTTGCCCTGGTCCCCAGCATGTTTAACACTGGAATGGGATACACCTTCTTTATCCTCTTTTCTTATCATGATCTTTTGTTTTTTTAGCTACCTATCCTTGAATAAATATTACCTCTTATACAGTTTGGAGGAAATTGTATAAACTGAGGTCTCCACTTAGGCATGCCAATGTCAAGCTCTGGGCACCAATTCCATAATGTTATCTGTGTGCCAATATACCATTATAGAATTATAGCATGTCTGTATGGGGGCACCTCAGTTTAGATCTGACCATTTGTATCATATAAATCCCCTTGTGATGACACTGTTTTTTTGTCTAATGGGTTCATTTATTAAAAGATCCAAAAAGCCATTTGTTCAGACTTCCTTATAACTAACCTCAAACTATTCTTCCGAATTTTTGCATGGACTATCATACAGGTCCATACAAAAATTTGGATGAATAAATTATTTGTGTTTAGTAATAAGGACATTTGAACTAACTGCTTTTTGGATTGTTTGTGCTTTTTGTCAGTTTTTTATCATTGGATAAATTTTGTTATGTTTTCATTTATTAAATCAAATGTAATACATTGGGAAGGATCCCCTATGGAGATAAATGTCAACCAGCAAAGTGGGAAAGGGACGTAGGTCAAACCAAGAACAAGTGGGACTTCAGAGATCAATCAAAGTCTTTAATCCCAGAGGGTAAATGCAGCAGTAAACACAGTCTCTATTCCCAAAGAAACCAGATACAATGGACTCGACACGGGTCCCGTGTTTCAGCAGACAATTGCCTGCTTCAGGAGTCTAAGTATCTGATATACTGTCTCAATACAAAGCAGATAGAGCATTAGACCAGCTGCTGCAAGGATTGGTCTTTATTTCCACAAGAAAACACAAAACCATCACATTTTCTCTTGTGTACTCTGCCAAATATACATGTTAATCGGTGGTGCTATATCTATTTTTTTTTTAAAAAGGTTTAATGTTCATTGAGCCTTTTATAAATACTTGCATGTTTTTCAATAAATGGTTTTGGATGTCTAGTTTGCTACCTCGTCTATCTATGCAAAGTTATTCTCATTGCTCTAACTGTGAAAATTCAACCTTTTTTGTGTCTCTCATTTGCTGCAAAGTGACAGAAATTAAGAGGCCAATCTTCAAAAGAAGTTACATACTCACCAATGGCTGATGAAGCATAACTGTCCTAACTGTGGATTTTCTGCCCTCATTGTGAGAATGTCCATGTCCATCCCATGGCCACGCCCCCTTGTGGGTTTTGCATTCACAGTGTTATAGAATTGCGTGCAGTGAGATGCACGTGCAACTCCAAATGGAGGCCAATTAATACCAATAATTGATTGATAGCATTCAATTATTGGTGTTAGGTGGCTTGTTAAGCAATTAAGATGTGAGCACATCTCAGAATTGGGCACAAAAGTCGGTGCATATCTTTTAGTGCCATATATAGAATCCGGGGGATAATAAAGTAGAGGGGAGAAGACAGAGCGAGGGTGGAACAAAAAGTAATCTAGATAACAGCAATATTCAGCCACTATGTAGATAAGTTTTATGTTTACTTTAGGCCTGCTGAATCTTTCAAAGATATCTCAGTTATTTATTTATTTGTTACATTTGTTCCCCACATTTTCCCACCTATTTGCAGGCTCAATGTGGCTTACATGATACCAGAGAGGTGTTAATAGACTCCGGAGTAAAGCAAATATAGATAATGGTTGAGTTGGGGTAGGAAGGGTAGGGACCACATGAAGGAACATGTGGTGGGGCCGTATAGAGGATAGTAAGAACAGATGAGATTGTTTGGTGATCAATACGAACTGTGATGGTGTAGTGTTGCTGATTTCAGGCATTTAAATTGGGTCGGGGGGGGGGGTAAGCTTTTTGGAACAGGTGGGTTTTTAGATTTTTTCTGAATTGGAGGTGGTCATAGGTGGTTTTCACTGTTTTTGGTAGTGCGTTCCATACCTGTGTACTGATATAGGAAAAACTGGATGCATAGGTTGATTTGTATTTTAGTCTTTTGCAGCTTGGGTAGTTAAGGTTTAGGTATTGTCGTGCTGATGCGGATGTGTTTTTGGTTGGTAGATCGATTAGACTTGTCATATATCCCGGTGCTTCATCATGGATAATCTTGTGAACCATAGTGCAGATTTTGAAGGCGATGCGTTCAAGTTATGTATATAGAGCAACTAAAAGAGCTCTGTGTGTCTACACAAATAGGTGAGTTCACTATTAGTTTACAGTGCTACAAGAAAGCACCTTGACTTTACATCTCTCATAATCAACTTCCCTAAGGGGCCCTTTTACAAAGCTGCGGTAAGCACTAAAGCAGGGGTGGCCCAAGGCAAGATGCCGCCTGAGGCAGGGCTGAGATGCCAACCCCCCCCCCCCACCCCAAGAAGCCGTGTCCCCCAGCCAAGTTCTGGCATCTCCCCCCTTCCTTCCTCCATCCCGTTCTCCAAGTTTACCTTCTTTCTTCATGTTCCTAAAGCTGGTGGTGACAGCGACTCCCTAATGATGCCCTGCCACCAGCATTGGCCTCTTCTCTACTGCTGCCATCTTTGAGGAAACAGGAAGTTACATCAGAGAGGTGGATGCCGGAGGCAGGGCAGCGTATGGGAATCGTGCCTGCCTCTGCTGGCTTTTGGAACATGAAAGAAGATAAAATCGCGGAATGGGGTGGAGGAAACAAGGAAGAGATGCTGCTCCCATAACAGTGCCGCCTGAGGCCCCTGTCTCAGGTGGCCTAATGGTTGGGCCACCCTTGCACTAAAGTGTACTTACTGCAGAAAAAGATGGCATATATCGGAGTGTGCTGAGGCATCCAATTATAATTTCAGGATGTGTGTGAGCTACCCATGTGCTAAGAAAGAACATTTATTTTTTTCAAGGTGTGGTGTGTCTAGGGGCAGAAAGTGGGCGTGTTCTGTGTTATCGGTTAGTGTGTGACTATCGAGTGAGCTCTTACTGCCTACAAGATGGGCTCATATGCTAATCTGATTTAATAACCACTCGCTAATGGCAAAATTAGTGCGTGACCATTAATACAAAAAAATAGGAAATCCCACCATTTTACTCCAGTGGTAAAAATGGCCTTAACACACAGGAAAGATCCACGTAAGGGTGCATTAAGATGATGTTCTCCGACCCTACGTTCTTTCATTAGGTACTTGTGCTTCATGGGCAGCAGTGGATTCCATCACACCTAGTGAACTCCAATTGAACAGTCATACAGTAAGTTAGGTAAAATGTAAAAGTTTACCTCTCATTCCTTTTATTTGGACATCTGAAGTCTACTACCACAGCAGAACAAATGTTTCACCAATACACAGCAGTAAATGTGATGCTTTTCAGAACAATTTACGTGGATAAAAATTGTTTTAACTGCTTAAAGCAGCTGTTTGAAAATGCCACCTCCCCCACATATGGGTATAAATAAATGCTCAGTTCCATTATGTGTGACTTGTACCCATATTTGATGGAAACATTCCCAGATGTGGAATTAGGGCAGGGATTAAAATAGGTGTGGAATTAGGGCAGGAATTAAAATATTTTCAGAAGTATGCATGATGGTTTTAGGAGAAAATGTAACAACACAAAAAGAACATAGAACTGTGTGGTTCATTTTTTTAAGCCAAGTTTCAAAGTAATAGTGCATGCATATTTTTAGTTTGAAAATTAGAGCAAAGTCACCTTTACAGCCAGGGGCGGACTGACAGTGATCTGTGCTCCTGGGCAATAAGGATCATTGCCCCCCCCCCCCAACCCATCCCATCCCACTCAGATCACTAGTTTTATAAATGAACATGTTTAAAAAATAGTGGCATCCGTTCCTCTGTTCATTAAGTGATGGAGACATGGGTAACTGAAAAACTGGATCTTTTCTTGGTTAACTTCCAGTTACTGAATGGATCCCAATCAGGATTTCATTGGAATTTTAGCACCGAGACCGTGGTCTGCTCTTTGGTTACATCTGGTCAGAAATTATTTATTTATTTATTTATTTATTTGTGGCATTTATACCCCGCTCTTTCCCGCTCAATAGCAGGTTCAGTGCGGCTTACAAAGTGTGGTATAACGTATCACGGAGGTAATACAGGTTTGGGAACAATGTATCAATGAGATGACATAATTACATAAAGTAGGTTCAGTGTGACTTACAAAGTATGGTACAAAGCATCGCATGGATGATACATAGACAAAGTATGGAACAAAGTGTCGTAGAAATGACATAATTACATGGAGTAAGACAATAGTAAGTGATGTGGGGAAGGGACTGGAGTGTGGGTAATACTAGTGGTGTGGAATTATGTGTGGAATTATGTTTGAGAAATTAGGCCGGGTCATTTGGGTAGGCTTGTTTGAAGAGGTAAGTTGCTTACTGAGTCACGGTCAGAGTTCCATCATAGTTCAATTTGACTTGTCCAGTGCATTCAACCTAGTGGATCACGGGGTCTTACTTTCTCTCCTTGACTCATTAGGAATCCAAGGTCTTATCTTGATTTCAAGGATTTTTAACTAGATCATACAAGGTGAAGATGCAGGGTGAATTTTCTAACCCATGGGGTGCTGTTTGTGGTGTGCCTCAGGGTTCTCCTCTTTCACTTTCGTTGTTTAACATCCTGATGCAACCGTTAGCAAATTATTTGGACTCACTTCAGTTGCAGTTTTACATATATGCAGCATTGATACCTTTTACGCCAGGCAATCTACTTCAAGAGGCCAATTTGTTGTGTCGCTTACAGGTGGTTGTTGCCCGGGTTGAAGTTAAATAAAGAAAAAACGAAGGGGTCTGTTTACTAAGCTGCGCTAACGGCTTCCGTGCAGCATTACTGACACAGCCCATTCAGCGTTAGTTTCTTTGGAGTGGATCTTTGATCTTTATGAAAGATAATTTTATTGTTGAGTTGGCAATTTTGATTTAAATCTTGATTCAGTTTTGAGAGTATAAGGTGTGATATTAGTGAATTTTCTTTTAATAAGGGACATGAAGAAAACATCTATGACAACAAGAGCTGGGTCCTTGGGCCCCAAAGCTACAACATCTTGAAAACCTCAGACTTTGTTGTTCTAGTCAGCTTGACACCAAAACCAGAGGAAAGGGTATAAGACCCTCTTTCCTGAAGATGTAATGGCTGTTATCTTGTGCAGCTCACGCAAGAGCTGCTAGTTCTGAGCTAGCCATGTGATGAAGGCTGGTTAATCTGTGGTATCACCTGCCTGCATGCTCTTGCCTGGCTGGGAAGAGCTTACCTGCTGACCATCCTGAGTTCCTGCTGCTGCCTTGCCTGATCTTGAGGAAACCCACTTGTTCACCTCTGTCTGCAGTCCCTGATTTTCTACGGATCTAGTGTTCGTGAGTATTATTATCTGTCAGGTTGAACTGTTTTCTCCATAGTGCTTGGGGTGTCAGGTATCCTATAAAATTTAGGATTAGGGGCTAGTGTGTGTTATTTTTGCCTTGACAGCTACATGAAATCATTGTTCTGCCATCGTTTTGGGTGATTCTGCATAAGTGCGTTGTCTCTGATCACATTTTCTATTTTTGCTGCCATCAGCTAACAAAACAGCTTTTCTATTTTTCTAATACCTAAACCTTGTGTCCTTTCCTCTCAGTGTTTATAGTTTGGACTGTTCTGAATCTGGATTGTGTGAGTGGGAAGTTGTGATCTAATCCCAGAGTGCTAAATTACCATTATTTGCTTTATTTGTACTTCCCTCTCTTTGCCGGCCCTCTAACGAGGCCTGATGATTGTGTTTACTCCCCACATACACAGTAGTGTACACATGAGCAAAGCATAGATGGGACATAGACAAGGCTCTCACTTATGCACTTGCCTTACAGAGGGCCCCTTTTACTAAGCCGCGTAGGCACCAACGAATGCCGAATGTGCGACAAATTGGAGTTACCGCCCAGTTACCGCATGGACCTTGCGGTAATTTCAATTTTGGTGTGCGTCCACTACGTGCATCTGAAAAATATTTTTTATTTTCTGGCGCATGTAACGGACGCGCACCAAGTGGCATTTGACGTGCGTAGGTCATTACTGCCCAGATTCTTTACCACTAGGTATATACCTGGTGGTAAGGTCTCAGACCCAAAATGGATATACGGCAATTTTCATTTTGCTGCATGTCCATTTTCGGCAACAACAACAAAAAAAGAGGCCTTTTTTACAGGCACGCTGAAAAGTGGATCAGCACGTGCCCAAAACCTGCGCCTACACTACCACAACCATTTTTCAGCGCGCCTTTGTAAAAGGACCCCTGAATACTCCTTTTACTAAGCTGCGGTAAGCACTAGTGCATGCATATCACAGCTTAAAAGGGAGGCGTCCCGTGGTAATTTTAAAAAGTGAGCATGCAAACCATGCACTAAAAAATAATGTTTTCACCGAGGAAGCACGCCTGGGGGCAGAGAGTGGGCATTTCTGTGCCAATCAGCACAACTACATTACTGCACACTTCCTGGTTAATCCAGGATTAGCATGTGAGCCCTTACTGCTGACAAAATAGGTTTCGGTTATGCTCACGTACTAATTTTTGTTAATGGCCATGCGCTAGTGGCAATATTAGCATAAAGCCATTAATTTGGAAAATGGAAAATCGGCCAAATGGCTTTAGCGTGTGGGAAAGACCCACCAAGGCCACGTTTCCCCTCAGTTTAGAAAAAAGATCCTGGAATAATGTATGCATTCCTGCTGCATTTATAACCTCACACTTACATCAGCTCTACGGTATCGATACCGAGTTACACTAGTATTTTATAACAGAACCCAGGCACCTAGGCTCCATTCTAGAATAGAATCAGGGCATCAAAACAGAGCCCCCCCCCCCCCAGTTATAGAATTATCTTCATTTATCAATAAACTAAACTCTACAGAACTCTTCTTGACTTAAAATGGCATGATTAATCATTTTGAGAGCTATTTAAGAGCTTTTAACTATCTGATGCAAAGCAACCGGCCAAATAAAAGGGTTTTAAGGAGTAAAAAAACTCCTCAGGTTCTTCTCTGTATTTCAGCAAAACAAAGAACTTGTTTTGATGACAGCTGCAGTGAAATAATTTGAGGTTAAGATAGGCCGTTGGACACACCCCTATTATAATCCACCCACAGCTATGAAATCAGATAACATCAGCCTGAGCTCCTTTAATCTTTCTCATTTTATGAAATATATATTTTGGGTGGTTGCTGGTTAATGTCGAAGTTAAAAAATCTGTGTAATTAGGATTACATTCAGGAGCTAGATTGGGTCATCTTGCTGGATCCACCCTTTAATTAAATACCTGAAGTTTTAAGGATCTGCCTTAGTATTTCACTCTGGGATAGTTTCTTTAACCTCAAGTTAGTAATGTAAATCCAATTAACTCCAATGAATTTGATTCATGGGGTTGGAGGGCTGAGTGTTTTGGAAGGTTTGTGCACAAACCAGATTTGTTTTATTTATTTATTTGGACTTATTAATTGCCTTCCCAACAAAGCCCAAGGCAAAATTAGAAGATTAAACCTAAAATAGCAAAACAATATCAAACAAACATAACAGCAATAATATGTGGTCAGAACAACATGCAACCCATCATTACGTCAAACACTCTGACCAAAAAAATAAACCAACCTGCAATTTATGACTAAGCACTGCAAAATAAAAGCTGACAATAGCAATCTTAAATAAAAAGGGACCTAAGCAATCACAAAACAGGGGATCCCTACACAGAGCATAATAAAATCCAAGCTAAGTTGGAAAAGTAATTTCAAACATGCTTAGGAACCTGCCTAGGGATCTTTAAGGAACATTACCAAAGAAAATCTGGATAGCAATGAACATGACAAAGCTCCATGTTGACATTCCTTAAGATTGCTTAACTCCCATCTTGTTTGGCTTGATCTTTCTTCATTCTTCTTTTACTCTCGGTGTTATCTTCTTTCTCGCTTTTTTTTTTCAGTCACCATTCATTCCAGGTTCTGTATAGTGCATATGTTAGAGGTAGGGTGAGGAAGGTTGGGCTGGAAACTTTGATTGTATATTATCAGGTGAATATTCAATGTCATTTAACCAGGCAGGAGAGGCACAATTCAGGTTACTTTCCCCATGCTTCTGTTGTTGGGATTGTATCAGTCACACATTGCTGGTTACTTTCCCCATGTGTGTGTTGTTGGAGTGCTACCTGCTTTGCGGTTCAGGTTACTTTCCAACTAATAATCAAAGGGCAGTTAAGAACACACTCATCATCAATTCACTGAAATTTGTGACGTGCTCAGAATGCAAGTGCCTGTAATCATCAATTGGTACGGGCAACTTGTTGTTCCATCATTGCACCAATTGCTCACCAGCTATTACCAAACATAATGTCCGTTTAACAAAACATAAGAAATGTTAATAATAGTATATGCTATACTTATCTCAAAATTATAGAACAGCAAGTGTTCACTGGTGTGGAATACTGTTGCCAGTCCTCAGCTATAAAGTGTTCCAAAAGAATAGTAGGCAGAAAATGTCCTTGAAGCTCACTCTATACAGAACTGTGTTTCACCATAGCGGCTTCTTCAGGAGGCAGCTAAAAAAAAAATCATTTTTCATATTGGGCTCATATATAGAGCTTGCATTGACATCATATTAATTTCCCCTTGCTTGTGTTATTGGGATTTGTTTTGTACCTGCTGTTCAGTGGGGATTACATAGAGGGACATTTTTGATATGACGTCTAAGTCTGACTTTGGACATTTTGCACATCCGAATAGGAAAGGAGGTCATTTTTGAGAAAGAAAAATACTGTTTCAAACAAGGTTTTGTGCTTTGGACGTCTTGTCTTTTGGTCCATTTAAAAAAAAAAAAAAAAACGAAAAATTTCAAAATGTAGAGATTCATGCCATTAGGATTTAGGAAGAGCCAGCATTTTTATTAGGCTGCTCCCCCAGACATCCCAGGAGAGCAATGGGGCACCCTAGAGGGCACTTCTGTGCACTTCATGAAAAATGTTCCCACATAGAAGCATTTACCATGTACCTTCCATCGTTTGGGGTAGTCCTGCTGTGAGCGGATGATGGTGAACAGACACCCTCGCCACTACTGGGAAGTAGCGTCTTGCTATCCCCTGAGGAGAGAGAACCGCCGGACAACCCTGCCTTGCGGCAGCAGAGAACTCTAAAGTTGAGTAGAGTGTCTGTTGATGGTGCTCTTGATGGTTACTCCACTGCTCCCGGAATATCGGAAGTGCCGAGTCCTGTAGTTTGGGATGGCACACCCCAGACAGGAAGCCCCCCTGTCATTTTATGTCTAAAAGAGTGATCTGATGGAAGCAGGCAGCTCTTTGGATCATGGCATACAGCCTAGAACTGAGCCACAAATTTCTTTTGAACCAATAAGACCGGCCACGTTTACTTTGGAGGAAATATGGAAGACGGTTGTTTCCCTGGGTCAGACTTTAACATCAGAAATGGTTGTACAAGTGGGTACGATTTTTATGCTGGAAGAAAAGGTAGATAACTTTGAATCTCGATTAACTTTCATTTCAAATTCTTCTGAAACATTGTCTACCACTGTGCAATGCTTGAACGGTAGCGTGGTGAGGTTGGTTAAAGGGCAAACCAACCTGGAAGTAAAATGTGAAAACTTAGAAAATCATATCCACAGACAGAATCTCTATCTGATAAATTTCCCATGAATGCCTGGTATTTTACTTTCAAATATGTTTAAGTGTTATGCTACTGAAGTTTTGAATGTACCTGCACAATCTATGCCACCTGTTTCTAGAGTTTTCTATTTACCTTCTTTCAAGAAAAAAAAGACTGTAGATGGCATGGGCCTGACCAACTTTCTCCAATTTCTCAAGATAGCTTGAATTTGACCGCTTTCTTAGAGTCATCTAAAAAAGAACTGGTCATTCCATCAACTTTGGTGGTCAGGTTAACACTGGATTATGATTGTCACTGGATTATGAGACTCTGTTTTAGACACAGGGAAGCTACCTTCTGTTCCTTTGAAAGTTAAGAAATTTTCCTGACGTGGCAAAGGTCACTCAAAAACGTTGCAAACAGTTTCTTCTGATGTGACCTCAGGTAGTGACTATTGGCACTATCTTTTTGTTAAAATTTCCTTGTAAATGTGTAATAAGGCATAATAAGGAAACATTTATTTTTTTATGAGCCTCAACTTGTGATTTTTATTAGTAATAAAACTGTGGCATAGGGACAGGTTAGACAGCCTCTGAGTGACTGCCTTAATAGACACGTTCTCTGAAAGTATTTAGATTTATAACTGCTCTTTAGGGAAAGTTGTTTAGAGATTGTTTGTTTCATTCTTTTTTTCTTCAATTTGTTTGATCTCTTTTCTCCTTCCTCAACATTGAGGACAGGAGTAATAAGCGACACGTAATACTCTTTTTTTCTTTATAATTTGTCATTTGCTTATTAGAATTATTGAATAACGTCTGCTTATTTTTCTTATTTCAAGGAATATTCTTGAATCTATATAATTTGAAATTCAATAAAGATTAAAGTAAAAAAATAAAATGCTCCCAGGTGCACATCTCACCTTTGCTCCCTTATGTTGTCCCATGAGCCCTCCAAAACCCACCCAAACTACACTGTCCCCCACTGTACACCACTACAGTAGCCCTTATAGGTGAAAGTGGCACCCATATGTGGATACAGTAGGGTTTTGTTGACTTTGGGAGGTATCACAATTTCCACCACAAGTGTGACAGGTAGAGGGGGGGCCTGGGTCCCCCACCAAGTGCTGAACTGATCACTATACTACTCCAGGGACCTGCATGCTGCTCTAATAGACCTGACTTTAACATCTGAGGATGTCATAGAGGCTGGTAGAGTCCTTTCGTGTTTGAATCTGGTAATAATTTAGTTTTGAAATTGTGTTATACTGTGTATGGGACAGAAACTGTGGTGTTTTCCTGACGTAGGTGGAGAGACTCGGGAGCGGCATAAGTCTTTCCTGGTCCTCCGTCCTTGTGTTCGGCAAAATGGTGCTGAATTTTTGTCTTCATTTTCCAATTAAATGTTTGATTAAAATTCAAAATGCTTGGTATATTTTCTATGACCCAATAGAATTTAAATCATTCCTTGATGATAAGTTTCCTGTTCAACTTGGTGGAGACCCCCCTGTTTAGAAGGAGTTAATCGGATGTTATAGACCCTTTTTAATTGTTAACTTTCCTTTTTGATTCTCTCTATTTATATTTCTGATGGATTCCCCCTGTGAGGGAGCCTATAAGACACTGCCACTTCCCCTTAAGAATACTCTGTCACAGGTTCAGAAGTGGCATGGGAGGGGTGGAGTCAGGAGAGTAGGAACCAGGAAGTATAAAACTTCAGGGCACAGCTAGGTTAAGGAGACCCAGAGGGAAGCAGGACATCCAACCTCATTTGCCTCCACCACCTACATGTGAACTGTAACCGTGATAGTCAGGTAGGCCCAGTGCCACTGGGGACCTTATATGCTTGAACCAGTCAGGAGTCGGCTGGTAACTATTGTTGAGTAGAGATCCATGCATGCCACCCCACAGGACAGGACCATGGGAGGACTTTTGCTTTGACCTAAGTTTGTGTTTGTGTTACTTTCTCCTTGCCTGTAAAGCTAACAGGATCCTCATACCTAGCACCTTTAATAAAGTAATATTATTTTGCTGACTTTGACCGCAGTGTGGCTCCACTCCCCCATATTTGGGGAAAAGTCATACAGGGTCTGACCAGTGGTCCATCTAGCCCAGTATCCTGCTTCCAGCAGTGGCCAATCCAAGTACCTGGCAGAAGCCCCAATTAGTAGCACCATGCCATGCTACCAATCCCAGGGCAAGCAGTGACTTCCCACATATTCATCTAAATAACAGACTATGAACTTTTCCTCCAGGAACTTGTCCAAACCTTTGTTAATTAGCTTTATTTTTAACTGCTAGTGTATATTTTCTTCCTTTTTTTATCCTATTTTCTGAACAAGAATAATCTTTGCTTGTGAATCATGTGTAAATTGAAAATTAAAAAAAAGATAGATATTATAGAGAAGGGGTGCCAAAACTGAACCCTGGGGGACCCCACAAAGCAGTGGAGAGGATGAAGAGGAGGAGGAGGAGATGGTCAATGAAACCAAGAAGGTGTGACCTGAGAGAAAGGAAGAAAGCCACTTCACAACTGTCCCAGTGATACCAATAGTTGAAAGTCTAGATAGAAGAAGGGAATGGTTCATCAGGTGAAAGCAGAAAGGTCTAAGGAAACTACCAGAGCCACATTCCACCACTTTTGTGAAGAGGAACCATTGTGCTCCAAGGGATTCAATACCCAGTGGCAGAGAGAAAGAAGAATGCCACAGCAATGGCAGAAAACTCCAGGGCTGTTCCTGAGGACTCAACCCCTAGCATGAAAAAAAAAGAAGAGATCCACATCTATGGCAGAAAACTCAGGACTGTCATTGAATCAGAATCTAAACCCATACATATATGCTGATGATGTAACAATCTTTATCCCATTCAAACACGATCTAAGAGAAATTTCCGACGAAATCAACCAAAGCCTACATATTATGAACTCCTGGGCAGATGCATTTCGACTGAAACTAAATGCCGAAAAAAACCCAATGCCTAGTACTCACCTCGCAATACAACAAGAAGGAATTCACCATCATCAACACACCTAATCTAAGTCTACCAGTCTCAGACATCCTAAAAATCCTTGGAGTCACCATTGACCGACACCTAACACTTGAGAACCATGCAAAAAACATAACTAAAAAGATGTTCCATTCAATGTGGAAACTAAAACAAGTCAGACCATTTTTCCCAAGGGATGTCTTCCGATACCTGGTACAATCACTGGTACTTAGTCATCTGGACTATTGTAATTCACTCTACGCCGGTTGTAAAGAGCAAATACTCAAAAAACTCCAGACAACCCAGAACACGGCAGCCAGACTTATATTCGGCAAACCAAAATACGAAAGCACAACACCCCTTCGCGAAAAACTACACTGGCTCCCACTCAAAGAACGCATCACGTTCAAACTCTGTACCTTAGTCCATAAAATCACCCATGGTGACGCCCCAGCCTACATGTCGGATCTAATAGAACTACCACCCAGAAATGCAAAACAATCCTCCCGCACATTCCTCAATCTTCATCCTCCCAAATGTAAAGGCTTGAAATACAAATCAATGCATGCATCAACCTTTTCCTATACAAGCACACAGCTCTGGAACTCACTGCCACGTAACCTGAAATCGGTCTACGAAATGACCACTTTCCGCAAACTCCTGAAAACTTATCTCTTCGACAAAATATATCATAAAGAACAACATGCATAACTCTACTTTCTTCAAGATATCCAGGAATGTTCTTTAATGTCTTTTGATTTTACACTATCTTGTACCTAATGCCTTTGGCTCTAACACTATCATGTATTTCACCATCATGTAACCAAAACTTCTGCTAAAACAAATGTATACTCTTTTCTATTTCCAATATTATGTATTTTACCATCATGTACCCAAAACTTGCTGTAAAACCAAATGTACATTCTTTTCTATTTCCAATATCCACGATGAATTGTAAGCCACATTGAGCCTGCAAAAAGGTGGGATAATGTGGGATACAAATGTAATAATAATAATAATTGAGGACTCAAACCTCTGTAGTGAAAAAGAAGAGGGCCAAAACTGTGACAGAACATTCTGCAGCTGCTGCTCGGATCCCAACCCCTGGTGGAGAAAAATGAGGGCCACACACAGTCACAGCAAGAATCCAAGAATCCCTGAGGTTGCTGCCAGGGCTTCAACCACCAGAAGCAGTGGGTGGGGGTGGGGGGGGGGCATGAAGTACAAGGGAGGATAGAGCTTTGTCGGGGGGGGGGGGGAGAAGGAGGGGGGATGGAAGGTTAGAGCAAGGGAAAATTGTGCATGCCAAATAGTAGGTGCACATATATGATCACGGGTAAATTTCAAACTGAAAGTAAGCGCATACATTCATGTTGAAAATGTGTTGATATTTATACAGGGAAGATTATGTGTATAGTGTTTATACATGTGTGCAATTATAATATTACTCCTTGATGGCCTTAGCATGAACACTAAGACCCTATTGTATAAAGTGGTGGGGGTGGTTGCTTTCGTAGTTTCCAAAGAATAATTGCCAGAAACTGGAAAACAATTCCTGGAAATATGTTTGCTGAATGATATGACTTTGTATCAGAGACAACAGCTTTTGACAAACTCATTGTACAGCAGAAAAGGAAAGATGAAGAAATGTCATTCTGTTTGAGATATATATCTTAACACATAAAGACAACAAAACCGACCTGCATCAGGCTTTGGAGGTGTCAGGCAAATGAAGGTGTTGTAAATTCTATGTGGATTTTGTGAGGGAGGGGCAGGGAGTGGTTGTAGGTTTAGAACTGGAACAAAGAAGGTTGATTATAAGATGCAGGAATATGGACTTAGAGAGCAATTTTCAAAAGCAGTTTACCTGGGTAATTGGCTGTTTCAAAATAGGCCGTTTGAAAATTGCCTATCCTTTACCTGAATAAAAGTACATGGCTGGATACACAATTAGGGCAATTCTGTAACTGTGTGCGTGTAGTTATGTGCATCATGTGTGCTTAAATGCACAGGAAAGCAGCACTTATGTGCATAAATGCACTAGGCCTTATTCCAGGGCACGACAGAAGATCTAGGAGCCAGACTAGTAACGACTGGAATTTGTATTCATTTATGCACATTTATAAATCGCAGATTCATAATTTATTTATTTTATTTTATTTCTTGCACTTGATATACTGCAAATAGATCCAGAATTGGCAACTAAGAGGTTTACAATAAAAACAGATCAATGCTGATGGAGAGGAAAGAGAGAAAAAAAAGGGAAAAAGAGGGTCAGCTAAGAAAGCAGAGAGAAAGACTACATAGGTGGTTGGTTGAAGGCTGAGAAAAGTTTTAAGGAGAACTTTAAAGGACTGGAGGGAAGCAGCAGATCGGAGGGGGGAGGGAAGAGAGTTTCACAATTTAAGACCGAGACAGCTGAAGGCATTATCACGTGAGATCGAGAGATGTAAGGCAGACATTGAAGGTCTTTTTCTGCCGTCATCTACTACGTTACTATGTTACTATAGGCAGGAGTGGAAGGAGAGCGACCTATAGATTCGGACAGAGACAGGAAGCCAGTGTTCAAGACAGAGAAGTGGGGTGACATAGTCGAAGGGATAAACTTGATGGATTAGTTTGACGGCAGTAGATTGGATCAGTTGTAAACGTTTTAATGAATAGAGGGAGAGACCTGCATAAAGAGAGTTACAGTAACTGAGATGTGAAATAACCAATACAATGTGCTCAGGATGATGCACAACAAGTTGTTTAACACAGTAGCAGGGATGGAGCAGATAGGAGGCAACTGCTTTCCGCCCAGTCACCTACGGCCTACCATCTGGCAATGGAGAGAGGCTTTAGAATGTCGTTGGTGGGGCAACGGGAGAGAAAGCAAAGTTGCAGCTACTAAGGGTGGCTGGGACAGAGCACCCACCCACCTTCCCCCAAAAGCTGCAGCCTTAGCCTCTCTCCATTGCCCACCTGCTCCCAGCGACTGCAGTTTTAACCTCTACAGCACAAATGTTTTGCATAAATTTTATAATCTGTGTTTAAAAGCGAGATTGGCCTGTAATTTTGTACAAGAGTGCAATCTCTATTAGGCTTAGGCAACACTACAATGTTAGCGTCCAAGAAGTGACCTGAGAAGGACGACTCAAGCAAAGCTTGGAAATAAGTCCTTAGATGAATTGATAGTGAAAATGAAAAGGACTCATAGAACTCCACTGGCAAACCATCTGGTCCCGGTGCTTTGGCTGTAGGCAGCTTTTTGATTGCAGAGACAATCTCCTCATGTGAAATAGGTTGGTTAAGTTGGTTAATATGATGCTCCGAGAGGCGAGGTAAATGCAATGATGAGAGAAATTTGGAGATTTCATGATCTTGAACTGTAGCCTCTGAGGAATAGAATGATGTATAAAAATGTTCAAAAGCTTCAAGGATTGAAGGAAAAGAAGTCAGGGAGGCTTCTGTAGACGACTGAACAGCAGATATTCGCTGCCTAACTTTCTTGCCTTTAAGATAAGATGCAAGCAGTTTACCAGCTTTGTTAGCTTCTGAATAGTATACAGCACTTTGCTTAAAAGAAATTACATTACAGATATTTGACAATAGAGAATTATGTTGCACTTTGAGCAATCTAAGCTTGTGAAGCGTAGATTTGGACGAGGATACATATAAAACTGTTTCAAGCTGGTGAAATTCTCTTTCAAGGTTAGAGATTTTAGCATTATTAGCCTTGAGAAGATAAGACGAGTGACTAATTATTTCACCTCTCAGCCAAGACTTAAATGTTTCCCAAACTGTAATAAAAGAAGATACAGAATCTTTGTTGTTGTCAAAAAATTCAGTAGCCTTTTGGGATATGTGCTGGAGAAATACAGTATCCGTCAGTAAATTGGTATTAAGCCTCCACGAAGAAAATTTGGTTTTATTGGGAGACCAATTAAAATCACATGATACTGCTGCATGGTCAGAGATCGATATTTCATGAATCTTTGCAGCCAGCAACATAGGGATCAGATCCTTAGTGCCCAACAGATAGTCTATTCTGGAATATGTATGATGAGGGGCTGAGAAAAAAGAATAGTCTCTAGATGTCGGGTAGAGCAGTCTCCAAAAATCAGACCATCCATTAGAGTGGATAAGATTAGTTAGCGCGCTTCTAACTTTAAGCTTAGCAGGTCTACAATTTGAGGATCTATCTAAATAAGGATCTATTGGGAAATTGAAATCGCCTCCAATTATGGTATGACTAATGAGGGCAGTAAGGCCAGACATGTTGACTTTGTGGAAGAAGCTGGGATCATCAGTGTTTGGAGCATAAACATTGATTAGTATTATGGGATTATCATCGAGGATTCCTTCTAACCAAGAGCATCTTCCTTCACTGTCAGTGACATGGGAGACTAGCTGGAAAGGCAGAGATTTCTTAAGAAGAGTAATAAAAAAAAAAAAAAACAAAAAGGCACACAACTGCTTACAAAACAGTAGATGAAAAACAACAAAGCAGTGGAATCAAATGTATTTATTGGAACAATACCCGACGTGGCCACGTTTCGCCCTCAGGCTGCGTCAGGGGTATAAACTATCAAAAGTGTATGTAAATATATCATACACACTAGTAGTTCCAAAATCTAGTTCCATTTATCTGCTACTTCCAACTGAACTGATATGTATTAGCATTTGATTCCACTGCTTTGTTGTTTTTCATTTAAGAAGAGTAATGACACCATTTTTCCGATCTTTTGCTGAACTAACAAAGCACTGATCAAACCATTTACCCAAAAGTTTAAAGCTTTCTTGTGCATCCAGATGGGTCTCTTGCAGAAAGCAGATATCCGCATTTTTCCTCCTCAGATATATTATAAGCTTCTTCCTTTTGATGGGATTGGAGATTCCTTTTATATTAAGGGAAAGCAATTGCAGATTCATCACAAAAATATACAAAATATGAAACTAGTCCTGTCGTGCCAACCCAAAGAGCATATGCATGAGGTGAAGGTTAAAAAAAAAATAATGAGTAAGTTTAGAATCCTCCAAAAAGGAAAAAAAAAAGGTAAGTCTGATGAAATACAAGAAATAAATAAGCAAAAACGTTCAGGGGAAGAAAACATGTTCCGTAAAGGAGAAAAAAAGAGCAAAAGTGAGGTAACCCAGAACGGGGCACATGAGTCCAGTTTAGACACTAGGAGAAGCTTAAGCCAGCATACAATATTAAAATATCACAAAAAAGAAGACACATAGCAGCCGTGAAAACATATCTCTTTAAAAAGGGAAAACGTGAAAGAGAGAAAACATCCATTTGCAGCATGAGAACCGCTTTCAAGGAGTTTCTGTAAATCAGCAGGGTCACTGTAGTACTTAGTAGTATTCTGAAAAGATACGCGCATAGTCATAGAATACAGCAGACCATACTGAGCTCCCATAACCTTCAACTTAGGGCGCATTGACAAGAACAGCTTTCGCTTTTTAGCAGTAACTTTGGAGAAGTCAGGAACCATCAGAAGCCTTGCCTCACCGTAGAGCACAGGAGATTTTAATCGGGCAGCATTTAAAATTGACATCATGTGGTCATACCGCAGGAATTTGACAATTACAGGGCGCGGGTAGTTTTTCCCATGAATAGGCTGCATCGCAATGCGGTGAGCACGTTCTGTATCAATGATGGAGTCAGTTGGGAGCGCTGCGGCTTTTATAAAGAACGTTTTAAAAAATTGAATCGTATCTTTACCCTCAGACTTAAGCGGTTAGAGAGATCCTCAACCTCCCGCTGCAAAAGATCAATTTTGTTCAGCTTCCGGCTCTTCTCCAGATGAAATGCGTCATGAGCCGACATGCGATCCTCGAGGAATTCAATTCGGGCGTTAAATTGAACAAGCTGAGTTGAAATTGCGGCCAATTCAGATTTAATCTTGGAAGTAGCAGAGAGTTGCTGCATCAGGGCATGTAACGCCCGAATATCATCCACAAGGGAGTCCGTTTTATCGGGAGGCAACGGCGCCTGGAGGGCCCTTTCAGAAGTAGAGACATCGGACTTGTTCCGCTTGGAGACAGGGTAGAGAGAGTGCGAACCGCCATTTCTATTTGCTTTTGACGCCATCGAGTCAAGCAGACAGAGATCGCAAAGGTAGGAGCCAGAAAAAGTGAAAATGCAGGCTGCTATGTAACTCGAAGAAGCGAAGCTGGCGAGAGAACAAACCCTATGCATCCATACTAGTTAAGGTCATGTGACCACCCCATAACAATTCACTTATAAAACACAGAAAGTAACCAGACAGGAAAGACCTAACCACTTTCATATCAAAAGAAACAGTCTCATTTTCACAAGCTCTTTCCAATTGCAGTATATTCAGAAAATCCTTGGGTCCAAATCATTAACCACACTAAAAGCCTGGCAATAATAAAAACTTTGAAGTATAGACTTAAATTTCTGTATCGTCATTTCTGCCTGGTATATTTCAGAAATTCATTCCACTCATAGGCGCCCTATGTAAGAGGCTTGGGGAGGCTAAGCCTCCCCAGCCCAATCGTGGACTTCCGCTTGTGATGTAGCCCACCCCCCCGCCCCGCGCATTTTGATCTTTTATTTCCGTGGCAGCGACGTCAATGAAGAAAAAGACTACAGGCTCGCCGCCAGCTTCTCCCTTCTCTCTGCACACAGTGTCCCGCCTTCTGCGCTGATGCATTTCCTGTTTCCGCGAGGGCAGGACACTGTGTGCAGAGAGAAGGGAGAAGCTGGCGGCGAGCCTGTAGTCTTTTTCTTCATTGACGTCGCTACCACGGAGCGTATGGAGGTAAGCTCCGCCCCCTTTAGCCTCCCCAAACAGTTGGGCTACCGACCGTCTATGATTCCACTAGTTTGGTGCAAGGCAGGAGAAAGCTCTTTCTCTAAACTAGTCCCACTTTATTTTAATTCTGGAAGGAATAACCATTCTAAAATCCCGTAAGGATCTTAGGGGCCCTTTCACTAAGGTGCACTGAAAAGTGGCCTGCACTAGTAGAGGTGCATGTTTTGGCCGCGCACAGATCCATTTTTCAGCGCACCTGTAAAAAATGCCTTTTTGGGGCCAAAAATGAATGTGCGGCAAAATGAAAATTGACGCATATCCATTTTGGGTCTGATACCTTACCACCACCCATTCACCTAGCGATAAGGTCTTATGCGTTAACCAGGCAGTAATGGTCTACTCGCGTACAATTGTATAGAAGAAAGTGGGATGTTTGACCACGGCAAAACAAAACCTGGAGAGATGGATCTTAAAAGTACTTGTTTATTGATGAAAAAAGGACTCTTTTTCATGCTTCATGCGGACAATCCTTATGTCTACAAGCAAGTTTTCTCTCAAAAGGTCTTTTTAAAGACCCACTTCGTAGATCAACACATTACGTGTCTCCTAACGCACGCATCAGCTGTTCGCCGGTGTCTGAGACCCACCCTACGGAACACCGTCGAGCGAGACTCCTGATGCAGGCCTAACGGCCGAAACACAACGGTTGTGTCGAGTCCTTCTTTTCATCAATAAACAAGTACTTTTAAGATCCATCTCTCCAGGTTTTGTTTTGCCGTGGTCAAACATCCCACTTTCTTCTATACCTGTGTTCTCCCGTGGGGCGTTCGAGTTCTCCGCTTGACTGTGGATTCGTTTGAACACTACTCGCGTACAATGCCTTTTACCACCTGGTTAGCATGCACCAGAAAATAAATATTATTTAGTGGACGCACGTAAAAAATGAAATTACTGCCCGGGCCATGCAGTAGCCAGGCAGTAATTCTAAAATGACGCACGTTGGGCGCACATAGGTACCTGAGCGGCTTAGTAAAAGGGCTCCTTAACATCCTACCCAGGATATATGGGATTGTTAATGAACTTAAATATGATGGCTGCAACTTATAAAATGCTTTATTTAAAGGAAATTCTAAATTTTATGGGCAACCAATGAAAATGATACCATGTTTTGCCCAGCTGCATCAGGGAAATTTGTTCCTATTATAACCAAAGAGTCCAAGTTAATCCAAAGACATCACATTTAAATGGTCCTGTTGGCACAACTTAACTGACAGAATTCAGCCCGGTCGATATTCGTGCTATTTAACTGGTCAGTAATGGCTCCTGGCCAGTTAAATAGCACTTAACCGACTAAGAGTTGATTCATATTCAGCACGAGATAGCTGGTTAACTCCGCTGAATATTACCACTTAGCACATACTGCCAGATTCTATATAGCTTGCTTAGCATTCTGTGCTGAAATCTAAGCGTATTCCATAACAATGCGCGTAACTTAATTGGCTTAACAAGCTAACCAGCGTTGATAACAGCACCTAACAAGCAATAATGAGCACAAATAGGTAATAATTAGAATTTATAAGCACAACTCATTAAAAGTATTCTGTAATGAACTGTGCCTAAATTCTAAAGCATGCAGTTCAAAAGAGGCATGGTTATGTGTGGGGAAATGGGCATTTTGTGGGCGCTTCAAAATTTACGCACATACTTAGAATATGGCACAGTGCGTGGAAATCTATGCACAGGGATTTACGCCATGTTTTCGTTGGTATAAATGGAGGCATGTAGTTTTAGGCACTGGGATATCATCTAAGTGTATTCTATATACCAGGCCTAAATCTAGGCGCCACTTATAGAATACGCTTAGCTGGAAATGTTCACTGCACGGATTTTGTAGGCGCCTTGTATAGAATCTGTTCCATAGCAGCTAACCAGCTATATCACACGATTTAACTGGCTAGCTGCAAAAATTCAGCGCATCGCCAGCTAAGTTTGGTGGCCAAATTAGGTGGCCACTATTAACTTAAGACAGCCAACACTGAATATTGACTTGGCCAGTTAAGTTTAAACCAGCCCCCAAAAAAGACCCCCAGATATGAAGACCAAAGACTCAAAGACTCTCTCTCTCTTTTGTGTTATCTAGTGTTGTTGTTGTCTGTCTCTCGTTTCAGCTCCCGTGTGATGAAGAAGATGACCCTACAGCCAGTACCACAACTGTGGTCGTGATCCCCCTCTGGTCCACACCTTGTCCTGAGGGTCAGCTGCTGTGCTGGCTACTGTCTGCGTGTTTCTCTCCTGTGTGTGTCAAGCCTCACTTTGGGTTCTGAGTATTTCCTGCCTCTGTCCTGTTTATAAGGAAGTGTAGCACTTCTACCTCGTTCATAGTCTGTGTGCCTATGGGCACTTCTGCCTCTGCTCTTCTCAGTCTGTTTGTGTGCTGGGTTCAACCTTCAGCCGTAGTTCTGTTGTTTGTCTGTGTAGGTCAGATTTGTGTCCTGCCTAGTCAGTCTTGCTTGTTCTAGTTCTCCTCTACCTTAGCTTCAGCCTTAGTCTGTTGTCTGTCTCTGTATTAGATTGTAAGCTCTTTGAGCAGGGACTGTCTTTCTTCTATGTTTGTGCAGCGCTGCGTACGCCTTGTAGCGCTATAGAAATGCTAAATAGTAGTAGTAGTAGTAGTAGTATATTCAACGCCAGTTACTGGAAACAGCCCAGCATTGAATGTCCGGGCTCAGCGCCAATTGCGGGATTTAGCTGGCCTGCCTCCCGAAGGCTGAATATCAGCCAGAGTATGTTTTCAAAAAGGGAGCAGCATCTATCCTTTAAATATGGTAAAAGCAGATCAACTGACATTTCATAAAGGCAACATAGGTGCACATGTACTTTTACAAAATAACCACCCAAGAGCAGGCCAACGGATAAGTATAAACCCGCTCCAAGGATGCAAATATGTGTACTGGGAAAGACCAAAGGTCCATCAAGCCAAGCATCCTGTTTCCAACAGTGGCCAATCCAGATCACATATATCTGGCAAGATCCCAAAAAAGTACAAAACATTTTATACTGCTAATCCCAGAAATAGTGGATTTTCCCCAAGTCCATTTAATAACGGTCTATGGACTTTTCCTTTAGGAAGCCGTCTAAACCTTTTTTAAACTCTGCTAAGCTCACCGCCTTTACCGC
This sequence comes from Microcaecilia unicolor, assembly GCF_901765095.1. Taxonomy (NCBI): domain Eukaryota; kingdom Metazoa; phylum Chordata; class Amphibia; order Gymnophiona; family Siphonopidae; genus Microcaecilia; species Microcaecilia unicolor. The sequence continues at coordinate 64,580,508 of NC_044043.1, read as the reverse complement.
ATTCTCTGGCAACGAATTCCAGAGTTTAATTACACGTTGAGTGAAGAAACATTTTCTCCGATTCGTTTTAAATTTACTGCATTGTACCTTCATCGCATGCCCCCTAGTCCTAGTATTTTTGGAAAGCGTGAACAGACGCTTCACATCTACCCGTTCAACTCCACTCATTATTTTATGTGCATATATTCTATGTGTGTGTTCATGTACCTTATTAATATGAATGTACATCACAATTCCATCCCACTTCTACCCAAATTGCAACACCTATGCGTAGTGCACACATCATTTTGCAGGCGTGTCTACTTATACACATTTGTATAGCTGTGCAATTTATAAAAGTCCTTTTCTGCATGTAAAAATAGGCTTTACATGTGGAAAATCCTTTACAAAACTTACTCTGTTTACATACACACACAGTTTTAAAATTATTCCCAGACCGTATTTTAAAATCCCAATGCAGTATTTCCCATAGAAAAATCCACCCGCACAAAGAGCAAGTGCAAACATCTGCGGATACTTTGTTCCAGCCCTAAGTTTCAAAGTGAAAGTATGCAAATACTTTCTCTTTCAAAACTGGTGCAAAGTCCGCTGGTAAAACATAGCCACAGCCTTTGTCCCAACGTAGTTGGAAAATTGCCCCTCTATCATGGTATAAAAATGATGTTGTATGAAGGGTTTAATTGTGATTATTTATACATCAATATACAGTACACAAAACTGTGTCTATACAGTTAACATTAGAAAAAACATGAATTAAATAAAATAAGATTTGCATCATGAAAATTAATGAAGAGATAAATAGGCTTAATAGACTAGACTATAGGACCATAAGCATCTGTGTGAGAACATTCTACAGAAGGAGAAAGGCACAGAGAGAGAGAGAGAGAGAGAGAGAGGCCTGATTATTTTCAAACTAATTGGACAAAGGAGTCTTGTATCTGGCTGGCATCTGGAGTTACTCTTCTCCTTATATATTTATTCATCTTCCATGGAGTTGCTGGGGATCAGCTGTGCTACATTACTGATAATGATGCCATAACTGATTCACTGATACTGTAACAGCTGCTTCTGGTGTAAGAAATATCATATTATAATGCAGGTTTTCTCTAGTAGTTTAATTAGTGACCTATGTTGTCCTACATAGAACCTTACTTACTGCCCTGATTAAAGGTGGGTTAGCGCAGTTTTTTTTTTTTTTTTAAAGAATTTTATTGCAAATATTTCCATCACTTACCAAAGGAAGTTGTAGCAAGATAAACCAAGGGGTTGATATTCAAAGCGATTTAACCAGCCAGAAATGGCTCCTGACCAATGAAATCGTTTGTGTGGGGCCATCTGCTGATATTCAGCGGCATTTAAGCGGTTACTGCTACTGAACATCACCACAGACTGCTAAAAAAGCCTGCTATTTCATGGGTGGTCTGTGGGTGGAGTCAGAACTTAGGGGCCCTTTTACTAACCTGTGGCCAGAAAGGCCCTGTGCTTGCGGCAGGGGCCGTTCTTGCAGCTCACTGAGGCCCTTTTTACCTCAGCGGGTAATGAGGCCGAAAAAAGACATGGCCAAGCGGTAAGATTGCTCTTACCATGTGGCCATGTGGGAAGGGGGGGGGGGGAGCACTTACTGCCACCCATGCTAATGCAGTGGTAGCCAAGTAGCCAAGTAGCACACGGCGCTGCTCTAATACTGCCGGGTAACCCCCTGCAGAAATATTTTTTGAATATTTGTGCTAGCACTTAAGTTTAGCAGTTAAATCGAACCACATAAAAGTCAGCCCTATCTTTATGCAGTGGTGAATATTGCTTTTAACCACATATGAGAAAGCCCGCGCATAAACCTGAATATTCAATGCCAGAGGCCCAGACATGGCCCGGAATTGTATATCTGGGAATAAAACATCTCTGACCTCATGTGCAACTTTCTTTAAATTAATCACCTTACTTTCTAACTCTTCTTACTCTCTTACCTATCTATATGTTCCATCTTTGCTTTACCCTTCATCAGGGCTTTTCCTGAGGGGGTACTTGGGGGTACTGAGTACCGGCACCTTTTTCATTGTCTGCTAAAATTGACTCATGGTCCCCAAGTTATAGTAAAAGAGCTCAGGCTCTACATACCAATTCTGCCTTTTCATAGATTCTGTGACTGGTTGCAGGGGGGCCTGGCTATTGTGGGCTGGGTCCCTCAGTGATCACCCCACCCCTGAAGGGTGGTCTGGCATTTGAGTACCGGCACCATTTTTTGCTAGAAATCAGGCACTGCCCTTCATTATCAATTAAAATGTACTATTACGTATTGTGTTGACATTGTAAGTACTATACTATGCCATACTTTGTGTTGTTATTTGAATATTTTTACTACTGTAATTGCCTATTGCTCATGTTTGATCTATTCTTACTGTGAGTGAATTCCTTCAAAAAAGGCGGTAAATAAATCCTGATAAATAAAATGAATATAATGCCGGTGGCTAAACAAAACTCACTGCCACCAGTTGAATATCGACTCCCCCAATTTTCTCTCTGGCCTGATGGCTCAGTGGCAGTGCTGTACATTTTCCTGTGGAAAACCATTTAGGCACTATACTGCCATGTATACATGGAAGTGTACATATGTGGATGACAGTATTCTTTACATATACACGCACAGTCTCCAAATTAGGCACCAAAAAAAAATCGGCACTGAATGTTCTGGGTTCAACGCCCTTTACAGAATAACGCATAATGCTGGGATCTGCGCTCAGCTTTGGGCAAGAGGAGATACAGCAACTGAAACCAGGTGTAAATCCCAGATGCAGATCCATGCTATTCAATAACCCTGCGCACATTTTAAGGGAACACCCCTGACCTGCCCAGGTCCCTCCTATGGCCACGTAGGTGCCTATTGGGCTTATTTTCGAAAGTGATCGCCGGCCATCTTCCGACATAAATCAGGAGATGGCCGGCGATTTCTGAAAAGCGGCGAAATCGGTATAATCGAAAGCTGCTTTTTTGACAGCATCGCCGCTTTCCCGTCACCTCGCCAGCGAAAGTTCAAAGGGGCGTGTCACCGGCGAAGCGAAGGAGGGACATGGGCAGGCATGGGCGTGGTTACAAGTTGGCCGGCTTTCGCGGATAATGGAAAAAAAAGCGGCGTTAAGCTTTTTTTGTATTTTTTAAACATTTTTAGAAGTGCCCCCTAGGGTGCCCAGTTGGTGTCCTGGCATGTCAGGGGGCTCCTCCCATGACCAAATGCCTTGGATTTTGCCAGATTTGAGATGGCTGGCATTTTTTTCCATTATCACTGAAAAACAAAACTGCCAATCTCAAACCCGGCGAACTCTGGCATTTGGCTGGGCTAAACCGTATTATCAAGAAAAAAGATGGCCGGCCATTTTTTTCAATAATACAGTTCCAGCCAGCTGTTGCGCCGCCGCCAAAATAGATCGCCGGTGATCTATTTCGCCGGCAATGTTCGATTATGCCCCTCTATGTGCACCCAATGCACGCAATGCATGCCAAATTGGAGTTACTGTCCAGTTAATTTCAATTTTGGCGCGCGTCTGCTACACGCATCTGAAAAATATTTTTTTGTTTTCTGATGCGCGTAGACCATTACCGCCTGGCTACCGTATGAAACCTTACCACTAGGTCAATGGCTTGCGGTAAGGTCTCACGCGGCAGTTTTCATTTTGCTGCACGTCCATTTTTGGCAAAAATTTTAAAAAGGCATTTTTTTGTAGGTGCGCTAAAAAATAAATCTGTGCACCGAAAACATGCGTCTACACCACTGCAGGCTATTTTTCAGCGCACCTTAGTAAAAGGACCCCTTAGGCGCCAGTCTATAAATGAGTATGTAAATGTGTTTTCACACGGATCTGCCATTTCTGACCCATTTGACACCTTGCATCTTTTTTAAATGCTTTTCCATGCCAGAATTTAAGTGCAGAAGTAGCAGATAACATTTGTCGTCACCATATATAGAATTCCCCTATTGGTGTGTAAATTTAACCTTCCTGTTATAGAATGGGGGAGCAGTGGCATTCCGAGGGGCGCTGACACCCGGGGCAGATCACCAATGCACCCCGCCCCCCAGGTGCAGCGCCCCCCCGTGCAGCGCGACACCCCCCCCCCCCCCCCCGGCAAAGGGACACTCCCCCACCCCGGTGAAAGAACCCCCCCGGGTGCACGCCGCTGGGGGGGTGCCGTGTGCCAGTCAGCTTCATTGGTTTCCATGCTCCCTCTGCCCCGGAACAGGTTACTTCCTGTTCCGGGACAAAGGGAGCATGAAAACCAACGACGCTGACTGGCACGCGGCACCCCCCCCAGCGGCGTGCACCCGGGGCGGACCGCCCCCCCCCCCCTTGGTACGCCACTGTGGGGGAGATAGTGTAGAAGTGGTCAGAGGAAATATTCAGGGGCACTTCCTGGCTAGTGCCCCTAAATGTTCCAATGGCCAGTTACAGAATTATTATTATTTATTGCATTTGTATCCCACATTATCCCACCTATTTGCAGGCTCAATGTGGCTTACATAGTTTTGCAAACATTGTCATTACAGGATAGCAGATACATTTAGTGTTGTGTAGAAATTAAGTGAGGGAAGAGAGAAGAAGGAAGGGGGTGAGTAGGGTAATTATAGGAGGTGGGTTATCTTAACTGAGTGGGTTGGTGAGGTGGACTAGTGACTAGACAGACAAGTTAGACCAATTGGTCTTGTTTTGGAGCAGTAGGTTTTGTTACACTCATTTATAGTTTTCTGGCACACACTTGGCATTACTGCAGTAGTTATCCTCTGAGCTCTGAGAATCCATTGCTTTCTTTTTAATTTCTGCTCTCAGAGATTTATCAGTTTACTTCACGGAGATAGCCTCGAAAAGAATGGGACTACATATTCTACTCAGTGCTTTGGTATTAGCTGGCATGCCACGAGGACGTTTGTTCTACAGACGTGTTTCCCATCAGCAGATGACTTTTGATATTACATTCTAAGTAAGGGATGAAATATTTACAGAAAGCTGAGGGACAGCTGCTCTACTCCACACCTGTTACAAGCTTTGTAGCAGTCAAAGAATCCATTCTTAAACTGATATTTAGTAGAATAAGTAGAGTAGTTTTGGCATACCCGTAAATTTAGTAACCGTATCTCAATATTTCAGTGTAGCCCTGGGGTACAATGTGAGCAGAACCCAAGACTATTTGGGCAGTAGCTGGCAATTCCATCCCCCTGATCCTTGGGGCTATGGTGAGTGGGGGAAAGATAACTTTCAAGGTTCTACCTCTGTGGAAGCTCTTTGTCTCACTTGCATTCCTAGTTTCTATCAGCACTGCTTCTCTTAAGAAAAGTCAATCTTCAGTCTGAATGTCTGTTCAAATAAAAGAAGTTTATTGATGAAAATCTTCAGAGTAATACAAGGAAAACAATTTCACTTCAGCACAATCCAGACACTAACAGCTAAACCAAGACAGTAGTTAGCTGATCTCTTGACTCCTCTGGGTAGGCTCTAGTCTTCGACTCACAGAACAAGCAGACTCCTTGTCTCCTCTGCTCCTGCAGCTCTTCTCAGGCTAGTGGCCTCTCTTTCACACCAGTCTTCTCCTCTCCTCTCCTCTGTAGACTCCAAAGTGCTTCAGATATAGGACAGACAGGCACCTTGTTGATTGGATTCTGAGACACCCAGAGGCTGGGGGCCAGATTCCAGCACACCAGTCTTACACTCCTCTTCAAGTTCCCTGGACATTTTATTCTATTGGTTTAGTGAACCTTCTCCGCTCCTTCCCTATGGCTCCTCAAGCCCTTCTCTGGAATACAGACCAACAAGTTAAACATATTTTCCAAGGTCTGCGAGTCCTTAATCAGGGACCACACTAGCTGCTCTCAAGGATGGGGGGGAAAGGACAAGATCCCCTCCATTCCTTTACATCATAAATCCCTTCCACTTAGGACAAAAATATTTGTGTTAAAACTCCCACTGTCACATACTGCTAGCAGAAATCCTAGGGTCTCTGAAGCCACTTGGCAGTTAAAATGTAAAGCAAAGAAGTGCAAAGTGATGCACTTAGGATGTAGAAATCCAAAGGAAGCAGTATGCATTAGGGGGCGAGAGACTGACACGCATGGATCAGGAGAGAGACCTTGGGGTGATAGTGTCTGAGAATCTGAAGGTGGCGAAATAATGTGACAAGGTGGTGGCTGTTGCCAGAAGAATGCTAGGTTGCATAGAAAGAGGCATAACCAGCAGAAGAAAGAAGGTGTTGATGCCCCTGTGCAAGTCATTGGTGAGGCCCTACTTGGAATATTGTGTCCAGTTTTGGAGGCCATATCTCTCCAAGGCCAAAAACAGGCTTGAGGTGGTCCACAGGAAGTCAACAAGAATGGTACAAGGTTTGTGCCAAAAAATGTAAGAGAAGAGACTGGACGACCTGAATATGTACAGTGGGGGAAATAAGTATTTGATCCCTTGCTGATTTTGTAAGTTTGCCCACTGACAAAGACATGAGCAGCCCATAATTGAAGGGTAGGTTATTGGTAACAGTGAGAGATAGCACATCACAAATTAAATCCGGAAAATCACATTGTGGAAAGTATATGAATTTATTTGCATTCTGCAGAGGGAAATAAGTATTTAATCCCTCTGGCAAACAAGACCTAATACTTGGTGGCAAAACCCTTGTTGGCAAGCACAGCGGTCAGACGTCTTCTGTAGTTGATGATGAGGTTTGCACACATGTCAGGAGGAATTTTGGTCCACTCCTCTTTGCAGATCATCTCTAAATCATTAAGAGTTCTGGGCTGTCGCTTGGCAACTCGCAGCTTCAGCTCCCTCCATAAGTTTTCAATGGGATTAAGGTCTGGTGACTGGCTAGGCCACTCCATGACCCTAATGTGCTTCTTCCTGAGCCACTCCTTTGTTGCCTTGGCTGTATGTTTTGGGTCATTGTCGTGCTGGAAGACCCAGCCACGACCCATTTTTAAGGCCCTGGCGGAGGGAAGGAGGTTGTCACTCAGAATTGTACGGTACATGGCCCCATCCATTCTCCCATTGATGCGGTGAAGTAGTCCTGTGCCCTTAGCAGAGAAACACCCCCAAAACATAACATTTCCACCTCCATGCTTGACAGTGGGGACGGTGTTCTTTGGGTCATAGGCAGCATTTCTCTTCCTCCAAACACGGCGAGTTGAGTTCATGCCAAAGAGCTCAATTTTTGTCTCATCTGACCACAGCACCTTCTCCCAATCACTCTCGGCATCATCCAGGTGTTCACTGGCAAACTTCAGACGGGCCGTCACATGTGCCTTCCGGAGCAGGGGGACCTTGCGGGCACTGCAGGATTGCAATCCGTTATGTCGTAATGTGTTACCAATGGTTTTCGTGGTGACAGTGGTCCCAGCTGCCTTGAGATCATTGACAAGTTCCCCCCTTGTAGTTGTAGGCTGATTTCTAACCTTCCTCATGATCAAGGATACCCCACGAGGTGAGATTTTGCGTGGAGCCCCAGATCTTTGTCGATTGACAGTCATTTTGTACTTCTTCCATTTTCTTACTATGGCACCAACAGTTGTCTCCTTCTCGCCCAGCGTCTTACTGATGGTTTTGTAGCCCATTCCAGCCTTGTGCAGGTGTATGATCTTGTCCCTGACATCCTTAGACAGCTCCTTGCTCTTGGCCATTTTGTAGAGGTTAGAGTCTGACTGATTCACTGAGTCTGTGGACAGGTGTCTTTCATACAGGTGACCATTGCCGACAGCTGTCTGTCATGCAGGTAACGAGTTGATTTGGAGCATCTACCTGGTCTGTAGGGGCCAGATCTCTTACTGGTTGGTGGGGGATCAAATACTTATTTCCCTCTGCAGAATGCAAATAAATTCATATACTTTTCACAATGTGATTTTCCGGATTTAATTTGTGATGTGCTATCTCTCACTGTTACCAATAACCTACCCTTCAATTATGGGCTGCTCATGTCTTTGTCAGTGGGCAAACTTACAAAATCAGCAAGGGATCAAATACTTATTTCCCCCACTGTATATCCTGGATGAAATGAGAGAGAGAGGAGACATGATACAGACATTCAAGTACTTGAAAGGTATTAATATACATACAAAGCTCTTCCAGATCTGTAGGGATGGTAGAACTCGAGGACACGAATTGAGATTGCAGGGCAGTAGACTTAGGAATAACATCAGGAAATACCTTTTCTTAGAGAGGGTAGTGAATGCCTGGAACGCCCTTCCAGGAGAACTGATGGAGTCAAAAACAGTCAGGGAATTAAAAAATGCATGGGATAACCACAGGGGATGCCTAAATAGAACGAGGATGGCAAAACAACATGGCTACTGAGGTGTTATTATGGGCAAGAGCAGTGGGAACTAAGGCCAATGCCAGACAGACTTTTATGGTCCTGCAAATAGCAAAAGACAGATGAAGATTCAGCAACTCCAGTATTGTGTATCACTTTATTGTCATATGATGTGAGTGAAGGTGCTGTACAACTCAAGGGGTAGGGGGAGACATCTTAAATAGCAAGATAAATACTGTTAGCATTCTTTGGTTGTAACATATGTGGTTGGCATGATGGCAAATCGCCAGCCAGTGCTTAAGCATTAATGACTATACCCTGCACAGTGGCAGATGCAACTCTGGCTGCTTTGTTGAGCAGACTGGATGGACCATGTGGGTCTTTATCTGCCAACATTTGCTGTGTTGCTTCTAGTAAGGGGAATGTATTGCCCCCTTTTATATGTTACTACTGTGCAATTGTAAACACAAACACTAAGCATGAATGTTTATGTGCACAAAGATACAGCTGACTTTGAACATGTCCATCAATATAGACATTGAGATACTCTGTACACCATTGATTTATATGCAGATACTGTGACACAGGAATCAATATTCATGGTAACAGGGTCTCTGTTTACCAACATTTTGTTCACTGCATTTACTGTTTCAACATGTGAACAAATTTTAAGCAAAGTAGTCCACAGTAAACGTTTTTGTGGGACATTCATGTTTTGATTAAAACATTGGAGTGTTTTGTTGAAATATCCTTATAGATGTATAATATATTATGAAAATATAAAATTTGTTTGCTTTGGGCCATCCCAATTGTCATTTTTTTTCTATCTGACAAATCTCCTGGGGTTATAGCAGAGCAGGTTCTGGAAAGTACGAAACCCTCTTAAAGCCTGGAAGCCTTTTTGAGAAATGGTTGTGCCTGCCTTTTTCCTCAATATTTTCTTTGTTGAAAATTTTTCCTTATATTCGCCGCCACTCAAAGGAGCCCTTTCAGAAAGTTGTACGTAGCACTATTTGTAAATATGGCTTGCAATCACAGCTTCTAATCATTTGACTCATCTGTAATTTTAAACTCAAATTTGTGATCCTGTCTACCCCCCCCCCCCAAAAAAATAAAAAAAACCCACCCAAAGTATCTCTACGGGGTGCGAAATCTGAGTGCTACATTTACAGTCATTTGTAAATTTTGAAAAGTGAACAACGCTTTTTGTACTGTCCCACACAAGAGGTTGATAAATAAGCTGCAAAGCTTGAGGGGAGGGTGGTAGTTTTGAATAGAAACTTGTTGACTATAAGCAAAGAAATAGAGGGTTGTGATAAATGTATTCAGTTTGAGGAAAGGAAGCACTCGTTTAATGTCTGCCTTGCACGTATGTTTATTAAGGTGCGCTATGGGTGCATTAGCATTTTTAACGCGTGTAAATGGTTTACGCGTGTTAAACGCTAACTCACCCATAGAAATGTATAGGCGGGTTAGCGTTTAACACGCCTTAAATTTAAAGGTGCGTTAGAAACGCTAACACACCTTAGTAAACATACCCCTTGGTGTTTAAAAAAAGACTTCTATTTCAGCACTACTATTTGGACAGGTGGCAGCTCTGAATATACTTATTAAGGAAGTGTATTCATTCGAAATATTTCCCATGTCATTTTGTGTCACTTTTTTTTTTTTACCAGAAATGATAGGAAAACCCCCCAAAATTTTAGGCCCAATATTCAGCTGGTGGCAATCAGCATTTTGCTAACCGCTGCTGGTGCTAAACCCTGAAATTCAGTGCTAGGCCATGTCCGGGCACCAACATTGAATTTCTGGGTTTGCAGAGCTGGTTAACACATAGCCAGTTAAATGCAATACTCAGCACTTAATCAGCTATGGACTACCACATAAAGATAGGGCTGACTTTTATGTGGTCCTATTTCTGCAGTTAAGCCTGGCCGGTTAAGTTTTGAATTTCAGCACTTAACCAGCCGAGTGCTGACTCCGCCCCCAGAACGTCCCCAAAATAGCTGATTTTGAGATCAGTACTAATTGGTCATTTTCAGCAATGCTAACTGGTTAAATGCTGCTGAAATGACCGGTTAGCCCCGAACAGGCCGTTTAACTGGCCAGGCGCCATTTCTGGCCAGTTGAATTTTGACCCCTTTGTGGGGGGTTTTGACTCATAAATAGTGCACAGTCTTGAAAGAGTCACACTGTTCGCTGATAGCATGCATAAGCTCACACTATCCCCCTCATTCTATGACTGTAATGCCATTTGCACACTAAAATTATAACCCCCCCCCCCCCCCCCCCCCAATATTCAGCCACGGGCGATGAGAATTCTGCTGTCAGGCCCTGTCCGGGCTTTGGCATTGAATATCTGGGGGAGGGGTTGGGGTTTTTTTTAAGCTGGTTAACACATAAGTGGCTGACCCCTTTGTTTACAAAGCCGCGCTAGCAGCTGCCATGCGGCAACACTGACACAACCCATTCGAAGTGAATGAAGCTGTGTCTGCATTACCGCACTGCCAGCTGCTAATGTGGCTTTGTAAACAGGGGGGTAAGTCAACAGTCAGCACTGGACCACATAAGCCAAACTGCTTAAACATAGGACTGCTATTTAAACAGTTTACTTATGTAGTAAAGGGCTGAGATATCAGCATGTAATATCTGACTCCACCCTGAGAACACCCACAAGTTAGCTGCTTTTGAGTTCAGTGCTAACTGGTCGTGTTCAATGAAGGTAACCGGTTAAGTGCCGCTGAAAGTGACCGGATAGCGGCAAACAAGTGATTTAACCGGTTGGCAGCTGGTTTGTAGGTTGTGGGCTGGGAGCCTGGCCTGTTTAACACTGGATGTGTGTGCATGTGTCCGTGTGTCCTCTGCATTTTATGAGAATTGCTGTAGGATGGGTCTAATTGTGAATGTTTACTCTGTTTAACTTTATCTTTTTAGAGTTTACTGTTTTTAATTTTTTTTCATTGTTCTATTATGTTAATTTGGAGTTTTTTTCTTATTTCTAATTTTTTAAATATTTTAAACTGCTTAGAAGGCTCACCGATTGAGCGGTATATCAAATTTTAACTAAACTTGGAATAAATTGTTTTGAATATGAGCCGGATAGGATACTAGTACTTACACGTGTGACTGGTACACAGGCACTAAGCACTATTTTATAAACTGACGTGCTCAACTTGCTCAGCTTGTAAATGTGAGGGGTGTACATGTAAGTTACCACACTAAAGTTCCAGTTAGGTGCACATTGAAGTGGGCATACCTAAATTTAGAAGCATAGATGCCAAATTATGCTAGTATTCTATAATGAAATCTGGGTGTTCAGATGCTGTTATAGAATTCGCACTCAGCACACTGTCTCTAGGTGCCTAACTTTAGCGCCCAGTTATACAGTTGGCCCCTATATATTTGCACAAGTGTGAATAGTGTGCACATCTATGTACTATCAGGAAAAAGTGAGCTCTTTGCCAAAACATAAGTAAGATAGGGCCCAATATTCAAAGCAATTTAACTAGGCAATAGCCCAGCTTTCAGCAGCACTTAACTAGGCTGTGCCACTTAATATAAGCACTAACCATCTCCACACTATCCAGGTACTACTGGGGCAGTCCAGAAGCAGAGTCTGAGTGTAGTCAGCACTTATGTGGGTGCCAGCGTTATTCAGTGCAGGTGCCTGGATAGCTAACCAGACAGATAGGACCAGGGGCATAGCCAGACCTCGGCGGGAGGGGGGTCCAGAGCCCGAGGTGGGGGGGCACATTTTAACCCGCCTCTCCCAGCCACTGACCCCCCTCCACTTTTGACCTCCCTCCCGCCGCCACCCCTCCCCCGCCGCTTTCAACCCCCCCCTTTCTGCTGCCGCTGCCCCTCCCTTGTAGCTGCCAGGTACCTTTGCTGGCAGGGGTCCCCAACCCCCGCCAGCCAAAGTCTTCTTCAGCGCCTGTCTCCGGCGCGTTCGCTGATCTCTTTCTGTGAGTCCTGACTTCTGACTGACGTCCTGCATGCATGTAACGTGCAGGACGTGCATGTAGGATGTCAGGAGTCAGGACTGACCGAAACAGATCAGCGAACTCGCCAGAGACCGGTGCTGAAGAGGACTTCGGCTGCCAGGGGTTGGGGATTATGTTTATGATTCTGGTTCTGGTTCACAATATGTTTCAGTTAGAACTCTTCATTCCCAGAATTAACATCTTTTAACTGTACCCCACCTTCCAGATTGCAGCTAGGAATGCAGTCACCATTCAGTCTTCCTTTTCTTGGCTCTCTCTCTCTCTCTCTCTCTCTCTCTCTCTCTCTCTCTCTCTCTCTCTCTCTCTCTGTGGATTCTATTCTTCCATATATCTAAGTTGAGACTTCTCTTTCCAAATTCAAAGTGGCCATAGCACACCCTTGCACAAGTTTTTCCTATGTGCTATTTTCTGTATATTTGGGATAAGGCTTTGACTTATTGGTTAGAAATCTGTGGCGTTGTTTTAAAGTTGTAATTTTCCTAGCGTTTGGTCTATTTCTTCTAATTTGGTTGTAATCCGCACTGATCCAGCAATGGTTTGTAGCGGAATATACATTTTACTGTAACTGTAATTTTTGAAAATGACCCTGTAAGCACTTACTGACACCTATTTTAATTGTAGGCAGTAAGGGCTCACGCAGAAATCCTGCACTAACCAGTTAGCATGCGGTAAAACAGATGCAGGAACACCCACTCTCTGCTCCCTGATACACCCCCTCCAATCAAAATTTCAAAATATTTTTTAGCAAATGGTTAGCCTGTGCCAATTTGGAACCTACCACAGGATGCCTGAGCGCATCCCACGGAAAGACATTTTAAGCCACAGTAAGCACATGCTAACACCTGCTGGAGCTTAGTAAAAGGGCCCCCTATTCCTTTTCCCAAACATTTGCCAAATGATAAGGGCTGTTGGTTGGTTGGGGGGGGGGGGGGGGGGCACAGGAAATATCTGTGTGTCTTTCTTTTCTTCTTTTCCTGATTACAATTACTGTTAAGCTAATTTTATGATGCTTTTCTATAAACCTAGCAATTGTAAACTGTGTTGATGCCCTGGTCTGTCCCGAGGGGTGGTTAGGTGGTGTGGCCACATGGTACAAGGGAGACAGGGGCACAAAAATCACTCTTTATCCATTGTCTTCCCTGTGGTGGCTGCAGTGCTGTGAATGGGGCAAGGCCTCAGTGCAACCCATGGTAAATTTGGCATCTGCATGTATTTCCTATGTGCTAATAAATAGATTTTATTTTTTAGTGCTGGAGGCAGGGAGTAGGTATGTACTCTGCTAATCGGTTAGCACAGCTACAGCACCACGCATTAACCGATTAGTGCGTGGTTAGTGCGTGAGCTCTTACCACCTACAAAATACATGGCAGTAGGCAGGGCCACTGAGAGACTAGGTCGGGCCCGGGGCAAGGCCACCCTGCCTCTGCCCCCCCCCCCCCCCCGCCGCTGTCACCCCCATCACTTCCCCCGCCGCTGCCGCCCCCGTCGCTCCCTCCGCCGCTGCAGTCCCCGGTCTCACCTGCCTGCCTCCAAGGCTCTGGGCCCCCTGCATTCAAAGCGGCAATCGCAGATCGCCTCTCTTCTGGCCTTCCTGTGTCCCGCCCTTGTCTAATGTAACTTCCGGTTTCTGCAAGGGTGGGACACAGGGAGGGAAGGCCTGAAGGGAGGCAATCTGTGACTGCCACTTCGAATGCAGGGGGCCCAGAGCCGAGGAGGCAGGCAGGTGAGACTGGGGACTGCAGCACCAGGGGGGAATGCCGGGGGGCAGAGGCGGGGCGGCCTTGCCCCAGGCCTGGCCTTGTCTCTTGGTGGCCCTGGCACCAGGTTATTGCCATGCAAGCCATTTCTGGGGTTTTCTTTTTCCCCAGGAAATGGTGCGCAGTTGGGGCGGGACTACTGCCAGTGGCTGCGTTGGGCCGGTGATAGTCCTGGAAGAGTGAGCAGTAAGCCCATGTTGGGCTTACCGCCGCTCTGTAAAAGGGCCCCTCAATGAGATAAACTTAACAGGTGGCAAATTGAACTCTAGCAGTAAGTTTAACATGATACAGTATCAGAAATACACACATTTAACAGCACTGTAGAACAATCATATAACAGAAATATGATAAATGTCAGTAAAATACATAGATAGCATAGAAGAACATTCAAATAACAGATATGATGCAATTCCAACGCAACGCCAATGAAACACATAATATTCACATATTAGAACATTCAAATAAAGCTGAGCATCCTTAGTAGGTAAGTGAAACGTGCATGATACTGCCCTTCTTCCTCTGTCTCCTTGGTATAGAAATAGGGCAACCACTTTTAAGAAAATGATGTTAAAAACTTCTAAAATTCTACACCCTAAAATAGGGGCATGAAAACATATATTCAAAAAAAAACAAAGAACAGACTGTGAGTTATAGACTAGCATTATCATTTTCTTCTGATGCTAGGTTGAGGTACCTTTTAAAATCTTTGAAGATTTAATATTTGTTGATACTTAACTTGAAAACCCACATTATAAATTGCATTTGATAGATTGTAAGCTCTTTGAGCAGGGACTGTCTTTCTTCTATGTTTGTGCAGCGCTGCGTACGCCTTGTAGCGCTATAGAAATGCTAAATAGTAGTAGTAATAGTACTGTTTTTGTATGAAATAAAGGATGTATATAAATGAGGTAAATGATTATGTTCCTAAAGATGGAAAGTGTTTTTTTCATATATTACTCCTAGGGGAATTCTGTACAAAACAAAAATTAAAACATTCTGCAAAACATTTTTGAAAATTCTGTGCATAGTTTTTTGTTTTTAATTCTGCAAAATTTTGTGTAGAATTCCCCCATAATAAAGGTGTGGCTTCTCCATGCCCTAGGCCACCACTTTCTCCCTGCTCAGGTTCCACCCTCCCAGTAGTCTCACTCCCCAGCTAGCTTGATCTCTCTCCTTTCTGACTCCAGGTAGGTTCAGTCCCCAGTACTCTCTGCCCCTTTTTTCAGGATGGACACTCACTCAACTTTTTTCTCTCTCACTTCTTTCCACAGCAAGACCTGTACCATACCATCTCTCTTTCTCAATCCCTTTCTTTCTTAATCCATGCCCCTGGCTCATATACATCTCATAGCTCTCTCTCAACTTCCTCCAGCACAAGCATACCCATAGCTCTCAATCACCATCTGAAAAACACCCCCCCCCCCCCCGCACCCCCCACCACAAGGCATAAAACCCCATAGCTCTCTCTATGACCACCCCACCATGTACCGTTGTTTCATATACTCCCTGTAACTGTCTCCCAGTGTCTATTCCCAATAACTGAATCCCACCATACATCTCTCCAGCCTTCCCCTCCCCACCAGCCCATACCTACTACTACTATTTATTTTATTTATTTATTTATTTATTTATTACATTTGTACCCCACATTTTCCCATCTATTTGAAGGCTCAATGTGGCTTACATTTATCATTTCTATAGCGCTACAAAGCCCCAGCCTTTGCACCTTAGTACACAGACATACAACTCTCTCTACCTTTCCCCCACCCCATGGCATACAGACACCAAGCTCTCCCCCTCCCCCAACAGAGACACCTACCTCTTTCTCCTCCTTCACCCAGCATACAGACACCCAGATCTCTCTCCCTCTCACCTCCCCCCCTCCCATAGTACACAGACACACACTTTACTCTCCTTCCATCCCAACCCTATAGCCCTCCCCCTGCCACTTTGAACTACACAGGACACCATAGAGCCCCCTAGTTGAAATTCTGCACTCAACAGTGGGTAGCAGAAGAATGCAGTCAGATGCACAGCCATTCTCATCTTCCTTCACCTGTGACCAGTGCTGAGTCACAGACTGCAGAAGGGGGGGGGGGGGGGATGGCCAAAGTATCAGCCTGCCTGTCTGACATTGCTGCCTGGATGTCGCAGCGCCATCTGAAACTAAACATGACCAAGACTGAGCTTCTTATCTTTCCCCCTAAACCAACCTCTCCTCCTCCCCCATTCTCTGTTTCTGTGGATAACACTCTCATCCTTCCTGTCTCATCAGCTCGTAACCTTGGGGTCATCTTCAACTCCTCCCTCTCCTTCTCTGCACATATTCAACAGACTGCTAAAACCTGTCATTTCTTTCTCTATAATATCAGCAAAATGTGCCCTTTCCTTTCTGAGCACACTAACAGAACCCTCATCCACGCACTTATCACTTCTCGCTTAGACTATTGCAACTTGCTTCTCACAGGTCTCCCACTTAGCCATCTCTCTCCTCTTCAATCTGTTCAAACTTCTGCTGCACGACTAATATTCTGCCAGGGTCGTTATGCTCATATTAGCCCTCTCCTCAAGTCACTTCACTGGCTTCCTAACCGTTTCCGCATACAGTTCAAACTCCTCTTATTGACCTATAAGTGCATTCACGCTGCAGCTCCTCAGTACCTCTCCACTCTCATGTCTCCCTACATTCCTCCCCGGGAACTCCGTTCACTGGGTAAATCTCTCTTATCTGCACCCTTCTCCTCCACTGCTAACTCCAGACTCTGTTCCTTTTATCTTGCTGCACCATATGCCTGGAATAGACTTCCTGAGCCGGTAGGTCAAGCTCCATCTCTGGCCGTCTTCAAATCTAAGCTAAAAGCCCACCTTTTTGATGCTGCTTTTAACTCCTAACCCTTGTTCACTTGTTCAGAACCCTTATTTTATCATCCTCACTTTAATATTCTCTTATCTCTTGTTTGTCCTGTTTGTCTGCCCTAATTAGATTGTAAGCTCTGTCGAGCAGGGGCTGTCTCTTCATGTTCAAGTGTACAGCGCTGCGTACGTCTAGTAGCGCTATAGAAATGATAAGTAGTAGTACTAGTAATGGTGCATGGGTGCATCCTTGTGCATCCAGGTGTTCCAGGAGTGAAGGGGATGGAAGAGAAGAGCAGGAAATCAAGCAGCAAGGGTACCACCACTGTTTTCTTGTACCTCTGCAGAATTCTGCACAGGAGGGGAATTCCATGCACATTCTACAATGCGTGGTAGTGCAGAATTCCTCCAGGAGTAATTATATACACAGATGCTCCTTTTTATCACATCTCATTTTCCTAAGAAATATTTTTTTAAAAAATAGGTTGAATGTGTATACCTTACAGATTACATGAATGTAATATATTAGGAGATATTTTGTCCTGGTTTCAATGAAGGTGATATATATTTGAGAATATTTTTTCTGTCTATTAAGCATATCATAAAACAGATGTGGCCAAAATCAGGGCAGGTGGCCAACTGCTGTATGCAATTCATTCCTCTCTATTAACTCCAACGTCCAGAGGCATAAGAAGTGCTTTGGCCACTTCTGAAAATTGCCAGCCAATACAAGGTAACAGGGATGCACAGACCTAACCTCTGGTTTCGTCCTTGCACCTATTCAATAAAGCAAAGCGTTGCTTTTAAACAAATATAAAACATCTACCTCCTCGTTTTAAGTCATTTTATCTCTTTTCTCTCTATATTTTTGGAATATAATGTGATTAAATAGCTCAATAGACCGTTAGGGCTAGCTTGCCTGTGGCTTTAATTCAATTTAAGGAGGGTGACCTCTGACTCCCTTTTACTACTAACCCAGCTAAGAGAACACTTAGCAATTTCTCCACTTCCTACTGGGAAGGGATTTGTGGGGGCATGAAGAACACGGGGGGGGGGGGGGGGGAGCAGAAGCAGGAGAAAGGGAAACAAACTTTCACATAAAATTATGGTATATGGATAATTGAGAAGTTTAAAAACATGAATCTAATTGTACTGTCCCTAGAGAGGCCGATATTGAGCCGTCCTATAAAAGGCTTGGAGTATCCCACTGGTGATTTATTGCTAAATCCTAGTATTTTTCAATACATTATAGTTTTTAAATTGTGTTTAAATTGAGTGTAGAAGAGCAGAGGCCATTAGGAGATGCAGAAATGAAGATTATATTTAAATATTCATGCATGCAGTACCTTATTATTGAATCTGAACACTAACAAAATCAATATTAAGTGCGGTTTGACATGAATTTATTTATGAATTTCGACTTTCTAAGTACTGTATTTTTTCACTCAAAAATTGTGAGTATAATGTAGTAATGATATCAAAACAAAGTGTCAGAGTGCATTAGCTTAGGAGGTTATAAACCTTTGTATTAAGGGTCCTCGTACCATCCTTAAAGTGCTTAGCATGCAAAAAACAGAATTTTTTTTTTAAACATGTAAAGAAACACATAGAGGAAGTAAATTGTTTGTAAGAAATTGCAATGCAATCATTTCACTGTTATTAGAACTGAAAGGGGACCACAGGAGCTGGGTTACTAATATTTGAAGGAGGATCTGGGGGTGTTCTGAAGTTAAGTTGTCAATGGTTTCCATACTAATTAGCTAATGCCATTTTCCATTCCGCTATTTTCGGTCCCCACGCTATAAGGAATGGTCAAGAGTTTGGCAAAAGTAACGCATTTGAAGGTACAGAAACCTAAGAACTAAATCCTATAGGAAAGGAAGAATTAGCTGTCATGAAATAGAAAAGAGGGCTGATGACCCCAAGGTAGTGCATCATTGTAACACAGTATTTGTGAAGCCTAATAGGATGATTCAGTATATAAGGAAAAGTATTGCTAATAGAAAAGGGAAGTAATGGTACTTTGCAAATTTCTGGGAAGGTCCATCTTGCGTACTATGTTCCTTTCCTTTGATACAGTGTCGGAAATTTAAAAGGAGGGGGGGGGGGGCCACCAAAATGATTCATAGCCTGCACTAAAATACCTATATTGAAAGGATTAAGGAACTATATGTAGAAAAAAAAAGAAAGGAAAGGAAATAAATAATTTAATGTATCTAGCATGTTTCAATAAGGTACCAGAAGGTGGTATTTTCCCTAGCTTGAGAAGCCCAAAGACAAGAGATCAGCCGCCAAAACTGGAAGGAGGAAGGCTCAAAAGGAATGTGACGAACGACTTTGTCACTGACAGCAAGGCAGATACCTGGGATAGGCCTCCAATGGAGAGGTAGAGGTAAAGTACGCTTGAGAGAGGGTAATTTTCAAAAATAGTTCTGTATGTGCAGCAGTGCTTTACCCACGGAAACAGGCTTTTAAAAAATGGCGTACTGATATGTACGCCGACACTGCAAGAGGGCACAGATATTGAGGGTTCGGCTCCTAAGGAAGCAAAAGCGAAACAGGAGCTCGCTGTAGAGCGAGCCCGCTAGAACACGCCCAGTTAAGATAAGTGCTTATTCTAACATATGAACAGAATACACTTTAAAGGTTAATTTAGAAATAGCACTTATGAGAGGTTTTTTACAGACTCATGAGGATGCCCACCAGCAGCAGTACAGAAATTTAGTTATAACAGCGGTGGAGCAGAGCGGTACTTCTCAATAACTGAATGAAATAGTACCAGGTATCTGAAGTCTTTTTCCTCTCAGAGAGTGGCTGTGAGTAACATTTATAGTTTGCTAGGAGTATAGTTGTGAATTGAATTCAACATCAAACACCAGGTGGATTAAATTTAAGTACTGATATGTATGTAAAGTTACCCACATACAACCTGTACACCAGTTATTTATTTATTTGTTACATTTGTATCCCACATTTTCCCACCTATTTGCAGGCTCAATGTGGCTTATGTGAGTACCGTAAAGGCGTTCGCCAAGTCCAGTAGAGAAACAAATACTTTGCCTGAACTGGGTAGAGACATTCTCCAGGTGTTTGCATTTACACACTCTCTTTTGAAAATGTGGCCTGCATAGATGTAAATTAATCCAGGAAATCTGTGAGTGCTAAAGAGCAGGTGTACGCGTAAACGTATATATTCCCTGGGATAGTTTTCAAAGTGCAAGCAGTTATATACTTTCACTTTGAAAACTCAACAAGGCCTACATAGGGAAAAGTAGCAACCAAAATAGAGAGGAAAGGGAGAACACTTTTCATGTATGCTTGCAATTAAAAAATTACCCCCAAAAGGGCAGATTGGCAGAAGTGTTGGGGATGATATTTTTCGTTGGCGAGACAAATGTAAACAGGAGTTTAAAGTTGTTATTTCTTTTTTTACCTGTCTGGGAGCTTTGGGTGTTTCCTAGGCTGATCTGGGATTGATCCATGGCAGTTCTGAGCTGGAGGCATCTGGTTGGGCTCCAGGGCAGGAGCTGGGCTGCTGCTTCCTTCCTTTCTCTTGGCTGCCCAACCAGGAAATAAGCTTCTCTGAGCACTGAGACTAGGAAAATGGCTGGTCTGAGGTCTGGTTGGGGCTGGGAATAAACTGGACATGTGTGAACTTTTGTACATGCTCAGTGTGGCTCTGGAGCTCAAGATAGGCCCAAATTGTCAAGTCCCCTACCTCAATGCAAGCGGCGTCCTCGAGCTACGCGGGGTCCTGTCGACACACACACTTGACTGGCACAGCCCTTTATTTTTGTCTATTAGATTGTAAGCTCTTTGAGCAGGGACTGTCTTTCTTCTATGTTTGTGAAGCTCTGCGTACGCCTTGTAGCGCTATAAAAATGCTAAATAGTAGTAATAGTAGTAGTAAGGTAAGGAGGGGAAGGAGAACAGAGATTGATAGAACCTGTGGAGCATGCTGGACAGATACCAACAAACAAACTAGGTTGGCTCAAGTGATCTTTACCTGCCAACATTTTCTCTGTTTCTACTGGAACATCCTGGTTGCAGTGTTGTCTAGAAGTAGGGAAATGCTGCCTGCTCTATAGGGAGAACTGATCCAGCAGCTGGTAATGGAGGAGGCTACAATACTGAACCTGGTGCCTGGCTTTATAGTGGATTGCCATCTGATATCCAGTGACCACGCCATGGTATGGTTCAGCATTAGGATACATGTGGAGATAGTCAATTCAAAAGTGAGGGTCTTAGATGAAAGGAAAACTAACTTTAATATGGGGATATACCTCAAGGAGTCATTAGCAGGATGGACACATCTGGGAGACATAGAGAAGCAGTGGGGGAAAAAACTGAAAGGAGATATTTTTAGAGCTACAAATCTTTTTATCAGGAAAGTATGTAAGAGGAAAAGTGGCCACTACAATTTTCAAATTTAGCTGTAAAGATACAAATAAAAGTGGTTAGCCTTTAAAAACCGCAAGAGATTCCAGGAAGAAAAAGACAAGCAATCATGAAAGGAGTTTTCGATATGACATCCAAATTCAATTTTGGACGTTTTACAAAAAAACGTCTAAAAATCCAGTGCCAAACATGGTCATTTTCAAACCAGAAAAATGTCTCTTTTTGGTTTGAAAATCACCTTATGTTAGACATTTTTGTGCTCAGTGCATCTTTAAGGGCCATTTTCAAACAAAAAAGCTCACAAAAACAACCCATTGTTATGTCTAGGGGCCAGCAGTCTTACTAGACTGGCCAGGCGGACATCCCAGCAGAGCAGTGGGCCAACCTAGGAGGCACTGCAGTGAACTTTGCATAAAAGGTCCCAGGTACACATCACATCATAACTCCTTTTATTATTTTATTTTTGTTACATTTGTACCCCGCAGTTCCCCAGGACCAAAGTCCACCACCCTAACCACTAGGCCACTCCTCCACTGTTGCTACTATTTGAGATTCTACATGGAATGTTGCTATTCCACCAATGTGGCTGTGCAGGCTTCTGCTTCTGTGACGTGCAGGACGTCAGACTCACAGAAACAGAAGCCTGCGCAGCCTTCTACATGGAATGTTGCTAGTGGAATAGCAACATTCCACGTAGAATCTCCAATAGTAGCAACATTCCATGTAGAATCTCCAATAGTATCTATTTTATTTTTGTTACATTTGTACCCTGCGCTTTCCCACTCATGGCAGGCTCAATGCGGCTTACATGGGGCAATGGAAGGTTAAGTGACTTGCCCAGAGTCACAAGGAGCTGCCTGTGCCTGAAGTGGGAATTGAACTCAGTTCCTCAGTTCCCCAGGACCAAAGTCCACCACCCTAACCACTAGGCCACTCCTCCACATTATACGGTGAGCACTCCAGAAATAGCAAAAAAAAAAAAAAAAGTACTATACCCAACTGTATACCACTACAGTAGTCCTTATGCCTGCAGATATCACCTATAGGTGGGTTCAGTAGGCATTTTGTGATTTTTGGGGCACTCATACTTTCCACCACAAGTGTACCAGTTAGAATGGGATATGGGCCTGGGTCCCTTGTACACCCCACTGCACCAATCACTAGGCTACTCTAGGGACCTGCTTGCTGCTGTAAGAGGAATGGCCATTATATCTGCAGCTGTCATAAAGTCTGCTATGTATTATCACTTTATAAGAACATAAGAATTGCCATACTGGGTCAGACCAATGGTACATCTAGCCTAGTATCCTGGTTCCAACAGTGGCCAATCCAGGCCACAAGTACCTGGCAGAAACCCAATTAGTAGCAAAGTTCCATGCTACCAATCCCAGGGCAAGAAGTGGCTTCCCCCATGTCCATCTCAATAACAGACAATGGACTTTTCCTCCAGGAACTTATCCAGACATTTTTGAAACACAGATACACTAATCGCTGTTACCACATCCTCCAGCAATGAGTTCCATTTTTAACCATTCTTTGAGTGAAAATATAGTTCTTCCTATTTGTTTTAAAAGTATTTCCACTTAATTCATTAGGGGGGAGAGGGAGTCAGTGACCATTGAGGGATTAAGTAGGGGTCATGCCTTTATCCCTCAAGTGATCATCTGACCAGTATGGGCACCTTTTTGGCAGACATTATTGAAAGAGATCTAGATAAGTGGAGGAGTGGCCTAGTGGTTAGAGTGGTGGACTTTGGTGGACTTTGGTCCTGGGGAATTGAGGAACTGATTTCAATTCCCACTTCAGGCACAGGCAGTTCCTTGTGACTCTGGGCAAGTCACTTAACCCTCCATTGCCCCAGGTACAAATAAGTACCTGTAAGCCGCATTGAGCCTGCCATGAGTGGGAAAGCGCAGGGTACAAATGTAACAAACAAAAAAAATAAAAAACATTCTGGGTTTTTTTGCCATGGAAGTTTTATGCAATGTTCCATTATTGTAGAAAAATGTCCAAGTCATAAGCCTGCCTTAGTCCCACTCAAATCATGCTTCCAATACACCCCCTTGAGATTTAGACAAACTGCATAGAAAAACATCTTTAAAAAGAGGTTAAAAAATAGCGATTTGGACGTTTTGGTGAAAAAAAAAACATCTATTTACCACTTTGTACCATTTTTTGGGGGGATGTTTTTCTGGTTTGAAAATGAGCCCCAATATCTGGAGAAGCTAAGGGAAGTTGGAAAAGAAGACAGGAAAGCAAAGATGTACTATAAATGGAAGAAAAATAGCCAATACAGTAAAGAAGAGGGGGGGCAAAACATTTGTATTAGATACGTTAGTGACAGGAGCAATTACAAAAGTGGTGCTGTCAGACTCAAGAGTGAAGGAAAGGAATATGTAGAAGCTGATGAGGATAAAGCAGAATTGCAGCGGCGTTCCTAGGGGGGCGGACACCCGGGGCGGCGCCCCGCCCCCCGGGTGCAGCGCCCTCCCCCCCCGATGCAGCGCGGACCCCCCCCCCAGCAAAAGCCCCCCCCCCGCGAAAGAGCCCTCCCGGGTGCATGCCGCTGTGGGGGGGGGGGGTGCCGAGTTTACTAACTTTGCTCATTCGCTGCAGCTCCCTCTGCCCCGGAACAGGAAGTAACCTGTTCCGGGGCAGAGGGAGCTGCAGCGAACGAGAGAAGTTAGTGAACTCTCGCAGCAGGCGCGCGCCGCGGCACCCCCCAGCGGTGTGCACCCGGGGCGGACCGCCCCCCCACCCTTGGTACGCCACTGCAGAATTGCTTACCAAATATTGC
The DNA here is from genome assembly GCF_901765095.1 of Microcaecilia unicolor. Lineage (NCBI taxonomy): Eukaryota > Metazoa > Chordata > Amphibia > Gymnophiona > Siphonopidae > Microcaecilia > Microcaecilia unicolor. The sequence goes on along the minus strand of NC_044043.1, from coordinate 64,556,425 downwards.
TGTTTTGAATTCATAGATGAGGGACAGAGAGTAGGATCTCAGGAAAATACAAATAGGAACAGAAGTGAGGTAAACCTCGAACTGTGTTCATAAGGAGCTAACGAAACTAAATTAAACTAGTGATGGGGCTGAGTGGATACATCTGAGGATATTGAAGAAACTTAGGGAACTTCTGGTAACTCTACTATCTGACCTTTTCGATGCTTCTTTAGAGTCTGGAGTGGTCCTGGAGGACTGGAGACAGGTGGGTGTGGTTCTACCCCACAAAAGCAGAAGTAAGGATGAGGCTGGGAACTACAGGACAGTTGGTCTGGTCACTGAGGACAGTGTATTAATTGAAACATTGCTAAAACAGTATTGGAGGTAGGTCTTGTCAGACAAATCTGATCAATTTCTCTGACTGGGTGTCAGAAAGCTGCTTCTCAGGAAAGCGCTAGATGCAGTGTACTTAGATTGATACAAGACTATTTATACGGTATCACATTGGTGGCTTATAAATAAACTGAGCACCTGATATAGATCTGAAAGTGATTAATTTGTTAGGAACTGGTTAAGAGGGAGGAGTTCACGCTCAGGAAAGGAGTGTTATCAGTGGTGTGCCACAGGGATTGGTCTTTGGTCCCATTCTTTTTAACATTTTCATAGGCAATATTATGGAAGGGCTGTCAGAAAAGGCTAAAATCTGCAGAAGGGTAGACACCTTGGCAGATGTAGATAAAATGAGGAAAGATCTAGTAAAGCATAAAGAAGAAATGATCTAAAATTTGACAGCAAAGATTTAATTTTTAAAAATGCAGGGTCACACATATGGACTGCAAAAACCCAAGGGTCAGGGCCGGTCTTAGGCAGAGGCGACCAAGGCAACCGCATAGGGACCCGCGCCTAAGGGGGCCCCACATGGTGCGCCTAAGGGGGCCCCGCGCAGCGCCTCAACTCTGCCTCGCTCATGCCTCCGCTCCGACCTCCGCCGCTGCTTGCCTTAGTCGCCTAAGATGATCCCCATTCTCGTGGCTCGGCCACTCTGCTCCCGCCACCACCGGCGCGGCACCCACCCCCGGCTTGGGCCCGCAGAGCCCGCCGTCAGCTCCCAAGTCCCCGGACCCCGGCGACTAACTGAGCGATGCCAGTGAGCCAGCCCAGGCAGATACGGCCCTGCCCCCGACGGCGACGACAGACAGTAGCAGCGCGACGGCTCACCACCAGGCTCCAGTTTCCTGCTCAATGTCCCGCCTTATGATGTATTTCCTGTTTCCGGACGCGAGGGCGGGAGTCACTGAGCGGGAAAAGCTGGAGCCTGGTCGGAGGTGGTGAGGACGTGAGGTGAGCCATCGTTGCTGACGCCAACAGTTGTGCACTTATGCCAAATCGAAATCGGATTCCATGCAGGCAGGAGATCAGGAGAAGTGTCTCTCTCATCTAACAACGCTTGCGGACGGTGCAAGGGTTGGAGATGTCTGCCTCCCTGAGAAGGATTTGGCCCAACAACATTAGTTGCTAGAGAAGCTGAGCAAGTAAGATCTTCTGGCTTGGAAGAGGCTGTTTCTAACATATCTGCAGATATTTCTCCTGATAAAAATTTGGATGGCAATAACAGATTTAGCTAAAACACTCCGTCCAGTAATTAATGATATGACACCTCGAATTAGTCATTTGGAAGCTAGACTGCAATCACAGGAAGAAAAGATTACTAAGCTAAAATCTGAGAATGGAAATCATGAAGTAGCAAAATCTGATATAAAGTAGGTACAATCAGTTCAAACTATTTAGTAACTGATGTGGCTACTTGCCTCTCTGGTTTGATGGGTTACAGAGTAATAGGGGAATTTGAAAGTATTCTCCTTTGTTATGAGAATTGGAACTACTAATTGTAGTGGACTTGAACTGAATAATTTCTGGGGAGGGGAGGTTTCATGATAGCATTGTGCTTATTATTTCAATCAGTTTTTTTGTACAAGTTTAGCTTCATTTGTCTTTATTTGAAATTTCATAAATAAAAAAATGTTCTAAAAATGGAATAATCTTATCAATGGGGTGGAGCTAGAATAGGGGCAGAGCTAGGGTGGGCGGGGCTAGGATGGGGCCCCACCAAATTGGTCTGCATAGGGCCCCGCACTTGCTAAGACCGGCCCTGCCAAGGGAGATGTACAGTATAAGGGATGAGGTAGTACTATGCTAAAAAAAAAAAAAAGAGTATGACCTGGGGAGTAGACAGCAGTCAAATTTTGGGGGGGAGGACCCAGGTGTGTACTGAGCTCAAGCTTCCCCCCACCTCCATCTTTAAAAACTATGCCTTTGCTAGAGGGGTACCGAAGTCCCGCCAGCTAAAGAGATCTGCTGCCCAAGATGCCCTCTCCCCCTCGTGCTGCTTCAGAAGCGAGGAAGTTCCCAGCATGCCTCAAACCACCAATGCTGGCACTCCCCAAGCACGCTCAGTTCTGACATGAACTGAGCATGCTCAAGGAGTGTCCATGTTGGCAGCTGGAAGCACACTGGTGGATTTCCTTACTGCTGAGGCAGCTTGGGGAAGGGGGGGGGAAGGGGGCAGCTCAGGTAGCAGATCTCTTTAACTGACAGGGCTTCGGCATCCCCGCAAGCCACTGAACAGGTGCTGCAGTTTTGGAGAAGGATCTGAGCCCACAGTGGAGGTGTCCAGAACCCCCAGGCCTCCCTCCCCCCATGGCTATAGCACTGGTATGACTTGGAGCTGATGGTATCTGATTGTTTTAAGGTGGCCAAAACAGGTAGAAAAGGTGAAGGCAAAAGCCAGAAAAATGTTTGGGTGCCTAGGAAGAGGAACGGCCAGCAGGAAAAAGGAGGTCATAGTGCCTCTGTTTAAGTCTCTGGTGAGACCTCATTTAGAGTACTGGAAACAATGCTGGATTCCATACCTTGAAAAAAACATATAAATAGGATAGTGACGGTCCAGAGGGCGGCTACTAAAATGGCCAATGGCCTTCATCATGCCTAACAGTATTTTAGAATTTTAGCATGTAAGTGCTGGGCACACTCCTGACCTGGCTATGCCTCTCCCATGAGAAAAGATCCGCCAGCAGGCGGAAAACTCAAGCACCCCACGGTAAAAACAATAATGTATAAGGAGTGGGAGTACGACCAAGGATACCAGAAACTGGAAGATGTTCTAAAATAAAACTTTATTAAAGGTTTGAAGACTCGACACGTCGTGTTTCGGCCGACAGGCCTGCATCAGGAGTCTACTATGCAGGGTTTTGCAAAATAATGCTGGTAGGAATCCTCTGAAGATTATGCAGAAGTCTCTTACACGGAGAATTACTGAATTGCTGAATGCTAATGAGGTTGATTCTTCAGAAATAGCGTACCTACTGTGCGTGCAGCGCCTCTGACGAACTTTTACAAACAGTCTTTCTAAAGACTACTACGCTATTTCTGAAGAATCAACCTCATTAGCATTCAGCAATTCAGTAATTCTCCGTGTAAGAGACTTCTGCATAATCTTCAGAGGATTCCTACCAGCATTATTTTGCAAAACCCTGCATAGTAGACTCCTGATGCAGGCCTGTCGGCCGAAACACGACGTGTCGAGTCTTCAAACCTTTAATAAAGTTTTATTTTAGAACATCTTCCAGTTTCTGGTATCCTTGGTCGTACTCCCACTCCTTATACATTTATGCCTCTCCCATGTGCATGCCCCCCACCTTGCTGTTGCAGTCTAATGGGCACATGATCAAAGGCAAGCGCGGGTGATAGAGGCCATTAGCACCGGACCAGTGCCCGTGTTTGCCTGCACCCTATGTTTAGAGCCAGTGAGTGCATGTAACAACAAAGCTCACTGGCTCTGAGTGCAAACAGCATGCAAATGCATGCTAAACAGGGCATTAGGTATTCCTCCCCAATGCTCAGTGGGCAGCATGCCAAATATTGGCGCTGCTCCAGCAGCAAAGGTTTGCAGAGCATTGGGGAGGAATGGAGACCCATGTCCAGCATGCATTTCCATGCTTACAGGTCCCCACCCCAGACCTTATATGGTACTGAAGCCCCGCCCAGTGCTTCCCAGGGTGCACCGAGAAGGACAGGGTGCTGCCATTTTGAACATGGCACTTACAGGAGGAGGCAGTGAAATTCCCTCCTCCTGCTTCAAGGTATGGGGGGTGGTTTGGGGGACCTGTGGAGGCACTAGGCCACCAGGGTGAGGGGTGCCCACTGGGCCACCAGGGCAACCTTTTTGCATGGCTGCAAATGAAAGGAGAAAGAATGAGGAGGACCAGTGAAAGGAGATCAGGTGGGAAAAAGAAAGAGGACAGAGAGGAAAAAAGCAGGAGAAAGTATTACACTTTCTACCCTGAAGAAAAGAGAGAACTGAAATAGGAAAGAAACAGAGAAACTGAAAAAATAAAAGAATGGAATAGAGGCAAGGGCAGAGAAGGAGTGAAAAAAGATGTTGAATTAGAATATACTACTACTACTACTTATCATTTCTAAAGTGCTACTAGACATATCAAGCCAGAGACTACAAAGGCTGGAAACAATGTTATTATCTGATAGAGAATATTAATTAAAGTAGTTCTCTGGGAGGGGTGGAGGTGGAGGTGGACAGAGAGTAAATTTGTGCAGCCCCGTCCCCGCTGTTCTTTCCTTCAGCCTCACCAAACAAGTGAGTCACCAGCTGCCTATGATCATAGACCAAATATTCCCACAAAATAAGTTATTATTATTCATTTAGAAGTTTGGAACTGCTCATTTCTTTTACTAGTTGTAAACTACCGAGAAATAGATTTTACCATGAGCTGAATTTCTGAAATATATTCCAGATATAATCTAAGTAAAAGATCTAAGATACAGTAGTGAATTTAGACGAATACTTTGTTACAATCAGATGGAACAATACAAGTCCTGTGTATACTTAAGCAAATATTATTTTATCTACTCAGTAGATGAAATCCACAATACATACCTTAATCTATAGGTATCCAATCTTCCTGGTGGTAGACATGGTGTGTGCAAAACCAACCCACTGGGAGAAATCACCCCTGAGAGAACTCAGAAGGTAAACTGTATAAACCTTCCATATTCAGCCTAGGAAGTGACTATTGTCCAGTGCAGGGCTCTGCAAAGATTGGTTCAACATATGTTGCACAGTGACTACAACAGGTGAGCAGCTGTCATCTCAAGTAACGTATTGATTACTGTCAAATCTCTCAAGGAAGTGCTAAAACTTAACATCTCCGCCATATTGCATTGGGCCTCATCTGAACTGTGCGCCTACTCTGCCGAGTACTTTACTCATTTTTTTATGTATTTTTCTTTCAGCCCCATTTTGGCTACCAGCTCTCTTACAACTGGGTCTAGTGTTGCAAAGCTAGTGTACCTATATACTGAAACTGATCCTAATATTTTATGTCAGTCTTTAATTATCTGGCTGTATATATTGTAGAAACATTCTCTGTGCCTCTACATAATACAGTCTTTGGTAAATTCTGAGGTATAAAGTTCGGGAAGCTGCTGTCTCTTTTGATACCGGCCATACAAATATTAACTGGCATAGGTCCCAGAATGTCAATTGCAGATACAGCAGAGCTCATTCCTACAAGTCCAAACTCCTCATACCTGGAGGTGTACTGTGGCCTGCCTCCTGCAGGGTATAAGTAATTGAAGAGCTAAAAAGGGGGCCCCAGGTTTACACTGTTTACTCTGGTAAATGTGCTATTTGAGAACTGCCCAAAGGTTTTTTTGAGTCTGGCAGTGAGGACTCATTCTTTTCTCTTCATTACAGCTGCTCTTTGCCTCCACTAGGTTAAACATACGCAAAAGCCCATCTCCATTACATCACTCTTCTATGATAGCACAGGAACAGAGGTCCATAATTCTCTCATCCCTTAGCAGATGAGACTTGGAACTGTGTTTCACCTATAATTTATACGAATAGTAGCTATACATGACTGCTAAAACACAAGGCAGATGAAACACACTCTGTAGAGAATCGAGAACCAGGAGAAAGTGGAGATGACTTAAATGGAATAATGAGTGTTCACAGGAGTCATACAATATATTAAAAACTAGTAAAAAAGGCCCGTTTCTGTAGGCAAGGAAACGGGCCTTAGGCAGGCAATCCCCCCCCCCATGCTACGGCCCCCTCGAACCCACCCCCTCCCGCGAACCTGTCGATCCCCCCCCCACGCCAGAACGCCGAAAACTGCTGCCGCCGTTGTTGTGCTACCTTCCCTTCCCTTCCCGTAGGTTGTTCAATCATCTTAGAAAGTTTAACTCTGTGCGTCTGACGTCAGACGCACGGAGTTAAACTTTCTAAGAAGATGATTGAACAACCTACGGGAAGGGAAGGTAGCACAACAATGGCGGCGGCAGTTTTCGGCGTTCTGGTGGGGGGGGGATCGACAGGTTCGCGGGAGGGGGTGGATTTCGAGGGGGCCATAGCGCGGGGGGGGGGTGACAGCTGATTCCGAGGCAGTAGGAGGAGTACTCCTCCCCTTGCCTTGCAATCAGCTGTGTTGACGTCAGTGACGTCCTGCGTGTCTGCCTCGCAGACCACTTGCAGCCAGGGACCCACGGTCCCAAGCATGGAACGTTGGAGGTGAGAATTATTATATAGGATATGCTTTATTACAAATGAACATGTTTCATATTTTTATGTGGATAATTATGAATGTTATTTGTTCTTTACAAAGAGACACCTGATGCAGACACATACTGAAACATGGCCATGTTGGGTCAATTTTTAATAAAACATATTTTTTGCTCATCATGTGGCACCTGTGACCCCTCATTGTTCCATTTTGGCCATCTCTGCTTTCTCCTGTTTCTTGTATATCACCACTCCCATATGCAGTTTCACTCCACCCTACTCCCCACCAAATCCCACTCAATTTAAATTGCCTATGTTTTGGACATAAAAACTTATACAGCCAAGAGTTGTGCATTTCTGGACCTTAAAACTGAAAGAAGAGCAGTAATGCTGTCGGCACCTGCTGCCGACCACAGAACTACTTTTTAATATCAGCACAAAAACGATTCCCATGTTGTTTTTGACACTTGTCCTTTTTCTTCAGGATTCTTTTTCATTATGTCATCATGGGAGCAATATCATTAACAGTGTGCGCTCTTTCAGAAAGAGTGCATACTAAGCGGAGTGGAGGAGTGGCCTAGTGGAGGAGTGGCCTAGTGGTTAGGGTGGTGGACTTTGGTCCTGAGGAACTGAGTTCGATTCCCACTTCAGGCACAGGCAGCTCCTTGTGACTCTGGGCAAGTCACTTAACCCTCCATTGCCCCATGTAAGCCGCATTGAGCCTGCCATGAGTGGGAAAGCACAGGGTACAAATGTAACAAAAAAAAATTCTATCAATGGCGCTGAAAATTGCACAGACAAATATGGGTGCACTTACAAGCAATTATTGGAATTAATTGGCAACAATTTGTGCACATCTGGCTAAGCACTATTCTATAAAGATACACATGTAAATCCTTTAGCATGCAACTGAAAAGGGAGTGGGCCATAGACGTGACATGGGCATGTCAGGAGTGTTCACTAAAGACGCATGCACTATTACAGAATTTGGGAGATCTGTGCCTAATTTAGGCATAGGGATTTACACTAGAGTTCAGTTGGTTTAAATCCTCGCACTAAGAATTTGGGCGTGGATCTTGGTGCTATGTGCTATTCTATAAATGACACCCAGCTCAGAGCACTATTTATAGAATAGCCCTCAGTGTGCATTTTTTCAGCACTCAAATTTGGGCAGCATTTACTGAATTTAGTCCACTATTCACAAAATGATGCACTAGTCACAAAGAGTGTGCACTATTTATACAGAGTGTGCACTATTCATAAAGAGTGCACTATTCATAATGAGATGAACTATTCATAAAGAGTGTGCATTATTCATACAGAGTGCACTATTCACAAAGAGTGCACTATTCACAAAGAGATTCACATTCATACAGGGTGTGCACTATTCTCAAATAGATGCACTATTCATAAAGAATGTGCACTATTCACAAAGAGTTACACTATCTTTAAAGAGTGTGCACTATTCACAAAGAGATGCACTATTCCTAAAGAGTGTGCATTATTCACAAAGAGTATACACTATTTACAAAAAGTGTGCATACTCTTTCCTGATGGTGAAGAGTGCACACTCTTTCCCAACAGTGCACACGGGCATATACTAGTTGCACATGTTCATAGTTTGCATGTGTGCACACTCTTCATGAATAGTGCACACTCACACTATTGATGGCACACAAAATTTCTTGTGTTTTCTGTTCATTTTTGTTTCACATGAAATAACCTGAGAAATCTTGACCTTTCCTGTCATTTCAAACAAATGTACAGTCCTGATATCCACCCTATGATGTCCAATTATGCATGTTTACAGGATGATTCTGAGAGGGAGGTGGTAGGGTGAGCATGACTGTTGAATGATCAGAATCTCATGGCGAAGGGCTTGAAGGATGAGTGTTAATTGAAAGGGGCGAATCGCACAATGGTTGTCTAGGGTGCCTAGAATCTTTTCACTGGCCCTGCCTGATGGTTTAGCAGCAGCAAGGAGAAAACTCAGAAATTCCTGGCTCTGATTCCTGTTCCACATCACCAAGAGCATGAGAGAATGCAAGCTACCTTATGGTATAAGACGGCAAATGCTAAAAAATCTCTCCATTAATTGGAGACTTTAGCCAAGTCTAGGTCATAAGTCAACTACCGTTTGAAGCTGTTTGATTTATAATATTCATCAGCAATTTAAAAAAATGCTATCACCAAGAGAAAAAAACATTTCCAGTAAATCGATGTATTTTGCCATAATTTTATTAGAATATAAAAGGAGGCTTATGAAAAGTGCTTTGCATGCAAAAAAAAGGAAGCAAGTAGTAGAAACATTAGTCAGTCTGTATTAGGAATTCCATACTCACATTTTATTGTTACTGTCAGGATGTGAAAGGCAGTGCTTACAACAAAATAATACATAATGTATAACGAGTATAAACATCAGCAGTCATTTTTATTATAAAAAACAAATATAAAAGACAAGGCAAGTGAGAAAAGAAAGAGAACTGTCAAACGTTTACAATCTGTGTATTCTCACTGAGACAATAAAAACAAGTCATAAGGTGTAACCCATCAGAGGCAATTTCTTATTAGGGCCGCCTTGGTGCAAAGTTTGTACTCATGGACCTTGTACACCAGTGGTGTTCCCTTCCAGTACTCAAGCATCCTTAATGAATATGCAGGAGATAGGTTTGTATGCATACCACCTCCACTGTATGCAAATCTATAACATGCATATTCATTAGTGATACCCTGAAAACCTAACCGACTTGCAGCCTTCGAGGACTGGGAGTGAATGCCAATGTGGAGGCAATTTTCAAAGAAAGCTATGCGCACAATTTTCTTTTCTAAAAATTTGCTTGTGCAGGGACTTTGAAAATAATATCCACAAACGTTGTAGCTCTTTCTTTCTCAGGTGAAAATAAGGGGAAGGGGGAAAGTACAAGAGCAGATCTGATAATTCCATTGAGCATATATACTTCACTTTTCTGACCAAGGCTCAACCCCCTCCCCTGGATTTAGGCAACAGAAATCGTGTCTCACTAATCTACTACATTTCTTTGAAGGGTGACTGAACATGTGGATAAAGGTGAGCCGGTTGATATTGTGTATCTGGATTTTCAAAAGGCATTTGACAAAGTATCTCATCAGACTCCTGAGGAAATTAGAATGTCATAAGATAGGAGGCAATGTTCTATTGTGGATTAAAAACTGATTGAAAGATAGAAAATAAAGAGTAGGGTTAAATCGTCAGTATTCTCAATGGAGAAAGGTAGATAGTGGGGTTCCCCAGGGGTCTGTGCTGGGACTGCTGTTTTTTTTAAACATATTTATAAATGATCTAGAGATGGGAATAACTAGTGAGGTAATTAAATTTGTTGATGACACGAAGTTATTCAAAGTTGTTAAATCTCAAGAGGATTGTGAAAATTACAAGAGGACCTTGGGAGACTGGGCATCCAAATGGCAGATGACTTTTAATGTGAGCAAGTACAAAGTGATGCATGTGGGAAAGAGGAACCTAAACCATACTTACATGATGCAAGGTTCCATATTAGGAGTCACCGCCCAGGAAAAGGATCTAGGTGTCATCGTTGATGATACATTGAAACCCTCATCTCAATGTGCAGTGGCGGGTAAGAAATCAAATAGAATATTAGGAAAGGAATGGAAGACAAAACTGAGAATGTCCCATGAGCATCAAATTGACACTACTACCCAGCTACTGCATGCCCCAGGCAGTAATTCCATTTTTGGTGTGTGCACAAAACATGTGGTAGAAAATATTTTCTATTTTGTACCACATGGTGCTTACCCGGCGGTAATCGGTAGTGTACGTGTGTTGAACGCTTACCGCCTGGATAGCATGTGAGATCTTACCACGAAGTAAGTGGGTGGCAGTAAGGTCTCAGGTCAAAAATGGATATGCGCTGGTTTTAATTGTGTCGCATGTCCATTTACCGGCACAAAAAAATGCCTTTTTTCCAGGTGTGCTGAGGAAATGGACCAGCGCGCGTACAAAACACATGCCTACACCAGCGTAGTCCACTTTTAGACATGCCTTAGTAAAAGGGCCACTTAATGACCAACCTAATGTGAGATTTAATCATCAGCGAGATTCCTACGTGGCCTACCTCTTGTTGAATATCAATTTGTTGCCCAGTCATCTCTACTTGGCCATGAATATTAGCAATCATGTTTCTATAAATGACCAGCGTATTTGTTTTTTTTCTAAATTCAAGCTTAAATGAATTTTTTGAAAACCCAAGAAGAAATTTCCACAATGGCCTTCCCCATGCAGGTAATAGTGGTTTTCAGATCTGATTTAACAGGCAGATCTAACATTGTATCATCAGCTTAGGCTCTGCATTGAGTAAGGGTGTAAGAACATCCCCACAAGAGGCAAACATATAAATTAAATATCACTGTTGATATTGTTGATCACTGTGGAATACCTTAGTCTGGTGGTTCCCAAACCTGGTCCTGGAGGCACCCCAACTGGTCAGGTTTTCAGGATATCCACAATGAATATTCATGAGAGAAATTTGCATGTGCTGTCTCCACTGCATGCAAATCTCTTTCATGAATATTCATTGTGGATATCCTATTCTATTCTATACTGTTACTTCTATACCGCAGTAACCAAAATTAGTTGTATGCGGTTTACATCAAGACATCATCACAGACATATCTGAGGAAGATATATATCTTAATTTAAAAAAAACCTTGGAAACTACATCTGACATGCCACTTTTAAAATGTACAATAATTACATCAAATTGGTAAAACCCATCCTTAAAATATAAAGTGCAGAACCAAGCCTGATTAGCAATTCAGACATTTCTCAAACAACCAAGTTTTAAGTGCTTTTCTAAACTTCAGGGGGCTAACAGATAGTCTAAGAAGAACAGGGAAGTCATTCCAAAAGTTGACTCCTATAAAAGGAAAATGAGGATTGAAATACTCCTTTATACCTTATTAACCTCGGAGATGGCAGATGTAGAAGCAAACCTGGATGGCTGGGGTGCCTCCAGGACCAGGTTTGGGAACCACTGCCTTAGTCTTTACAAAAGGTGTTCAACTTTGAGTCTCTATGTTAAGTTGCTGCATTATACAAGACAAATAGAAGGTACCATGTCAAAACCGTAAATTCTGTATTAGTAAAGAATAGAAAACAACAAAGCAGTGGAATCAAATGCATTTATTGGAACAATACCCGACGTGGCCACGTTTCGCCCTCAGGCTGCGTCAGGGGTATAAACTATCAAAAGTGTATGTAAATATATCATACACACTAGTAGTTCCAAAAATCTAGTTCCACTTATCTGCTACTTCCAACTAAACTGATATAATGCATTATATCAGTTTAGTTGGAAGTAGCAGATAAGTGGAACTAGATTTTTGGAACTACTAGTGTGTATGATATATTTACATACACTTTTGATAGTTTATACCCCTGACGCAGCCTGAGGGCGAAACGTGGCCACGTCGGGTATTGTTCCAATAAATGCATTTGATTCCACTGCTTTGTTGTTTTTTATCTACTGTTTTGTAAGCAGTTGTGTGCCTTTTTGTTTAGTAAAGAATAATCAACCAAATCAAACACAGCAGCGATGTCTGGAAATGCTACTACAATTAGACCAACAGAATTGTTTCCAAAATTCCATAATTAATTATCTAGGTGGAAACAGGAGAAGTAGAGATCCCATGCAGACAAAAATCCAGGAAAACACTTTTATTAGCACCAACAGAGACCTGACACGGGGCCGTGTTTCAGCAGCATAAAAACTGCCTGCTTCAGGAGTCAAAAGTACACTGATTGGCGAAAAAATGAGGTGGTGCAGGTTTGGAATGGTCCTGGTTAATTACCTAATATAATAATTTGCTATGTAAACGTTCTAAAGTGTCTCACTGGGATCGTAACCACCTGCTGATGTCACTGGCCAGCAGTAGAACCCTGCTTGCCTGACGTCAGCAGGGGGTTACGATCCCAGTGAGAGACGTGCGTTGAAGAACAGCGGGAGCGGGCAGAGACGTTCCTACTTGCACGTCGGCCCCCCCTCCAAAATCGCAAACCCCCCTCTGCTACCCTCCCCTCCCCCCCTCTTACCAGGGTCCCGGCAGCAGCAGTGAAGAGCCTCGCGAGTCTGCTGCCTTCCCTTCTCTTCGCTCTCAGCTCTGACTCTGGTCCCGTCCCTCATTTCCTGTTTCCGCAAGGACAGGACCAGAGTCCGAGCTGAGAGCGAAAAGAAGGGAAGGCAGCAGACTCGCGAGGCTCTTCACTGCTGCCACCGGGACCCCGGTAAGAGGGGGGAGGGGAGGGTAGCAGAAGGGGGGTTGGCGATTTTGGAGGGGGGGCCGACGTGCACGTAGGGGGATGGACCGCGGGTGGAGGCAGTGCAAGGACGTGTCTGTGAGACAGAGAGGAGGGGGGACTGGAACTCGGGGGAGGGACAGAGGGAAGGAGAGAGAGGGAGAGAGAGAGGGCCTGGAAACCGGAAGGGAGGGCCTGGAAATCGGAAGGGAAGAAAGAGGGCTGTGGGACTTGGAGGGGACAGAGGGAGAGAGCGAGGGAGGGAGAGAGGGATAACCTTGCTAGTGCCTGTTTCATTTCATACTGAAATGGACCTTTTTTAATAGTCATGTATATAGACCACGATCAGTCCAGATAAAAGCAAAAACAGCGAAAACATGTTAATATTCCTGCAACTGAGCTCATGCTGCCTGCTCTATTTTAGCCAGGAGGAGATGGAATGTGATACACTGCCTTTCAGGGGTTACAATTAAAGTGATGTACATATTGTGTACAGGTACTTTTATTTTGTACCTGGGGCGGTTGAGAGTTAAGTGACTTGCCCAGAGTCACAAGGAGCTGCAGTGGGAATTGAACCCAGTTTTGCTGCTTCTCGGGCCACTGCCCTCACCATTAAGCTCCTTCTCCTACCCAGCAGAGGAAGGTTCGATATAAGGTGATAATTTTATGGATCACTGCTATTAAGAGGCTTTTTTTTTTTTAAAAGCTGGTTGTACTAAGGCCTATTTTACTGAAGGAAGACTTAGCTGTAAAGTGGCATTAACAAGGAGCACAAGGCATTCAGCCATAGAGGATTTCAATGACTTAAGAATCCAGGCCGAGCATTGATTGTAAGTACAGGTTTTACTGGAAACATCAGTAAATAATTTAATTTTTTAATCTGCTCATCTGAAACCAGCTGGAAAGGATTGCCAGAATCTCTTAGAATTGGGAGACCTTGCGTTAGAAAATGAGCAGATTTCCATCTTCTCTGACTTCCATCTTCTCCTTCAAATAGTACGCCAAAAGTCATCTCTTGCTTTCTACTAGCTGAATCTATTTATGGCTTCCAAAATTTGCCCTGAATAATACTATATTTAGCCTTTCCTAGTGAGTAATCTGCATTCTCCTAACCAAGAGAGGTAACTCTCTTTTACGGAAGGGGCGGCAGAAGTGCATCACTGTTGCTCAGTGGAAGTCACATATGATTAAAACCAGGAGGCAATATGTGTCTGTTTAAATACTGTTTTCTTCAAAGCAGCAGCTAGTGGAAGCACTTCCCTAACAGATTTATTCCAGTTTGCCACCAGATTCTCATCATTCCTAACTAGCAATTGGTTTTATTTATTTATTTTGTAAAATTTGATATAATGCCTTTCACACAAAAATATTTATCAAGGCAGTTTACAAAATAAAAACATATTCATTCTGACCCCCCCCCCCCCCCATAAAAACAATAAACTAACCAAGATGACACATCCCAATGGCCCAGAAATTCATCCAGATCAACTTCAGTATGAACAACCTTGGACATGGGCATAGGCAGTTCACCCTGAAATAATGATCCCAGCCTGCTGATAATTTTCCCAGGGTAATGACTGTAGAATCATTACCCTGGAGTAATGATCATTATCCCAGGAGTATTTACCAACAATAATAATTATTATCCTGTGGTAATTATCCTAGAGTAATGATGATTGTTCTGAGGTAATGATCCTGGGGTAATTATGATTACGCAAGAATACGTTTTCAGGAGCAATGATCCTAGGATAAGTAATTTGGGATAATTGTTATTACCCCAGGATCATTCCTCTGATATAATTAACCATGATAAGTACCCCGGGGAAATGATTCCATCCTCTGGATGAATATTCTGGGGCAAATGATGATATATTCAGGGTAATGATAATTAGGTAAAAGGTAAAAGTAGCCCCCTATAGTTAAGTATCAATCTGTAAATGAATTATGGGGGCGGCCACTTGTGTGATGGCTTCTTAGCAGACTATTAATGATAAGTAATCCAGGATAAAAATCATAATCTGAAGGTAAGTATTCCAGGGTAGTAACCCTAGGGTTATGATATTAATTCATTACACGGAATTAATGATAATTAACCTATGATTTTATTTTATTTATTTGATTAACTGCCTCTTGACTGAAATGGTTTACAAACAGAAAATTCAGAAAAGACAGCTAAAAACAAAACAAGACAAACAAGAAAATAAAACCTAGAATTTTATATCACCTCAGCTCCCACCCCTCATAATGTTGCTCAAAACAGGTCTTCAAGATCTCTTGAATTTAGGATGAAAGAAAGGTTTCCGGGATATGCAAAGTGGTAGGGAATTCCAAAGAGAAGGTGGAGGAGTGGAGTGGAGGAGTGGCCTAGTGGTTAGGGTGGTGGACTTTGGTCCTGGGGAACTGAGGAACTGAGTTCAATTCCCACTTCAGGCACAGGCAGCTCCTTGTGACTCTGGGCAAGTCACTTAACCCTCCATTGCCCCATGTAAGCCGCATTGAGCCTGCCATGAGTGGGAAAGCGCAGGGTACAAATGTAACAAAAATAAAATAGATACGATTGGAGATTCTACATGGAATGTTGCTATTCCACTAGCAACATTCCATGTAGAAGGCTGCGCAGGCTTCTGTTTCTGTGAGTCTGACGTCCTGCACGTACGTGCAGGATGTCAGACTCACAGAAGCAGAAGTCTGCGCGGCCACATTGGTGGAATAGCAACATTCCGTGTAGAATCTCAAATAGTAGCAACAGTGGAGGAGTGGCCTAGTGGTTAGGGTGGTGGACTTTGGTCCTGAGGAACTGAGTTCAATTCCCACTTCAGGCACAGGCAGCTCCTTGTGACTCTGGGCAAGTCACTTAACCCTCCATTGCCCCATGTAAGCCGCATTGAGCCTGCCATGAGTGGGAAAGCGGCAGGGTACAAATGTAACAACAACAACAACAAAAAAAAAGTAAGGAAAAAAAGAACATGGGGAGGACTCCAGGTGGATCCATGAGGGCATAGAGGGGCATAGAGGGCAGACGGGCCTGTGAAGATTGCAGAGTCTGTATGAATAACTAAATGATTCACCAAATCAACAAGATTGTCTATATGAAGCAATCGATGTGCCAGATAAAATTATTATCCAGACTAATGATCTCTGAGAAATTACAAAAGTATTGATAATTAATCTAGAGATAGGGTAATGATAAGTACAGGCTGTGACCCAGTGGAAAGAACGGCACACCGGTTGTCAAGAACACAGCCAAAAGGGCTGTGCTTGCTGCTACAACACTGAACAGCTCCACCTCTGGCTCACAGAAGACAGTCCCAACTGAAATGACCAGAAGCCTTTCTGTTCTGGACTACAGCCCAGAAATGCCCAGCTAACCGACAAGCTAGGCCATGCGGTGCCAGCCCCCACAGACTATGGACCACACACGAGAATCACCCATGCACAGACTGTCAAAGGAAACTGGGAGACATCTTGCTTCTGATTGATGGATTCATCTGTCAGCATCTCTGTGTGAGTGACATAGTAGCAGGTGTCCCTAGAAACACTCCCTCACTGAGGTTACAGCTCAGCCACCTTTCAGCAGGTGGTGCTAGTCTGCTGATGTGGAAGCGGTTAGAGGGGCAGGGCTCAGGCCAGGAGGGCGTTAAATGCCCTGTGTCAGTAAGAGAGAGAGACCCCGAGTGCAGAGGATCCAAGAGAAGCAAGGCTTCAGGACCTGGGAAGAGCCTGGGAAAGAAGAGTGGTCTTATCATAGTAACATATAGTAACATAGTAGATGACGGCAGAAAAAGACCTGCACGGTCCATCCAGTCTGCCCAACAAGATAACTCATATGTGCTACTTTTTGGGTCTTTGGGTAAATAGGAGAGAATAGGTTACACATTTCTCTGGGGGTAAATAAATATTTTATTTTCACCTTTAACCCCTGACTGGCTGTATTTATTGAAGACCTCCCACACCAACTTGGCTCACACAATCACACTGTGTTATAAGGGGAGCCATTTTGAATCAGTTGGTTTTGGTGTGAAGAGTTACAAACCCCTGAAGAAACCATCAGTGAAATAAGGAATCTTTGTTGGGGGGGGTTTGATGCATGATAAATATTACAAGATTAATTTTGTTTGATGGTGTAACACTAGATGGACTATTTTTGTCTTGAGTTTTCTTTTGATATGAATGAACCAGATAAGTAAAACATTCCTGATAAGTATCTATAATGACTGAGTTTTTCAATATTTTCGTTTGAAGCTAGTGAAGTGTTTTTTTTTTTTTTTTGGGGGGGGGGGGGGGGTTAACAGACATTAGACCTATGATTAAATTGCTGTAGCCCCTAGGCTGGAGGTTTCTTCCTGTGTGGGTGTTTAGCACTGAGGTCTATTTCCTTTATTAATTGTTCTAAATTTTTTTGGTTTTGAGTGGTTTTTTTTTGCTTAGCCTGAAAACAATTATTAGCAAAATTTTTATTTAGAGGAATTCATGGCCATTATTCTGCTGCCTTTGGTTTAGATGATTTGGTATACTGAATAAGTATCCCATGATAATTACTCCAGAATATCACTTCTGGGGTAATGATGTTGGGGAAAATTATCATTACCCAAGAGTAATTTTAACAGAGGTAGTGATCTCAGAATCATAATGATAATCACCCCATGATAATTATGCCACAGTAATGATTCTGGAATCATTACCCAGGTATAATGACAATTATCCCAGGGTAATGATAACTATTCTAGGAAATTATCTACGATTGTTACCCCAGAGTAATAGTTATTATCTCATGGGCAATGAAAATTACCCCAGAGTAATATCTACTAGATTCTTGATATACAGCCTTTCTGTGGTATTACCAAAGTGATTTACATATATTATATGCGGGTACTTTCTCTGTCCTTAGTGGGCTCACAATCTAAGTGTCGGGAAGCCCAATGCGGGCTTACCGCTCACTAAAAGAGAAGTACTGCCGGCAGTAGTTCCCACCTCCAGCGTGCATCATATCCAGTGCTTCATAACATGGGCAGGCAGCACGCACTCTCGCCCCCTTCCTCATCATTATCCCGTCGCCCCACAGACGATGCATGAGATAGGTTTTATCTTTGGGAAAATTTGGCCACAGCTTTATTGCAAACACATTAACAACAACACCTCTAGGAAGCACCCGAAACTCGTGTACCGCCCGCTTCAAAAAGACCGCTCAGACCCGCTCGGCAGCCTTTTCTCCTGTGTCTGCAGCCCACCCGCTGTGACCCCGCCCCCTTCCAGCCTCTCCGCCAATGACGCAGCGGGTCACCCGCTACGTCACCTGGGATGGTGGGGAAGCCGGAAGCAGGGGGCAATTCGGACCAGGGGGCAAGCATACGGCAGCCGCCATGTTATGTCCGGCTGCTCTGCATTCGCTTCGCTTGCCTCCTTAAGATATTTTTATTTTTGTAGCTCCGGTGTGTACCTGGCGGTAATCAGGCAGGGCCACGTGCTGCCTGGTTACCACTGGGTTAGCGTGGGAGCCCCTACCGCCACCTCAATGGGTGGTGGTAAGTGCTCTCCCCGAAACAGCCACTCAGCAAGTGCTTCACTTGCCACACAGCCATTTCCTGAAAAAAAAAAAAAAGACCTGCCTTTTACCATCTGCGGTAAAAGGGGGCCTCGGCGCGCGTCAAAAACACATGCCAATGCCAGCGCAGGCCCTCTTTTGCCACAGCTTTATAAAAGGGGCCCTAAGTTCTTGAACCTGGGGAAATTGAGAATTAAAATGATTTGCCCAGGATCACAAGGAGCTGCAATAGGAATTGAACCCAGTTCCTCTGGTTTTCAGCCCACTACACTAACATTAGGCTACTCCTCTGCTCTAGGGATGGCTATTTCCCCAGGATAATTACTCTTGGCAAATGATAACTATCCAATGGTAAATATCCCTGCCTAACAATAAATACTGCAGGCAAATGATCCCATGGTAACGACCTTAATTTTTTGTTTGTCCTTGAGATAGTCTAAATCCCTGGTTACTTACTGCACATGTATTAATTTGCTTCTTGAACTTATTGTAATTTGTGTTTTATTCTGTATATTATTTTGTTTTATTCACTTTATTGTTTGTTTGTAAGCCACATTGAACTTGAATCTATTTCGGGCTAATGTGGGGTATAAATGTCATGAATAAATAAATAAACTTCAAGTCAATTACCTAGGTGGTAGGGCCTATATTATGGAACACCCTCCTGCTTTCTTTACATTCTGAGCCCTCCCTTTTTCATCTAAAGGTTTGTTAAAAGACACGTCCATTTCCGTTAGCTTTCAATACGTGAAATAGCTCTTGTTAGGTTAGGGAATCGCTGTTGATCATGGGGTCCTGTGGAGCACAAGAAGGCTGATATATCTTAACATTTTTTCTAACATATTGTATTTCTATTTCTTCCTTTTGACACCATTGTAATGTGCACCACTTTGATGGCTTTGCTTTAGGCGGTCAATCAAATAAACGCAACCTTGAACCTGAAATTAGCCTGGGATTATTACCCAAAGAAATGATTACTACACCTTGATCATTACCCTGAGATAATTACAATTACCCCTGTGATAATACTGTGGGACAACTACAACATGGCAATGATCATTAGCCCCAAATCCTTCCCCATAATAATTATCATTAATCCAGAATAGGTACTCTAGGATAATAATAATTACCCTAGCATAATTACCTCAAAATAATTTATTTGGGGGTAATTAGCCTGAGATGATGAATTCATTAATGATCATTACCCTACCACCATTACCTGGAGATAATGATCAATATCCTAGGGTAATTGCACTGATAAAATTACCCTGGAATAAAGATTATTATCACTGGGTAATGATTACAGGCTAATAACTCTGGGGTAATAATTTAATTTAGTTTGTCATTTTGTACCACTTACCCACATACCCAGTACAGAACAGCTTTCAATATAAAACAAATTATACATACATATTAACAATAATAATTAGATTTAAATTATCCCAGCCTAATTACCCAGGTTTAATGAAAATTATCCCAGGGTAAGAATCTTGGTGAAATGATCATTACCCTGGGGAAATTATCTCAAGTAATGAAGTAATTATCCTGGGATAATGATTAAAATGCCAGGCTAATAATCCTGGGGAAGTTACCACACGGTATCCTGGGATAATTACCAAAGCGGTAGTTATTAGCAGCTAAGTAATCCATGGTACCTATCCTGGGCTACCCACCCTAGAGAAAAAATACCCTCTGATACCCATTGCTCTGGGATCATTATTCATACCACAAGGTAGGGACTTGGATTTAGCTCACACCTTTTTCAGTAGAAGCTCGATGTGAGTTAAATTCAAGGACACTGGGTATTTTACTTTCCCTGGAGGGTCCTTTTACTAAGGTGCACTAACAGATTTAACATGTGCTAAATGATAAGATGCCCATAGGAATATGTTAGGACCCCTAAGTTTGTGCCTGAGGCAATGGAGGATTAAGTAATGTACCCAAGATCACAAGCCCCTAAATTTTATAAATGGAACCCAAAGTTAGGTGTGCAATTGGGTGAGCAGTTATAGAATAGGGCAAGTTATGCATGTACCATAATTAACTAATTGGCACTGAATTGGCAAATACTTGGTGATAGATACCAATAATTGCATTAACGAGCACTATGTGGCACTATTTTGTCATTACACATGTAACATACTTACCATCTATTCCATAAACAGTGCACCTAAATTCTCTCATGTGCTAAAGCACAGGGGGCATTAATGTGGGAGGGGCATGGGCATGTCAGGGGTGTTCCAACTATTCTTGTGCCCACTTTATAAAGTAGCTGCATTTAGGCACCACCATTTATGCCAGCCATAGACATGGCAGAAGTGGTTGCGCCTACACTTTGGCAACTCTGTAATTATGGAATACCAGTTAGTGCCCAGATATTTTTATGCCTTTATCGAATTTATCCCAAGGAGCAGCAGCAGGATTTGAACTGTGCTTCTCTGGTTTTCAGTCCACTGCTCTAACCATTAGGTTACTCCTCCACCAAGATGATGGTAATTACCCTTGGGCAATTACCCTGTGTTAATTAGCTGAAGATAATGAAAATTGTCCCAGTATAATGACCATTACCCTTGAGTAATTATCCAGAATAGTTGGCCAAAGATTGTTATCTTAGGCTAAGGATCATTATGCCAGGATCACTACCCTGGTATAATTATCCAGGAATTATCACCCTAATATATTTATCATTATCTCAGGGTAGTTTCTTTGGGATAATGACCCTGGGTTAATTAGAGTGGAATAATTATCCCTTGGTAATGATCATTTCCCTGGGATTAATATCCCAGATTATTATCCTAGACGTATTACTCCAAGCTAATTATACATTTTCCAGGATTGTTTTCATTATCATAGGATAATTACCCCATGATTATTAGACCTGCATTGGGGTTTCAAAATTGTCCCCAGTATGTATAATATATGAATATATCATGCTATATATAAACATATACTATAGTATATATAAAATGTATTACAAAAACACAATAAATAGTACATAATCAAATCCATCAACCTTCCAATGTCCTCCCTGAGGGATGTTATCACTAATTCCCTCAGCTACACCAAGTTACAGCAGTATTTTGGTTGTTGACTGGTTCTAATGTTCCCTCCTTGCTGGCAGTTTGTAAGTAAGCGATAGATAAGGAGTAGAAAAGCCACACATGTTTTTGTTAACAATTCGTTGTTTTCCCATGGATTCTATATATAGGGACCCTTTACAAAGGCATGCTGAAAAATGGCCTGCGGTAGTGTAGATGTGTTTTTTTCAGTGCATCTGTAAAAAATGGCTTTTTAATATTTTTGCCGAAAATGGACATGCAGCAAAATGAAAATTGCCGTGCGCCCATTTTGGGTCTCAGACCTTATCGCCAGCCATTGACCTAGCGGTAAAGTCTCACGTGGTAACAGGGCGGTAATGACCTACGTGGGTCAAATGCCATTTGATGCGTGTCCGATATGCGGTGTCTAAAAATTTATTTTTGAGACGCATGTATCGGATGCGTACCAAAAATGAAATTACCGCAAGAGCCATGTGGTAGCCAGGCGGTAACTCCAATTTGGCTTGTGTTGGGCACACGTAGACGCTTATGCGGCTTAGTAAAAGGGCCCCATGGTGACTAAATTTGTGTGCACAAATCAGCGTGCACTGACAATTTGCATGTGCAAATTAATTGATTAATGAACCAATCAGCACCAGTAATTGGCTGCTAACAACCAATTATTGGCATTAATTGGCCCTAATTGGTATTTTCGCATGAATCATGTTCTATAACGATGTACGTGGAAATCCTATAGCAGCTAATTTCAAGGGGGCATGGCTGGGGGTGTTTTGGGAGCATTCCCAGAATTTATGTGCTCTTAGCAGGCGTAATTACTGGTGCCATAAGTTAGACACCATTAAGGCGCTTAGCAAGCTATTCTATAAAAGGTGCAGGTCCTATATAGAATAGTGCTCAGTGCTTAAAATGTTCAGCACCATTTATAGAATCTAGTTCTTTGTTTGAAAATGACTGGTGTGAAAACCAGCGAGCTCATGTCTTTCTTAACTTTCAAATAATAGGGAGGTAATTCTATGAGGAGCTGTCTAAAGATAAGTGGAAAGTACATGTGTAAATGCTGATATTTTGGTCACTAGCATGTATGTGAGTGCATACATGCCTAAATAACAATAATCTGGGTAAGTGCTATTTTCTGAGTATGCAAATATCTTCAATAGTGGGTACTTTGCAAGTGGGTGTTAACATGGGCGGAGTCTGGGCAGAGCATGGCTAGAGCTCACATTTAGGCACATAACATAATCAGGGCATGAGCATTCACTCCAGCTCTATTCCTGGCATGAGTGCTTGCATCTAAATATATACATGCATATATGCCTGATTGTGGGGCCCTATTCCTGAAGGGGGTTAGGCCCTAATGCACGCATAATGCACGAGAAAACGCTTACCACAAACTGCTTTAAAGCATTTTGCAGTAATTTTCCCTTTTCTGCACGCTAACCGCACATTATTTTTTTGTATATATTTTTGGGAAGGGGTGTGTCGTGGGTGTGGAAGCGTTATCCAGCCAGCGCATTCTGATTAGCATATGCTAACTGGATTATGCAGAGTTATTGCAGGAGCACTTAGCACCTCGTAAACAGGAGGCGGCAAGTGCTCCACGTTAATATTTTTGCAAGTCCCATGAGTAATGGAAAAAATTAGCAAGGGGCCTGCAATAAAAAAAATATGAAAGAAACTCTAAATACTGGGCTTAGCATGTATGAAACTACTACATTAAAAACTGTTACGCCTGTATTTCAACACATTTTACTATAAGGGCCTCTACACTAGTATTCTATAAAGAAGAGTAGGTGTCTACTTTCCTTTATAGAATAGGCTCCAAAGAGGCACCTTTTTTTTTTGTTAAATTCTTTATTTATCATCATTTTAAATATAAGCAGGCATACGCCACTACCTTCTCGTACAGAAGTACACAGCTATGGAACGCACTACTCACAGCCTTGAAAACCATGGACAATCTAATCAACTTTATCAAATCTTTGAAGACACATCTGTTCAACAAAGCCTACAAGAAGAACCCTTAATGACACAAATCACCACCCAAGTATTAAAATACACCTCTTACACCACCCTATCTAACACTTCCTTCTCTAATCCCTTATACATCTTCTGCTTACTACTGATTGTATCTAAGATCTTGTCATGACTATGTCATAGCAACACTCTGTAAGCCACATTGAGCCTGCAAATAGGTGGGATAATATAGGGTACAAATGCAATAAATAATAATAATAATTTTACATTATCTTTACAAGTTAAACACTTGTTAAACAGAAACACAGCTTACATTGAAATATAATAAGGAATTTACATTTGACAAAAGTATCATCGGCTTTCTTAGACCACTTTAAACGTGGGGGCGTGTTAGAATCAATAGGAGGTATCAAGTAGAGTTTAAGCTTTAAAAAAAAAGGCTACGTGTGATTTACCGCACCAAATTTACAATGTCCAACATTATTTTAACCTTTTCAAATCAAGAAATGCTTTTAATTGTTCAGGTGTATAAAATATATACCTTGCATCTACGTAATGAATCAAACATTTAAGAGGCACCCTTTTATAGAATTGCCCTCTATGGAGCCATAGAGACAACAAAGGTAGTTCATGTTTATAGTAAAACCTGAAGTGGCTTACCCTGCCATACCATAAATCTAATCATGCTTCACATACCATCACAAGCAGGACATGTTTAAAACTGATCACTTGGGGTCCCTTTTACCAATCTGTGGTAAAAGGGGCCCTACATTATCGTCAGCACATGGATTTGCTGTGTGCTAAGAAGGCACCTTTTAACAAAGCGGGTAAAGGATTAAAAAAACAAAACAAATGGCCGTGTGGTAAGTTAAACACTTGCTACACGGCCATTTCCTGGGAGAGTCCTTACTGCCACCTATTTAGGAGATGGTAAGGGCTCCTGCGCCATCCCAATGCTAAATAAAAGTAACTAATTGTTAAGCACCAGAAATAGTGCACAGTGGGGGCAGGAACTACCAGCTTACATTATCTGTAATTAGATGGCCATAGTGCCCTTGAACTACAAATCCCTATGATCCTGTAGTTCCTTTTAATAGGCTCCTCCATATTCCAGATCCCTGTGTCTTATGAGACTCTTTCTATTGGCTTGCCTTGTTCTCTGTGCATGCTGGGCAAGTGCCCCCACCTTTCTTTCTCCATGGGGTCTGACTCTGAAGAGTTAGTCTGCAGTATTTTCCTCTGTGAAATGAAACTGCCTGTGCTGTATTGTGCTGTATGACCCCCCCCCCCTTGAAGCTACTGTGATGCTATCAATATTTCACTAGTGTAAAAATATAAACTGCATTACCCTGTGTGCTGTTGAATTACTCCCAGCTTCTCTTTTGCTTGAGAGAGAGAGAGAGAGAGCTGGTGGAGAACAGACTCCCAGTTTGCAAGGCAAGAACTGTTGTCCAGCCCATCTGATCTGTAAGTTATTTTTCCTTGTTTGATTACTGCATTATTTTGGTTCAAGAGTTCTTTCATAGTGATGTTCTATACTCTGGTTTAAGGTGCCTGCCAATCACATCCAGTGAAAGGGCAGAACAGGTGAAGGTTCAGTCGCCTCAGTTGACTTCATGTTCTGATGAACTGACTAAGTGCAAAACAGTAAAAGAGACCATACTGGCCTGCATCAGGGGTCTAAAAACTTGTCATGTGATTCATATCTCCAGAAAATCCTCAAAACAATCACTCATGAGCGGCGTCTAGCCAGCATTTATCAGTGAAACGTTTTTTATGCAGTAGCTACTTACTGATCGATTGTTTTGAGGATTTTCTGGAGATATGAATCATATGACAAGTTTTTAGACCCCTGATACAGGCTGGTATGGCTGAAACACGCGTTTATCAGGTCTTCTTTGCTGTAGCTTTTATGGAAGAATCAGTAAAAAGAATCTGGACACCATCTGCAAGAGGTTCCTTCTTTTTCGTCTCCTCTACTGTTTTGCACTTGGTTGCTTCATCCGTGGAGGTTTGTTTCTTCTGTTTGTGACTGATGAACTGACTAACACCCAGTTGGCAACTAAAACACCTTAGCTCAATGCTTACCAAACTTCCTTTGGCTGTGACCTATTTGTGCATCTCCAGAAAGTATATGACTCCTGGAGGCACTGGCTGATGACCTCTCTATGGAGGGCCCACTTAGCTTGTAATTCCAAACACAACAGAGCCCTGCCTTTACCTACATGCAGTAAGGTTTCATGCAAAATTTAATATCCTAGGGAGATGATTTCTAAACAGGTGCCAATGATTCCATAAACCTTGGGAAAAACTGAAAATCCAGAGATTTAAATATCTTGTCAAGTTTTCCAGATGTTCCAAATCCTATTTCAGTGATCTTATCTTGGATTAAGGAGATATTAATCACTGTAATACTTTCTACTTCTTTTTCCAGTGCATCAATCTTCCCCAAGTGCTTTTTAACCTGATCTCAGCCCCCTGTGCTAGTCCCTTCACCTCCTAAGACAGAGCCTTCAACTCTGTAGAACAGTTATTAATTGAAGAATCTAGGTTGACCATATTGCGTCAAAAGTGGCAACCAATGTTTTGATAAGGGGAGATTGAAATGAACTAAGCGTTCCAGCCATATTGCTGCCATGATCACTCTCACAATCTCCTTGCACTCCTTTCATCTCTATAACTGTTGCTTCATCCTCTCAACCCTCGGCTTCCTTACTGTTGGTTGCTGACTGCAGAGCATCATCCACTTGCTAACTCTGTACAATCTCTTGGGGTCTCTACTGCTTTCACTTTGGGGAGAAAGATTATCCTCAGCACCAGCAAAGGATGTTCATGAGGGCTGAAGGTAACCTTTTCTCCTGAGAACATGGCTCTGCCTTGATCAAGAATGCAGCGGGGTCCAAAATCTGATGTTGTAAAACTTTCTTTGCCGCAAACTCTTCTTTCTTCTGCGAAGGAAGAATTGATTCCAGCTGCATCGGAGGGTTAAGTACGAAGCTTACCCTTTGTATTCACTGGCATTGTAAAAATAATTATAATAATAATTCACAAGAAACAAATGCTAAAGCAGAGAGATTCAGAGTGTATAACTGATCATGTCACCAACTTGACTCCTCCCCAGACTAATGTTTTTTAATTCACTTTATAATTTTTTCTAATGTTCTAGTTGTTCTAAATCACTTTGCAAATTAATTTAATGTTGTGTTTAAAGCAGATTATATTTTTTACAGGCTAATAATTATTCCATTATGAAAATGGATATGAAGAAAATGGAAACCACAGGAATGCTAACACTAAAGACAGGGTAAGCGATTACAGAATATGTCCCCAGTTGCTGGTGGAAACAATGCATTACCCTGTTTATCTAATGAGGTTTACACAATAGTGAGAGAAATCTTACTAAAGTTTGTTATTTGTTCACTTGAAAGCAATGGTAAATAGTATAAAAGTGAAACAGTACTTTCTCAAGAAAGAAAAAGTCATTCCTCTTTCTTTTACCTCAATTAATGATGATGAGCTGAACATTAGGAATAAACAGAACAAGTTCAAAAAGAAATTGAGATTGACAAAAGAATGAAAGGAAGATATATAGAAAGATATATAGAATATTTATGTTACTGGAAGGAAGCAGAAAAACTGCTAAAACTGAATATTCAATTCTCCTTCAGCCTAACCTTCTTTGTTAATATGAGGCTAACCATCTTGACTGCTCTTTTGAAAAAGCTAAAGAACTGATGTGTTGGAGAGATAATAATCTCAGACCCCATACCGAAGGGACAATTGT
Organism: Microcaecilia unicolor; assembly: GCF_901765095.1. NCBI lineage: Eukaryota > Metazoa > Chordata > Amphibia > Gymnophiona > Siphonopidae > Microcaecilia > Microcaecilia unicolor. Next base: position 64,529,218 of record NC_044043.1, on the reverse strand, counting down.
TACTACAAGCAATGGAGTTCAGTCCTAGAGGAGATGTCACCAGCCTTTGTCAGCAAGATGACTTGTATCACTGAGGAACTAATCCTAGGGACAAGAAGAAGAAAAATATAGGGGAAAACACATAAACCCCCTAAAATGGAGGGGGAAAAAATAAGAAAAGAAAGTAGAATTTTCACACCTCTGATAAGATTCTCTTTGTCCTTCTAATGTGATGACAACAGTAACAGTGTAACTACTACTACCAGTGGCGTAGCAAGGGCGGGGCGGTGGGGGCGGTCCGCCCCGGGTGTCAACGGGTGGGGGGGTGCATCCGTCCACCCCCCCCCCGGCGCAGCGCCTCCCCCCGACACCTGCCAACGAGCTCCATCCATCTGCAGCGCTGCTGTAAAGAAGAAATCGCTTCGTCGGCCCTTCCCTCACTCACTGTGTCCCGCCCTCTGACGTAACTTCCTATTTCCTCAAGGGCGGGAGACAGTGAGTGAGGGAAGGGCCGACGAAGCGATTTCTTCTTTACAGCAGCGCTGCAGATGGATGGAGCTCGTAGGCAGGTGGGGACCGTGTCGGGGTGGCGCTATGCCGGGGGGGAGGTCCACGCCAGTGGGGGGTGTCTTGTTGGTCTGTACCCGGGGGGGGGGGGGGGTGCAGCGGTGATCTGCCCCGGGTGGCAGCTGCCCCCGCTACGCCACTGACTACTACTACTACTTAACACTTCTAAAGCGCTACAAGGGTTACCCAGCGCTGTACAGTTTAACAAAGAAGGACAGTCCCTGCTCAAAGGAGCTTACAATCTAATGGACAAAAATGTGCAGTCAAACAAATTGGGGCAGTCTAGATTTCCTGCCTGAACTGAATATTGCTATTAACCAGATAGATCCTGCCTCCAGATCACCCCAGCACCATCTGGACAGTGCCAAGGCAGTCTGTAAGGATATGCAGCTACACTTCTGGTCACTTTCTTCTCCTTCCTTAGTGCATCATCCATCTTCTTTTTTTGCATCACTCGCCTTCCTCCTTCCATCCAATGAAGAAAAATACATCAGTGTACTTTGGCGGACATTACCTGACTCTTCCTCCCCCTCTCCTTCTCTAAGTTCCCCTCAGTTGTACCCACCATACATGTACCTTATCTACCACAATATCACCTTGTATTCATTCATACCTTGTATTTGTTCAGACCGGAATTGGCTAATGCCGTTAACGGTAATATGCAAGCCACGTTGAGCCTGCAAAAAGGTGGGAAAATGTGGGATACAAACAGTGCATATTTTCTAGCAAAAAAGGTGTCGGTACTCAAATGCCAGGCCACCCTTCAGGGGGTGGGGTGATCACTAAGGAACCCACCCTACAATAGCCAGGCCCCCTGCAACCAGTCACAGAATCTATGACAAGGCAGAATTGGTGTGTAGAGCCTGAGCTCTTTCATTAAAACTTGGGGACCATGGGTCAATTTTTGCAGACAATGGAAAAGGTGCCGCTACTCAGTACCCCCAAGTACCCCCTCAAAAAAAGCCCTGGATACAAATGTAACAAATAAAATAAAATATCTTCTTTCTTAGGGATTGCCTTCCATACCTCTGTAATAGTCACCAGAGCCAGAAACCCCTCTCTGTAATCTCCTAACTACACACAGGAACTTCTACCACGGAGGCAGCACTTCTCCAAGGATATGGTATCAAAAAAAGAGTACATTCATAGTGTGGTGCGCAACTCCCCTATTTCTTGAAGGATGGTTCTTATCTATCCTGCCTTCTTCCTGATTTTGAGATCAACTGCCCATGGTGGTGCAGCTCATAAGATCCTCTAGTCCAAGATAGCCCTATGAAAGAGGATGAGCCAAAGGAGACACCAAGCTCTCAATTTTTGGGTCCCCACAGCTCCTACCAAACTCCATGGTACAAAATCCCATGTCTCTTTTCCCCCAGCTATTATCCCTAACAAACAGAATCCCACTGAGAACCAAGAACCCAAACCAGTAACATAGTACCTCCAGTCCTCAAGTCATGGATCCAGATGTCCCTGGCCCACACTATCCTGTGGAGCCCTAACTTCCATGGCTCTTAACCCCATTTTAAAGCCTAGGCTAGTACAACTAGCCCATAGACTAATTTAGCTCCCTAAGAAATCCCTTTCCTTCATCTTGAGGTCCAAAACCATGAGCCTCCCTTTAAACCCCATATCAATAAAACCCACTCCCACCTCTGCAGTTATGATACCACTCCCCCAACTTGGCAACCACTTTACCCTATCTTCATTCCCAACCTACTCAGTGTGTGATTGCTGAACCTCGTTGAACTACTGTCTTCACAACCCCTGCAGTGACCTGATAAGACAGGCAATTCAAGAAGGGCCATGTTCAGAGGCAGCATTGTCAGCTCCAGAAAAGACAACACTGTCCCACACTTCCATTCTGGCCCAATCCACAAGCCAACCCATTGCATGCAGTCCCTTGCCTGTGCACTACAGATGACATGGAAGCCCTGACTTTTTTCTCACCACTGATGCCACCACCATGATGACCTTTCTACAGAGATTGCTGATGGCATCTACTGCTTTGCCACAAGTCCCAGAACAAAAAGTACCACTGACTTAGTCCGTTTCAGTATCCATCATGTCATGACCTCTCCCACACTAGAAGCCACAAGATCACCCGCTTCAGATAAGCGAGGAACTGTTGAGGAACCTGCCACTGATGAGAACTCCCTGCAAGTGCTGGGGCCTGCATCACTCCTGTGGTTCCTGAGAAACCTGTCTCTACCAGATTTCAGATTCTCTTCGAGCCCCGGTGTCCTTCTGGTTTAAAACCACCTCCTTACTTGTCCAGGAAGGATTCATTCTCAAAGCTCCACTGATAAGCTAATGCCCCCTCTTTGGACAGAGCCCCTTTTACCACCATCTCTCCAGTAAGATAATATTGCCTCCTGGTCTGCATAGCCTGACAAAGCCTTAAACTTTAGGACTACAAGAACCCTCTATCTAAACAATCCCTACCTACTCAGTAACAAGCTACTTGCAAGCCTGAAGGCTATTGAAGTGGTGTATATTCAGGTACAGTAAGTATTTTTCTATTCCTGGAGGGCTCACAATTACAAAATAAAAGAGTTAACATAGGATTTGAACCTGGGTCCCTTTGAAGTCCACTGCACTAACCACTAGGTTGCTCCTCTGCTCTGCAGAAATGTCTGTGTAGCCATTCTTCTAAGAACGCTGCCAGATAGACATCCTTGTCCCTGCTTTTTCCCCATTCATATGTTGGATGTTCCAGTTTGTAAAATGGCTGTTCATGCTTGACGTCTATCTCACGCATTTTCTAACAAGAAATCTAGATGCATTTCCTGTTGGAAAATACCTGTGAGATGGATGACCATTTTGGACATTATGACCTCCAACTGCATTGCTACCAGTAGAGGAAGGTGCTTAAATATTGTGTTTTCAGTTGCTAGGGACAGGCAGTTTCCCTGGAGTCCTACAGAACATGCCTGTCCCTCACTATTGAAAATATGATAGTGAAGCAGCACCTTCCACTGGCAGAACAGTAGGTGGAGGGACTCCCACTCAGCTTAGAGGGAACAGTGACCTGGACAGCCCTATTCTGAATTGGACGTCCTTTTTAAAATGCCCCTCATAAGCTCTTTGGAACTTTGATCCCAGAATCACTGTGTTTAATATTAATTGGGGCCCTTTAACTAAAGCGTGGTAGGGTTTTGCACTTATTGCACATTAACAGCATAGATTAGCATGTGATATGTGCAAAGCCTGTGTGGTAAATGCAGGGGGCATTCTCTGCATGTACAGCACAGGAGAAACAGCATATAGGCACATGTTATATACAGTGCCAGATAGTGCAGCACACCCCTTCAACAAATTTCCCTCCCCCAACACTTTGGCCACATCCACTGCCCTCCCCATCACTCCCTTTAGGAGCCTAACCCCTCATGTTTAAACCGCACTTCCCCATCCATAACCTCACCTGGGACTACTGACCACCCATGCTGACCGCTGGTAGGTCCCAGGAGGAAGTCAAGGGGTAGGGAGAGAGGCAGCCTTTGGAGGGGAAACTTGTGACTGAGGGGGTAGAGATATAGTGGGGTAGGGGTTTAAACACAGGGGGTGGGATCTTACAAAGGGTGTTGGAGGCAATCGGATCTAGTCAGAGCTTCAGTTCTGGGGCAGTGGAGCAAGATTGGATGTGTGGGAGGGATGCTACCATGACACTTATTGTGACAGCAACCACGACAACAGACTGCCAATACAGTGGCTGCACTTATAGCCTCTTCTGCATGGCAATAACACACACTGTCACAGCAGGCCACTCCTCTGCTCAGCCCCAGTCACACCCACTCCTGAGTTATGCAAGTAGCAAGGTTTTTAGTTATTCTTTTTTTTTTTTTTTTTTACCTCACTGGCAGGTTTGACAATGAATTAGACATTAGTGCAGGTCCATGCTAACGTCTACCACATGGTAAAATGCATGTTAAAAGGACCCCATTGTCTGGTTATTGACAAATTATTTTCTGTCAGTAGGATTTGCAGTGGCCTGCAGTGGTGGTTGTGCTGTAAAACTGTTTTCTTAAGTATCAGTCAATATTTCAGTTGCTTCATGCTAAACTTTCTGCTGCTGTAAAGCTGTTTTCTTATGTGCAAGTGCTGTGTAAGATGAGTTCAGTGATTGCTATGCCATACCAGCTTTCTTTACAAGGCGAGGTGTGGGAGTCCTGGCAGGAGAAAGTCACTGCTACATGCCTGCCTCTCAGAGCAGGAGTCAAAATACAGAAACAGTTTAAGAATGTGTGAAAACTTTAAAAAGTCAAATAAAAATGTTAAAAATGCAAGGCTCATTTTAACATCCCAATTTCATCGGTCTTATTCTCTGTAATTAGTTCTTTACTGACCCCTGTGGTAGAGAGCCATCTATAGATTCATTTCTGAAATAAATGAGTCCACTGCCTTCAATAAAATGTTGTTATGAACCCTCCAATACACATGTTTAATTAGGGAAAATATCCTTTCTAGCAATTTAAATGATTTTGGCATTTTCAGGAGGGCATATGTAATATTCAAATTACTTCCACTCTGCACTGCCTTGTTTGCCTGGGCTCGTCTTCCCAGGTGAATTTGTACTCTCTGAAATGCTCTAATTTCCCACACAAGCCATGTCAAATATAATTTTGGTGCAAAGTTGGTAATTATATGTAACATCAGTCTGATGTGAAAATCGCTGAAAAATTTAGCAAGAAGAGACAAATGCAAAGAAACAAGTGTGAAACCAAGGAAAAACTCAGTTCAGCCCTCCTTGTCTCTCACACTCTTAGTCTTTAATTAATAATAGCATGTTTTCAGGAACTCTGAGACTATGGAGCTGATGCACTAACATGCGATAATGTTGGTAGATTGTAAAAATTATTGTGCAATAATATGAAAAAAAAACCCATGTGGTATGCTGGTTACTGCACAAGAACTCTTTGTCAAGCAATAAAGAAAGATACCATGCTGTATTTTCACCATTCAAGACTTGAAAATTATGGTGGGAAAACACACACCCTTAAGAAAACTTAACTTAATTCTCTTGATATACCGCTCAAAGTAAATCATACCTAAGCAGTTTACAACTTTAAATATTATATAAAATCTGCATGATATATAGCAACAGCAATCAGAAAATATAACATCCATTATATAATTCCCCTTTACTCATTAGAGTCATAATGCTACATAAAAAAATCCAGAATTTCAATTTCTTATGAAATTGTAAATAATTGTTTCTTCCCTTAATGACTGTGATAAACATTCCTAAGATTAGGACCCATGTATTGAAAACACCATTCCTACTTAATAAAACCAGATAACTGAAGGGGCAGGAAGGAACCTCAAAAAGAACCCAGAGGTCTAGCTGGAATATAACAGTCCAAACAGTTCACTACATACTGAAAGAGACCAGTACTTTAAGATCCTACCCCCCACCCCCGCCCATGTTAAAACCCCACCCATCTATCCAGCCTGAGACTAATGACCACCCATGTTGACCACTGGTAGGTCCTAAGAGGAGGTCGAGGGTAGGAGGAGAGGCTGTCTTTGGAGGGAGAACATGATTCAAGGAAAGGAGATATGCAGGGGTAGGGGTTTAAGCACAGTGTGGTGGGATCTTACAGTGAGTGTCAGGGGCAATCAGATCTGGCCAAAGCTTCAGTGTGGGGGGGGGGGGGTAGATTGGAGGGGTACCACCAGGCCACCTATTGTGACAGTGCCTTTTACCAAGATACACTAGTAAATGGGCTTAGTGAACCCTTACATGGGCTTTTCCTGCATGCTAAGTCCATTTCTAGCATGGCCGTCAAAAAGGGGTTTTTTTTTCCATTTGATGCATTTCTGGCTATAGGCTAATGTTGAATATCAAATAACCAGAGTGTAATAAGAAGGAGACCAAAATGACAGAGAATTGGCCAGACAAACTGTAAAATATATTTAAAAAATTTTATGGAGACGGAGAATTCTCAGAGTATAAACTCACTCAAGCGAGACTACACCAAAGTGATTTACGCCTCTAAGGGTGGACAAGTTTCTCAATCATAGAACTTCTCCGCAATTTTTTTGTTTATTTTATGTGTGAGCAAATACACACCAGTGGTCTTATTACAACAGTAATTTTTAGCCTAATTCAATGTTTGAAAAAAAATGTCTGGATCAATCCTATCATTAGCTCCGTCATACCTCATGCACATAATAGATGAAAAATATATATACGTAGAAGATATTACTCCTCTCTTACTTTCATAATCTCAACAGAATATTAATGTGCAATCATATTTTCTTCACACTGCTCTATACTATGAATCAATATAATCAATGTGATCCACTCCCGAACAATACTCAGTCTGTATTCCCAACTTGTGGTCCAGTCAAGTGGTACACCAACGCTACTTGTTATGCTACAGAAGCGAATCTTGTTTTATCATGTCCCAGATTTTAAACGCTCCCACGCTGTGGCGTACTGATTCCTTCAATAAAACCATAATGAGTTCAACTCTGCAGGGTTTCGAAATAAATTTCCTCAAGAACTCTAGATATGATTTAACAAAATAATAAGCAAAAGAAGAGTGCCCCTACTTTGTTGGGCTAATGTTACCATTAGCGCACAGCTATTTTTAAAAAAATTAGTACCAGAGCACTTACCATCTCTTACTTAGGAGCTGCTTAAGTGCTCCAGCATTATGGACATGCTAACCTGTTAGCATGGTGGTAATGTCAGCACGCTAGCTGATTAGTACATCCATATCCATTCTCTGCCTGTGACACGCCCCCTCCAAAATACCCCCCCCCCCCCAAAAAAAAATATTGCACGCTTAGGACCAGATTCTGTATATGGCACCTGAAAAATTGCACCAAACAATATTTCTGCCTAGGCGTATTCTATAAACCGCGCCTAGATTCAGGCACAGTTTATAGAATATGCCTAGTGCTCATGTCTGCGCCTAACTCTAGGTGCGTCCATTTTCACCAAATAAAACTTGGTGTAAATACCGGCACTTAAGTTATGTGTGGTGCAGGTGTATTCTATAACTGTGCATGTAGATTTTTGGAATGCCCATGGTCTGCCCATTCTAACACCTATGGCCATGCCCCCTTTTTGGCAGTGCACATCAGAATTTACCGCACCACTTTACAGAATATGCCTAGCAAGTTATGCATGTAAATTCTAATTAATGCCAATTAGTATCAATAATTGCTTAAGTGGCAATTATCAGCACTGATTGGCTCATTGAGCAATTAAATTGCACACACAAATCCAGAATATGACCAGATTTGCATGTGAAATTTTGGTCACGCTTTATAGAATCTGGGGGTTAGTGCGCGCAGATAACAAAACTAACACAAAACACTTTAGTGCATACATAGTTAGGCCATTGTTATTGCATTAGCTGCATGTTATCACTTTGCCTTTGATATCCAATCTTATTTGTTTCTAAAGAAACTTTAGTGGGCAGAGAATGGCCTTTAAGGGACAACACAGGCAGGAAAGAAAAGCAAACCAGAGCCTAGTAACCTGTAGAGCACTTCATCTAACCATACTCCTGACTCCAGTCAGGAGACCCTGGCTGTCCTTGCTCAACCAGGACAGGGACCCACAGGCCAGTGCTCCAGAGGTCTTGCCCATCATGAGTGGCTTGACCATGGGACTAGGTCCACAGACTACAGCCCTGGTAGCCTCCAACATGCCCAACCACGGACCTCAGACAAATCTGGGTCCCTGAAAACACTCCACTGTCCTGCTGCATTGCACGTGACACCATCTGCTGGAGACAGAGAATACTGGCAAGTTCCAGGGCTGCAACACGTGGAGGGGCATAATCGAAAGGGGCATCCAAGTTTTCCTGAGGATGTCCTCACAGGACATCCCAGCAAAGGGGCGGGGAAACCCGTATTATCGAAACAAGATGGGCGTCCATCTTTTGTTTCGATAATATGGTTGGGGATGCCCAAATCGCAAAATTTTGGTCGACCTTAGAGATGGTTGTCCCCAATTTTCACAGATAATGGAAACCGAGGATGCCCATCTCAGAAATAACCAAATTCAAGCCCCTTTGGTCATGGGAGGATCCAGCATTTGTAGTGTACTGGTCTCCCTCACATGCCAGGACACCAACCGGGCACCCTAGGGAGCACTGCAGTGGACTTCAGAAATTGCTCCCAGGTGCATAGCTCCCTTACCTTGTGTGCTGAGCCCCACACCCCCCCCCCAAAACCCACTCCCCACAACTGTACACCTCTACCATAGCCCTAAGGGGTGAAAGGGGGCACCTACATGTGGGTACAGTGGGTTTCTGGTGGGTTTTGAAGGGCTCACATTTACCACCACAAGTGTAACAGGTAGGGAGGGATGGGCCTTGGTCCGTCTGCCTGAAATGCACTGCACCCACTAAAACTGCTTCAGGGACCTGCATACTGCTGTTGTGGAGCTGGGAATGACATTTGAGGCTGGCATAGAGGCTGGAAAAAATATTTTAAAAGGGTTTTTTAGGCTGGGAGGGGGTTGGTGACCACTGGGGGAGTAAGGGGAGGTCATCCCCGATTCCCTCTGGTGGTCATCTGGTCAGTTCGGGCACCTTTTTGAGGCTTGGTCGTAAGAAAAAATGGACCAAGTAAAGTCGTCCTAGTGCTCGTCAGGGACGCCCTTCTTTTTTCCATTATCGGTCAAAAATGCCCATGTGTTAGGCACGCCCCAGTCCGGCCTTCGCTACGCTTCCGACACACCCCCGTGAACTTTGGTCATTCCTGCAACAGAAAGCAGTTGAGGATGCCCAAAATCGGCTTTCAATTATGCCGATTTGGGCAACCCTGGGAGAAGGACGCCTATCTCCCGATTTGTGTCGAAAGATGGGCGTCCTTCTCTTTCGAAAATAAGTCTGATAATCTCAGTATTTTAAACTCACTCTAGCCCAACTGAAATTGGTTCAAAGTGATTTACAATAAAAACATTACAAGAAAATTAGAAATAAAAAATTAGTCTTCCTAACTCGTCACCCTATTCCAGATACTTCTCAAAAAGAAAGGTTTTTAAATATTTATGAAATAATACGTAGGAAGATTGTTGTTTAATGATTAAAGGTAAAGTATTACAAGTTTGTAAAGCCTGATATTAAAAGGAAAGTTCAAAACAAAATTTACATAATGAACACCCATAAAAGATGGAGCAGACAGCAAATATCGATTATTCGAGCTGTATATTGGTTGCCAGAACTAAAGGAATGAGAAAAAAGATTAAAATATGAGCATATAGAAATCAAAACTTATTGGGTCAATATTCGAATAGCACAGCCAGCATTTTTTAAAACATGGCAAAAAGTGTGTAAATCTGTATTACAGCAATAATAAGATGCTATGCCCATGTGGTCTGTGTTAGGACAGCTTTTATGTTGGGCTAAATTAAGCCCTATAGTCATGCATATGGGAGGCAAGTCTATACCTTGGTATCTCAAGTTAGGTACCTCAATGCCAAACACTGAGCACCAATTCTATAATGGCATCTTGGCACCAAGATTTCTGTTATGGAATAGTAGCATAAGTTGGCATCGATATGTCTACATTTAGGTGCACCCACGTACACTAGATCTGTAGCAGTCATGGGCTGTTGTGCCTAAGAGTACCAGGCAACTTATAGTATTCTGTATTGTGCATGCATAAATAGGAGGCACACCCATATTTTGTCATGTTTTCAAGCAGGAAACTAGGTTGTGAGCCCTTGGACCACTGCCGAGGAGCGGCAGTGGCAGGCAAAACCACCCCGCGCTAGAGACAGGGCAGATCTCTGACAAACAGTTAGGCTTCACCTGCACCTGGTCACTTTTCACCAAGAGTTGAGCTCCAGGCTTCAGGTGGCCGGCAGGACTTACTGGACAGGGCAGGACTGGATAACAGCTAGGCAACTCAGGGACAGCAAGGCAGGGAACGGATAGGCTAAAGGACAGGACTGAAAGCTGAAAACAGCCACTAAAACAGGGAGCAAAACACTGACTAACAAGACACTAAACTAAAAGCTGCAGAGCAGCCGGTAAGATACAAACAGACAAGGTCTAACACAGAACTACAACTCAGAGACAAGACAAGACAAGCAAACAAACAAACAACAATCTAATCTAACTATCCACAGACTAGCAAGAACAGACAAGAATCAAGGCAGGAATAAACTAGAAACTGGAAACAGCAGAAGTGCACCAGCACTCCAACATACCAGGGCCTTAGACGCAATGCAAAGGCAAAGGCAGAGAGGTTCCACATGCCTAATAAGCCCAGCAGCAGCTGAGGCTTCAGCTGCAGCAATCACCAGGCAGCTACGGGTGCTGATCAGGGACAAACAAGAAGAGTAAGTCTGGCAGCCTGGAAGATCCGGACTGGACTGGGCTAAAGTCTGAAATGGGCAGGAACAGCAGGACAGTCTATAGCAGTTCAGAGCAGCCCCCCCCCCCCCCGGTTCTGGCCACCAGAGGGCGAGGTGAGCACAGATATAACATATTTATTTATTTATTTGCTGCATTTGTATCCCACATTTTCCCACCCATTTGCAGGTTCAATGTGGGATACAAATGCAGCAAATGCAGCATATATATATGAGCCATGAGTGAATTCCCAAAATTCTTTCAAAGTTTTACCAATCATTTTTCTTCTTTGGAAGATATATTAGAATAATTTATGTATGATGTTTCTTTTATTCTAAAACTGCCATTATCCAAAAATATTCATGGTTTTGGCTTGTGTTCCATCATCCAGAAAAATTTCTGTTATATATTTATATATACTTTGCCAGCCGCTTGTTGAAAACCAAATCAAGCTACTGTTCTTGCAAAGTTCCAGTGTTCAAAATCACAAAGTTCTCCTGGATTAAACAAAGTAACAGATACATATTTCATTGATAATGACAAGGTGGTAACAAAACAATGTAATATTTGCTCATGTTATACATTGTAACTGACATAACGGTGACAAAGTTCTGAAAAGAAGGACCTCTTCCAGGCAAAAAGAAGTAAGCTGATATTGTACTAATAATGACACAGTGGTAACTAGATAATGAAATACTTTGCTCGTGATATACATTGTAACTAATATAGTGGTGACATAGTTGATAGAAAGGCTGCTCTTTTTAGGCCAAAAATGCTGATGTTGATCTTGATGTATTATGTATTTATACATTGTTTACAGCCCCCTGAGGCAGGCTTTTGAAGCCAAATAAGGTTCCATGTTGGGTCTTTTTGATCACCAATAAAACCACACCATTTAGAATCTTCTTTCATTAGTGCGATTGTGTTGGAAGGCTTTTCTATTGACCTTACTGTTTGCCTATTTCAACGGACTCTGTAAGTTTATTCTCGTCCCTCCACTTTGGTGGTTTGTACTTTCCTCTTGATATTCAGTACTGGCAGCCACATATCTAACTGTGCAAAGATAAGACTTACTTTATTTGGTCCTATATGACCAGTTAAGTAGGTGGGTACCAGAACTGAAAAATCACCAGTGCTGGTGCATCCGATGGCTCCATTCCAACTCTGCCCATCAACCTCACTGATACTAACTGCACAGTGCCACAGCTATCACACCAGATTTTCAGTGGCACAGTGCAATTAAGTGCTGGTGAAAATCTAGGAACGGCCAACTGAATATTAACCCCAGATTGTTTTAATTGGCTAGGTTCAGCAATTTTCTGGTTACATTTTTGCTTTTAAAACGTTCCCACCACAGATTGACTAAATCTGATTCTTATTTTCGCAAGGCCACTAAGGGGCCCTTTTACTAAAGGATTGGCATGCTGCAATGGGCTTGCCATGTGCCAATCTGGAACTACCGCCAGGCTACTGCGGATTCCAGCGGTAGCTCCCGCTCCCAGCACGCACCATTTCTGGCACTACAAAAATATTTTCTGTTTTTGTAGCGCCGGTGCTTATCCGGTGGTAATTGGCTAGCATGGGAGCCCTTACCACCACCTCAATGGGTGGCGGTAAAGTTCCCCCCCCCCCCCCAAAAAAAAAATGGCCATGTGGTAAGTGGTTCACTTACCAAATGGCCATTAGTTGAAAAAAAGAGACAACCTTTTACCTGCTGCAGTAAAATGTGGCCGCAGCGTGCATCAAAAATGTGCTGATGCTAACACAGGCCCCCTTTTACCATAGCTTAGAAAAAGACCCCTAAAGCCCTTAATTTAGAAGCTCTATTCATGTTTTGGATGACTAAAAACTAGCATTTATATGTATAAAGCCAGGTTATGGATGTCTAAAACTGCACTATGTCCATATGGCATGGGGGCATGGTCTGGGTGTGTTTTAGACAGGACTAGGGAGGGGCCAAAATATGGATGTCCAATTCCAATTTCAGAAGCGAAAGGAACACCCATATCCAAAAAGATGGACCTCCGCATGTAGACTTGCTATTTTGCATGTCCAGGTTACTAACGGTGTTTTGACCGCACCTGGAGTATTGTGTTCAGTACTGGTCTCCGTATCTCAAAAAAGATATAGTAGAATTGGAAAAGGTACAGCGAAGGGCGACGAAAATGATAGTGGGGATGGGACGACTTTCCTATGAAGAGAGGCTGAGAAGGCTAGGGCTTTTCAGCTTGGAGAAGAGACGGCTGAGGGGAGATATGATAGAAGTGTATAAAATAATGAGTGGAATGGATCGGGTGGATGTGAAGCGACTGTTCACGCTATCCAAAAATACTAGGACTAGAGGGCATGAGTTGAAGCTACAGTGTGGTAAATTTAAAACGAATCGGAGAAAATTTTTCTTCACCCAACGTGTAATTAGACTCTGGAATTCGTTGCCGGAGAACGTGGTACGGGCGGTTAGCTTGACGGAGTTTAAAAAGGGGTTAGATAGATTCCTAAAGGACAAGTCCATAGACCGCTATTAAATGGACTTGGAAAAATTCCGCATTTTTAGGTATAACTTGTCTGGAATGTTTTTACGTTTGGGGAGCGTGCCAGGTGCCCTTGACCTGGATTGGCCACTGTCGGTGACAGGATGCTGGGCTAGATGGACCTTTGGTCTTTCCCAGTATGGCACTACTTATGTACTTATGTACTTATGATTGAGCAGTTCTCCACCGAAGACATAGGAGCCAACTTTTCAAAATGATTGGAGGTGCTCAACTCAGCAAAAATTACCCTTTCCTGGACACAGTCAAGGAGTTTGCTCAATATTGGGAGTGCTCAAGCACCCACAGCACTCACAGAACTGGCTTCTATTACTGGAGAGAGTAAGGGAAGTCACAGTAGGTATTTTTTTTGTGTGTCCCTACAGGGCTCACAATTTAAAAAGAAAAAAAAAACAGTATAAAGAGCTGCACGAGGATTTGACCCAGCAACATCTGGTTCTTTGCTCTGGATCTCAGCTGGCTGCTCTATTAGGCTACTGCTCCACATGGACAGCTACATGGCCATTTTATAATATGGACATTCCTATGTCACTTAGAAGACAAACATGTTCTTTGTTTTGCTCCATTCATAGTTTGGACTTTTCAGGTTTTACAATGGATGTTCGTACTGGACATAGCCAGCACATGGACATCCATTTCTCACATATTTTAGAAACAGCTATACGTCATCAGATCCTGTTGTAAAATACACGAGAAATGGGTGTCCATATGTGATGTACTGACTTGGACATTCTTATTCTGGGTTGAACGTCCTTTTTTAAAAATCTGCCTCTAAATGTATCCAGTCAACAATGGACTGAATTTATAGGTGCTACAATCCAGATCTATCCAGCTATGTTTTGGTGCTCAAGCTTGGTTGCACAAACAGCACACCCAAATATAACTAGCCAAATTTCGTCTGGTGAAATTTAATAAAGATTTCAGCTGAAAATCTAGCTGGAGAGGTATGGTTGAAAATTTTTCTAAAATTAGCAAATAATTTTACTACTCAGTTGGCTTCTTTTACACAGCAGCGTTACCAATTAGCATGTGCTGAATGCGAAGAAGCCCGTCGGACTTGATGTGCTTCTTCATATTCACTGTGCTGCTAATCAGTAGCGCCACTTTGTAAAAGGAGCCCAATGACTTTATGAAAATTGACTCACTAACATGCGCACTATACCAGATCTAAATTAAGATTTAGTGGGTGCATCCTGAATAGTGTGGTAGGCTGTTCTTCAAATGCTATATAAAATGCACAAGCTAATTCGTAACATTTAATACCTGCTTTGTAGCATATGCTATCTTTTTAGCTCAATATTATTTAATTGGGCTCAGTGAGCAGCATGGGAGTTACAGATAGAGGAATAATGAAAGATGTAGGGTAGAACACTAGAGAGATATGGAAGAGTGGGGGAAGACAGACAGACCTATGTCCATTTTATCACTTTAAAAAATCCACACAATTTATTTTCAAGCAAAACGTTAAGAGCTGGCAATCATTTTCAAACATTAAGAGCATAAGGTGAGCCATGTTGAGCCAATCCAAGGATCCATGAAGCCTAGTATCCTGTTTCCAAATAGTGACTAATCTGAGTCACTTGTAAGTACCTGGCAGATCCGAAAGAGTAGATCCATTCCTTGTTGGTCACTCCCTTGGATAAGTGGTGACTTTCCCAAGTCTACCTAGCTATCCAAATCTCTTATAAACCTAGTTATTCTAGATGCCTTGACCAAGTCCTCCAACAATAACTTCCACAGTTTCATTGTGTGTTGAGTGAAAAACTACTTTCTCCCATTAAAAAAAAAAAAAATCTGATGTGTCGCTTCAATCACAAACCCCTCTCTTGAAGTTACTTCATTGCTTCCCTATCCGTCTACAGTTCAAACTCCTCTTACTCACTTACAACTGCATTCTGCAGCTCCTCGGTATCTCTCCTCTCTTATGTCTCCCTACATGCCTCCCTAGTAACTCCATTCATCAAGGAAGTCTCTCTTACTGTACTCTTCTCCTCCTCTGATAACTTCAGACTCCGTTCCTTTTATCTTGCTGCACCACATGCCTGGAATAGACTTTCTGAGTCAGCACATCATGCTCCGTCTGTGGCCATATTCAAATCTAGACTAAAAGCCCACCTTTTTTGAGGGTGCTTTTAACCCCTGCTAACCTGTTCAATCCCTAATCCATTATTTGTCCTGTTCATTTATCTTGAATAGATTGGAAGCTCTGTCGAGCAAGGACGGTCTTATACTTGTCTAGTAGTGCGATAGAAATGACAAATAGTAGAAGTATTAAATAGATTAAATAACCATTCCGTATTTACCTGTTACCACCCACCTGATAATTTTAGAAAATTCTGACATACTGTGCTGTATAGCATGCCACTGTTGGACATGGATTGAACACTAGAGCTCTAAAAAGAAATGTGAGCCATTTAACACTGGGAGTTGCCATTCCTGGGAGTCCTGGATTGGTAGGTAGTAAACTCACAGAGGCAAGCAGTCTCACCAGTCCACAAGTGAAGGCAATTAAGCACCTGCAGCTAAGCAAGCTGTCTGCTGATGAATGCAGGAGCCTGGATGTAGTAATATACTAATAGGATAATTATATAAGATGCTGTTTTAGGATATTAGCATAACTCAACATCAACTAGCTTAAAATTTAGGCACTCACAGCTACACCAGTCATAGACCCAGCATAACTGCAGGTGCCTATATGTGGCAAGGGTGATATAATGTGCAGTATTCTGTAAGTGTGCATGTAAGTGGTGGCCCCAGCCCCTCCCATGCTCCACACCTTGCATTTAAACGCTATGCCACTTACATTGTGTTGCTGCCATTTACACATGTACAGGGCCGTGCCCAGGGTCTCTGGTGCCCCCCCCCCCCCCCCCGTGTGGCACAAGATGCAAAGGAAATAGGAGCTGAAAGATGGAGTGCATCTTTGTGGGATTGCTGAACAAATAGAGGGTTTACAACCACTTAGCTTTTCGTGCTTTCATGTTCACAAAATTAGTAATTAAATCTTTGATATCTAACTGGGCACATATATCATTCTCAATAGCAATCATGGCAAGGCTTACAAGCCTTTATTGCGAAACACTTGATTGCAAATAATCCTATATAATAATTCTCACCTCCAACAGGATGTGCCTGGGACCGTGCCTCCCTCGGAGGTGGTCTGCTAGATAGGCACACACTGACGTCAGTGATGTCAGTGACAGCTGATACCAAAGCAAGGGGAGGAGTAGGGAAACACGTGGAGCGTGTTTCCCTACTCCTCCCCCTGTGTTACAGCCCACTGCACCCCCCGTGACCCAGTCGACCCCCCCTTCTCGGCGAAAACCATCCCCCGCCACCATCCAGTACCTGTGCTGATGGGGGACCCCAACCCCCGTCAGCCGAAGTCCTGTGCTGGCCTTCGCGCTGTTGCTTCTTCAATGATTTTCAGTTCAAGTTCCTCTGCGTGCGTCTGATGTTAGATGCACGCAGAGCAACTTGGACACAAAATCATTGAGGAAGCAACGCCTCAAAGGCCAGCACAGGACTTCTGCTGATGGGGGTTGGGGTCCCCCATCAGCACAGGTATTGGACGGCGGCGGGGGACGGTTTTTGCCAAGAAGGGGGGGTCAACTGGGTCGCGGAAAGGGGGGTGAAAATGGAAGGATGGCAGAGTCTGGAACAGCGAGGGAGGGAGGGTGGGGGATGGCCTTGCTAGCGCCCATTTCCTTCCCTTTTGAAACAGGCATTTTTTACTAGTTTTTTATTATTTTTAACCGTGAAAATGATCGCTTACCACTTGCCACACTGACAGGAATTGTCAGCAATATTCTTAGAAACAAACTGCTATACATTGCAAAATAAGATAGCAGATGTAAATTCTCAAAGTGGACATATTCCAAACACTAAAATGAAAATAAAATGATTTTTCTCTACCTTTGTTGTCTGGTGACTTTCTTTTTCTGATCATTGATAAGTCTCTGACTCTAAAGTTTAGCAATTTCTTTAAAGCAAAATATATTTTCACATATCACAGACTCTTCCTATCCAAGGAGAATCTTTTATATAAAAACAAACACCAAAAAAAAAAAACAATCAGATTTCACTTACCAGCTCTTCTACACTACGTCAGCTAAACTTCCTCTGAAACCACTGTTGGAACCATCAGCCAATGAAATGGCTTTTAGCTGTAGATATCTGGTTACCTGATAATTATGCAAACATCATTGCAGTCATGCCTCTCTCGGTGTACAAGCTCAGAGAAAAACAAACAATAACTTTGAACCACTTACGGATTTTAACAATTACACTATTTAGTTTTTATTTCTCCCCAGTCTCACTTGCACACCTCCCTCCAAACCTGGCTGTTCTCTTTAATTTGAATGTTGTTCAAGCTCACCCTGAATGAGGAATTTGTCCCACACCAAAGACATAAATAGCACTGGTTGTATTCTTTCAAACAGCTTCAGCAGAGCCTGCCTGCCTCAGTGAGCACTGCGGTCGAAGAGGGGAGGGCAGGGGAGAGAGGAGAATCACAGCTTCAGGTAAAACATTTTGCAAGTGAGCTGACCTCAGGAAAAAGGTGCCGGTAGGCGCCCTCCAGAGGTTGGCGCCCTCCAGAGGTTGGCGCCACCCTGCGGCGCTTACCCCGCTTACTGTGTTGGCACGGCCCTGCACATGTAAGCGTATGTGTACCTGTGAAACTGTTGGTATTCTGTACATTTATGTGTGCAAGTGGAATGCAATATGAGCACCCATCATAAAATTGTCCTTTATCCCCCAAATTCTATGAATGGCACTCAAAAATGCTCATACAATGTAACTGGAAAACAAGCTCACCGGTGCTAATAATTGTGCATTAGCAATCAATTATTACTACTACTTGTCATTTCCAAAGTACTACTAGATGTACACTAAACATGTAAGAGATTGTAAGCTCTGTCGAGCAGGGACTATCTAATCAAGACAAACAGGACAAATAAGGGATATGGGAATTACTTGTGGTGGGAATGATAAAATAGACATGTGCACTGAACAAGTGAATAGGGGCATAGGCGTAGACTGGGGGGGGCGAGGGGGGCAATGCCCCCCCCAAACGATGATGAGGCGCCGCCGCGCCATTAGTTTAAAAAAAAAACACATGCATGCACGCGCTCCTCTCCATCCGCTTGGCTTCCCTGCTCTCTCTGTCTGCGTCCCACCTTCCTCTGACGGCAGAGGAAGGCGGGACGCAGACAGAGAGGGCAAGGAAGCCAAGCGGAGTAGCGGACGGAGAGGAGCGTGTCCGTCTACCCCTCTCTCTTCCTCCCTCCCTCCCTCCCTCCGCCGCAGGCAGCAGTCTTTTCCAGCATTCCTGGCAGTGGTAGCGTTGTACACGCTGCCTTCGGCTCTGCCCTGAAGCCTTCTCTTCAAGTTCCTGTTCCCGCATAGGTGGGAACAGGAACTTGAAGAGAAGGCTTCCGGGGCAGACCGAAGGCAGCGTGTACATCGCTACCGCTGCCAGGAACGCTGAAGACTGTTGCCTGCGCCGGAGGGAGGGAGGAAGAGAGGGGGTAAACGGAGTCACCATCTTGGACCTTGCGGGGGGGTGGGGTGGGGAGCAGAGGGAAGATGGATGGTACTGGGAGGGGTGGGGAGCAGAGGGATGGACCAGGAGATGGATGGGATTGGGAGAGGTCAGGCACAGCAGAGGGAAGGAGCAGAAGATGGATGGGACGGAGGGATGGTGAGCAGAGGGAAGGAACAGAAGATGGATGGGACTGGGAGGGGTGGGGAGCAGAGGGAAGGAGCAAGAGATGGATGGGACTGGGAGGGGTGGGGAGCAGAGGGAAGGAGCAGAAGATGGATGGGACGGAGGGATGGTGAGCAGAGGGAAGGAACAGAAGACAGATGGGACTGGGAGAGGTGGGGAGCAGAGGGAAGGAGCAAGAGATGGTTGGGACTGGGAGGGGTGGGGAGCAGAGGGAAGGAACAGAAGATGGATGGGACTGGGAGAGGTGGGGAGCA
This sequence comes from Microcaecilia unicolor, assembly GCF_901765095.1. Classification (NCBI taxonomy): domain Eukaryota; kingdom Metazoa; phylum Chordata; class Amphibia; order Gymnophiona; family Siphonopidae; genus Microcaecilia; species Microcaecilia unicolor. The sequence goes on along the minus strand of NC_044043.1, from coordinate 64,509,816 downwards.
GAGGGAAGGAGCAAGAGATGGTTGGGACTGGGAGGGGTGGGGAGCAGAGGGAAGCAGCAAGAGATGGATGGGATTGCGAGGGGTGGGGAGCAGAGGGATGGACCAGGAGATGGATGGGATTGGGAGAGGTCAGGCACAGCAGAGGGAAGAAGCAAGAGATGGATGGGACTGGGAGGGTGGGGAGCAGAGGGAAGCCTACTGGAAAGAAGACACTGCATAAAACAGAAGACACTGGGACCAAAGCGAATAGAAAAACTAAATGATCAGACAACAAAGGTAGATAAAAGTATTTTATTCATAATTTATTAATTGAAATGTGTCAGCTTTTTGAAATGTGCATCTGTGATATTTTGCCTGTAAATTTCAATTCCTTCCTCCACATTAGCATATTCATTTGCATATGTATATATGCAAATGATATGCTAATATGCTCCGCCCATTCTTTGCCCCCCCCAAATGAAACAGTCGAACTACGCCTATGGAATAGGGGTTAAGAGTTAAAAGCAGTCTCAAAAAGGTGAACTTTTAGCCTAAATTTGAAGACAGCCAGAGATGGAGCTTGACGTACTGACTCAGGAAGTCTATTCCATGTGAATGTTGCAGCAAGATAAAAGCAGGGCTTTTTTTGAGGGGGTACTTGGGGGTACTGAGTACCGGCACCTTTTCCATTGTTTGCTAAAATTGACCCATGATCCCTAAGTTTTAATGAAAGAGCTCAGGCTCTACACACAAATTCTGCCTTGTCATAGATTCTGTGACTGGTTGCAGGGGGCCTGGCTATTGTGGGGTGGGTCCTCAGTAATCACCCCACCCTGAAGGGTGGCCTGGCATTTGAGTACCGGCACCTTTTTCGCTAGAAAAAATGCACTGGATAAAAGGAACGGAGTCTGGAGTTAGCAGTGGAGGAGAAGGGTATAGATAAGAGAGATTTGCCTGATGAATGGAATTCCCGGGTAGGAGTGTAGGGAGAGATAAGAGTGGAGGTACTGAGGAGCTGCAGAGTGAATGCACTTGTAAGTCAATAAGAGGAGTTTGAGCCATGCGCGGAAACGGTGCTAATTGGAAACAATTTGAATTTACACATGCATATTTCTAAGCACTATTCTATAAAGATGGACAAGTGAAAAGGGGGTGTGGCTATGGGTGGGTCAGTGGTATTCACTAAAGATGCACACAGTATTATAGAATACGGGAGATCCATGCCTAATTTAGGTGCAAGGATTTACACCAGATTTCTGTTGTGTAAATCCTTGCACCCACAATTAGGCACAGATCTCGGTGTTCAGTGATATTCTATAAAAGGGGCCCAACTCAGTGCGTCGTTATAGAATAGTGCTCATTCCAAATGTGGGTGCCATCTACTTAATCTAGTCCTAATTGTACACAACATCAACAGGAAAAATAGAAACAGAAATATATAAGTGTCATCTAGTCAACCATCTAGTCAACCAATATATAACTGTCATTTAGTCAACCATTTAGTCTTCACCTACCAACACAGCACGACTATGATCGAACAGGACATCATGCAATCTTCATCCATTCCGACCCTCCACTTATACCTCATGCGATCACTATACAACTTTGTATTTGTTATCCACCAACTGGGCAAACACCTTTGACGGTACTATGTAAGCCACATTGAGCCTGCAAATAGGTGGGAAAATGTGGGGTACAAATGCAACATATAAATAAATAAAGTATGGGGAGAATGAAATACAAAATTTCAGGCAAACACAAAAATCATAAGAAGAAAAAATAAAGTCACCAGTTAATTGATCACAATCATATTCCTTACTTGCAAGCTTCAGCAGGAACAAAATTGACCAAGAAACTGTGTTAAGCTAGATCATCTAACAAGTCCAATGCCATTGGTAACTTATTCCACAAAAGTGGGATGTGCAGGAACACCTAATACATCTAAAGGATCCAATCTCAGAAAGAGCAAATAACCTTGCACTGGAAAGGAATATGTACAGTTAAATATCTATACAATTGGTCACATAAGGAGAAATCTTTATGTCCTAGATTTATTAACATTTGTTATATTGAGAAACATATGAACTTTTAAACCATAAAATAACTCACCCCTATGATGAAAGAAAAATCTTATTACAATATTATAATCAGAATCAAACACCAGACTAACTATTAAAGTCACAATTTTCTTCAACAGATGATTCCAATAAATCAGTAAGATTAGGAACTTCATCAGACAATTGCCTTGAATATTATCACCAGATTTTTCCAAGTTCTTAAAAGGTTAGAAATAATGAGTCTCGGAAGCCATCGGAAAGGACTTCTCTTTTATCTTTGCTACACTGTAGACCCCATAAAACACATATGTTGGGGTCCAAGATATTTGACTAGGTTACAGATTAATCCATGCTATATTAGGTCTACAATGTAATATGTAATATCAAAATGATCAGGAACCAACCCTTGACTGCATTATAAATGATCCTGTGTTATATCAAGCCATGTTATATGGAGTCTACAGTGTACTTCTAACAAGTGTGAGCAGCTAGTTGTTTTAGCGCTCTGAAAACATCCAGTATCTTGGACCCTGATGCAGCATAAAGAATGTGTCTATGTGAAACATTGGCCATAGTTGGTCCTGGGGAATTGAGAAACTGGCTGGGATGCTTTCCAAGTTAAGTGTGCCTTTTTGAGAAATGTTTTGAATTGGCTTGCTACTGATAATGAACAATGTTATCTTTAAATCATAAGGAAGGTTTATTTGATCAGATTAACTCTATAAATTGGATGACTTGGATCTCTTTGAGGCTTTTTCCCTCCTATTTTTACCTATTAACTGCTATATATACTTTTTGATTTTTGGACAGTGGGGCATTTTTTGTTTTAAGTATATCATGTGTCACCACACCCGTTTTGGATTCTGTAAAAAAAAAAAATTAAAAATGTATCAATAAGAGGTAAAATTAAAAATGTATCAATAAGAGGTATATTTTGGACCGTAGAAAATTAAGGAGATGAATATTCCTCAGCTTCACCACATTTTCCAAAGCCTCAATCTTATTTTGGAGAAAAGCATTTCCATGAAAGTAGTAAATACTTTCTTGATTTCTTATCAAAGACTGTTCAGTAATAGTCACTTCTTATGAAAATACTTTATCTCATCTTCCTGTATTTTAGCCACCTCAGGAAAAAGTCTGATTTTGCTTAGAAAATTACAATATCTAAGAAGAAATCATAGCCAAAGTTTCCCTTATAACCTCCAGATTAATAACTAGGTCTCTGCAGTTGTATCTCAGAACATGTCCCACCTTGAGATGCATTAACAACATGCAGTACCTCATCATTATTAAAAGGCTGACCAGAAGCAGGAATAAGTGTAGCACATTCCACCCCTGCTTCAGCCAATCAATTATTTTCGCCATTTGTCACATGCACCCCAGCACATTCCAGACTTCAGTCGAAGAACCAAACTTCTCTTCCTCCCTCTCCTTGGGCTGTGATCCACCTGGGCCTGGTGTCATACCAGCAATGACACAAACAGCTAGTGCTTTTGCAGACTCGGCAACAGCTCCCCTCCTCCTGTAACCTGCTCCAGCAGAATACCAGCATCCCTCGTGACTGAATACTCTGGCTGCCAAGCCAAATGGACATCCATCTAGCCAATACACTGGGAATGTGAGAATTTATTTGACAATACACGGGATCTGGCTTTCCCCTTCCTTATGCAGAAGACAGGTAACCCTAAACAGATGAAAATTAGTGAACAGCTAAGAGGTAGCTATCTTGCTCCTCTCCCAAGTGGAGTAAGCTCTTGCTAAATGTGGTGGCTAAGAGCTGTGCAGGGAAAAGGCACATACTCTAAGATAAGCTAAAAGGAAGAATCCTACAATGGAAAAGTTATTGCCTACCTGGAAAATGCACTTGGAATAGCTAACTATTATAAGTTTATGATAAGAAATTAACGGTGAATATTTATGAGAGAGATTTGCATGCACTGCCTCCACTGTATGCAAATCTCTCTCATGAATATTCATTATAGATATCCTGAAAACTTGACTGGCTGGGGTGCCTGCAGGATCAGGTTTAGGAACCACTGCATTAGAGTTTTAAGCTTCAGGTGATGATGACCCTTTGTCCATGAGCATTTCATTCTATGGAAAATTCTGTTTCTTGGGACCTGCAGAGGACTAACAATGGTGGCAAATGCTAGAACTCATGTAGCCAGCATGTGATGTTACAGCCTCACTGAATACAGGAGGAATTCTGACTGAAAAAAATTACTTCTTGCTTTATTCAGTTCCCTTAAGCAATCTTTGGAAGGCAACAGAATCAGGAAGGATGAGATCTGCAGTTCCAATCTTTGAAACTGCAAGTACTCTGGTCTGCCTGCCATTTCCTGTACACATCTAACTGTATTAGAGACGGAAGACAAGGACATTAAGAGGTAACAGGGTAAGTAAATAATTCCTTGGTTGCCATGGCAAAGATAAAAACAGGCTATATTAAACAATGATGCAGATGATCATAAATCTCCACTTTGTCAATTTTGTTTAGTTTAAAAAACTGAAGTTTTGTGCTTAGGCAAACTCAATAACAAGTCTTCTCTATTTTATTTTCCAGAGGAAAAGAATATCTAATTATTTATTTTATTTCCAGGATTTTGCAGAACCCTTAACCGGGGCACTATCATGGCCTTCAATGCCAGCAGAAAGACAAGAGAATGGTTATCATAACTAGTATCTATAAGGCTGATATTCAGAGAGTTTAGGCTCCTAATTTAGAGTTAGGGTCCTAAATTAGCCAATTTGAAAATTAACTAGGGCTCAGGACCTCAGAAGCAGGCCAAGCAGGATGAAACAATGGTGCAGGGAGAAAGGCTATAGATTCATTAAGAATGGGGAAATAGGGAGTTTATTCCAGAGGGGTGGGCTCCCCTTTAACCAACATGGAACTTGGCTGCTGGAACTAATAATTAAGCAGGACATGGGAGCTTTTAAATTAAATCATTTGGAAATGTTCAGGTGCATATGGTTTGTAGCAGGGTATCTAGGAAGGATACCAACAAAAAAGGGAAATTATGGAGTCCTGATGGTGAGGCATGTAAAAAGCTGATTCCCAGTTGGTTGGATCAGTGCTAATAAGCAGACTGTGAAAAAGAACAAATAGGATACGTTTAATTGTCTGCATGCAAATACCAAAAGTTTTTAAAAGACTGGAGAATTAGAATGCACAGCATTAAATGAAGATACCAACATAATAGCATCTCAGAGACTTGGAGGAATAAAGATAACCACTACCAGTGAATACAATTTGTCAGAAAGACAGAGAAGGATGATGAAAATTATAAAGGGGATGGGATGACTTCCCTATGAGGAAAGGCTAAAGAGGCTAGGGCTCTTTAGCTTGGAGAAGAGATGGCTGAGGGGAGATATGATAGAGGTCTATAAAATACTGATTTTCCTCTTTCCAAAAGTACTAGGACTAGAGGCTACACAATGACTCTCCTAAGAAACAAATTAGAGAAAATATTTCATCACTCAATGTGTAATTAAGGAATTCAAGAGGTACAAACCTTTTCTGTGTAAGGGAGGTAAGGCCTGATTTAAATTTCGAATACTCACTTATTCCCAGAGGTCTTCCAGATTCTTGTCATTATTGGCAAATTACTGATTGGATGAAATGAATGCACTTATCATATGCCAATTTCTTATGCGCAAGCTTTTATCACTCCCTTAACCACAGCCTATGTTTTGCATGCACCTGCCAAACAGTTGCCAAAGTACATAAAGCAAAGCCGTTTGATCCACCCTCTCAGGAGAGTCTGGCAGAGACTTTGCAAGGTTAAATATATTAATAAAGTTGTTACAGCCTGACTACCTTTATGGAGTAATGCAAATTTGCCAGTAGGTAATACCAGCATAAGTTTTCAACACTGGGCCAGGAAAGGTAAAACATGGTCTCATCTTTGGGACCACAATCAAACATATTGAATAGATAATCTAGTACATTTCCAAGTTAAGCGCTGTATCTCCTCTCTTCCTAGAGAGGCCCGGACAGAAGATATGACAGATCACGCAGAGGAGTTTTTACTATGCAGTGAAAGAAATCCTCAAGTCTTGTTTTTCTTTAAGTGCAGAGTTGCCTCCCTTGAGTTACCAAAGGTGGGTGGATGTTTTGGAAGGACATGACTGATAAGATTGTGCATATTTTGAGCATACATTTTCCACTTTCACAGTTTTTCTCCTTGACGATTACTCTGTTTCTAACCACATATCTTCAAAATGTGTGCATACCTTTCTCCATTATGTGTTTTTATTGGGATACAGAACTATCTTGCTACAATGGAGACATATTTTGCCACCTGTCACACAGTGGCAGAATTTGGTATGTGCTACTATGATCTTACTTAGAGTATCATAAAACTGGCTGGACTCACCCTCTGTGCTGAAGAACATTCCCTCCATGCTGGAGAACATTCCAGAAGATTTGGGAACCAGTTTAGACAGCAATGTCACTGTCACAACAACATTGTTGATTGGCTGTGTTAACTTACTCTTGAACATTATTTGTGTCAGACTTGGATAAGATCCAACCAAGTCTGGAACTATAGTTGGGTTGTGAATATGGGCATCAGTAGGGGTGTGTGGAAGGGAAAATACATACTTGTAGAATTGTCAACAAGTTCAGAATTATGTAAAGATTTTAGGGCTAGCAATTCCCGTGTGGCAAATGAGAGGAAGCCCATTCAATTCCTATAGGCTCTCATTTGCACGACTTTATAAAAGAGGCCTTTAATCTTTTTGTGTATTCATTTTGGTTTGAAAGTAACTTATTATTAATAAAGAAAAATGTTTTAAAACTCTGGAATTTGTTGCCAGAGAATGTGGTTAAAGCAGTTAGCTTAGCAGGGTTTAAAAATGGTTTGAACCTATTCCTAAAACAAAAGTCCATAAACCATTGCTAAGATGAACTTAGGAAAATCCACTTATTATTCCTGGGATAAGCAGCGTAAAATCTGCTTTATTCTTTTGGTATCCTGCCAGGTACTTGTGACCTGAACTGGCCACTGTTAGAAACAGGATACTGGGCTTGATGAACTTTCGGTCTGTTCCGGTATGGCAATGCTTATGCTCTTAGAATTGATAGAAGTGGTGGTGATACACTGCTATGGAGATGATTTTATAAAGCATTTTCCATATGTAAAGCACATTCTAGATTCAGAAAAAGACTCACGAAATTGTGTGGCCAAATCTGTGCATAAAAATACACACACCAACAAGATTGCACACAGTATAAAAATACATCTATTTTTAGGCATCAAGAATGTTTATAAATGACCAGAATACTGGCATATACATGCATGTGCACGCACATATGTTGGAGTGTAAGAAAAGGATAAAAATCCCTGTGACAATAAGCAGCAAGACAAAAACAGTGAGGAGATGAAGCCCACTTGCAGAACCAGTCAGTAGATTTTGCTTCACAGTTAAGTTCAGCTATACAACAGCTGATTGAGGCTTTGAACCTGTGTTTTCTCTCACATCAAACCAGCAACACATCATTTTTGAGATTGTATAGACAGACTCTTGATGCAGGGATTGTTTTTGTCGAAACACAGTCATGTCGGGTCGCTCTGTTTGTGCTGCAGACGCTGGTCGTAACAAAGTTTCTTTGGTTCTGCAAGTGGGCTCCATCTCCTCACTGTTTTTGTCTCACTGTGCACATATATGTACATAATTTCCAATACGGAAAAATAGAGGCTGTGATCTACATGCAGTTAACTAAGCTACAGAAGAACAATGCAGACCAGAGTGAAAGTAAAAATGTTAATAAAGAGTGCATTTTTACTTTCACTCTGATCCGCATTTTTCTCCTGTGCATAAATTCCAATATTCCGGCTATGCACTATTCTAGAAATTGGTGCCTACATGCAATGGCGTGTAGTTTGAAAATGAGCATATACATGGGTGGAGTGCACTGTAATGCATGCAAATGATGGAATACTGTAATTTACATGCATGTTCTAGCAATCTAAGCTATGGCCGGTGTAACTGGTTGTGCCGAAAATATAGGCAGGTATTTGCCCTGCTATGCAAATATTCTCTAAGGAAAAGTAGGCACATGTATAAGTGCATTTTTAGCACATAAAAATAGATGCATTGTTATAAAACTACCATCCACATGTGCATATCATACATATGTATACCCAGGGGCATAGTTTAGTTGCATTTGGAGTGGATTTGCGATATATACATCTACTATAATAAAACGCAGCCTCAACGTTCTGAGGACACTGACGTCACTGAAGTCACTCACACACCGGTTCGTGGTTTCATGGTGGTGAAGCCACACAACATCTTCATGCCCTGCCCTCGCGTCACACGTGATGACGTCGAGGGTGCAACACGAAAACAAGGCTAATCCCTACTCCTCCCCTTCCAAAAAATCCCAGCCGCCCAGGACGTCCACATCAACCCGGCCCCTTTCCCCACATAGCCCCGCCCCTTTGAAGTTACCGCCCCGCCCACGGTACCACACTCACCCTCAGCAACGTCCCTCCCCCCTGTCACCTCCCCTCCCCTTCCCTTCCGCCTGTCTCCCTGGTGGTCTAGAGGTACCTGTTCGGTGGGGGCAGGACAGAAAGAACCCCCTCTTTCCTGCCCGTAGCGGTGGTGGTAGCATCCTTGCTACATCGTGTGGGAGTCCGGCTCTCAGCGTTTCAAAATGGCCACCGAGAGTTCAAGCTGCATCACGAGACTTCAACTCTCGGCGGCCATTTTGAAACGCCGAGAGCCGGACTCCCACATGATGTAGCAAGGATGCTACCACCACCACTATGGGCAGGAAAGAGGGGGCTCTTTCTTTCCTGCCCCCCCCCCCCCGAACAGGTACCTCTAGACCACCAGGGAGACACGCGTAAGGGGAGGGGAAGGGAGTCCGCTGCCCGCTAGCGCTCGTTTCATCGCCGCCAGAAATGGGCCATTTTTACTAGTATTTTATAAAATACAAGAGTACTTGCATATATTTACAACCTCTTCAGAGCAAGTGTAAATTTGTGGATACAAATTTGTGTACTACTGGGTAGTTCCTCGTGCTTATTTTATAAAGATACATAGGCACCTGTGTTGCCTTTGTAAAATATGTCATTCAGTCAGATCCCTGTAAACTTTACATTTGCAATACACCTTCCAATCAGGTTAAGGTAATTTGATGGGCCTTTCCAATACAGTATGTTTTCCACTGGAACTTCTTATGCTGTCTCATCTCTTTGTTTCATGGTCATTGCTGTCGCCTTATCTGTGTGCTCTTGCAGAGACCTTCCTCCTGCTATTTTGTTGTATCACCAAAAGGTTATCAGACTGAGAGCTAAGACCATGACAAGGTACATATGGGACTAGTCTAGAGTTAGCCAAGTGTTCTGGAACTCCTTTATTCAATGCTCTACGAGTCAACATAAGCTTCTTAAACTCAACACAAAAGGGTACCAGAAACCGGTATAGGTCAGTTAAATATAGAAACAAACACCCACAGAAGGTGAACTCTCCACAGGAAAACCAATGAAAGGCAAAACACACAGTGGATCCAAAAAAGTCCTCTCACAATGAGTGTCTTCCTGAACAAGGTCTTTATTGACAGTAGCAGAAATGACCCGACACGTGACGTGTTTCGGCCGTGAGGCCTGCGTCAGGGGTCTATAAAATAATATAATATACAAAGACATGCATAAAAATACAATTATGATTAAAAACATGAATAAAAACTTGAACATCCATATACAATTTCTTGTACAAATTTAGACAAATAAAACATCAGAATGAAAGATGCAAAGTATATATAATAAAAAATATATGATAAAATATGAAATTATACCACATAGAGATAATGAGGACAAGGCATGGAATAAAATACACAACATAATAAAGTATAAATATAGAGGACATACCTAGTATTATCTGTAGAAAAAAGTACCTTGTAGATCAGATGAAAAAAAGCACTAAAGCTGCTAACAACGATATCTATAATAAATATGTAAGCGAAGGCATAAATCACTACATACTCTCCATACATACATATACAACAAAATGAAATGATACTGAAAAAAGTGAAACATAGAATATATGGACAGGGATCCCAAAAAATTGTTTTGATGATGGAGAATAATGAAGAAGACCACACGGGTATGAAAATAAAAATAAAAAAATGAAAAAAAGGCACGGCTGCCAAATGAATCAGCAAATGTCAAAGGTGATGAACCATAAAATGATAAGGATGGGAGAAACAGAAAAAAGAATTGCCTAATATTACTGTGAAAAATAGCATATATTAAAAAAGAAGACCATAAACTACTAAGAAAAATGGACCATAACATAGGGGAACCACCTAACTGAAAAATAATATTACCTTTGCAAAAGTGCATAAAGAACCACGTAACATGCTGGCAGAGTACACCTGAAGGCCATGTTTAGACGATACTGTCACCATAAAAAATATATATAAAATAAGAGTCAGCAAAAGTATATTGGCATATAAAGATAAATAAAGCTGTGCCCACAGGAATGATGACATAAATATCCTCAGTGTGAATCAAAAAGGGGGCAAAATTACAAATAAAAGGTAAATGCCAATCGAAATGAGAAAAAATAAATAAGAAAAAATAATGGGTGTGGGGCATGCTATAAGCTATTACAGCAGCCAGCATAGCTATCAGCGATACAACGCGATCGAGCCATGAAAACGCCAAAGTTAATACTGAGTACTGAAAAGTACGCTAGTTTATGTAAGGCACCATGCTAAACCCAATAACTGCACTAAATCAGCACTAATTTAAGTGAAGACTTAATGAAAGTTGGAAAGGCAGAGGAGAAATCGATAAAAATGCTTATCATACACAAGAACCCGTTAATACATATGAGAGCATATGAAGACAATATGAAACAATACTATCAACATGGAATATTGAAAAAAATGAGTCTAAAAATGTATATTAACATCTAAAAATATCTAAAACTGTGCCCAAGGGAATATTGACGTAGCTCCCCTAGGTGTAAATCAAAAAAGGGGGGATTATTGCAGATAAAATATATAACAATGAAAATGAATGGAATAGTCGGTGTGGGGCATGCTATAAACTACTAAAACAGACTACATAGCTATCGGCATTGCACAAGATCAGGCCATAAAAGCGCCTAAATGACTGCTGAGTACTGGGAAGCAAATTCGTTTGTGTGAGGCACAATGCAAACCGCTATAACTGCATTGAATTAGCACTGGTTAAATAAAAGCTAACAGGACTAAGGAAAAACCAATGAAAATGCTTACCGTACACAAGAAAACGCTGTGCTGCTTTGTGAAACGAAATGTATGGCAAAACATGAAACCACCTTCAAGGGAAGGATTTATACCGGAAGTAAAGATGACATCACTTCCCCTGTGATTGGAACGAACCATTACTAAGGAGATATAGCACATGCGAGTGGTGGGGTCGATACTTAATGGTATGATCGATATAAGAGACTCCACTGCTAAAAAGGGGTTAGTGAAGACAATGGGGCGCACATAAAGCTATAGGTGGAATCTAACAACAATAAAACAAGAGATTGGACTATATAAAACATGTGATCCCATATGTAGTTCCAGCTAACTACAGAATACAAATGAAAAATAAAAGGTAAAAAATAAAAATAGCAATTCAATTGTTTGACATGGACAAATAATTTTGTAAAAAAAATTTTTAAACATATATATATGTCCTCGTATACAATGTATATGCTATAAAAATAAAAATAAAAATGGTAATAATCCTGAATGATGGAACAAAATAATAATAATGGAAATGAAAAAAATGAATATGGAAAACCAAAAAATGTGTAATAGAAAAAAGACAGGCGACTGGGAACACTGAACAAAAATAAAAATAGAAGCAAAAATGAAAATAACAAGGATGATCATAAAAAAGGACTGAAATCCATGTCCATATTGAGTCCATGCGGTGTGGCTGTACCTAATGTATATATAGTTCTCTGTTCTTCCCTTAGCAGTTTCTCATCCATATTACCACCTCTCCAGGACATAGATATTTTTTTGAATACAAAAAATTTTAAATGTTCAATTGTATGATTTTTTTCAACCCAATGAGTCACCAGGGGGGCGCTATGTATCTGCCTTGTGAGGCAACTCCTATGTTCTATAATTCTTGTTTTTATGGCTCTCTTAGTTTTTCCTACATAGAGTAAGTCACAAGGACATATTATGATGTAAATAACTCCAGTAGTATTACAATCTGAAAAATGTCTGAGAGTGTAGTTTTTGTTATTATGTTTACTGTGAAATGAAGTGATAGTAAGTGATAGTAAGTTAAATATAGAGTCATATGGTTCTGTGAATGGATGTATTTTGTATAATTTGAAGGTGCTTCAAAGACAAATGCTTTATCCTGTTAATAAAAGGAACTACAGTAGTCTAAGCTAATAAGAGCCAGTGCATGCAGTGTAAGTCTTGAAACAAAGATATGACCTAACAGTGCAAGTATGTCCAAGTGAAAAACAACAGGAATTTACTACTCAGAAGATGTGTTTGTCAAAAGATAGTTTCCTGTCCAAGAGAATATTTAATATAACAGTACATCTTGAGGAGTAGCCTAATGGTTAGTGCAGTGGGCTGAGAACCTGGGGAACTTGGTTCTTTTCTCACTGCAGCTCCTTTTGATCCTGGGCAAGTCACAACCCTCCATTGCCCCAGGTACAAAAACTTAGACTGTGAGCCCACTAGGAACAGAGAAAGTACCTGCATATAATGAAAACCGTAAACTGCTTTAGTTGTTGTAACTGCATGCAGTTAAGACATGGTTAAGTGAAAATAAATCATCCATTAACCCTACTAAATCCCATGCTGTCCTCTCCTCCAAATCAGCAGATCAGGCAGTAGCTTTGCCCATATGTTTATGTTCCACTGCTCCCTACTGTAAAACATTTAGGGCTGATCTTGGACAGCTCTCGCACCTTGTCCCCCAAATTTTTCAGTTATGAAAAGTTCTTTCTACAAACTACACATGATCCTCTCCATATGTTCCTTCTTGGAACCCTCTGCCCTAAGCATTCTCCTGTACTCACTTGTCCTCAGTTGGCTTGACTACTGTAATTCCTTGTACCACGGGATCAGGGCTAAAGACTTGCATTGCAGCTAATATAAAACACAGCCGTGAAGCTTCTTACTAGCCATAAGAAATACGCAGACCACTCATAAAAGATGCCCATTGGCTGCCTGTCTCTCACTGCATTCTGTTCAAACTCCTTCTTCAGATTAATAAAATTCGTACCATTGGCCTCAGCCCTCCTTCAGTACCTTATCCCTTATTTTCCATCCTGTAGCCTACGCTTGCAGCAGCAGAACAAACGTGTTGTCCCTTCTTTTCGTGAGATTCTTCATGACTCCATTCAACATTCTGTCTTTTCAGGACTCTGGAATACACTACTACCACATCTTCAATCCACTCACACACTTTTCAAAGCTGCTCTAATAACACACTTATTTCTGAATGCTTATCCCTATGAGGGGGTCCTGAATGTTTCCTCTCCCCTTCTTTCCTATTAATATTGTAGATCTTCCTCCTTCCCTCTTTTTTTCTTGTCATCATGAATTTTTCTCTTTCCTTTTACTTTTAGATTGTAAGCCACCCAGACATTTATTTTGATGGACGAGATAGTAAGGTTCCGAATAAACTTGAAACTTGTACCACAGAAAGGCGTTATATTAAATTCATGACCCATTACCCTTTGAAGCTAGCAGTATAGCAGGCAATAAAGTGGGAATCATAGCATTACCTGTGAATCAAATCACAGATGACTTCACGGGATTCAGTTTAAGCCCTTTGGGTGCTGACCAGTTAGCCACTGAATCCAATCAATGATTTAACAGAAAACTGTAAATTGAAGGTCTACAAGACATAGCAGCTGGACATCATCAGTATAATACTTGCCAGTGATACCATAATCCTGCACCAGGGTAATTAAGGGGCTAAGATAAAAATTAAAAAATAAAGGGGCCAAAACCAACCCCTGGGGATCTCCACATATAAAGAATGACACTCAAGAGGCTGAAGATTTCCAATGGACTTTAAAGGAACAAGAGTCCAGAAATGAAATAAACTAGCTGAAGACAGTTCTTGCTATTCAATTAAATCAAATGTAGCAGTCAATTCTAGAGAAACCATAAGAATAGTGATACTGGGTCAGACCAATGGTCCATCCAGCCCAGTATCCTGCTTCCAGCTGTGGCCAATCCATGTCACAAGTACCTGGCAGAAACCCAATTAATAGCAACATTCCATGCTACCAATCCCAGGACAAGCACTGGGTTCCCCCATGTCCATCTCAATAACATACTATGAACCTTTACTCCAGGAACTTGTCCAAACCTTTTTTAAACCCAGATACACTAACCGCTATTACCACATCCTCCAGCAACGAGTTCCAGAGCTTAACTATTCCTTGAGTGAAAAAATATTTCCTCCTCTTTGTTTTAGGTTTAATAGTTTTTTATTGATGACAGAATCAAGTAAACAGGCAACAGACACGTTATACATAGATCAAATAGCATATCATTTAACAAACTAACAGAGATTGGCTAGTAAAGTAGTCATCAAATATCCCCCTTTTCTTCCCATCTGGCCCTCCTTTGCCCTTCCCTTCTCCAGGAAACTACTCCCTCTTTCCTTCATTTGGGGATCAACGTTCCTTTAGTTACATAACATAGAACTACTCAACAATTGTAACTTGCATCCATTCAGCCTCCAACTATCTGAGTGCCAACTTAATAGTGATCCTATCTTTTATATTGACCATTATTCCCTACTTCCCTTCCCACCCCCGCCCTTGCCAACTCCTCTTTGTTTTAAAAGTATTCCCATGCAATTTCATTGAGTATCCTCTGGTCTATGTACTTTTTGAATGCGTGAAAAATAGATTAATCTCCACCCGTCCACACTACTCAGGAATTTGTAGACCTCAGTAATATCTCCCCTTTTTTATGATTCATAATTTTTATTAATTTTTATATACTTATTACAGAAGTTATCATACTGCAAAAGTGTAATACAGCCATTAAATACAACAAATCATCTAAATAAAGACAAATATTGGCTTCCTTAGACCTCAATAGTGGGGAGGCAGGAAATAGTGAAGATATACAAAATCAAAACATATTAGTGAAACTTTTATGGTACCGTCAGTCCCATTTATAATTCTAATTCTATCGTTGTTTAGTGTCTAGAAAAGTCTGAAGCTGTTCAGGCATATAATATATGTATTTAGCTTGATTCAACCTGATGACACATTTACATGGGTAAGCCAGGAGGAAAGAGCCTCCCATTTCCAATACTTTAGACCTCATAGATAGAAACTTTTTACGTTTTTCTTGTGTGGATTTAGTCACATCCGGATAAAGCCAAATCTTTTGACCTGCAAATTCTCGATTAGTAGATTTAAAGTAAAGACGCATAACTGCATTTAAATCCTGTTGAAATACAAAGGAAATTATCAATGTCCCCCTTTCTGGTGATTCCTCAATTGTTTGCTCCAAAATGGCTGTGACATTTTGTAGGTCAATAGAATTTTCTGTCCCAACTTTTTTCATCGTGCTTGGAATATAATATATTTTATCCAGAGGAGGAAATACTTCTTGGGGAAAGTTTAAATTTTCTTTTAGATATCTCTGGAACAGATCTTTTGGAGATTCTCCCAGTATTCTAGGAAAATTCAACATTCGAAGATTTAATCTCCTATTGAAATTCTCTACCTGTTCCAGTTTTCTTCTAATTTCCATATTGTCTTTTACCACTGCCATTTTGAAATCTTCTGTTTGTTTTGTCTCTCTCTCTAAGGCCTCAATCTTTAAAGTAAAATCTTGTTTTGCCAAATCTAGGGAGCCTTTCACTTCCTGTACATTGAAATTCAAAGTCTTTACCTCATCCGAAGATTGTCTCAAGGTTTTTTCTATTTCCAATAACTTCAGCCAGATCTTGCCCAGGCTCACCTCCGTCTCCTCTGCAGCTGCAGTTGTCTTTACAGAGCCAGGCTCCCCTCTGGGCTCCCCAGGATAGCCCTTTCCGGGCTCCAAGAGAAA
Source organism: Microcaecilia unicolor (assembly GCF_901765095.1). Classification (NCBI taxonomy): domain Eukaryota; kingdom Metazoa; phylum Chordata; class Amphibia; order Gymnophiona; family Siphonopidae; genus Microcaecilia; species Microcaecilia unicolor. Next base: position 64,493,718 of record NC_044043.1, on the reverse strand, counting down.
CCCCGACTCGCTCAAGGCAGTTGCAGGGCAAGGAGGCGTCGTAGAAGGCGGGGAGAGAGAAACTTCTATTTCCTGCGGGGAGGTCGCTTCACCGGCCCCACTCGCTAAGGACTCCGCTCCGCTTCTTCGGGACAATGCAGGGAAGAAGCGTTCCAAACCTCCGCTTGCCGGTGTGGACGTCGCGGGGTGAAGGGGAATCCCCCGAGTCGTCCCTTTACGCTTGGTATGCGGCATTACAGGAAAAAACAGGTATATAATTTAAATTCCGCAAGCAAAAGGCAGGAGCTCGCTTCTAGCACACCTGCTCACGGCGCCATCTTGACACGCCCCCGTAATATCTCCCCTTAATCATCTCTTCTCCAAGCTGAAGAGCCCTAACCTCTTTAGCCTTTCCTCATATGAGAGCACTTCCATCCCTCTATCATTTTGGTCGCTCTTCTTTGCACTTATAGAATGGCTCACAGATGAATTATTCTTATTTACACATATATATGTTCACATACATGCATGAATGACTAGAATACGAACAATTATGTGTGCATTTTCTGCCTAAATGTATGCTCTCCTTCATTGGAGCCGACTCTGTGGGTGCTTGAGCACCCCCAATATTGAGAAAATTCCTTGTATTTGTCCAGGGAGGGGTTATTTTCATTGGGCTTAGCACCCCCAATAACTTTGAAAAGTTGGCTCCTATGCTCTCCTTATAGAATTACTTCCCACACGTGTAGATATATATTTTATACATAATCCTCTGGATTCTATAAAGTTGTGAAGTGAAATTTCTGACTGGCACGCAAGTTATAGAATTTTGCCAGTTGTGCACCTGGCCTAATTGTTAAATTTAGACATCAATTGGCCTAAAATACCAATAGTAGCACTTAAGTGATATTAATTGCTGCTAATTGGCACTACTTTGTAGTTATGAGCGTAACTGCACTTAGGCGCTATTCTGTAAAATTAGGCCAGTGACCGGCATTGAATATCCAGTTTATTTTTGGCCGGTTAGAAGATAACTGGCTATGTCAGTATTCAGACTTAGCCGGTTATCTTCTAACCAGCCAAAGATATCCCACATATTCACATGGCCAAATATAGCCACTAAAGTGGGGCTGAATATCGCCACATAGCTGGTTATGGTGATCCTGGCCAGTTAGATGCTTTTGAATATCTGGGGGCAAACGCCTAAATGCTATAGTGTGCAACTACAAAGGGGATGTGAGCATGGAAGAGTCAGGGGGCGTGTCTTCCAGTTGTATGTAAAATACTATGACTTACATGTGCAAATGCCAACTTTGGGTGCAACCGCTTACATCAGCTTTTGACATGGCGGAGGTGCTCAAGCCTAAAGTTAGGTGTGTACATGCCAACTTATGCTCTATTCTATAACAGCAGTTTCACACACACTTGCCATTATAGAATTGGCACTTACCGCCTGATTCTATATAGCGTGCCTAGCATTCTGTGCTGAAATCTAAGCGTATTCCATAACAATGCACCTAACTTAATTGGCTTAACAAGCTAATCAACGCTAATAACAGCACCTAACAAGCAATAATTAGAATTTACATGCACAACTTGCTAAGAGTATTCTGCAATGAACTGCGCCTAAATTCTAATGAGTAGTTCAAAAGGGGCATGGCTATGGGCAGGGAAATGGGCATTTCGTTGGTGTTCTTAAATTTACAGGCATAGTTACAGAATACCATTGTGCATAAATCCAAATGCTGAGATTTATGTCACATTTTCATTGGTGTAAAGGGAGACGCATAGTTTTAGGCGCTGGGATATCAACTAAGCGTATTCTATATACCGCGCCTAAATCTAGGTGCCACTTATAGAATACGCTTAGCCGGAAATGTTTACCATGCAAATTTTTTAGGCACCTTATATAGAATCTGGCCCTTAGTGCCTATATTTTTTGCACCTAATTTTTAGTACTTTTTCTTGAGTCTACCCATATATGTGTATATCGCAAAACCACTCTTGTTCCACTCAAATTATACCCCCAGAAATACAGATCAGTGTTGCATAGAGTCTTCTGGCTGTGTTTTCTTGGACTTGGCCTTCAAATGGTTAGGGTGAGAGGGGAGGTTGGGGGGTTCTCCTGAGTGGCCTCTATTAGTATTGTCATACTGGGACAGACCAAAGGTCCATCAAGCCCAGCATCCTGTTTCCAACAGTGGCCAATCCTGGCAAGATCCCCAAAAAGTACAAAACATTTTATACTGCTTATCCCAGAAATAGTGGATTTTCCCCAAGTCCAATTTAATAATGGTCTATAGACTTTTCCTTTAGGAAGCTGTCCAAACCTTTTTTAAACTCTGCTAAGCTAACCTCCTTTACCACATTCTCTGGCAACGAATTCCAGAGTTTAATTACATGTTGAGTGAAGAAAACTTTTCTCCAATTCATTTTAAATGTACTACTATTAGGGCAACACAGGAGGAGGAGTGGAGGCTATGCAAAGAGGTGGAAAATGCATTGGTGGTTATATTTACATTGTGTATTGCTTGTAACTGTTCTGGGCTGTTAGACTATTGTTGGCTACATTTTATATTGCTGTTGTTTCTGTGGCTATGTTTTCACCAATAAAGAGATTTAAACATAAATTAAGCTAAGCTGTTGTTGGCCCACATAAACATTTACACATGAAAAATGCATTTTAAAATTACCCCATCTGTGTAATACTTTGGTAACACATTATGTATAAATTGTCAAGCCAATAGCTTCCTGAATTGGACTATGAGTGAAGGCGATTGTGGTTACTACCAGAGGTAACTGTACAGCAGCTTTCCACTTTTAAGCATTGTTGCATGGTTCCGAACCCTATTATAGTACTAGTCTATAAAGGAGGCGTATTGGCCCCTATAGGGCTGTCTTTCTTCCCCTTCAGGAAGGGTGTTGTGGTACTTATCTTAGTTGGGTGTTTATGAGACTGGGGAAGGGGATGGTAAGGCTCAGCTGCACATGTTCACCAGACTTGAGAACAGGAAAAGAAGCTGCAGAGGACACTCTCTGTCCTTTTCATGTGGCTTTTTTTAAATCCTCTGAATTGGTTTTTAGAAGCATTCGTACTTGCAGTCTCACAAAAGAAACCTGCCTTTAATGTTTTCATTTTAAAACAAATCTTTTAGTCAAAACAGAGCAGATGTGCTTCCCATTCACCAGATGTGGCACATGTATGAGGATTCCCCACAATGTTGCAGCCAGCTTTTAGACAGCATCTGAAGCTCTCTGTAAAGTCTTCTGTAGTAAGGACTGGAAAAGGAGGGGTGCATTCCAGATTTCATCTTAAAATATAGTCCGTCCATTCCTCTTTTCTTCTCGCCCTAAGTTCTTGTCACACACACATACTCTCAAAACATAAAAACAAAATCTGGTAAATTATTGTCACTCTAGCATGATTGGCAGAATAGTAGTATCTCACCTCCCAGGTTTGAAGTTGCCAAGGTTATGCGAGTTTACCAATATATTCTATATTCTTGCAGCTTTCTGTAAAGGGACATGAGCTGAACAAAATTATTATTATTAGATAATAGGGAAGCCAGGGTAACACTGGTAACACAGGGTAACATGCATATAACAGAGCCTTTAGTAAAATACCATGGAACTGAGCATGTCCCAACTTGCACATCTAAATTCTAATCTCAGCGTTCTATGTACACTGGGCCTTCACATATCCAGGAAAGCATCTAACATAGTAACATAGTAGATGACAGCATAAAAAGACCTGCAAGGTCCATCCAGTTTGCCCAACAAGATAAATTCATATGTGTATACCTTACCTTGATTTGTACCTGTCTTTTCAGGGCACAGACCATATAAGTCTGCCCAGCAGGATTCCCCGCCTCCCAACCACCAGTCCCGCCTCCCATCACTGGCTCTGGCACAGACCGTATAAGTCTGCCCTCCACTATCCTCGCCTCCCAACCACCAACCCCTCTTCCCCCCACCTGCTCCGCCACCCAATTTTGGCTAAGCTTTATAAAAGAAGAGAAGGAAATGGAATTTGGATTTAGCTTACATCTAGTTTTCAGTAATAGCGCAAGGTGAGTTGCATTCGTTCAGTAGACATTTTTCTGTCCCTGAAGAGTTTACAATCTACATTTGTCTCTGAGGCAACAGAAGTTAAGTACCATGCCCAAGATGACGAGGAACTTCAACGGGATTTGAATACTGGCTTCACTGGTTCTCAGCCTGCTGCTCTAACCATTAATACTCCATAGATACTTAGAAAGATCTACTTAAAAAATTTACAAGGGTGCATTCTGTGAAGATTAATGGTGTCTTTTGTTTTCATTGAATGCATAGGTGCATTTATACAATAGGCATAAAAAGGTGCCTTTTGGAAATTTTGAATAGGTGGCTTTTATTTTCATTTCCCAAAATTTGTATTAATTACAAAGTAATATGCAAGTAAAAATTTACATCAAAAATAAACTTTACATCACATCAGAGTATACTAGTCCACATCACAGGGAGTCGTGGAGAGGCAAAATCGAAAGGGACACCCAAGTTTTGCTGAGGACGTCCTCGCAAAACATCCTGATGGAGGGGCGGGGGAAAACCGTATTATCGAAACAAGATGGACGTCTATCTTTCATTTCGATAATACAGTCGGGGACGCCCAAATCTTGAAATTTAGGTTGTCCTTAGAGATGGTCATCCCTAGACGTGGTCATTTCTGATTTTCGGCAATAATGGAAACCAAGGACGCCCATCTCAGAAATGACCAAATGCAAGCCCTTTGGACATGGGAGGAGCCAGCATTCGTAGTGCACTGGTCCCCCTGACATGCCAGGACACCAACCAGGCACCCTAGGGGGCACTGCAGTGGACTTTAGAAATTGCTCCCAGGTACATAGCTCCCTTACCTTGTGTACTGAGCCCCCCCAAAACCCACTACCCACAACTGTACACCATTACCATAGCCCTTACGGGTGAAGGGGGGCACCTAGATGTGGGTACAGTGGGTTTGTGGTGGGTTTTGGAGGGCTCACATTTACCACACGTGTAACAGGTGGGGGGATGGGCCTGGGTCTGCCTGCCTGAAGTGCACTGCACCCACTAAAACAACTCCAGGGACCAGCATACTGCTGTGATGGACCTGAGTATGACATTTGAGGCTGGCACAGAGGCTGGTACAAAATATTTTTAAAGATGTTTTTTGAGGGTGAGAGGAGGTTAGTGACCACTGGGAGAGTAAGGGGAGGTCATCCCCGATTCCCTCCGGTGATCATCTGGTCATTTCAGGCACCTTTTTGTGCCTTGGTTGTAAGAAAAAGAGGACCAGGTAAAGTCGTCCAAGTGCTCGTCAGGGATGCCCTTTTTTTTCCATTATGGGTTGAGAACATCCATGTGTTAGGCACATCCAAGTCCTGCCTTTGCTATGCCTCGACACGCCCCTGTGAACGTTGGCCGTCCCTGCGACGGAAAGCAGTTGAGGACATCCAAAATCAGCTTTTGATTATACTGATTTGGACGACCCTGAGAGAAGGACGCTCATCTTCTGATTTGTGTCAAAAGATGTCCTTCTCTTTTGAAAATAAGCCTGTTTGTAGCCTAGCAAGGTCAAAATAAGAAAAAAAGAATTTCCAAATCTAATACAGGGAAGCTACAATACTGCAGGAGAGACAAATAAACGTAATAAACCCACTACATAAAACCTGTCTTTAACTCAGTAGAAGGAGAACCTAGACCCTCCTTAGAAACTAAGAAACTTTCTAAATGTAGTGGGTCCAAAAATATATAAGAATTGCCTCCAGACATTACCAAGCATTTACAGGGAAACTTTAGGGGAAAAGACCCCCTAAAGCTAAAACTCTATCCCCCCATTTATTAATCCATGCTAGTGGCTGCCATGCGCTAATGCCGACACAGCCCATTCACTGCTGCGTGGCGTAGTAAACAGGGAGGTAGGTGTCAGCTTCAGGAAGGCTTTACACATCAACTGAGTGGGCCTGGCAACATAGGGAAAACAAGAACACAGTTTGGCTACAAAATGGTACAGCTTTTTTTTTTTTTTTTTAAATATGCCTTTTTAATTTCTTCTCCATTGAGTCCAAAACGACTAACAAAGCTGCTCTGTTAGTTATATTATCTTGCTAAGATTCTAAAAACTTCATCAAATCAAGACTATCTGGTTACCCAACTGAATATTCCTAGACAAATAATCTCAAAAACATCCAAACTAAGTTGCAAATCTTTCAAGAACATTTTAAACAGTTCCATAGCAGATAAATAATGGGTTATTGGGAAGTTCAACAATCTCAAATTAGAAGCAGAAGAGGCATTCTCTAGTGCCTGTAGCTGCAGATGTAAAAGCAAATTATCCTTGGCAGAAGCAATAGCGAATTGTCCATGAGCAAGTTGAGACTCCACCTTCTCCAAATTTTTCTCAACAACCTGAAGTTGCCCTTTCCTTTCTGAGCACACTACCAGAACCTTCATCCATGCTCTTATCACCTCTCGCTTAGACTATTGCAACTTACTTCTCACAGGTCTCCCACTTAGCCATCTCTCTCCTCTTCAATCTGTTTAAAATTCTGCTGCACGACTAATATTCCACCAGGGTCGTTATGCTCATATTAGCCCTCTCCTATCCGTTTCCCCATACAGTTCAAACTCCTCTTATTGACCTATAAGTGCATTCACTCTGCAGCTCCTCAGTACCTCTCCACTCTCATCTCTCCCTACATTCCTCCCTGGGAACTCCGTTCACTGGGTAAATCTCTCTTATCTGCACCCTTCTCCTCCACTGCTAACTCCAGACTCCGTTCCTTTTATCTTGCTGCACCATATGCCTGGAATAGACTTCCTGAGCCAGTACGTCAAGCTCCATCTGACAGTCTTCAAATCTAAGCTAAAAGCCCACCTTTTTGATGCTGCTTTTAACTCCTAACCCTTGTTCACTTGTTCAGAACCCTTATTTTATCATCCTCACTTTAATATTCCCTTACCTTTTGTTTGTCCTGTTTGTCTGTCCTAATTAGATTGTAAGCTTTGTCGAGCAGGGATTGCATCTTCATGTTCAAGTGTACAGCGCTGCGTACGTCTAGTAGCGCTATAGAAATGATAAGTAGTAGTAGTAGTAGATTCATGATCCATCAACTTAAGTGAGGTTTCTTCAGTATACTTACTGTACAAAGAAAGATTCTCTTGTAAGCTTTTGTCCACAGAAAGAATAGCTTCAAAAATGTCTTTTAAAGAGACATCTTGCTTACCAGCCATAGAAACTGAAAACTCCTTCAAAGATTTATAAGAGCTCACTACTGGAGCAGGTACCGGACATTGCACAAAAGTTAAGGATTTGGAGAGAGAAGGGGACTCTGGGAGCTCAACATCCCTGGAGACTGCCATCAATCGTTCTGGAGTGGTGTCCACCGACTCTTGTTGAACAACAGGTTGCAGGAGTGGGGTTCTATCCCCAAGGAAAAGGAAACTTCTGGGAATGCAATGGAAGAGTAATCATTGGCATTGACAGATGAAAATCCATGGGCTTCTTCACAACGACAGGGGCCGGAACTTTCTTAACACATCCTTTACGTTTCCCCATAGAAGCGGAGCAGAGTGACATACTCCACACTCTCAATCACTCTGGAGGGGCTCCAAAGAGGCAGGACCTGCCCCTCTGGCCATGCACCCGTGATTGCATCCCACAGAAGGGACACACTTATGAAGATGAAAAAGACTTGCACAGCTGACTACAACGAGTTAGGCATCTAGACTTCTGCCTGCAGGGAACCTCACAAGGCACTGGAATGAGTCCCACTTGGATAAATGGATTTTATAAAATTATGCGGGGGTATACACGTGTCCAAAGTAGCCACATCTCAGGATTGCACCTACCTTTACACAATTGTAGGTGTTCCCAGATTATAGTTTGGATGGAACTCAGGCAGGATTGTGATATACACATTTGTCACTTATAGAGGACAGTTCTACAATAGGGTGCCTGGTAGGTGTCTATTCTACAAAGGAATGTAGGTACCTACTTTCCTTTATAGGATACAAACCTAATCAGGTACATATGCTTAAAAGTTAGGCATGAGCACTTAGGACTAGATTCAATAAGTGGTGCTCAATAAAATTGCACGCTGAGCACTATTTTATAAATGCTGCACCAAGGTATCATTTATAGAATAGCGTGTAGCACCAGAATCCGTGCCCAGAGGATTTACACCAACTGAAACCTGGTGTAAATCCTTGCATGTAAGTATTTGCATATCCCCCAAATTCTATATTACTGTATACATCTTTAGTGAATGCCCCTGACCCACCCCCTTTTCAGTTACATGTTAAAAGATTTGCATGTGGATCTTTATAGAATATCACTTAGCAAGATGTGCATGCAAATCCTGATTGAAACCAATTAACTGCAGTAATTGGTTGTTAGCACCCAATTATTTTTAGTTGCCAGCTTGTTACTCAATTAAATTGCACATGCAAATTGGGCACACGCCTAAATTTGCATGTGAAATTTTGGCTGCCATATATGGAATCTGGAGGTTAATGCCAGTTCTAGAACTAGAGTCAGTTTTAGTGCCTAATTGCCATATAATATTCCACAAGTTACGCACACTATGTATGAGTCCCATATATAATGTGCTTAGGAACTGATTCCTTCTCTGTGGGTGTTGACCACCCCCAGTATTGAACAAGTTCCTTCACTGTGTCCAGGGAGGGGTAAAGCGAAGATACTTACCTGTAGCAGGTACTCTCTAAGGACAGCAGGCCATATATTCTCACATGTGGGTGACGTTTCCTTTGTCGCCCGGTTTGGGGCTTTAAAAAAGCTTTGTACAACTTTAAGAGTGTGCATAGCACTCACACTGCGCATGCGCAAGTGTCTTCCCACCTGCCACGAGAGTGTGGGACCACCAGTACAATGAAATAGCAGAGGGAAGGAGGGAGGGTATGTGAGAATATATGGCCTGCTGTCCTCGGAAAATACCCGCTACAGGTAAGTACCTTCGCTTTCTCCAAGGACAAGCAGACCAATAATTCTCATATGTGGGAATCCCTAGCTACCAGGCTCACCGAAAACAACAGCATTAATCAACTGAACCTTGCAACAGCGAGGTCAAAATACAGATTAACCTGAAACTATATACAAACTGGGTGAGTGTGCAGCCTGGAACAGAACAAAATGGGCCTAGGAGAGTGGAGTTGGATTCTAGACCCCAAACAAATTCTGAAATACTGTCTGTCGAAACCAACTGTTGCATTGGATATCCTGCTCAAGGCAGTAGTGAGATGTGAATGTGTGGACTGAAGACCACGTTGCAAATTTCTTCAATGGAGGCTGACCCCAAGTGGGCTACTGATGCCACCATTGCTCTGACTTTGTGAGCCTTGACATGACTTTCAAGAGTCAGCCCAGCTTGGGCATAAGAGAAGTGGATGCAGTCTGCCCGCCAATTAGAAATGATGCATTTCCCGTTGGCGACCCCATCCTGTTGGGATCAAAAGAAACAAAAAGCTGAGTGGACTGTCTGTGGGGCTTAGTCCACTCCAAGTAAAAGGCCAATGCTCGCTTGCTGTCCAAGGTTTGCTGTGCGCTCTCGCCAGAATGGGCATGAGGTCTGGAAAAGAATGTTGGCAAGACAATCAACTGGTTCAGATGAAACTCCAACACAAGCCACAAAAAAGGAGGTAAAAACCCTCACGATACCGTGAGATATAGAATAAAAAAGTGAGGAAACCTCACTTTTTTATTCTATATGAAACTCCAACACAACCTTAGGCAGAAATTTAGGACGTGTGCAGAGAACTACTGTGTTGTGATGAAACATACTGTAAGGTGGATCCACTGAAACCACTGTATACCTCAGGATCACATTGCCCACCTTCTGCTTTCATCACCTCACCATCCCTTTTGGTTTCTCCCTTCTTCTCAGCTCTCAAGCTTCAACATTTTCTTCCTTTCATGCAACCATCTGCATTCTTACTGAGTGCATCTTATCTTCGTCACTATTATTTTAAAGGGAAAGGGAAATGGGACTTGATATACCGCCTTTCTAAGGTTTTTGCAACTACATTAGCGGTTTACATATATTCAGGTACTTATTTTGTACCGGGGCAATGGAGGGTTAAGTGACTTGCCCAGAGTCACAAGGAGCTGCAGTGGGAATTGAACTCAGTTCCCCAGGATCAAAGTTCACTGCACTAACCACTAGGCTACTCATGCCTCTCCTACTCTTCTCCATACTCTCTTGCTCTTTATCCTGCTCTCTGCTGGGGATATCAATCCCAATCCTGGTCCTCCAAATCAGCTCTAACCCTACTCGTGCAGGTCACACAGCAATGTCTCCAATCTAATTTCTGTTCCTCTCCTCTCCCCTTCTTCTCTGCCTTTCTCATGCGCCCTCTGGAATGCCCGCTCTGTCTCCAACATGCTTTCCTACATCTACAACCTCTTTATCTCTCATCATCTGCTTACACTGAGACTTGCCTTTGCCCTAAGGACTCTGCTTTGGCTGCTACCCTGTGTCATGGAGGTTATCTTTGCTCCCATACACCTTGCCCGGTTGGCCGTAGAGATGGTGTCAGGCTACTACTTTCACCCTCTTGTAGATTTCAACCTCTTCTTCCACCTCAGTCTCACTGCTTTTCTTCCTTTGATGTCCACGCCATCCGTCTAATCACTCCTCTACCTCTCCGAGTAGCAGTCATTTATTGACCTCCCTGACAAGTCTCTTTCTTCCTTTCTCACTGACTTTGACTCATGGCTTTCCTTCTTTCTCAAACCCTCATTTCTTGAGAATTTTAACATTCTTGCTAATGATCCCTCTGACTCTTATGCCTCTCAGTTTCTTGCTTTAACATTCTCCTTCAATCTTCAGCTGTGCTCCACTATCCCTACTCATCAGAATGGCTACTGTCTTGATCTTGTCTTCTTTTCCAACCGCTCACTCTCCAGTTTCTGCATCTCTGTTTTTTCCCCTTTTTGACAATCATCTGATAACTTTCACATTTATACACCCCCCCCCCCCAGGTCCCATCCAATCTCTACAATACATTTAAGAATCTTCAGGCTATTGACTCTTGCACTCTCTCCACTAGTGTTTCATCTCTGTTTCATAGTGTTTCTCAACCACTATATTGTCCAAGTCTGTCAATGAGGATGTCTCTTTCTATAATACTATTCTCTCCTCTGCTCTGGATACTCTCGCTCCTCCCAGTCCCCATTCCGTAAGGCGTACCAAACTTCAGCATTGGCCGACCTCTATAATCCGCTACCAACGTTCCTGTGCCTGATCTGCTGAACACCTTTGGCTGAAATCACGTGCCCATGCTGACTTCATACATTTCAAATTCTTGCTGACCTCCTTCCAGTCTGCTCTTTCACTTGCCAAACAGGGCTACTACATCTATTTGACAAACTCTCTTGGCTCAAATCCTCGACGTCTCTTTGCCACACTGAAATCTCTCCTCAAAGTGCCTTTACATCCAACCTCCTCTTCACTTTCTCCCCAGATTATGTAAAGTTTAAAAAATGTCCTGAAAGGGAAAATAAGACAAAGAGAGAAACAAAATGACGTGGGAAGGCACAAAAGATAAGTTCTAAAAAATTCTCACAAACTGAGCTGTGAGGAGTACCAAAAATGCCATCCTTTCCTCACAGCAGAAAAAAGAGAACTGGTGGTCCCGCACTCTCACAGCAGACAGGAAGGCACTCTCGCGTGCGTGGTGGGAGCGCTGTGCGCAATCTTAAAGCTATACAAACCTTTTTTCAAGCTCCGAAATGGGTGACACGGGACACATCACCCACATGTGAGAATTATTGGCCTGCTTGTCCTTGGAGAAATATTTGTACTGTTTGGCATCCCCCCCTCCCCCCCCCCAATCATTTTGAAATGTTGGTGCTCAGAACTGACATGACAGTAGATTTGAACAGTCTGTCCTCCATGGTTCCTGTAGGGTGTAAAAACAACTTATTTAAGGCTGTTTTACATATTTGAAAGGAAAAACAGGTTTGCTTTTACCCACAAAAAGTGTTATTCACCTGTTAATGATTTGCTCCCATTATTGCCTCTTTTTTGTGGAATAGCCTTTAGGTAGGGCTTCATACATGTGTGGATAATTCATCCTGTTTTTCTGTGGAGAAGACTAAGGCCTAGATGCACAAAACCTAATAAGGCAGCAACATGGTTTTTAAACTGGTTATAGCAGGTTTAGTGAGCAGGGAGTTCAGCGAGATATGCACAAAGGGGTTCTGCGGGCTGTTTTCCTCTCACAGTACCAGCTAATGATAATTGCATGCTAAGATACTAAAATGAGCTACTTACCATTCAAATGTGCATTCATTGCAATGCATAGCCATTTTCTGAGCGATGCACAGAAAGGACTGCCTCCCCTAACAAGAAATTTGTAACGGATGGTCAGGAGCTGTCGGTACTGCTGAGGAGAGCTGAGCTGCGGATCGCAACAGAGGAGGGGAAATATATAAAGGTCACCTTGATGCGATCTGAGTTGGGCACTATTTTAGAAGGCTTTCACAAATTTCAAGGCTAACAGCATGCAGACTGGTAAACTGTGATAATAACTGCAGCTTGGGTGGAGATTGCTTCTGAGCCTTACAAAAACTCCGGTTATTTTTTTCCCCCTGGCAGTTCTGTATACCAGTGAACTGAGCTGCTTTACCATAGGAAAGGGAGTCCCATGGAGCAGACACGAGAAACAGGAAAAAGAAAAGAGGGAAAACTTTGCACCGAGCCAAGATTTTCAAACACATCTATGATATGGAGAAGAACTGAGCCGCAAAGTTTGCGATCCACGCTCAGGGAAAACTTGGCACCAGCAAACACAAGCAGAGGCGCTCCGGTGCAGAATAAACATTAATGTTGTGATTGCTTCACTAAAGAGGCAGCAAAGGAATAGCAGAGAGCTCGGGTCCAAACACAACATCCCCAGGCAGCATTCCCAACAGACAGGAGAGCACCTACCTGCCCTCCCCAGCTCTCCTAAGTTGATCCCTGGGCAGAGACTCACCCTAATCTCCTCAAAGTTACCACTGTGGAATTCACCTTATATTCCTTCCTGAGCAGCCCGTGGAACTGTGTCCTGTGCCACTTCCAACTGCCGCCTCCTCCTTCTCCTGCCCTGCATGGCAGCTGCTGCTGCTCAATGTTATTATAATTTATTATTCATTATTAGCACAGGGTGAGAAAGGGAAATGCCAATGTCACAAATGTGCCTGGTTTTTTTTTTTCAAGGAGAAAACAAAAAAAGGCCAGAAAAAAACTGCTTTCTTACACGCAGCCTATATGCGTGTATGAAAACTGTCTTTAGCATATGCAGAGCAGCCATGCTTAGCGATTGGGTTCACCCCCTAACGCATGCAATTGAGCCGATTGCAAAAGCAGCAACCAGCTCATTTTCATGCGATTCGATTTGTAGATCCCTCTGTATTTCCAAATCGGTAATTTTTACCGAGGTGGAAATACAGAGCGATTCTTTACCTTTGTGCATCTGGGTGTAAGTTACTTACCTCTAATGGGCGCTCCGTGTAAATAACAGAACATCAGTTAGATGTACCCTCCTGCCTCTCCTTTTGGAGTTAGCTTTGGTTTTAAGCAGTAGCAGGCTGGGAACTCCCATGCATGTCAATAACATTTTTCTACATTTCTGTACACCTTCTGAAGAAATGTTCCGCTTGTGTGGCTGGACATCCTACTGTTCATGAAGAAAAGCCATTACAGGTAAGCAACTAGCTTTACATATTAAACCATACAAATCGATGCAAACATACAGAATTGTTGCAGTATTTAGAAATCTTTGCCACAGAACTGACATATATTTGTTATTTGTTACACATTTTACCCTGAGTCACAGCACAAATCTGGGGACCAAGACAATATCGTATAAAGGAATCACACCCCCTCCCCAATTCTATAAATGGTGCCCAGATTTAGGCATGAAATTGGGTGTGCAGTTAGAAAATAGGGTTGTTTGCACATATAAACTAAGTGGCTTAATTGGCAATAACTATCAATAATTTGCCTTGTGCTAATTGGCATAAATTAGCAGCTACGCTACATCCTATTCTATAAACTGTACAAAACTCTGAAGGGGGTGTGGCCAGGGGAGGGGCATGGGTGGATCAGGGCCCTGCCCAGCATTTAGGCACAATTTAATAGAATGCTCACATTTACATGCCTAAATGGCAGTAGTTAGATGGTGCATGAAAATGCAGACTATCATTTCCCCCTCTTCACAGCACATCTGGCTCCCAGCTCCCTGCCTGAACGGTCAACCCATCCCTTTCAAGAACTCGGTTAAGGTCCTTGGTGTGACATTCTACTCCTTTCTTACATTTAAGTCTCTTACAGATTCAGTCATCTGCTCCTTCTTCTTCCCAATTCATTGTGTTCAGTCTGTTCACTCACTCTTCCCTGCGTCCTTATTACACCTTCTTCTTCTTGCTCTCGTTTTCTCACACCTCGACTATTGCAATTCTCTCTTCACTGGTCTTCCCCTTCATAGCATCAAATACCTACAGTTAGTTCAGTCCACTGCAGTCAGTCTCCTACACAATACTCACTGGCTCAACCATGTCACCCCTCTCCTTCAGAAAGAACACTGGCTTCCTAGCTCTGCCCACATTAAATTTGAAATACTTCCAGTGGTCTATAAATCCAGGTTTCCTGCTGCCCCCTCTTAACAATCTCCTCATCCCTTACTCCCCCCCCCCCCCCACTGCATCTGCTCCGTTGACAACAACCGCCGCACTCTTTCCCCACGCTCACTCCTTCGTCTCAACAGTACCTGTGAACCTGCATTTAGCTACCTTGGCCCCAGACTCTGGAACGACATGCCACGTCACATTTGAAACCAATCCATGAGCTCAACTTTCAGGCACACCCTGAAGACACACCTCTTTGCTACCTCCTCCTCCCCCCCCCCCCCCCCATCATAGTTCCTTTTTCTTTCTTATCTCTTTCATTAGCTTATACTCCCCACTACCTCTTTACTCACCCTTGTGTTTCTCTGTCTTTATGTTTCTTTGTGTTCCGGGTAACCAATGTAATACCTATGTGAAGGCCCTCAGTGGTATATCAAGTTTGTCGAAATAAATAAATAAATATTCCATACAGGTGATTTCTGCATAGAATTGCTATTATAGAATTTATGCTTAATGCCTTACTACTACTACTATTTAACATTTCTAAAGCACTACCAGGGTTACGCAATGCTGTACAATCTAACAAAGAAGGACAGTCCCTGCTCAAAGGAGCTTACAATCTAAAGGACAAAAAAGTGCAGTCAATCAAATTGGGGACAGTCTAGATTTCCTGGATAGAGGTACAATGGTTAGGTGCCGAAAGCGACATTGAAGAGGTGGGCTTTGAGCAAGGATTTGAAGATGGGCAGGGAGGGGGGCTTGGCGTATGGGCTCAGGGAGTTTATTCCAAGCATAGGGTGAGGCGAGGCAGAAAGGGCTGAGCCTGGAGTTGGCGGTGGTGGAGAAGGGTACTGAGAGGAGGGATTTGTCCTGTGAGCGGAGGTTACGGGTAGGAGCGTAAGGGGAGATGAGGGTAGAGAGGTAATGAGGGGCTGCAGATTGAGTGCATTTTTAGGTTAGTAGGAGAAGCTTGAACTGTATGCGGTACCTGATCGGAAGCCAGTGAAGTGACTTGAGGAGAGGGGTGATATGAGCATATCGGTCTAGGCGGAAGATATGACGGGCAGCAGAGTTCTGAACGGATTGAAGGGGGGATAGATGGTTAAGTGGGAGGCCAGTGAGGAGTAGGTTGCAGTAGTCAAGGTGAGAGGTGATAAGAGAGTGGATGAGAGTTCGGGTGGTGTGCTCGGAGAGGAAGGGGCGAATTTTGCTGATGTTATTTACTGAACCTACTCCATAGTGCTCTCCTTCATACTGTACTTCCCCTCTATTATACTGTATAAGAGTGAGGATCAGCCATCCACCCCACATCATCTCTTCAACCCATTTTTATTTCTTTCATTAAAAATAAAGTCAGCACATCTGTGCAGCACATGACAAGAATTTTCTTTCCTTGTATTTTTCTGTGAAAATGTAAAGCCTGAAAAAGTTTGGGCTCTAGATAAAGTCATCCTTGGTCTGATTCTTTGAACTCAGTTTACTTGCCTGATGGCAATGCTAAGGGCAGTGCTGGCTTTGGGTGATGGACAAAAGATGCTGTTCCTGCTCTGAAGAGATGTCAGAGACTGTCCCAGGTGTCAGTCACAACTCTATTTAGTGCAGCTGTTACCCCAATAACACACCACTGACAATAGCCCAGGCCCTCTGGCATCCCAAGCAATCATTTATCTAATTAAGATATTAAAAAATATGGAAAGACTTTAAGAGACATATTAAAGTGCAATTAGCAGTGTGTACCACTTCAGCATGAGTGATATTATTATTATTTTTTTTTTAATTTTAAATGGGTTGATTGTGCAGCATTACCAACCGCCTTACGGACGTAATAAACCTGCCATTCCAGTTCTTCTCCATATTAGAAAAATTTCATTCCTTTTTACAACCCCTAAGTGAATATTAAAATTGATTATTAACCTCAGAATATTTGAACAGCCCAGACAACCTCTATAAGATAAAAGGGTTAATGGAAATTTTTACAAAGCAGAAAAACTTGGTTGTGTATAAAAGGCCAGCTTTCGTGAACTGGAAGTACATAAAATCGTCTGTCCCTCAGTATAAGGGACTGGTGCCGGCAAGTGAGGTGGGGCAAGATAAGAGATCTGTCCTTCTGTATAAAGAGCTGTGTCTGTGATTGGGGTGGGACACACTGAGAGATCTTTAATTGTTTTGGAATAAAGGTCTGGTGTCCATGGTCAGGGCGGGATAGAGATGAGAGGTCTACAGCTGGTGCCTACGATCAGGGGAGACAGGGTGAGATGTCTATGCTTTATATGTCTCAGTATAAAGGAGTGGTATCTGGGATCAGGATGAAAGGTCTGTGAGCTTCAGGATAAAGGGCTGATGTCTGTAGGTGGATGGGATGGAATAAAGGACTCGTGTCTGTGATTGGGTGGGACATGATAAGAGTTCTATGTGTGTCTTGGGATGAAAGGTTTGTGTGTGATTACAGTGGGATGAGTGAGAAATATGTCTTGGTATAAAGGGTTGATGTTGAGTGTGATGCAGTAAGAGGTCTGTGTGTGTCTTGCTATGAAGAACTAGCATCTGTGAGGATCATGCCTCGCCTTGGTTCCCTTAGCATGCAGCTTTTGCATTGAGATAGCAAAACTGTAAATGTTACCAGAATGAAAAAGCTATCCTTTCTGTTAACTGGTGATATTCAGCGAACAGCACTGCCATCTGCTGTACATACTGTGAACTACACCACTACAAAATGCCAACATATAGGGCATGATATTCAAGGGATTTAGGCTCCTAAATTTGAGGTCCTTTTACTTAACTGTAGTCTTTCCTGCATGCTATGGCCATTTTTAACACAACTGTAAAAATGTCTTTTTTTTCTATTTTTTTTTTATTAATGGCCCTGCGCTCACACTGCTATTAGCACGTGGCCATTTTGAAAAATTACACATGTGTACTCACTGCCACCCATTCTGTAAACAGTAAGGGCTCATGTGGTATCCATGCCCATAATAATAATAATAATAATAATAATAAACAACATTTATAACCCGCATATCTAAAACATTCTATGCAGGGAACAACAAAAAATTACAGAAGTGAAATACAAACATACAAGTCACACTACAATAGTTCAGTATCATCTATTTAAACATAAAAACAAAATCAACAGTCGACTTAGCCATATGCCTGAGCAAACAAATAGGTCTTTAAGTCTTTCTTAAACTGACCAATGGAGTGCAGGGAGCGAAGCTCTATGGGAAGAGCATTCCATAGTTTAGGACCATAGACATAAAAAAAATAGAGAACCTACACAAAAACTGAGCATGCATTGGGTTCCAGCTCAGGAATGCTGCTGCTAACTGCTAAGCAAGGCTCAGGAGACTCCTGAGGGCCTCTGGATATCTTCAGCTGACAGGGCTCGGGGATTCCCACCAGCTACAGCACAGACGCACCACTGCTGGTGGGCCTGAGACCAAAGTGTAGGGCCTCAATTCACTGAAGTTCACCCATGGCTATACCCTTGGTCACAGGTCCATGGTTGTTAATAGCCGGTAAATTTATGTGCTGCCTATTTTGGTCTGTGCATAAAGTCCTTAATTAACTTCATGCGGTCTGTGAATTTACTAGCAGATAGCATCTTCAGTCACATTTCTTTTCCAGATCCATCCAACAGAGGTAGGAGTTGCTGGAACTGTGCGTTGTTTCCGAGAGGTGTAGGCCCCTCATCGAGGCAAAGTACTATGAGTAGAAAGAGATGTGGGTCAGGAGTACAGGGAAAGTCTGGGCAGGGACAGGTGAGAAGGGAGCGAATGTCTGCCTGCAACCCGCTCAGTTTATCCTTAGTGGGTATCTCCTCACTCTATTGAGTCTCTGAGGAATCCTGATCTCCTTCCTTTCCATTCAACTAACCTAAAAGACAGTTTTATTGATAATCAGTAAAATAAGCTGGGTTTTCAGAAAAGGCAGAAATGTAAGGATACCTACTAATTTCTTTTCCTTGAATCTTGCTAGATCTGCTGGCAAGATGATGTAAACCGTGCATGGTTCCTTATCTAGCAGGATGATAAGGAGCTATCCTTAAAACTCTGATTATGATGGACAGATAAAGCCCTCAGATAAGTAAAACATTAAAGAGCCCCATTTACTAAAGTGCAATAAGCACTTAACACACAGAACCAAATTCTATAAATAGTGTCGAAAAAAGTGCTGTTCTATAAATGGTACTGAAATTTAGGTGCTGTTTATAGAATATGCTTATCGCCGGGATCAACGCCTAACTTTAGACATGAGGATTTACACCAGGTAAACCCTGTAAATCATCGTGTCTAAAATAGGCACAGATCCCTCTTAATCTATAACAGCGCACAGAATTTATAGGAACACCCTGATCCACCCATAACCTTCCCATGGTCACACACCCTTTTTGGAGCCACATGTAAAATTTCCGCGTGGATCCCTGCAACTAAAAATGCGTGCATAAATTTCAACTAATGCCAATTAGTTCTGATAATTATTAGCACCCAATTATCAATGCTAATTGGCTCATTATTCAATTCAATTATCCTCAAATTGGGTGTGCGCACAAATTTGCATATGCAGTTTTAAGCACCATTTAAAGAATTTTGTGGTTAATGTCCAGAAACAGGGTACTGTGTGATCACGTTAATGGGTTTTGTAGCAGTTTGCCTGTTACTGTGCATTAAGCTGTGCATTACTGAATTTTTCAAAATGTTTTGGTGTGGAAGTGTTAGCTAGCTAGTGCATTACACACAGGGGCCCTTTTACAAAGGCTCACAAGGGCCTGCGCATGGCCAGCACATGACAAATCGGCATCATTGGTGCCTCGGGTGGTAATTCCAAACTTGGTACATGCTGAAAACACTATTTATTTATTTGTTACATCTGTACCCCACATTTTCCCACCTATTTGCAGGCTCAATGTGGCTTACATAGTACTGGAGAGGCGTTTGCCAAGTTGGTTGATAACAGATACAAAGTTATATTGTGGTCAGATGAGGTAGGTGTGGATCAGGCATCAAGGAGTCGAAGGTATGATGATTATAAATTGTCCAGTACGATCATTAGTTATGCTGGGTGCTGGGATTAATGTTGGATCGGTGGGATAGGCCTTTTTGAAGAGATGAGTTTTAAGTGCTTTCTTGAAGTTTAAGCGGTCATGGATTGTACTCACAGCATTTGGGAGTCCGTTCCATAGTTGTGCGCTTATGTAGGAGAAGCTGGATGCGTAAGTTGTTTTGTATTTTAGTCCTTTACAATTTGGATAATGTAGGTTTAGGTATGATCGTGATGATCTGTATCTGTTTCTGATTGGTAGATCTATTAGGTCTGTCATGTATCCTGGTACTACTCCATAGATGATTTTGAGTACCAAGGTGCAGATTTTGAAGATGGTCCATTCTTTGATTGGGAGCCAGTGCAACTTTTCATGTAGGGGTTTAGCACTT
The DNA here is from genome assembly GCF_901765095.1 of Microcaecilia unicolor. NCBI lineage: Eukaryota > Metazoa > Chordata > Amphibia > Gymnophiona > Siphonopidae > Microcaecilia > Microcaecilia unicolor. The sequence goes on along the minus strand of NC_044043.1, from coordinate 64,473,663 downwards.
TCGAATCGTGTTTTACCATATATCAGTCTGGCTGCTGTATTTTGGGCGGTTTGGAGTTTTTTTGTGAGTTGTACTTTACATCCCGCAAGTAGATTCCGTTACAATAATCTGCATGGCTTAGGACCATTGATTGTATTAGGTTTCGAAAAGTTTCCCTCAGGAAGAAAGGTTTTATTCATTTGAGTTTCCACATTGCCCTGAAAATGATGGATACAAATCAAGGTAAGGTATACACAAAAAGTAGCACATATGAGTTTATCTTGTTGGGCAGACTGGATGGACTGTGCAGGTCTTTTTCTGCCGTCATCTACTATGTTACTATTGCATAGAACATTTTCTTTATTACGGTGTTTACTTGGTTCTCGAGTGTGAGGTTACGATCGAATGTGACGCCAAGTATTTTTAAGCTACTGTGGGGCATCTACCCGGCGGCAAAAGGCAGTTAGTTGGCGTATGCTGCATGCTTACCACCTGGGCAGCGTGTGAGTCTTTACCGCTAAGTCAATGGGTGGCGGTAAGGTCTTAGGCCAAAAATGGACACGCGCTGGTTTTCATTTTGCCACACATCCATTTCCAAGCCCATTAAGATAATCCATTTTTTTTCCAGACACGGTACAATAAGGGTCCAGCACATGCCAAAAACACACGCCAACACTGCCTCAGGCCAGTTTTTGGCGCACCTTTGTAAAAGGGCCCCTTAAGGCCTTGTTTACTAATGTGTGCTAGCATTTTTAACGCACTCTAAAAGTGAGTGCCAAATGCTAGAAACTCCCACATATTCCTATGGGCGTCTCTAGCATTAGCCTGCGCTAAAAATGGTCGCATGCCTCTAACGTAGCTTAATAAACAGGGCCCACAATGCGCGCTTACTGGCTAAGCAGAGTTAACACACGAGCACTCAGCGGCTCCTATAGAAGAGGCGGTGACTTGTCCTCCATTAACTCCCAGCAGGTATTGTGCGTTAATGGGTACATTAACATATGACCTGCAATAAAAAATACTGGGAAAGCCCCTTCTTGATGCAGCATTAGTTATGGACTTGCCACACATTAAAATCCTGCGTTTTGATGTGTTCAGCCCCAAACTTAATGCACTTTAGTGACAGTTTTGGGAAAAATAAACATTCACGTTTCCAAAATGACTAACATAAACATTTATGTTTCAGCACATAAACTGTTATGTTGTTATTCCGTAACATAAAAATGTATGTGCTGGCACATAATCGTTTAATGTGCCCATGTTGCCCCATCTGTAGGCATTTATGATTGTAAAGCGGGTGCTCCTGCTGCACAAAATTAGCACATAAATGTCCATTTCAATATGTATTTTAGAATAGGCTCTATGCCAGCAGATGGTGTTCTACAATACCAGTGGTACTTGAGCTGGACATCTGAATTCTGATTTATACATATGGTCCTTTCTAAAATCCACCTCTAAACTCTTACATAGAAATGGGAATAAGGGCAACATCTGAAAAGCTATGTTTATTAAAAGAATTTTATATACCGCCTTACTTTACCAGATCTAGGTGGTTAACAATTTTAAAATAACAAATGACAAAAATCATCAAAAGAAAAGAATGCTATAGTTTGACAGGACAGACCTACCCATGCTCTCAAGGCAATCAAACACACCATGGTAGTTGAACTTTCTCCAATTGCAGTTATCTCAGTAAGTCCTTCCAGCCCTTTCCTCGGATAAATTACATGCTTGACAAAAGAAATTAGTTTTAAGCAGAATTTTCAATCTTTTTAAACTGACCTCCACTCTCCATTCTTTTGGTAATCTATTCAAAAATGTGGAGCCAGACAATAAAAGGCTCCGTGTCTTCTTCTTTCCCATCTAACTCTATTTGAGCTAGGAACCACAATTCTAAAACCTTGTACTGATCACAGTACCCTTCCTGGTGAATAGGTTATTATTAAAGTATTTAAATATGGTGGCTGCATTTCATAAAAGGCCTTATGAGCCCAGACCAGAACCTTAAAATAGATTCTATATTTAATAGGCAACCAATGGTAACTCCAGACCGCCCAAAACACTGCAGGTAGGCTTATATTTGGCAAAACGTGATTTGAAAGCGCAAAACCCCTCTGTGAAAAACTACACTGGCTCCCAATCAAAGAACGCATTGCCTTCAAAATCTGCGCCATGGTTCACAAAAATCATCTATGGAGAAGCCCCTAGTTACATGACAGACTTGGCCGACTTACCAACTAGAAATATATCCAAATCAACATGAACTTATCTGAATCTGCATTACCCAAGCTGCAAAGGACTTAAATACATATCAACTTACACATCTAGTTTTTCCTACATAAGCACACAACTGTGAAACGCATTACCCAAAGCCTTGAAAACGACGTATGACCACCTAAACGTCCGGAAATCACTAAAAACTAACCTATTCAAGAAGGCATACCCTACTGATCCAACCTAAATGCCTAACCGCAGCAACACGGTCAAACTAAAGCACGTAATGGTCATAACACAACTCTTCTGTTCTACGATTCCATAATGTGGCTGTGCCACATGAACTTTATCTTACCACGACATCACCTTGTATTTGTTCACACCGGAGCCTGCAAAGGCCTCTCCGGTACTATGTAACATAGTAACATAGTAGATAACGGCAGAAAAAGACCTGCACAGTCCACCCAGTCTGCCCAACAAGTAAGCCACATTGAGCCTACAAATAGGTGAGAAAATGTGGGATACAAATGTAACAAATAAATAAATAAATACAAACAGCAGGGTGACATGATCAAATTTATGTCTATTACCCACAGGCTTTTTAAATTATAACCTGGAAGGCCTGAATACATGGCAAAAAGTCCTGAATCTATGGGCTGCAATGAAAAAGGCGGACTTGGATTTAATGGTGGTCATGGAGACATAGTACATGAAGAATCATGACTGGGATATATGTTTATGTTTATTCACAGCATTTGATAAATTGCCATAAATTTGGACTAGCCAAGTCTCAGTGATGTACAACAAAAGAAATTAAAACTACAAAAGGCAACAGAAAAGAACTCCAATAAAAATAAGAAAGCATATCAGTCACACAAAAGAAAAAGAGATCTCAAATGTAGTGATTTCTCATATCATTCATCTCCCACCATTAGCTAAGAGATCTTAAGCGTCCTTGAAAATAAACAAGTTTTAAGGCCACTTTACATTTAGTATAAAAGGGTTTGGACTGAAACCCAAGGGGCAACCCATCCTATAAAGATGGAGTCAAGAAGAAAAAACAGTAACTCTTGTAGACTCCCAATGAGCTCTTGACAGGTGAGGGAGAACCAATCGATGATCGTTAAGTGAATGCAATAACCAAGATGTAACATAAGGAATAATATGATTGGAAAGATAGTCCAGAATTCCCTCATGAAACACCCTAAACATTAGAAGCAGAACTTTAGTGTATCCTAAAAGAAACCAGAAGCCAATGTAATTTGCAAACAAAGAGGTAACATGATCACGAGATTTAGCATTGCTTAAGAAACGCGCTGCAGTATTTTGAAGTGATTGTAATCTTTTGATTGCTGATTGAGGTAACCCTACATATACTACATTACAATAATCCAGACATGAAGTGATAAATGCATGATAAAGAGTGTGTAACATATTAGAAGTAAGGTAAGGCTAAACAGCATAGGGTTGATGTAGTACAAAAAAAAGCCAGATCGCAAAACAGAAGAAATCTGTTCAGTAAATGTCAACCATGAGTCAATAATAACCCACAAATACCATAAGGAGTTCACAGGTGGCTAGGGAACATTAAAAAGAATCAGAATAACAGACGGCGGAGGTATGTGATTTGAAATCCAGCATGTAGCAGTTTTCTCAGCATTAAGAACCAAGCCGTTGTCTTTAAGCCACCCAGCTATGGCCTCTAAACAAGTTTGAAGAGGCTGAAGGTTGGGAGCTATGGGGTCAGTATGATACACCAGCAGAATATCATCTGCATAAGGGCTCCCAATGAACTCAAGAAAATGTTTAAAAGTAAAGGAGACAGAATAGACTCCCGGGAAACACCACATATCAAAGGAAACGTTGAAGAGGTAAAACCTGCATGTGTTACTGCAAAAGATCGATATTGGAGAAAAGAAGTAAACCAAACCAGAACCATACTGTATAGACCTATCAAAGACAACCACTGAAGCAAAAGTGAATGATTAATTAGATCAAAAGCTGCTGACAGATCCAACAAAACCAATAAAATAACAGAACCTTTATCTAAATTACTGTGGATTTCACTTAGCAAAGAGGAAATAATAGTTTCCGTGCTATGTCCTATATGAAATCCTGATTGTCTTGTATGTAAAGTCTGTGGAGGCTTAACATGTCCAAGAGGTTGTTGAAAGACCAATTTCTCTAACTTTTGAAAGAAAAGGAACAGTAGAAACCAGGTGATAGCTAGCCAGAAGAGAAGTGTCAGGGCCAAGGGTGCTGCTAGGGCAAGTTCAGAAAAACATGTGAGGAGATATCATTTTTAAATCCCCACAACTGTCAGTACACTGGAAAAAAAAGTCCCACAGCACAAGCCAGATGTTGGATTTTCCCTTTGAAAACTGGCTAGCAAGCCTGTAGGGAATTTGAAATTTTCCCTCAGCAGTTCCTCACTACCAGTTCTTATTATCTCTTCCTACACTCCTTTACAAGAAGGGGGAAGTTATCAACAAGGGCTACCCTTAAGACACGTTATTTTACTGTTAACCCATTATTAGCAATTAGGTCCCAATGGATACAATGGGAAAACAGCACAAATTAGTAGTAAAATAACACATCTTAATGGAAGCCCACATTGATAACTACGCCCCAAAGTTCACTAGTCACTTTGTGCCATTCTCCTCCGCTGCAAGCTCTTGACTCCACATTTTGTATCTAGCCAGTCCATTTCCTAGAGATCTATTGTACGTCTTCTGCGTCTCACTTTCCCATGACACTTGTTTGCTTTCCAAAGGGCAGCTTCTGAGAGGGCACATTGAGGTAACTCTGTAACATGGCACCTAGTTTAAGTCTATTCTAAAGTGCCTAAAGTAGTGTGACAAGGCTAGCATCCAGGGCCCTGCAGAGAGGCAGCTAATCCACAAACTACAATTCCCAGAAGCCCTTGCAAGAAGGAGAGATGAGGGTAGCCCCAAAAGGGTGGAACGGATTTCCAACCCCAGCAGGGAGAGCAATGGCTCAGTGCTAGGTTACAAACACCCACAGAAGGTGAGCTCTCCACAAGGAAACCAACGATAGGCAAAACACACAGTGGATCCAAAAAAAGTCCTCTCACAATGAGTGTCTTCCTGAACAAGGTCTTTATTAACAGTAGCAGAATTGACCCGACACGTGACGTGTTTCGGCCGTACGGCCTGCGTCAGGGGTCTAGCGTATCTGTAGAAAAAAGTGCCTCGTAGGTCAAGTAAAGAAATAGCACTAAAATTGCTAAAAACGATATCATGCACGAGAATGCGCTGTGCAGCTATGTGTACACGATGTGAGAGGACTTTTTTTGGATCCACTGTGTGTTTTGCCTATCAGTGCTAGGTTAGCCAGTTACTCCCATCCCCACTAGAGGGAGAAGGGGAGGTGGAGCTCAGTCCCTTGGCTGCATCGCCAGTATATAATTCCCACCAGCTGTGAGAGAAGGGAGAGATTTCCTGGTGGCTCCCAGCCACCAGGGGGGAGAGGAGACTGATCGAGAGAATCCATGGAGTAGGTTGAGGATGAAAAGGGCCTGCCACTGGAGCTTCTCTGGGGGGGGGGGGGGGGGGGAGAGTAAGCTACCATGGAGTGTGAGAAGGAAAATTCAGGCCTGTCCAGTACATGAAGGCAGTGTGAGAGGCCACAGAGGTTGTGGTGCTGTGAGGTAGGAGGCAAACTGCCAGCCCTGCTCAGTACAGGGTCCTCCTGGGTGCTGAGAAGAGGACAGGTGCATTGAGTATTGGTTTCCTGTGAAGACACTGTTTGTGAAAGTGTTGGAACTATTTAGATGTATAGAAACGCCGGCTGAACTTTGACTGAGCCCTTCTGAGGGAGAGGGGAAGGTAGTGCCAAGGAAGTGGGCCTGAACTGTTAAGGAACTGAATGTTTGCTGGAGTTTTGAACCCGGCCTGAACCATTTTTGTGAACTACTACTACTTATCATTTCTATAGCGCTACTAGACATACGCAGCGCTGTACACTTGAACATGAAGAGACAGTCCCTGCTCAACAGAGCTTACAATCTAATTAGGACAGACAAACAAGAGATAAGGGAACATTAAAGTGAGGATGATAAAATAAGGGTTCTGATTTTGATATTGGGAGTGGAACTGAATTAAGAATAAAACACTTTGGCCCTAAGTCTAAATGGAAGTCTTGTTCTTTACCGGCCACCTGTGAGCCTAACCGGGCTGCCGGCACCAACCCAGAGTGGAGGAAGCCGACCCCTTTACAGTAGGCACCCACATTTCTTTTCAGAATACTAGCACAAGTGACAAAGAATGCACATGCATCTAGGTGTGACCACTTATACAAACCCCAAACTAGTATAAAGATGTATGCATGAATGTGCAGAAATTATAAGGGCACTCCACATTCCATCCATAAGCATGCTCATTGGAAAATTAAGATGCCATCAAAGCATGGTACATACTTTTCCATTAGTTATTTTATAAAAGGTCATTTACGCACATTCTTGTCTCCTCAAACTAGGCAGCTCTTTCTAGAAATGCTTTGTTGTGCCCAGATAATGAGCTGCCAAGGGGGTCAGCCTTCTGAGTGGGAGATTTAGGACCTGCCCATAGCTCCACCCCACTCTGCCCAGCCCGCTCAAAGCTCCGCCCAGCTGCTCATAGCTCCACCCAGAACTCTGCCCAGAACTGCTCACATTTCCACCCAGCCTGCCCAGAACTGCCTGTAACTCCACCCAGAACCACCCCAGCACACCAAGTTTTGCAGCCAGCAGCACCAGAAGTAGCCTCCCTTTCCAGCGACAGCAGGAGACGTCTTCATAAAACATCATCTCCTCCTGCCACGAGGTCAGCAGCAGCAGGAGATGATGTTTAATGAAGGCATTTCCTGCTGTCACTGGAAACAGAGCTGTTCAGCGGGAGATTCCAGCTCCCCGGCAGGAATTAACCCACAAAAGCGGGAGTCTTCTGCTGAAAGCGTGAGACGTAGCAGGTCTGCAGATAGCTCAAGGGCTCTTCTCTCTTCTTGTTCCTGTTTAACTACATATTTTTTACCTCCAGACTTCCAATGTCACCCAGTAATAAGATCCAGATTCACCTTTCCATTTATTAAAACACATTCTCAGTTATGGAATTCAAGAATGTGTGGGATAAACACAGAAGAACACTTTATAGAAAAAGGATGTAATCAAATTAAAGCAAAACTTAAATGACATCATAACTGAAGTGAACTTTGACGGCAGCTTCAGAAGTTGGGAAGTAAGACCAATGCCAGGAAGTCTTTTATGGTCTGGGACCAGTAAATGGCAAAAACAGATCAGGACTGAGGCTGAAGTGGGCTTCAATGGCAACTCCAGTAGTTGGGAAGAAGGAACAGTGCAGTGCAGACTTCTATGGGCTGTACCCCAAAACTGGCACAGAAAGACATAGATTAAGTACACCAGTGTTTAATCATGAAGAAGAGAAATCTGCGCAGAGTGCTAGATTCAACTCCGATAACCTTGTTGGGCAGAGTGGATGGACCATGCAGATCTTTATCTCCTGACAATTAGTACATTACTATGTAATATTCCTACCTATTTCCATAGTGCTATTAGACATATTTGGCACTAAATTCTATAACTTGGTGTCTCCAGTTAGGTGTGCACCAATTCTACCAACCTCTCGCAGTAGCCTTGTGATATACCATCCATTTTAGACACTTAGAGTTCGATATTCAAAGCGATTTAACCAGCAAGAAGAGGCTCCAGGCTGGTTAAATCACTTCTACTGGGCTATCTGCTGATATTCAGTGGCACTTAACCAGTTATTCAACAAGATAAAAGCAGATTACATAAAAACCACAGAAATGAGTGAATAAAAAAGGAGAAGTGGTTTATTAAAACAGTTACCCGACGTGGCCACGTTTCACCTTCAGGCTGTGTCAGGGGTAAAAAAAACTACAAGATAAAAACATATAAATTGAATCTACAGCATCATTATAAATCAAAACTTACAAACAATAACTCAAAAAAGTATTAAATAATTAAAATCATATTAAAACTATAAAATAGTAAAACAATAAAAACAGAGAACTTTAATTTAAAAGAACATTAAATATAACAGCAATCAAAGTTTAAAAAGAATATATACTCACAAACAGGCAACAGGAGACCATAGTGCGATAGTGTATGTGAAGGCAGAACAAATAAGTCAGTGTATTATCCACAGTGACTTGCTATTCAATGAAACATATTGTCTTCAAAATATATTGAACAATGAACAAAAAATGTGCAATCAGCAAACAATAACAGGTAACTGAAATAGGTATCAATTATAACATTGACTAAACATTTGTTTATTTCCTAAAAAGTACCTGGGAAGATCAGGACATATAAATCATCGAGCCTCACAAAGAGACCTGTCTCTCTTTTCTCCCTGGCTAAGACTGAAGGCAAAACCAGTACACTCTAAAGGAAATAAGCTCCTGGGCCAATCACAGCCCAGTCAACAAGATTTAAAAAATATACTGCTTCTTGCTTCCTGCTTGTGTGCTAAAACTGAAGAAAAGGCCGTAACAGCTTTACAGCAAAGCAACACCACCTGCTGACCAAATAGAAGAAATACACTTCAGGACATAATTAAGGGAGGAAAATATCCAATACATTTTACAGGCTTAAAATACTGTTTCTTCACAAATGTCTAAAATATCAAAGGGCCAAAAAGGGTACATGTTTATGGTATGACATAGCAACATAAATGTTAGCCAGTTTAGAAACATACCTCCAGATTCTATATTTGGCACTCAAAACTGCATGCATGCCAAATCTACACATGCAATTTGACTGAGTCAAATACCACCAATAATTGGGTGCTAACAATCTATAGTGGTGTTAATCTGCAACAATTTGGATCTACACGTGCATCTTGCTAAGTGCTATTTTATAAACAGTCACAAGTAAATCTCAGCATGCAACTGAAAAAGGGTTCTGGCCATGCGAGGAGCATGGGCAGCTCAGGGGAGTTCACTAAAGATGTGTTTCAGTATTATAGAATTCAAGCGATCCGCACCTAATTTAGACATGAAGATTTACACCAGGCTTCAGTTGGTGTAAATCCTCACACAAGAAGTTGGATGCGGATCCTGGTGCTATGATCTATTCTATAAACAGCTCTATTAGCACTCATTTATTTCAGCTCCCATTTATAGACTCTGGCCCATAAAGGTTTATTTTTCATGAAGCTGTCACAGTGTTTGGTATTTCATACCAGTTTCACTTTGAGGAATTAAGGGGGTGGGTCAACCTTCTCTAATCCCTCCAGTGGAGCACTGTTCAATAACAGCTGTTTCCTGAAGCCTAGACATCCAGGGTAGCAGATGTAAATTGTGGCATTGATCTTTTCGAATACAGACTTTCATTCCCCTTCTGAAATAAAGAATACATGTTTATTTTTTAGTCCTGCCTGTGCTGCTCAAAAACACCCAGACCACACCCCCTTGCCAGATGCATATTTTAGAGTTTTAAACATTTATATTCTGGCTTTGTAAAATTGGGATTTAGACATTTAGAGGTCCTTTTACTAAGGCATGCTAAATGCCATGCAGCCCACTATATTCCTATGGGCTGCATGGCATTTAGTGCATGTTAGCGTGCCTCAGAAAAGGGACCCCTTAATCGATATAAACATTTAAATACCAGTTTGCGCATGTCTAAAACCCAAGTGGTGCTTCTAAAATAAGCCCTTTTAATTTCTTCCTGGCCACCAAGCTTCTTCATTGCTTTAGTTTCATCCATACTGTATCAGAGATGTTCTGTTAGTTCTTCCAGAGGATGCCATAATTTGTGTTAATCATTTGCCACATTAACTTTCTGATGTACCTAGATTGTTTTGAAGAAAACTGTATACCACACTCACAGTGCTTTGTAAACATAAATAGAAACCAGGCTGTTGGCTTTCTCTTTATCTGTAATAAAGAACCCTGCAGGTCCTTAATTGGCCAGCAGGTGTTAGCATTGGCCTGTACACAGAAGCAAATCTTCTGGTCTAGCAGACCTCACTGCTGCCTAGTTTTAATAGTGCTTTCCTCCCACAGGCTTTTTGAACAACAAAATCACTCCTATTGATGTAATTTGAGTCACAAATTAAAAACTTAACATGGCAAACTTGCTGTGAATTGTTAGGATCTATGTTAATCTGTGTCAGGATCTCTGAGAAGCAAAAAACCTACATCATTCTGAGCACAACATGAAAAGTTCCTCTTATATTTTAACTTTTTACCTCTTTATTGCTAAAATTGTACTAACAAGAGAGTACAGAAAATTGCATATAAAAAGAAAGCCAGCAGCTATGTGCCAGTTTCGTGCAGGGCTGTGGAGTCAGAATCGGAGTCATTGAGTCAGTAAAATTGTACCAACTCCAATTTCAGCGTCAAAATAAAAAAAACATAGTAACATAGTAGATGACGGAAGATAAAGACTTGTACAGTCCATCCAGTCTGCCCAACAACGAGTTTATGTGATATGTATATCTGTCCTTGATTTGCCCTTGCCATTTTCAGGGCACAGACCGTAATATATGGCAAATTTATCATTTTATACTTACAAGAACATATCTTTGTTCTGGATTTAAAGTTATATTTACCAGTATTCTAGATCCGGAACAAAAAATTTAAAGCCTAATATCAATAGGAGCTGGAATCAGAGATGGAGTCAGAGTTGGAGTCGTACACTAGAAAAATAGAGGAGTCAGAGTCAGAATTGAAGCTTTGGTGTACTACTACTACTACTTGACATTTCTAAACTTCATAGTCCTGGCTTAGTGGCAAGTGCTTGCATGCAGAGGACATGGGTTCAATTCCCAAATCAGGTCTCTGTTTGCTAGGCCAAGACTAGCAATGCTGCAAAGGCCCAGAGAACTTGAGGTTGAAAAGTTGTGATCCACTTATCTGTAGGGTGAGATAAATAATACCTAGGGCAACAAGTACCCACAGATTACTTATACCAAGATTCCCTGATGCATAAGTCTGCCTAACAGACTCACTAGCTCTGTCTAGGGTGAGATACAGGAATCTTGCTTCTGGCACCTCTCCAGGTGTTTGGTGTGTAGAGTGAAAAAGAAAGACACAGCTGATAGATATATATATTAGCTTTATTATGGATAAGAAAATAGAAATACTCTGCGCTAGCTTATGCAATAAAAATATCCCTTACTGATATGAGCACTACCGAAAATATATTGTCTAAACTACACTCTGATTATCCTGAGACTAAGTACAGTAATGATTAGAACAGTACAAATGATAACCTAATAATCCTTATGAAACTTATCACATCTTATGCAAAATACACATTAGCTGCTTTCCCTGACCAAGAGCTGACATAAACCAGTCGTACTTAGATAAAACCACTGCCTAACCCCAGACCAGGAAATATATCACTGTGATCTTACCACGCTGTCGTGATGACGGCTTCAGATAAGACCGGAGCAGAATCTCCCCAGACGCTATTTTAGCTGTCGGTGTCTTAGGTAGTGCAGGTCTTTATTAGCCCATGTAGGTTCCCGTCACTCCTTTGGTTATCAGAGCCAATATCTCTGCCACAGGTATTTGCACCAGGATGCAGGTCACGATGTTAGTATCATACAAAGTCTCTGGCTCCCCCCGAGCCTTGCTGGATCTCTCAGGTCCTCTTACCAGTTGCCCCTCTTCCAAGGGTCTCCGACTCACTTCTTACTTCTGTTCCCGCTTTCCCTGTACCTCTCGGTCAGGTGACGGTAGGAACCAATCATGATCTTGTCCAGTTCAGTACATGGGCAAGAAGAGTTCTTTGTTTTGTGACCTTGGAGAATGGTAACTTCTGGAGCCATGTCTGCCTCCCTACTCCGTTCTCAGGGTGATAGAAGGGGGTGTTTAGAACACAGACTGTCCTTGGCTTTAGCAAGCCTGTCAGTGATTTTCCACAAGTTGAAGCTGGATCTTGCTGACACAGAGATGTTGCAGCAGCCATCTTATTATACCAAGATGTCATAGGTTTGTATAGGCCCAGACCAGCATAGGCTAGATCACAGGGAAATACCCCTACAGATTCCCCCCCTTGGAGATGGAAGTTACTACAAAGGAGTAAAAGCCTTCTCCAACCTAACTAATAATACAGCTAGACGGGTTGACATCAAGACTCATGGTCAGGACCAAAAATTAAGAACTGTAAATGTCAGTAACTCAAAACTAACACTCTGGTAATGATAACTGGAAGCAAATAATTCAAATACTTCATGAAATCATAGCAATGTTCAAAAGTATACAAAAACTAAATAGCAAATCACTGATACTAGAACAAACATAGGGTGTTAGCAGTTATGTCCTACCACATGAAAACATAATCAAAAATCAATTATCATACTATTATAAAATGCATGGCAAAGCATAAGCAAATCAGTCCTTAATATGATAGTAGACTAAAACTGTTGCATCGTGGAGAATTACTCATGGGTGACCTCCACAAAGTCTAACAAAGTCAATGATATGAGAGTCTTTAGACTGTAAAACGACATAATGTCCAAACCATAGTCAATAGGGTGGACCGTGATGAATAATGAGGTGTGAATGGACAACTTCTCACATCAAGAAGACATCAAACAGGAACAAAATGGTCCACGTAATGGTGATGATGAAGAAAGTCTTCAAACATAAGCATTGGACACAGTTCAAAAAGAAAGTCAATGAAATGTCCCAAAAACAAACAAACACACATCCAAAACTTCACTGTCAGGAACACTGGATCGGTTGAAATAAAAATAAAACCAAACAAATTCCCCCCCAACAAGAAGAATGATTCTTGGCCAAAGAAAAACTCCAACAGTCATGACTAAACAATGGAAATCATGAGGAACAAGGGGAAGGGATGTTGAAAACCACCAATGGATTAGGAAGCAGGGCGTCAGGAACATCTTATAGAACGACATCAGGAACAGGAACAGGATCAATCTGTTTGGCAACTGCACCGGATCTTCAAGGTTTTTGTTTTTTCTTTGTAGCTGAAAAACAAAAGAAGACGAAGCTATTCTGCTTCATGGTTAGTTTGTGTCATTTCAACAATGCATGTATCTGGAACCAAATGACTTGGATGACATGGTCTCAACTGATTGATGTGGACCCATTTAAGGTTATCTTCACCTTGAGAATTTTTCCTGAGGCGAATTTGGTAAGCCACAGGTGAAGCTTTTTCCACTATAGGGAAAGGACCATGCCAACTGGGTAGAAACTTCTTTTCTTTAACCTTATTTCTGGCAAAATTGAAATAGAATACCTTGTCGCCAATTTGGTACTCTTTGGAGGTAGTCCCTTGATCATAGTAGGCTTTTCTACCTCTAGCGCTACTTTCCAAGTTCTTCTGGGCAAAGGCAAAGGCACTTTGCAAATGTTGATGCAAATGGGTGACATACTCATGAGAGGAAGTAGCACTGGACAAGTTCACATCATTAGTCCTGTAAAGCAAATGAATTGGTAACATCATTTCCCTACCTGTCATCATCTCAAAAGGCGACACTCCTGTAGACCGATGGGGTGTGGCACGTATGGCCATGAGGACCAATGGTAACTTCATGTCCCAATCCTTACCTGAGGATGACACGTACTTCTTCAGAATAGTGATGATGGTCCGATTAGCTCTTTCCACTTGGTCTTTCACCATAGCGTCAAACTCTGAGAAAGGCTGGTTGGTTGGAATTTCCACCTGCTCTTCAATGTCCTCCTGCAGAGATGAAGTTTCAACCGCATTCACCACTCTAGACTTCTGGGGTAAAGACATCTTTCTGGACAAAATCAAGTAGTCGTCTTCCATCTGCACTTGCGAACCCGTTGCATCATATGGCCAAACAAACTCCAGCGAGATGAGGCCTCTGGGAGAGGTGAACAGACATTCAGGTGTCTCCCCCCCCTGGCAGGTGTTCCAAGAGGAAGGCAGCCTGCCAACAATGGGCAAACTTACCTCGACATCAGGAAAAGAGTCTCCCACTAGAAATCCAAAAGGGTCTCCTGCAGACACTTCCACTTCATCAAACTGTGGATTGGTGACTAACAGGTGAAAAGTCTCACCAATTACCTCTAACCATGGCAGAACACCGGTGGACAGCCCTAGGTCACGAAAATGAGCATGAGGGTTGAAGAACACCACTTTGTCCAACAGACGCTGTCCCTCGGCAAGACGGAGCTTGATGGAAAAGTCCCTCACTCTAGCTGGAATGGTCACATTTGTATCACAGACTACTTCACAGACCTGGGGTATGGTCTGTCCAGACTTCAAGCTAACAGGCGTTACTTCAGATTCCACTGGGCTGCCATCAAGTCTACTCCACAAGACCAGGTTCACCAGATCCACATAAACTCCCAGTCGCACAAGGCAATCGGAGCCCAGATATAAGGGCTGTGGTAGGTCTCTCACAACAGAGAAGTGGTGGGTGAACGACTTCTGTCCTACAGTCAAAGGAAGGCTACACAGTCCCACGAGCGTCTTGGCACCTTGTCCAGGTACCTGCACAGAAGTGGGCGAACACTTACTGAAGTGAAGTTGCACAGACTTGCGAAGACAATAAAACAGAGTGTCACTGATGAAGGAAACGTCACTAGGCAACAGCAACGTGGACTGGAGTGTTTGGATGTCAGCTATCTGGACAGGAATGGTGTAAGCATCATCCTTCTGTTGAATGTCCATCAACTTGCGAGGATGCGGTGAGTCTGGACTGGAAGTGGAAACAGAGGCCTTGTGGGCTATCTCGGCAGCAGCATCTGGGGAGTCACCGGTATGAGTCGAGTCAGTCAAAACAATTTCCAAATTGTCATCCTGGAGAACAATGTCAGCTATCCGGTCCGTTTGGATGCGGATAACTTCACCACGCTGTTCATCCCCCCCTGGTGCACCACACAACTGGAGCTCCCAGGTGTGAGGGTCTTCTGACTTCCGGAAATTCATTAGAATTGGGGAATCCCTAAGCCCCACGGAGCTGGAACCACTGACTCTGCTCATATGCTTTACTTTCCCATATGGGAGGGGACTTGCGACTTGGGCCCAGATGACTTCATGGCGATAATCCAGATCAGTCTGCAATCTCTTCAGAAGATCGTTCCCAATTAAGAATTCTTCACCAGCACCAGTAGTAATGATAGCAGGGTGTTTGACAAACAACTCGCCGAACTGCAAGGAAAGCCAAACCCGTCCCACAGTACCGATGCTTTGATTGCCATAGGCCACCAGTGACAAGTCACACGGGGTGACACGCAGCGCCTCCCCACCTCCCCCCAGAAAAGCCTCAAGTTTCTGAAACATGCCCTGGGTGATCAACGTCACCTCTGAGGCGGTATCCAGTAGACCCTGACAGGAAAATTTCTGTTGAATCAACAGAGCTAAGGTATATCTGTACCCTTTAGGAATAAGTTTACCAAGAAAATACCTGTTTTCCTCATTCGAGTCCTGTAAGAGAGGCCCTTTCGGGTTAGAGGGCTGGGCATCAGCATCGGTCACGGAGGACTCCTCACTGTTGGACGACAAAGCATTCACCTGAACTGTGGACATGATGGTTGGTGAAGGAGGGTCCGAGTCTAGTCATGCCAGGTCTTCCTCGCAAGAAACTGGATCTTCCAGTAATTCAACGGACTTGACACTCGGCCTAGGCCCTGTAATTGGCCCGGAAGATTTCTCTTTGGGCTTCTGAAAGTTGCCTCCTTTGTTCGGTGACGAGGATGGGTGGGGTGCGGCTGCAGGATTTGTTCGTTGAAGTTGCGCCATCAGTTGCTCAATCTGTGCTTGTTGGGTCTGGATCTTTTCCGCTGCCCACTGTCTCTTGTTAAAACGCTTCCTTTTCGGGTCCTGTTGTTGGCCCTCCGGCGCAGTCGGAGGCGTGGTGCCCTTTTGCTGGTAAGATTGGGTATTGCCAACCCGGGCGGGTGTAGAAGGACTTGACATCTTGTTTTCCAGAGAAAGCGTGGATGTAACAGCACAAACACTAGGTGGAGCCACTTTGCTGCGATTCTTAGGAACTACTTGGGTGGTCGCCGCATCAGGCTGCTCGCGACACATATCAAAAAGCTCCTCCGCCCGCTTTAGCAGAAGGGAAAAAGGTTCACTTTTCTTTCCTGCTAGAGACATTTTCACTTGATTGGGCAGACCTTTCACAAAAAGATTCCTAAATTCCCCAAACTCAAGCTCTTTGGCCTCTGGGTCCGCCCCCCCATCGAAAAATGTGCGCCTCAGGCGATAGGACCATTCATGTGGACTCTCATTCGGCCCGCAGCGCATATTATATGCTGCCCTTTTGGCCTCGGTGGGGTCCGCAAACAGTCCATACCGCTTTTTCAACGCTTGTTCCACGGTGGAGAAATCATTACTCTCAGCCAAAATTGCCTTTAAATACGTTTGGCACTCAGTCGCAAACGTCCACTGCAGCAAAGCTCTTTTATCTGAGTCGGCCTGAACCTGTAAGAAATTGAAAAGGTCATGCACGCTATCCAGATGTGCGTAGATTGTCACCTCAGAAGACTCTTTAAAAGGTGTAATCATCGCCCGAAGTGTTTTCATTACTTGTGAATACTGGTCCCTAGATAAAGGAATGACTTTGTGTGTCTGAGTGGAGTTCCGCTGCTCTCCAGTAGGGGACGTAAACAGTGGTGCTGTGGTGCTGCTGATGTCATCAAGAGGTGCCGTGAGCTGCGCCCTTCCTGGGCGGAGCATAGGCCCAATTGTACCGGTGCCCTCCTCAGGTGTCACAATAAGCTGTGACCTTCCTGGGCGGGGCCTAGGTGCAACTGTCCTGTTAACATCATCAATTTGCACAGTGTTCTGTGGCCTTACTGGGCGGAGCCTAGGCTCCTGCATGCTGTCGAAGGTCTCAGGAACTAGGCTACTGTACCGGGGTGGGGCTGTCAACTGACAAGGGTTAGGCTCCAGCTCTACTTCATTTCTCGGGGACCATTCAGGCAGTTTGAACTGTTCTAGCATAGGACTGGGCGACCTAGAGTCAGCCCTATTCTGTGATTCCATGGGTGTAGCAGTAGCCTCTTCCATAGAGTCATATACCTCCTGCTGGACCATATCTAGTTCTGTCCTATACTGAGTTAAATATCCTTTACACACATCTCTCTGTCCTGCTGAGCCTGTGACAACTGTAGTGAAAGCATATTATTCTTCTCCCATAACTCCACCCGTCCTTCTTCTGCCTTGTGCCAAGCCTGCCGGGCAGAGCTGACACTCCCTTTTTCCTGTTTCAACTCCCTACTCAAGGCCGTAATCCTATCCTCATATGTTTCTCTCACTTGCTCTTGCCGGGAGTGAAAGTGATCAGCTTCTTTCTTTCGCAAACTTAAAGTCTGCATCATCTCCTCCAATTGATAAGATTTAGAAGCAAGGGAATCGTTTTTCTGCCTCATATCCTTCTCCAAGGACTGGGCAGTCAGTTCCCAATGCTCTTTATCTTTCTCTAGGGCTGCACACTTTTCTTTCAACACTGCACAAGTGGAACATGGAACATTTCCCTGTGGACCTGAAGCACCCTCCCCTCCTCCAGCCGTTGCCTGAGAAGTGATGCTCTCTAACCTCAATTGTAAATCCAATCGTTCTGTTTTCAGAGCATTAACTTCATCACGCAGTTGTTGGAGTTCAGTTTGGAGGTCAAAGGTACTACAAGCTGCACTTTCGTTCTTAGCTAGTAGGGTACAGCCGAGCTCCACTAGTGCTGCCACAGTCAATCTATTTTTAACCTTCAACACTGAATGCAATACAAAATCATATGCCTTGTGACTTTCAGGCGAGTTTTTCCTAAACAATTTCAACAGAGAGTTTATAGAATACTCCGGTACTGCCTTATTAGACTGTCTTGCACTAATTAAAACTTCAAAAACAGTGACTTCTAGCGCGGAGAGCATATTGCTAGGTGACGTCATACTGAAGAACTGAAAGCTGCTAGCAAGTAACACAACTAGTACTGAAAAAAAAAACCTTATCTCACTGCTAGGTCGTAAAGCTGGCAGAAGCAGCAGATTTACGACTACCAGTGTCTATAGCACGCTTCACAGACACTTTCCAGTGCACACAGAGAGAGAGAAATTTAAAGTTCAGAACTATACAGCTAGGATTTCTTTCTTTCTACAGAAAAACAAACAAACGGATTCTTTCCTCAGCTCTTTGAGATCCCGGACGAGCCCCCATTTGTAGGGTGAGATAAATAATACCTAGGGCAACAAGTACCCACAGATTACTTATACCAAGATTCCCTGATGCATAAGTCTGCCTAACAGACTCACTAGCTCTGTCTAGGGTGAGATACAGGAATCTTGCTTCTGGCACCTCTCCAGGTGTTTTGGTGTGTAGAGTGAAAAAGAAAGACACAGCTGATAGATATATATATTAGCTTTATTATGGATAAGAAAATAGAAATACTCTGCGCTAGCTTATGCAATAAAAATATCCCTTACTGATATGAGCACTACCGAAAATATATTGTCTAAACTACACTCTGATTATCCTGAGACTAAGTACAGTAATGATTAGAACAGTACAAATGATAACCTAATAATCCTTATGAAACTTATCACATCTTATGCAAAATACACATTAGCTGCTTTCCCTGACCAAGAGCTGACATAAACCAGTCGTACTTAGATAAAACCACTGCCTAACCCCAGACCAGGAAATATATCACTGTGATCTTACCACGCTGTCGTGATGACGGCTTCAGATAAGACCGGAGCAGAATCTCCCCAGACGCTATTTTAGCTGTCGGTGTCTTAGGTAGTGCAGGTCTTTATTAGCCCATGTAGGTTCCCGTCACTCCTTTGGTTATCAGAGCCAATATCTCTGCCACAGGTATTTGCACCAGGATGCAGGTCACGATGTTAGTATCATACAAAGTCTCTGGCTCCCCCCGAGCCTTGCTGGATCTCTCAGGTCCTCTTACCAGTTGCCCCTCTTCCAAGGGTCTCCGACTCACTTCTTACTTCTGTTCCCGCTTTCCCTGTACCTCTCGGTCAGGTGACGGTAGGAACCAATCATGATCTTGTCCAGTTCAGTACATGGGCAAGAAGAGTTCTTTGTTTTGTGACCTTGGAGAATGGTAACTTCTGGAGCCATGTCTGCCTCCCTACTCCGTTCTCAGGGTGATAGAAGGGGGTGTTTAGAACACAGACTGTCCTTGGCTTTAGCAAGCCTGTCAGTGATTTTCCACAAGTTGAAGCTGGATCTTGCTGACACAGAGATGTTGCAGCAGCCATCTTATTATACCAAGATGTCATAGGTTTGTATAGGCCCAGACCAGCATAGGCTAGATCACAGGGAAATACCCCTACATATCACCATGACGAAAAGAGGATTACAAAGGATACACTAGTGTATATAAATGAAAGACGAGCTGCAAGGCTTTTGGACATCCAAGGCCACTATTTTCAACCACACTCAAAAAGGGATATCATAGTTTAATCTGCATACTAGGCCTGCAATACAGTGTAACCTTCTCCATTAGATATTGAAAAATCCTTAAAATTTCTGAGATGTTGTTATTACTACATATAACTTCATTAGCACTACTAAATTTTCCAAAGTCTGTTGAATCATTCCTTATATCTCGGAAAATACTCAGTCTCTGAGTTGTGGTGCATTTGCAGTCTGCTTTTCATATATAAGATTTTGCAAATCCACAATGATCTGGTTGCAGTTTGCGTTGCCAGTTTACCTGATACCTTTACAGATAATGTAGCTGCACTGACATCTTCTTTGTCTGAATCTGATATTATACTTGTAGATGTGGAATGAGAGCCAATTCTTTTCAGGCTGCTAGGATCACAGTGATGAGGGGGAGGGCGGAAACTCTAAACAAATTTAAGGTCTGCTATTTACAGTCATAATCATTGACCATCTCAGTTATCGGAAACAGGAACTAAACAGCTTGGGTACATTTTTACACAGTATGGTATTGGTTTCTACCAAGGACGGAGGTCAGATAACAGGAGACGGGATGAAGTCAAAAGGTTGAAGCCAATTAGGTTAATCTCCCTTTCCCTCTCCTCCGCACAGCCATCATCCCTGTTTACTCAAAATAAAGCAAGCAAACCTATGAGCTGCTCTATCCACAGTATCGTACTTTATTGTTGACAACATTTTTTTTTTATTTTTAAACATGCCACCTTGTGCAGCATATGGATGTACACAAAGGAAGTATTTGTTTCATCGTTTAGAGCAGTAATTAGTTCTAAATTTTAAATCATGTCATTTGGAGGGGCTGGTTATAGGGACTCCCTGTATTTGTGCAGAGATTTTTTCACCTAGTAAAGGGCCACCATAACAGACTTAACAATCAGACTTATTATTTATAAGTACATTTAAAAAAAACGTTAATTAGGTTGAAACCTGGGAGCATTTAAAACTTTTTTCCTGTACCTACATCAAAAGAAAAAGATGGCATGTGGGAACTTGCTCCTTTTGTTTTGTAGATTGCAGTGGTATATTATAAAAATGCACTTGCCTTTTCTTATTACTACTATTTCACAGGGGGGGGGGGGTATTGAATAATGAGGGAAGCGCTTCATTCATGCAGAAGTTCTGTTGAGTCAGTGTAACCCCCCTGTTTAATGTCACCTGCTGCTATGAGCTTCACACAGTTTGCTTATTTAACCTTTTTATTTGGAGTCGTGAATTCAGCCGAGATACCTCAAACTGTATTTAGCTTACAGTAGACAGGTTAGACATAAGAAAATACCTCATCGAATAAAAGTATTACCGGATGATTTTTTTTTTTATAAAGAGTGGTATGAAGGTATAAAACTATGAAGAGAATCAATAGATGTTACATATTCTCAAATGACACAGACAGGTAAAAATGAATGAACTATTCATTAAAGTGCAACTAGTGAATTTATTGCACTGAAATTTTGTTATAACTATTTAGAAACATTAAAATCATTTAAATAATTTTAAAATATATGATAATTAAAATTCCCTTCTAGATCCAGATTTACAATACTAAGGGTCAGAGCCATAGCGAGGGGAGCTGACACCCGGGGCAGGTTGCCGCTGCGAACCCCCCCCCCCCCCCCAGGTGCAGCACGGCGAACCCTCCTCCCGCTGGAGCACATACCTCCCCCCCCCCCAGAGCGCATACCTGCGGCGAGGGACGGGCGGGAGGGCCGATCCGCCCCGACTGCACGTTGCTGGGGTGTGTCGGCTCCACGCTGGTTCACTGCTCTCTCTGTCCCGGAACAGGTTACTGTTCCGGGGCAGAGAGGGCAGTGCACCAGCGTGGAGCCGACACCCCCCAGCGGCGTGCACCCGGGGTGGACCGCTCCCCCCGCCCCCCCTTCCTACGCCACTGATAAGGGTTTTGTTTCTCTTTTTCAGAATTGGATGTTCTTACAGAGAATCTTTAGGTAAGTATTGCACATGAACTATATTACTGAACCTTTAAATTAATAAAGCTAATAGAACTTAACAATTGATTTTTTTTTTCCTTTCCCTTACAGGGTTTATTTTTAAGATACGTATAAAGTGTAAATTTAAGAAATAAATTGTATTTTCATGAAAATTAAACTATTTTAACACTTCTCTTTCTCTTTTTTAGGTTCCAAGCTTTTCAAGGTAAGTAAGTATGAGTATTAGCGTAGTGCTTCTCTCAGTTCAAAAGTCCTGTAGAATTGATTTTTTTTCTTACTTTTCTCTATTTCCCAGCTTTTTTGGTTCTTCAATTTTCATCTGTCTTGGATGTCTTTGTCTTCTCTCTAACCTTCACTTAAAATTAAAAATAAATGGAAAGAAACTATCTCCCTTCAGTGTAGGTATAGCTGTGAGTGGGCCTACCTGTCCCAAGAACCTTAACCTGAGAATTCTAATCTAAATTTTTTTTTAAATGTTTTTTTCTCTGGTCTGGTTTCCTGACTGACACCAACAAACTTTGAATTCTTTAGTCTAGCTACAGAGAGCAGGTCCTCTTCATTGAAGCAGCTGTGTCATTGAAGTTCTTTAACATCCACACATAACACACGGCTCTCATTCTATACTCACACAGAACTAGGAGGTTTGATTTAAATTAAATCCTTTCTTTGCTTCTCTGAGTTCATATTACTCAAATATCTGTCAGGCTCTGACTTTAAATAGGGAACCTGTTTGGTTTCAATAAATTCTTTCTATATAGGCTTAATAGTTTACACCTCAGAGAAGATTTTTCCTTTCAGGTGTGATATCATATCAATTCCTATAATAATTTCTTCAACTCACTGAAGGATTTCTAGATTTCAGTACCTGTACAGCACTGTTCTGAGGAAAATAATTTTTTATTTCCCCTGAATTATATTCCAACTATTTCTTAAATTAATTACTATCAATTTTTGAGTATTTAATCTGACAACTACAAGCTTTCTCCCTCTAGAGAAGAGCTAAAACCTTTCAAACTTTTACAAACCTCCTTATAGCTTTTAAATATTCTCACTTATTGTAAACCCAAGCACTCTTTTATTATTTCAGTCAAAAATTTCTCATTTATTCCTTTCTTTTCATTCTCTCAGACAGGTCAGAGTACACTTCCTCACTCTTTGAAGTCTTCCGTTGCTCACTCAACTGTTTCTTGTTAGGTTCCTAACTGGAGTAGTGCAGCCAATCAGAAAGCTCTATGCAAACATACAGCTCCATACTAACATTCCATTAGGTATTTTTAATTAAAAATATCATCTAAAACCTTCGTTTTGTTTTTTTAAATTTAAACTATATAACTCAAATAAGAGCACTGTCCTAATGTCTATTATGTAAAAAGTTTCATTTAAATTGACCCCCAAATAGTCAAATTAGAACCTTATAAAACTGGACTAATTTGCATACAATTAGAACTAAAATAAACCCATGGCAAGCATCAACAGGCTTCCTGCATCTAAATTCTATCAATAAAACTTTTGCAAACACTTTTAAAATTTATTTTTAATACATTTACGTTTGCAGGTGTCAGTACAGATCTCCATTAACTTTACTGCACCTGCGCCCGAATTCGCACCAGTTTGGGGTCATAGAGATCACCAATCTCTGGCGTAAATTAATAAAACTGTGCCATGCACGCATGCATTCGCGTATGCACGAGAGCGATAACACCCCAATTTTGGCTGTAATATTATTTTTATAAACAGACCCTTCCCTGGGTCAACATATGCCCCTCTTTACTATTTTTAATTAATCATTGGTGGCACAGTGGTTCTCGATGCTCTGGTACAACTCTGGAGTCACCAGAAAATTTAGACTGCTGTTCATGCACTGCTGACATCATTAATGACATCACAACACTCCCAACGCTGGCCCACCCAGAAACAGCGATTCTTGGACCATAGCAGGCCTCAGGAATCCCGGAGCTTTCCCTGCTCACTATGCTCAGACTCCTCTTCTCCGGCAGCGGCCTGGAAACCACACGGATCACGCCGGAAGCGCGATCCCATGGCAGACCCGGCACCGGCCTCAGACCCAACCCCAACCTGAGCTCCCAGGGCCAGCTAGGTTAAAAATATAAATGTTTTAATACTGGTTACATTAATATGCCACGCAGCAATGCCGACACAGCCCATTCAAAGTGAATGGGCTGTGTCGGCATTAGCACACTGCAGCCACTAGCGCGGCTTAGTAAACAGGGGGTAAATATACAGTGGGGCCCTTTTACTAAGGCACACCTAAAAGTGGCCTGTGCTAGTGTAGGCACGTTTTGGACATGCGCAGGTCATTTTTTCTGCGCGCCTGAAAAAAAGGTGATTTGTGGCCAAAAATGGACATGTGGTAAAATTAAAACCAGCACGTGTCCATTTTCGGCCTGAGACCTTACCACCACCCATTGACAGCGGTAAAAGTCTCACGTGCTAACCAGGCAATAAGCAGCCAGCGTACATAAACTGCCGATTACTGCCGGGTAAGTGCCACAAGGTAGAAAATAGAAAATATTTTCTACCATGTTTTTGGACGCATGTCAAAAATGGAATTACTGCCCGGGGCATGCAGTAGCCAGTTCCAATTCGCACGTGTTGGACACACGTGTTTTAAGCCTGTAAAATGTATTGCATATTTTCCTGTCTTAAATATGTCTGAAGTGTATTTCTCCGTTTGGCCAGCAGATGGTGCACATTTATGCTTAAAGGTGTTACAAAGGACTGACTTCTCATTCTTTTATTTGCCACGCAGATAACAGGAAGTGCCTGTAGCGATTTAACCAGTTATTTGAAACTTGACTGTTCTGGGCTCTGATTGGCCTGGAGTTTTGAAATTACCCAGCAATGGCTGGCTGTTGCTTCAGTTTCAGTCCAGGAGAGAAAGATCACTTTTGCTGAAGTTCTGTAAACAGATATATGTCCTGATCTCCCCAGGTACTTTCTAGGAAGTATGTAATTGTTTAGTTAATGTTA
The DNA here is from genome assembly GCF_901765095.1 of Microcaecilia unicolor. Taxonomy (NCBI): domain Eukaryota; kingdom Metazoa; phylum Chordata; class Amphibia; order Gymnophiona; family Siphonopidae; genus Microcaecilia; species Microcaecilia unicolor. Next base: position 64,449,117 of record NC_044043.1, on the reverse strand, counting down.
TAATTGATCCATATTTCAGTTACCTGTTATTGTTTCTGAATTGCACTATTTTGTTCCACTGTTCAATATTATTTAAGAGAATAAACACAATTGTTTGTTCATCCCGTTTGTCTGGACTGATAAAGAATCCTGGTGGTTTGTGTGTTGGGTCTGTGAGTGCTTTCTGGGATCTGTGGAACCACTGGGAGTGTGGCTCCAGTGACCTAGAAATCACTGGGGATAATTTGAGAGCAGGAGATTCGCCCAGAGGCAGCTGTGACCCAGTCAGTGAGAGGAGGGTGCTAGTAGAGCACAAGCAGCAGGTGTAGGAGGACCTGAGCAGTGCTGGGGATTGACCCACTAAGTGGCATGGGGTACCCCAGGCAGGTAGCTAGGCATTTCATGACAGTATAACATGTCAAATTCTAAAAAACAGATGAAGATGTGATTCCATGTGCTCCAATGAAAGGAGAGTTTAATTTTACTTCCATTTAATTTCAATCTATTCCATCTTGATAACACCAGGCTTCCCAAGGCAGATTACAACAGTTAAGATGAACCCATCAGGAAACTGTATATCCTCACTGAAATTTTTGACACCTGTATTGTATAGAACAGTGTAAAAAAATGAGCACACACTACAGAGTTTATAATGGCTTTTGCTACCTGGTACAATAATTTTTTAAGCTGTTTTAGTGATATTCAATTTTTATTTCATGATATTTATATCTACATATGGGAAGTAAAAAAAAAAATCTTTGCTCCTCCACCTTTTAAGGCACTGCCTAACCAACTGAAACAGCTTTAGACTTGTTACAAACAAATTCTTAATATTACACGAACCACAGTCAGGTTTTTGCCCCCTACACAGCACAGAAACAGTACTACTCACTCTCCTAGCCAAATTCAAGCAGGAAATAGCAACAGGCAAAAATATCCTCCTCCTGTAATTCGACATGTCTAGTGCATTCTACATGGTAAACCATAATATATTAATAAGATTACTAGATACGTTCGGGATTGGTGGAAACATACTTAGCTGGATCAAAGGTTTCCTAACCACAAGACCATATCAAGTAAAATCAAACGCAAACATATCATCACCGTGGAAAGCAAACTGTGGAGTACCACAAGGATCACCGCTATCACCAATCCTCTTCAACCTAATGATGACCCCTCTAGCCAAGACCTTATCCGACCAAGGCCTTAACCCTTTCATCTATGCAGACGATGTCACAATATACATTCCTTACAAATCTAAACTGACAGAAATCACCAACAAAATTAAGATCAGCTTGAATATCATGGACTCTTGGGCAAATGCATTTCAACTAAAACTCAACAAAGAAAAAACACACTGTCTCGTCGTCTCATCCCAATACAACATGGACAACCCCACAATTATCAACACCCCGGATTACCCCCTCCCTATCTCAGACAGCCTGAAAATCCTCGACGTTACAATGGACTGCAACTTAACACTAGAGAGCCAAGTGACATCCACAACAAAGAAAATGTTCCACTCAATGTGGAAACTCAAACACGTGAAACAATTCTTCCTAAGGGAAACATTTCGCAACCTGATACAATCTATGGTACTAAGCCATGTAGAGTACTGCAATGGAATTTATGCGGGATGCAAAGAACAAACCTTAAAGAAACTTCAGACCGCTCAAAACACGGCAGCTAGACTTATCTTCGGAAAAACGCGATTTGAAAGTGCAAAACCCCTCAGCAAAAAACTACACTGGCTCCCAATCAAAGAACAAATTGAATTCAAAATCTGCACTCTGGTTCACAAAATTATCTATGGTGAAGCCCCGGGATACATGACAGACTTGATCGACCTACCAACTAGAAACACATCCGAATCAACGCAAACGTGCTTAAACCTGCACTACCCAAGCTGCAAAGGACTCAAATACAAGTCAACTTATGCATCCAGTTTTTCCTGTATCAGCACACAACTGTGGAACGCGTTACCAAAAGCCTTGAAAACTACGTACGACCACCTACACTTCCGGAGAACACTAAAAGCTTACCTGTTTAAAAAGGCATACCCTACCAATCCAACATAAATGCCTAATCTCTGCAACACGACAAACCTAAAATACTTAATGGACATAACACAACTCTCCCGCTGTACCCTTATGTGGCTGTACCACATGAACTTTATCTTACCACAACATCACTTTGTATTAGTTTGAACTTTACCTTACCACAACACCACTTTGTATTTGTTTACACCAGGAGTCTGCAAACCGGTCTCTGGCACTATGTAAGCCACATTGAGCCTACAAATAGGTGGGAAAATGTGGGATACAAATGTAACAAAATAAATAAATTACATATGGACCACGCATAGGCAATCCCTTAGTTCTAATAATCTTTTGCTATTGTTTTCAAAAGCGTTTGGTATTATTTTGGGTGTTCTAAAACTAAGGCAAGCTCCGCCTACTGGCTTCAGCTCATACAATGGACTAGATAGGCTCACTTCGTCTCCTGTTTAAGCCATTATCCTTGTCTGGGACAACAACAAAGCACACCAATCCGGTGAGAGAGCTGCTATGGATGAGGTCACACCCCCACCCCACCCCCGTTGAGTGGCTGCTGCATTCTCCTGCTATGCGCTATCCATAGAGGCAGTGAGTGCACCCGCACGATATAATAACCCAACCCACAATGGTGATCTCTCCGAAAGTCATGAGTAAACAAGGAAAACTAGTAGCATATTACTTACACAACTTAAGCCTGGACTCTTACAAATGCCAGCTTGTTTGTTCGTAGTGCCACACAGCAACCTGGTTGAAATGTGTTACTTTACGTTTTTGTCACTCCCTTTAGACACCCCACCTCAGATTGCTGGCTTTGGTGCAACCACCTTGACCTTAGTTGGGTTTTTTTTTTTTTTAAATGAAAAATACTGAATTACGCTAATGAAAGAAAGCATCAGTCTAACCTTCGGGAAATGCAAACGGCGCGCGCCTACCCCCTTAGAGAAGCCGCTGTCTGTGCATGCGCATAAACTGTAAAAACCCGCTGCCCATGGGACATACCATATCTCGCACTGGGAGGGGGAAATTAGGCCTTATACCCAGGTTAAATAAAGATAAGATTTATTCAGGTTGGTGAAATATTTCAGTACGTAATAATCTATGAAAAATGGAAATGTGCACGTGAATAAGATTTCGCGGAAAGCACACAATCGCATCATTTTCTTCCTTAAGCGTACTGCTTGCCCCTGTGTTGGAGGTGATGGCAGAGGCACACCCGCCAGCTAAACTTGCCTATAGTATAGACCGGCGGATAGACGGCCATTTTATGAGTAAGGTAGTAAGGGGATGTGGTTGGTATTTAAGCTTTAAAGATTTGTTTTGTTTTTTTTTGCTATAATAAACTTATTGGCTTTTTTAGGCTTCCGTCGTCCGAAAGTCCTTTGTGTGATTTTATTTGCTGCCCGGTAAAGGTGGCTTGAAGTTCCTGAGTTTCAGGTTAGTGTTTGCGAAGGCCTCGAGTTTTTGCGATATCCTGCCAGTGTGTAGGCCTGGGACAAAGAAGGTGTTCTGTGGGCCCTGGAAGTGGCTAGCTAGGCTTTCATTGGAGGAGTAGAGGTGATATATAGTTTATTAATAGTCCCTGCTTTTGTTGTGAATATAAAGGAGGTTAAGTGGAGTGGCCTAGTGGTTACAGTACCGATCTTGTAATCCAGAGGTGGCCGGGTCAAATCCCGCTGCTGCTCCTTGTGATCTTGGGCAAGTCACTTAACCCGCCATTGCCTCAGGTACAAACTTACATTGTGAGCCCTCCTGGGAAAGAGAAATATCCACCTGAATGTACTACTACTGAAAAAGGTGTGAGTAAAATCTAAATAAATAAATAGAAACGTGAGCCGCAACTCATCCGTCATTGAAAGAAGAGCTGTTGCCTGTTTTGCTAGATGGAGACATTTTTGTTCTATGATAATAGGTTTTGTTGAGCTTTTGGCAGTAGCATTGTGCATTATTAATTACAAGGCATAGAACATGTGTGAAATCTGTACTGGAGAAAGGTATTTTTTAAACGTGTAATGTTTCTGTTTTATTACTCAAGGTTTGCCTATTGGTAAAAGAAATGGCTTTTTCTGATAAAGATCATTAGAGAAATGAGGACTTATAACACCTAGAAGGAAGGGAAAATAAAATGTGTGCATGTTATGCTAGTAGATTAAGAAAAAATGATTTAATAAATTAATCTAGGGTGGTCTTTACTTATATAACTTTTATTTTACTGCTCACATGGTTCACATTTGTCTTGATTTTTCTTATGATAGGTTTACATTTCATAATCAGTCAGCATGGAGATAGAATATATACGAGTCACTGAAGATGAGAATGATGAGCCCATGGAGATCCCTACAGAGGATGATGGCACTGTCCTGTTGTCTACAGTTACAGCCCAGTTTCCTGGAGCTTGTGGGCTGCGATATAGGAATCCTGTGAATCAGTGTATGAGGGGTGTCCGTTTGGTAGAAGGGATACTCCATGCACCTGAGAGTGGCTGGGGGAATCTTGTTTATGTTGTCAATTACCCTAAAGGTGAGTTTTCTTGGCTAATGTAGCCATTTTTGTATATTAGAGCGGGGTTTCTTAACCAGAGGTGCCAAGACCCATGGAGAGGTCAAATAGGGTGTGGAGAAGAGTCTTGAAATCTGAAGCAATTTATTGAAACTTTCTACGACAGTTATTGATAGTATAACAGTGTGCTACTCTAATCTTAGCAATGTATTAGTATGACAGAACTCTGTGTCAAAAAAATTCAAAATTCTGTGCACAAATTTTGCAAATTCTGGGGAGTACACACACACCCCAGCCATCTTTTTTTACTGCACATATGTAACATCCTATTTTATTTCCAACCCACACACCACCTTACATTACAGCTGCTCTCCTTGTACAGATACCAGCCCCCCACACGCCATCTTTTTCCAGTCCCCTACACTCACTTGTCCAGCGCATTAGGAGCTGCAGAAGAGCACATCGGGAGGACCTCTTTGTGGCAGAAAAGGATCTCAGTTTTTCCTGCCCGCTACCGCTGCTCCAGCCAGTATCCAGTTCTTCAAGATGGCTGCCGAGACTTTGTGTGACAGCCTTATGGGATGGCCATTTTGAAATAGTGGCGTTCTTTCCTGCCCCCGAAGAGGCCACTAGACCACCATGGAGCATTAAGATAGGCCTGTGGAGGGCCCACTGGGGTTCAGGGGGCAGGGTGGCCTAGCCAGCTAACCTTCCTAATTATCTCCATTATTGCAGGATAAATTACAGTCACCATTCCCACAGTAATAATGTGTGAGTTTTTAAAACTTTCTCATTACCACCTCTTCAGCACTGCCAGATGATGTTGGGGAGTCCTGGAGGGGGGGGGGGCATTGTTTACTCTGTCCTTCCAAGCGTTCTGCATAAGAAGGAGGGCCCATAGGCATATGCCATTAGATTGTGTGATCTGTGATGGAGCTGCTCTCGCCACCTGATTTCAGGTTCGGCACGAAAAAATTAAATCCTGCACGGCTGGATTCTGCGTTGCACAGAATTTTGCCAGAAGTTTCAGTTAAAGGGATGCAGGAAGAAAAAAGTTGATTACCAGTCTTAGAGTAAAGAGATTGATGCTTGCTTGTTTGGGTGTTACATGAGTTATTTAATTTTTTCTTTTTTTTCAGATAACAAAAGGAAAATGGATGAAATAGATGCTTCTTCAGCTGTGAAAGTGAAACGAGCTGTACAAAAAACTTCTGATTTAATTGTTCTGGGTCTTCCCTGGAAAACCACAGAACAAGATCTGAAGGAGTATTTTGGCACTTTTGGCGAAGTCATTATGGTGCAGGTGAATAGCACTCAAAGTGGAAATGCATAGAGTTGTGATTTTTTTTATATATAATTGTCATATACTTGTGGGCAGCATATGGTTGCATGTGTTGCTATAGTAGTGATTATCTCCATTTTAACTAGCAGATTTAAACTATAGTTTCAGTCATATTTTTTTATAGAAGACTTAATTAGTGACCACATGAGTTATGTTATTTTTTTCCCCTATGCCTTGTAGTATATTAGAAACAACTAGAGCAGAAGAATATGGCTGGCTTCAAAAATACATTTCTCGGAGGACAAGCAGGCCAGGTTATTCTTGCATGTGGGCGATGTCATCCACGGAGCCTGGTGCCAACGCTGCCCAGTGTAATATTTCTTTGAGCTCAAGGCAGCACTCATATGGTGCATGTGTGGATGGATGCCTTCCTGTCTGACTTGTGAGCATGGGACCATTAGTCTTTCTCATCCGCGGTGAGGGGAAGATGTGTCTAAAGCTACTCCTGTCAGCATTATTATTGTTGTAACTATTTTTGGTGCAGTCCCTTACGGAGTATACTTATTTTTCCTCCAGGATTTACCTTTTTAAATTATTTTTCTCATGTCATCTTAGCTAAATTTTGTCACACCGACAACTCTGCAGGTTGTCTGAACAGATGCTCCAGCCTTTGCCGATGTCAGCCCTTGAACAGATTTGGGCCATGCTCCAAGAGCACTTGGCTGGACTTTTACAAGTGCAGAGTTCATCGGCACAGAAGGCGCTTGCACCAGCCATGACTGCCCCACAAGCCAACAGTCTGCCCCACAAGGCCCTTAGTCTGTGGTGTGGTCACCAACGCTGGTACCATATGGGATATCGGTGTCAACACCAATCCATGTGGGTACTTTCTCGATGTCAGTGGAGGAAGCTTTGCTGGAGTCTAGAGAAGATCCTGTATCTTTGTACCATTCCAGGCATGGACATGGTTCCCCTCATCCAAGGTGGCATGGTCTCGGTCCTCCCATGCTGAGTTCTTCACTGATTCTGATTCAGACCGTTCATGGATACCTTGTGAGGATACACAGTTCTTCTCGGAAGAGGCATCCTATGGAATACCATCAGACCACTCTCCACCAGAGGAGAGGTGTAGATCTTCACCCAAGAGTCTCTCCTTCCCTGCTTTTGTTAAGGAGGTGGCAAAAACCTAGAGTAAAAGAATATGGCTGACTTGAAAAAATCCATTTACTGTAAATTTGTGATCTTCTTTTTTTACTTTTTGCTGTTATTTCGTGTGACACTTTTATGAACTTGGATTTGCAGTTGTGGCTGTGGTAATATATGGGCTTCTATTGTAGAGAGAGCAGTTTATTGCTCATTTGCTTTCTATGTCAGGTTTTTTGCATTTGATGTAGGAAATGACAAGTTGGAGCATGATGCAAATACCGCTAAATCAAAGACATATCAAAGTGGTTTACAATTAATATAAAAAGGTAGAATATGGGATAGAAACTAGAGGTAGTGTAGGTTACAGTGAACGTAAGAGTGTAAAGTTTATGCAGTGCTCCTTTTACCTTCACACTTTTTATGGTATACTTATTGAGTAGCTCGCCTGTCCCAAAGAAGTTTCATGTAAAAAAAAAATTGTGTAATGGTGGTTTCCTGAAACTCTTCAATTTCTTTAGTTGTAATATCTTTCTTTTCAGGTTAAGAAAGATGTTAAAACTGGCCACTCAAAAGGCTTTGGTTTTGTTCGCTTTACTGAATATGAAACTCAAGTGAAAGTAATGTCACAACGACACATGATTGATGGAAGATGGTGTGACTGTAAGCTTCCTAATTCTAAGGTATTTATTCTTTGTTGCATGATTAATCTTTTAGGGGCAGATGCAGCAACCAAACGTAAAAAAATCTAAATCGTTAAAGTCCCTAACGATTTTAAAATAACGAAAAATGCACCAAAAAAAAAGTCACACATGCTGAGATCGGTATTGAAACGTACAATGTATCAAAGAATCACAATACACATCGTTAATCGGCCCCCAAATCATGCGCAGAGCAGCCAAGCGTTATGTTAGCTGCTCTGCGCATGCCACAAACAGTCAAAACACAGTCAAATCACAAGCACATGGCTCCCAAATCAAAACAAAAATTAAAAAAAAGGGTCGGGAGGGGGCAAGGGCGCTCATCAGGAGCGTCCTGTACGGACGGCCTTGCTCCCCACTTTCCGCCGCTCCCCCCACCCCGAAAAAGCAAAATTCTAGCAGCCCCTGCCCCCCTCCCTTCCTCACTACTCTCTCACCTCAGCTCCGCCTCCCGACATCCTCCGTCCTGTGCCCCGCCCCCTTTTGGGGTCGTCGCCGCCATTCCCCTCCTCCATCGGGCCCCCCTCCCTCTTACCGGGCCCATGCAGCGCCTCTCTCCTCTGTCCGAAGGCGCTGCACGGGCAAGAAGAAAGCTGATGCCTGCCTTCGCCCAGCTTCGATGGCGCATCTTTCTCCTGCTGGGCCCGCCACTGTCTGACGTCAGTAACCTACGTAGGTTACTGACGTCAGACAGTGGCGGGCCCAGCAGGAGAAAGATGCGCCATCGAAGCTGGGCGAAGGCAGGCATCAGCTTTCTTCTTGCCCGTGCAGCGCCTTCGGACAGAGGAGAGAGGCGCTGCATGGGCCCGGTAAGAGGGAGGGGGGCCCGATGGAGGAGGGGAATGGCGGCGACGACCCCAAAAGGGGGCGGGGCACAGGACGGAGGATGTCGGGAGGCGGAGCTGAGGTGAGAGAGTAGTGAGGAAGGGAGGGGGGCAGGGGCTGCTAGAATTTTGCTTTTTCGGGGTGGGGGGAGCGGCGGAAAGTGGGGAGCAAGGCCGTCCGTACAGGACGCTCCTGATGAGCGCCCTTGCCCCCTCCCGATCCTTTTTTTATTTTTATTTATTTATGTTTTTCTGACGTCCTTTGGACCAATCACAGCGCTTTTAGCTCTGCTAATGCGCTGGGATTGGCTCAAAGTTTGTTTATTTTTTCTCTTAATGATTTTTCCTGGCACAGAGCTGTCCTAACGAGTGGTCCAGACCTCTCGTTAGTTTTCCTGCCTTTTTCCTGCGTAAAGGCAATCGGAAAAGGTTAGTGCATGTCGTTTCAATGGGGTTTTCACACTAATTGCTCATCTCCATTCCGTTTTCGTTAGCTGCTGGCTTCCTCGGTAAAAGCCCTTTGATGCATGCAACGGATCAAATTTTCCTCGTTGGAGAGTCATTAAAGGCTCATTTAGCTTTAGTGCATCTGCCTCTAAGTACCTTAATGGAACATCATTTAGGGGGATGGGACTTGATATACCACCTTTCTGTGGCTACAATTAAAAATGATTTACCTGTTATATACAGGTACTTTATTATGTACCTGAGGCAGTGGAGGGTTAAGTGACTTGCCCGGAGTTTCAAGGAGCTGCAGTGGGAATTTAACCTGGTTCTCAGGCCACCTCACTAACCACTGGGCTACTAGCTGTTGCCACTCAGACTAGAGTGTGCAAATAAGTTTGTACATAATAATAAACACATCTTACACTTGTGTACCATATTAGTAAGTGGGAAAACAAATTAAAATTTGAGGCCTAATTTCAGTAAGGTTTCTTTCTTATTGTCTGTCTCGGGGAAGGGGGGGGGATCATAGTAAAACCAAAATGTTGGTAGTCCTGGTGTTTAAAAGTTAAAACTAATTTGCATAAGTGTTCATTTCTTCTTGGATGTAAGAACATTCAAGAACATGTGCTACTAGTTTTGGTTAAAAGAAAACCTTGTTAAAATAATTTCTGATAATCTCATGAATCTTGATGTCCTATTATGGGCTGCTGCTAGGAGACCTAGCAATAAGGGAATACCTGCAGCATAGGATTGCTCTTCTCATTACATTTTTTCTGCATTTTTTAAACTAGCAAAGTCCAGATGAGCCATTGCGCAGTCGAAAGGTGTTTGTGGGTCGCTGCACAGAAGATATGAGTGCTGATGAACTCCGCCAGTTCTTTACCCAATATGGGGAAGTTCTAGATGTCTTCATTCCTAAGCCTTTCAGGGCATTTGCTTTTGTTACATTTGCAGATGATCAGGTACAGTTTTAACTGATTACATTTAAGGAAACTTGGGCATAGCTTATAAATCACCTTACATTAAGGGGAAGGGAAATGGGACTTGATATGCCGCCTTTCTGAGGTTTTTGCAACTACATTCAAAGCAGTTTACATATATTCAGGTACTTATTTTGTACCAGGGGCAATGGAGGGTTAAGTGACTTGCCCAGAGTCACAAGGAGCTGCAGTGGGAATTTAACTCAGTTCCCCAAGATCAAAGTCCACTGCACTAACCACTAGGCTACTCCTCCACTCCAGCCTTAAACACACATCAACAGTGAAATTGTAAACTTAAACACAATTGTAGAGACAGATAATACACTAAATTAATAAATGACATCACACAGTCCCTGAAACCCAGTAGGCACTGAAGAGCCAAGTCTACAATTTCTTTTCTAAATGTAATGTAGTTAAATCTCCCTATGCAGCTCCTGGGGGAGTTGATTCTGTTATTTCGGGGTTTCTACTGAAAAGGTTGGTATCCTAATTCTCATGTGCTGGAAAACTCTAATAGGTGGATTCATCATTATTGAAATGTTGGTGAATTGTAATATTAAACAAGAAAGATCATTCCAAAGCAATACAATTAGCAGGAAAAAAATAAATTTTTCATAACATCTGAAAATAGTATAATATAGTCCACATAAATAGGGGGATGAAGTCAGAAAGAAGCCAACAAACCAATAAAACCCATAGCATTGTTCTGTGCCCCTTTTACATTGCATCATACTCAAAAACCAAAGGCTGGATCAACAAGAGAAAATCATATCATCATGAAATGAAATTGTAACCTTTTTAACAGCCAAACAAGTAAGGCCACATACTGGGCACTATAAACCCTCTTTCAAAAAATGGACCTCTTTAGAGAGAGAAATAACTTATTAATGACTAGATGTACAATAATAAAACTTGGCTCACAAATAGGCTTATGATAGAACTATTAAATGATCATGCAACAAATATATAGCAAGGTAAATATTCTTTGCAAACTTCATTCCTTAGCATCACTCCAGATGTGTCCAGATACTTGGGTTTTTGCACTCCTACCAGCAGATAGCAACTGAGAACTACTGACCAGAGTGAGCTTATAAGTATTCTGTGCATTCCCCAGCCAGTATGTTTCAGTCTCTAGCAGATGGTAGATGTGGGAGACCTGTGCAGTCTTGTGCTAGATCAGGTAAGACACTGAAATAGGGCGGGGGTACTTAGCCCCCCCACCCACCCCAGAGCACAACTGCAGCTTTAAATAAAAAAGAGAAAGTGAAAAATTAGGATTACTACTTATTTCTGTAGCCCTACTGGATGTACGCAGCGCTGTACACTTGAACATGAAGAGACAGTCCCTGCTCGACAGAGCTTACAGTCTAATTAGGACAGACAAACAGGACAAACAAAAGATATGGGATTATTAAAGTGAGGATGATAAAATAAGGGTTCTGAACAAGGGTTAGGAGTTAAAAGCCGCAGAAGAGAAGTCAGTATTTTTGCAGAGGACCTCAGGGTGACCCTACCATTATGCATGTTTTCCATAAGGATGATCTGTAGGAGTTCAGTACCCAGGTCTCTGCATTCCTTAACTTGTAGAAGCAAGGTTCACAGGAGGGAGATCGGCTTTCATGTACCGTTCAGCTCGTGCCCTTTTATACCAGGATGTTCTGATCTCAGCCAAGTGGGACACCTCAGATGCAAGTTAGTCATTCTGTGGGGTCGCCTTATGTGATTCTGGTAGAAGAGGGAGTCCCTTAAAACAGCCAAAGGTGGATTTTGTGTGGCAACAGTTACCAAGACAACCATCCTTTGTCCTGGACATGCACAGAACATCAGCGCTTAACTTGAGACTGTTCTGCACATATGGTGGGTGCTTTCCTTACTGAACTTCAGGCAGACTTTCCATGCATCCTATTTGCATGCTTTGCTATGCCCTTCTGTCTTGGTGGTTTTCACAGACTCAGGATTTGGAGGTGAGATTTCTCCTCCCAAAGGGAGACAATAAGCAGCCTGGTTTTGGAGTGCTAGTTTGGACAAGAGCATTAGTCTGGAACCCTCAGAGTGGATAGTGGTTGTGAACCCATTGCCTGATAAGTGGCTCAAGGACTGGTCCAAGGAGGAATCCAGTGGTCAATAAACAAGCTGGAGACCAGGGCAGTTCAGCTGTTATCCAGGCCTTTCATCCATTGATCAAGGGATGAGCAGTGTGTATCTTACAACGTAGTGGCTTATGTGAATCACCAAGGTGTCACAAGGAGCCACCAAGTGGCAGCAAAAGTGGCAAGCCCGATGATTTGGGTGGAGAGCCATCTGTCTGTGAACTATGTAGCCAGAACAGAGAACATTGAAGGACATTTCTGCTCAGAAATTTGCTTGACCTGGGAGAATGGAGTCTGGGGCAGTCAGCTTTTGGGATTGTGTACTGCTGGGAACAACCCATCATAGACCTAATGGTGAAAACGAACAACACAAAAGCTGACATTCAGTTGCAGAAAGGACTAGCGGTCAGAAGGAATTGACGCAGTGGTATAACTATGGTCTTCTGTCGGTCTGCTATACATGTTTCCTCCATGGCCCTTGCTAGACCAGACAATCTAGAGGGTAGAAAAACATGGAGGTTGCATGGTGCTGGTGGCCCTTGTATTGGCCATCAAATGGAGACCATGGTAGAGGACTTGCTGTTGCAAGGACTTTTGGGAATATGGAGACAGACGTTGTTTTACAGCTTGGTTGTTGAGTGGACATGCTTGTGGAAGAAGGAGTACTCTGGGAGAGTGATTTCTGCCATGCTGCAGTTGAGGAAGAGATATATCAGCATTTTTCTGAGGGTGGTGTCAGGAACATCATTTTGGTGCTGTTGAAAGCTTCAGTGGCAGAGATTTTGGATTTTTTTACAAGATGGACTGTTTCTCCCTTTCCCTATCACAACACAGGTCTCTAGGGTACATGGATAAAACTGGTCCATACTCAAGGTGACCACCGCCTCAATGTGTGTGTGTTGGCTGAAGTATTGGTGTCTGTGTAGGAACTTTAAGATCCATTTCCCCTCTAGTGGCCTCAAGTTTCCTCCGAAATGTAGGAGGCAGGACTCAATCTGGATAGATTTTGAGGTCTAAAGTTACTTGGTTTTACAGGACTGCTTTGTCATCACTTCATACAACTCTCAGGAATAGCAAAAGGCTTGTGTTCCATATTGTATAGTAGACCCTATGTGGAAAACCTCTATAGATGCCATGCTCCATCTTGATGTACAGATTTTCAGGGACCTCAGCTCACTAAAGCCATGGGGAAACAATGAGTCCTGTGACTTCAATCTGTACAAAAAGGTGCAGCAATCTAAAATGTTAGAATTTTCAGAATTCTAAGCTTAAAACCATGAAATGTAAAGACTTATATTAGAAAGTTCCTGCTTAGTTTTACTATTTACTGCTTTCTGGGGAGAACAAACCTGAGATGCATAATTTTAAACTACAAATTTTCCCTTCACCTAGAATCAAATGATCTGATATGGAACTTAGGCCTATGGAGAAGAGCTTACATGTGTGTGTGTGTGTGTGTTCTGCTTTGTGCTTGGGGAAATTTGAAGCTGAAACTCCTGAGTATAGTACACTGGACCAGAGAGCTGCATGGAAACCTACCCTACCTATCCTATCTCACTAATGCAAAGAAAGCTGAAAATAATACTGCGTCAGGGGGTGGGACTGGGAGGTCACACTCGCCAAACATCAGTGCCATCTTCAGCTTTCTTTGCATTAATGGATGTTCTCTTCAGGTGCCTCTTCCAGAGGCCTTAGCCAGTAAGGGCCTTGTGAGATATGGAGCTGGTATGCAGTGGTAACATGTCCGCCCTTTGTGCATTGTCATCCCGAGGAACGTATTGATATCCTAGTTACAGCTTGGTTGTCTACCTTACCTTTCATGTAAGGCCCAAATGAAAACTTGAGATGAGTATGCACCTTTATTTTAATTTATCTTTTTGGTTAGATGCATTCATCATTGAACTGTTGTATAAGTTTTTAAGGTTGTGGTTTTTTTAAATTGTTTTAAGGTTCAAAGAAATTCTTTAGCTGTTTAGAATTATGAAAATTGTTTTATTGTTGAGGTTTGGTTTGTTCTTTTAAATTTCACTGCCATCACTTCCTGCTCTTTGAACATAAGTTCATTTAAACCAGTCTAAACATGCCACAGAGTGCTCAATGACAGAGTCTACTGTTCATATTCTTCATCCATAGGGTACACAATGCTTGCAACCATCCTTATCACCACAGAACAAAAAAACTTGGGGACAATCATTTATTAGGTTTGATATACCGTTTCTCATTGATGACAAATTACATGGACGTTTGACCAGGGCCAGGTCTGCCAAAAATGATCAGTGAAGACAATTTTCCTATTTTAGTAACATCCTTCAAATCTCATCTCCCTACCCTAGTGAGAATCAAAAATTTTATGTGCAACCTATCACCAGCTGGATAATCAGTACTCCTCTTTCTTTTTTAAAAAGATACTAAATATCACTTTGTTATACTAAATGGATAAGCAGAGTAGAAGTTTGTTGTTGTTACAGTATTCTAGGTTGTGAAATGCTTTCATGTTAGAATTGTCCTTTGGCTCGTAAAGCAATGAGGTGTGTGGAAGATTCTGAGACCTTGAAAGAGTCTGAAAGATTCATTTGCTGAATTCAGAGTATTGCTAGTTTGCACTGTTGTGTCCTCCTGAAATGGGTAAAGAAACAAAAAGGTGATGTACTCTCTGGACGCGGTAAATTTATTTTATCCATAGGTCCATAACAGAAACTCGTAACTATTTTTTTTTTTTATCAGTGTTCCTTCTGTTTCTCCCCTTGGCTTATTTAATATAGAGCAGTTTGATCATAGAGTTCTTATTGTTCCAGTGTATGACAGTTCTGTGGCTGTTTACACAGCAAGATGATTAGTCTTTGAATTTTGTTTTGAAAGATAATGTTGTAGGAGCAAGGACAAAATATGATCTAGGTTTAATAGTAAAATGAACAGCGGTGGTAAACTGTTTCTAAAGGTACAGATGTTTTATGGGACAATTGTACACAATACAGGGGTAAACTAGCATCTGCCTTTCCCTTCTTAAAGGTTTAGCTCTTAAAATCAAATCCCACTGTCATGTCGTGAATAGAAGGTATATTTTTTCCCAAAGGTAAAGCAATATGTGCAGTATTGCAGTGCAGTAGTAAAATAAGGCATCTGTAAGGGAACATGTGGTGTTGGTGATGGAGCTGGCAAAGTGGGTTAAGATGCGATATACTTTCAGTGATTACAGTTAAAGTTGATTACGTATTATATACAGGTACTTATTTTGTACTTAGGGCAATGGCGTATTAAATTACTTGCTCAGAATTACAAGGAGCTTCAGTGGCATCAAAACTTGGTTTTAAGGCTGCTGTATTAACGGGCTGCTACTCCACTCCAAAGGTGACTGCAGAGACCAGTTCTGAGCTTATAATTTTTTACAGAATGGGTGGTTTTACAAGTCGGGTTATTTTGGTATAGGGATGGGTGGGGATGGAGGAGATTACTGGAGGGGATGAGTTAGATTAGCAGGGATGGGTGAAATTTCTGTCCCTGTGCAACTCTACACTGGACCTCATCCACATGTTAACTAAAATCCTCTAGAATTACCTGGACATGGGTATTTGGATATTTTTATTTTATTACTTAAGTTGTACACCAAACAAAACATACCTGCCCAAGTTGAAGCTTAAATTCTTAATTAGGTGCTACAAAAGGGAAGGATTTGACCTCTACCAAACATATACTGTGATTTAAAAACTAACAGCTGTATTGTATGGTAATCTTTTCCCTTTACTTTATCTAAAATCCGGATTTTTAGTTAAAGGAAAGGTCTCAATTATAAAGCAGAAAAATAATCTTCCAAGAATCTTGTGGTGCCGTTTCTTCTAAGGAAGTACAAGGCAAAACAGCTTTTTGTGAAAAACTACTTGACACCACATAAATGATTTACACATTAAAATTTTGCTTTGATATTTTTTGTGGTGGGTTACAAGGAAAATTTGGTGTTTTTTTAGAACCACTGAGTAAATTGATGTAAGTCAAAAAGTTCTTTATTTTTACTGTGCAGCTCGGCACCATTTTGTTAACTTAAGGTCAGAATTGGTGGTAATGAGGATTTGCAAAACAGCTACACTCTCATAACATGACTCACTGCTGCACTGGAGACCTTTTCTTTAATTGTCCCACTACCCTGCTCCTCCAAGCACTTTTTAGTTTTAGTATGATCAGTGGATCAACCAGTACATCTTTCATATGTGGTCTGGAGGGGAAAAAATGGTGCTTATGAATGTAACCTTTATTTTCATTGGTGATTCTTTTAATTAAATCCAAATTTTAATTCTGAATGTGGACTAGTCAGAAAAATGGGTGGTCATGCTTGCCAGGTTTTGTAGCATGGCTTCTTGTAGCATTTGCTTTGATACCCTTCTCTATGGAAAATATTTCTCATCTCTCTCGGGCAGGACCTACAAGTTGAGGGTCTTGCCCCTTGATTCACTTCCTGTTAACCTTCTGGTCTGTAGAAGAGTTACTATTGGGTGACATTTCCCTTCCACCTGTTGCTTTTTATATAGATATAGCTTGATTCCCATGCTAGATGTATCAGAGTTAGACTGTATAGATAAGTGGCAGTGTGATACATGGCAGACTTGGAAAAAATACTAAATGTAACTTGCCTTAAGCTACAGCTGAAAAAAAGCATAAGCCAAAATCCAAATAAAATAGTTTATCATTTTGAGTTTCAGTATAAATTTTTTTTTAACATTTCAGATGCTATATAACCTAATTATTAGAAGACTTGCAATGTACTTAGTAAAATGACTCCCTTAGTAACATGCTCTATTGCTGTTTAGCATATGTTACCTGCCACAGAACCTGATTTTATTCCTTTGGGCCCCTCAGATAACACATTAACCCCCACTGTTTACTAAGCTGCGTGGCAATGCTGACACAGCCCGTTCAAAGTGAATGGACTGTGTCGCCGATAGGGGTAAGGCTGTTAGTAAATGACCCTAGTTTTCCTCCCTTTTTTTTTTTTTTTTGTGTTAAGCTGTGCTGTAGTCTAAACAATTATATAAGTATGAGAATTACATAGCTCATCTTTTGTGTTTGAAGCATTTAAGAATATGCACTCAAGTGGAAAGAAATCTTATTGTGTCTTGCATTTGTTTGTTTTCATAGGTTGCCCAGTCTCTGTGTGGCGAGGACTTGATCATTAAAGGAGTCAGTGTTCACATTTCTAATGCTGAACCTAAGCACAATAACAATAGACAGCTAGAAAGAAGCGGAGGAAGATTTGGTGGTGGTCCAGGTGGTTTTGGCAATCAGGGTGGATTTGGTAACAATAGAGGCGGTGGTGGTGGTGGTGGTTTGGGTAACAACCAGGGAAGTAACATGGGTGGCGGAGGCATGAACTTCAGTGCTTTTAGCATCAACCCTGCTATGATGGCAGCTGCCCAAGCAGCACTGCAGAGTAGCTGGGGAATGATGGGTATGTTAGCTAGTCAGCAGAACCAGACTGGGCCTTCAGGGAACAATCAACCCCAAGGTAATATGCAGAGGGAGCAGAACTTTGGCTCAACGAATAACTCCTATGGTTCTAACTCTGGCCCGATAGGTTGGGGATCAGGATCTAATGCAGGGTCAGGTGGTGGGTTTAATGGAGGTTTTGGTTCCAGCATGGAATCTAAATCATCAGGCTGGGGAATGTAAATAGAGGCAGCCCTCGTTCTAAGGTGGGAATGCAGATTTTTCTAAGTTCATGGTAAGTATAATGTAAAGTACATATACTGAATTTTTTTTCCAAAATGGGTGTTCTTAATGTGCAACATATTCAACAGTATTTTTGACATCTCTTTGTAAAAAAAAAAAAAATGCAAACAGAATTTTGTTTTACGTGAGGAGTTGGACATGAACCAGTGAAGAGAATCTATAACACTACACTGGTGATATCAATTATAACTCTTGTAATATTTATCACTTTAGTCTACTGACCATTTTGCATGTTTAAAGTGGAAATTTTTGGTCAGAAACTTAGCTTCCCTTCCTCTCCCCCCCCCCCCCCCCCCCCCCTTAGTTTTTATTTCATTTCCTACCATTTTTCTCTGATTTGTTTGGGAAGCGTGATGTCACCGAATTGGGTTGTTTTTATTTTTGTTTTACTTGGTCTCCCCTCTCATGTTGAAACCTGCACTGTGAAAGCTTCAGTTAATCTCTGCAGTACATCTCATTTCCTGAAGGAGTGTTCTGTTTAAAGAAAAAAAAATAATCTGTCCTGGAATACTTTGGTCTACCTTTTCCCGTTCAAGAAAACATTCTGCATGTGCTACTTCTTAAAAGACGGTGGGTTTTCCATTTTTATCCACTACTCTTTATTTGATGGAATCGTACCAGCACTAGAAACGCAAGGCTGTGAGATGGAACCCGAAGGCTGTTTGAACACTGTGGGATTGATGGTGTTGCCAAGGAATGAGAGGCTGGGTATGAACGAGAAAAAGCAGAGCGCATGCAGAGACCTGGTGGTGCATTATGGGATTTCTTTTTGAAACTGCGAGATGTGTCTCTCCATCCTGTGGATTTGGTGAGAGTGTGCAGAGAGCAATGGGAGCAAGTAACGTACGAATGTTCTTGCATTCAAAGGACATCCTATCTGTTGGAAGACATAACAGGTTTAGAATACCTAGCTAGCCAATTTAGTTGAATGTGTTAAGTGAAATGAATTTGTATTTTTTCCCCCATGTCTACTGCTGTGAATGATGTATGGTGTGTGTTCTCTTTTGTTAATGATTTGTAAGTGTGGCACTGAACTGAAGAAGATGGGCTTGGTGATGAGAAACACTGACCCAGGCTGGTGGTGTGCTTTTCTAGCAGTTGCCCCAGATGTGTCATTGTCTCTCACAGGAAGGTGGAAGTTTCAATGTCTGTAAGAAATCCATAAGAATGTTGTTTGCTGCAGTCATGTGTTCTGTGTTTGGATGCTTTTTACAAGATTGTCAATGTAGGAAATTCTTAAATAAAACTGGTTTAAGTAATGTGTGTGTCTGTCTTGCAGCCATAAATAAGTACAATTTCTTTCTACCTGCTGAGTTGTTTTTTTTTTTTGTTTTTTGTGTGGTTTTTTTTTTTTTTTTTTTTTAGTTTTAGTTTTCTGCCTACTAGAACTGAACATTCTCACAAATTCAGTTCTGATTATCAGCAGGAAATTTTGTGAAGATTTCAGAATCAACATTAGATAGATGTGGTTGTGTCTGGAGCTTCTGCTTTGGATGACCAATGACATGCCTTTATTTACATGATCAGAACAGCTTCTCACTGAACAGAGTGTGTCTGTTTGGTATTATGAGTTATTTGTTTGAGGTAAGATTGTTCTGAAAGAGCTGACCTATGGAAAACAATTTTATTAGACAGCAGGTAGGTAACAAGATAAAAACACTTAATTTGTGTTTTTAGATACCTTGTGACTTATAGATATATTAATTGAAGTAGAATTCATTCACTAAAATACCAATTATACTTAATTGCTATAAAAATGGTTCTGATGGGCCCCAAAAATCAATTCTTATTTCACATGAAAATGTTAGTGTGACCTAAAACAATTTTTCACTTGTTAAAACAGATTAAATGTTCTTGTTATGCATACACCTACACATTGCTGTGTCTACATTCAGATGTTGACTGCAGGATTCCTGTGGAGTGTTATGATTTATTCCATTATAGGGGATATTAAGAAGATCATGTTTAGTACAGTAGTAATCTTCAGGTGCTGTTATGGGACCTGCTTTGTGTGCATGGTATTTTTAGGAAATATGGAAAGGTGTCTTTACTGATTTAATTTTGCTGCTAAATGAGCATTTTTTCCTTAAGATTTTTGTATCTATGCTTATACATCAGCTATTATGCTTTTACTCTGTAGTAGCAGGATAACAAATCAATTTCTGGAGCATGCAAAGATCAGCTGGCGTCTCTGCAAGGATATGCTGGTAAGTTCACTTGAATGGAGTCCCAGTACCAGTCTGCTGCTAGCATTTAAGTCTAGGCTCAGATCCTCAAAGATGTGCATATGATAGTGAACAGCTACGTTATTTTATAAGTGCTGAACCTTGATTTTTCTGTTTAACCCTATGCATTCTAGTTCTTATTTTAAGAGTAGGAAAAGGTTCCTGACTTTCCTTTTAAAGCAATAGCACCTCCTACTGAATTTTGCTCAGCTGCTAGTTTGATTTGTTGCCTGGCATTCTCTGAATAATACTCAACACATTGGCATGCTAGTTTTGACCATGGCTTTGAACCATTCATGAATTGTTGATTACTAAATAGTAGTCTATATGGTTATACATGTCCTGATCAGAGATGGAAAACTCCAGCACCCAGCAGACATTAACAGAACTGATTAGTGTTTGGTATTTTCCTTTTTTTTTTCTTAGCTAAGTTGAGGGCACTACTTTGTTTTTGAATGTGTATAGAAGGGACTCCCGCTTTTAAAATATTTGCAGTCATTTAAGCCAATGATGTATTAGTTTATGCTTCAATCTTAAAGCAAGAAATTGGAAATCAGGAACCCTTCAAGTATTTTGAAGCCTTGTTGCTCTTATTTTGTATTGACTGAATAAAGTATTAACAATATATGCTTGGCTAAGCATGGTGTGTTTTTTATTCAGTTTGACAAAGGTATTAGCTAAAATATCAGTAAGCACTGGAGTTTGTATAGCTGATATACATTAGGGCTGTGCAGTAGAAAGATAAAAGCAACTACATTATTTGAACTTTGGTGTGGTGGGATGGGGAATGTGATATTGGAAAGAAAGAAAGGAATTGGAAATTACTAGATTTGCATAGTAGCAGGCTGAAGGAAGCCAGAGCTAAAACCCTTCTCTCGTTGACTATCCTTTTTGTGATCTTGGGCAACTCATTTAACCTGTTGCTTTAGGTCCAAAACTTAAATTTATAGGCTCCTTGGACATGGAAATAACCTGCACTTACCTACTGTATATGCAATTTGCCTTTAGGTTGGATTTGGAAAGGCAAATAAAATAGTCTAAAAATCCAAATGCAAAAGATGCTGAGTAGTTTGAAACAAAACTCTTCCATATTGACAATTGTCATGATTTGTTGTGGGAGCTGGGGGTGACTGTTCCATTTTACTTTTTGACCTTTCTACCATTACTATTTGTCCTTCAAGTTCAATTTGTAGTGGATACAGAAGGAATTAAAAGGCTTCACTATGTTCTTTTCTTAAGTTTTGCATCTTATCTAATTGGAGCTGTGATTTTACTTGATGCAATCAGTGGGGTATTTCATTATTTGTATCCCATCATGAGGCTTCAGATAGCAATAGTTGAGGTAGGCCTGCCATACGTTTTAGATGGTTTTCCTTGCTTCAAACCTTGAGTTTTGACAGTATAATTATTGAATCTGCTCTTGGCCCAAATCTTTTACAGACATGTTCATGAAATCATTGGCCTGCTGTCTCCAGGCAAAGTGTATTAAATTGTGTTAAGTTGGCGGCTCAGTTTGATCTGAGCTGGAAGACTGTTTTTAATCCTTGAAGAGCAAGGAAGATTGTAGCCAAGTGCATAATCAATCTGTTCACTTTAGTATACATTTAAGGCATAGCCTGTATGTAGTTTTGCCAAAATATTAGAACAAACTACTCTTACAGCAGCGGTTCTCAACCTACTCCATGAGACACACCCAGCCAGTTAGTTTTTCAGGATACCCACAATGAATATGCATGTGCGAGACTTGCATACAATGAGGCTGTTCATGTTGAAAACCAAATTGGGTTGATGTGTCTTAAGAACTGGGTTGAAAACTTCTGCTCTTAATTCTGGATTAGATGGACTATCAATCTGCCCCAGTATGGCTGTTATGTAAATCCAAGACCTCTTTTTTTTTTTTTTTTTTTTTGCAAAGGTGTTAGTACACTCAATCCCATAGAAAGATAGAGATGGCCCTCTTGTAAGACATGATGTACAAAGAATAAGATCCAGTCAAATATTTTCTGGGGTGGGTCTCTTAATAAAAATGAAGGACAGGAGTCCAGTATACATCTTTTATTGGTTCAACTATGGCCCAAATTTTATCCACAGGAATAGCATTATCTAAATCAGGAGAATGAAACACCAGTTTATGAAGGTTTTTATCTAGTGCCAAAGCCAAATCAAGTTTGCACAAGAACTTCCTCAATAAAGTATCGGGTTGCTCTGATTGTACAGGAGCAGTAGGAGAAGGAATGGATGGTTTCTTACCAGATTAAATAAAACATTTTGATCAAGATTGGAATCAAATTGGAATAATAGGACTGTTTTGTATTAGCTACTTCTTTCTTATAGGACTTCCGCTGATCTTTGCAGAGCTGCTTTTGATGACCCCCTCTGGAATTGTGCCTTGCTTACTCTAAAGCAAGAATGCCACAGGTTAAATTTTATAAACATTGATTATACCAAGGAAAACGGGTATGTCTCGGATAATTCTTATCAGTTAATGGAGCAACTCTATCAAGGGCATGGGATGTAGTAGAATTCCATTCAGAATAAAATTGCAGGATACTATCCCAAAACAATGGAGCTAACCTGTGACCAGAAATTTAGTTTGTCTTCTTGAGCTGAATGCTAAGATGGTTTAGACATGTCTATATTAATAGAGGTCAGACAAAATGATCTGACCACAGGACAATTTTCCAGTGACATAAGGTAATCAAAGTATTTAAAATATTGTCAGACTTAAAGACAATCGTATTAGACAGTGTCCCTTTTCATGGGTTGGGGCTGCATTCAAAATTGATATTTGTAAGGCATTAAGGGGCTTATTCTCGAAAGAGAGTCATAAAGCATCATTTGGATGGATTTCTTCTCAAAACTTCCAGATCGGTATTTTTGAAACTTGTGTTGTAGATATGTATCTATGCATTTCAGTTGTAGTGTGCCCAGATCACAAAGGGGGGGGGGGGGGGGGGGGGGGGGGTTGAAGGTGGGCTTAGGGTATGCTTACCACTTGACTTTACAGCCATAATGGAACAAAACCAAACCGTCAAGGGTGAAAACTTCAATATTTTGGTCTAGACTTGTTTTTCTTATGAATAAGACAGAAAAGGTGCCCCAAATGACCATTGGAGGGATTCAGGGATGTCCCCCCATTCCCAATTTGAATAAAAATAGTAGTAGCCTCTATGATGGCTTCAGATGCGATAGCTAGGTCTATTAGAACAGCATGCAGATCCCCGGAGTAGTGTAGTGGTGAGTGTAGTGTACTGTAGCCAGGTGGACCCAGGCCCATAACCTTTACTTACCTGTTACTCTTGTGGTAGAAACTGAGCCCTCCAGAAACCAACATAAAGGTGCTCCTTCACCAATAAGGGCCATTGTAGTGGTGTACATTTGGGAGTGGAGAGTTTTGGAGGGCTAAGCAGGGAACAACTGAGATGTGTATCTGAAAGCTTATGTATGAAGTCCACACAGTGCCGCCTAGGGTGCCCCGTTGCTCTCCTTGAATGTCTGGAGGACTAGTGTGCTAAAAATGCTGGCCCCTTCTACATACTAATGGCTTGAATCTTCTTTGGGGGGGGGGGGGTTGTTTTTTTGAAAATGGCCTGAAAAGATAAACGGTTGCATTTGGGATATTTAGTGTAAGACGGCCAAAGTACAACTTAAACGTCATATCGAAAATGTCCCTCTTAGTCTTAACTTCTTTAACATTTGCATCTGACTCATTTTCCAAATGAAGATTTAAATCTTCCATAATAATAACAACAGAAGAATACCGAGTAGTTTAATTCCAAAGTTGCTTTAAATGGCTTCAGTTAAATGTCTGGCCAAGAACCTGGAGGCTTATATATTAACACTAATCCTAGATGTCCATAAAGAACCTCCAGGCAATGAAATAATCACCTAAAGTTCTCCTTCATCTTAGGATTTCTACATCCCAGTGCATTACTCTGCACTTTTTGCATTAAATTTTAATGGCCAAACTGTAGACTAGTGCTTCATAAATTGGTCCTGGGAGCCCACCAGCCAGGGCAGATGTGCATGCCTGTCACCTCCATTATATGCAAATCTTTCTCTTGCATATTCAGTGCAGATATACTGAAAACTGGACTGGCTGTTGGTTCACCAGGCCTGGTTTGGGAACTACTGCCTTAGACCAATGGTGCCCAAAACTTGTCCTGGGATCTCCCTAGCCAGTCAGGTTTTCAGAATATCCACCATGAATATTCGAGAGATTAGCTTGCAGTGCCTCACTGCATGTAAATTCATGCAGTTGAAAAGCTTTGAGACACATGGATGACTTTCTTATGCAGATGTCAGCTGGTTAGGGGAATAGAGTTGCAGACAGTGTAAGCTACTGGTATTTGGGCCTTGACTTAAGTTTTAAGGAAATATAAATCATGTTAAAATAGAAAACAGGTGCAACTTCTTAAAAGTGGGTCTGATATGATCGCTAAAGTTAAGTACATAAGTATTGCCACACCAAAGGTCCATCAAGCCCAGCATCCTGGTTCCAACAGTGGCCAATCCAGGCCACAAATACCTGGCAAGATCCCAAAAAAGCTCAGTACATTTTATGCGGCTTATCCCAGAAATAAGCAGTGGATTTTCCCCCAAGTCAATTTAATAATGGTCTATGGCTTTAGGAAGCCGTCCAGACCCTTTTTAAACCCCGCTAAGCTAACGGCCTGTACCACATTCTCTGGCAACAAATTCCAGAGTTTACACGTTGAGTGAAAAAAAATGTCTCCAATTCGTGTTAAATTTACTACTTTATAGCTTCATTGCATGCCCCCTAGTTCTAGTATTTTTGGAAAGAGTAAACAAACGATTCACATCTACCGGTTCCACTCCGCTCATTATTTTTTAGTTTTTATGTAATTTTCTGGGTGGTTGTGTTTCTCGATGGAGAAGTAGGGGCTAATGCTACTACCTAACTGGTGTCCTTTTACAAAGGCGCGCTAGTGTTTTTAGCATGTGCTAAAAATAAGGATGCTCTAAATGCTAGAGCCACCCATAGGAATATATAGGTGGCTGTAGCGTTTAGCATGCACTAAAAACTAGTGTGCCTTTGTAAAAGACCTGTGTGATGTTATTCAAATGGCCTCTTCCCCTGCTGGCTCGGGATGCAACAGTGTAAGGCTTCCGCACACAAACTGAATGGAACTTTACTAGATAAAGCAGCTACCTTATGTACAAGCACCTGTGTGTACATAAAAAAAAAAATCATCCTTAAGGACCTGGCAAAAGTAGCAGCAGGAAGAGACTAAATTGCAGTTAAACAGTGTAGATCCTCTGAACTCTCAAATGCTGTGTTCCTTCACTTCCTCAACTTAGAGGTCAATGTAACAGGGCAAACAAATGATCCAATAAAAAAGCAGGCAGCAGCTGCTCTACTCTTGCTCCTTTCAGCTACTCCCATTTTCTCCCTTAGATGAGGGAATGACTTCTACTGTGGAGACAGTTGAGGGGGGATATGATAGAGGTCTACAAAACACTGAATGGTCTAGAATGGGTAAACATAAATCGATTTGTATTTATTTTAACTAAGGTGGCACTTGAAGTTATGTGGTTCTGCTTTTAAAATGAACAGGACCAAATATTCATTCACAAATAGTTAAGCTCTGGAACTCATTGCCAGAGGATGTAGTAGCAGTAGTTAGTGAATCTGGGTTTTAAAAAAAGTTTTGACAAGTTCTTGGAAGAAAAATCTACTATTGAGATGGACATGGGGAAGACACTGCCCTGGGATTGGTATGGAATGTTGCTACCAATTGGGTTTCTGCCAGATATTTGAATTGGCCACTGCTGGAAGTGGGATATTGGGCTAGATTGTCCATTGGTCTGATCCAGTATGGCTATTCTTATGATATAGGCCACGCAGCCCATTATATACCTATGGACTGCATGGCACTTAATGCACATTAATTTGTAAATGCACACAAAATTGTGACTAAAATTCATGCTAAAATCTTAGCAGACCATCTAGCATCAATAGTTGGATCTCTGATAGCACTTGATCAAAATGGTTTTGTAAAAGGACACTTTAGCCATGGAGAATACCAGCATCTTCAGCAATCTACTTCATGCGGCCAAGCAGCTTAATATCCTTGCATGTTTAATCTTACACGCCAAAAAGGCTTTTGAATACGTGGAATTGACTTTCTTATTTCAAGTCTTAAAATGGTGACATATTATTGACTTGATTTTGTATTATTCTTCTCCATTTCCTACCATCACTAAATATTCACTCTTTAAAATTGTTTTCTTCCTCCTCTTACATAAAGATGTGTATGTACTCTTCTCTATAGACAAGCTGGGTAAGGCAGCAACACATAGGTAATATCATCTGATGACTGCAGACCTGACCTGCTCTCCTAGAGCCCCAAATGGGCTAAAAGATTTTCTGAGCACATTGAGAGACTCTTCTTACTTGTAACTACCACCCCTCTCAGTCTCTTTCATCCTCTTGCTATCTCTGTTCAGATTCTTCTCTCTCACTAGACTTTAAAAACAGGAGCAGGAAGAAGAAAAGTTAAAAAGATCTCAAATCATTAGCATCTAATTCATAATTTTCTTGTAGTTGAGGCTAACTATTGCTGTTGTGAAGGTGAAGGAGTTCTTGTCATGCAATAAGCAAATCTGAGTTGGCTTTTCCTTGTCCCTTTACAAATTAATGGAAGGCTCTTTGTAACTTAGCACATATAGTATCCAAATGTGTCCTGAGTGGCTAGACGTCAAGAATTCCATACTGTTAAGGTAGACTCTTCTGCACTCTCATGCTAGGATGCTCCATTTCACCATACAACTTGATTAAAAAAAAAACCTGTGATATTTACTGGTCCATGTTTATTTTGTTTTGCATCAGCAATTACCCATTCATGATTATAAGGAGGATAGCATTTCAGATGAGTTTATTAAAGGTACCTGTAATAGAGAAATAGCTAAACAGTCATAGGTCCATGTAAAAATTTAAGAATTGTTGGAAATTATGTTTTTGATCCACAAAATATAGTTACTTACTTTTGTATAAACACCATACTGGCCTTCAACACCACAATCTAGTCCCCAGGAGACAATACCTCCAATGAACCATTTCTTATGTTGTTTTTCCTGAAAAATTAAAGGTCCACCACTGTCCCCAGTACAAGAATCCTTTCCTTCACCACCAGCACAGAACATGTTCTCTGTTAGGACAAGTGCTTTGCCACCTGGTGATTTCTTGTTTGTATATGAAGCATTACATTTTTCTTGGCTCACAACATCCACATCCACAAACCTCAGATGTTGAGAAATAGAACCTTTCTCTGTAGTTCCCCAACCAGCTACAACGCCTGTGTCATCAGCCATCACCTGAAACCTGTTTTCTTCTCCTGGCAAGCAAATTGCCATTACCATTGCAGTTATTGGGACTTTAATTTTCAGTTTTATTAGTGCAATGTCATTGTTAAAATTGGTGTCATCATGAACGTATCCCTCATGGATAAAAATTTCTTCTGGCAAGGCTTGAATGTAGTCACTGGCATGTTGCCTCACTTGACCCAGTTTCAGGGTTAGGGAAGAAGGATCTTGAAGGTCATAGATGACATGAGCAGCTGTCAAAACCCAGCTGTCATATAGAAGAGCACCTCCCCCTAGCAAATCTCCATGAGTTGTAAACATAACTTGCCAGGGAAAATCGCCAGAGCTGGCTTTTCTTCCTCCGTGGATGCGCTGCATTGGCCTCTTTGTCTTGATACCACATTCTGAGAAAATCATTGCAGCAATAAATACAAAACAATATAAACATGGCAATAAGCCTGGAAGGTCTACGTCTATATAATATTGCTGATGAAGTCTGTTGGGGCCAGAGCATGCCAATAGATGTCACTGTGTGCATAGTATTCCTGAGTGGGCTTTAAACAGGAGGCCAGAACACAAGGAAGGTGAAAATGTCGAAGCCATGCAGTGCTCAGTACAAGACTACAAGGCATGGAGGCAACAGGATGGACGGTAGTGGAAGAAACAGAAAACACTATAACTATGGTGCAGAAACAGTCAAGGGAGTACTGCAAAAAAAAAAAAAGAGTTCCAAAGACACGAGGGAAGCATGATGGTCATACACAGAACTTTATTCAACTTATAGTCTATGAGTTGAATAAAATTCTGTGTATGCCCATCTTGGTTTCCTCATGGCTTTGGAAGTATCTTTTTTTTTTTTTTCACTACTCCCTTGACTTCTATGGTTTCACAGTAGCAAGCAATGGGAGAGAGGAAGGAAGGGAGCGCATATTTGGGTTTCTTGTATAAATATTTTTTTATTTTATTTATTTATTGCATTTCTATCCCACATTTTCCCACCTATTTGCAGGCTCAATGTGGCTTACAGAGTGTAGTTATGACATAGTCTACAGGATATCAGATACAGTTTGTAATATAGGAGTATTATTGAATTTGTCCTTTATTTTTACTGGCACTACTGGGCAAATATTTTCATTGAAGGCAGGTTACATATGCTGACAACAGTTAAGCTGCATTGGAGCCACAGGCAGTGGTTTGGGAGAATGGAGATGGTGTTTGGCAGCAGTGAAAGTGAGTTTGTAGCTGTTGTGCACTGCATCAGCAGTCTCCATTAAGTGGCATATCTGGCATCAATAAACAACCTAAAACTGAAGTGGCAGAGAAAACTTCTTTTTGATTGATATAGTTTGAGTCTTGCCGTGTCTGAGTAAGTGGAACCAATGTTTCAGCCATCGTGCTATGACTTTCTTCAGAGTATTCTGTGAGGGACACAGTTTGTCTTTATATAGTGGGTTCACAATCCTGATTGGTTGAAGTTTGAGGTGAGTGGTTTCCTCGGTGGGAAAATTGAGGTGGGAAAGGTCATTGGTCACAAAGAATTTTGGCAGGAAGTTCTGGTGGTCAGAAATTAGAATTTTGGCAGGAAAATTTATTTGGTCACAATTTTAAATTCTGGCAGTATGGGTGGCCCAAGGCAAGATGCTACCTGAGGCGGGGCTGAGAGGCCACTCCCCTCCCCCTGCCAAGTTCTGGCATCTCCCCCCCTTCCTTCCTTCCTCCCCCCTCATTCCCTGATTTTACCTTCTTTGTATGATTTTAAAAGCCAGTGGCACAGCAATTCTCATGCGCTGCCGTTCCTCTAGCACCGGCTTCTTTACTGAAGCCACTTTGGAGGAAACAGGAAGTTACATCAGAGAGGTGAAGAGATGGGTGCCAGCGGCAGGGCATTGTATGGGAATTGCTGCTGCTGGCTTTTAAAAAATGTAAAAAGAAGGTAAAATTGGGGAATAAGGTAGAGAAAGGAAGGTGGGAGATGCTGTCTGAGGCCCCCGCCTAATGGGTGGCCTAATGTTCGGGCTGCCCCTGTCTGGCAGGAAATTGATTGGAACAGTTCTGACATTGGAGGGGGGAAGAATTTCTATAGGTCATATTCTGAAACTTTGAAATGGGGAAAATGATGTTTGTCCTTGACACCAGCCCCTTTTTGTGCTAAATTTGTTTTCACTGAATAGTTGCCATGATTTGTTTAATTTTTCTGCTAAGATTCACATTTGTGGCCAACCGACTTTCCAGCCTCAATTTCCTACTGAAATCTCCTGCCTTCCTGAGGAAACCACCCATCTCAAACCTTGACCAATCAGGTTTGAGAACCCACTTTTTAAAGACAAACTACAGACCTCATAGCATACCCTGAAGAAAGCCACAACACAATGGCTGAAAGTCAGTTGCTCTTACTGAGATGCAGCAAGACCTGGACAGCCACAACAATCATGAGGCCAGCTGCAGAAGCATAAAATAGAACTAGGGTTTTTTCCTTGTGGTAGTGGGGAAGTGAGGAGTATGTCAAGGGAGAGAGAGATGGAGGGGAGGTGAGGGTTGAAAGGGGTAATTCAAGATCGATGGTCATTTAACCACAAGTCTCTTACAGGTTTCAGCTAGTGTTTTATATATAAATTCTGAAGAATTGGCATTGCATCAATCATTTCTAACTTACTAAACAGCTAGTAAAAAGTTGACATCCTAAGATAAATAGCCATATTATAGATGAATTATTTCTAGCAGAAAAATTAACAGGCTAAACCACCTGTCAAACTTGTCTGAACTCTGGTGTAAGCCTTTCTTGACCATGAAACATGCTGCATTCTTGTTTTCTCAATGCTAAGCAGAGATTTGTCTGTTAAATTTTACATAACAAATGACTAACATACAAGTTTAAGTATAAAAAAGATTTGGGATCTCTAGGAAAGGCACAAATTAATTCATTCTATTTTAACTAAGCTGAGATTAGGTGGCAGAGCCGGTGGGAGGAGGCGGGGCTAGTGCTGGGCAGACTTCTATGGTCTGTGCCCTGAAAATGGCAAATACAAATCAAGGTAAGGTATACACAAAAAGTAGCACATATCAGTTTATCTTGTTGGGCAGACTGGATGGACCATGCAGGTCTTTTTCTGCCGTCATCTACTATGTTAAGGAGATGATGGTAAATAAGGATCGATTGACTTGTTTAGTTTTCTTAGTTATCATATAGTAACTGCTTTTAATATAGCAGTTCTAACAGAAAATGATTTCAAGGTGTAAGTCCTACTAATGTACTCAATATCAGCATTTAAAATTCTTTACTAAGCCTTCCTGTCAGAATTGCATTTTATATTTTGCCAGATAGTTTCCTTCTGCTTTAGGCTTCCACTCAGTTTGAAATGGTCTCTAGTGCATTTCATTTGCAGCCTCCTGCTATTTTCTTCCATTTTATAACTTACCCCTTCACTTCCTACTTCTCCACTCCAGTGTAGCCCATTCATTGCAAAAACACCAATGTCTTTCTTTAACTGGTATCTGAATACAATCTTGCTACTAGGTGGTACTTTTGCATACAAGCAGAGACTCCTCTCAAGGGCTGTTGAATGTGGCATCTCCAGCCAGACTGAGGCACAGAAGTTGGGCTTGGAATTTGTATTCATGTCTCTTGCATATGCAGGACTGGTGTTAAGCATGTTGGGGCTCAGGACATAAACTTGGGAGGGGGCCTCAACATCAGTCACTAGACTGTTTCATTTATGTTTACAATCAAAAAGCACCAAGAGCCTTCAAAACAAGGGCGTAGCCAGACAGCAGATTTTGGGTGGGCCTAGGCAAGAAGTGGGTGGGCACCAAATGTTCTCCCCCCACCCCTACTACCAAAAAAAATATCTCAGCTGGTGGGAAAATGCTTCTCTCCACCTTGGCAGTCTGCAGCAGACATGCACTGAAAACTGAGCATGCGCAGGTGCCAGTATTGTGGAGAGCAGCATTTTCATTACCTTCAGGGGGAAGTCTTCAGCTGGCAGAGCTTGGGATCCCCACCAGCTACCGCTGAACATGTACTACCGTTGGGTGGGCCTGAACCCTAAGTGGGTGGGCCCTGGCCCACCCAGGCCCACCTGTGGCTACGCCACTGCTTCAAAAACAGAACAGTTCTTTAATTCATGGACTTGACACGAGTTGTGTTTCAGCGCACAGCACCTGCATCAGGGGGTCATAAAAGCAAAGGACTGCCAGATGCAGTATTCCTGAGCCTGGCTGATAACTATTTTGACAGCCAGTTGTACTTTCAGACACTCAAAGTCAGCATTCTCTGAACAGAATGGCAGCATTTAAGTTTGAGCAGATTTTGAGTCACCTGTGATGTGGAGGCCCAGAGAAATTGCCTTGGTTATCCCCCACGCCCAATGCTAGCCCCAAACATGTAACACTGCCACTGAATGACTGGACTTACTCTTTGGCAAAGAATATCGTGGGCATTTCTCACCATTTGACACTTTTTCATTTTTTGGATGGAAGATACTTAAATGACCTCCTAGCTGGAGTGAGCTTCAGAGGTTGAGAAGTAAGACCAAAGTAGGGCACACTTCTAAGGTCTGGGTTCCTCAAATGGCAAAGACAGATCAGGATCAAGGCTGGAGTGGGGTTTGATAACAAGTTTGACAACTCCAGAAGTAGGACCGGTGCCAGGCAGACTTCTGTGGCTTTTGCTCCAAAATTGACAGGGAGAGACGGAGATTAAGTATACTAGTGTTTAATAATAAAGTAGTTGAACCTGTGCAGCAGAGTGACAGATTCAATTCTGACCACCTTGTTGGGCAGATTGGATGGACCGTGCAGGTCTTGATCTGCTGACATTTACTATGTTACTATGTAAATAATCCATATCCAGCAGACAGCCAAGACCTGTCGCCTCTTTCTCTATAACATCAGCAAAATTTGCCCCTTCCTCTCCGAGCACACCACCCGAACTCTCATTCACTCTCTCATCACCTCTCGCCTTGACTACTGCAACCTACTCCTCACTGGCCTCCCACTTAACCATCTATCCCCCCCTTCAATCCGTTCAGAACTCTGCTGCCCGTCTTATCTTCCGCCTAGACCGATATGCTCATATCACCCCTCTCCTCAAGTCACTTCACTGGCTTCCGATCAGTTCAAGCTTCTCCTACTAACCTACAAATGCACTCAATCTGCAGCCCCTTACTACCTCTCTACCCTCATCTCCCCTTACGCTCCTACCCGTAACCTCCGCTCACAGGACAAATCTCTCCTCTCAGTACCCTTCTCCACCACCGCCAACTCCAGGCTCCGCCCTTTCTGCCTCGCCTCACCCTATGCTTGGAATAAACTCCCTGAGCCCATACGCCAAGCCCCATCCCTACCCATCTTCAAATCCTTGCTCAAAGCCCACCTCTTCAGTGTCACTTTCGGCACCTAACCATTGTACCTCTATCCAGGAAATCTAGACTGCCTCAATCTTGATTGACTGCACTTTTTGTCCTTTAGATTGTAAGCTCCTTTGAGCAGGGACTGTCCTTCTTTGTTAGATTGTACAGCGCTGCGTAACCCTGGTAGCGCTTTAGAAATGTTAAATAGTAGTAATAGTAGTAGTAGTAGGATAAAGCTTGTGAGGTCATTAGTGTCTATTCTGTCAAATCAGGAGAAGGAATCGCTGAGAGCGGCATATCTCTAGCCTTGTGTTCATTTATGAGCTTCTGTATTTTTGCTTATTTTGCGATTTATTTGTTAGAATTAGGAGACATGATATGGGCCTGCAAGGAAGTAGGAGCAACCTCAGGAAATATTTACTTTTTTCACTAAACGAGTGCCAGGAATGCCCTCCTGAACAACGTGATGGAATTGAAATAGAAGTGTGGTATACAGGGGCTCAAAGCAATTTCAATAAAGAAATTTGTAATAACTTTAAGCTTCTTGTGGTAATTCAGAAGCCCCTCTGTATAGATCTGAGTAATTGATAAAACACATGTAGAAAGGCCCTACCAAAAATGCAAAGTTTATTATTAATTCAAAAGCACCATTCTCCCTTCTTGGTTGGTTTCATTGTAGAAATAAATAAACAGCGAAACATTTGTTGGCTAATGAAACAGATTCACCACATTGTCCGAGTGCAAATAGGTGGAAGTCATGCTGCTAACACTACCAAACCTGAAATTTCAGTTTTTGCTATGAAATGTTCCTAGGAAGATCCCATGTTGAAATTAGCATAGCTTCTCCTTGAAAACGTAAAAGAATGGTATATAAATTGAAATACATATAATGAAAATGCACAAAGATGGCAGAAAATTGTTTCTTTGTGCAATTTTGGTATATTTTAGGCTTGCTTTTCTGAAGTAGGCTGTGAAGACTGTAAGGCTGTTTATAGCTGTCCCGCATGCCGTTTAGATTCTTTAATGTATAATTTGTCAATTGGTATTTTGTATTTCTTATCTTTTGTTTTTATTCTTTAATTTTTTTAGGGCTGCATTTCAATTAAAAATTGTAATTCCCCCCTCCCCCCACTGCAACTCATTGTGACTCTGGGCAATGAAGGGTTATGGGCCCCTTTTACCATGCTGTGGCAAAAGGGGGCCTGCACTGGCATCGGCACATTTTTTTGATGCGTACTGAGGCCCCCTTTTACCCTTTTTTAAGAAATGGCCGTGCAGCAAGGGAAGTACGTGCCACGTGGTCATTTCAGAGACAGCCCTTACTGCCACCCATTGAGGTGGTATTAAGGACTCCAGCAGTAACCGGGCCGTGAGCGGCACTGCCTGAATATCACCAGGTACACACCAGTGCTACAAAAATAAATATTTATTTGTAGCTTTGGATTTGACAGCGTGCTGGAGGTGGGAAGTACCGCTGGGCTGCTGCGGTATCCCGGTGGTACTTCCTTTCTGGTGGGTGGTAAGCCTGCATTGGGCTTACCGCTGCCTTGTAAAAGTGGCCCTAACTAACTTGCCCAGACTAGAGTCATAAGGAGCTGCAGTGGGAAACAAAATAAATAACATACCTTTAATCATGATTAAAATTTTTGTCTAATGCACCTTTGTCAAAAGGTGCTGCAGAATATCTGCTTAACCCTTCAGTCTGGTTCTCAGTTGATGGTCAAGATCTTTAGGGTACATTTATCTTGTTATGACTTATTCTACTGACTTATTCTACTGCCCTCTAACCCCAGAAGCATTGGCTGTACATTACCAGGTTCACACACGGGGAGTTTCTGTTCCCCCTTTAAACGTTCCCAGATTCCATCAGTACCACAACGGTATCTACCTGAAAATCATTATAAAAAAGAAAAATCAGATTACAAAATAGTACTGAGATTAAACATTAACATTGTATATTATAGCAGAGTCATATCAATCTACCCAGTCATTCAGCCACTTGTAAGATTTTTCCTTATCCAAGATGATCATCATCTTCCTTCTTTATATTCCTCCCTTTTGTGCAGAAGAGCATACCACATCACTACTGAATTCCCTCTAGCACCAACCTTTCCCATGCACAGGAGGTAATGTATGCAAATCTAACTCATGAATATTCATTGCAAATAGATCAAGGAAAAGCACTAGATGTGGTGTACTTAGATTTTAGCAAAGCCTATACTTCTGCATAGGTGACTGATAAATTGAGTGTCCTCAAGTATGAGCCCTAAAGCGATGGACTGTATTAGAAATCTGTGAGTGGAAGGCGATAAAGGATAGTGGTAAATGGAGTTCATTCTGAAGAAAGGGATGTTATCAGGATTGGTTCTCGAACCAGTTCTTTTTAACATTTTTGTAAGCAATATTGTGAAAAGGCTGTCTGGTAAGGTTTGCCAAAATCTGCAATAGGGAAGACCCCCCACCCGATGGGGTGGATAACATGAGGAGGGATCGTGTGAAATTTGAAAAATGGTCTAGAATTTGGAAGCTAAGATTTAATGTAAATAATGCAGGGTTATGCATTTGGACTATAAAACCTGAGCGAGAGGTTCAGTACAGTATATAAGGAGTGAAGGACTTTGGTGCATGAAAGAGGAATGGGACTCAGCGGGGAGGGGAGGTGATTTGTTTCTGATCATCTTAAGGTGGCCAAAGAGGTAGAAAAGGTGATGGCAAAAGCAAGAAGGATGCTTGGGTGCATAGGGAGAGGTATGGCCAGCAGGAAAAAGGAAGTGATAGTGTCTCAGTATAAGTCTGATGAGACCTCTATGACAAAACAGTGGGTTTTTAAGCCTGTAAAACTGCCTTAACCCATTAGTGCCCAATGTTCCCATATGGGAATGTTCCCATATGGCTTATTATGGGAACATTGGACACGAATGGGTTAATTAATTCTTGAAGTGTATTTCTCCTATTGGCCGTGTTTCCTTATTTTAAAGCAGTTACAGAGGGATGACTGTTCTTTCTTTAGTCTAACACAGATAGGAATTAAGATGCAGTATACTTTTGAAAACTTGTTGTTCTGGGCTCTGATTGGCCCAGGAGCTCAAATTCATCTAGGATATACAGACTTTTTCCCCCAGTCATAGCCAGGGAGAAAAAAGAGAAAGATTTCTTTGTTGAGACCCTGTGAACAGTTATATTTGATAACTGTGAGCAGCTATATGTCCTGAACTCCTCAAGTACTATTTAGATAGTAAACAAATGCTTAGTTTTATAATTGATCCATATTTCATTTATCTGTTATTGTTTTGCTGATTGCACCTTTTCTATTCATTGTTCTAATTTTTCATGGCAATAAACATTTTTAAGGCTACCACTGGAATAGTGATGGCCAAAGCTATGCAGCCTAAAACAACTGAAAAAGTACTGACTAGGCCAAACAACAAGTAAATGATTTAATATTTGAGAATCTGCAAAAAGCAGGTCTGAATAATGACTTCTGACACAAATTGGTACAATTTTTAAATCAAATATAGCATCTGTAATGAAAGATCAGATGAATAAAATGGAGCTTATTAGTTTTGGTATACAATGATACAGAGGTAATACAGAGTTCATGAGAAAGGTATGAAAAGTATTGCAGCCGGAAGATGTGAAACTGTTATCTCAACGCTTCCCAAAACACGTTGATAATTAGCAGTAGCTGAGAACGGAAGGAGTTGGGTACATCAGATAGCAGATCGCGTGGGAAAGTATGATCTCAGAAAGTGAGAAAGATTAGGAGCAAGGTTTCTCACCATTCACTTCTATGGAGAGGATAGAGTATAAAAGATGGCAGATTTTGGCTTAGTTTGAGAGTCCTCTCCAAAGCTTCTGTCAGACGGCGAAGCCCTGTGCGGCTGAAACCAGAATCTGATGTCTGTATTTGTATCAACTTGAAGACTTGTGTTTGGGTAAGAAATAAAATGTACCTATCTATTTACACTATCTAAACCTATCTCTGTCTCTATTTTTATTGATTCTATCTTCTCTTTACCTAACATTTAGCCTAAGGTAGATCACATACAAGTGACACTCAGTTTTGGACAGAAAGCAGTAGTTATGGGAATTAGTTTTCAATTACAGCTCCTAATGCCACCCCCTTATGATTGGGTGACAATGGAGGTCAGAGAAACTATACAGAACCTGATATATGAAATAAGTACCTTTAGTCCCCCGTGTGACGGAGTCAGAAAGAGGTCTAAAAAGAGGTAATTAAAAACAGTGGTGACCCCGACATGATTCGAACACGCAGCCTTCTTTTTACGTCTCGGGACTGTCCCTTTTATTATTCCTCCTCATTTTTTTTCCTATTGGAAACAGTAATTACGGTGTTCAGCTTTGTAGCTGCTTACCGTCGTCCAACTGCTGTTTTCCTCTTATCTAATCAGTTCCTTCAGTCTTCTGAACTATGCTTTCTCTCTAACCACTCAGCCCACACCCCCCCTTCCTGTCCACACTTTTCTCGGCTCTTTTTCATAGTGCAGCATGAATAACTGCGTAGTATCTCTTATTCCGTTCTTTTTCCTTTTGCATCTTTGTGTGTGTCTTTGCACTCTGTCTGAATTGTATTTTTGTGTGAACTATCCTGTTCCGTCTCTGCTTTTCTTATTTCTCATTTCCACCTGTCAAAATCTTTATTATTTACTGCGTAGTTCAACTGATTGCTCTTTTTCACAGCTGTTCAGTCCTGTGCTCTCACCCCACCCCATAGCCATTTTTCTTTCCTTAAGTCCAATCTGAATCCCTTCTTCCACAACATTTTGTTCTTGTCCCCCTTTTTCTGCCACAATAATCCTCCCTGCCCTCCTCTCTGATGCTCTACCGACTCCTACACCATATGTCTGTGGTCCGTGTAAAATTTATAAGGCTGTGACCCGCACGGTACCAATTGGGGTAACTTGATACACCTTACATACACCTTTTTGGCTTCTTGTGCAAACCAGAAATCATTTTTTTTTATCTTTTGATTTCCTAGAAAACTTTTCTTTTTCCTTCTCAGTCCCATGTGGTGTGAGGGTTGATTCTCTTTCCGGTCCAAAGCTTATTACATTACTAGTAAATATATACTCCCTCTTGGGCTTCGAATCTGCCTTTGTAAATCTATTTAAACTTGCCCGAAGAGCTGTAAGTTCTAAACCCCTTTTTCTCACATTTTTTTTAACATCCTTATCCAGGCTTCCGAAACTGCCATTTCTTTCGGTAGCTTTTAAAGGTTTTCCCTAACAAGTGCTGTAGTTCACTATCTCAAGGACATGAGAATCTGGGAAGATTGCCCACTTTAGCTGCCTTATCAGTCCAGCACTGCTTTGGCAGAGGAGGCTCTACAGTTCACTTTTAAAAGCTAAGAAAGTGATTTTTTTTCCCTCTCCTCTCCCCCTTTTCCGTTCGTTTTTGTCCCTGTTCTATGCTGAAGTGGTACAACAGTCTTTTACACAGGTATCTTTCAACTCCGGTTTCCCCTCAAAATTGGTTCCTTAAGCAGGCACCATAATTGTAAAATGACTTATCTTTTCATGCCTCATGCTGCCAAGTCCGTTGTAAGTGCACTTCTGAGCATGTAAGAATGTACGGATGTATTTCTTTGCTTTCACTGTATCTTAGTCTTACTCTGCATTCTCCTTTTATCAGGGCATACTTTTTTCTCCTCTTTTGTGTCATTTTATTAGGACGTTATCTCCCACTCCCCAAGATTCACTGCTCATACTGCTTTGACTTTTGGGCGTTGCTCTCTATTTCATTCCATCTCCCTTAAACAAAGGCTTTCTCATTCTGTCTCTGAGCCATGATTTTAACCCCGAGACAGGTTTCTTTATTTTTGTACTGCAATTGACAGCTTGATAGACCTTATTGTGCTACACCATGTGCTTACAAAGTATTAAAAGGGTATCTTTCCTTCAAACATACATTACTTGACTTTCCCCTTTAAAAACCGGCTTTCTCCTTCTTTGTCCTAGTGGCCCCCCCATGACTTATACGGTAAATGGTATTACTCACTTCCTAGAGATATATCTTAATAGTCCACTATAATGTATTTCTTGCTGAATGCTTAACCGGCAGTATTTTAGGAAGGCTGTTGCATATTTTGTTTTATTGTTCTATTTAAATGATATCATATTGTGCTTGTGTTCTATGACACAGGGGTATAGCGTGGTTTCCAAGGCATATTAGATACAGACTTTTTCTTGTAAAAATATTCGTGCTCAAATCTTCATACCTTTTACTTCCGCGATGGCTGCGCTGGTCCGCTGCTCATCTATAATCTTTACATGTTTTCAACACTAATCTTATCAGCCATACAAGAAAACATTAAGCTACGTATACCTTCCTGTTCTGCTCTACCACCTTCAAGCTTTCTTTTCATAGTTTGCTGTGTGGCAACCTTAGTATACACGGTAAAGTTAAGGTGCCTTACCCGATGAGCTTACATGTTTTTTTCCCCTTTTAAAACAATATTTTTTTGCTTGCTACTTCTGGATTAGGTTTCAGAGATTCTTTCTAGGAACATGCCATATTTCTTATTTCCTTTTTCCCTTTATTTCTTAAATTTTTTTTTATTAATTTCTTCTACTAGTGTCATGCAATTAACTTTGATACCGATGTCTGGGACTTAATGCATTGAAGGGGATCCTTCAATGGATGACGGCATCTTAATTATTAGGGTCAGACTTCCATTCCATTTTCGGAGTGGCCTGCGGTTTCGGCATTATTGCCCACCTATGGGTTACCTGTATAGATGATCGCTGTGGCAATACAGGGACGCCTAAGACATTAGTTGAGATTGTATACAGGTTGACTAGGGCATTCAATATTTTTGAACGGCTAGTTGTAACAGAGAAAATTCATAGTCTTTCAATATTTTAGTTGGGTTAGTGGCAACAGAGAAAATTCCTCACCATAAATTTTTCAGTGTTTTGTTGTAAACGAGAAACATTCCAAACCACTGTAGGTCCATTAGAGGGATTAGTGGTAAAAGAGAAGATTCCTAATCCGCGGAAATCCATTGGACCGCTGCTCTTCAACTCATAGGACCTTATTCGCTGGTTTTTTTGAGTTTTTTGGGAGTGTTTGCAATGTCCCTTTTTGGGGGCTCTATCATGGGCTGGAGCTCATGGCCAATTGTAACCGGAATAATTCTTGGCAGGCAGTAGAAACCGAGATTTATTCCTGTCTTTAGAAGCACACTCTGGGGAGTAGTTTTTATTAATTTGGGATAGAGTAGTATAAATATATAATAGCTGACACTACGTATTTATTTACTTTTGTACTGTCTCTCGGTTCACAGTTTTTGTCTTGCTTTCTCCTAATGTCACTTGCGATTAAAGCGTAGAGCTTTCCGCCAATTCGTAATTTTTATTTTTTATTTTGGATCCCTTTGTTGGAGCACATTAATAGATGCATGAGTATGATTGTGTTATGTCTCTGCATGTTTTACTATTAGGATAATCATTGCATGTTTTTGTAAACTGTTAGCACATTATCATTTCTAGATCTCCCTGCTATCTCTGAAGCTGCCTTTTGAACCACTAACCTTGTACCAGGTTCTAGGACTGGTAAATATATATATTACTAATCTAGTTCATTGTTCTATAGCATGTTACAGGTCTGAAGCTTATTTATAGACCACTTGCTCACTAGGTCCCGTTATTATACATATTGGGTGATGTTATTCACTACCCGTTATATCATATCTTCCTCTCCGCACCCAACACCAAGATACTGGTGATCTGACATCTATTCAGATCTCTGGTAAGGACTTTCCGAAACAAACCTTTCTATTTTGAGGTTGACCTCCCTATGCCACCGAGAGTTCGGAAGGGCATAGTGATCCTGCCAGCTGTCCTCTTTCTCAATTGATTTTCTGCGCTGGAAATTACATTGCACGAATCGTGAGTATATTTTCATTTATTGTATGTGTTGCTATTGAACTTGCCGTTGTATACTTTCATGGCCTGTTGGATTATCTCTAATTTAAATGTTTTATTTTACCAAATTTACCAAATTTAGGATTAAGATTTTGTCCTCAATACCTCTGTATATGGGACAATAACTGTGTATATGTATGAGTGTAATTTTCCTTTTCTTGTAATTGGCTACTGGAATATTTATTTTTATATTTTTTGTTTTTTTATACCCTAAACAATTCCTTAACCGTGCACAATTCCAATGATTGGTTTCGAACTACATCTAAACATATCTTGCTTCCTCTTCTGAACTTTAAGTTTTCAACGTATCAGGATTAGGTTACTGTTTTAATTTTACGTCTATATGTTCCTGTGTGTCCTGTGGTAAATAGCATAAATTACACCAGCTATTTATTAAGGAATCATTTCTTTAGTTTTAAATGTGTGCTTTAAGGTTACTCTGCGAGATTACCTATCAACTGCAGTGGTAGTAAATCTCAAAGGAGTGTTTATTTTCCAGGATTGTATATTATTTCATTTAAGCAATGTTTGTTTGATTTGTGACATGATGTTAAATATCTGATTGTTTTTGATTTCTGATAAATTGCTTTCATTAGAAAAACAAGCACTTTTTAGTTTTAATTTTATAAGTGTATGTCCGTGTATGTGTTCTTTGAAAATTGCATAATTGTTTCAGATATTTCCTATGAAAGGTTCTATATTATATGCCATCTAAAGCACTGTTTCTTTGTGATGTTGGTTGAAATAAATAGTGCTGATGTTCACTTCCTGGTTCTCTATTGGGGATGTGTTCCGTAAGAATGAATTAACTGTTTTAATTTTTTCCTTTCACGTCTTATCTACAACTTTCAAACTTCCTTCCCTGCCTCTTAAAGATTTATGGTTTTAAGACAGAGTTCCAGCATTTCTGGTTCTCAATAGGGTTTGGAGATTAACCCTTGCATGATTAACCCTTGCATAACATAACTAACTGGTAAATCAGAACTAAAGAAATTCAGGTTGCTATTATTTCAGAGCTATGTTCAGATAAGACTAGCTACAATTGAGAACCGTATCTCTGGAAGCAGATAAAGTAATAACC
Source organism: Microcaecilia unicolor (assembly GCF_901765095.1). NCBI lineage: Eukaryota > Metazoa > Chordata > Amphibia > Gymnophiona > Siphonopidae > Microcaecilia > Microcaecilia unicolor. The sequence goes on along the minus strand of NC_044043.1, from coordinate 64,407,474 downwards.
TTCTCTTCCTCCTTTTCCTCTCCTGAAGTATTAATTCTATGAAGACCAATTCCACCAGCATGAAGTTTTAATACGAAAACTTGAACTTACAGTTTTTGTCTGATGTTTAATCCTATCTTCAGTCACCATAATGTCCAATGCTTGTAGTGAGTAGTAAACTCAAATTAGACACAGGAAGCACCGTTATTTCGTGATATCCTTAAGACCGAATGATAGAGATTAACCCTTTGTAGTTCTTATTTTCTCTAAAGTTCATCTTTACAATATATGATAAAGAAATTCATTACGTGTTTCAGATTTTTAATAACTGGATGGGTTATTCTATGATTCTGTGTTATCCTTGTTACTTTGTTTAGAATTCAATTTACAATGTAGGCCTACAAGCTGTTCCATTTATCATACTGGTCCATATGAACATACCCTAAGGGTCAATTTATGCATTTATTGCATTAATAAAAATTATTATTATATCCTTGAATTTTACTAAAATGTTTTAAGAAATGCTCCTACGTGTCTCCTGCTTATAAATTGGCTCCTCCTCTGTATTTAAAATATACTCTAAATTGTAAATTGGTTCCTGGGAATATATAAGCTTATTTTTAGCTATCCCTCTGAAGGTGAATCTTGATATGCTGTCATAATTTAGGGCCCAAATTGTGAAAGCATAGAAAGGATCATTTTCGAATTTGATATAATTTTCATTTTCCAAATTGGCTCTGAACTATTACAGAGGACTATAGGTAATTGTCCTTCTCATTTGATCTATTTAAACCTTGTAAAGGTCACGTGAGGAGGCCTCATAGAAATATATAGTTTTTACATCTTTCTTTTCTCATATTAAAGGCTACATTTTCCTGGAGCAGACTCTGACCACAGTGTTTCCTCAGACTCTGCTGACTTCCTGTGCCAGCACCATCAACTCTTCAGAGAAAACTTGTTTTCTACTTGTAATTTGTGATATTATATATTGAGTCTATACTCCACATACTGGTGCACCAAGGAACTAACAATGCATTCTTTGACTTTTCTTTCTAAAGATCCTGTGCTAAGATTTAACTACTAGGCATTACTCGTATCTCATCTCTATTTATTAAGTCCTGTAGGTTGACTGAAGACTGCAAATCCAATTCCTGATCTACCGCCTCTATTCCAGTTTAGTACTTCTGCTGCAACTGACCTCTGACAAGAAGAAGGAGCACCAACTTCTCCAATGAGAATTTTCTTTTGTCCAAATGATGTCCTTAATTTAGACCTTCTCGGTTATGCTCTTAAATATTCTGCTATATTAAATATTTTTGCAGGCTCATCTTTTCCAGAACTTACATGGCACTTTACATACGAGCTCTCTATTACAACAGACAGCGATCGTGATTCCAGAAGATACTTCCATCACCTGGACTAGTTATGCATTTTAAATTCCTACACATTAGACTTCTGCTCTGAATATGACTATTTCCTAAGCTACCCTTCTTTCTGAATCATCTAGCTCGTAAGTCCTGCTGGCCTCCTGCAGCTGAGGGCTCAACCCTTGGTGAATGGTAGTCATCGTAGGTGAAGATTCCATATCTATTGGCGATAGATTGCGATGCATTGCCCTCCATACATCAATAGTTGAACATTTACCATCATCTCTAAATTCTAATTGTTTTTTTTAATCTTCTCTTTTGTTCCATATACTTTACCATTGTTATTTGATCATGCCATTGTAATAATTACCAATCTGTCTTGCATTTATGTAAATTGGCTTTTCATTATTGAACCCTTCTGGGTTCCCTTTTGCTTTTGCACCTAATTAACACTGTTTTCTCCATGTTGACATTGTCTTTCATGTCTATTCAATTCACACTGATTATGCCCACTAAGATATAGCAATATATCATTCAGGCATACAGTTATTTTGCTTATTCCTTTGCCAGCCTCTGGCTCTTGATGGACTGATTATGATGGTGTATGCCTAGAATAAAGACATGAAAAGATCCCACTTTGTACACCACAAGTACGTCTTCAAAATCTATCCTGGCCCAAATGATGTTAGATCCCCCAAGGTTGTGGCAATGACCTTTACACCTTGCAAACTACTGGACCACAAGTCTTGGGTCCATGTGAAAGATATACGTGTTTACTCAGCCGCAGAACCAGATGTTACGAGCCTAACCATCTCAAGACCGGCAACTTCCTTCAGCAAGCCAGCCTGAAAACCCAGCCCTGTTAGATCTTCCAGATCTCCGTCCAGATTCTTCAGCGCTTCCACCGCCTCAACCATGATCGATGAAAGAGAATTTAGAACTGATACTTAATTTGAGAATTACTGTTGCTGTTTATGGACATTATAGATTCATATTATGTTTTATTTTCAGTTTAGCAATAATCCTGTCTAGATATTGAAAAGGTTTTATTTCCTTTATTGTTCTAAATGTTTTTCCACGAGTTTCCCCGTTATTTCTGTTTATGTAATTTAAATTGAAGTCGATATTGCTCAGATACAAGGGTAACATCAAACCCTAATACTGGCTAAGATATCATAATGAAGATGTAAACTCTGTTAGTATCAACCTGTTATGCAATTGTTTAACTTTGGTGTAGGCTTACTTGAGCTGCATGTCTTTCTGTAGGTCTGACTAAGCTCCAAGAGGGGTAACGGATATATACAATGCTTCCCATACTTCCAGGTCATTATGCATATGTCAAGATCCATGCATAACCTTGGTTAATATAAATTTTCCTAGGATTGACCATTTTTGCTGTATGAGGCAACCTCATACTTGCTATCCACTTATTAGTGCTCATGATTGGATGCCAATGATGAGTACTAGTAAGGTCCAGGAATCCCGACCTGTTTAAGGATTCTGAATACCTACAACCTTAAACAGCCTATTAGTATGATCCACTTGAAATTGCTATTACCCGCATACCTATATTTCATGGGATTTTGTAAATGAGCTCATGGATTAGTCCCATTCATAAAAACATTTCTCGCTACAGGTTTGAGTAAGTCTCAACCGAAAACTAAACAAATTGTACCAGTTGATCTTAAGACTCAGATAATTTGATGGCCTCATAGAATACCTTCTGGAATGGATGGTACCAAGGTACGTTAACCCTGGTGTCACCCTATGGGATAGGGTGAAGAGGGGAATGTTAATATATGGCCTAGCTTTAAGGCTACCACTGGAATAGTGATGGCCAAAGCTATGCAGCCTAAAACAACTGAAAAAGTACTGACTAGGCCAAACAACAAGTAAATGATTTAATATTTGAGAATCTGCAAAAAGCAGGTCTGAATAATGACTTCTGACACAAATTGGTACAATTTTTAAATCAAATATAGCATCTGTAATGAAAGATCAGATGAATAAAATGGAGCTTATTAGTTTTGGTATACAATGATACAGAGGTAATACAGAGTTCATGAGAAAGGTATGAAAAGTATTGCAGCCGGAAGATGTGAAACTGTTATCTCAACGCTTCCCAAAACACGTTGATAATTAGCAGTAGCTGAGAACGGAAGGAGTTGGGTACATCAGATAGCAGATCGCGTGGGAAAGTATGATCTCAGAAAGTGAGAAAGATTAGGAGCAAGGTTTCTCACCATTCACTTCTATGGAGAGGATAGAGTATAAAAGATGGCAGATTTTGGCTTAGTTTGAGAGTCCTCTCCAAAGCTTCTGTCAGACGGCGAAGCCCTGTGCGGCTGAAACCAGAATCTGATGTCTGTATTTGTATCAACTTGAAGACTTGTGTTTGGGTAAGAAATAAAATGTACCTATCTATTTACACTATCTAAACCTATCTCTGTCTCTATTTTTATTGATTCTATCTTCTCTTTACCTAACATTTAGCCTAAGGTAGATCACATACAAGTGACACTCAGTTTTGGACAGAAAGCAGTAGTTATGGGAATTAGTTTTCAATTACAGCTCCTAATGCCACCCCCTTATGATTGGGTGACAATGGAGGTCAGAGAAACTATACAGAACCTGATATATGAAATAAGTACCTTTAGTCCCCCGTGTGACGGAGTCAGAAAGAGGTCTAAAAAGAGGTAATTAAAAACACTAGGAATCACTGGGGATAATTTGAGAGCAGGAGAGACTCGCCCAGAGATGGTTGGGACCGTCAGTGGGAGGAAGGTTCTAGTGTAGAACACAAGTGGCAGGTGCAGGCAGGCCTGAGCTGTGCTGAGGATAGACCCTCTAAGTGGCTGCAGGGTTAGCCCCAGGTGGGTGCTAGGTGTTTCCATGACAATTCTGGAGAGCACACCTTCAAAAAAGATATAAATACGATGGAATCGGTCCAGAGGGTCAGGCATAAAATTCTCAGTATGTATATTTTGGAAGAAAGGCAGGAGAGGAGAGATATGATGGAGATTTAAGTTGTTAGCCACATTGAACCTGATCTATTGGGATAATGTGGATATAAATTAAATAAATAAATAAATAAATATTTAAGTGCATCCATAGCATAAATGTACAGGAGGCAGATCTCCAACTGAAAGGAATCTGTGAAATGAAGGGGCATAGGATGAAGGTGATAGATTCAGTAATAATCTAAGGAAATATTTATTTATTTATTAGGATTTATTTACTGCCTTTTTGAAGGAATTCACTCAATGCGGTATACAGTAAGAATAACTCAAACATAAGCAATAGACCAGTGCAGCAGTAAAAATATTCAAATTATACAAAGTATAGCATAGTATACTACTTACAATGTCAATACAATACATTAAAAAACCATTGTAATAGCATAGGGTATAAGCAAAGATGGAACATATAGATAGGTAAGAGAGTAAGAGGAATTAGAAAATAAGGTGACTAATTTAAAGAAAGTTGTATATGAGGTCAGAGCAGTGGCGTACCAAGGTGGGGGGCCATGGGGGCAGTCCGCCCTGGGTGCACGCCGCTGGAGGGTGCCGCAGCGCGCGCTTGTCAGCTCCGAGTTTGCTAACTTCGCTCATTCGCTGCAGCTCCCTCTGCTCCGGAACAGGTTACTTATGTTCCAGGGCAGAGGGAGCTGCAGCGAACGAGCGAAGTTAGCGAACTCAGAGCCGATAGGCATGCGCCGCGGCACCCCCCCAACCGGCGTGCACCCGGGGGGTGTCATTTTGCCGGGAGGGGGAGGTGTCATTTTGCAGGGGGGGGTGTGCTGCACCCGGCGGGGGCGCATCGGCGATCCGCCCCAGGTGTCATCCAGGCTAGGAACGCCACTGGGTCACAGAGATTATTAATTGTTATCTCAGCTAGGGTAGGAGTGGATAAGCATGTCCTGCTGTAGTATGTGCAGCCTGTGTCACTCCTTGTGTTTGTGAGTCTACCAGGTTAATTACTTCTTCCACTGAAAGCCTGGTTGAAGAGCCAAGCTTCCAACGGCTTCCTGAAGTAGAGATAGTCTTGTGTTAAGCGGAGCCTTTCAGGGAGTGCATTCCAGAGTGCGGGGGCTACTCCAGAAAAGGCTCACTTGTGGGTATCACATCATGTAATAATTTTTGGAGAGGGTGTGGTTAGGGATACTCCTTAGGAGGACCTTAGTGTCCCTTGGAGGTATGTAGAGGGTCATCCTGTTCTTCAAGTACTCTGGGCCATTTCTTTTAAGGACCTTGAAGATCAGACGTAGAGTTTTAAATTTAACCCTGTATTGTACTGGTAGCCAGTGAAGCCAGAAATACTTTTTCATGGAAAGAGTGGTGGATAAGTGGAATGGCCTCTCGGTGGTGGTGAGGGAGACTAAAGACTGTATCTGACTTCAAGAAAGTATGGGACAAGCACATAGGATCTTTAAGGTATAGGAAGGGATAGTAGATGGTATGAATGGGCAGACTAGGCCAAATGGTCCTTATCTGCCTTAATTTTCTGTTTCTATGTAAAAGGGAACCTTAACAGCCCTATCTTTGTTGACAGTGATTTAAATGACAGCAGTATATGACCTCTGCTTCTGTCCTTTCTTGCTTCCCAGTCCCACTCAGGTGCTGCCTGTCTAGAGTCAAGAATCAAGACATTTTTGTAATACAACAAGGCATGAACTAAATCCAAAATCCTTCCCCTTACAGGTGTGTTCCCAAAGTATGTACTAAAAAGAAAAACTTAAGTTTAGACTACAAGTAGACAATTCTAAGTTTTAGTATTGGCCATATTAGCCACGTTAAACATCTTAGTCCACTTTAAGGGGCATAGTTATCAATGTGGACTATCATAGGATGTGTTATTCTACCACTAGCTCATGCTATTTTAGCACAGGTCCTATTTTATACAATAAGACCTATCTACAATAGTTACTAATAACTAGAGAACAGAAAAATAGGTTGTCTTAACAGTAGCCCATATTGATGATAACTCCTCCCCTAAAGGTTGAAAAGAAAAATGAAGCAAAAAAATGAAAATAAGGAGGGGCCGAGGACTTAGCTGAGGGCCAGATAACATTGGCCTTGCTGCTTGAGGGATAGTTTATTGGACTGAAAGGGGGGGGGGGGGGGTTGGGAAGGGTAGGGTGGAATGTTAAGGCTCAGGACAGTAATGAATAAGGGTTATCTGCTGTTGCATTCATAACTTAAACCAGTTGAAAGGGGTAGTGTGTTATAATTGTGGCTAGTTAAAAAGTCTTCCGATTGCGTTCTAAGCTCTGATCTTTTCATCATTCTTACCATCATTGTTGGCCTCCATGATGTAGTATGGTCCATTACACTGGTACTGAATCATGGCATTGTATGTCGTCACTGTGGGTCCCGAGTAGCTAAATTTGCCATTGGATATCTCATCAGGCTCACCGCAATCAATAACTGATGGCAAAAAAGATAAATAAATAAAACAGCTTTAACTGAAAAAAAGTGTCAAAATGGTGGTGTACAATGAGATTACAAAACCTTTTAAGGAAACATCACAATGACCAACAGCAGTAGCTGTTTAGAAATTTAGTTAATGATATGTGTTGATAAGTTTGTATATATGTGTATTGTTTCAGTAATAGTTTGCCTGGCAGTTTTTCTTCTCCTTTGGGCTTCAGAGCCTCAACAAGGTGAGTTGATTAATGGTCTAAGAACCAAGAGACTTTGATTCCAATCCTGCTTCTTCCATGGATGCTTGTTGAAACCTTGGACTTGGTTCCTTCTCCAAGGGGGTTATAGTCTCGTATGTCATTTGTTCTAAGGCATCCTGGTTTAGGGGGCTCAATAAAATACCAAATGATCATTCATTGAAGATTTGTCCTCCTTTTTATGCCCTCACCCTCCTCCCTCTATGAGCTGGTAATCACAGTGACAAAATGCATCTCTTTATGGAACCTGCTATGCATGCACCTTTCATGTCACCTATAAACACTCTATTGTTCAATTGTTGGGATTCTTTCCCCATGGGGCCTGGGAATGGTCGATGAGCAGAAACAACCAGGTTTGGAAATCAATTCACATGGCAGGGTATAGCAATGCCACTATACCAGCGATTCTCAACCCCCTCCTGGGAGTACATTTAGGCAGCTGGGTCTCAGGTATATCACAATGAATATGTATGAGAGAGATTTGCATTCATGCATATGTGAAAATTTAACTCACTGTGTTAATCCTGACAACCTAACTGGCTAGTTGTGCTTGCTAAAGAGGGTTGAGAAGCATTGTACTAGGCTATTGAGTTTTAATTTGCTTATAATTGTGTGTTTGTTACACAATACAACCTTGTAAAATAATTCAGAAACTATTTTTGTAAAGGTTTTTTATATGGCTGAATATAGAAGACTTATAAATCTTCTGATAAAGGAAAAACGTTGAGTAACTATAATATGTATATACTAGATTGAATTGTAAGCCACATTGAACCTGAACTCTGGGGTAATGTGGGATACAAATGTCATTATAAATAAAAATAAACAAGCCAACTTGTGCAGCATATGGATGTACACAGAGGACGTATAATAGCGGAATAACTTTTCATAGGTAGAGTAGTAATTTGCTATAAATTGTAATCAGTGTGTCATTTGGAGGGGCTGGTTTTAGGGACACCTTAGCATGCGTTGTATTTGTGCAGAGGTTTTTTTTCTACTGAATGATCATTCATTGAAGATTTTTCCCCCTTTTTATGCCCTCATAAAAAGGGGGAAATGGATGAGTGAAGGGAGAAGGAGAGGAAGGGTGAGAGAATGAGGGAAAGGAAGAGGGGTGAGAATAAGAGTGATGGAAAGAGGAAGGGTAAGTGAAGGGAAGGAAGGGCTTAAGAGTGAGGAAAAGAGAAAGACAGAAGAGGATGAGGGCTAGGAGTGAGAGTGAGGGAAAGGGAAAAGAGGGGTGAATGAAGGGAAGGAAGAGAGGGTTAAAGTGAGAGTGAAGGAAAGAGAAAAGAAGAAGGGGCACGTGAGGCGAGGAGAAAGAGAGTGAGGGAAAAGGAAAGGGAGAGAAGAGTGGCGAGGGAAGGTAGAGGAGGGTAAAATTGAGAATGAGGGATAGGGGAAGGGAGAAGAGGGGTGAGTAAAAGAAATGGAAGGTGACAGAGTGAGAGTGATGGGGAGGGATAAGGAGAGCAAGACTGATGGAAAGGCAGAGGAGAGGTGAATGAAGGGAAGAGAGACTGAGGCAAGGGAGAAGAGGTGTGAATGAAGGGAGGGAAGGGAAAAACCATGAGAGTGAGGCAAAGGAGAAAGAAGAAGAGGTGTGAGGGGAGGGGAAAGAGTGAGAGTGAGGGAAAGGACAAGGAAGGGGAGGGAAAAGAGTGAAGTGAGGAAAAGGGAAGGGAGAAGAGGGGTGGGTGAAAGGAGAGGAGGATGAGAGAGTGTGTGGGAGGTAAAGGGGAATGAGAGTGAGGGGGAAAAGGGAGTGCATCACACATATCCTTACATCTTGGGGAGTAGATGTAGGTGAAGGCAGGATGCAGTTACAAGTATTGAGTAAGTTAAAGGGAATGACACCAGCGAACGATTTCCATACAGTTCTGTAGAGCCTGGTACTTTTGCATTTGAGCATGCTTCTCCCATGTTGAAATGTTTACATTGGTTGCCCGTAAAAGTTTGTATACAGTATAAAGTTTTGACTTTGATCCATCAATGTATATGTGGTAAAATTCCTCAATTTTGATATTGTGAATATTTTGTACTGTAACCCACTTTGATTTTAAAGCGGGATATAAATCTTTGAAATAAATACAGATTACCAGGGATGTGGCAGGGTTGTCAATTTCTGAGAAATCTAGAAATATGTGACACTTTTACAGTCTACCACACTTCTCTCAACATGTCAGATAATCAAAATGGCAAGACATGTTTCATCCCCCCACCCCTCCGCCTTGCTCAGCAAACTCCAAAGGTAGAAAGGGATCAGCCCTCTCAGTGATGTGTAATGTACTATATGATGTCCCTTGGAAAGACTGGGGATGTCTAGTTGAGAGGGAAAAACATTTGCACATTTTGAGGGTTTCAGCAGGCCAGATATTCTGTGGCTTGAAAGGCCCAGGGTGTGGATGCAAACTTACTAGTGCACTCCGGCATTGGCCTGTTCCAGGAGCCATCCTTCTGGCACACTGCTGTAAACAATGCTAAAACTTTTTCATTCTGCAGTGGAGAAAAGAGATTATTGACTTAAAAAAAATTATGTATCTACTCTACTGTATCATAAAACTCACAACATTCAGATTGCAGTTATGTTCCTTATGGTATATATTGTATTTTTTTTAATTCTGTGTTTCTTTAACCCCAGATTTCTATATCTTTATCTGTTCCTCTTGATATTCAATTTCTCCATTTATTTGATGAGTCTAGATTCAAGGACAAATTGCCCTCCCTCTGTCTGACTTCCTGTGTGCCATAATGTGCCACTTGCTGCAGGTTGAAAGTTGATTTGTTGATATTATTTTTCCCTTTTTTTGTTGAAAGGCATCCTGTAACCAGGATTCTCATTTAAGTGGCTGATTGATCCTGATTGCCTATGGAGAAAACTAAGACGGTAATATTCTGTGGCAATGTGGTAAAGGCAGTTAGCTTAGCGGAGTTTAAAAAAGGTTTGGACAGCTTCCTAAAGGAAAAGTCCATAGACCATTATTAAATGGACTTGGGGGAAATCCACTATTTCTGGGGTAAGCAGTGTAAAATGTTTTGTACTTTTTTGGGATCTTGCCAGATATTTGTGACCTGGATTGGCCACTGTTTGAAACAGGATGCTGGGCTTGATGGACCTTTGGTCTTTCCAGTATGGCAATACTTATGTACTAATGGTCAGCATTTTAATTTAAATGTCAGCTGTGGCTACTGGTGCTACTAGTTCAAACAAGGCACCAGGAATTCTGAAAATTCAAATTTTAAGCCTCAGCATATTCCGTGCTCTGAAAAGCTCTCTCTCCACAAAGGTATTCAAAAAAATCTTCAACACTTCAATGCACCAAATGTGCCCTCGGCCACTAGATTTTTCACCCCTCGCGTTTCGCCTTATGGCGTCTTCAGGGGCTCGATCTCATTGTGGCGTACAAGCATGCCCAGAAGAATAGCCTAGACGCGGTACCTGCTAACCTATGGGTGTTCAATCAGATGTACGCCACAATGTTTGTTTGAACTAGTAGCGCCAGTGTTTTGGCACCTTTTGATGACGTCTACAGCTGTCCGTCGCTGTTAGCAGTGTGGAGTGAACTTGCTGCGTATTTTCAGCTTTAAATCATTGGTGTGTCATTTGGAGAAATCACTAGACGGCATTATATTATATTCAAGTTACCAACAATTGGAGGATTCTGTCAGCAGTACTCGCTGTGTTAGAGCGCTGCAAGTATACTAAAGAGATTGATGCACTATATTTGTAGTATTCATGTGAATTTTTGCACATATTTTTGCAGTGAGTTTTTGTTTCACAGTGCAATTGATTGTAGGTTGATTGTGTGAGTGTGATGGTGTGAATGTTTGGAGTGCATGGAATCTTGGACAGAAGATTGTTAATTAAAATGCTTATATGAATAAAACAATTTTTTTGATATTAGAGAAATTCGTACATAAAATCTATTGCACTGTTATTCATAAGTTAGGATTAAATAAATCATAACAGGATTATTATTGTCACTCAAAGGGGCGGATGTATATTTAGTGGGGAAATCCTGAAAACCAGACTGACTAGAGGGTACTCTAGGATGGGCTTGAAAAAAACTGTTCTATGGCATCTGGGTTCAGAAGCCTGGCAGTATTTTGATGCCATGTGATAACTCAAGTCACATTCACTTTGCTCTGCATGCACTAGAAAGTGAAGTATTTTAATCTCCAGTTTATGCTGATTTTTTTCTATTATTTGTGGCTTCATACGTGGGTAACGTACCTGAATCAGCACATATCCTGTGTTGCAGGACAGGGAGAATTGCTCATTTACAACATATCGAGGTTGGGAAGGTGAAATCTGTCCTTGAGGTGGTGCTATGGGATCAGGACATGGAACCCCTGGATAGGAGATGGAAGAAGAAAACTGTCACCAAGTATGTAACCTTAAGCATTCTGAACTCCCAAGCTCTGCAGTGTGACACTGCCTATCGGAGGGAGGCAGACATAATCCCCCAGATTCTATAAAGGGCACTCAAATATCCATGCCCAAATTTGGGTGTGACCCAGAGATGTACATGCAACCTAATTGATTAATGAGCCAATTAGCATCAATAATTGGATGCTATCAATTATTGATGTTAATTGGTAACCATTAGGGGATGTCTGTGCATCTGGCTATGTACTATCCTATAAGCCTGGGCCCAAATCCCATATGTACAACCCCAAAGGAGGTGTGGTCATGAAACGGGCATGAGTGGTCAGGAGCATTCTCAAAAGATGCACGCAGTGTTAGAATCCTGAGGATTCTGTGCCCAACTTGTGCACCAGGATTTACACCAGCCCTTTATAGAATAGTGCTAAATGCTGATTTTTCCTGGCACCTATTTTTCAGCCCAAATTATAAATATTACAGGGGAGGCAAAAAGAATTCTTAATTTCCAAATAATAAATATAGCTTTTTGCAATTAAATGGTCAGTAACGTTTGATCCCGATTGCATTAATCATATACTTAAAAAATTGAAACCTCAGCTGTCCACGGGGGTACTTCACTGTTCCTTAACCCCGAAGAGGGCTACTATCACAGGTCCCCATTTAAACCAGAAAATAAGAATGGTAAGAAACAACTTTTAACAGAGAAAAAGTTGCCATTCCAAAAAACCCAGTGAACCAAATCTATAATGCATCAAGGTAAAAAAACTAACTGAACCAAAAAATGTTTTTTTTTTCAAAAGGCTTTCAAAACAATGTAAACACAAAACATCTGAAATTATCCTGAGTTTAAGTATAAGCTGTGCACAGCAATCACAAAATGACCAAAGCTTAACTAAGTCTGAATTTCATTGGCCTTCTGCAGCACAATATTTCTTTTCAGTAATGTATTCCACCTAGAGGATAATCATTCAGCTGGAACACAGCCACAAGAAAACCCAAACAAGGAATTCCTCATTTCACCTTGCTGCATCAGTTCTGATTCACCTCCTGATGCATTGAACACAAACTCTATAAATGGCATTGGTTGCCCAGATTCCAATATTGTAAGTGGGCATTTATGTAGCAACATTTAGGCACGCCCACTTATACCATGTCAATAGCAGGCATAAATGTGCACACCTAAATATAGCAATTTAGTGTGTAAATGACAGTAATGTATAACCTCAATGACTGACACGCCCATGCCCTGCTCTCACACCTCCCCCTGTAAATGCCCCCTTGCATTATGCACTATACAATTTGCACACTAGCATTATAGCACTTACACACATGAATGTGACATTCACACACTTGAGTGCTAATATTCTACAAGCTTAGGGGCCCTTTTACTAAGCCACGGTAGGGCTAAAACATGGGTAGCGTGTGCCAAATGGACACTGTCGCCAGGGTAGCATGGGTGCCCGGCAGTAATTCTGAAGTTGGCATGCACTGTTTCTCACCGTAGAAAATAATTTTCTACGGAAGGGGCGTTTCCGGCGATAAGCAGCAGTGCAGTCACATTGCCGCACACTGCCCAATGACCGCACGAGTAGTGTGTGAGCCCTTACCGCCAAGTAAATAGATGGCATTAAGGGCTCAGGCAGTAAATAGCCACGTTCTACTTTTAACATTAGCACATGGCTATTTACAGCCCCATTTTAAAAAAGACCTTTTCACCCACCATGATAAAAAGGAAATGGCCCAGCGTGCCCCAATTTCACGTGCCTACACTAGCGCAAGCCACTTTTTACAACAATTTAGTAAAGGGACCCCTTAATGAACAAATGGGGGTTACATTTAGATGTTAAAGGTTATAGAAATTAGGTTGAATGACTTGGAACAGGATACTTAGATGAAGAGGCCAAGTAAGCCCCTACTTAGGTGCAATTTTATAAAGACACATACCCCCCAGATTCTATATGTGGTGCCTAGATTTACATGCTGAAATGTCGGCATGCAATTTAATTGAGTAACCAGCAGTTCATTAACAATAATTGGATGCTAATAACAACCAACTATTGCTGTTAATGGACTCTCATTACTACTACTACTACTTAACATTTCTAAAGCGCTACTAGGGTTACGCAGCTCTGTACAATTTAACATAGAGGGACGGTCCCTGCTCAAGGAGCTTACAATCTAAGAGACAAGTGGACGGACAGTCCGATAGGGGCGGTCAAATTGGGGCAGTCTGGATTTAGTGAATGGTAAGAGTTAGATGCCGAATGCAGCATTGAAGAGGTGGGTTTTAAGCAAAGACTTGAAGATGGGCAGGGAGGGGGCTTGGCGTAAGGGCTCAGGTGTATGGTTCTAGATGTGTTCTATTCTATAAGGCATGGTACCTAATTCCCACAGCATGTAACTGAAAAGGAAGCATGGCCACAATGCAATTTTGTTAAAAGGATCATCCGTCCACCTTACTGTTTTGCCTGTTGCCGCAGACTTCATAAGGTTCCTTTCATCCTTCCACTTTGGTGGGTTTTGCCTATGCCATTTTAAGCTGCATTAGGCACGTATTAGTGTCTAACACAATTTAGCAAAAGGGGCCCCTCTTTATGCCTCCACCTTTTCCAAAGACCTTTCCTTTCCTGATCGCATCATTCTGTATATCATCTGCCCCCTGGTCAATACCCCCTTGCCCAAGCATTGTTCAGAGTTCAGAGGCAAGGGAGTTCACCAATACATTTTGCCTGCCAGATGTGATCCAGCAGTCGCAGAGTTTAAATTTTGCATTGCAGGCAGTTCCTGCAGATTACATGGCCCCACACAGTTTAATCCAGTTTAATTCCTTAGAGGAAACACTAGTCTCAAACCTCCTACCTGTTGTAGTGTATTGGATTTTCCAGCCAGTGTGAGCCCCTGAGATATCTGTGGTGAAACTTATAAACACTTTATTGCTGCCAGTCTCAATTTTCGGAGGCAAAGTCTTTCCACAGAATGGACCATACTTCTTTCTGCTCGTTTGAATCTGAACAATGAGAAAACAATTTGTCACCTCACTTCTGATTTATACATACTCTCCAGTATAGATAAACCACAAGGTTCATTTCTGCTATAAGCCAAAAGGGCAAAAGAGTGCTGATTGCTGATAAGGGTGCTTGGTGCTGTGAGGACTTCACAGATTTTTTGTTTGTTTGTTTCCTTTGATGGGAATTGAGCATCTCATCATGTATGGCAGAGAATCAGAAGCTTCAACGACTAAATACGCAAAGACCCTTTGGTGGTGAATTAGAGAGTGGAGAAGTCGCTTAATGGTTAGTGCAGTGACCTGAGAACCTGGGGAACTGGGTTATGATATGATAAGAATAGTACTTCTATTCCGCCAACTCCCAACAATTAGGTTCAAAGTGAATTCCAAATGTACATGAAAATGATTGATTCTCAGTGCAGCTCCTTGTGACTATGAGCAGGTCTCTTAACCCTCCGTTGCCCCAAGTACAAAATAAGTACCTGTATATAATATATAAACTGCTTGATTGAAACCACAGAAAGTCAGTATATCAAATCCCATACCTTTTTCCTTAATTACTGCAGGGTTTTTTGTTTGTTTGTTTGTTTTTTTTTACTTTCATTTATTTTCTGAAAGTCCCACTGGAGGTGAGCATGAGCACTGGAAGGGATTTGTTAATAACACACAACATTGATAACTGTGATCCAGCTGAAGTTATTCCCAGCCCTGCAGTTCTTGCCAGCAAAGTGGCACTTCCCACAACTCACAGGAGATCTTACCAACCTTCAGGATGTCATATGGACACAAAACGTCTGGATGATCTTCAACGTTGAAGGGTTCCAGGAACTGCAGGTTGATGTTGAAACCTTCCTCCACACGGATGCTGTAGCTACATGAGGAGAGTTTGGCATAAGGCTGCGGGTAATTAGGGCTTGTAATCTCTCCCGATCGGCCTGTAAAGACCTGTTCTTCACAGTTGGCTAAGGAGTAAAAACTCATTTTAGAAATAATATTCTCCAGTAGAAGAGGTCAATAGCACAGAAGAAATGAGGTGCACTGGCAGAACTGTGTATGTGTGTGTGTATATATATGCATGCATATGTGTGAGTATGTGTGTGCATGTGTACATGTATGCGTGAGTGAGTCTGTGCATATGTGTGAGTGTGTGTGTGCATGCATGTGCACATGTATGTGTGTCTGTGCATATGCGAGTGTGTGTGTGCATGTGTGTATATGTATGCATGAGTGAGTCTGTGCATATGCGAGTGTGTGTGTACATGTGTGTGTGCATGTATGTGTGAGTCTGTGCATGTGTGCATGTGTGTGTGAGTGAGTCTGTGCATATGCGAGTGTGTGTGCATGTATGTGTGAGTGAATCTGTGCATATTTGAGTGTGTGTGCGCATGTGTGTGAATGCACATGAGTGCATACATGTGTGAATGCACATGAGTGCATACATGTGTGAAGGTGTGTATGTATGTGAGTGTGCATATGTGTATTTATGTGTGTATGTGCACGTATGTGTCATTCCAAGAAGGTTAGATATAAAAGAATTTTTGCATCTTGCTTCTCTTATCAAGCTACCTTTTGATGGAAGGAACTCATTACCGCTGTCTTTAAGATTTGAGCAGAGTTTTTTCCAATTTAGAAAAATGTTAAAGATTTTTCTGTTTAACAAGTTCCTACAATGAATACAATTATAGCAATTTCTCCCTGTTGTTAAAATGATTGTAAATGTTTATTTGTCTTTCATTTTTTTCTTTGATGATGTATCTGTTTGCTTATCTTCTCTTGTTGTAAACCACATTGAACCCTTTGGGGCAAATCACAGATTAGAAGAATTACATTGTTGTGTGTAAGTATATGCATGTGTGAGTGTGTGTCTATGTGAGTATGCATGACTGTGTGTGTGTATGCGTATGCATATGTGTGTGCATGTGAGTGTGTATCTATGTGTATGTGTGTGAGTGCATGTGTGTGAGTGCACATGTGTGTATGTAAGTGAGCATGTACGTGTAAGGGTGCATATGTATGCCTGTGTGTGCATGTGTTTGCATGTGTGTGTGCATGAATGTACATGTCTATGTGTGAGTGCATGTTTGAGTATTATCTGTGTGCATGCATGTGTGTGTATCTTTGTGTGTATGTGTGTGAGTGCACATGTGTATGTGTGTGCACATGTATGTGTGCAAGTGTATCTTTGTGTGCATGTGTGTGCGCACATGCATGTGTGTATCATTGTGTGTATGTGTGCGAGTGCATATGTGTATGTGTAAGTGAGAATACATGTGTGTATTTGTGTGCGCACATGCATGTGTGTATCATTGTGTGTATGTGTGTGAGTGCATATGTGTATGTGTGTAAGTGAGAATGCATGTGTGTATTTGTGTGCATGCATGAGTGTGAGTGCATGTGTGTGTTTATATGAGTGTGCATGCATGTGAGTGCACATATGTGTGTCTGTGTGTGTAAGTGACCATGCATGTGAGAGTGCATCTGTGTGCATGTCTGTGTGCATGAATGTACATGTCTGTAAATATGCATGTATGTGTGAGTGCATGTGTGTTTCTATGTGTGTAATTGAACATGTGTGTGTCTGTGTGATGTGCATGTATGTATGTGTGTGAGTGCATGTGTGTGACTGCACATGTGTGTAAGTGAGCATGTATGTGTGTGAGTGCACATATGTGTGTATGTGAGTGTGCATGCATGTGTGCATGAATGTACATTTCTGTGAGTGCATGTGTGAGTGTGTATCTGTGTGCTTGTATGTGTGTGAGTGCACATATGTGTCTGTGTGTGAGACTGCATGTGTGAGTGCCTGTTTGTGAGTGTGTATCTGTGTGTGTACGTGTGTGTGTCTGTGTGTATAAGTGATTATGCATGTGTGTGTGCATATGTTTGCATGTCTGTGTGCATGAATGTACGTATCTGTGAGTGTGTGTGTCAGTGTGTATCTGTGTGTGTGTGCACATATGTGTGAGTGTGTGTGTGAATGTACATGTCTGTCTGTGGGTGTGCATGTTTGTGTGTGAGTGCACATGTGTGTGTCTTTCTCAGTTCTAAAGTATCAGGAGTTTTAAAATCAATATTTCTGATAAAATCATGTGGCAATGGAAAATAATCCAATATAAAAACTGTCTCTGTTTAATGTAATAGTTTGTGATAATGTAAGAGATTTCTTTCTCTGTTTCAGTTGTGATAGGAGTGAATAGTTCTGAATGCCATGCGTTAGTTCCCTACTAGAGTTACATTATCATCAAAGGGATCAGATTACCATCAACTCTACCTGAATGGCGTGAAACATTAATTTAGGCAATAGTCAAAACATGTCCAAACAGCAGCAAAATGAAGGAGATGCCAAGAAAAAAAAAAGCGATTTGCTTGAGTTTCTCTAAATTGTATAAATTAGAATAAATAATAAACACTCTTTTTAAGCATTTATATGGTTAATCTGACCCTACAAACAATACAAAAAGGCCTTTTCATATATGTCTACCTTCCCCCCTCCCCCACAACTTTTTATTAGTACTCCATGTTGTGCTCTCTCCACTTTCTCTCTCTATGTAGTTCTAAAATTGTTTCTCCCTCCTTGTTTGTCCTCCCCCTCCCTTCCCATTGCATTTCATCAACACTGTCCACTTCATTCTGCCTCATCAGCAAAGGACATTTTATTGAATCAGTTTATGGGGATATCAGAAAAGCATCAAGGGGGGGGGGGGGGGTTAGAACAAGGGCAATGCTGCTCATGGAGTTGTGGAAATGCCTAAGGCGCAGCTCTGTCTGTCTGGTGGTGGCTCAGAAAGATGTGAATAAAATCTTCCCCATACAGCTGTCACAAGAGAAGTTTAAGAGCCTTGTACTGGAAAAGAAATGGAAGAAAAAAGGAAATGATTATCAGCTCACGAGAGCTAGCACTCTGGGAAATAGAGACAAGGGTCCAAGATTCAAGATTTATAAACAACCAGTCACTGGGTCTAGAAGGATCTCACTCTTAATCTAATCTAACCCAGTGACTGATTAGAAAAAAAGATGAGGTTTCACCTATGCAAATATGAGGATACAGCGTGAGGGAAAACAGAAATGGTTGTAGAAGGTGACTAAAGACTGGAGGTCTCACCTGTGCATATTCTTTTGTCCTGGTGGAGGGAATAGCCAACCCTGCAACTGCAGTAGAATCCACCAAGATGGTTATGGCAGTGGTGATCACAAATCTGTTCTTCTTCTTCTGTATTTTTGTCACACTCATTGATATCTAATGAAATAAGAAAAGAATCCAGTGAGCACAACACCCGTTCATGAAGAGATACCTATGTACATAAGGTTCTTTAAAAAAAAAAACTAATACGTAGAAGCGTGGATGGAGGTGAGGAAAATACAGAGAAGATGTAGATATAATAAGCATTTCAGAGATGTGATGGAAAGAGGATAACCAATAGGACACTATGAAGCCAGGGTCCAAATCATATCAAAATGATAGGGTAGATCAAATTGGTGGAAGGGCGGCATTATGGAGGAATTCTATAACCGGGCAGGTCCATTTAAATGCCCCAAAGGTTGCACGTTAGGAGTCTATTCCATAATGGAACCAAAGCACCATAGAGCTGGTGTAAGTGCGAAAACACAAATGTAGCAGCAACACATATGACTTACAGTATTCTGTAAGTTATGTGCATAAGTGCGAGCCCTGTCCATTGTCCACCCATGCTCCACCCATGTGTTTTCCTCCTTGCAAATGCACACTATGCAGGATAGGTGCATATTTACAGAATGGGGCTTAGGTAGAATATGGAAATACTAGTAAAAAAGGCCCGTTTCTGACACAAATGAAACGGGTGCTAGCAACGTTTTTCTCGGAGTGTGTATGTTTGAGAGATTGTATGTGAGAGTGACTGTGTGTGAGAGAGAGTGAATGTGCGAGTGTGTGTGTGTGAGAGAGAGAGAATGAGTCTGGGTGCGAGTGTGTCTGTGTGAGAGAGTGTGTGTGTGTGTGAGAATGAGAGCGTATGCAAGTGCGTATGTGAGACACAGTGAGAGAGAGAGAGTGTGTGTTTCACACAGATACAGTGTGTGCGAGAGAGAGAGTGTGTGTGAGACACTGACTCTCTGTGAGACTAAGTGTATGAGACCAAGAGAGTGTGTGAGTGACTGTGTGACACATAGAGAGTGAATGTGATACAGTGTGAGACATAGAGTGAGAGAGAGAAAGAAAGACATTGTGAGAGAGAGAGAGAGTGTGTGAGAGAGAGTGTGTGTTTGTGACAGAGATACCTCCCCCCCCCCCTCTCTGGTGTCAGGCCCCCCTCCCTCCCTCTCGCTGGTGTCAGGCCCCCCCTCTCTTTCTGGTGTCTGAGCGTTACTGTGCAGGACACTGAGCTCTGGCTGTGCTTCAAGAAACTGACCAATCCTATTTAATAGAATGCACCTCCAACATTCTGAAGCCGAGAAACCTCGTGTGGTTGGTCACTTCTGCTAGTGACGAACCCGGAAGTACGTGATGTCAATTCAGGAGATAGATACAGAGAGCAGGAATGCCTCAGCCATGCAGTCAGCTTCAGAATTTTGGAGGTGCGTTTTATTATATAGGATGTGTATACATACATGTGTATATGCTAGTATTCTAAACATGCATTTAAATGTTAGCACCTAGTTATACAATTGTCCTTCACATGCTGATGATGGAATAGAAACATGCAGGATAAAAGTCCAGCAAGAACAGAATAAACTAAAAAATCTTTATGGATAGAAATTCCATAGGTGACTGGGAAAAATATAGTGGTGGGGTTGTACTACCATCTGCTTTAGCCAAGATGAAGCAAAGAACAATGAAATGCATCCAGAGATTAGAAAAGCAAATACATCTATAATACAATTATGGGAGATTTAAATTATGGTATTGGTTGGGTAAATGTCTCATCAGGAAACAATAGGAAGGTAAAATGTCTAGGTGCAATAAATGACTGCTTTATGGAGCAGCTGGTCCTTGAACCAACAAGAGAGTAGACTAGATCTAATCCATATTGTAATGCAGGATTTGATGTAAGAGGTATTGGCGATAGTTATAATGTCCTCAAATTTAACATAATTACTGAGAGGAGAACAATAAGTAAAATTACTGAAGTAGCATTTAACTTTATAAATAGAGACAATAACAAATTGAGGAAATTAGAAAAAACTAAAAGGAGCAGTTGCATGGACACTTTAAAAACACCATTTTGAAAGCTCAGACTAAATGCATTCCATACATTAGAAAGTAGAAATAAAACCAAAAGATTGAGACATGGTTAGATGTAAGACACTATTAAAGCTAAAAGGGTGTCTTAAAAAAAATTGGAAGCAGATCCCAATGAAGAAAATAGTAAAGAACACAAACACTGGCAAGACAGATGTAAATCATCAATAAGGCAAGCCATAAGAGAATTTGAGAAGAAGCTTGCCAGAGGGGCAAACACTCAAATGCTTTTTCAAGCATATTCAAACAAGAAGCCTAAGAGTCAGACTACTAGATGACCAAGGAGCAACATAGGTGCTCAAGAAAGATAAGGCCATAGCAGAAAAAATAAAGAAGCAGTCTTTCCTGAAGAAGGGATTGGGGAAATTCTTATCCAGAAACCCTTCTTTGAAGATGATGATTCAGAGGTATCGAAGCTAATCATGATAAATTGGAAAGATGTAATAGAACAAATTAACAAACTAAAGAACAACAAATCATCAGAACTGAATGGCATACACCCTAACATTCTAAAAAAAAAAAAAAACCCTCAAAAATGAAATTTTAGACTTCTTACTAGTAATCTGTAGACTAAATAAACTTCAGACAAATTGATTTTACACAAGCTAATGCTTAATATTCTGGAGCACCTGGGAAAATCACTGCTTAATCTTGTCTATGAACCAAAAAGACTGGATCTATTCTTTGGGATCCTGCCAGGTACTTATGACCTGGACTGGCTACTATCAAAGATAGGATACTGGGGTTGATGGGTCTTTGGTCAGGCCCAGTATGGCATATATTATGCCCTAGAAGCATGAATGTAATAGGGAACTTTAGCTCTCTGTTATTTTTTACATTGCCTGCACCCCATGTTGAGGTGAGGATGTTGTAGGGTGATATGCCTAAGGAGACCAGATTAGAATTGAATTATTAACTTTTCAGAAAATTATTAAGACATGGCTTTTCCCACTGCTTGAGTTTTGGTAACCTGAAGGGGGAGGAGCAGCTGATGAGGACATTTGAGTGGTCAGGTTGGATGGGACAGATTTAGAGTTGGGGTCATTGGTAGGGGGGGTGTTTTTTTTATGTGTTTTTATATGTTCTGTATGTGTTATTTGTTGTTTCAATGAGTGAAATTTAATGCTTATTTATTAGTTTTGAGTATTGTTAGCCTATGCATCTTGTGAATGTGATGTTGACAACTGCATTAAACAATCTGTATATGCAGTATATACATTTAAAAAATAAGTAAGTTTTTTCAAATAAATATTTTCCTCCCAAATTGGTTAGAAAGACATTCTTTCTTGTACCTTCTGCTGCATAGAAGGCCTCAAAGCCAATGACTTTCTTTTCATTGGAGTAGTCTGATCTAAACATCAGTGTCAGGGTGTTGTCAGTGGAGTGGAATATCTTGGTGCCAGGAGCTTCCTCGGTGTCGGTGCTCTCCTTTCCACAAAGAGTAGCAATCTTTCTGCTCCCAGAGCTGATCTGCAAACATGGAGAATTAATATGAATCATCTGTGTTATCTGCCACTGAAGCCCTAATATTCCAGAAAGTAGTGAGCGAGGGAGCTAAAGAGCCATCCGAACCCAAAGATGGGGGGTAGGGGGAGGGGGCAGAAGAACCATGAAAGGAATCCAGGAACCAAGGAGCTGGGGGAGAGAAGTGACAAAAGGAACCAGAAACTAAAGAGAGAGCAGCAGGGATGAGAAGTACCAAAGAAACAATTAGAAGGAGGCATCCAAAGAGGAGCATTTCAGCTCTGACATCCCTTCACTGGGTAAGCTGAAAGGATAAAGATGTCTTTATTGTCTGATAGTTGCTATGCTGCTTCTGAGGTATCACACTGAGATCTATCACACCTTATCTGCCTGCAGGGAAACTTTCTTCTCCAGAACTGTGCTCCACACAACTCGGGCACATTCACACACCCAGAAAGCAGAAACTGAGGTATCCAATCCCATCCATAAACATCACCTTTACATAGTCATATTCACACATGTATGACAACTCCAGGTCGAAGTAAGTGAAATAGATTTTAATGATGTATCCTTTGGGCACAGTGATGTTCCAGGTTTTCTTCATTTCATTTGGGTAAAATTCTGGAAAGCCAGGGGAGACAATCCTGCCAGACATTTCCGTCAATTGAATTACGTCTGTACCAGAACAGAAGGCAATGAGCAGGAGACACGGCCAAGGCCTGTTCACAAGAGAGAGAAGATGGGAAAGGAAAGGCACTGTTTGTTTCATCAATAGAGAAATTTAGCACATGTGCTTTGATTTATTTTGCGATACTGTAGACCAGTGGTTTTCAACCCAGTTCTTGGAACATCCCCAGCCAATCTGGCTTTCAGGATGCCCACAATAAATATCCATGAGATGGATTTATTTTTTTTTTATTACATTTGTACCCCACGCTTTCCCACTCATGGCAGGCTCAATGTGGCTTACATGGGGCAATGGAGGGTTAAGCGACTTGCCCAGAGTCACAAGGAGCTGCCTGTGCCTGAAGTGGGAATCAAACTCAGTTCCTCAGGACCAAAGTCCACCACCCTAACCACTAGGCCACTCCTCCACTAGAGTGTTGGCTGGATGTGTCCTAAGAACTAGAGAAAGAACCCCCTCCATATATCATGCACTATAACCCTTTACTGGGTGTGCAGATCCCTTTTCTACCTCCAAAGATTTTGGGAATACCCCCAACCCATTCATACCACTCCCTCTCCTTCCTGATTGGTTCCCAGCATGCTCTCAATTTCCCTCTTCATCTCCTTGCTCAAGTAATTTTTATTCTTAATTTTTGTGTGTGTGGGACAGGGGCGTAGCCAGACACCCGATTTTGGGTGGGCCTGGGCCCAAGATGGGTGGGCAGAAGAACCTCGCCCTGTCCCACACGTGATTTGGACTCTCCTTCTCTCGCCTACATGCCATATAGTCTCTCAAACTTCCCCCTTCTCCCATATACCTTTTAAATAGCAGATTTTCACCAGCAGCGAGCAGCAACTAATACACACTGCTCATGTTGGCCCCACACCTGTCCCTCTGATGCAACTTCCTGTTTCCGCCTAGGCAGAAATACATCAGAGGGAAGGCTGTGGGGCCGGTGCGAGCAGTATGTATGTCACTGCAGGCAAAGATCTGCTACTTACAAGGTATGCAGGAGGGACACTTGTTGGGAGTTTTCGGCTGGTGGGGCTTGGGGATCCCTGCCAGCCACATCATAGGTATGCTGCTACTGGGTGGGCCTGAACCCAAAGTGGGTGGGCCTGGGCCCACCCAAGCCCACCCTTGGCTACGCCACTGGTGTGGGAGGGGGGGGGGTTAATTCTGTTTTTTCTTTTATTATTGGTTTCATTTGTTTAAAATGAAAACAAAAAACATAGAAACTAATATAGGGGACTTTTACTAAACAAGTACAAATGAGTGCCTACCACACGCTAAAAGTCATTACCATGGGACATACTCAGGTGTCCCATGGTAGTTTTGAAATCGGCACCCACAACTCATGCACTAAAAAATAGGGAGGGTTAGCGGGGGAAGTGTTTGGAGCAAAGGCGTAGCCAGACTTCGGCGGGAGGGGGGTCCAGAGCCTGAGGTGAGGGGGCACATTTTAGCCCCCCCCCCCGTGCCATTTTTAACCCCTCTGCCATTTTTGACCTCCCCGCCGCCGCCACCACCTTTGACCCCCCCCAGAGCCAACCCTTTCGACCCCCTCTTCCCGCTGCCACCAACCCTCCCCTGCCGTCGGGTACCTTTGCTGGCGGGGGTCCCCAACCCCCGCCAGCCGAAGTCCTCTTGTCCGGCATGGCCGTGTTGCTGATCTGCAAGGGCAGGCTTCTGTTTCTGTGAGTCGTGCAGGACGTCAGACTCACAGAAACTGAAGCCTGCCCTTGCAGATCAGCAACGCGGCCGCACCGGAGAAGAGGACCAGCTGGCTGGGGTTGGGGACCCCCACCAGCAAAGGTACCCGACGGTGGCGGTGGAGGGTTGGTGGCGGGAGGGAGGGGTCAAAGGTGTTGGCAGCGGGGGGGGGGGGGGGGTCAGGGCCAGATCTATGAGGGCCCATGCCCCCATGGCCCCACGTAGCTACGCCCCTGGTTTGGAGTCAGAGAGTAGGCGTCACCTGCACTAATCAGGTAGCATGGGTAAATCGCCACACGTGGCCTGATTAGCACGGAGTTAGCATGGGAGCCCTTGCTGTCTAGTAAATAGATGGCGGTAAGGGCTCACAAGCTAATCGGGAAAGTAGCACATGGCCATTAACGGGAAAATAAAAATTGTGGCCATTTTACAGTCGCACTAAAAGTGGCCTCAGCGCATGGGAAACCAAACTAAAAATAGCACAGGCCACTTTTCAGCACAGCTTGTTAAAAGTGCCCCGTAATTTGAAAAATAAAAATAAAAATGAGAATGCAAACATTTTCAAAAATAAAAGATCATTGTGGCTTCCTGCCCTGCTGTAAAAAAAAACAAAAAACCATGGTAATTTAAATGACGCTGGCTAATCAGTGTCATTTTGAATATATACTGACCAAAATGAAGCCGGCACCATTTTATTCTATGGCAGAGATTCAAAGATTGGCTCCATTTGTATTATAATGTTGGCAGGCCTGGAACAGCTGGGGATCGCAGTTGCCCTGTGAAGAGTTTATGGACTCACAAATAAGAGGGTTAGGGTCACTGGGGGCAGAGGGGTGATGAAGAGAGGACCCAGGAAGGCTTTTTTTTTCTTAAAATAAAAATAAACAAGTTGCAGTTTTTTTTGTTTTTTAAACAAGATAAATTGAAAAGGAAATGTAATAGATATTTCCATTTTGTTTCAAAGGAAAGCACATCTCTACTCTCCCTACCATCATGCTCACTCTTTGATCAAGCTCCTCCTCATTAGCCTCTCTCCACTCCCCATAGGAGCCAACTTTTCAAAATTATTGGGGGTGCTAAGCCCAGTGGAAATAATCCTTCTTTGGATACATATAAGGAATATTCTCAATATTGGAGGTGCTCAAGCACCCACAGCACCCACAGAGTCAGCTCCTATGCGCACTTCCAGCCTTCCATCCCACCAACGCCTCCTTGTCAGTGTCTTACGATCACTTTCCTCCAGCCCTCCTTCTTTCCTCTACAGCTCGATTAAACCATCTCTTCCACCTCCCTCCCATGTCCCATCTAGCTCATTTAATTTAGCTAACTTCTGCCTCTCTCCACCAGTTCCTCCCCTAACACATCCACACCAGTCTTTTCCCCCAAAACTTTCCTGTTGCCCACCTCAGCCAACTAGTCTCTCACCCCAGCCCCTGCTCTCTCTCTCTTGCCCACTTTCTCCACCAGCGTCTCTCTCCCAGCTCTTCCATTCCAGTATCTGTCTCCTCCCTCCCAGTCCCCACCCTTCTCAATGTTATTTTATTTTTAACTGTCTATTGATTGGTCTACCTTTCTTTGTCACTTTTCTCTTTAACTTTTCCTTTATCTTTATGTTTATGTTTATTTACATTTGATAACTCACCATACATTTTGGAATTGCCAAGTCTCAGCGATGTACAATAAAAAATTAAAAGAAAGAAAAGGAAAACATGAAAAGAAACTCCATTATAAACAGGAAAGCGTACTAATCACACAAAAGAAAGAAATGTAAAATCTAAACTGAAACACATAGAATATAGAATGGAGAATGTACTAATCTCTCCCATCAATTGCCTCCCAGCATTAAGAGAGCTTAAATGCCCTTGAGAATAAACACGTTTTGAGGCCAGCTTTAAATTTAGAGTACGAAGGTTTGGACTGAAGCTCCAGGGGCAACCCATTCCATAAAAATAGAGCTGGAAAGAAAAAAAGCACTAGCTTTTGTAGACGCCCAATGAGCTCTTGATAACTGAGGGAGAAATAGTTGATGACCATCAAGAAGAATGTACAGTAATACCTGTGACGAAACATAAGGAATAGTATGATTAGAAAGATAGCCCGTAACTCCTTGTCTAATCATTCTCTTTCCTCCTTTTTTGTGTCATTCTTCTGAAACTGGAAAGCGTAGGTTTTTTAAAATCTCTAAATGTCCAGTCCTGTGCACTTCTCACCTCATCTTTCCTGCAGTGATCTCTCTCCTGTCTGTAGCCCAACACCACTTTGCTCTTGGGCAGTTCTAGGCAGGTTGTTTGCTTTTGGGTCATCTGTATTCCTAGTAACGTTGGCTTGTGCAAAGATTAAAGTCTAGTTATAAGTTCAAGGCTTCAGCCACATAGCTTGATGAAGAACAGAGTAATGAGCCTGTTGTTTACAGCGCAGGAAGGTGAGGGAAGTAGATCCTACTCTCCATAACTTTTCCCAAACCTTTCAGCTGTTTATAGCCTTACATTTCTTTTGTTTGTCTTCTGTTTGCTCCACTTCCACTCCTGTTTCTCCATCTCCACATCATGTCACATTTATATAAGGGAACATTTTCAAACTCTGCATTTTAGGACAATGTACTTTCACATTTTGCATGAGTTTTCAAAGACATAAGACATTTTGATGCTTAATTTAGAAGCTCTATTCCTGTTCTGGACATCTGAAAACTGGAATTTAGATGCCCATATTGCATAGATGTTCAAATCCCAATTTTACAAAGGCAGAATATGGATGTCCGATACTGCAGAACATCCATATAGCAAGGGGGTATGGTCTGGGCATATTTGGGGAAGAGCTAGGGAAAGCCCAAAAGATGTCCAACAGCGATTACAGAGAAGCAAGGACGTTGTTATTTAGACTGATACAGTTACAGAAAGGTGCTCTGATTGAGCAGTTGTCCACTGAAGTGATTAGGGCATGACACCTCCTTAATCTTCCAGTGGTCGCTGTCTTCCTCCCTTGCCCCTGAAAGTGAAACCAGTAAGGGATACCAGGCTGTATGACAGCTTAAGATATTACGGCAGTGATTCCCAAACCTGGTCCTGGAGGCATCCCAGCCTGCCAGGCTCTCAAGATATCCACAATGAAAATTCATGAGAGAGAACTGCATGCAGTGGACACAGTGCATGCAGATCTCTCTCATGAATATTAATTGTGGATATCCTGAAAACCTGACTGGCTGGGGTGCCACCAGGACCAGGTTTAGGAACTACTGTATTATGAGCATTCTTAACAAAACACTAAGCAAGTCTGAGGAGCAGCCTGGTGGTTAGTGCAGTGGATGGTAGTCCAAGGGACCCAGGTTCAAATCCAGCTTCAGCTCTGTTTCTTTTTTTTTTTAATTGTGAGCCCTCTAGGGTCAGAAATATACCTACTGTACCTAAATATATATGAAAGCCTGAAGGCTATCGAAGTGATATACATTCAGATACAGTAGGTATTTTTCTTTCCCTGGAAGGCTCACAATTACAAGTAAGACTCACAAACAGCTGGAGTGGGATTTGAACATGATTCTCAGTCCACTGCTCTAACCATTAGGCTACCCATCTGCCCTGCAAGGACATCTGTGCAGCCATTTTATAAGATGGACATTGCTATGCTGCAGTGGCGTACCAAGGGGGGGTGGTGGGGGCAGTCCGCCCCGGGTGCACGCTGCTGGGGGGGGTGCAGCGCACCGGTCAGCATCGTTGGTTTCCATGCTCCCTCTGCCCTGGAACAGGAAGTAACCTGTTCCGGGGCAGAGGGAGCATGGAAACCAACAACGCTGACCGGCGCATGGCACCCCCCCCAGCAGCGTGCACCGGGGGGGGTTCTTTCGCCGGGGTGGGAGAGTGTCCCTTCCCCGGGGGGGGGGGCACGCTGCACAGGGGAGGCGCTGCACTCGGGGGGGGGGGCGGGGCGCATCGCCGATCCGCCCCGGGTGTCAGCGCCCCTCAGAACACCACTGCTATGCTGCTATGCAGATGTCCATGTCCTTTCTTTGCCCTGTTTATAACTTGGCCATAGATGTCCATTGCACATATTTTCAAGCAGGCTGTACCCTTAATAATGAACCCATGATGTTATAGCGTCATCGTTAAGCATACGTAGACCATCTCAGACTTTAAGATCAATGAATCAGTGCTTGTTGGATATTCCCAGTCAGAAAGAAGTCTGACTATGTGAGACTTGGGAACAGATTTTTTTTTCTGTTATTGGTCCACTACTTTGGGAATGCGCTGCCTTTGAGCTTGCAATTAACCACCAATACAGCAGAATTTAGGAAGAAATTCAAGACATATTTGTATTTACTAGCTTATCCTAGCTCTTTGAGGGGCCTTTTTACTAAGCAGTGGTAGGGCTAATCAGGGGCGTAGCCAGACCTCGGCAGGAGGGGGGGCCAGAGCCCGAGGTGGGGGGGCACTGTTTAGCCACCTCCCCCGCCACTGACCTCCCCCCTTCCCACCACTTTGGACCCGATGCCACAACCACAACGTCCCCCTGGTCACCGCCGCACCGCAACCCCCCCACCTGCCCTCTGCCCCGCCGCCGCATCAAGTACCTTGTTTGCTGGTGGGGGTCCCCAATCCCTGCCAGCCGAAGAGTCTTCTTCAGCGCCGGTCAACTCCGGCGCCTTCGTTTTGTGATCATCTGTTTCTGACGCCTTACGTCCTGCACAGGGCTACATACAGGACGTGCAGGACATCAAGAGTTCGAAATAGATGATCACAAAATGAAGGTGCCGGAGTCGACCGACGCTGAAGAAGACTCTTCGGCTGGCGGGGATTGGGGACCCCCGCCAGCAAACAAGGTACCTGATGATGCGGCAGTAGCGGCGGCGGTGGGGGGGGGGGTCAAATGTAGAGGGGGCCAGGGTGTAATCTGTGGGGGCCCATGCCTCCGTGGCCCCACGTAGCTACACCCCTGGGGCTAATGCGCAGGTAGCGTGCGACAAATTGGCACTACTGCAGAGGTAGTGCAGGTGTCCTGTGGTAGTATTGAAGTTGGCATGTGCTGTTTCACACAGTAGAAAATAATTTTCTATTTTCTACTGGGGGGGGGGGGGGTCGTTCTCAGGCTAATTGGCAGCGCGGCCACATTGGCACACACTGTCTGATTACCAAACGAGTAGTTCGCGAGCCCTTACTGTTAGGTCAATGGGTGGTGGTAAGGGCTCAGGCAGTAAATAGCTGCACGCTACTTTTGATTTTACCATACAGCCATTTACTGGGCCCATTTTAAAAAGTTCTTTTTCCCAGCCGTGATGAAAAATGGCCCAGCACACACCAATTTCATGCATCCACACTACCGCAGGCCACTTTTTACTGCAGCTTAGTAAGCAAACCTCTGAGTGAAGTAACATGTTAAGGAATTAGTTAAAAGGATATATGTAGATACTGTATGTTGTACTACAATTGTACTGTTTGCCTTATAGTAAATTTTGTTACATATGTCTGATTGTATCTTGCTGTGATGGTTGGATATAATGAGCTATAAATTTTAATAAAACCAAAACTGCTATAATATTTGCTAAATATAACCAGAGTCGGCAGAGGGGTTTTTTGTCTTTCTATTTTAGAGCCTGGGAATATAAGTTGCATTATTTTTCTTGGGGTGAGTACCTGATCAGTATTCTAAGTAGGGCAGAGGGCTTCCCACCTCACTCCTTACTCCCTGACCAGAGCTCTGAGGCAGCTGTCCTTTTTGGGTACCTCGCTTCAGGCAGCATATTGCCTTGCGTCACTTCTGACTTTAGGTACATCAGAACAATTTCAGGCTACCTTCAACTTCTCTTTAATTTTACTCTATCATAACTTTAGCAAGTTGCAGCCAGGACCGGATTGGCTGCTGTCGTGGACAGGATGCTGGGCTCGATGGACCCTTGGTCTTTTCCCAGTGTGGCATTACTTATGTACTTATATCACTAGACCTGAATCCTGTCCTACTGGTTTCCCCATTGCAGATTCTTCTCATTAATGTTAACCTGATTTTCCTTTGATTGTATCACCCAGCTTCCCCAGTCGTATTTCTTGTAACGTAAATGTAGACCGCACCAAAGCATTTTATCAAATGAATAGAAGTAAGCTATGCAACTAAAGGGTTAAAGAGGGAGGGTATTGCAGTGATCTGGTACCTTCCTCTGACTGGAAGCAAGGTTTACAAAATTGTTAATATTAGTAAGGTACAAACTTTGAAAAAGGTAATAAGTAACAAAGAGTTTGCTTACTTTGTAGCATGAAATCTGAAAGCCTAGACTCCAGAGCTACAGGGTTTTTAAGGGAAGAGGCAATCTTCTTGGAGATGGGTTCCATTCCTAATGGAGCTCCTTGTGACTCTGGGCAAGACACTTAACATCGACTACACAAAGACTCCAGTATTTTTTCTTTATCACAAAAACATTTTATTATATTGCAATGCCCGCTAACCTCACTAGCACTGCTGCCTACTATTAAAACCTCACACATTCACTCTTCCGCTCACCTTGCACACCTGTATTTAATTTAAATACAAAACAGTTGATTTTACATTTTAAACTGCATACTTATACTGTTTCGTATTGTGCATATGTTTTGCCATGCTTATACATTATATCATACTCAAATAATCAAAACTCAGTCCTGCCAGCTAAATGGTCCTTTTCCTACAAACGCCACGCCTTCCGCATGGACGCAGTGAAAATATTTCCACATAAACGCTGGATGACTGTTCTTCATGGACAAACTCTGTATGTCCGTTAAACCTCCGTTGGCTGTTCAAATACGCCACCTCCAGTCATTAGTATGCATCACAATACAGGTGCTGTGTGCTCGGTGACTAACTCAACAGTCCATAAGTACATAAGTACATAAGTAGTGCCATACTGGGAAAGACCAAAGGTCCATCTAGCCCAGCATCCTGTCACCGACAGTGGCCAATCCAGGTCAAGGGCACCTGGCACGCTCCCCAAACGTAAAAACATTCCAGACAAGTTGTACCTAAAAATGAGGAATTTTTCCAGTCCATTTAATAGCGGTCTATGGACTTGTCCTTTAGGAATCTATCTAACCCCTTTTTAAACTCCGTCAAGCTAACCGCCCGTACCACGTTCTCCGGCAATGAATTCCAGAGTCTAATTACACGTTGGGTGAAGAAAAATTTTCTCCGATTCGTTTTAAATTTACCACACTGTAGCTTCAACTCATGCCCTCTAGTCCTAGTATTTTTGGATAGCGTGAACAGTCGCTTCACATCCACCCGATCCATTCCACTCATTATTTTATACACTTCTATCATATCTCCCCTCAGCCGTCTCTTCTCCAAGCTGAAAAGCCCTAGCCTTCTCAGCCTCTCTTCATAGGAAAGTCGTCCCATCCCCACTATCATTTTCGTCGCCCTTCGCTGTACCTTTTCCAATTCTACTATATCTTTTTTGAGATACGGAGACCAGTACTGAACACAATACTCCAGGTGCGGTCGCACCATGGAGCGATACAACGGCATTATAACATCCGCACACCTGGACTCCATACCCTTCTTAATAACACCCAACATTCTATTCGCTTTCCTAGCCGCAGCAGCACACTGAGCAGAAGGTTTCAGCGTATCATCGACGACGACACCCAGATCCCTTTCTTGATCCGTAACTCCTAACGCGGAACCTTGCAAGACGTAGCTATAATTCGGGTTCCTCTTACCCACATGCATCACTTTGCACTTGTCAACATTGAACTTCATCTGCCACTTGCACGCCCATTCTCCCAGTCTCGCAAGGTCCTCCTGTAATCGTTCACATTCCTCCTGCGACTTGACGACCCTGAATAATTTTGTGTCATCGGCGAATTTAATTACCTCACTAGTTATTCCCATCTCTAGGTCATTTATAAATACATTAAAAAGCAACGGACCCAGCACAGACCCCTGCGGGACCCCACTAACTACCCTCCTCCACTGAGAATACTGGCCACGCAATCCTACTCTCTGCTTCCTATCTTTCAACCAGTTCTTAATCCATAATAATACCCTACCTCCGATTCCATGACTCTGCAATTTCTTCAGGAGTCTTTCGTGCGGCACTTTGTCAAACGCCTTCTGAAAATCCAGATATACAATATCAACCGGCTCCCCATTGTCCACATGTTTGCTTACCCCCTCAAAAAAATGCATTAGATTGGTGAGGCAAGACTTCCCTTCACTAAATCCGTGCTGACTTTGTCTCATCAGTCCATGTTTTTGTATATGCTCTGCAATTTTATTCTTAATAATAGCCTCCACCATATCTGTTTCATGTTATGCCGGCTCCTCAATGCAGGACCGCATTTCACAAATCTTCCTCAGGAGGAACCACCATCAAATTTGTTCTACACCTCCAGTGGCTGCATGCCGGATTGAAACTCCCTTAGGGCTGAGCCACAGACGCCGCCCAGGAAGATTTGTGACCACCAACTGGATAGATGCTACTGGGTGGTAGTTAGTGATTTTGTTTGTTTTTTCTTGGTATCTTTTGGTATTGGGGTGAGTAGGATATTGCTATTTTCCTTAGGGAAGAGGCCTTGCTGAAGCAAGTAATTTAGGTGGGATGTGAGGTCTGCTATGAAGCAGTCAGGGGCGGATTTCATTAGGTAGCTGGGACAGGTATCTAGTTTACAGTGAGTGTTGGAAAACCTGCTAATCGCCTGGGTAACTATTTTTACAATGTGTTTTTATTTCTCAGTGGTGATGCTGCATCAATTTGTTGCAGAAAGATTTTATTGTTTTGTTATGATTTAGTTTTTTCCTGGGTGAAGCCTATTGGAGATCATTAGTTCCAACATGTTTAGTTATGACATCACAATAGATGTGTGAGAGATCAGAAGAGTCTTGGATTGTCCTTGGAACCTTTCCTATGATGAAGTTATTTGTAGCTGTGATTTCATCAATTACATCTGGGCCTCCAGAGAAACTTCAGATTAGCTCTGGAGAGGAGGCATAAGTAAAAGGACCTGTCACAACCCATTTGTAATGCTATAAACTCAGCCCTCTTCTTCTTCTGGTTTTTTTTTAAGTCTAAGCAATTAGAAATTAAACCAGTATTCTCTGTATGACAAAACCTTTAATAAAAATATAATTAAAAAAAAAAAGAAATTAAACCTGAATATGAAAGTATGAGTATTTTATAACATGACTAATTATTGCAGTGATAACATGTCTAATCCCTCCTAAAATGTTCATAAGACACCCATCAAGGCTTATAATATTATACAGGAAGAAATTATTATTGTGCAATGAATGTACTTGGGGCAGATGCTTGGAGTGATCAAGATACTAACTAGATCTAATTATGCAATGGTTATTGATAATTCTCTCTAGATCCAGTGCTGCATTATATGACATATGTGAGGTCAGCTCAACATCAGATTTCATGGTTTATCTATGATATGAAATGCTCCTGATAGATGCCTGCTTCTGCTGCATTTGGTTGTACACAGAGGAGGTAATAAATCTGGAATGCTTGAATATCTTCATCTGTCTAGATTTTGAAGGATCATTCTGACCCCTGAGGCAGGCGTTAGTACGCCGAAACAGGGCCCGTGTCGGGTCATTTTCACATTAAAGGACGACATTTGTCTCTATCCTGAAGGCCCAGTTTTGCTTCTTTTGTTTCTGTTGTATGCTTGTATGCTGTTTTACCCTCTCTTTTGTGCTTGATAAATGTATGTAATATGCTGCCCAGCAATGCTAAACACTCTCATCTGCAGGGATTTTAAACCAAGGGACAGGTGTTGCTTCATCTAGGACAGTCCTGAACCAAAGGGTGAGAGAGCAGAAAGAAGAGTCAAATAAATCAGACAGAAGAAAAGAGTCAAATGTTTCTAAGAGCTTTAAGCTGGCTATAAAGACATTACAAGAAATAGCTATAAGGGATGCCCATGCAATACAGAAAGTCCTAGACAGTTTGTATCCCCCACTTTCTTCCTCCTATCCCTGGGGCTAGTAAAACTGCTACAAAAATTATTCAGCAGAATCATTTAACCAGTTTTTTGTGTGGAAGTGATTCATCAATTTGCAATAAATGAAGGATTTGATGTGCCTTGAGTAAATAGCTCAATTTCTCATCCTTAAAGAATAACCCAGTCATAATTTATTGCTCATATACCTCTGACATGAGAAAGTGGGCTGAAGTTTGCCTGACAGTTTTGGGAAGGAGGAGCGGAGGAGTTCTAAAACACTTCTAAGATTAGTGAAAAAAAAAGAGAGAGAGACCCCCTTTTACTGCAGCAGATAAAAGTCTGTCTTTTTTTCTGGAAAAGAAAAGGCCATGTGGCCATTTTGGGGCCTGGGGGGAACACATACCACCACCCATTGAGTTGGCGATAAGTGTTCCTGCGTTAACCCGGCAGTAACTGGGCAGTGCCGATTACTGTTGAGTAAGCACAAAAATAGAAACTATTTTGTAGTGCCAGAAATGATGCACACTGGGGGTGGGAACTACTGCTGAGCTCCCTCAAAAGCCCGGTGGTAGTTCCGGATTGGCGCACAGCAACCCTTTAATAAAAGGGCCCCTTACTGTGCTATCAGCCAATGCATTTATCATGCGGTAATTGTCTACACTGTGTGGTAACTGCAGGGCAAATGTTGGCCACATCCCCAACAATTACTACACAGGCTTTACAGATACCATGTGTTAACTTTTTGACAATTAATGCACAATAACTGCAAAACTGTACAAGTAATAAGCAGGCTCTAATGATTTGTCCAGATAACTCCTGAAGCTTCCCCAGCAATAAAACTTTCCAAGTTCCACCCTCCCTAGCTCTTTCTCATCCCAACTTTACTTGAATTCCTAGCCCTTCCAATGGGATGAGCCCCCAGCTTTCTCTGTCTCTTCTCCAGGATAGATACCTTCCAGCTTTCTCTCTGTCCCCTCTGGTTCCTTCTGCCTTGCCCAACCCTCTCTGTGTTGCCCCGTTCTCTCCCACCCTACCCTCTAGAATATTCTCTGTCCTCCACAGTTCCCTCACCTTCTCTGTGCATGTCCCTCTTTCACTCCCTCATTCACTTTCCTTAACTCCCAGCAAGACCCCCAGTTCTGTCTGGTGCGAGCACACAAGGCATAAGGGAGTCAGGGGCTCCAAAATTGTGTCCTGTCCATTGTCTTCCCTGCTTGGCTGCGGCCCAGTGGATGGGATAGGAACTCTAGAAGGGTGTCGCATGGGGCACATTTCTATCTCGGGATGGTCATCTTCCCCCAAGGTACATACCCCCATTTTTTCCACCTTTCTTCACCCCCAGGCATTCAACTCCACCTCTCCTTCTTCCCCCCCCCCCAACCAGGCACACATCCCACCTCTGCTTCATTCTCCCCCACCTTCCCTTCCTCCTGTGGCACACATTCAACTTGCTGTGCTCCCACCTTCCAGGCTTGCTCTCCCCTGCTCCTATGGCACCCCCCCCCCCGTTGGCTACAGTCCTCCCCCCCCCCCCCCCATAGCATGGCATACCTTTTTCCAACTTATCCAACCTCCCCCCCTGCCCCGGATAACACAGCAAGTGGAAAAGGTGAGCTGTAGCCAACTTTTTCCTCCTCTGCCATACAGCCACTCAGGTTCAAACAGTGAGTTGGGTCCGGGATGGCAGAGGAGGAGGAAGTGGGCTGATATGCAGTCATTTTTCTTCCTCTTCTTGTGCTCTGTAGGGAGGGAGGGAGAGCCAACACCACTTTTGCTTCCTGCTGCTGCCTGCACAGAATTATGTACAGTGGGGAATTCTACACGGCATACATGCAAAATTCCCACTGGAATTGTGTAGTGGGGTGTCTTGCTTTGAAAGCCTATTATTCAACCAGTGTTTCCTGTTTTGTATTACTTGCTTGATGGTATTTTGTAAGACAATGTAACTTTTTTTTTTTAATGCAGATGCAGTGTTTGTGAAAGGCAGAGGTCCAGTCTTTTTCCCCTGATGGCGAATCCTTGGTCTGATTGCTGCATCCAGTCCAAGTTCTGTTTCCAGAGTGACTGGATTTAGTTGAATGAACTGGTATCAATCCCATGCCTGTTTCTTTCGCCATCTTTTAAAAGTAATTAGGTTTGTGATATCCTATTGAGAAAGGCAGTTTAAGTAAGGAGTGGCTGAACTTAAGCCTCACAAAACTGCTGATTGTCTGTTCAAAGCTTCATGTGATTCATTGAAGTACAGGACAAGGATGTGAATGGCAGCAATTGGAGGTCCCTGGCGAGTTGGGAGTGTCCTGGTTATGAAGACATCCTTCAAAGCACAGTACCCTTTAACACTGTGCTGGGAGATGATGCCTGTTCTGGTTACAAAGGACAGTGCCTCCAGCAATGCTCAATTAGATTTCATATGGTCTCTGAAGGCTTCTTCGTGTAAAGCAAAGATGCCAAATTACCCAGTTGCATGCTGCAGAATCTGGAACAGTCCTGGTTTTTAACTTACATTATATCCCAAAACAGTGTGAGATTTTTAGTACCTGATCCTGCCCATTGAAATCAGTGCTGCAAGTCCCATAATGCACTGGTTGTCTGAAATACAGGATTGCCCCCAAATCCCAGCCTGGATCTGGCTAACGGCATCTCTAGTAAAGCCAGTGTGTGGGGAGGGGTCAGGATGGCAATATGGTTCCCTTCAACTTCTTTGATGGTCTAACCTCTGTTTCAGAGATTGAGCGGATGGCAGAGTTGAGAGGGGACTGAGGTCATGTAAGGTGTATCCACAAGGACAGATAAAAAGCAGACCTAGCTCATTCAGGTAGTTCTTAGCCATGCTTTATTTCCAGAGGCAGAATGATTAAGAAACAGATTGAACACATTCAGCAAAAACAGAACCAATTAAGCATTTCATGTTATTTACAATACTCACAGATATTTTAAGAGGGTGAGGGTGAGATCTTGGGCTGGGGAGCCTAGTTCTAGCAGGAGCATGGGAGAAGCGGCGAGCGGGTTGGGACATTAGCAGGAAGTATAGGTTTTCCAGAAGAAGTTTCTACAAAGTGCTTTACTTTTTCTCTGTGGTAGCAGAGTTAAGGGCTTACTGTTGGACCTTTCCTCCACTTTGTTCTGTACAGCCTCCTTAGACTCAGTAGCCAGAGCTTCAACTTTAGCCTCTGCCGCCATGAAGCTACTGTCCATGTTCTGCAGCCACCTTCGGAGGACCTTCAGGATCATGTCCTTCCTGGTAGCATTCAGTTCCTGCCCAGAGAAAACATGAGACAGTAACTCAGACACAGTTCTGCCCTCTCCAGAAGAAAGTTGGAATTTACATTATGACAGAAGCACATACAAATGATCAAAGCTCCCTTTCCTCCTCCGCAAGAAAGGTTCCAGACATCTAGGGTCATAGTATATATTCTCATTTTAAGGGAAGCTTGATATCGTGTGTCACTTAAAACAGTATGCACAGTAAGGGGGAGGGGATAGTATTTTTTATTTATTATTTATTTATTGCATTTGTATCCCACATTTTCTCACCTTTTTGCGGGAGATGGATGGGATAGATGCTAAAGGCCCAAGGGTGCACATAGAGGGTCAGGTTAAAAATAAAGATTGGATTAGGGAAGTTGGGAAACCACTGTCTGTGTACTTCCTGGGACCCAAATCATTCTTAATTCAGACTGGATAAAGCATACAGGGCATGGCTCATGGAATTCTTTCCTTCCATGTCTGCATGTGCCTGTGTAAGTGTGTGCTGAGGCAGTTATGGGAGTAATTTTGTGGGTGGGAGCAGTTGCAGAGGATAGTTGTTCAGACTGGTGGAAATGTCTGGAACTGAGGGGCATTTGAAGGGGTAGACTTTGGGGGGGGGGGTAGTTTGTGGGGTTGTGGAGCAATTGTGATGGGGTGACTTGTGGATGGGTCAGTTTGTAGGATGGTAGAGTAGTTTTTGAAAGAGAAGGCAGCTGCTAGGGAGAGGTATTGGGTAGGAGCAGTTTTGTTGGGTAGTGGGGCAGTTGCAGGGGTTAGTCTTTAGGGATGGCAGCAGTTTGTGAAGTGGTGGGCAATTGTGTGTGTTTGGGGGGGGAGGTTGGGGCACTTTGAGGGGTTGTGGAGCAGTTGCAGGGGTAGTTTTTTGAGTAGGGGCAGATTGCAGATCAGTGAGGCAGTTGTATGGAGGTAGTTTTGGGGATTGGGGCAGTTTGTGGGTGGTGGGGCAGTTGTGAGGTAGTTTTTTAGGCAGCATTTTGTGGGGTGATGGAGCAGTTGCAGGGTGGCTAGTTTTTGGGTTATAGAGGCAGAGTGCAGGGTGGTGGTCCAGTTGCTTCGGGTAGAGGCATTTTGGTGGGGGTGGAGCAGTTGCAGAGGGTATTTTGGGGGCTTGAGAGAATAGAGAACAGGGAGAGGTAGTTTGAAAGAAGTTCCCTAACTGCTGTGTTTCATTGTATGTAAGCTTCTGTGCTGCAGAAGCTGGACGTCCCTCTCCCATATAAATTAATTTGGCTATTTTCCATGTGTGAGTGGAGGGGAGGGGCCTTATTTTCTAGAAGCCCCAGTCAGATCTGGCCCATTTCCAAATTTGATGTGACTTTGTGCGTTTTTCGCAATACCAAATTTCATGCCATTCCGTTAAATCTTCAGAGGCCACCAGACAAACAACAACAGACAGACATTTCTCGACCCCAATTGTATAATTCTTTCCAACTTCCATAGGGTTGGAAAGAATAGAACTTGAAAACCTGGCTATTGGTATCATGATGTCAATATTGCCAATGAGCAATATTTTAAACTCTGATCACCTACGACTAAAATAGATCCAGATATTCGATGCTGGATCCTATCCAGACACTGGCACTGAATATCTGGGTCTTTGATGGTGCCTGTGTTGTTCAGGTTCAGCCTATATTTAGTGCCGTACATGCAGAGCTAACGAGCAAAGTTAGGACTGCTATTTAAGTGGTTCTACTTGCCCAGTTAGCTAATGGGGGTCTCAGCACTGGATATCACTTGTACCCACATAACTCCTGGCTTCACCCAGACTGTGTCTCTGGATAACCCCCAACATTAACCAGCCAGTGCCCGGTTAAGCGTCACTGAATATCCCACACTGACCTGCTCCGCATGGTTTAGGGACCCTTTTACTAAACCACATTAGTCATTCCTGGTGTGGCAAATTCTACGCAGCCCATTTATGGGCTTCGTTGCATTTGCCTTGTGGGAATCACTAACACGCTTTAATAAAAGAGGCCCTTAATGTGGCTAGAGCCTCTCCTGCTCAGTTAAGTAATTTTGAATATTGGACTCAGGATTGTAATAACCCAGGAGAAGTCCTGGATGTTCACGTGATATGGGTTGATCTTTTCTAGTAAGTATTTGGAAGTTAAATGTCATTGGTAGCAGAGATGGTGCGAGTTATACATTTTATAAATAAATACATAAAAAGAGGGAAAGATAGGACAACTATTAGATATTGGGATGAGTCAGGAGCTGCAGCTTTAGTAAGGCATATAAAAATACTAGTGGATTTTATTTTCTTATTAATCTGTTTTTATTTAGTTCGTATTTATTTAAAATTTGATATACCGCCCATGGGAATGACCGTCTGAGTGGTTTACAATACAACGTTATAAATACATAAAATAAAACAGAACTCCAAGTAAAATAGGAAAGAATAAAATCAAGGACAAAGCAAAAAGAAAAAACTAGACATAATATAATATCTACCACAACATAGCATCTTAACATATTTATTAGGATTTATTTACTGCCTTTTTGAAGGAATTCACTCAAGGCAGTGTACAGCAAGAATAAGTCAAACATAAGCAATAGTCAATTACAGCAGTAAAAATATTCAGACAACAATACAAAGTATGGAATAGTATACTACTTACAATGTCAACACAATATGTAACAGAACATTTTAATAGACAGCATAGAGTGTAAGAGAAGATGGAACACATAGATAAGATAGAGTAAGTAACAGGGGTACTATCATATCCAGTGAAGACCGGCCTGGTCCCAATCAAAGGATCAGTGAACATCACAGAAGAACCCCCCCCCCCCCCCCCCGATAATCCATCATAATTAAGTCACCAAAGCTTCTTGAACAAATCTATTAATTTGTCATTATAACCCACTTTGATGATAAAAGTGGGATATAAATGCTATTTTAAATTTAACTTACAGTTAATTCACCTCCAATTAATTTTATTACTTTCATGCACTGTACTACCTAAGTTAAGGAACATCTTATAAAAAGAACAGAGAAACAGAAAAGTATAGACATATGACATGAAAGGATGAGCAGGTATAATCTAATCCAAAGCATCAGGAGGTTAGGGGCAAGGTAGTTACTGAGCAGTTCTAATTTCCACCAAAGACCAACCAGGTCTTCAGACTCACTTTAAATTTAACAGAAGAGACCTAATTTATGCGTTCTCTAGGGAGCAAGGTTCAAGAAGGCAAAAGTGAAACATCTGGTTGCCTCAAGTCACATTTTTCCTGTGAAGATCCATTTCTTACACATTCCTTGGCATTATGTTTCTCATAAACTAGAGGGCGCTAAGGAGGTCCCGGCTCTGCTGATGTCATGCATGGTGTGTCACATGCTCACTAGTTCTCCCAGGTATAATAGAATGTATGAAGAAAACACAACTGAGCAAGCTGCACATAGGAACAGAAGCACACATGCATATGTGCATACTCAGATGTTTTTTTGTTTAGAAGCCTCATTTGTGATTTACACATGTAAATACCAGCATTTAACACACATATCTCAGATACACTTAGAACACCTGGATTTACATATGCAAATCTTCAATATGTGCATATGGCAAGGGGTGCGTTTTGGGCAGGTCTAAAAAAATAAGCACATATTCCCCAGTTCAAAAGGGGAATGCACGTCTACGACTTCCAAGATCAACCGCATGACTTACAGCTGCTCTCAGAGACATTTAGGTTTTCCAGAAGTGCTTGTTTTGGGCAGCACTGTACAGAAGGGATTAGGGAAGCTTGATCCCTTCCCCCAGTGCTTTCTCTCTCTTGAAATGGATCATGCCGAATGCTTGCAGGCTCTGTACCTTAACTGGGAAAACTTAGACTTGTAGGTTTCCAAAATGGCAGACATACACACCGAAGTGCTGGCAGTTGCCTGCATTGATGTTTTAGACATTGACAGCTGCCACAGAACACATTCATTCCTGCATGTGTCTTTAAAAAGGCTCTACATCAGCAAATCCTTTTCTAAAATATTGCCAGAAGTTCACATGTCCTGATCTGAATGTTTCA
Organism: Microcaecilia unicolor; assembly: GCF_901765095.1. NCBI lineage: Eukaryota > Metazoa > Chordata > Amphibia > Gymnophiona > Siphonopidae > Microcaecilia > Microcaecilia unicolor. Next base: position 64,365,807 of record NC_044043.1, on the reverse strand, counting down.
GTTCCAATTTCCATGTTCTATCTAAAATGCATCTTACAGGGTGAACAAGGACAGATGCACAATAAAACACACAGGGTGAGGATTGTACATTATCATACAGAACTGCACAGTAATATACACACATAGGGTAAGCAAAAAGAACTATAAACGAAGGATCTATACAAGTCAGATATATTTTATCAGACCAACATACACCTTACTCACAGATGATGACTATTACCTGAGCTTTTGAGACAACAGGGACTTTTGTGCTCTTGAAAACTGTTTGACTTATCGTCTTTGAATAATTCTCATCTTTATCTAATTCATGCTCATATGTCTATCTTGTTCCTTTCCTCAGTGATGCTGCTAAAAACCATCAGCATCCCTTGTCTAGTAGCCCTTGGATTCTGTATAGGGCCACTCAAAGTTGGGCGCACGATTTTGGGCATGGATCGCAGATCTGCACATAAACTAAGTAGATGATCACAGATCTAAACTAATTAGGTGATAATTATTGGCATTAACACATACTTAATTGGCAGTAATTAGGAGTTACGGCTGATCTGCCCGACGCCCTATTTTATAAAATGTGCACCTAAATTTCCTAGGGTGCAACGCCAAAGGGAGTGTAACTATGGGAGGGGCATGGACAGGTCAGGGACAGTCCCAGAATTTAGACACAGTGTTATAGAATGTCATTTACATGCCTAACTGCCATCAGTTGGGCACGAGCATTTACACCAGGCTTTGGCAGGCATAAATGCTGGCACCCACATTTAGGCACAAAATGCACGCTAAGCCAATAATCTGTTAAGGTTGTTCTAAAAAGAACACCCTTTACAGAATATTAGGGTAGCATGGATCATCCTCCTAGGGGAATGATGCACCTGTACTTTGAAATATTGAAGTACTGGTGCACCCTTGCTCCCATGTCAAAACTTTGCCATTTCTATTCTTTTCTGAAAATTCTATGCCACCTTATTGCCCCACAAGGGGAACCAAAATGATTTACCTCAAATAAAAAAAATATCCCCAAAAGAGTATCTTGGACATTTCTTTGCTATTCCTGGGCTTCCTTTGTCAACACTTTTCTCCTGCTTTTCTTGTTTCTATTTATTTTCCTTTTGAATATTTGTTTTTCCTATTTGCTCTTTCTAGTCTCCCATCACACTTGTCTCTTGTTCACTCACCCTGGTGCTGGCCGAACTGAGTATCAGCTCCTCCTGGGGGCTAGCTGCTCTCATACTGCACACCAACAGCAGGATTGACACCACACTAGCCACAAGCTGCATGTCGAGAAGCTGCTGCTTGCCGGGTTACACTGATGGGAGAATATCAGCCTCAGCAGTGCCTGTGACATAAGATCATTTGCTTTTATAACCCTCTCCCAGTCCTACAGCTGACGCAAACAATTAAGTCCACATCAAAGACAGACTGTACGTCTCAAAAGACATTAAGGCTTGAATGTTCCAGGAGAGTGTCTTCCCTCTGTGCCACCAGGTGTCCCACAGCTATCAGGTGAAACTGCCTGTCCTCACCGTATCAGTAGAGGAAACGTCATGTCTCAGCCATTTATTTATTTATATTTTGCTCACACACCTTTTTCAGTAGTAGCTCAAGGTGAGTTACAGTCAGGTACACTGAGGGCTCACAATCTAATTGTGGATGCCTAGGAGCTAAGCTGGAGTGTTTCATCATTGCAGGTGCCTCATCCTCATCATTCTCTGTCATAGGAGTGCAGGTCATTCCTATGATGTTATGTGCAAAAATAACCTATTTGAATATATTATTCTGTCAGACGGAGGGCAACTGAAACCACTTTTTTCAGTTGCAGATAAAACTGAAACTGTGGCCAAAATCAAAGCTGAAACTGGCCTCTGCTGCCTCAAATCAGCCCTATGGCCTGGTCTGTACCCAAACAGAAGTAGCACTCCTTCCCGACCTCCCCCCCCCTCACAAGACTGCAGCAGGAGGTCATGACGGCCATTTTGACAGTGGAGATGGCATTGACAGGAGCGACAAAAGGTCTGCCCGACTATGCTACTAGACCAGCCCCGTGGGGGGGGGGGGGGGGGGGGCTACAAATGGGTCTTGGGGGCAGGTTGTGGAGTGCTGCTTTTGTTCGGGGAATGAGGAGGGAGTGGTGCCTGATCCTGGTTGGGGAGGGGGAGTGGAATGAGGACAGCATACAGTTTCAAGCTAGTAATAAATAGAAATAAAACAAAATATAGAAAAGAAGATGATACCTTTTTATTGGACTAACTTGATACATTTGTTGATTAGCTTTCAAAGGTAACCTCAGATCAGAAATAAGTAAATGTTGGTAAACATCAGTATATATAAGTGAAACACAAAGCCATTTCAATGACAGTCCCACAGGAAAAGGGTGGGGTGGGTTAGGTGAGAAACAGGGGGAGCTGGGTGGATGAGAGACAGGGAGAGATGGATGGTAGATAAGAGGGTGACAAACCAGTTGAATTTTATGGTTTATACTGGGTTTTCTAGCCCATATCTTTGTTAAGTCCTGTCTGGTGGGTGTCAAAATATGTAATCATTTTGACTTCAAAGATCTTACATTCCTGGATTGTCTTAAAGTTTCCTTTTAGTATTCTCACCATAAAATCATTAATGCAGTGTTCTGGTTTTGTAAAGTGCTGTCCCACAGAGGTGACATCCTTGGTTGGCATTGGCATTCTGGTCAAAATGGATGTAGAATCATTATACAGCAACATTCCCCATGCAGATGACATAGCTGCATATGATAAACTCCTAAAATACATCCACCCTGCACCACCAATACTCACCAGAAACTATTACAAAATTAATCAAATTTATTCTAACAATTATTTCCGCTTTAACAATGACATCTATCTGCAAATCATGGGCACGGCGATGGGCACCAGAATGGCACCCCACTATGCTAACCTCTTCATGGCTGAACTGGAAGAGACATTTTTGAATACATAGCAGACTAAACCCCCTAAAATACTACTGGTATATTGATGAGTGAGGGGGAAGAAACTCTAAAACAATATCACAGCTCTTTCAACACATACGATCCTAAAATCAAATTCAAAATTTAATTTTTTGGACACCACAGTTTCCATCAGCACTGGCTATATATAAACATCTATATACAGAAAACCTACAGACAGATGCAGTTACCTCCACAACTCCAACTTCCACCCTTCACATACAAATAAATAAATAAATAAATAAATAAAAATTCATTATACACAGCCAAGCCACAAGATACCATCATATCTGCATCGACCCAAGAGACAGAAATACACACCTCAAAATCCTGACTGAGTCCTTCAAACAAAAAGGCTACAACCCCCAAAGTAATCTCCAAGAATGTTGCCTCGGCCCTTAAAATATCCAGGGAAAACATATCCTTTGTAATATATCTGGCTGCAAACTATGCCAACACATTTCACAGGATCCCCCAGTCATTCACAAAGGAAAAACATTCAACATAAAGGAATCCTTCACATGCTCATCTTCAAATGTGGTATATAATCATTCAATGTAAAAAGTGTGAAGAAGGGTGCTATATTGGAGAAACAGACCAGATGCTAAAGATGAGATTTAATCTACATTGAGGCATATTTTCAAAGCACTTAGCCTTCCAAAGTTCCATAGAAACCTATGGAACTTTGGAAGGCGTGCTTTGAAAATATGCCTGATAGACATTATATGAAAAATGCCAGTGCCAACCAAGGATGTCACCTCTGTGGAGCAGCACTTTATAAAACCAGAACAAGACTTCCGGTGGAGCCGGGCAGCAAGATGGCCGCTGCTCCATGAGCTCCATCGAGCCCGAACTACAGTCCTGCCCGAAATGGCACAGAACCGGCAGTAACAACTAAAACAGTAGCGCTCCAGCTCTGGAGTCCACAGGCACGATAACTGATGAACAGCAACAGCCCCCGACGATCGAGGAACAGGAGAGCTTCAGAGAAATACCGGAGCCCAAGATGGCGTAACAACAATGAGCGCGGGCTCAACCCTGAAGGCCGAATAGCATGGTGGGCGGCGGGAGGGGTAGCCTGAAAAGAGATAGCAGAACGGAAGAAAATCACGAAACGGACAAACCGCTTCCCCCCCCCGCCCCCACCTGTACCGATTCCCCGAGCGCCGGGGCCTAGAAACAAAGGTCCACTTCGGATCGCGCCGGGGTGTCAATGAGCAGCGGATAGAGAGCTGTTTGTGCGGCAGAAAACAGCGCTTCGGAGCAGACAGCTCCAGAAAGGGCCCAGGGGAGCCTCAGACGGCACAGTATAAGCGGGAAAACGCAGCGAAACGGACATAAGACAAAGCAATTTGGGGTGAAGTTCAATCTCTCAGTACACAAAGTACCTCTGTGGGACAGTCAACTGGCACACAGGAAAGAAAGCAGACAGCCCAAAACTGTGTGAAGCGGAGAAGCTGTTCCGTTGCCTAAATTTCCTTTAACAATAGACTCTGACTGTGATATACTCAGCTTTATCAATTTGACCTGACGAGTGGCCCAAGAGAGAGACGTGGGCAACGCATGGAGCCGTTTCTACGGCCAATGCCAGCAGGAACAACCCGCAGAGGAACAAAATTTGATAAAGGGAAAATTCCCCCCCCCCCCCCCAAGCCAGTTTTAAAGATGGCGGAAGGGAAGCAGGAAGAAGCAGGGGAATTCAGCAAAAAGCAACTGGCGCAAATTACAATGGCCGTCAGCGCAGCCTTAAATCCGAGATTTGATCTCCTAGCCAACCAATTAAAGAACTTAGAAACCTCTACGGCTGACAATGAAAAGAGGCTGGGAGAGGTGGAACAACGGATTTCGACGGCCGAAGACGAGAGGTCACAATGTGATCAGGAGCTTTCTCGCTTGAGGGAACAACTAAAGGCGCAGCAAGAGAAAATTGAAGATATGGAAAATAGAGCAAGAAGATGTAACTTGAGACTCATGGGCATCCCGGAAAACATCCCAGAACAATCTCTTGGAACTATATTATAACAATGGCTGAAAAAAGAGCTGGCCCTATCAGACAGCCACGGAACACTTTGCATGGAGAGAGCTCACAGGTTGGGCCGGCGACAGCAGGGCCAAACAAGACCGAGGATAATCATCATCAAAGTCCTCAACTACCTTCATAAGGAGGAAATTCTACGGGGTTATCGATTGAAACGAGATACTCTTGCTTATGATGGTTCCCTGGTAAGAATTTTCCAAGATTATTCTGCAGGAGTTCAAGACCAGAGGCGTCGATTTCATCCACTGTGTACATCCCTGGTGCAAAAGAAAACCCGCTTTATGCTGTTGTATCCGGCTGTTCTGAAGATCCAAAAAGGACAATGGCGGACCTTTAAAACACTGCAGGAGGCGCAAAGGTTTACAGATAACGAACTAGAAGTACCGGAAGGATGAAACTTGTATGTGGAGATGCTCCTGCAGCCAACACAGAGGACTCTAGTGGCAGTTGATCGTCGCTTCCCCAATGGGTAGAAGCGACGGGTAAGAATGATGGGGTCCCAGTTAACTGTTTTGGTAAAATGTATTGTTGTATGTTGGGGATGGTATAAACAAGTTCTGAGTTATATGTTAACACATGTGACGGGATATAAGAGGTGGGCTCTGAGACCCGACCAGTGGACAGGTCCGGTAAAGGGGGCAGGGGTTACAGTCAAGATGTGGGTTCACTGTAGCCAGGGACTGTAATAGGGGTAGAAGTCATATGATAGACTGGGATGGGATGGACGGGGTGGGTAGGGATGGGAGGGGAAAACAGGGGCATGGACAAGGAGAGGGACGGAGAAAAGGGGGGATTGAGGTTGTAGAGAGCAAAGAACCGAAGGAGTCTTACCATCCAGAGATCAATGATGGCATAGGGATTATTGTACAGAATAGCAAAGAAGCCCCAAAGGTAACTTTGCAGCTTCCAGCGGTCTATAATGGTAACAATAGGGGGAACCTGGGGAAGGGCTGGGACCCAGGGCCTCCAACACAATCAAGGCATATGAGTAGTAGCAATTTCCCATTGCGCCACACACTGTAGAATAACCACATGGAACGTGGGAGGTATAACCTCCCCGATCAAGAGGAAGAAGATAGTAATCCATTTAAAACGCATGCAAGTAGACATCGCATGTCTTCAAGAAACTAGGCTAACAGACCAAGAACACGAGAAACTCGCCCGGGGATGGGTAGAGCAGGTTCTATATGCATCACTGGATGGCCGCAGGGGCGGGGTGGCCATTTGCATCCACAAAAATTTGGCTTGTTCAGCCGAAAAGGTCTTACAAGACACAAAGGGGCGATATCTTCTGGTGAAGTTATGGCTGCAAGGCAGGGAAGTCCATATATTGAATGTTTATGCCCCCACCCCGTCAGAATCTACTTTCTTTTCTGAGTTAACGGCACGAGTCCTCCCCCTACAGGGGAAGCCCTTGATCATTGTAGGAGATATGAACAGTCTGATAGACCCACAGATAGATTGCACAGGGACGCGTAGGGAGCAGGTGGGGGACCACCGGGAATGGAGATTGCTTAAGGAATTTCGACGCTCCCATTCTGTGGTAGATGTCTGGAGGGTCCTACATCCCGAGGCAAGAGATTATACACATAGATTTAGGGCACATGGCACTTGGAGTAGATTAGATTATATTTTCATGACATCAGATCTCTTCACACACGTCAAAGAGACAGAAATAGCAGAAATAATGATTTCAGACCATGCCCCGGTGTGGGCAGATTTGGGGGCTCCCAAAGACTATACACGGGCTAGAAGATGGAGATTCCCAAGTCACTTGGTAAAGGACAAGTCTTTTCAAAAGTTTCTTAAGACAAAATGGGAAGAATTCGTGTCGTTTAACAAAGGCCATATGTCTAACCCACAGCTATTTTGGTGCACGGGAAAGGCAGTATTAAGGGGGGATCTGATAGCATACGTGTCAGCTAGACGGAAAAGAAACGCCCTGAGCCTTGTAATGTTAGAGAATCAGATGCGGAAGGCCAAGCGCCGTTATGTGGCACAGGCAACAGAAGCCAACCGAGAGGCATATGTATCGATCCAGGCAGCAATTAATTCACTCCTTCATGAACAAATGCAAAGAAACCAGATCTATCAAAAATATCGATTTTACAGATTTATTTATTTTTTATATATACCATCCGCAAGGCTGAAAGCAAAACAGTGTATATTCAGGTACATATTTCTCTGTCCCTGGAGGGTTCACAAGCTAAGTTGACACACAATTACTAAACAGGTCAAGGCCTACATATACTTTGTTATGGAAGGCCTGTAGTCTGCAACTTATTGCCCCTAGTCAAGGACTGTTTCTGTGATGTCTGGGCTAGATCCAAGCGAGGAGACAGTTCCAAATTATGAAAGAAGACTCACAACACCATAGTTATAATTATCAAATGTGTAAGTCTACCTTCTGTAATTGGCTGGATATACAACTTCTATGTAATAAAGTAGATTGCCTCATAACCAAGCAGTACATTGTGTGGTATATGTCTGGGGTATGGGAGTCTCCATAGTTCTGCTGCTAGAGCCCATGAAAGGTTATATGAACCACAGGTTTGTTGCTAGGGCAGGTGTTTCAGAGTTAAGTTACTCGATGGAATTTGCGACAGTATTTTGGATGTCTCTGCGCTGGGAGATAGTCTATATCACCTGAACCCCATCAGAATAGCCCAAAGGCTGATTGCTCTAGCCATACCACTGGCTGGAAGGTCTGTGGTCCTGTCTAAATGGATACATGGCAGTGATGTAATGCAAGACAAGATTCATGTTAGGGTGTGTGGAGCTAATAGTTAACTTAATGAACACCAGACCACGCTTTCCAATCAACATATATTTGTATTGCCAACATATAGCAAATTTAAAACAAATCGGAGAATATGTTTCTTCACCCAATGCGTAATTAAACTCTGGAATTCGTTGCCAGAGAACATGGTGAAGGCAGTTAGCTTGGCAGAGTTTAAAAGGGGATTAGACGGTTTCCTAAAGGGCAAGTCCATAAACCGCTACTAAATGGACTTAGGAAAAATCCACAATTCCAGGAATAACATGTATAGAATGTTTGTACGTTTGGGAAGCTTGCCAGGTGCCCTTGGCATGGATTGGCCGCTGACATTGATAGAATGCTGGGCTCGATGGACCCTTGGTCTTTTCCCAGTGTGGCATTACTTATGTACTTATGTTAACTACAGAATTGTGGCAGGAAAGTGGATTTTTACAAAATAAAGTAGAAACAGCTTATCTAACTCATCTCATTGCTGTGCCTCAGGATGGTCAGAGCAACAGGTCCCAGGTTGCTTGACAGTAGTAGTGAGGGCACGTAGCCCTGCCCTCATTCTCTACATTTGGGTCACCATGAGGCCCATGGCATGCTGAATATCTCTCAAGCCCTGCTGCATTTCATATTATCATGGACTGAAGACAGACTTCAGGGTAACTGCAGGATTTCCAAGCCTCATGTTTATGCTTAAGTTGGACAGACTGTCCTTTGGCCAGCAGCTGCAGGGGGTCTGTGGGATGTCCCTATCATTTAAGGCAGTCTCCCTCATCCTTTTCTGGTATATGATCCAGTGGTGGGACCTGGTATTGCTTCTGCTCGTTCTCCCCCACCTGCAGCTGTGGGATCCATTAATTCTCTACCTCCCCCATCAGGGGCATGGGGGAGGCACTATTATAGGGCTTCCCAAACGGGAATACCTTATAAGGTATTCTGCTGCCTCTGTGGGTGCCCATGTTGTACTAGAGCAAATTAATGCCAATCTATAGGGTCCAGACCCAGGCCACATATCTAAGTAGCCGAGTGGCTACTGGCACCATATAAAGGCTCAGAACTATCCAAAAATACTAGGATTAGTGGGCATGTGATGAAGCTACAATACAGTAAATTTAAAATGAATTGGAGAAAAATTTTCTTCACTCAACGTGTAATTAAACTCTGGAATTCGTTGCCAGAGAATATGGTAAAGGCAGTTAGCTTAGTGGAGTTTAAAAAAGATTTGGATGGCTTCCTAAAGGAAAAGTCCATAGACCGTTATTAAATGGACTTGGGGAAAATCCACTATTTCTGGGATAAGCAGTATAAAATGTTTTGTACTTTTTTGGCATCTTGCCAGGTATATGTGATCTGGATTGGCCACTGTTGGAAACAGGATGCTGGGTTTGATGGACCTTTGGCCTTTCCCTAGCCACAAGGGAGGAGAGCAGTAGTAGCTGGGGAGGAGAGTGAGGAAGTTGCTAATTCCAGAGTCAACCGACAGCACTGACCCAGTCCTAAGTTTCCTCATTCCACACGTGAACTTGCAGTCTTGCTTCTCTTAGGAAAAGTGAGTTGGGAAATCTGAATTACAAATCTCTGTATGTACTAACATCAGGATCAACTCCACTAGGCAAATCTAGAGCCACTGTTAGTGAGAATATTTTATATCCATTATTAATCCTTCTTGATATGGCTGCAGCTTTTGCTACTGTAGACCATCACCTACTTGTGAACTGGGTAAAGAAGAACTAAGCGATGTGGCTAGATGTCAGTTTGGTTTAATTCTCCTTTAGAGAAAGGTCGTTTAGAGTGCAGAGTTGAATTGAGCTATCAAAGAATATAGCCTAAGTTGTGGTACACCCCAGGGCTTCACTTTTGCCCCAGTACTACTTAATTTATATGTGACTGCATTCATTAATATGAATGAGACTTCTGGCCTCACTTGCCATCTTTTGTATGTTTGGGAAGCTTGCCAGGTGCCCTTGGCCTGGATTGGCCGCTGTCGTGGATAGGATGCTGGGCTCAATGGACCCTTGGTCTTTTCCCAGTATGGCATTACTTATGTACTTATGAAGGTACTACGCAGTAAGTAATTGAATTGTATTCATTACAGTCAAATTGATGTCACATGAAGGGAAGGAGGCTATCCAGTTTTAATAAACATACATGTTACAGGGATAGCATGACTGTATCATTCTAGCTGGTGCTCCCATTGCTAGTAGGTAATTAGAAGGCAGACAGGCTTGCTCTTAGGGGATGATACAGAAGCATGGTGATTAGGGTTTAGTCAAAATGCTGGCCAACACAGGTTGAGTAAAGCCAGTATGTGGCGAGTTGTGCTGCTGCATATTCAGTTTCAACACCAGCCACAAATGCTATCCAACAAGGGGCTACATTCGGAGGGCTAAGTCAACAGGCTGTCTTAACTTGATCCAGATGGTTAGCCAGTAGCAGGCTGAAGCTAGCAGCCAATAAGATAACTTCCAGCTCGGCCCTGCCATAGTCCGAATGGTTAGTGGCACTACTAAATATGCCTCTCACCAGAACTGACCCAGTTCGCAGCACCTACTCACCAGATAAGTGCCTTTAACGACTGATTCCTTTATATCTTTGCACAGGTCCTTGTTAAGATCACTTCAGATACACAGAACTAGCCAGGGATCAATATCCACTTCACATGATATTGATAGCTGGCACTAAAACAGCAGATGTAGCTCCCCCTGCTATTCTAGTACTAAGGCCCCCTCACCTCCACCCTTAGGCTATTCCAGGATTAAGATCCACATACACAGGACTGTTTCTTGGACAGTTCCCTACCCCCCAACTGCAGCACAGATCAACATCCATCCTTATTTGAGGACAAAAGAAAGTCATTGCTGTGACAATAACTAACTACTAACAAAATTCCCAGAGGAGAGAACTCTAATATACCATACAAAAAGTTAATCCCAAAAAGATATCTAAGAAAGCAGTATAAAAGATGCCTAAAGAGAAATCAAATAAAAATCTTTATTTGGTAAAGGGTTCAATGGAGAGTTCAGTGCAGGCTGTTCCTGCAGCCGAGCATAACTTCAGTGAGTCAGGCTGCAGCAGCGGCTCACTTGAAAGCTCTATACGTCATGAAATAGTCTCCATCTAGAACTCCAAGTTTTTAATTCAGTGCTTTAACCCAATGTGAACTTCAAATCAAAACAAAACATGATAAGAAATGAGTTCTCGATTAGCATCGTCTACCACTAGGATCCAAATAATGAAGGGATAAAATATATTCCCCAAGACATAAATGAAGTCTTTAAGCTTTCAACTGGAGTTTGAGAAACAAACAGGAGCAACTCTGTCGCTCATTCACTGTGAGTTCTAAACATCCTACAACTTTTTCGTCCCAGTTTGGGTTGAAACACAGGAATTGTGGGGGTCACAAACCTTGCAGACATTGCAAGGCTTGTCCTGTCTTTAACATGTAATACTTGGCCATTGAAGATGGGAGAGAAGGAAGTAGGTGGGGGGGTGGGGTGGGTTTGTTGGAGCAAAACCACATAGTGAGGCTATTGGCTAGAATATTGGTAATATTGGATACTAAATGTGTTTGAACCAGTGAAAGCCCATAAAACACCAAAGAGGGGTGGGGGGGGGGGGGGGTAAAAGGTTAAAACGTTGATGATGGACTGTAACAGTCTGAATTTCTAGAATATGTTTTTATATCCGAGTTTCTGTACCCTCAAGATTGTGGCATATGTTTATCTTGCTTTGTCATCAATAAAAATTGTTGAAACATAAAAAAAAACATGTAATACTTGGCAACATCCTGGCATTTTGAAAAGTTACACATTAAGGACAGATACAGACGGCCGCGTCAGTGAATGTTCTCTATATCATCATATGCCCCTGTTCTAAAATTTATGTGGGGAACACCAGCAGAATGATAAGACAACGTTTAAGCGAACATCGCAGCAGGTTAAAAAATAAAGTCTTAACAGTCCCTATGGTTAGTCATTGCATAGAGTATGGTCACGCTTTTGTGGAAATGCAATGGCTAATAATTGAACAGATTTCTTTGCAATTCCAGGGAGATTGTGGTGCTTATTTATCCATGCAAGAACAATATTGGATTTTTGAGTTACATTCGGTTACTCTTTATGGATTAAACGATAGTATTGAATGGAATGCTACTATTTGATAGGACTGCAGTGTTCCTGTGCGTGTGATGTAAAGACATATCTGATGTATGCTTGCCTTCTTTAAAGGACTGCTGCTTCAGCTGGGTGAATTAGGTGTCCCCGAGGAAGATTTTTGAAACGGAAATTTCTGTAGGACATTTGGAACTCACAGTGAATTAGCGACAGAGTTGCAAGTTCAGATATGTCTGCTCCTGTTTGTTTCTCAACCTCCAGTGCTTCTTGTTGATTATTTTGTTAAAGAAGTTGAAAGCTTAAAGGCTTCATTTAGACCTTAGGGAATATATTTTATCCCTTCATTATTTGGATCCTAGTGGTACACGATGCTAATCGAGAACTCATTTCTTATCACGTTTTGTTTTGATCTGAACTTCACATTGGGTTAAAGCACTAAGTTAAAAATTGGGAGTTCTATATGGAGACTATTTCATGATGTATAGAGCTTTCAAGTGAGCCGCTTCTGCAGCCTGACTCACTGAAGTTATGCTCGGCTGCAGGAACAGCCTGCACTGAACTCTCCATTGAACCCTTTAACAAATAAAGATTTGTATTTGATTTCTCTTTAGGCATCTTTTATACTGCTTCCTTAGATATTTATTATCACCATAGAAAAAGTCAATCCCAAAAATATAAGACAATTTGATTGGGCAGTACTGTGAGCCCAGAGGATGTGCTGAAGTTGCTAAATCCGATCTTTTAACATCTTACCCTTTGAATCTTTTCCCTATGCAGGAACCACTACACCAATTCTGTAAAGCAAGTCTTTACAGTCTGTTGCACTGTCACTGTAGCCCCCCACCCCCGTTTACTAAGCCACACTAGCAGTTGCTGTGGGCTAATGCCAACACAGTCCATTCAAGTTAGCATTGCCGTGGGGCTTAGTAAACAGGGGGGGGGGGGGGGGGGGAGGGTAGAGCTTCTCAGTTTTTCTATTTCTCATTTTATAAATAGCTGCAACATTAAGGCCAACCACATCATGCCCAGTATACCTGAACTTCTTCCAGCCTATTCATAAACATTGGTGTTAGATCTTTATTGTATTTATTTATTTACATTGGCCTGATACACCACCATTTGTACAGAGTCAATGTTAAGCCCTGATTTGCCCCAGCTCCCAGACCAACCACATCAACAGAGGACTGTGTAAAGGAAGCCATTCTTTACTATCATTTTTACAAGAGGCTCTTACATGCTAATAACATCAGGAAAACCAGACAATAAGGTCCATATGATTGAACTGAGCATCTTCCTTCTCACGACTCAAGCCCAGATCATGGCCTCCTACGCATACAAATCAAGTTAGCTTCTGGATAATATTCAGCTAATGGCAGTCAGCGTTATTTTTTCAAAGTGCAGACTGCTGCATTAGATTGGATATTCAAGGCCAGACCCAATCCAGGTACTGGTACTGAATAGCCAGGACTTGTGTAGGTGACAGAAGCTACCCCAGTCCAGCTGATAATCAGTACTGGTAAACACCTAACTAACCGCATTTAGGTCTGCTTTTCATGCGACTCTACTATCCATTAGTTATCTGAACACCGACTTCGAAGATACCAATACCCAGATAAGATCAGGACCTACCCAGACCGCCCAGAATGAACTGGAGTGTGCTAGAGTGGTCAGAGCTAATAACCAAAGAGAAAGAGCTACTCAATATCTGCTCCTGACACAGTCAGTGCTAGTTAAGCAGGCAGGAGGTTCTTCTGTCCACTTAACTATCGCTGAATATTGACTTCGGATTTCAAACCTGCAAAGTATATCCACAAGTCAACACCAGGTCTCACCCTTGTCTATTAACCGTTAATGTTAATAAAACATTTTTGTAAAATTTTGACAATACTTTTCAAGGCTGTAGAGAACGTAATAAAACTCTGCAGTGATTTCTCTATTACCCAAATAAATGACAGACAGATTTTTCTGCAAATATGGCTGTGATGGTAGCACGTAAATTAATACTGAAACCTTTTAGCCAACAGCAGCAGCCCTGTGATTAAATGCCACCAAGCCCAACAGAACCCAAATCCACATTAGCTCTGATGATTAATACAAGGAAAGAAAAAAAAAATCCCTTTCAGAGCTGAGTTCCCTTTGCTAAGCTAAACAATCTGTGAATACTGTGTGTGGTGGGGGGAAAGACTAGATGGCCCCTACTGGAGCTTATAAGGATTTTTCTTTTTAAAGAGCAGAGTAGTAGAGTGGAAGCTTTTTCTGTAAGAAATCAGCAAAAGGAAAAAGTTAAAAATAAACTGGATTTAAACTACCGCTCCCCTCTCCCCCTGCCCTGTGCATACTAGCAAAGCTGCAGAGAGAGTAGCGAAACAGAACACATTTAACTGCAATCCTAGAACAGCAATTGCAATTCGCTCTGGTGCTTGGTTTTCCTGTTTTGCCGACAGTAAGCCTATATCCACTGCATCTTTTCAGTTAAGATGCCCCCAGTGGATATACATGTAATAAAGAACTTGCAGCAAATGGTCTGATTTAGCTAGGGTTTCTCCATAGGGTTGAGGACTTGCACTAGCTGTCCTAACATCTGCTTCTACAAACTGAAGAAAGGCTGACCAACCCCCCTCATCTCATGTCTTCAGAGTATGGAGACCTCCAAGGGGGAACAGGTTTTTCACCTTTCTTGGAATGCAATAGCCATAAATGAAAATCTGAAGACTGGAAAGTAGAGTAGTGTTTACAATAAACTAATAAGTAACAAATCATCAGAACCCGATAACATTCATCCATTTATAACCTATCACTGGGAACTGCACTGGTGCCACAGAATTATAGAACTACTAATGCAACAGCCATCTTTAGCAAGGGCTCCAGCTTAATCATCAATTCATATGTATCCAGACTCAGGAGACATCCCATGTATTGCATTTCAGAAAAGTGTACTGGATGGTAATTAACACACTGATTCATTTTCTAAAGATGAACAAAGTAACGTCTTCGGCAGTGATCCATGAAATTACACACCAGTGAGTAATTTCTTTCCAAAGAAAATACTGATTAATTCAAACTGCAAAATTCCCCACAAACCAAACCACTAGTAATCAGGGATTAACACTATATTGGGCCTTAGGCAAACACAGATTTGTGAGGCCTCTATCATGGAA
This sequence comes from Microcaecilia unicolor, assembly GCF_901765095.1. NCBI lineage: Eukaryota > Metazoa > Chordata > Amphibia > Gymnophiona > Siphonopidae > Microcaecilia > Microcaecilia unicolor. Next base: position 64,350,776 of record NC_044043.1, on the reverse strand, counting down.
ACCCCTTCACCCCTAATTTCTTTACTCACACCTGATTCTTATTCATATCCCCCACCCCACCCAAAAAAAGTGTTTCAACTCTCCAAAAGGTGCTGCTAGCAGAATGGGAGTGCATAATGGAGGTCAAGCCTTCTCTCTTATAAGCAGATTTGTGTGTGGGTCTGTTAGCTTAGTTTGGTCCTAGGCTTGAGGAAGGGGCCAAACAGAAGGGTTTTTAAGGAGAGTCATCACCATAATAGCCGTGTTTTCTTTTGTTTTAAATTGGCTAAATTATTAACCTTGACTACACTCAATGGCAGCAAATTCCATAGTTTATGTAAGCATTTGATTAACAAGTTCTTAGAAATTAAGTCTACTACTCTACTTATTTTCAGGAAGCTTCCACTATCCAAGTACTAAGGGGAAGAATAACAGAGAAATACCAGTAGATAGACCCTATAGCCAATCCGCGCTGCCCTTCACACCATATGGCGGGAACATCAGAGGAGGTTACGACATTTTGCAGTACAAGGCCATCACTTCCAGTTCAGGGCTTTGCACTTCGGTCTCGCCATGGCTCCAAGAACGTTTGCCAGGGTTAGAGTGCTGGCACCAGGGAATCAGAGTTCACCCGTATCTCAACGAGTGGCTCGTTCGTGCATCGTCCTATTCGGACAATACAATGCCAATGGACAAATTTGGCTGTCTGCGGCAGTTGTTGGGCTGGGTGATTAATTTCAAAAAGAGCAAAACTAACTCCATTGTGAACCCTGGAGTATCTGGACATTCTATTCAGAACATGGGAAAGGCTGTTCCTCATGGAGCGCAGGAGGTCAAACCTGGTTCAACAGATTTGTCTTTCCCTCAGTCAAGGCAGGCACAAGGTCTGGGACAATGTCCAGGTTCTGGGGTCAATGAAAGCAGCAATGGAAGTAGTGCCATGGGCAAGGGCTCTTATGCAGCCATTACAAGAGTCTCTTCTCAGACACTAGTCTACAGTGTCACTCACCTTCATCTTCCTTGGACGCTGTTTGCCACAGTATGCAGTAGTGGCTGTTGCACAGGAATTTGACTGTCAGAGGTATTGGAGGTATTGACAACGGGAGGTATTGACAACGGACGCAATGCAAGTCGAGTTGGGGAGCTCGTTACAAGTTCGATCTGGCACAGGTAATCTAAATGGAACAAGAGTCTCAATGTCAATAAATTGCTTGGAGCTCAGGGCAGTGCAAAATGCCTTATGCAACTTCACTCCCTTTCTGGTGGGGGCCCTGGTCCGACTTTTCTCTAACAATGCGATGGCAGTGGCTTATATCAACAAGCAAGGCGAGACCTGCGGTCGTCCAGTGGTGGTGGAGGCAGCCTTCCTCATGAGTTGGGCACAGAAAAGTCTCTGCTTATCAGCATGCTCACATGGCTGGGTCCTTGAATGAGGAGGTGGACTTTCTCAGCATGCACTTCCTGGACACAGGAGAGCTATCCAGCCAGGGATTTCAGCTGATAGTGGACCGATAGGGCTCTCCACTTCTGGAATTGATTGCGATTAAAAGGAATGCCAAAGTGCCCAAGCTCTTGCAGCCCTGGTCAAAAACATATCTACTGTATGTCTTTGCGCCTTAACCCATGGTAGGCCACATATGTTGAAAAGGATTGCACTGCTCTGGGGTTGAATAACTCTCATGGCCACAGAGGCCGTGGAAGGTGGACCCCATTCCAAGGCTGGATGGGGATCCTCTCAGTCTTCAGCAGGTATGCAGCCTACTGAATTAAGGTCTACTGCTCATAGAGATCTGTGCCCCTTTGGTCTTATAGCTTGGCCACTGAAAGGGCTGTTGAGATGAAAAAGATATTCTGATTCAGTTACTGCTACCTTGCTTCAGGCTTGTAAATCCATGGTGTATGCGAGGGTGTGGAGGATGTTCCAAGGGCTGGTGTTCTTAGCACGGAATTTCTCCCTTTTCTGGTCAGATTGCACACATCCTAGCATTTCTCCAGGCAGGTCTTCAGAAAAGGGTTGTGGTTCAGCCTGGGGACCTGGAACAATGGCCCCGAGTGCCAGCAGGGAATCCACGGTGGCCTCAACCTCGACAGCCTTGGTTCCCTTTTGACACAGAGATTGAACAGGAGAGGTGCAACTGGATGGGATAATTCTAACTTGTAACCTTCCGTAAGAATATCCAGAACTCATTGGTCTGACATGATTTTATACTGTTCCTCCCTAAACAGGGATGCTGGTCTCCTCCTATGTGGCTGCTTCGTGCCTGGAGAGTGTTGCTTGCTGATGGGGCCCTGATTCCGCTTGGTCTCAAGTTCCGATTTCTTGTGATTTGGTGAGTCAAGATCTGATTCAACTCTGGACTTCTTCCTCCTTCCCTTCTTTTTGCTTCCTTTCCCCTAACTGCAGTCTATCTGCTTAAGTATTTTATTTCTCTTCCCTTCCCTTATGCCCTCTTCTGTCATTGTAATTGTTTTTCTTTAGTTCATTGTAAGCCGCTTTGGGGCTGCTTTATGTGGCAAAAGGCAGGGTATAAATGTTCTAAAATAAATAAACTCCTGAAGATGGTGGACCAATCTCGCATCACTGCGAAGCAATGGAGGTATATTGGGCACTCTAGCCGACTAGAGGACTACTTCTTGTCCACACAAAAGGAGGATTGCTGTGCCTGCAAATGGGACTTTTGACCATACTGCTGATGACCAGGCCAGCCCCCACAAAACAGACAACCAGAGGCTTTTTGGCTTATCCTGCAGTAACTGCTGTAGCTTAGTTTGCCCCAGTTTTTTCACCAAATTACTGAGATCTTCTCCAAATAGCCAATAGCCCTGAAAGGGCAGTTTAACAAGACGTTACCCTGCATCCACTGCCCAGCACCGCAACCAGAGTTGCGGATATGCTGCGACAACCAAAGACATACTGCGGACCGTAATATAATCATAAATAACATCCGCAAGTAGGCAGACCCCGCTTCCAGCGGGGGGTTATGGCACCCATCTTCAGTCACCGACTGCTGCTGCCACTTCAGCATGCTCTTGCCATGAACAAGCTTAATACTGTTGCTTGAAGGCCCAAAGAGACCACTTCAAAAACTTGTTCCAGCGAACTTTGCTTCCTAGCCTATAGGTCTTTTAGGGCAATGCCCCCTTCTACCAGCAAGGTGGTCTTCTTAGTAACCGCTGTAATCAGAAGTCCACCCTGGGAAACTGCAATTTATCTCATCTGGAACCAACAGGTACAGGCGGGCCATGACTCTTCCCACTCTCAGCCCCGTGTACAATGAGACCCATTCTGCTGTAATCAGGTCCTGAATGTCTGGATGCATTGGGAATACCTTAGAAGGACTTCTAAGCCCTCTTATGATTGATAAAGGTGGAACTTCTGATGCTGAAGCAGAAGGCTCCTCAATAGAAAGCACTGCCAATGTCTCAGAAATAAGAGTACTGAGCTCCTCTTTATGAAACAACCTCAAAGGCAGATTATCGAAGGCAAACGCGGGTGCCAGAGGCCATTAGTGTGGGACTACTGCCTGCGTTTGCCTGCACCTTATGATCACAGCTGGCAAGTGCATGTAACGAGCTTGTTGAGTGCAAGTAGCATGCAAATGCATGCTAAACAGGGCATTAAGTATTCCTCCCCAATGCTCAGCAGACAGCGAGCCAAATATTGGTCTTGTTCCCGTGGCAAACCCTACACCAGTTCAGAGCTGGCGTTAGGGTTTGCACAGCATTGGAGAGGAATGGAGTCCTGTCCAGCATGCACCCCTTCCATCCCTCCCACCCACCCTGGTGGCCTAGTGCCCCCCCCCCCCCCACACACCTTGAAGCAGGAGGGAGTTGCACTCCCTCCTCCTGCGAGCACCGCCTTCAAAATGTGGGCACCCCTGCCCAGTGCATCCTGGGATGCACTAGGCAGGACTTCAGTACCATGTTGCAGGAGGAGGGCATTTGGTCACTTTCGACAACTGGTCCTTCAAACAGTGCAGTTGCCACAGGCATATCAAATCCACATTCTGCTCCCTGCACACTCTGTCCCGGCACTGAGCCTCCAGTAGTTGATTCAATTCAATATGCCAAACTCTGCCCTGTCTCACTTGGAGTTCATGATGGCCTTGTCACTCAGATAGAAGTCAATCAGTATTCAAGAACCAATTGTTTTGAATGCTAAATTTTAGTTCTGTATCTCTGCCTGGTACCTGGGAAACCATAACATATGGCCCACAATATTGTCTCCCTTCTTTCTCATTAAGGCACAGCTCCTGTTGGACAGTGATGAGGCCACCACATGAAGAACCATCTAACCCTTGGCATCTTCATCCTTTTAAAGCTTTTGCAGTATGTTACAGCAAGATGTATCAATGACTATGTGTTCACTGCCCCTCCTCAGCCCTCTGCTTGGCAGTCACTAGTATGTGGCTGACTTGTCCTGTTTGTCCATGGAGAAAGTAAGGTTAGTTAATGGTGGTTTCTCTGGACAGCAGGATAAGTCACTATCTACTTTCCCTTCTTGGCTGAATTGGCCTATAGCTGCAGAATGCACTTAAGGAGTAATGAGTGAGCAGTGGGACTTTTTTTTTTTTTTTTTGGTGGGGGGGGGGGGGGGGGGGGAGAGGAGCTGGCACATGCTCAGAATGACCTTCCAAGCCTTTTCTGAGCGCTAGGGTGAGCTAATCCCTCCAAGGCACAGTCAGATGTCACCAGCATGTGGCTGACTTATCTTGCAGTCGATGGAGAACCCCTGTTACAGGTAAGTAACCTTACTTATCCATCCTACCAGCCGTTCTGTGAAGACCTATTGCTTGCTACTCCTGAGTCTACCCCCTTTCAGTCTTACTAAGATCCCTCAGTTCTAGAATTTTTTTTTTCCACTGAAAGAAACTCTGTTGTAGGCAAGATTTGTTTGACTTGCTCAGACATGTGATCTGGTAGAGTGGAAGGGGGCAGTAAAGATAAGTGAGAAAAAAACAAAAGAAAATAACCTGCCACTGTTAGCATTTGTTTCAAATCATGTGACAGCGAGTTTGGTGAAGTGCTCACTTGTGACAGTCACAGAATCTGGATGTATCATCAACTGAATAAAGAACTCAGGAGTCCCAAACACCTTCAAATGTGAACTAAAATGGTGACTCACACAGAAAACTCCTCCAAAAGCACTTCTGATGAATTACAAAAATGGAAGGGCAGGAGGCAGCAACACAGAACTTAAGAGCTTCCAAGAGCCCACCTTGATGGGAGATTCCTTTTTAACCTAACAGGCAGGAAGTCATGATGAGGGATTGAGAACCTACATTTTGCTTTATTTCTTACATGCCTTTTCTGACAGATATAGGATACTAGGCAAGACAGATATTCAGTCTAGCAGGTCAAGTTATCTTCCTTCTCATCTATGCAGAGCCCATGCTATATGTAACTGCTCAAGAGAAGGGCTACTAGAACCTGAGAGAGAGCAAGCTGTGGAAAATTGTACACTCATGACATTTTCCTGATACGTGAGCAAGAGAAGTCTGACATTCTACCCAAGGCAGGCTTTACTCTATTCATACAATAGCTCTCATCTCAAAATTATTTTTTTAAATAAAATAACTATTACAGAAGAAGGGCCTGACCAAGATTCCTCTCTCCAACCTCAGTCTTATCCCCATATTAAGATAGAGTTGGGTTCTAGTTAGTTTAAAATTAGGACTTCTGTAAGTGTATTTGTGAGCGCCTCAATCCAGACCCATCTAAAAACAGCGGAAGCAGAGAGAAACCAGACTCATCCCGTGCCTATGACCAGAGTTAACCATAACACAAGGCAGCCTCCTCCTCCACAATCAAGCAGGAAATTAAACCAAGTGCTCTCTCAGCAACTCCTGTCACTACAAAACCCACTCGATCATTCCCGACACCCAACTGGGTAGTATCATTGCTACTCAAAACGGACTCCTTGCATTACAAGAATGAAAAGCACCTTGCCTCTATAAACCCAGGGTAGGATGTGCGAGAAGAAAAGGCTTACGGTACAGGGAGTGAGAAAAAATACTCATACTGATATTTCCAAGTGGAGCAGCTACATGCAAAATCTCCAAAGAAAGATCATACATTTCAGAAAAAAAAATAACCAGGATAAAGTTAGTGGGGAAGGACCAGGTGTCCTACGCCTATTATAGGGCATAAAACCTGCAAGTAGTCACCTCACATCTCCCATGCTCGATGGTTCACAAATCCTCTGCATCAGATCTGGTGCTCCCTCTAGGCTACACAAAAAGGTAGAATATAAGTCCAATCTGCTTAAAAAAAGTTTCTTTTTGGGAGGTAGATGAAAAAAGATGCACTTTTGGTCCTAAGAAGGCTTTTATAATTTCTAACCAATACTTCCCCCCACCCATTTTCTTGCCATTTTCCATGTCTAGCCTTCTCTTTGCCTATGTTGGTGGACGAAGGATTAAGTTCCATGCCACTGGATCTCCGCTGAAAGTTCACATCACACTGTCAGAGGCACTGAAGGTCCACTGGAAAGAAATCAGTTTCTTTCAGTACATCATACATCACTGAGAACCTGCAGAGAGCAAGAACAAAATGAAAAGGCAAGCACAAACGCACAGTGACCCAAATCCCCGCCAGACACACAGTTTAAATGTTGGGACAAAGAACATGCGGCCCACTTTCTAAACAACCAGCATTTGACATTTTGTACAGTACGTAATGGGAAATATTTTAGAATCAATTGGTGATTTTCTCTTGATAAAGCTTTCACTAGAGTCAGGATGGAAAAGCAGATTTCACATGGCAGAGTAAAGGAAGAAAGAAAACAGCAACTTTGTGACTCTAGCAGAGGTTAAAGTATGTCCATGAGTCGGTGGGTAGACCAATGGCTCATGCTTTAAAAGAAATGTTTAACAGTAACTCCCAAACCTGTCCCAATGATCCCATGATTACCAGATTTTTAGGATAGCTGTAATGAACATTAGCTAAATCTCCATTTACTGGATCTCCTCTATAAGCACATCTCTAATCCATATTCATTGCAGCTATCCTGAAAACCTGTGTGTGTGTGTGGACTCCCTTTCATACTCTGAAAAGAAAATGTATGTAAACTACCGCCTATACACACTGTGTTAACATAAAGGGATGTGCAGACTCACTTTGCGTGCAAACTCTGGCAGTACAAATGCTGCCCGGTGAATGCTGGAATTGTAATATTTAAGCTTCATTTTATCCACTTGCTCTTGCGACAGCTCTTGCACTGGCTCATGAAAATTTGTATTCTGGAAACCAAACCAAAAATATCAGTTATCTGGAAGCTCCTAAATAGTAAACCACATCCATGCCTGTCCCTGAGGGCTCATGGCAAGTGGTAGAACCTGTCCCTCGGGCTCCCAGGGAGGATAAAATTGAAGCCGTTTGTTCTAAGGTGAAATTGAATTGTCATCACTTAAGCATAAAACACAAAGTTAGGAATGGAAATGTTATTCAGATCAGGGTACCTTATATCCTTGTTTAAAAATAATCAGAATCTGTCTCCAATGATTCAATAGGCACTGGATTTCTCAGCTCTATTCTTCAATTTTATCCTATTAGCCTCTAGCGGGGGGGGGGGGGGGGGGGGGGGGGCACAACCTGGAGAAGAACACAATCTATTTTATCCCCTTTACCCAAGTCCCACCTATCACTGTTTCTTTATCCTATTTAAAAAATATATGGTACCTTTTAGCCAGTAAGGCACAAATATTGTGCTAAGGTGCTGCTATATATAATCCGATATTATATTATAATCCGTATTGATACTACAAACTATTCAGTTTTCTCCAATGTCAATATAGCTATTATAGCTCTGTGATTAGTTGATACTCACTGGGGTCTTGCTGCACAACATGAAGCCAATCTGGCCGCTGGGGTAAGTGGGGATAGTGCAGTAAGCATATTCCACCACTGGGAACAGAGACTTGCAAAACCGCCTCATCTCTTTAATTAGCTGCAGGTGCAGCCACTGGCATTCACCTGTCAAGGAGAGGAGTGAGAAAACAGAGTACAAAAAGATGCACGAGTGCCATACTATATGCTGATGTCTGCAGGAAATAGGGAAAGAAATGCAGGCTCTCTCAGGGTCTCCCTCACTAAGTTTTTCTCCAGAGGTAGAGAACAGGAGAAATGTCTTAGCAATGCAGGCCTCTTAGAGATTCTAAGCTTCTATGGGGATAATGAAACCAAGTCTCTGCATTTACAGTGCCTTGTAAAAATTTGTACCCTTAAAATGTTCTTCACACCTTGCTGTCAAACAAAAAAAAAATGCATTCCATGTTGAAAACGTAAAGTATGTTATCTAGTTAATGAAACAAACTCCTACTTAATGCAATTTGAACAGTAGAATGTGAAGAATTACAAAAAAAACCCCCAAAAACCTTTGTATTCTACCATCACTCAGTGGGGGTGACACTACCCAAGCTCCAACTGTGTAGAGTTTGGGGATTGTCAGCGGTGACTGACTGGAAGCTCTGAGTTCCGTAACTTTCAGAAACACTTCTGTTCAACTTCCAATACATCAGATTCAAATTTTTTAAACACAATCTGATTGGCCCTTAGCAACCTCCTGACTACTCCACAGTGGTTTACCCCAAAAAGCACAATTAGTCCAAAATACAGCTGCTCTCAAATTGTCCTACGCTGACTTTAGAGATCACACAGATTTATAATGGCTTCCAATTGCAGATTTCTTGTAGTTTCTAACGTATTATGTAATTTGACCCTTTGTATTGAAAAGACCTTTTTTATCTAAACGTACCCTGCTCGACTTAAGATCTGTCCAGGTGTTTCTTTATATGCTGTCATTAAAGGGTCCTTTCACTAAAGGGCAGTAGGGCTACTGCGCAGCAAAACAGCACCACCGTGGGGCACACTGAGGCATCCCGTGGTATTGCTAAGATCAGCTTGCAGCGATCCCTGAGCTAGAAAATAGAAAAGGTTTCTGGCACAGGAAGTAGGCGTACCCTGTGGCAATCAGGACACGCATGGCCATTGCCATGCGCTGCCTGATTACCACAGGATTAGTGCGTGAGCCATTACTGCTACCTATTTAGTTGGCAGTAAGGGCTCGGGCAGGAATGGCCATACTCCAACTGTGAAACTAGTGCACAGCCGTTACTGAGTAATTGGACTCTTGTGCTGTTCCACGTCTCTCCACCTAGAACGAGCTGTCTTGCTTTTGATCACTTGAATTTCTGAAACTTCGATTAATAGATTTAAAAGCCTTTCCACAGAGCTAATGCTATGAGAATGTTTTAATCGCTATAAGAACGTTGCACAACGGTCTAAATTTAGTTCATGCTTGTTCTAATTTTATGATTTTTTTTTTAGATCTGTGATAGTTTATCTGTGTTTGATGTTTGCCCTTTTTAAAAAAATGCAAACTGTTTTTCTTTTCTTGTTTGTTGTTCGTGTTTATTTTATTCTTGCTCTTGATGTAATGTTTCTCTCACTTGTGCTTTTAGATGTTATAGTTTATTTTAATTCGATTGCCTTGACTTGTTTTCCCATTTCACTTGATTGCTATTATAGCCTTAAGCTTATTTGTAAATGTGGCTCTAAAAGCTGGATAAATATAAGAGTTTAGCCCTCTATAGGTCTCCAATCCTCCTTCCTTCCAGTACAGTGAGTGTGGTAGGATATATCCAGTGGGAAGGAAGGGGGAAGCTGCAAATGATGTTGGAAATTGAGCGCTGCATGGGGCCTTGGACATAGCCAGTGGTACAGGGCACCATTTTTGAAAAGGTGTAGGAAGGTCTGCTACTGAACACCAAGGGCCTGATTCACAAAACTCCAGCGTTATACAGAACCAGAAAAAAACACTGGCTCAACATTAGTGACCAATGCTCAATACAACAGCATGCAAATTATATGCACACAGTTAATTTGGAGCATTCCTGGTGCATGCCCACAAGAGCTATATGGTAAGCTCTTGTCTGTATGTCCAGGGATGATTGGACCCTTCCCGACCAACCCCCCCCCCCCCGGCTAGAATTCCCCGCCGGTCCAGTGGACCCCCTCCCGATCCCTCCCTACTACTACTACTACTACTATTTAGCATTTCTATAGCGCTACAAGGCGTACGCAGCATAGCACAAACCTCCCCCAAACCTTTACAGCATTTCTGGTGGTCCACTCACTGTACGCCCCCAGACCCCCCTGAAACTTAAGGCAGCCCTGGTAGTCTGGTGGACTCCCCAACCCCCCCCCCCCCCCAAATACCCTAGTGATCAAGGTAGATCCCCGACCCCCTAGTTGCCACCAAACCCTGCTGGGCTAGTGGAATTCTCCTTTCCCAATCACACACCTTGAGGTAGGCGACAGGAGAACGTCTTCTCCCCCTGCCTCAGTGCCCACCCGCTTCAAAATGGTGGTGCCCAGCTCCTGCCTGAAAGTAGCATGGTATATGATGGGAAAGGGAGGGGAGAAAAGGGGGAGAATCCCACCAGAGCTAGGGGGGAGGGAATCAGGGGCCCACCAGATATGTTTCCAGGTGTCGGACTGTGGAGCTCAGGTGGGTTTGGGGATAAGGGGCCATGGCAACTTTCCTGTCAGTGACTGAGCCAATAAGCACGCTGGCACAGACAGGAAGGTTAGCATGGGACCCCAATGACAGTTCTGGAGCTGCTGTTAGTTAGGGCAGGGGTTTTCCATGTGCCGATTTTCTGTGCACTGCACAAATTACTAACGAGCTCGTTTTAATACAAGCAAGCTCATTAACATGGGATTTTCGGTCACTGCTTCCTGCAAGGTAAAGCAGTGGCCGAAAGCCTCTGTGCATTGGCCACATAACAACAAAACCCAATGATGTCAGCACTGCAGCTCCCACAATGCATCAAGATAAGGTTGTCAGAAATCCAGGACTGCCCTGAATGCTCCCTCCTGGAACTGTGCAGCTTGGCAGCTCTCCAGCTCTAATCACTAAGCCACTTCATTTGAAGTATGTGCTTGCCTAATCTCTAAACTTATTCAAACCCACAGCTAGGCTCTGAATATGTTCATGTTACTTCTGAAAAAGTTAAATCTGGAAGGGTGCGGGGTGTGCACAGAAAGTGAATGAGAATAGGGGGGTGGGGGGAGGGAATAAGTAAACTGGGGCAATAGTAGAGGACCCTCAAATGTCTATTTTCCTAAGGTCCAATATAGTTAGTCCAGCCCTGTGAAATCATCTCTCAAAACACAAGCATCTGTAAGTCCTTTCTCACATCAGGAATCTCAAGAAACAAAAAGCTCCCTTTCTAAAAGGCTTATATACCATGAAATACTGTTTTCTTCACACTTATGGGTGAAGTCTGGGTATAGGGCTGAATAATAACCCTTGCAAATTAAATTTTGTAAACATACCCTGCATTCACAGAAATGCCAATGGTGGTACAGAGGAGAACTAAGATATTTCCCTTAATACTGACCATGCAAAAATATCAAATTCTGGCGTCACCTTAACACCACAAGCTCTCTCCACTATCAGACCCCCTGTAAAGAGGTACAAACCTGCAAAAAGAAACACTCAGAACCTATATAGTTAGCATGCCACACCAGAACAGCATTAACTGCCAGAACTCTAGAAGAAAACCCAATCTATGAAGAATATTGCAATAGGTACTAGACTCGGCTGATCCAGAATACCACAGTTAAATTAAGGCAAAAAGAAATGTGGATCACTGGCTCTCTGTTTCATAGGAAACTGTTCAAGATAGCAGCTTTAGTTCATACGATCTGCTATGCCGGTTTATAAACTGCACAATTTATTCATATGCAGAATCAAGCGCAAAAAGCAAACACTGGAAAACAGAATTAGTAGGACTGCTACTGATCACTATACAGAAGCTACACAAAGCAGAATACCTTATCCTGATTACAAACACTGGACAGAGAGAACCAACCCACCCCTAGCACGCCTCTTCATTTATAGTCAATTATTCTAATTAGGATAACAAGAGGAGTTTTTATTATATTTAATTAGTTTCTAAGAAGCAAAACACTAAATAGACTATACATTATACTATAATATTAAGGTTCTTTATATTAATGTTATATCCCTAGTACCTTAAGAAGTTTTAATTAAACAACTCAATAATACTAAGATGCAGACTGCAGTCCAGCAGTGAGAGGCGTGCTATCCAGTCTTTTGCACTGAGTGCCACATGTATGATTATCTCCCACTTAATGAGAGGTTGTGTGTGTGTGCTCGATGCAAAGAGCTCCTAGCTTTAAGAGAACAAGTCCTTTCTCTTGAGGCTAGAGTAGCAGACTTGGAGGAGTTGAGGGAGACGAGACACAGAGGTACATAGAGGAGGTCTACAAGGACGTTGTAGAGAAGTCCCACCTTCAGTCTGGCAGCCCCTGTGTTACCTTGGAGGAAGAAGGTCTCCTAAAAGGAGAGAATCACCCTGGTGAAGTCAGAAGTAATCCTGTAGCCAGAACCTGCCCACTAGAGGATGCAATATCCTCATGCACAGAGGATGTTTCTCCACGAGCTTCTGCCCAGGAAGAGTTAGGATGGCTATTGTAGTCGGCGATTCAATTATTAGGCATATAGATAGCTGGGTGGCTGGTGGACATGAGAATTGCCTGGTGCAAAGGTGGCCAACATCACATGTCGCCTAGATAGGATTTTAGATAGTGCTGGGAAGAAGCCAGCTGTCTTGGTATATGTGGGTACCAATGAGATAGGAAAATGTGGGATGAAAAGTTCTGGAAGCCAAATTTAGGCTCCTAAGTAGAATGCTGAAATCCATATTCTCCAGGGTAGCATTTTCAGAAATGCTCCCCGTTCCACCTGCAAGACCCAAGAGACAGGCAGTGCTCCGCAGTCTCAATGCGTGGTCCAGATGATGGTGCAGGGATGAGAGATTTAGATTTGTCAGGAACTGGGCAACATTTTGGGGATGGGGGAGCCTGTTCTGAAAGGATGGGCTCCACCTTAACCGAGGTAGAACCAGGCTGCTGGCACTAACAGTTAAAAAGTAGATGGAGCAACTTTTAAAATAAAATGGGGAGGGGGGTGGGGGGAGCCAACAGTAGCCCAGGAATGCATAGCTCGGTGCGCAGTGTCCTTGAAGGATACTATTGAAATTGGATCTTTAGGGAATCCCAATAGAGAGGTTTCAATAATGGTAAAAAAGCCAGAAGTGTTCAATGAGAGGACAGAGTAAAGGATGCAAATCATCCCCATTAACGTCAAAGCAGCCTGTAGGTGCAAGGAAAAAAAGACAAAATTTGAAGTGTCTATATACAAATGCTAGAAGCCTTAAAAATAAGATAGGAGAACTGGAGTATATAGCACTAAATGAGATGGTAGACATAATAGGCATTTCAAAGACATGGTGGAAGGAGGACAAATCAATGGGACACTGTGTTAGCAGGGTACAAATTATATTGCAATGATAGAGTGGATCAAATTGGGTGGGGGGTGGGTTTGTGCTATATGTTACAGAGGGAATTGAGTCAAACAAAATAAACACTTTATATGAAACAGACAGCAGCATGGAAATCATTATGAGAGAAATTCCATGTGTGAAGGGAAGGAGTATTCTTGTACGGCTGTACTACCGTTCGCCTGGACAGAATAAACAGACAGATGAAAATGTGTACAAGAAATCAGGAAGCTGGCAAATTGGGCAACATTATAATAATGAGTTATTTAAGTTATCCCAATATTCACTGGATAAATGTTACATCAGGGAGTGCTAGGGAGGTAAAATTTCTAGATACGACGACTGCTTTTTGGAGAACTGGTCCAGGAACCAACGAGAGGGGGAGCTATTTTGAATCTACTTTAGTGGAATGGATCAGATAAGAATAATAGGGACTATGTTCAAATGGTTCAGCAAATTCCTTTCAAATCAAAATTATTCTGTCAAGTATTTCCAACTTCTGGTCTCTTAACTGCAGAATCCTGCAGCGATCTCCACTTTCACCTATCCTGTTCAATCTCTTTATGTCATCTCTTCCCTCAATACACCTGGGACTTAATGAACTACTATTATCCTATGTGGATGACATCCTGCTTCTCTTACCAGTGACAGCATCAAACATAGATCCAACTCAGTCTGTAGCGAATGGTATGACTGCTGTCAGCACCTGGGCCCTGACCATTAAACAAACTGAATGCGCAAAAATAAATAAGGAACTGTGGTTCAAACATCAATATCCTTCACCAATGGTCAAATCTTTACAGTCAAATCTGAAACCAGAGTACTAGGAGTCTTGCTTGACTCTTCACTCACCTTCACTTCCCATATTAACCAGCTATGGAAGGAAACACTATTCAAATTGAGACAGTTATGTCTAGTCAGATCATTCTTTGACCAAAAAGCCTTCGCACTACTAGTCCAATTTTAGTTTTATCTCATTTGGATTATTGTAACATTCTGTTTCTTGGTATTAAGTGTCAATATCAGAAAAAAATGCAGATCATACAGAACACAGCTGCTAGACTAACATACAGATTAAATAGTGTTTCAACTCATCTAAACAAACCAGAAAGGCTCAGGTTCAAAGCTGCTTGTTTAGTTTTTCAAATTCTACAGGATTTCACCTCTGAACTGCTAAGACTGCTTTGCTATATCTGGTCCAGTCTAACAGACTGAAACAACAACTGTTCCAAAAGACAAGTAGAAATCAGAAGAGCTATCTATTCCCCATTCTTGGAGACAAAATATGGAACTTTACACCTATTCCCATCAGAATAGAAAACAGCTACCTCAACTTCAGGAAGAGGCTAAAAACCTCTCTTCCCAAATACTGCTTCAGAAAAATCCATCATGACTTCTACCTCCATTATCCTTTCTTTTGTGTTTTTAGTCTCGTGCATTAACCCAATGGTCTCTAATGTTTCTCAAAACCTCACACTATTTGCTTTTGTCTTACCTAGAATGTAAACCGCACTGAACCTGGAAAGGGGATATTAGCGGAATACAAGAATTGATTTGAATTTGTGCACAGTACGAGGAGGTAACACGTTGGATCCGCTGGAAAACAGCGATCATAACATGATCAAATTTGAGCTGATATCTGAAGTGAAGTTGCTAAGGAAATCTACTGTAGCAGTTTTTAATTTTCAAAAGGGCAACTATGACAAAATGAGAAAAATGGTTAAAAAGAAGCCGAAAGGATCAGGCCTTTAAAATCAGGCATGGATGTTTAAAAATACTCTTGTGGAAGCACAGAACAGATGTACTCCACGTATTAACAAAGGTGGAAAAAGAGTGCAAATGACAGCCAGCATGGTTAAAAGGTGAGGATAAAGTGGCTATTAGAGCCAACAAAACACATCCTTCAAAAAAATGGAGAAAGAACCCAATGAAGCAGTATAAAGCACAGTCAAGCCAGATGCAAAGTATTGAAGGCTAAAACAGAATATGAAGAAAAACTTGCCGCGGGGACGAAAACTCATATTAACATTTTTTTTTTCAGGTATATCAGAAGCAGGAAACCTGCGAGGGGATCTGTGGGACCATTAGATTAGGAAGGAGCAAAAGGAACACTCAGACAAGGCCATAGCAGAGAGACTGAATGAATTCTTTGCTTCACGCGTCATGGAAGAAGATGTAAGATATCTACCTATACCGAAAATTGTTTTCAGGGGTGACGCAGCAGAGTAACTGAAAAATCTCAGTGAACTTGGAAGATTAACTTGTCGGTTTGGCTCAGTATAAGAGTGATAAATCACCTGGACCAGATGGTATACACCTCAGAGTATTGAAAGAACTCAAACATGAAATTGCTGATCTGCTGCTAGTGATTTGTAACCTGTTGAAATCAAAGGGTTCCAGGAGTGATATGGGAAGTTACAGACTGGTAAGCCCGACTTCAGTGCCAGGCAAAACAGTAGAAACTATTATAAAGAATAAAATTACAGAACACATAGACAAACATGGTTTAATGGGACTGAGTCAGCATGAATTCAGCCAAGGGAGGTCTTGTTTCAATTTGTTTCACTTCTTTGAAGGCATGAATAAACATGTCGATAAAAGTGAGCCAGCTGATATAGTGTATCTAGATTCTCAGAAAGCTTTTGACAAAGTGTCGTCGTCGATAATACACTGAAACCTTCTGCTCAGTGTGCTGCTGCGGCTCGGAAAGCGAACAGAATGTTGGGTATTATTAGGAAAGGTATGGAAAACAGGTGTGAGGATGTTATAATGCCGTTATATCGCTCCATGGTATGACCGCACCTTGAGTATTGAGTTCAGTTCTGGTCACCGCATCTCAAGAAAGATATAGTGGAATTGGAAAAGGTGCAGCGAAGGGCAACAAAAATGATAGCGGGGATGGGACGACTTCCCTATGAAGAAAGACTAAGGAGGCTAGGGCTTTTCAGCTTGGAGAAGAGACAGCTGAGGGGAGACATGATAGAGGTATACAAAATAATGAGTGGAGTGGAACAGGTGGATGTGAAACGTCTGTTCATGCTTTCCAAAAATACTAGGACTAGGGGGCATGCGATGAAGCTAGTGTAGTAAATTTAAAACAAATCTGAGAAAATTCTTCTTCACCCAACGCGTAATTAAACTCTGGAATTCGTTGCCGGAGAATGTGGTGAAGGCGGTTAGCTTAGCAGAGTTTAAAAAGGGGTTAGACGGTTTCCTAAAGAACAAGTCCATAAACCGCTACTAAATGGACTTGGGAAAAATCCACAATTCCAGGAATAACACGTATAGAATGTTTGTACGTTTGGGAAGCTCGCCAGGTGCCCTTGGCCTGGATTGGCTGCTGTTGTGGACAGGATACTGGGCTCGATGGACCCTTGGTCTTTTCCCAGTGTGGCATTACTTATGTACTTCATGAGAGATTCCTGAGAAAATTAAGGAGTTATGGGATAGGAGGAAAGTCCTTCTGTGGACAGAAAACTGAGGGATATGTACTGGGACCGGTACTAATTAACATTTATAACAGATCTAGACATTGAAACGAGTGAAGTGATTAAATTTGCAGATGACATGACAAAACTATTCAAAGTCAAAATGCATGTGAATTGTGAAAAACTGCAGGAAGAATGGGCATCCAAATGGCAGATGAAATGTAGACAAATGCAAAGTAATGCACATTGGGAAGAATAATCTGAATCATAGTTATCTAATGCTAGGGTCCATTTTAGGAGTCAGCATTAAGAACTAGACAATACACTGAAATCTTCTGACCAGTGTGCAGCAGCCAAAAAACAAAAACAGGATGCTAGGAATTATTAGAAGAGGAATGCAAAATAAGACCAAAAATATTATAATGCCTCTTAATCGCTCCATGGTACAACATCATCTTGAGTATTGTGTTCAATTCTGGTCAATGTATCTAAAAAAAGATATAGCGGCATTAGAAAAGCTTCAAAGAAGAGCGACCAAAATGATAGAAGGGATGAACTGCTCCCATATGAGGAAAAGCTAAAGGTAAAATTATGTATAATCATACCTGATAATTTTCTTTCCATTAATCATAGCTGATCAATCCATAGACTGGTGGGTTGTGTCCATCTACCAGCAGGTGGAGATAGAGAGCAAACTTTTGCCTCCCTATATGTGGTCATGTGCTGCCGGAAACTCCTCAGTATGTCGATATCAAAGCTCCATCCGCAGGACTCAGCACTTAGAGAATTACACCCACGAAGGGACACTCTGCCCAGCTCACCACCGCCGAAACGGGGGAGGGGAATTAACCCAGCTCATCCCCACACAAGTGGGGGAGGGGAATCCGTCCAGCTCATCCCCGCGGAGCGGGGGAGGGACACCACACCCGCCGATGCGGGGGGATCTGGCTTATCCTGCAACCGCGGGAGGAGCTGACTGACCCTAACACCGCCGAAGCGGGAGGGGTACAAAGCTGCCCTACAGCCGCACGAAGCGGGAGGGAGTGCCGGCAGAATTTATGTCTCAATCCAGCCCCGTAAAACGGAGGGGAGAGGAATGCAGCAGCTCACTGTAACACAAACTCGTCTCAACTCTTGAAGAATCCAAGTGAAAGAAGAACTTGAACACGAAGTCCTCCTGAAGTAACTGAAGGCTAAACTTGAACCTAAAATTCAACCAGAATATAAACAGTACAGATATCTGGGAGGGGCTATGGATTGATCAGCTATGATTAATGGAAAGAAAATTATCAGGTATGATTATACATAATTTTACCTTCCATATCATCAAGCTGATCAATCCATAGACTGGTGGGATGTACCGAAGCAGTACTCACCCAGGGCGGGACATAGAAATCCCTGACCTCAACACTGAAGCTCCAAACCGGGCCTCCGCCCGTGCAGCCACAGTCAAACGGTAATGCTTGGAGAATGTATGAGCCGAAGCCCACGGTGCCGCCTTGCATATCTCTTCCAAGGAGACGGATCCGGCCTCTGCCATCGAGGCCGCCTGAGCTCTCGTGGAGTGAGCCTTCAGCTGGATAGGCGGCACCTTCCCCGCGGCCACATAAGCCGCTGCAATGGCTTCCTTGACCCATCTTGCCACTGTAGGCTTAGCAGCCTGCAGACCCTTACGAGGACCTGCAAACAGGACAAACAGATGATCCGATTTCCGGAAATCATTGGTCACTTCCAAGTATCTGATGATGACTCGTCTCACATCCAGATATTTAAGAGCAGAGTACTCCTCTGGGTAGTCCTCCCTACGAAAGGAAGGGAGACAGAGCTGCTGATTCATATGGAAGCGAGAACCAATCTTGGGCAGGAAGGAAGGCACTGTGCGAATAGTCACTCCTGCCTCAGTGAACTGCAGAAAAGGCTCTCGACATGAGAGCGCCTGGAGCTCGGAAACTCTTCTGGCTGAAGTGATAGCCACCAAAAAGACTGCTTTCAACGTCAGGTCTTTCAGAGATGCCCTCGACAAGGGTTCCAAAGGCGGCTTCTGCAATGCTCTTAGCACCAGGTTGAGATTCCACGCAGGCACCACTGAGTGCAGAGGAGGGCGCCGGTGATTAACTCCCTTGAGAAAGCGCACCACATCTGGCTGCGAAGCCAGGGAAGCACCCTTCAGGCGGCCCCTGAAGCAAACCAGAGCCGCTACCTGGACTTTAAGGGAACTGAGCGACAGGCCTTTCTCCAGACCTTCTTGCAGGAACGCCAACACTGAAGAAATTGGAGCAGTGAAGGGAGAAAGTGAGCCTGCTTCACACCATGCTGCAAAGATACGCCAAACCCTGGCGTAAGCAGTAGAAGTAGAGCGCTTCCTCGCTCTCAGCATAGTGGCGATGACCTTGTCTGAGAAGCCCTTCTTCCTCAGACGCTGCCGCTCAATAGCCAGGCCGTAAGACCAAAGGGAGAGGGATCCTCCATCACCACGGGACCCTGATGTAACAGGCCCTGCTCCACTGACAGCCGCAGAGGATCGTCGACTGAGAGCCTGAACAAGTCCGCATACCAGGGACGTCTGGGCCAATCCGGACCCACCAGGATTACCCTGCCGGGATGCTTTGCCACCCGGTCTAGCACCCTGCCCAACATGGGCCAGGGCGGGAACACATAGAGGAGCTCTTGTGTCGGCCACTGTTGGAGAAGAGCATCTACTCCCAGGGATCGAGGGTCCCGTCCTCTGCTGAAAAAGCGCGGCACTTGGCAATTGGCCGATGACGCCATCAGATCTAGGCTCTGGCTGGCCCCAGCGCTTCGTGATGTCCAAGAACGCCTGAGCAGATAGCTGCCACTCTCCGGGCTCCAAGGTATGGCGACTGAGAAAGTCCGCCTTGACATTCATGACTCCGGCAATGTGGGCCGCTGAAAGCTGCTCCAGGTTCGCTTCCGCCCACTGGCAAAGATTCATAGCCTCCTTGGCTAGAGGGGCGCTCTTGGTACCTCCCTGGCGGTTGACATAGGCCACAGCCGTGGCATTGTCCGACAGGACCCGTACAGGCTTCAACACCAGTACCGGGATGAACTCCAATAACACCAACCGAATGGCTCTGAGTTCCAGGAGGTTGATAGACCACTTGCCTCTGCAGGAGACTAGAGCCCCTGCGCTGTCCTTCCCAAGCAGTGGGCTCCCCAGCCCATCAAAGAGGCGTCTGTCGTGACGACAATCCACTCCGGGGTCACCAGAGGCAATCCTGCAGACAACTTGTCTGTCTGCGTCCACCAGCTCAGCGCCTTGCGCACTGCTGGGTCCACGGGAAGGCGCACAGCATAATCCTCCGACATCGGAGTCCAGCGCAGCAGCAGAGATAGCTGTAGTGGTCTCATATGAGCCCTGGCCCAGGGCACTACTTCCATCGTGGCCGTCATAGAGCCCAACAGCTGCACGTAGTCCCAAGCCCGAATAGGAGAGGCTACTAGGAACTAGTCCACCTGAGCCTGAAGCTTGACAATCCGATTGTCTGGCAGGAACACTCTGCCCACTTGGGTGTCGAATCGAACTCCCAGATACACCAGGGACTGAGTCGGGCGCAGCTGGCTCTTCTTCCAGTTGATGATCCATCCCAGGGAGCTCAAAAGAGCAACTACCCGGTCCATAGCTTTGCCGCACTCTGCATAAGAGGGGGCTCGGATCAACCAGTCGTCCAGATAAGGATGGACTTGTACTCCTTCCTTTAGCAGGAAGGCCGCTATGACCCCCATTACTTTGGAAAAGGTCCGCGGAGCAGTAGCCAACCCGAAAGGGAGGGCTCTGAACTGGAAGTGTCGTCTCAGGACTGTAAAACGCAGAAAGCGTTGGAGAGGAGGCCAGATGGGAATATGCAGGTACGCTTCCTTGATGTCCAAGGAAGCCAAGAACTCTCCTGCCTTCACTGCCGCTATAACAGAGCGGAGAGTCTCCATGCGAAAGTGCCTCACTTTCCAGGCCCGATTGACCCCTTTGAGGTCGAGGATAGGCCGGACAGAACCTCCTTTCTTTGGAACCCTTGCCAATCTGAGTTTTTGGCACCGGAACGACCGCACCCAGGCGGATCAGGTTGTCCAAGGTCTGCTGCACTACCACAGCTTGACCGGAGACTTGCAGGGAGAGAGTACAAACCCGTCTCTTAAGGGTTGGCAGAACTCTAGCTTGTAGCCGTCTCTGATGACTTCCAGCACCCACGCGTCTGAAGTTATAGTGGTCCACTCGCCCAGAAACGAGGACAGCCGTCCTCCAATCTGCACTGGGGCGTGGACCAAGGCCCCGTCATTGGGTACGAGACCCTGGGGGAGGACCGGAGGGAGCACCTCCGGGACGGCGGTCTCTGCGAAAGGAATGCTGCTTGGGGGAGAAATTCCTCTTGAAGGAAGAGGGGGCAGAGGAACCCGACTTGCCCGGGCGGTACCGATGGGCTTCCTGCAACCGTCCTCTGGAGGTATCGGGACGAGTACTAACCCGAGCCCTGACCTCTGGTAATTTCTTGCCCTTAGACGTGCCGAGATCGGTCACGATTTTGTCCAGCTCGACCCCAAAGAGCAGCTTGCCTTTAAAAGGCAATCTAGCCAGGCGGGATTTAGAGGCGTGGTCAGCAGACCAATGTTTCAGCCAAAGCCACCGCCGCGCAGAGACTGTCTGAGCCATGCCTTTAGCTGAGGCTCTCCAGACATCATACAGCAAGTCTGCCAAATAGGCTAAGCCCGATTCCAGGGCCGGCCAATCAGCCCTCAAGGAAAGATCCGAGGGGGAAGCCCGCTGCACCATAGTCCGGCACGCCCTGGCCACATAGGAGCCGCAAACTGAGGCCTGCAAACTTAAAGCAGCTGCCTCAAAGGACGACCTTAAGGCCGCCTCCAATCTTCTGTCTTGGGCGTCCTTTAGGGCCGTGTCACCTTCCACCGGCAACGCCGTTTTCTTAGTCACCGCAGTGATTAAAGAATCCACGGTAGGCCACAGATAGGCCTCACGTTCACTCACAGCCAAAGGATAGAGGCGGGACATAGCCCTAGCCACTTTAAGGCTCGTTTCCGGGACATCCCATTGAGCCGCAATTAAGGTGTGCATGGCATCATGCACGTGGAAGGTTCTAGGCGGGCGCTTCGTCCCCAGCATAATGGCAGAGCCAACAGGGGCTGAGGGAGAGACGTCCTCCGGAGAGGAAATCTTCAAAGTGTCCATGGCCTGTAACAACAGGTTGGGCAAATCCTCTGGGCTAAAAAGCCGCGCTGCAGAGGGGTCATCCGCTCCATCCGAGCGGGGATCTATCTCCTCCAAGGAATCCGCAAAGGATCGTTGGGAGACCTCAGACACGCTGCCCTCATCTACATCGGAGGAGACAAAAGTCCTCCAAGGCCTGGAAATCAACCCGAGGGCGTTTACCTCTGGGAACCTCAACCTCTTTATCAGAAGAGGGAGCAGGGGCAGCGTTTTGCATGAGGAAAGCCTGATGCAGCAGCAAAACAAACACGGGGGAGAAACCCCCCAGACTGTGCACTTCCGCAGCCTGGGCAACAGCCCTAGACGCACTCTCAACCGGCGCTCGCAATAGCGGGGGAGAGACATGCTGCGCATCCAAAATGGCGTCCGGCGCGAAACTCCGTGAAGGAGCCGCGCGGGAAGAACGGCGCTTAACTTTAGCCGCTTTTGTGCCGTCGCCCAAATTAAGGGCGTTCATGGCATTAATGTCTCCAACCTCAAGGGCGGCCCCGAAGAAGCCGTCCGAGCCGCGTGGCCGGCCAAGATGGCGGAGGCGAGGAGCGGGGGATGGGCGTTTATGGCGGGAAAAAACCGCCACGCCGGAGGAACGACCGGGACATTCATCGGTCACTAAACTATCACCCATCAAGGGCGAATCAGGTTGTAAAACCCCCGCATCCCCTCTAGAAGCGCTCCAGCGATCCGGGGAGCGACCCTTTGCGCCCTCGCCCTCCGACGCCATTGCCACGAGGAGAAGAATCGGGGAACCCCCTGCCCGCTATAAAAAGGTAAAATTACCTGCTTGCCGCTCCGAGCTGTAACGAACTGGTGTCCCAGTGAGTAGCTGCAATGAACGTTTAAAGAAACGTCGAATTAAACGCCTTTAAAGACGTTTAAAAATATTTTTTTTTTTTTTTTTTTTTTTTAAACGGAGCCAGCGGGAGGGGGGAGAAAAGGAGGGACCTGGCACCACCAGGTTTGCACTTGCTCAAAAGAGCCCTCAACCCCAGGCCTCAACAAAACCTAAGGATTAGGCTTGGAGGCCTAGCCAGAGCTGCTGCTGTGTGTGACCACCACCTGCTGAGATAGAGAACATACTGAAGAGTTTCCGGCAGCACATGACCACATATAGGGAGGCAAAAGTTTGCTCTCTATCTCCACCTGCTGGTAGATGGACACAACCCACCAGTCTATGGATTGATCAGCTTGATGATATGGAAGAGGTTATTCTTCAGCTTGGAAAAGAAATAGCTGAGGTGGAGGCAGGTCAATTTTTCACACATTCAAAAAGTACAAAGACCAGGGGACACAAAATTGCATGGAAATAATTCTAGGAGGAAATATTTTTTCACTCAAAGAATAAAAGCTCAAACTTGTTGCCAGAGGATATGGTAATTTCAGTTAGCATATCTGAGTTAAAAAAAAAAAAAATAAAAAATAAAAGATATGGACAAGTTCCTGGAGGAAAAGTCCATAATCTGTTATCAAGATGGACTTAGGGGAAGTCACTGCTTGCCCTGGGATTGGCAGCACGGAATGGTGCTAGTAACTGGGTTTCTGCCAGGTACTTGTGAAATGGATTGGCCACTGCTAGAAGAAGGATACTGGGCTAGATGGACCATTGGTCTGACCCAGTATGGCTATTCTTATGTTCTTATGAACCTCACAAAATAGACTAGGTCAAGGTGGGTAACCTCGGTCCTCAAGGGCTGCAACCCAATCGGGTTTTCAGGTTTTAATATACATGAGATCTATTTTCGTACAATGGAGGAACTGTATGCAAACAGATTTCATACACAGTCATTGGGGAAATCACAAATTACGTGTGGATACAAAACAAACCCCAATAAGCCAGATTTTATATGTTGACTAGACATTTTCATTTTATGTAATGGTTCAGCTTTTACCTACTCCACCCAATTTCCCAATGTTTGTTCTTCTGCTTAATCCTCCAGTGCCCATTTGCCTCCCTGCTTCAGGCTCTTCTCGCTCCCCCAAATTCTCACTTTTTCACTAACCTCTCCCCAAGTCCATTCTTGATCTTGACCCATCAATCAAATCCTCCCCACCTGGGCCATCTCTCCTTCCCACAATCCCCCAGGTCCCTCTCCCCCCAAAACAGTTCTTGCTGTTTTTCACCTTTTTTTTTACAAAAAATTCCTACTTAATTCTTTAGTTAGATTTAGTTCACACCTTTTTCAGTAGTAGCCCAAGGCGAGTTACATTCAGGTAAACTAGATATTTACCTGTCCTCAGAGGGCTTACAATCTAACCGTACCTGAGTCAATGGATGGTTAAGTGACTTGCCCAAGATCACAAGCAGCAGCAGTGGGATTTGAACCAGGCTTCCCTTGTAGTTAAGCCTGGTGTTTTAAGCACCAGGCTACTCCTCCATTCTTTCTTGCTAGGCGCCCCTCCCTACAACACTTAGCTCCTGCTATCTCCTTCACCTCCATCACTCTCTATAGTTTCTCCTGAGGTTCTGTGTTTCCCCATTCCTTATCAATCCTCTATTACACAATCCCTCTCTTCCACTACTGTCAGTCCCCACCACCTGGTAAGATGCAGAAAGCTCCTGTCTGATCATTTTTTCCAGATGCCATGTATGCCTTAACCACAACTCCTGCACGTGCAACACTTTCCCTTTCCTGGACCACTCGCACATTTGCTCAGTCCTCTCTCTTTGTGGCATGCCCACATGTAGCTACCTCCATAGTGGCTGGGGAGCCAGTCATCTCTTGTACTTTACAAGTTTAAAAGCAAGCAGGGCTACTTTTACCTATGGGCCTCCTGTGATGCAGCTAAACCTTTTGCCCATAAGTAAAAGCTGCCTTGCAGTGGTCGAGGAGAAACAGACCAACAACTTTATTCATTACTATTAAAGAAACCAGTGCCCAAACCTTGTACACACAGATACCCAGATTGAATCCTGCCACCTCCCCCCACTTCCCCAGCCTGCTAAACCTACTCTGGATCCTCATTAACTCAACCCTCCTCACATCCCACTCATCAGGAAACAAGGTTATTGTGAAAAACTGCAGGCCTCACCTTGACAACAGAGGATTCCATTCTCCCGTAGCGCTGCCTTCATGAGTTGGTAATAAGATTCCTTGAACAAACTCTCTGCAGGACCTGCAAAGGAGTCACAGATTGCCCAAAGCATTACAAGGTCTCCAGAGAGTGAGTAATACCAGGGTTCTAAATTAATGCAAGATACCACACACTATTCCAACATTGCAACATATAAGGAGAGATTTCAAAATACAGTCAGAACAGTCTGAAACCTTAGGCTGAAGGAGGTAGGTGAACAACAAAGCTTGAAACAGGAAAGGTGAGAATATCATGTGATAAGGTAGGTAAAATGCATTCCTCGATCCAACCTAAGGCACAGTTCTAATGCAAAATACTTGAACTATTCAGTGGGTGAATTGCTTTTATAGAAAGTTTCCAAAACATTACCACCACCACACAGGAAAATATTATAATAGTAAAACGTTGCACCCTGTGAGAATTTCCCTTTCCCCAGGTCTGCAGGTGACATCCCTCTTCCAGGGATAAGGGCATCTCCCCTACATCCAAGTCTGTGGGAGCCTCTCTTCCTCCATGCCCGGAAGCATCCAAAAGCAGTCTACAGGGCACTTGGTTTACCAGTGGCCCCTGCTGTTTTAACCTACTCTTATAGCAAAACAGATGGAAATACCAGCACAAGGGTATACAAACAGCAGGAAGGAAGAACAGAAGCCAAACGTGATGTAGGAGACAAGGTTTATTGATAAAGTAGAACCCAACATGGCCAGTGTTTTGGCAAATGAATGCCTGCCACTGGGGTTAATTAATAGTCTCATTACTGTGGAGCATCACAATTAGCGAAATTCAAGGTCACCAGCATTTGTCTTTCACTTTTTCAGGAATTTAAAAAAAAAAAAAAAAATCTTATGCCTGAAAAAGTGAGACAAACACTGGCAATTTTCAAATTGTGCTAATTGTGGTGCTCTACAGTTTTCTGATCGAGGAGACTACTATTTAACCTGTGAGGCAGGCATTAATTTGCCGAAACACTGGCCATGCCATGTTCTACTTTATCAATAAACCTTGTCTCCTACATCACTTTTAGCTCCCACACTTCCTTCCTGCTATTAATATCTACTTTTAACAGCAACATTTCTCAAAGATTCAGTTTCTTACCTACAGGGTCTGAGGAGTCAGTAATGATCACATCAAAAGCTTCCTGGTTCTGTTTCATGAACTCAAACCCATCTCCAACATGGAGAGTCAGCTTGGGGCTGGAGTATCCCACAGCCATACCTGGAAGAAATCTCTTGGATACACTGATCACCTCCTAGAATGTACAGACATCATGTAAATCAGTTTCTCTCGCTGTACTTTCTTCTGATCTATTTACCATTAGGAGCATCCCAAGTGTAAACGAGCATGTGCAACACCCCCCCCCCCCCCTAGTTCTCCCACACTGCAGCCAAGCAAGGCGGCAATAAATAAAATGCAATTTTTGTGCCCCAGTGCCACATAACTCGCAACAGCCTGCTTACCAAAGTTTTCTAATTAGTTTCACTAAGAACACCAATAACACATTAGTGCTTTCAAGATGGATTGCCACTAAAGGCAGTGTGAGTTTCTTATGTTCTAGCACCAAATATTCTCTTCTCAACCCTAGCATGCTCCTCAGGCATTACATCTTACCTCATCAATTTCACACTGCACCACAGACTCTACAGATGGGTGTTTCACTACTTCTCTCAGTACTCCTCCATCACCACCACCAATAATCAGCACCTGACAGAGCACAAGACAGAAGATAATCTCCAGAGATTCATCTCCAATATACAAAAAAGAAAACTATTTTGGTTTGTCAACAGGCTATTTCACCGACATTTGCTCCCCCAAGTATGTTCTCAAAATGATGATGTCACATAGCTCAAGCATAGCAATGCATTACTTTGGACAGTTTGGGATGCCCTGGGCTCAGACCTTCAAGTGGTACACCCTGCACACAGCCCCAGATGCCATGTGTTCTTGCTTGGCATGGGTCTGGATCCTTATAAGGCCCATGTTATGAGCTTGGGCTTTTGGGTGCCTTACCTTGCGTGGATTTGGATGGCAGCAGAGTGGTAAGTGAGCAATCATTTCCTGGTAAGAGAATTCATCCCTCTCAGTGCACTGGATTACTCCATCAAGCACCAGCACATTTCCATAAGTCTTACTGCAAATGTCAGAAACACAGAAACATTACAGTGATCAATGGCAACAGCTAATAGCTACAGCTCAAAATCTGAGGCTATTACTCGGGAAGTACATATATGGGAACAGAACTTAGAAGCAAAGTTTCAAAAATTCACAAGCTTGAGCAGCATGGACTCTAAAGGTTGATGAAGAGACTTAGATTGTGTCCAGACAAAACGAAGACCAGGGTTATGAGAGAAAGTGAAGTTACTTACCTACAACAGGGGTTCTCCATGGACAGCACGGTAAGTCAGCAACACTGTCCATGGAGCCGTCGGATGATATCACCCATGTGTGACTGACTCATCCTGCTTGTCCATGGAGAAAAGGAAAACAGAAGGCTTTTGCTGGAGTGGATGGGACAGAGAAAGTACCTGCTTATAATGTGCAATTGTCCTCTGCCTTGAACCTCATGGTTAAGCAGATCATAAATGCCAGAATGAAAATTATGACACAGGGCCACCTATGGGCAAGGAGTACTGAGGAGATAGTTATTTTGTAGATGGGTGAGCAGGGCAGAGGAGTAGTAGAGAAATATACCTTCTCTGTCCCTAGTAGGTTCACAAGTTTTGTACCTGGGGCAATAGAGGGGTTAAGTGACTTGCCTAGGGTCACAACCCACTGCACTAACCATTAGGCTACTCCTCCAGTCCATAACATTAACACACTGATTGGGCATTTTGGTCTAGCTACAGCCAATACTGAGAAAACCAATTTTTCAAATGCTATTAGTGTACAGGGTTCACACCCAGTGAAAGATTCATAACCCCAAAAGTGAGAGGCATAATGGGGACCCGGAAGGTGCACCAAGTAGAGAAGAAAGATATTTACTGCTTGACTAGGAGATCCACCCTGAAGGAGATATGTAAGGGTGGCATAGTTACTTCTTAATTAAGAGGTCCTAGAAGAAAATATGGGGATTGTATAGGGCATCTTTTAGTATGAAATATATAGGTTAGACAATTACCTTTTAAATAATAAGATATCCTGGAAGGCAGACTTCTTCTGGTATAAAATTTCCTCCACCTGCAAAGCCATTGCCTGCCCTGGCCACAAGCTGCATGTCTCCCGGAACCAGCCCTCCTGGATCAGCGAGTCCATAGCTGCACGGGCCCGGAAGGCGACAAAGCGCCAGCGACAGCTGCTGGGCTTGCTTCTGCTGATCACCCTAACAAAATACGTGCGCAAGCCGACTGGCAGCTTTTCAACCAACGAGGCGTTAAGAGCTACACAATTGTAGCTAATGAGAACGTCCTGCAGGGCGGAGGCGGGCACAGCAGAAACCTACAGGTTAGATGTGCATGAAGCGCACACGGAGGTGGTGGGATGACGTCAAAACGTTGAAGCCACTTAGGTTCGTTTATATTTCACCTTCCCCGCGCAGCCGTCATTTAGCACACTCAAAACAAAGCAAACAAATGAGCGGCTGCATTCGCGTTGTTCGTTCTTTATTGTTGGCAGCATTTTTAGTTGATCCCACTTATATTTTAAAACATGCCGGCTTGTGCAGCGTACGGATGTACACAGAGGAAGTATAATAACAGAATAACTTTTCATAGATAGGGTAGTAATTTGTTATAAATTGTAATCAGTGTGTCATTTGGTGAGGCTTGTTATAGGGACTCCCTAGCACTGTTATATTCGTGCAGAGATTTTTCTCGCCTGGTAAATGTTATTTAACATTACAAGAATACAAAATCATATAGAGCTGTTTCTATTTATTTTTAATCATTTTTTACATTTATATCCCACATTCAACATGAATTAGTTGAAACCTGGGAGCATTTAAAAATCTTTTTTTTCCCTGTGCCTAGCAGTGGCAGCGCCTCACTACTCTCTCGCCCTCTTCTCCACTTGTGACCTGGCATCTGCCTGTCTCTCTACCCCCCTCCCAGTCTACCTCAGAGACTGCCGGTGGCATCCTGCCCGGCCCTGCAGGCTTCTCTCTATCATGTCCTGCCCTCAATTATGTCACTTCTTTTTTTTTTTTAATGAGAAATTGGTATGTCTGAAATATTTAACAAAGATGAAATTACCATATATATCCAGCTGGGCATTTAAATGTCTGTCCTTTAATGATGCTGCATGTTCAGAAATCATGGCCTTAAGTATAGACAGTTTTTCAAATATTATTACATGCATACACCTTTGGGTTTAAAAAGCAAAACTAGCATGTAAGGAAGGGATAACTAATTACAATTTACAGCAAATGCCCTTAATATATAATACTTAGTATCAATAATGAAACAGTGATGGAATATTCTCATAGCAAGCAGCCTGAGCCAAAAGATTTATTTTCCACTGAACATAATAAACTTTGTATGAACTTGACGTCTAATAGTGTGCTGAACTGGACCATGTTAGCAAATGTTGAGCACCTGATTCTCATAACATGACGTCTCTTTTAGTGGCCCTTTACCAGGAGAAAAAAAAAATCTTTGCACGAATATAACAGTGCTAGGGAGTCCCTACAACCAGCCCCACCAAATGACACACTGATTACGATTTATAACAAATTATTACTCTACTTATGAAAAGTTAGCCCGTTATTATACTTCGTCTGAGTACATCCGTATGCTGCAGAAGCGAGCATATTTTAAAATATAAGTGGGATAAAAAAAAATGCTACCTAACAATAAAGAACGACAACGTGGATGCAGCATCTCTCTCATAGGTTTGTTTACTTTGTTTTGAGTGTGCTAGAAAAAACGGCTCGTCGTGATGTACTGGTGGATTGTATAATATCTAGCACTGTGCAAGCATGTATTGTATTGATGTTAATAAAGATAAATTAAAAAAAAAAAACCGGCTCCGTGGGGAAGGTGAAATATAAACAAACCTAAGTGGCTTCAACCTTTTGACGTCATCCCATCTTCTGTTTACTTCACCTCCTTGGTCCATTCAACCAGACAAGTCTTGCACATGCCTCTGCTCTCGCGAGAATTGTTTATGAGTTCCGATCTGATTGAAGATGGCGGCGCCCAGTAGTGGAGTAGGAGGCCTACAGTGGAAGATGGAGCGTGCTGAGAGTGGGGAGCAGCTACTTCCAGGCTTCAAAGATGCAGATTCATTCGTGAAGGTGTGTACTGAAGTTGGGCTCGTTGTTGTTACCGGACCGATGTATGGCAGGAAGTTGTGGGGCTGGTAGGGAGAGATGTGGAGTGATTCGTGTATTTAGCTCCGAAAAACAGATATCGAGAAACAAGTAGAATAGAGAGAAATACAAAATATAAACACAAAGGTGACCGTAGAGGTGAGAAGTAAGGATGTCATTTCATCTCGCATCACTTAGGCAGGAGGATCCATTTCTGGTTTTGCTTTATTGCGTAAATGGATTTATAATTGTGATTTTATTATACGTTTCTTGCATAATATTGTGAGAAAAAGCAGAACTTTATCAGCCTTTTTGGATGATATGGCATGAGGTGGCAATCCTAGAGAATGTTAATGTGCTACACTGATTTTCCAGAAAAAGCTAGTCTCATCACACATTTAGACATTACTTGATTAGCAATATGCTTTCTCTTTCTAACAATAAAAATGTGACTGGAAAGCAGGCTATTAAAAAGAAAAGGCCCAAGGCAGGCCTTGATAAATTTTCCTAAAGAGTTAATAGAAGTAAAACATGGAAAAGGAAATAAGACGATACCTTTTTTATTGGGCATAACTTAATACATTTCTTGATTAGCTTTCGAAAGTTGCCCTTCTTGGTCAGATCGGAAATAAGCAAATGTTGGTAGATGACAGTATATATAAGTGAAACATCAAAGCGTTTCAGTGACAGTCTAACAGGATGGGGGTGGATAAGTGAGAGACAGGAAGAGTTGGGTGGATGAGGGACAGGGAGATATGCATGGAGATAGGAGGGTGACAAAGCAGTACAATTTTATGGTTTATAATGGGCTGGAAAACCCATATCTTCTGTCTGGTGGGTGTCAAAATATTTAATCATTCTGACTTCAAAGGTCTTACGTTCCTGTATTGTTTTAAAGTTCACTTTCTGGATTCTTACCATGAAATCACTGGTACAGTGTTCTGGTTTTGTAAAGTGCTGCCCCACAGAGGTGACATCTGATTGGTACTAGCTGGTTAATGCATGAAAAGTAAATGCACAATATAGTCTTGACTAACGAGATCTAAATCTGTAACTTATACAAGTGAGCCTTTCTTTCCACAGCTGCTTATTGCTGAAGAACTGTTGTAGTGAGACAGTCATGGTTAGTTTAAAGCGTTGCCACCATCCATGGAAGAGAGGGCCTACCATTTCAAATACATGTTAGGAGCTGAACAAAACCAGCATTTGATCATACTTTGAAATCTATTTATTAATTAGAATATACAGGATATGCACAAACATACTGTACTAACAAGTAGAAATTAAAGAGCTCATCATAAAGGAAACAGAGTTATTGAGAAAAAATCATCAAAACTTATACTTCTTGTGCTTGACTTTTGACAGCACTCTCTTGGAGCGGTGGTTGCTGCTACAAAAGCCTCCACAGGACTCCCTCAGTGTGGTGATGAATATGATTTCTATCGCAGTTTTCCAGGATTTCGGGCATTCTGTGATATGCAGGGTGAGCGGCTGCTGCACAGGTAGGAGCATAGCAGTTTTATTTTCCTGTCACAGCACAGATGAGTTTGGCATGGGGGTAATTCTATAAGTGGGCACACTGATACTGCAAAGTGAGAGCCTATTCTACAATGGCATCTGGGCCCTCGGTCTCAGGTCACTTTAGTTAGGTGCCAACAGTTACACCAGCCATAGACCTGACGTAACTGTGGGTGGCAAGGGTGCATGTAACTTACAGTATTCTGTGGCTGCACCGCTCATGTGAACCCCCCACCCCATTGCATTTATACACAATGCCATTTACATACACCCTTACATAGTAGTGCTTAGGTCTTTTGCTGCCATTTGTAATTGTAAGTGTAAAAGTGAATCGATTTTTCACTCTTTTTTTTTCTAAAAGTACGGAGACCAGGGAGCACTCAATAAAATTATAAGGAAATACTTTTAAAACAAATAGGAGAAAATACTTTCACATTCAAAGAATAGTTTTTTTTTTTTTATTTGTACCCCGCGCTTTCCCACTCATGGCAGGCTCAATGCGGCTTAGGTACTTATTTGTACCTGGGGCAGTGGAGGGTTAAGTGACTTGCCCAGAGTCACAAGGAGCTGCCTGTGCCTGCAGTGGGAATCGAACCCAGTTCCCCAGGACCAAAGTCCACCACTCTAACCACTAGGCTTAAGGTCTGGAACTTGTTGGAGGATGCGGTAACAGCGATTAGTATATCTGAGCTTAAAAAAGTTCCTGGAAGAGAAGTCCATAGTCTATTATTAAGATGGACATGGGGGAAGCCACTGCTTGCCCTGGGATCGGTAGCATGGAATTTTGCTACTAATTGGGTTTCTGCCAGATACTTGTGACAAGCAGGATACTGGGCTAGATGGACCATTGGTCTGACCCAGTATGGCTATTCTTACGTTTAATGACAGTATTCTGTATATTCATACATATAGCTGGTGCTTAACTTTGAGTGCCCAGTTAAAGACATTCCCTTTATGTGGATTGTGAACAATAAGAGTGTAATGTTGAAGCAGCTGAAGTTGTGCCCATGAGCTTAATTTCACAAATCTGAGCAAGAAGATAAAAATAATTTGCCAGTCTGCAAAAAAAGAAAAAAGAGACTGCAGTTTACTCGTTTGCACTCAGCCATCTTCTTGTAGCAACACTTATAGACAGAAACCCAAACTCACACCTTGTTATCTCTGCATTTGGGCTGGTTTCATTTGTAGTGACGGGAAGAGGGGGTCATCCTTCATAGCTGTCTTCTCCCCCCCTGGGGCTGAATGTGGTGGGGAGCTGTTTCTTTAGGATGAGCCTCACTCGTATGTCGGGTATGAACTTAGTGTTTCAAATTTACTGCTAATGTTCTTTCTCCACAGTATGAGCAGAATCATGCAGTACCACGGCTGTCGCAGCCACATCAAGGATAGCAGCAAAGTCACAGAGCTGGAGGACAAATTTGATTTGCTCATTGATTCTAATGATGTCATTCTGGAAAGAGTGGTAAGTGAGGTCTCCACAGCAAATACTCTCATTGATGGGGTGAATAACTGTGTTTCAACTGATTACTTGCACTGAACTGTTTTCTTTGTGTTCTCTGATAACATAAAAAAGATGTCTTTTTGGGAAACTATAGACACTTGGTTACTGCTCCAGTCCGTACAGAACTATTGAGCACAAAATGTGAAAACCTCAGTCGGAAGTATTTGAAAAGTAAGGGACTGGAGATATAAGAGTGGTATGAAATGATGTTCTTCTAGCTGTGGAGGCCCAGTGTTCTCTGGACATCAGTTACCAGCCAGTATGGGTTCATGTGGTTTCTTAAAAGTACAAAAAGTGCGCCATGTTGGTTCAGGACAAAGGTTTATCAAGCCCAGTACATTGTCTCTGACTGTGGGCAATCCAGATCACAAGTTCACACAAGATCTCATTTGTTGTTGCTGATTCGAGATAAACCGTGACGTTTTCTAATCTACATGACTAGTAGTGTCATGAAATGCCTAGCACCCACTGCGGCCACCTGGAGAGTCTGTCCCCAGCACTGCTTAGGTCTGCCTGCACTTGTGCTCTACAGTGCACCCACCGACTGGGTCCCGCTTTCCTCTGGTCAAATCTCCCACTCTCAGGTTTTTCCCCGGTTATTTCTAGGACACTGGATCCACACTCCCAGGGGTCCCACAGTTAAAGCACTCAGAGACCCAAAACACAAACCACCAGGATTCTTAGTCGGTCCAAGACATCAGAGTTAATAAACTAATGAGTTTATCACAGAAATAGAACAGTGGACGATATAAAACAGATGGAAAAACAACAAGCAATAACAGGTAACTGAATAAGGATCAGTATTAAAATTATCAAAACATTTTGTCACTGCCTGGTGAGTTTCAGGAAAACATTACTCACAGGGCCTCAGAGCAGAGATGTTTACCCTCTGCACTCCCTATCTGGGGAAAATCCAGTACCCCCTGGCTGGATTTGAACTCCAGGGCCAATCAGAGCACCAACTTTGAAGTACCTGGCCAGTGCATTGCAGGTTGCCTTTCCACAGGGCCAAAACCGCCTTCTCTGCAACAGCTTTAAAACAGAAAACAGACCACCTGCTGGCCAAACAAGAGAAATACACTACATGGAAACATTTAATACAATTCACAGGCTTGAAAACCCCCTGTTTCGCCACAAATAGTTTATGGACATTTCCAGGAACTTAACCTAAAACGTTTTTAAACCTAGCTATGTTGACTTCTTTGACCATATCTTCCATTGTGTGCTGAGTGAAAAAAATACTTTTTGTTGTGGTTTAAACATGCTTCCTATAGTGTCCCATAGTTGTAGTGCTGTCTGAAGGGGTGTAATGAAACGCCTGGGACTAACCCTGCGGCCACCTGGAGGGTCTGTTCCCAGCACAGCTCAGGCCCGCCTGCACCTGCCGCTTGTGTTCTATACTAGCACCCTCCACCCCACTGACTGGGTCTCACTTGCCTCTGGACGAGTCTCCCACTCTCAGGTTATTCACCAGTGATTTCTAGGTTACTGGGGTCACATTCTCAGGAGTCCCACAGTTTCCAGAAATCACCCACAGACCAAAACACAAACCACCAGGATTCTTAGTCGGTCCAGGTCAGCAGATTTAATAAACTAATCAGGTTTATTGTTGGAGTAGAACAGTAAATCAAATAAACAGGTGGAAAAGAACAGGCAATAACAGATAACTAAATGGACATTTATCTACTACCTAAATAGTACCTGGGGAGTTCAGGAACAAGATATAGCTGCTCACAGGTTATGAAGTCTTAACTGTTCAGAGTCTTAGGAAAAGAGAACCTTCTCTTTCTACTCCCTTATCTATGACTAAAAAGTATTACCTCACAGCTTTTGGTGGGAAGAAGAAACTGTCGCTTCCTCAGCGACCCTCCAGACCGGTCAAGACGCTTGGGTTATGTACTCCTACCAGCAGAGGGAGACTGAGAAAACACTGAGCTTTGGATACTGTATATATAAACTGTGCAGAACCTCCACTAGCCAGTATTTTCTCAGTCTCAGCAGAGGTAGAAGTACAGCCTGTGCAGTCTTCCTAGTCTGGTGAAGTAGAAAATTAGAGAGGGGAGCTTATAATTGGGGGTTTTCCTCTTGTTTCAGAAGCCTGTGCGTGGTTTAAAAAAAAAAGAAAAGAGAGAAAAAGATTTGTGAAGTGCTTCAGGGTCTGGTGGGGCCCTGTTTTCCCCTTGGGGTGTTACACCTGCTAGTCGGGTCCCTCCCCCTGTGCTGCTCTCTCCGGTGGTAGCAGATTTGTGCCTCGGCTCCTGTGTCAGCATGGGAGCCTTGAGTGCCTTACAATCAGCAGCTGTCAGGTTCCCGGTTGCTTCGGTTTAAAAAAACCCAAACAAACCAGTAAATAAATAATTCAGAACGACAGAGAGACAGTTCCGTTTTTCCATTTTGATACTGGAGGAGCAGTGCTGATATTCTTGGCGGGAGGGAGGTCTGCGTTTCAGTGCAGGAGTTCGTGGCTCCCTCCGCTTCTGGGATGTCGGCTGCTAAGCTGAGCCATTGCCGTGCGTGCTCGCGCCAGGGAATAGAGGTGCTGGGTGGTCAGTGTCGGCACTGCTGGGAGCTGAAGCAGCTGTCCGCGGCTCCCCCCGAGTTGGTAGCAGAAGTCTCGTTGGTGTCTGCGGCCCCTATAGCTTCAGGCTCGCAGACGGTAGCGTCAGTGGCGGGTTCCATTTCTGCGGGAACGGCCGCCATTTTGAGTTCATCTCGCCCTGCGGAGCCTGCTCCTTTTGGGCCTGTGTCTCCGTTCGTCAATCGGACGCTGGGAAATGAAAGTGGAGCCTATGGGGGGAGGGGGTAGCCCTTTTTTATCTAAAAGACCCCGTTTGGATTGGAGAGAGGAGGTGGATTGTTATTCACCTACAGGCTCTTAGGGTCCTCTCAGTGACAGTGGGGAGCCCGATATCTCGCGGAGCTCATAGATTTGGTGACCTCTACTCTTAGGTTTGAGCGGGCGGAAATTCCCACAGGAGAGGGGAAGCAGGTAGACTCTTTGGTGAAGGGTATTCAACATAAGGCACGGTCCTTTCCTATGAATAAGGACCTCCGAGAGATGATTTCTCAGGAGTGGGGAGCGCCTGATTCCCCGTGTAAAGTGTCTCGAGCAATGGTAAGGCTTTATCCACTCCCTCAGGAGGATAGGGATTCTCTTAAGGCTCCTACAGTGGATGCAGTGGTCACGGCTGTCACTAAGGCTACGGCTATACCTGTAGACGGCGGGGCCGCACTTCGAGATCCCCAGGATAGAAAATTGGAATCTTTCCTCAAGCTTAGTTTTGATTTGTCAGCTCTAGCCCTTCAGGCTTCGGTGTGTGGGGGTTTGGTAGCTCAAGCTTGTTTTCGCTGGGCCGAGAAGCTTCTTGATGATTCAGTGGAGGTCGGGGCTTCTGGGGTCCAGGAGTTAGCCAAATTAGAGATGGGTTCGTCTTTTTTGTCTGATGCGCTTTGTAAGCCCACAGGGTGTGCAGTGGCCACTCTAGTGGCTCCTGCTCGGCTCCACCGGCCCTCTGCTTCAGGGAACAACCATGAAACAAGACTTCTCTGGGATTCTGGTGACTCGGGCCTCTCTGTTTGGGCCTCCTCTTTCCCTCAGGGTGACCTCTTCCTTAACCTCCGGTCGTGGACCGGCCTCCCCGCTGTATCTCCTGGTAACCGACCCCCTTTCCAGTTCTTCTGGTGGGGCCCTCTGGTCACCCTTCTCTGGAAGATAGCACGGATTCCTCTGCTTTCAGAAATATGCAAATTAGCTGAGTACATGTAAATTTAGTTTATTAGAGCTATGTTTCAGTCTTGGGGGAACCTTTCTTTGCAACTATTATTCGTTCACTGCAAATTCACTCCCTGAGCCCATTTACTGTGGGACACCTGGGTCTCGGGGTATAACAGCCACCACCCCTGGATAGGACCTTCTTTACTCTCATTAACCTTACAGTCCTATCCTCCACCCCACGGCTGTTTGTTCACTTTAACCACTTCACAGTTCCAACCTCAATACTTTGGGGTCTTCCCTTACCCTCAGGACTTTCAGCCTGCTTCAGCTTCTCGGACACACAGTCCTTCCTCCTCAGCACTTGGGACACTCAGTCCTGGACACACAGTCCTTCCTCCTCAGCACCTGGGACACACAGTCCAGGTTTCAGGCCTCCAGGCTCCCATCTCCTCTACCTCGGGCAAAACTTCCTCCTCTACTGAGAGGAAGCTATTTATGAGGTGTCCAATACCTCCCCACCTCTTGAGACCTTGCCCCTCTGGTTCCAGAAAGATCTGGGTCTAGAAGTCTCTTCTCCCCCAGCTATCTCCCTGGAACTCCCTCTAGTGACCAGAATGGCATTTTCCTGGTTCTCAGTGGGAGAGCGCCCTCTGGCGGCCTCCTCAAGTAAGGGCAGACACTGTGTTTATCACAGCTTTACGATTTGTTGCGGGCGTCGGCCAAGAATATGGCTCTGATAGTTGGAGCATGTAGGGCTCTTTGGTTGCGAGGTTGGGTCGCGGTTGTGGCTTCCAAGTCTAAGTTGTGTTCTCTTCCCTTTAAAGGATCCATGCTTTTTGGTGAGGATTTGGATAAACTGGTATGTGACCTTAGTGATGCTAAAGTTTCTCGTCTACCGGAATTTTGTTCCAAAACGGCAGCTAGAGGGGCGTCTGGGCGTGGACGTTTTAAGGAAGCCTGAAGCTATAGATCGGGTAGATCTAGTGGGGCTTCTAGAGGTCGTTTTTTCCAGCGCACCCAGTCCTTTCGAGGGGGCCGTCGTGGAGGGCGTGACCTTTCCTCGGAAAGTTCTGGTTCGGGGCGGAATCCCCAATGAAGGTGTGGGGGCCCAGACTCTGATACGGGTAGGTGCCCGGCTGAGTCAGTTTTACCAGAGATGGGCCCAGATCACATCAGACAAGTGGGTGCTCGAGGTGGTTCGAGACGGGTACGCGCTAGAGTTCGAAGACTCTCTTCCCGACTTCTTTCTTGAGTCCCCGTGTCATTCTCGTATCAAGAAGGCAGCAGTACGAGATACCTTGCTTCGTCTGGTCAATCTGGGAGCAGTGGTTCCGGTTCCTCTGGGTCAGCAAGGAACAGGTTGCTATTCGATTTATTTTGTGGTGCCAAAGAAGGAGGGTTCCTTTCGGCCTATTTTAGATCTAAAAAGGGTCAATTCGGTGCTAAAGGTCCCCTCCTTCCGCATGGAGACGTTGCGGTCGGTCATTGTGGCAGTTCGGAGTGGGGAGTTCCTCACTTGGATTTGATGGAGGCTTATCTGCACATTCCAATTCGAGTGTCACATCAGCGGTTTCTTCGTTTTGCCATCTTAGGGAAGCATTTTCAGTTTTGTGCACTGCCTTTCGACTTCTGGCGGAGCGAGCACCGACAGCCTGTGCTTACTTTCAAGTTTTGGGTATGATGGCGGCGGCCATAGAAATAGTTCCTTGGGCCAGGGCGCACATGCGGCAGTTGCAGTCAGCTCTTCTGAGCCGTTGGGCTCCTCAAACGCAGGAGTTGGAGATGCGTTTGCCGTTGACCAGAATTTCTCGTCTCAGTATGCGATGGTGGCTCCACACGCCGAAACTGGAGAAGGGAATGCCGTTGGAATCCCCAGCCTGGATAGTTCTCACTACGGACGCCAGTCTGACGGGCTGGGGGAGCTAATTGTTTTGGTCAAGTAGCCCAAGGACGGTGGACTCGGGAGGAAGCTCATGGGTCCATCAACCGGTTGGAGACTCGGGCAATTCGCTTGGCTCTTCAATTCTTCCAGGAGCTTCTTCTTGGCAAGGCGGTCAGAGTGCTCTGCGACAACGCCACAGCCATGGCTTATGTCAACTGACAAGGAGGTACAAAGAGTCAAGCGGTCGCAGAGGAAGCGGCGTCTCTGTTGCGCTGGGCGGAACTTCGTCTTCAGGCTCTTTCGGCGGGACATGTAGCCGGAGTTTACAATGTCGACGCGGATTATCTGAGCAGGCATACTCTAGATCCAGGGGAGTGGGCTCTGCACCGGCCTGTCTTCGACCACATTGTGTTGGAATAGGGCCTTCCGGTGATGGACCTCATGGCGACGGTGGCCAATCCATCGGTTTTTCAGTCGCAGGAAAGACCCTCAGGCGGAGGGGATCGACGTGCTTCTTCTGCCGTGGCCTCAGGAGTTGCTGTATGTTTTTCCGCCTTGGCCTCTAGTCGGTCGAGTAGTCCAGCGAATAGAGCGTCACTCGGGTCTGGTGATTTTGATAGCTCCAAATTGGCTGCGTCGGCCGTGGTACGGAGATCTGGTGCGTTTAGCGGAAGCGGAGCCGATTCCATTGACAGAGGCAGTATTGTTGTGTCAGGGTCCAATCGTTATGCCAGACCCGTCTTCGTTCTCGCTTATGGCTTGGCTCTTGAGAGGCTCAGGTTGAGGAAGAAAGGGTTTTCTTCTAGAGTGATCGATACGATGTTGAGTTCCCGCAAGCAGTCGACTTCTATGGCGTATGTTCGAGTCTGGAAGCTTTTTGAGCATTGGTGCAGAGATCGGGCGTTTTTCCCCTTTCGTACTTCTATCGCGGAAGTGTTAGATTTTTTGCAGGATGGGTTGGACAGGGGTTTGGCCTTGTCTACTTTGAAGGTGCAGGTGGCGGCGCTGTCCTGTTTCCGGGGAAGGATTCAGGGGAAATCTTTGGCTGCTGTGCCTGATGTGATCCGTTTTTTGAAAGGGGTCAAGTTGATTCGTCCTCCTCGGCGTTAGTTGGTTCCTCAGTGGGATTTGAATCTTGTTTTGGAGGCTTTGGTCTGGCCTCCTGTTGAGCCTTTGGCTACAGCTACTTGCAAGGATCTTTCTCTAAAGGTACTGTTTTTGGTGGCCATTACATCGGTACGGAGAGTTTTGGAGCATCACACTTTGTCGTGTAGAGCGCCTTGTCTTTTTCCAGGGAAAAGGTTTCTTTAAGACCAGTGCCATCCTTTTTGCCCAAGGTGGTTTCCAGTTTTCATGTGAATCAGATGATTGTTTTGCCAGTTCTGGGAGATATGGCAGGAAATTCAGAGCAGCGTCGCCTGGCAAAGCTAGATGTTCGGCAGGTTTTATGTTGTTATTTGAAGAGAACTGAGGAGTTCAGGACTTCGGATCGTTTGTTTGTAGCGGAGCTCGGAAGGGAGCAGCCGCTTCTAAAGCAACTATAGCCCGTTGGTTGAAGGAGATGATTGCATCAGCCTATTTGTTGAAGGGTCGTGAGGTACCTCAGGGTTTTACAGCTCATTCCACTAGGGGAGTGGCAGCTTCCTGGGCGGAAAGTAGTATGATCCCTCCGCTGGATATTTGTCGGGCCGCGGTTTGGTCTTCTTTACATTCCTTTGTGAAGCATTATAGGATTGATGTTCACGCGAGGGAAGAGGCAAGTTTTGGGGCTGCAGTTTTGACCTCTGGCCTTTGGGGGTCCCGCCCATAGATGTTTACTGCTTTGGTACGTCCCAAGCGTCTTGACCGGTCTGGAGGGTCGCTGAGGAAGGTGAAATTAGATCTTACCTGCTAATTTTCTTTCCTCTAGACCCTCCAGACCGGTCAAGAACCCACCCTGTATGTACTTAAGGCCAGGGGTTTGCAGACAGTTGATGATTGTTGTTCAAGTGGATTCAGACTTCATTTGACAGCTGTTGGGCTGCTATGAGTCTGTTACAGGTTTGGCTCTGTTTGTCGCCTGCCTGTGGAAGCACATACACATTTTGTTTTGGGGTTGCCACGTACAGGTTTCTGTGAGGTTGGTTTTATTTATTTTCTCTGCTTTGTTATTGGTATACTGGCTAGTGGAGGTTCTGCACAGGTTATATATACAGTATCCAAAGCTCAGTGTTTTCTCAGTCTCCCTCTGCTGGTAGGAGTACATAACCCAAGTGTCTTGACCGGTCTGGAGGGTCTAGAGGAAAGAAAATTAGCAGGTGAGATCTAATTTCACCTTCTGGTACAGCTTTAACAAAAATTGCCATCTGCTGGCCAGTTAGGAGAAATACATGTCATCAGTAAAATAATACAGTTCATAGGTTTAGAAACCCACTGTTTCTATCACAAGAGGTAATAACTGTCCATTCCACTCATGATGTTATAGACCCTTCTCATATTAATTATCTCGGGCAGATGCTCAAAAGTCGTTCTTAAATACCATGTGCATTTATAGCCATGGTTGAACTTACCGATTTCCAAACAGTGACCAATGATCAAAGGAAATCGCATACAAATGAGATGCACTGAAATTCTGCAAGCAGCTCAGTAGGGAAAGTGCCTACCACGTGCGCAGAACAGTCTTGGTAAGCGTCCATGTCTGTACTTGCCCGCTCACAGGACTCCTCTCTTCTGTTAATTCTCCTCTCACCCGGGTGCACTGGTGCTCACGCTGTGGCTCCCTCACGCTACTAATCACCCTAACATGGTTTAGCTCAGTGGTTCCCAAATGTGGTCCTGGAGGCACCCCAGCCAGTCAAGTTTTCAGGATACCCAAAATGAATATTCATGAGATTTGCATGCACTGCTTCCAATGCATGCAAGTCTGTTTCATGAATATTCATTGTGGATAAATTGAAAACCTGACTGGCTGGGGTGCCTCCAGGACCAGGTTTGGGAACCACTAGCTTAGCTGCTCTGGTCTTGTTCTTGCTTCCCTTCAGGCTGCCTCCCCCCCCCCCCCCCCCCAATGATTTTGCCTGTGTGCTTCGCAATCTCTCGCCTTTTTTTTGTTTTTTGTTTCCCCCTGCCACTTTGGAGCTGGTGTCACTCTTGACATAGGCTGGCATCATAGGGGTTTCCCCAGCTGATTGGATGCATCCATGGAGGACTTCCAGCCAATGGAGGAGGGCATAGACTTCAGGGAGGAGCTTCAGGAAACTATTTGGGAAAAGAAGGAGCCCCAGGGAGAAGATGCATCAGTGGTACGTCGTCTTTACAGAGATGAGCTGCAGGACTCAATTTCTCAGGTGATGGATGTCCTGATGTTTCTGGAGAAAGTCCCAGCATCAGCAGCTGGATCTTTCCCCATGTACCTGGTGATTAAAGGGTTGATTGTAGCAGAATGAGACACCTTGGAGACAGCGTTTAAGATTATCTGTTCCATGGGACAGCTTTATCCACTGCAGGTGGAAGAGAAGGAAACCTGAACTTCCTAAGGTGGATGCAGTGGTTTCTGTGGTAACTAATGATGCAGAATAGTACAAACTTGCTTTTGTCAGTGGAAGTTGGGCCCACATAGCTGTGAATCGGGTTTTCTAGAGGCCTCTCCCTAGGTATCCAAGGCTTCACCTTTTGGCCTCGTTACCTGACATGCCCATTCTTCTTTGTGTCTGAATCCCTCTTCCACAGCCAGAGACTTTCCCCCTCCTTTATCAGAAAAACATTCCTTTTTTTTGTGGACATGCATGTTACCTG
Source organism: Microcaecilia unicolor (assembly GCF_901765095.1). Classification (NCBI taxonomy): domain Eukaryota; kingdom Metazoa; phylum Chordata; class Amphibia; order Gymnophiona; family Siphonopidae; genus Microcaecilia; species Microcaecilia unicolor. The sequence continues at coordinate 64,308,059 of NC_044043.1, read as the reverse complement.
GCCAGGCTCTTCAGGCTTCGGTTTGTGAGAGTTGGCTAGAGCGTATTTGCAATGGGCAAAACAGGTGTTGGGTGAACCTGGGAAGACCCCGGTGGAGGTGAGCTAGGTGAAGCTGGGGGATGCTTTGTATGATCCTATTAGAACTACGGTGAAGGAAATGGTGTGCGCAGGTTCTTGTTGCATAGTTTGTCAGTGGGCATGGCATCTAAGGGCAAAGTTAAGTAGGCTTTACTTTTGAGGTAAACTGTTGTTCGGAGAAGACCTAGAGAAGCTGGTTAAGAGTTTAGGAGAATCTAAGCTTCCACATCTGCTAGAGGACAAGCCTGGCAACGTTTCCCAGGAAGATACCATGGTTCTCAAAGGCAGGTTTTTTTTTTTTTCAAAGGAGTTGGTTCTTTCAGGGATGCTGCAGGAGAGGCTAGGATACTGGGACGGTGCCCCAAGGCAGCCGAGAGAAAATCAGTGAAGGTGTAGGGGCCCACCTACTGGTAGCAGTAGGAGAAAGATTGAGAACTTCTATTGAGAGTGGGTCTAGATAATAATAGACCGGTGGGTCCTTGAGATTGTCTGAGAAGAGTATGCCCTGAAGTTCACTTGCCAACTGCCAGAGCTTTTATAGAGTCTTTCTTGTCAGTCAAACAAACCTGCAGAGGCTAGTACAGCTACAAGCAGTGGTGGCAGCTACGTGGGAAGAGCATGCAGCACAGGAAGATACTTAATCTATTTCATTGTACCAAAATAGGAGGGCGGAGGGCACCTTCTGTCCTATATTGAACCTCGAGAGTCAACAGGGCCTTAAGGGTTCCCAAGTTCTGCTTGGAGACTTTATGGTCAGTAATTGTGGAAGTCTGGCGGGGGGGGGGGGGGGGGGGGGGATATTTGACATCACTGGACTTAACAGAGGTGTATTTGCATAATTCTATTCAGAAAGTGCATCAGAGTTATCTTTGTTTCACAATTTTAGGGCACCGTTTTCTGTTCTGTTTCCTACTTTTTGGTCTAGTGACGTCTCATCGGACCTTCTCCAAGGTGATGGTAGTGGTGGTGGCAGCCCTATGCAAGGGAGGGATCCTGGTGAACCCCTATCTGGACAATTGATTGATTCAGGTGTCCTACCAAGAGAACGTTTGAGCAACAGTGAGAATGGGTACAGTTCTTGGGTTGGGTAGTCTAACCAAGAGTAGGCCAAGTCACTCACAAGTACTCGAATACCCAGAACAGTGTCAGTCTCAGAAATGCTCTACATTTGTGGCATATGTAGGCTAACACCAGGCTGTAAAATGTTTAATCTGTTTTCTTCGTTTCAGGGCATTTTATTAGATGAGGCATCTGGAGTGAACAGAAATCAACAGCCAATTCTTCCAGCTGGACTGCAGCCTCCGAAGACCATCATTTCCAGCTGGAACCGAAAGGTTCTTAATTCTTTTCTTTCACACCAATCCTTTAACAGGGCCCTGTGGTTCCTTATACAAGTGTCACTGACTTGACTGTCTTTTTCTGGATATGAAAGAAGCATGCATATATCTGGTGGGCTTTCATAAGGTGCAAGAAAGTTTGTGTTTTCTATATAAGAAGAGTTTATTAAAGGACAAGGGGCTATAATATAGTGGAGGAGGCTTAGAATAAATGTGAGGAAATACTATTTTACTTAGAGGGTGGTAGTTACCTGGGATTGCTTGCCAGCAGAGATGGTAGCAACTAGAACGGTGACAGAGTACAAGCATGCTTAGGGAGATACAGAGGAAAGTCGCAAGGAAGGGAGAAGACCCGATCTGCAATAACCACTAGTCAGGTCAACTGAATGGACCAAAAACTTTTCCAAATCGGTAGACAGTGTTATACCAGAAATGCTCTACATTTGTTTAAAAAATCTTTTCTGGTCATTTTGTTCATATTGGTTAGAATTTAATATTTAAAGTCTGTGGAAGTCTTCCAGGTCAAAATTCTTTTGACATATTTTCCCCAGGGTGGAGACTCAAACAGAAGGACAAAGTCAGAAACTTTTCGATTGCTTCACGCCAAGAACATTTTAAGGCCTCAACTCAAGTTCCGAGAGAAGATTGACAACTCTAATACTCCCTTCGTCCCAAAGCTTTTCATCAAGCCCAATGCTCAGAAACCGCTGCCCCCAGGTAACTTCAGGGAGTGCATCTACAGATACAGAAGGGCCAGTGTGTATATGCTATACTGTGCATCAGGGTTCATGGCAGGATGGCTCAGTTGAGTAGAGTAAATTGCTAAAAATGCTAGCATGATGACTTCTGCATGGACTGGTGAACAAGCTGGGATTCTTCATTGTAGAGTGTTTTTTTTTAATACTTTGTATTTTTTTTATTGAAAACTTTTCAATAATACAAGTATTCAACTCTTGGACAGCTATAGAACAAGCTAAACAATGATAGTGCTCCCCTCTCCTCTCCCATCCCTTCCCTTATACTTTCTATTAAATATTTTTCAATGTATAAATTCTTTCTGAATATTTTATAGAAAGTCAGTATAAACATAAAATTAAATAATCACATTTATCTTAAACATTCAAAATTGGTGCTTCCCTTGTAAATAGTCAGACTGAGTGGATTGAATTTTCCTTATTTGCTGGAATCTTTTATGTTTATGGTGCAAAATGCAACTTCAGGAAAGTGAGGCCAGAAGAAAAGTTGATCTGGTGGGGTAGGCAAGGAGGTGTTATAAGTAGATCTGTGTGTTCTGCATTGGGCAAAAGCAGTTTACAGTATATATTAACAAATAATTATCTAGCTAATACAAAAACTTTCTTAGTACATTTCATGTTTAAATAAACACCTCATGTAGACTTAGATCTTCCTGAATATTTGCTTCAAACACCATTTAATCACGTTTTAACACATTCCTGAAATTTCCAACCTTGCATCCACAATGAGTGGCAAGGAACCCATGCCTTGGAAGAACAGATAGGTTAGCTGTCCGCATTTTTTTTTGAGGAGTGCACCCGAATCACATACGACTAGTGGGTTCTGGAAATAGTGTAAAAAGGGTAACAGAGTAGTGCCCTTCCCCCCCCCCCCCCCCCCCGACAAGTATCTTGTTTCTCCGTGTTGCGTGCCAGACAAAAAGCCAGAGGTGATTGAGCATTGGAAGTAGTGCTCCTAGAATGAGCAATCAGGAATGGGGGCAAGAAAGATGCTCCATCTAAGGAAGGCTACTTTTGTCAATTCTCAATTTGAAGGAGGTAAATCAGACACTGAAGATCTCTCATTTCAGGATGGAAACCTTATGTTCAGATGTAGCGGTGGAAGGATTTCTCACAGCTTTGTATCTCAAGGAGGCCTATTTGCACATTCCAATTTGGGGACTACATCTGCATTTTGCTGTTATGGGGCATGTTTATTAGTTTCAGGCTTTTTCTTTTGGCCCGGCTGTGGCTCCTCAAACATTTTTTATGGTGGTGGTGGTGATGGCAGTGCAGTGGCAGCAGCACCAGCCCTTTGAAGAGAGGGTCTCATGGTTCACCCATATTTGGACAACTGGCTCACAAGGGCAAAGACAGAACAAGACATCCTTGGTGATTCAGTTACTTCAGTATTCAGGATGGAAAATCGATTTAAACATGAACAAGTTGGAGCCATCACAGTGCTTGAAATATTTTATTCGATATCCACTGAGGACGAGTGTTTCTAACCCAAGAATTGGATTTCAAGGTCAGATTCAGAACTTTGCGACCCACAGTGATGGGATTACATGCAGATTATAGGTTCCATGGCAGCCAGTCTAGATCTAGTTCCTGTGATTGTGCTAGTGGCGTACCAAGGGGGGGGGGGGGGGGGGGGGGGGGGGGCGATCTGCCCCGGGTGTCAGCAGGTGGGGGGGTGCCCCATTGGCACCACAGTCCCCACCTGCCTACTACTAGTTCCGTCGACAGATGACCCTCTTCTACCACCCGGCCGGCACCCAGCCTTTAAAACAAATCTGTGAAGTGCCTCGCGCCTGCTCTGCTGTAAATGAAGCAAATCGCATCGGCCCTTCCCTGTGTCCCGCCCTCGCGACACAGGGAAGGGCCGGTGTGACGAGGCGATTTGCTTCATTTATAGCAGAGCAGACGCGAGGAGCTTCACAGATTTGTTTTAAAGGCTGGGTGCCGGCCGGGTGGCAGGAAAAGAGGGTCGTCTGTCAACAGAGCTGGTGGGGAGGGGGAGGCTCAAATGGGAGAAGGGGACTGGGTCTGGGGAGACTCAGATGGGAGAAAGGGACTGGGTGGGGGGCTCAGATGGGAGAAGGGGACTGGGACTGGGTGGGGGGCTCAGATGGGAGAAGGGGACGGACTGGGGGGGGGGGGCTCAGATGGGAGAAGAGGACTGGGTCTGGGGGGCTCGGGAGAAGGGGACTGGGTCTTGGGGGGGCTCAGATGGGAGAAGGGGTCTGGGAGGGGCCTCAGATGGGAAAGGGGATTGGGTCTGGGGGGGCTCAGATTGGAGAACAGGACTGGATCTGGGGGGCTCGGGAGAAGGGGACTGGGTCTGGGGGGGCTCAGATGGGAGAAGGGGCCTGGGTCTGGGAGGGGGGTCTGAGAAGGGGGCAGGAGGGAGAATGGGGCCATGCCTGGGGCAGGTGGGAGAATGGGTCTGGGTCTGAAAAGGGGGGCCCTAGTGCAAGGCATGTGGATGAAGGGGACTGGAACTGGGGGTTGAAAAGGGGCAGGGGCTGAAACTGGGGGGACTGGGGGCTGAAAAGGGGTCAGGGAGAAGTGGCTGGGGCTGAAGCTCTGGACTGGTGGGAGAAAAGGGCTGGGGTTGAAACTGGGGACAGGGGGCTGAAAAGGGGACAGGGAGAAGTGGCTGGGGGCTGAAGCTCAGGACTGGTGGGAGAAAAGGGCTGGGGCTGAAACTGGGGGCTGAAAAGGGGGGCAGGTGGGAGATGTGGACTGGAACTAGGGGCAGGTAGGATAATGGGTCTGGAACTGGGGGCTGAAATGAGGGGGCAGAGAGATGGGACAGACCCTGGATGGAAGGGGGAGCGAGAGGGAGGATAGACCCTGGATGGAAGGGGGAGCGAGAGGGAGGGCAGGCTGGGGCTGAAACTGGGGGCTGAAAAGGGGGGCAGGTGGGAGATGTGGACTGGAACTAGGGGCAGGTAGGATAATGGGTCTGGAACTGGGGGCTGAAATGAGGGGGCAGAGAGAGGGGACAGACCCTGGATGGAAGGGGGAGCGAGAGGGAGGACAGACCCTGGATGGAAGGGGGAGCGAGAGGGAGGGCAGACAGACCCTGGATGGGAGTGAGAGGGAGGGCAGACCCTGGATGGATTGAAGGGGCAGAGAGAAAAGGCAGACAGTGGATGGAAGGGGGAGAGAGAGAGGGCAGATGGGCAGATGGTGGATGGAAGGGGCAGAGCAGATTTGGATGGAAGGGAGAGGGAGGGCAGACACTGGATGGAAGGGGCAGGGAGAGAGGGCAGACACTGGATGGCAGAGAGAGAGAGCGAAGACAGATGCTGGATGGAAGGAAGACAGTGAAAAGAAGATGAAAGCAGAAAATAGAGACGACAAACTGTATATGTTTTTATTTTTTTGCTTTAGGATAAAGTAGTATTGTAGATGTGTTAATAAATGTTTACAATTAGAATATGTAAATAAGGTAATCTTTTTATTGGACTAATTTTAATAGTTTTGACTAACTTTCGGAGAACAAAACCCCCTTCCTCAGGTCAGGATAGGATACTGTAACCTGAGGAAGGAGGTTTTGGCCTTTGAAAGCTAAATGTATTAGTCCAATAAAATGGTTTTATTTTATTTTCTATATTTGTTTTATTTCTATTTGTTAATTTGTAAAGTGGTGATTGGTATTGTTAGTTTTGTCAAATTTACATCTGCTGTCTTTATATTTTACACAGTACTAGGGAACATTTTTTGTTTCTGTGGTGTTGCATCTGTGTTTGTGAAAAAGACATGGCTTTCAGTTGGCATTGGCTGTGCAGGATCGACGATCTGTACTATTCTGTCTGGTTTCGTTTTACAATAGGTGAATTGATGTTCTAGTGCTCACTGTAGTGTTTAAGATGCTTTCCTTTCCCTTGTGTGACTTGTAGAAATTATGGTATGCTAGAATTGCTCTATAGGTCCTGAGTGTTTTGTATTCTAGGTATGCCTAGTACTGGATTTTGGAGGGGGTGTTAAAAAATGACCAGCCCCGGGTGTGAACTACCCTAGGTACGCCACTGAATTGTGCTCATATGGAATCCCTGCAAGCTTCTTTCTTGGTGTTGTATTTTCAGTGTCAGTCGTGTGAGACTCACTTACCTTGGTTGAAGATGGCCAAAGCCATCAATACTGAGTAGCTGTGGGTGCACAGTCTCTCTCTTGTAGAGAAGATCTTATAGCTCTTTAGTCTCTATCTGCTGACTGATGGATATAACCCATGCATTTTGGACTGGTCAGGTAGGATTCAAGGAAAGAAAATTGGAACGTTTCTAAATATTTCCTTGTTCTGTTGCATGAGTGCATTTCATTTTTAATTCAGGGCAACTGAACACATATTTCTGGACATATAAATCAATATTCATTTAGTGCTAGTCAACATAAGCAGTTTTATATGTGTAAGCAACAATTTTAGGTGCTAAACATATATAAATTATAGAGTTCATTTTCAAAAGAGAAAAATGTCTCAGAAATGGCATAAAGTGGCATTTGGACATTTTTCTCCGTAAAATGTCCAAATCTCAATTTTTCTAAACTTGGATTTGAATTGTTTTTCTCTGCAGTGCGTCCAAATCACAAGGGGGCATTTGGGTGTTCCCAAAACTTGAACTTTTTTCTGCTATAATGGAACAAAGCAAAAACATCCAGGGCTAAAAGTTAGCTGTTTTGGTCTAGACCTGTTTCAATCACGTCTAAATCATGAAAAGCTACTCTAAATGATGAGATGACCACTGGAGGGATTAAGGCATGACCCCCCCCCAAAAAAAAAAAAACAAAAAAAAAAAAACAGTACATACCAGCCTCTCTGACAGCCTCAGATGTTATGGCCAGTCTTATTAGAGCAGCAAGCAGGTTTTTGGATTAGCTTAGTGGTTGATGCAGTTCACTGTAGAGAAGGAGACCTAGGCCCATAATCCCACTCTAACTGGTACACTTGTGGTAGGAAGTGTGAGCCCTCCAAAAACCTACTTATAGGTGACACCTGCAGGCATAAGGGCTATTGTAGTGGTGTACAGTTGGTTACAGTAGGTTTTTGGTGGGTTTCGGATGGCTCGCCATACATATAAGGGGATAACGGTGAGATGTGTACCTGGGACCTTTTATGTGAAGTTTGCTGCAGTGCCCCTCTGCTCTGCTGGGATGTCTGTGTGGCTAGTCTACTAAGAATGCTGGCATGTGGGTATGATATATGGTTGAAAAAGATATACACACTGAGCAGAACATCTAGCATATGCCCATTTTTGAAACAAAAAGTTGGACGTTTTTCTGGTTTGAAAATGGCCATGTTAGCTACTGGATTTTTTTTTTTGCTAAACGTCCAAAATCGGATTTAGACATATTGAAAATAGTCCTGCATATGTAACTGTGCTGCACAGAAAAAGTAGGTATAAGTGGAACATCTGTTTTGGACATTCCACTTATAACCATATATTCAGTGGCGGTGCCTAAATGGATAGCATGCTGAACAAACATATCTCTCTCTCGTATATGTATATTGATATAATTTATTGAAACCATACATTAGATGTTTCAAATCATACACTGTCTATCCCAGTGAATAGTGGCATATATACCTACATATAGATATTTTTATGTATATTATATCAGTGTACATATATAAAACAAAGTGTAATATTTAAAAGTATGACATTCAATTCTGCGTTTTTGCAGGATTTTGGGGGGAGGGCCGATGTTGGTGTGATCATGATTGTTGAGGATTAATTATCAAAATCTCAAGGGGGGGGTCCTAGGGGCCTGTAAAATCATTTTCACGGGAGGGGGGATGCAAGACCGAAGGCTTGCCAAGGTGTCTAATATCTTTCCTCTAGCTCTGCTGTGATGAAAGGCCACTGTTTGAGAATATTGGGCTTAATGACAGCAATGGAGTTGGTATCCTGGGGCAACCTAGTGACAAGTTTCCCACGCTCTTAAAATTTATTTACATGACCCTTTTAAGTAGCAGGCAAGGAGCCAACACTGTTAGGCAGGAGAGAGGCTGGAATTAGGATAACGAAGAGTTGCCATCATCAGGCAGACAAGAAAACAACTGCTGCAGGTTGGTTGCTGAGGAAGAGAGGCTAGAGAGCACTGAAATAAATTGAGAATAAAACCCCACAGATAAACAGTATAGAGAAGAGGACAAAAAAAAAAAGAACTTTAAAAGTTTTTATAGTGGCTGTTAAAAGTTTTGGCTAATACTGGTTAGGCTGTAGGTGAGATGACACCAAGTCACTTATTTCAGTACTCACAAAATATTGAAGGCTAAATGCAAGACATGTACAAATATTTGGCTAAAAATGGCCTGTTGCATGTGAAGATCTAAGGTGAAGGAGTCCTTGATCTGGTGAATGCAGAAGGAAACCTTTTATAAGGGCAAATAATTAGGGATCATCCAGTATAAATTTCCGAGTACAGATGAGTTGAATAGAATCAGGAACTGTCCCCAACCAAGAGATGTACCAGGACTGTTGTAGAGATGGGGTACACTTTCACTCTCTTTATTTGTCAAGAACTTTCTTATTGTGTAGATAAGGTCTTGCAGTTTGGTATCTGTAATGTATCTCAACAAATAGGGATATGTGAGAAACCAGAACATGTAAACAGGCTCCTTCTATCTGGTATTTTGGAAGAGCTATTTTTAAAGACCATTTCCATTATGTAGCGTCCCACTATTTCAGAACCTGAGAGATAGTTGTGTCCATCAACCAGCAGTTGGAGATAGAGAACTGAAAACTAAGCTGAGACATATCTCTTGGCATCCAGTCCATCTCCTCAGTATTTTCCATCTCCAGCAGGTGGAGATATGTCTTAGCTCAGTTTTCAGTTCTCTGTTCTCTATCTCTCTTGGCATCCAGCTCCTCGTTATTTTCTGTCCCTCAGATGGATGGGCACATTTTTCAGCCTCTGGTTCTGAGTAATTTCTCGTGGTCAACTGGTCCTCAGTTGAGCTTTGCGGGTGGCTTGAGTCTGCAGAGTCATATTTTGAAGTCTTCAGATCCCTGTTTCTGCCCCATAAATGTAGTTCTTCCCTCCTTTCACCTCTCCCCTGTTTCCTGTGGAGCTGTCCTTTTCCAGCACAACCGCCTTAAAAAAAAACAAAACAAACAAACAAAACCCAGAAAGGAGAAGGAAAGAGGTTTACTGGAGAGTGTGGGACAGGGCATAATTCCTGGTCATTTCCTGATCATTTCTCATCTGGGATAAGACGTTGAGACCATGAGCATACAGCAGTGATAAGTCTGACTGAAATTTGAATTGGAACCACTTGGAAGGCTACTAGTTCTGTTTTTTGCAGGGGAGGGATCCTAACTCTCACAACTTGTGACTGCATTGTGCTGTGCTAGTGACTGGGGGTGAATGGCGACTTCCGCGGAGGCAGTTAAGTGGTATTCCTGCTGTGGGACCCACTGGCTTTGGGGCCTACAGTGAGTTCAAACCGGGAATCCCACATGATGCGGAGGAAATGGTCAAGTGTCTGCACATCGGATTTGGCGCAGCATCTGAATATACCGGGGTCTTTGGGCGACATGGCCGATGCGCAGTTTGATGCAGGAGAGCGAGGGAGCAGGTGCTATTTTGTCTGGGGCCAACTGGCAGTGAGGAACAACCTCTGTCAGATCACGTGTAGAACACAGCTGCTATTTTGCAGCCTCAGGGCAACAGAGCATTCAGTTGCTTCGGGATCTTTGCTTTCTCTGGAGTTTATATTGTTCTTATACCAGGCCTATTTACTTAAGCAGGGACAGTCGGAGTTGCTGCTTCAGTTTCTCACCTCACTGCCCCCAACTCCTAAGAGGTTTCATTTAAACCTCCAGGAGTGGGCAGATGAGGCTGTTCTGATGTGGCCTCGGTCTGTTCAGAGGAGCCATCGTTGAAGAAGCTGTTAGGGGAGGGAGAACTCCCTCCTGAGGAGGGGGATGATAGGAAATTACTAAGGTGGTTTCATAAAGAGGAGCTCGGTACTCATATTTCTGAGGCACTGGTGGTGCTTTTCATTGAGGAACTTTTGCTTTGGCGTCAGGAATTCCATCTTTGAAGATCATTAGGGGGCTTAGAGGTGGTTCTAAGGCTTTCCTGATGCATCCAGACATTCAGGACCTGATTACAGCAGAATGGGTCTCTCAAGATGCGGGGCTGAGAATGGGAAGAGCCATGATTCACCTCTATCCGTTGGTTCCAGAGGAGAAAAATAAATTGTAGATTCCTAGGGTGGGCACCCTAGTTACAGCGGTGACTAAGAAGTCAACCTTGCTAATGGAAGGGGGCATTGCCCTAAAAGACCTACAGGATAGGAAGCTAGAAGGCTCGCTGAAACAAGCCTTTTTAATAGCCTGTTTTTGGGCCTTCAAGGACAGTGTGAAGCTCATTCATGGCAAGAGCATGCCAGAAGTGGCATTAGCAGTCTGCAACACAAGATGGGTGCAATAAGGCCTAACCTGAAGTGGAGTTGGCCTACTTGGTGGACGCTATTTATGGCATGGTATGGGTTACAGCCCACAGTATGTCTTTGACTGTTGCGGCACGTCAGCAACTCTGGTTGCAGCATTGGGCAGCGGAGGCAGCATCAAAGTCATGTCATGTCTCCCTCTTTTGGGGTGAATGGTTGTTTGGAGAAGATCTCAGTAACTTGGTGACAGAATGAGGAAAACTAATCCACAGCGGTTGCTGGAGGATAATCCAAAAGTCTCTGGTCATCTGTCTTCAGGGGGCTGTCAATTTTGAGACAGCAGACGGTGCCGGCCAGGTCATCAGCAATATGTTCAGAAGTCTTTCATGGATGCCAGTCTTCAATTTTTGTGGACAGGTAGTCATCCTCTCAGCTAGAGCACTCAGTGCTTCCTGAGCTTCACATTGATTCATGGCTGGTCCACTTTTCTCTTTCTCTGGTGGGAAGATGTCTTCAGGAGTTTCAGGAGGAGTGTACCAAAATCGCTTCAGACCAGTGGGTTCTGGATATTCTTACAGAAAGTTACAAGCAGGAGTTCTCCCACTCAGACCTCTCTTCTTGCAGTCTCCTTGTCGAAAGGGAACTAAGATGGTCAAGGTAGAGGCCACCATGGATTCCTTGCTGGTGCTCTGGGCCATTGTTCTAGTTCCCCAGGCCAAACAGAGACAAGGCAGATACTCGGTCTACTTAATTGTCCCAATGAAGGAAGGTTTTTTTTATTAGTCTGGTCTTAGATCTCAAATATCTAAATTGCTGCCTCCGACTGTCCCGCTTTCACATGGAAACACTGAGAGCAGTCACAGTCTCAGTTCAAGCAGGAGAATTTCTCACCATCCTCGATCTCAAGGAGGCGTACTTGCATATACCCATATGGTCATTGCATTGGAGGTTTCTACATTTTGCGGTACTGGGTCGTCGCTTCCAGTTCAAGGATTTGCTCTTCAGTCTTGCCTTAGTATCAAGAAGGTTTACAAAGGTTGTGGTGGTGGTGGCTTTCATTCGGCACCAGGGAATCAGAGTTCACTCATATCTTGACGACTAGTTCATTCATGAGTTGTCCTATTCGGACAGTGTGGCTGCAATGGACAATGTTGTCTGTCTTCTGCAGTCGGGTTGGGTGATCAATTAACTCCATCGCATATGGTAGAGTAACTGGGCATTCTGTTTGACTCAACAAGGGAGAGGATCTTCCTCATGGAATGTAGGAGGTTAAAGCTGATTTAACAGATTTATCTTCAGTCAAGGCACAGGTTCTGGTGTCAGTGACAGCGGCTATGGAAGTGGTGCCATGGGCAAGGGCTCATTTGCAGCCATTACAGTTGTCTCTTCTCAGCCGCTGGTCCTCTGTGTCACAGAAGTAAGACCTTTATCTTCCTTGGATGCTGGTTGCCAGACGGAATATGCAGTGGTGGTTGTCACCCAGAAATTTGACCATTGGCATTCCCTTTTGGTTAACACAATGGGAGGTGGTGACAATGGACGCCAGCAAGTCGGGTTGGGGAGCGAATTACAAATTCCATCTGACACAAGGCACCTGGATGGAACAGGAGACTCAGTTGTCAGTAAATTGCTTGGAGCTCAGGGCAGTGCGGAATGCCTTATGCGTCTTAGCTCCCTTTCTGGCGGGGGTCCTTGTCCAAGTTTTCTCCGAAAAGCAACAGTGGTGGCTTATATCAACAAGCAAGACAGGACCCGCAGTTGTTCGATGGTAGTGAGGGCGGCCTCCTTTATGAATTGGACGGAGAAAAATCATCTCTGCTTGTCGGCAACTCACATCACTGGGTCTTTTAAACGTGGAGGTGAACTTTCTCAGCAGGCACTTCTTGGACCCAGGAGAATGGGATCTGTCTAGCCAGGGTTTTCAGCTGATAGTGGACCGATGGGGTTCTCCACTTCTGGAGTTGATGGCAATGAAAAGGAATGCCAAAATGCCCAAATTCTTCAGCCTTTCGAATGAACTGGGCTCAATGGGGATCGATGCCCTACTGCAGCCCTGGCCGGAGACTCATCTGCTGTATGTCTTCCCTTCTTGGCCCATGGTAGACCACGTTGAAAAGGATCGCATTGCACCAGGGTCAAATTATTCTTGTAGCCGCAGATTTGCCCTGAAGGCAGTGGTATATGGACCTGATTTCACCTGCTGGCCAGAGATCCTGTCTGTCTTCCTCAGGTGCACAGGTTACTGAAGCAAAATCAGGTACTCATGAAGATTCCATACCTTTTTGGTCTTATAGCTTTGCCATTGAAGGGGCTCACTTCAGAGGAAAAGTTGATTCGGTCATTACTACCTTGCCTCAGGCTTGGAAATGCTGTATATCCACAGTGTAAGCGAGGGTGTGGAAGACATCCGAGGGCTGGTGTTCTGAGCATTGACTTTCTCTCTTCTCTGCTCAAATCGCACACATCTAGTGTTTCTCCAGTCAGGCCTTCAGAAAGGATTGGTATTGGGTTTTCAAAAAATACATGTTACGGCATTTGCCTGTTTCACGGGCCAACTACAGATGACGTCTCTTGCGGGTCATCTGGATATCATTTGATTCTTGCGGGGAGAGGGCCACTCGTAGCCTCCCTTTTGTACACTGTGTCCAGAGTGGAACCTTAATTAGTTCTTTGGGCTCTTCAGATGCTTCCTCTTGAGGCACTATGGAAGGCCTCCTTGAAATATCTTGCGCTAATGACAGTGTTCATGGTGGCTGTTGCGTTGGCACATAGAGTTTCAGCTTCTCTCTTTTCGGGATCCCTTTCTCTGCTTTTCAGTGGCAGGGGTCTTCCTGTTCACGGTTCTTTCCTTTCTTCTAAAAGTACTATCAGCATTTCATCTTGGCCAATCTGAGGAGCTTCTGTCTTTTTGTAGAGAGGACAGAGGGGCTCAATATTCTTTCTTGAAGTTTATCAATGTGTGTCGAGTCCTTATTTAGAAATCTGGAAGTCACAAATGAGTTTTGCAAACTGGACAGACTACTTGTGCTTTTTGGTAAGTAGAGGCTTGGCCTCATGGCTTCCAAGCCCACAATTGCAAGATTACGACTGAAAGAGACTATTGTGTCAGCTTATTTGCTTGCTTGCGGGGAAGCAGGCTTCTTAGACCTTGAGGGCTCATTCTATGAGGTGTACAGCGACATCCTGGGCGGAGACTACCTTACTGTCTCTGGCGGATATTTGCAAGGCAGTAACATGGTCGGGGCTGCATACCTTTGCTAAGCACTACAGGGTGCTTGGAAGCCACCTTTGGGGCTTTTCCTCAGGGTTGCAATCTAGAGATTGCTTTTAAACATCCCAATAGTGGAAAGCTACATAATGGAAGGAGAAATTAGATCTTATCTGATCATTTTCTTTCCATTAGTCCTTCCCACTATTCTAGAGGCCTGCCGGAGGTTTATGAAATGTTTTTAGTCGGTGCAAAGTAGTGGGTCAAATAACGACTGTCACCTTGCATGGTGCATCCTACATATCTCTTATTCTCTACAAGTTGTGCAGAGATGAGAGGTCCATACGTTTGCTTGTCTGATTAGTGTTAGATTATCTAGTTGTTGTTGTGTTCATTCTGAGTTTCTCTTTACTACTTGTCTACGTAAATACTGAGAAGCTGGACTAGATGCTAAGAGAGAGAGAGATCTCAGCTCAGTTTTTATTTCACTATCTCCACCTGCTGGTTGATGGACACAACTATCCCACAGGTTCTGGAATAGTGGGAAGGACTAATGGAAAGAATATCATCAGGTAAGATCTAATTTCTCCTTACTGTCTCTGTAGTTTTGTCCTTTTTTGAGTGCTCTGGCCTGTCTCACAATACACTGTCTGGCAATATTCTTCTCTTCCCCTTTTTTACCCTGTAGTGCTGGCAAATAGAAAATACCGACAGGAGCATCCCAAGGATCTAGATGTCCCACGTGGTCTTGCTGACTTTATTCACCAGCAGAGGACACAGCAGGACCAGCAGGACATGTAAGAAAATATCTCTCTCTCCTTTTTAGAAGGTATCTAAAATCACATTGCTTACACACAGCACCAAATTCTGAGATTCATGAGATTGGATCTACACATCGCTGAAATTCCAGAGACTAAACATATTACTAGGATGATGTTCCCTGGAAAAGATTCTATGTTTATTATCCTGCCAGGCTGCACTGCTACTACTGCTACTTATTTATATAGTGCAGCTAAATGTGTGCAGCACTGTACACCAAAATGTAAGAGACAGTTCTTGTTCAACAGAGCTTATAGTCTATTCAAGAGAGACAAATAGGACAAATATGGGATTAGGAAGTTCTATTTCTTACAGGAATGATTAAACAACATGGGTATGAATAAGGGGTTAAAAGTGGCCTCAAAAAGGTGGCCTTTTAGTCTGGATTTGAATAGGGCCAGAGACAGATCATGACGTACTAACTCAGGAAGTCTATTCCAGGCATATGGTGCGGCAGGTTGAAAGGAACACAGTCTGGAGCTGGTGAAGAAGGGGAAGAGTACAGTGAAGAGAAACGTACCTAATGAATGGATTTTCCAGGAAGCTATATAGGGAGAGAGGAGAGATACTGAGGAGAACGAATATGCTGGTCAGTCAGTAAGAGGAGTCTCAACTACACACAAAAAAAAGATCTGGACCCAATGAAGTGACTTGAGGAAAGGGGTTATATGAATATAGCGACACTGGTAGAGGATGTCACGCAGCGTAATTTTGAACAGATTGAAAGGGAGAAAGATGGTTTAGTGGGAGACCCGTGAGGAGCAAGTTGCAGTAGTCTAAGCTGGAGGTGATGAGTATGGATAAGGGTTTTGGTAGTATGCTCAGAAAGGAAGAGATGAATTTTGGTGATAAAAAGAACAAAATGATAGGTTTTAGCAATTTGTTGGTTACTTGTTTTTATTATGTATATTATTTTGTTACCTTCCTTGGACCAAGGTGGGATATAATTAATAAAACACAAACATAATTGTGCAGAGAGAGAAGTCAAAGATAGCCCCCAAGCTTACAAGCTGGAGGAACACAGTGTTATTCACAGAAATACAGAATAGTGAAGAGAAGAGGTGGGTTTAGGAGGAAAGAAATGAAGTTCAGTCTTGCCCATGTTCAGTTTCAGATGGTGATGAGATATTCAGGCAGCAGTGTCAAGACAATCATTGCTTCCTGGAACTGTTTAAAACTGCAGCAGAGTTTTCTGCCTTTTCCCCAAAGTAGGCAGTGGAAGGTGGAGGGAGTCAACTTTTCATAGTCATTGGGGGTGCTAAGCCCAATGGATATAATCCCTCTGGACATATGCAAGGAATGTTCTCAATATTGGGGGTGCTCAAGTACCCACAGAGCCGGCTCCTATGGTCACATGCCAAGCCCAGTACCTCTGTCTTCCAGAAAATCACTACTGGAAAGGCTTGATGGCTGTACACTCTGAGATAGTCTTCACTTTGGTCTTAAAGTGTTTGTTCCTGTAGTCCATTCATGGAGTACTTTTTCCTACTCTCAGTGCTGATCTGCAGGGCGTTGGTTTGATTCCTTCTTGTTTCTTCTGATCTTTGCTGTGGGATCTGAATAATGCAATTGCATGTTCTTTTCTGTCTTCAGGTGTGCTCACCCATATCAGTATGAGCTAGATTGCTTTATTCCTCCTGAAGCTGTTCTTCAAAAGCCCCAAGTCCAGGTTTGTGTCTTGCTTTATTAGTTGTTGGTAAGCAGTGACTAGGAAGACATAAAAGTGATGATTTTAAAGAGGCTTCTTTAAAGTGCATTATGGATACACACTGATGATTGAGTAGGTTGGAGAGAAATGGATTTAGAATTGGTAGTTATGATTAGGTTCAAGATTTGCTATTTTTTGTTTATCATTTCTATTCCTCAAATCCAGAAACGCTGTTCTCTTTGGATTATAATAATTTGTTCAGCAGTAACCACTAGTGAACAACAAGTCGAACCCTACTCACTTCGTGATAGGAGGAAAAGACCTCATACATTTGCAAAGTATTCCTACCTGCCCCGTCAATGACTGGTCAGGATAATGAGCTTTCAGCGACTATTATAATCATTTGTCAGAAACCTCATCCTCCACCATAATTTTTCAAAATGTTTTTTTTCTGTAATCAAATTTTTAACTTTTTCACGTCTTTAAGGCAGATGCTTTACGTTGTCTTAAGTCATCATCATCATTTAATTCTCAAAAACTTTCAGCAACTCTATCCAAACAACATGCTGCAGTGACACTTATCTGAACGAGTAGATCCTGACAGGCACCTGTTTCAGCTTAGCTTCGTCAGGGGATCTTCATAGTCTGTTAACATCCCTCAGAATTCTGCATGCTGTTCTGTAGTTATGGCTGTTCACAGGTTGCACCTGAGGCACAGAATGGAGAACTGTAGCATTTTCTGCACTTGTTTCTCTAAGCTGTAAAATATTTGTCCCCTTTTATGTAGGGATGAGTCATCTGAAATAATTTGAATTTGTCTGCACTGTAAGCCCCTGATTGAGTTGTCCATATTTAATATAAATTTGTTATTCTTTTCTTTTTCCTTGAGCTTTTTATTGTTAACCGCTTTGCTGCAGTTCCACAAGTGGCAGTATATCAAGGTATTGTAAATAAATAAATCGTTTTAAAGATGCAAAGCATACCTAAAGTACGAACCATTGGTCTAACACCACCAGGTCCTCTTAATAAGGCTTTCATTGGGAAACCTGAAATTAGAACCTACATAGTCAAGATGACCACCAACAAGCACACCATATAACATGACCACTAACAATAACTGAATCAAGCCATTCTTACACTCTAAACATCTATGTAGTAGTTTAACAGAAATACATTGTAAGCCACATTGAACTGACAACTTATTGGAAAATTTCGGGTACAAATGCAGAAATTATAATAATATAGGTCACCTAAAACACAAGGCAATGTGAGAATCATCTGCAAAAAAATAGTGAATCCAACTCAGATACTTATATCTCTTGTAGTGTTTGCTGCCCATATGCCACTCTGCTGCTGAATGAGGAAACTAATATGGCAGCGGCATTTTTTTAAAACGCTACCTCCGGCTGCAAATCTGTCAATCACAAACTGGAAACTGCATCATAAAACATCTCGGGAGAGAGAGAGACCCATAAATTGTCTCAAATTCAAACTGCTATTCAGTTCATTCGGTTCAAGCCTTTAAACAGAAAATCCGCTGTAACTCACATTGCAATAAAATCATATTGAGTTGCCATGTCTCACTGAAGGAAATACTCTATCTATACCGAAATAGACAGGATCGTCAAAGGTGTGGGACATCAGGGAACAATGTTGCACTAAAGGGGCCCCTGGTTTCTTTCTTGTTATGCTGGAGTGATGTTCATTCGTGTGGATATGTAAAGGTATTGTTGTCATACTTACATACATTTTATTGTATTTACAATGTAATATATAAATCACATGATCAGTTGTGCACATTTTAGAAAACTTTAATTGCATCTTTTTCCATCCACTGGATTAATAACATTTGTTGTTTCTTCTGTAATTGTGCAAGTCTTACACCCACAATTACTGAATTTCATATGTCCTGGAATGTCACTTATCTGTTGTCTGTGAGAGCTGTCTCGACATAATTGCGCTGGACTTAGTAGTTCCTTTAAATTTTTATTTCTGGCAAAGGCAATGTGTAACTATTGTTAGCGAATAAAGGGTGCATTCTCACAATATATAAACCACATAATCCGTTGTGCAAGTGGTAGAAAATTTCACAATATTATGAAAATGCACCCTTTATTCGCTTAACAACAGTTACGCATTGCCTTTGTCAGAAATAAAAATAAAAAATCCAGCTCAGTTATGTCAAGACAGCTCTCACAGACAACAAGATAAGTGACATTCCAGGACATACGAAATTCAGTAATTGTGGGTGTAAGACTTGCACAATTACAGTAGAAACAACAAATTTTATTAGTCCAGTGGAAGGAAAAAGTAAAATTTTCCACCGCTTGCACAACTGATCATGTGGTTTATATATTACATTGTAATTGCAATAAAATGTATGTGGGTAAGAGGACAAAACCTTTACTTATCCGCATGAATGAACATCGCTTCAGCATAACAAGAAAGAAACCAGGGGCCCCTTTAGTGCAACGTTGTTCCCTGATGCCCCACACCTTTGACGATCTTATCTGTTTAGCTATAGATAAGAATATTTCCTTTAGTGTGACGTGGCAACATCGATAGGATTTTATTGCAACGTGAGTTACAGTTGATTTTCTGTTTAAATACTCTTGAACCGAATGGACTGCATAGCAGTTTGAATTGGAGCTGTTTTATGTAATACAGTTTGTGATTGACAACTTTGCAGCTGGAGGTAGCGTTTACAAAAAAAAACCCCTGCCATCGCCATATTAATTTCTTCATTCAGCAGCAGAGTGGCATATAGGCAGCAAGCAAAGCAAGTATGGCTAATGATGCAGGAATATAAATATCTATGAGTTGAATTCACTGCAGATGATTCTCACGTTGCTTTGTGTTTTAGGTGACCTATATGAAGATCCCCTGATGAAGCCAAGGTGAAACAGATGCCTGTCGGGATCTACTCATTCAGATAAGTGTCACTGCAGCATGTAGTTTGAATAGAGCTGCTGAAAGTTTTTGAGAATTAAATGATGATTTAAGACAACGTAAAGCATCTGCCTTAAAGGCGTGAAAATTTAAAAATTTGATTATAGAAATAAAACATTTTGAAAAATTATTGTGGAGGAGGTTTTTGACCAATGATTATAATAGTCACTGAAAGCTCATTATCCTGACCTGTCATTGACAGGGCATGTAGGAATACTTTGCAACATCTGAGGTCTTTTCCTCCTATCACAGAGTGGGTTTCGATTTGTTTACGAGTGGTTAGTATTGTATATTAGTGTGTGAACAATTTCAGCCATTTATTTTGGATTAAGTGTACTTATAATATTTAATATATTTATAGATCATTTATCAAGAAATCTAAGCAGTTTACAATGCAATATATAAAGCAACAGCATAAAATATACAAAACAACACACACATACTTCCACTGCTACAGTTTAATATGCTTGTTAAGATATCAGCCATATGCCTGGGTAAATAAGCCTTCAGATTCATTCTGAAAGACACATACTCTTGTTTTTCCCATAATGCCATCAGCAGTATTTTCTATAACCTCTGTCCTATAGAAAAGGTTCAGTATGCAGTTATGGTAGGGCTGGGATTACATCTAGGGCTGAGATTGGGGTTTAAGTTGAGAACTGGAGTTGGCTGAAGATGGGTGTGAAGAAATGGTGTGTTTTAAGCCTGTAAAATGTATCTGATATTTTCCTGCATTAATTATATCTCAAAGTGTATTTCTCCTATTTGATCAGCAGGTGGTGTTTCTTTGTTGTAAGCTGTTACAGAAAAAAAAATGAATGTTCTCTTTAGTTTAACACAAACAGGAAGTAAGAAACGCTATATTTTTTATATTTTCTTGTTCTGAGCTCTGATTGGCCCAGGAGCTCATTTTCATTTGGGGAGTATTGGCTTTTGCTCCTGTCTTAGCTAGAAAGAAAAGAGTGACGGATCTCTTTGCTGAGGCTCGGTGAACAGTTATAAGGCCTGATCTTCCCAGGTACTTTTTAAAAGTAAACAAATGTTTAGTTAGTGTTATAATTGATCTGTATTTCAGTTACTTATTATTGTTTGCTGATTGCACATTTTTTGTTCACTGTTCAGTTTTTCAGACGATAAACATTTCTTTTAGTTTATTGCCTCTGCTTGTCTGGACTGATGAAGAATCCTGATGGTTTGTGTGTTGGGTCACTGTGGGATCACTGGGAGTATGGCTTTAGTAACCTAGAAATCACTGTGGATAATTTGAGTGGGAATCTCACCCAGAGGGGTTGTGACCCAGTTGGTGGGAGGAGGGTGCTAGTATAGAGCACAAGCGATAGGTGCAGGCAGACTTGAGCTGTCCATGGGAT
This sequence comes from Microcaecilia unicolor, assembly GCF_901765095.1. Classification (NCBI taxonomy): domain Eukaryota; kingdom Metazoa; phylum Chordata; class Amphibia; order Gymnophiona; family Siphonopidae; genus Microcaecilia; species Microcaecilia unicolor. The sequence continues at coordinate 64,287,509 of NC_044043.1, read as the reverse complement.
AACCCGTGGCAGGTGGTTAGGCGTTTCGTGATGATGGGCGATGGAAATAATAGTTTGGGTTTGGAATACAGTTGGTGTTAAAAGTTGGGACTTGAATTTGGTTCTGGGGTGAGTGGTTAAGCTTGGAGATGGAATTTGGTTTGAGTTATGGTTAAGGTATGTGATTGGGGTTTCTGTTGGTAAGGCTGCTACTAGGGATAGAATTGGGATTTGAGATTATGGTTGGTGTGAAGGTTGGGATTGGGTATGAGAGTTACAATTGCTGTTGAGAGTTGATATTAAGATTGGAGATGGAATTTATGATTGGGGATTACAGGTTAAGATGGGGTACTACCTAAGCTATGAAAATGTGTTGACCCTCTTCAGCATTTTGGGGTAGATGACATAGTAGCGTAAGATCTCAAGGAAGTGGTCGGCATAAAAAGTTTAGCAGAACATGGTAGGATGTTCAGAGGTGATCAGTGAATAAATGGGAACTAAGCTAGAAGCTTTGTTGAAGAAAGGTGGAAGAGAGGGCTATGATTACCTATCTTCAGTAGTTATTATTTTTTCTTCAGATGTTCTTGCCTCTTCAAGAAACTCCCTGCCATTTTGTCTCTTCCTTGGATGAGCTAGTAGAACTGAATGAAAAACTCTGCAAGTGTCCAGAATTTGCCATTGATGTGGAGGTGAGTCTTTTTAGCTGAATATCTGTAATTTCTCTGGGTTCTGTGATTAAACTCCTCTCCTCATGTTTCACAGCACCACTCCTATCGCAGCTTCCTGGGTCTCACCTGCCTCATGCAAGTCTCTACACGGACAGAGGATTTCATTATTGACACGCTGGAGCTGCGCAGTGATATGTACATCTTGAATGAGTGTTTCACAGACCCAAATGTGGTGAAGGTAAGCTCAGTAATACATATGGGATCCTCCTCCGTCTCCTAGCCCTGCCTCCAATTTTCATTGTTGGTGTTTATCTGCAATGACATTCTCACCAGTCTTTCAGTGCCATCTTTCTTATTCTCTGCTTCTGTGGTCAATATGCCTATAACATGGTGTGTACCCTTACTGTTTGCTGCCATTGCTGTTGTTTCTCACAGGTTTTGCATGGTGCTGATTCTGACATAGAATGGCTACAGAAAGACTTTGGACTATACCTGGTAAACCTTTTTGACACACATCAGGCTGCCCGTGCCCTGAACTTGGGTCGTCACTCACTGGATCATCTTCTGAAATTGTACTGCGGGGTGGAGTCTGATAAACGTTACCAACTGGCTGACTGGCGAATTCGGTAACAATTGTGCTATATCCATTAATGGTACTGGGGACAGTGAATGATATTTACAGCCACTGGTGAAATGAAGTGAACAGACTAAAATAGAATGCAGCAATTTACCTCCTTTGGAAACAAGATTTGCATGAGATGAGATTTGTGCACCTGGCTTTTATCATTGCTGGTTATTTAGGGAGTAATTTTTATAAAGCTTTTCCCATGTCTAACGTCTACTTTGCACAGAGAGAGACAGAATTGTGCAACTGCATATGTGTATAAAAGTAACATAGTAACAAGTAGACGTACAGAAGGAATGCAATGGCTATTACACAGTCTTTGTGTAGGGATTCTCAGGGGCATCACTTGAGCAGGCTGGAGATGGAGTTGCAATGTACATGCATGTTTTGTAAAAGATGAGGGGATGCATTTGGAGTACATGCACACATTTATATCTTTTTGAAGGAGATGTACATTTATGCATGGGCAGTTTGCGTGCTGAGAGACCTGGTTCTGGGTACATGCCTTTGTTGCCTATATAAAGCTTAAAATAGGCACCTTTGGATGGAAGATAGGGGTATGTGGTAGGGAATGTTGTGATAAATATGAGAGGTGGGTTTGCATACTGGTTTATGGTATTTTTACATGTAATATATTATAATTTTCAATAACGATTTAATTAAAAAAAGAAACATCTTTTTGGGACATCAATATTTGTGCTCTATTATAAAATTACCTTTATAGGGGCTAATCTTTACGTTTTAACAGGGGATCTATATGAAAAGTCCAAAAAGGTGCTTTCTTTTATAAACATAACTTAGGCGCCTATGTGCCTTTTATAAAATCTCCTACAATGACCCCAAATGACCTTCTCCAGAGGTGCAAATGAGTGTGTGTACACACACATTTTGAACATACATTGTAACTCCATCCCTTCTCTACCCGAACTATGCCACCCAGAATGCCCATCTACAGATCAGTGCACCTGCTTGTGTACATGTGTATCTGCACGCAATGTTATACGAGCCTGTTTCCATGTGTAAACTATGTTTATAAAATTATTCCCTTATTCAATGGTAACACATTTACAGTGTTTACTGGATTGGTTGTCATTCGACTACCAAACAAATAATGTTCATTCTGTTATTGATTTTCAGTCACTATGGGATCCTTTTACTAAGCTGCAGTAAGCTCTCAAGCATGCTTACAGTGGGACACTCAGGCGTCTTGTGGTCATTTTGGCATTTTAGATATTATTTTTTAGTGCTAGGGGTGGAGAGTAGGCATGTACTGCGTTTATCGGTTAGTGCAGCTACATCGCTACACGCTAACTGATTAGCGCGTGGTCAGCACGTGAGCCCTTACCACCTACAAAATAGGTGGCAGTAGGTGCTCATGCGCTAATGGGGAAATTAGCATGTGGCCATTATTGGAACAAGAGAAAAATGGTGCCTTTTACTTGCAACGGTAAAAGTGACCTCAGCACTTGGGAAGGAGCTGCATTGGGGCTACCACAGGCCACATTTTAGTGCTGCTTGGTAAAAAGGTCCCCTTTGTGTCCTGATTTTTGCACTAGTATTCAATCGGCTGGACTACTGCATTTCTGTTTTAGTTTTGTTTTATATTCAATTGTTTATATATACTTGTAACCCACCTAGAATTGTAGGATAGGCTGGATACAAGTATTTTTTTTTTTTGATAAATAAATTTTAAGAAATTTAAATCCTGCCTGAAACCTGCTAGTTCAGCTAAGGACATTAGAGAATCACCTTATTTCTGAGTAACCTGCTTTGCAGTGGGTGATTGTAGCTAGGTCCTTGTTATATATTATCTCCTTTCCTTATGTATCCTTTTGTTGAGAAATTATACAATTGTAATATTTAGTTCCTTTTGTCTGCTCCTGTTATTGTTAGTTGTGCTTTCATACTTGGTAAGATTTTTCTCTTGTGGTACCCCAATTTTAGTTTGTAAACCACTTAGATGCCTTATTGATTTGTAGTGTATGAAATAATATGAAATTGAGGAGTTAAAGATTTTAATGAGAGAGACCAGCACTTGGGTAGAGTCTAAAAATGTGATTTGTAAAAAAATTATTATTTTTGTTAATTTTTAAATTTTTAGCCCACTGCCGGAAGAAATGGTAGCATACGCACGGTCAGACACTCACTTCCTGCTCTACATTTATGATAAGATGCGTGTGGCACTGCTGGAGGAGGGAAAAGGACAGACTAACCTGCTGCAGATGGTGTGGCAGAAGAGCAGAGACATCTGCCTAAAAGTAATTCACCCACCTGCTCATACAAGATTCACTGATCAGTTTTGGGGGGGGGGGGGGGGGGGATGGAGGGAAGGGAATCACCCTTCTTTTTCTTGGTCTGCTGTCTCTCTCTTCCTTTTATAAGTTTTCGTTCATATTTCTATAACTTTTTTTTAGAAATACATTAAACCAATTTTCACTGAGGACTCCTACCTGGAGCTAAGCAGAAAGCATAAGAAGCACTTCAACACACAGCAGCTTGCAGCCTCACGTCTGCTGTATGCTTGGAGGGACAAGATGGCACGTCAAGAGGATGAGAGTTTGGGGTAAGACAGCTTTTCAAGAAGATGATGAAATTATATGACAAGAACGTTTCAGGAAAGATTAGAGTGCAGGGCGAGAGCAGGGGAGGAGGATGATAAGAGTGGAGAGAACAGATCACAGGGAAAGGGTGAAGGTATGCAATAGGAGTGCAGAAAGGTTGGGAAAAGAGCAGTTTGAGTACATAGAACTGAAGAGCATATTGAGGTGTTGAGAGAGAGGTAGAATTACTTCAAAAAGGCCGTAAATAAATACTAATTAATGAAGAAAAAGAAAGGAATGGTAGAAGAGTACAGAACTTAGCAGATACAGTGCTTTTCTGAAGTGAACATAGTAGCTGAGAGCAGGTGACTGGCTCCCTCCTGGCAGTTTGCAATGTAGCAGGGACTTGATGGGTAGCTTGATTTGCCTAGGGTTTGGCCATGATGATGATGTCTTGGGTGGTGTTTATATGACCTATTTTGACTGTTTCTTCACTTCATTATTCCAGATATGTGCTACCCAACCACATGCTGCTGAAAGTAGTTGAAGAACTTCCAAAGTAAGAATCAGACTAATTGTTAACAAAAGATCACAAGGTGTATGTTCAGTCTGAACTTGCATGTTATGGATTCAAGGACAGAGAAGCCTTAACCTATTTTATCCTATAAAATATCAGTTGTTGGGAAGCTGTTTTGGGGAGAGGAGGGGAAATGTGATGCTCTTGCGATGCGTGTGTTTTGGCTTAACATCCAATTTGCTGCCTGGTTTAACTTTTATATAGATCTGGACAGTGCTTACCTGTGACCAGGAGATCATTAAAAATGCTTTAGGGTCTTGCCTGAACAAGTTGGTTGGTTGGTTTTATTACTTGTAACTGCCCTTATACAGGGCAGTGAACAAAAGTAACATACATAAAATCACATAAATAAAAACAATCAATAAACAAGTTCTTCAATAATAACAGACAAAACAATGATTATCATATGCCACTAAAGTCAAACCCAGTGGATGGGGAGATGCTCAGATGGTTATGCTGAGAGCGAGACAGCAGGCCTCCTCCAAGGCACATTTGCTAGCTATGTCCTTTGCTGAGATATCCTCCTTCAATTGTGGGGTATTTGGCTCATGACTCCCATATGTTCTCGGAACAAAAAAAGAAATGTTTGTTTACAGAGAACCGCAGGGGATAATTGCTTGTTGTAACCCAATTCCACCACTTGTGCGGCAACAACTCAATGAACTTCACCTCCTCATTCAGCAAGCCAGAGAGGTACCACTGCTTAAGGTAAGTTGAGACTCAGTGTTTAGAACGACATGCAACCCTCGTAATTTCTTGCCCACTTCTTGCTCTCTTTTTTGTCTTCTGCATGCTCTCCTCATCAACTTTTCATCATCTTGTTATAACAACCCAAAATACATGTAATGCAGAGGTGCCTATTTGAACTTGAGTCAGTAATCATCAGGCAGTGGTGAGCGATTTTTAAAATGCAGCCCTAATACTCAGCACTGTACCTACATAGCTAACTAGGCAAAGTTAGGACTGCTATTTACCATCTGTGCCTGCCCAGGGCACTAACTGGTCAGAGCGTCTAGTTAAGCACTGCTGAATATCCTCTCTCAATCTGCTCAGCATGATTTAACCAGGCAGGAGCCTGGTTAAATTGTTTTGCATTTCAGGCTGTTATCATTTAGTTAGTTTACTGTTCCCTTAAGGTTGTTGAAAACTCGCTGGCCACTGGTGACTTTCCTAACATTAGTGCACCTGGAATAAACTTTGTACTATGAGCCCATCTCAAACAGTGTATTGCTTTCTGAACCTACTCACTTATTACTTTTTTCTCCAAAATTCTATAGTCAGAAACTCCAGCCAGGGCAAAGAAGAAACGGAGGCAGATTTCAGAGGTATGAATATTATCTTTAGAGCTTATGTTGCTACATGATGAAAAGTCCTGTGCTGTGCTCCAAGGGTTGATCATCCTCCCCTGGATCCTCCTCTTCTTCCTCCAACTGCTGCTTAACAATTCCATGGGTGTATATATCCCTGTACAGATATATAAAGTAATGACAATTCCTGCATTCTAACATAGCATAACTAGTACTTCATAGCAGGTACTAGAACATTACTTGAAAATCTCTGTAATATACATAAAAAGCCTTTTGTGCTGGAACTGTGCGTTCTTTGTGAAGTGGGATATGGACACTTCTGAATTAGTAGTTCCTCATTGTCTGTTCAGGCCAGCCCAGACGTGTGAGTATATGTTCTTCCCGTGTAGCCCATAGCCAACCATTAGGTCTCAGTCTATCAGATGGTAGGCAAGCTCCTGTGCAGTCTTGATAGTCTGGTAGGATTGAGAAAACCTAGAGAAATTTACCACTTCTTATTTTTATTTCTTTATAGAGTATGCCACGCCTGACCCCACACATTAATAAAAAAAAAAAAAAGAGAGAGAGGTTGGTCTCCTGAAAGTGAGTCTAGAATTGGCTGGGCCGGTCCGCAAAGCCTGGTAGTCCAGGTCCTTTCCCCTATTTGGGAGTCTGTTGCCCTTCTTTGTGTTCCTTAGCCCTCTTTCCTATCCTTGGGAGGAGATCCTTGAGAGGCTGCCTGGGAGCCAGAAACAACTGATCACACAAAGTAAAAAAAAAAAAAAAAAGCAGCAGCAGATCACCAGGTAAAGACAGAAGCCTTCAATGCCTCTGCCAGGAGCAAATGGAGATTGCAGTAGGACCACCTGAGAGGTGCAGGAAAGAAATGAGATCGGGCCCAAGTCCAGAGGTAGCCATGAGCACATAGTAGTGCGTGTGACCTGCAGCAGCCATAGAGCAGGGCTACTGTGTGGCAGGTTTTGCTGCATGTGTAGTGAAAAGAGGGTCAACTCAGGGTGGCTCTGAGAGCCTGTGGGATTAGGGCAGAGGGGAGGAGGAGAAGAATCAGCATGCAGTATTGAAAATGAGTGAGCCAAAGGCCCACTCTTCCCAGGTTCCTGTTTTGGCAGGAAATGCCACCATTGTATTTCAAACTGCCTTTGGAGATCAGCAAGGAGAGGAGTCTCTGGTTTTAATCTGATGACAGTAGCAGAACTGTGTCATAGATGGGCTGCAGAATTTGGTCCTGATGCACCAGGCCTTTTGCATGAAGAAAGACCTGAGGGGGAAGGAGGACCTATCAGGAGCGGAGGCCATAGCTTTTGCCAGTGAGGTATTTGGAAGACACTGCATTCCTAGTATCAGGGGATTCAGCAGACTTCATGCAGAGAACAGGTCCCATGGGAGGAGGAATCTCCTGGAGCAGACACAATAGTGATATGGATTTTTCAAAGTTTCAAGCTGTCCTATCTGATTTCTCAAGACTTTGGAGTGTTGAAGATCTTGAAAGAAGCTGTCAAGACTCAGGACCTGCCCCCCCCGGAAGCATTAGAATGCCAGCCAAGACCTTCTCAATACACGGGGTGATCAGTGAGAAGATTGAGGAAGAATATCAGATGCCAGACTTCAAGTGAGTCAGTCCATCTCAAGGGTGTATCCGTTACCAGGACAGTATCAATAAAAACGGGGTATCTTTAATTTCAATATAATTATTATCATACACAAAAACTTTGTGTAACTTTTTAATACTTTAATTACCAAATCATGAATCAAAACTTTAGTTACACATTTCGCCAGCTGTGTGGACACATATAACATTCAGTCCAACTTATATCTACAAAATTAGGAAGATATTATTGTCTTAAGGATGCAGCTATGAAAGTTCTTCATTTGAATGTCCAACACTAAATGATCCACTTGAAATGTGTGTGCGTTTCAACACTGCACCAAATATACAAAAAATCGCTAGAAGAACTTTAGCTTATCTTAAAGTTGTTATTGATCCTCCATCCATAAAGTCACCAAAATGGTGTTAGCGGACACTTCCATATTCACTCAATAACTTCACATCACTTGGCAATATTATTCTTTGACTAAAAATGTCCTTCCATGCATGCAAACTTGAAAGTCGTATATATCACGAATTAAGAATGCTCAAAACCCAATATGGTCCATGTTTTGCTTACAGATGCATCATCAGGGGTTGAGACTATAGAGCAAATCACAAATATGCCTACTCACTATCTCGTACAACTGGCGAAGAAATCAAAATATAATAAATCTATAACACTGAATAATAAAATATATACCTCATACATTTCAAAATATCTTATGGATAACAGGCTCTTCTGCAGTTGCGGCGTTCCCACAAGCATAGAGTTGGGCCTAACTTAAGACACCGATGCACGTGTGTAGGAGCACCTGGGTTATCAGCCGATAAATATCAAATAGAATTTCCAACTCTCAAGCTATTGCCCAGTTGACTTCTTTATTGAGCCCCAAGGGTATAACTGTCTTCCAAGAAAAAGTGAACCGTTGTTCTTTATTTATCAATAGTTTGGACATATCCCCTCCCCGTGATCTACACAATTGATAGAGCAGAAAAAGTTTCAGATCTTTAAGCTGGTGATGCGCTGCAATCCAGTGATCCACCAGAGGGACTTCCAACCTTTCAACCCTTATATTGCTTAAGTGCTGAGTTATCCTATATTTAACTTTCCTCCTGGTTCGCTCTATATACCAGAGACCACAAGGACAATAAATACCATAAATCACCTGATGTGAATTACAGTCAGTCATACCATGTAAAATAAACACCTTTCCTGTAGTATGAGGAATCACTACACTTTTTGTTTCCCAAGCATACTGACAGTATGTACAGTCATTACATTTATAATGTCCTCCACCAATTCCCTTCAAATTCATTACCAGGACAGGAGAAGGAAAGATTATGCCTTCCAAGTTCATGGTGACAAAACAAATGACCATTCTGTTACATAGCTCCCCACTATTCCAGAACCTGTGGGATAGTTGTGTTTATCGATCAGCAGATGGAGATAAAAATTACTGAGGAGCTGAACTGGATGCCACGAGAGATGTCTCAGCTCAGTTTTTAGTTCTTTATCTCCAGCAGGTGAATGAACACACTTTTCAGCCTTTGGTTCTGAGTGATTTGCTCCTGATCCAGTTGGTCATCTGGACCCCAGTTGAGCTTTGCAGGTGGCTTGAGTCTGCAGAGTCATATCTGGAGGTCTTTAGATCCCTGTCTGTGGTGTCCCACGAATTTACTTCTTCCCTCTCTTCAACTTGCTCCTGTTTCCTGTGGAGCTCTCCTTTACCAGTACTTTTATTTCTGAGGCACTGGTGGTGCTTTCTATTGAGGCGCATTCTGCTTCAGTATCAGGAGTTCCATCTTTGTCGACCATGAGGGGGCTTTAGAGGGCCTTCCTGGTAATATCCAGATATTACATTTGGGATTACAGTAGAATGGGTCACGCTGAATACATGGCTGAGAATGGGAAGAGCCATGACTCGCCTCTATCCATTAATTCCAGAGGACAAAGATGAATTGCAGCTTCCCAGGGTGTGCTCCCTGGTTACGGCGGTGACTAAGAAGACTACCTTGCTGATGAAAGGGGCATAACCCTAAAAGACCTAGAGGATAGGAAGCTAGAAGGCTCGCTGAAACAAGCCTTTGAAGTGGCCTCTTTGGGCATTCAAGCAAAAATGTGCAGCTTGTTCGTGGCAAGAGCATGCCAGAAGTGGCATCTGCAGTCAGAAACACAAAACGGGTACTATCATGCCTTGCTGGAAGTGTACTTTGCCTACTTGGTGGATGCTGTTTATGACATGTTACTGGTTACGGCCCTCGTGGCCCATCAGCAACTCAGGTTGTGGGATTGGGTAGTGGATGCAGCGTCAAAGTCACGTCTATTTGAACTGCCCTTTTGGAGCAAGTGACTTTTTGGAGAAGATATTTGTAGGACAGCCATGTAGTCATCCCTGTATTCCTTTGTGCAGCACTACAGGTTGGATGTGCAGACACATCAAGATGTGGCATTTGGAGCTAGTATCTTGTCAGTAGGTTTGGCTGTGTTTCATCCTCATTAAGCACTGCTTTGGTACTTCCCATGTGAATGGACTGGTCTGGAGAAAAAATGAGGAAGGAGAAATTAGGGTTTACCTGCTAAATTAATTTTCTTGAGCCCCTCCAGACCAGACTAGAACCCTCCCTGGGATCAGAGACAAATGGTTAGCAAGTAGAAGTTGGGGAGAAGTAGTCTAGCAAGTCCAGGATCTCCTGGTTGCAGGTCAGAATTATTTTTATAGTTCTATTATATTTATGATGATGATCTTGGTTTTTCTTAACCCCAGTTTTTGGGGGATGTAGTTCCAGCTATGCTTTGTCAATAGAAATACTGACTGGTTGCAGTCTGCACAGGACCCTTTATAGGATGAAGGCATTGAACCAGTAATTCCCAGTCTCTATCTGCTAACAAGAGAGCATATACTCGCACATCGAGACTTGTCTGGAGGAATTCAAGGAAAGAAAATTAGTAGGTAAGCTCTAATTTCTCTATAGTTTTTTTAATACATTTTTTTTTTTTTGTAGAGGACAGAGAATCTGCTCTTTGGACCCCATGACAGCTCCCACACCACTCTTGAAGGGGCTCAGTGTGTCTCAAGCACAGGTAGTCAATATAAAGATGCACATGAATTTGCTGTCTAGTAGTAGACAGAGGGGGAGTATTGGGCCACATGCCATGTGACACGCTTGAGTGAGAATGACAAGACATATCTGTTTTTCACAGCACTTGCCATGGAGCTGAAGCAGGGCAGCCTTTTTCATGAAGGGGAGAAAGAGGTAGATCGGAAAGCACAGGAATTTCCAGATTCCAGCCACCTGGTTGCCAGAGCCAGTATCAGTCTCTTTAACGTAAGTGTGCTGGAGTGGTTTGGGATTGGGTTAGGGTTGATTCCATTCTTCCTGGCCACTTTCAATGATTCTGTGCTGGATAATAATTGCAGATTCTTTTATTTTGGTCTTAAAGGATCCTGAAACAGAAAATGGGGAAGAAAAGAATCTCACAGTTGCACAACAGAGGGCCAGAAGAATAATGGAGTCTTTTGAAAACCCTTTTAGGATGGTAAATATTAGGTTTCAGTTTAAATTCTTTTGTGTGATGGTGAGAATAAAGCAGTCTTTTTCATCTGGATTTTTTTTTCTTTATAGAAGTTTATCCAAATTACAGATGAACTGTTTTTTCATGTCTTGGATAGGCTGTTTAGCCATAGATTTTCCTGTTTATTTATAGGGATTTATTAACTACCTCCTTATGAAGAGATTTACCCAAGGCAGTGTTAACTACAGAGCTGCTTGCTATTACATAAACCATTATGAGGCACACCTCAAATGAGGGGGCTCCCTGAGATGTGCTAATTCAATGGTGGCCAAGGCAGATGTTTGCCTTGGGAAGTCAGCTGTTTGTAGAAAGAAGAGTAGGTGTGGGGTGAGGTGGAACAGAGCCATTACGTCTCTTAGAGGGCTGTCTGTTGTCCTTCAGTTCGTGATTCTTATCCTTGGCTTCTTCCTCTGCTAGTTTTCCTCTGCAGTCAGAATCCTGTAGTGTCCTATTTGTGTGAGTTTTAGAATGTTACATTGGGGCCCATCAACTCCCTCATTCTATAACTTCAGCGCCTAAATGTAAGCTCATGTTTCAAGTTTATTTTGGACTTTCTACCTCACCCATTAGACGGATCATTTGCTTGTTAAAATGATAGAACTTGCACTTATGCTGGTAAGTGTACACGTATGTTTGTAAGTGCTGTGTATGTATGTATTTTATTTAGTGCATTTGTATCCCAGTTTTTCCCACCTATTTGTAGGCTCAAAGTGGCTTACAGAGTGTGGTGTTATGTACTCAGCGCTATTCTATAAATGACATGTAACAGCATGTAAATGCAAGGAAGCATACACATGTGTGGAGCATAAGAACATAGGAATAGCCATACTGGGTCAGACCAATAGTTCATCTACTACTACTTATCACTTCTATAGTGCTACAAGGCATACGCAGCGCTGTACACCATACACAAAAAAGACAGTCCCTGCTCAAAGAGCTTACAATCTAAATAAGACAGGTAAACAGAACAATTAAGAGGTAAGGGAAATAAAGAGGTGGGGTACAGGGCAAGTAAGCAGTGGTTAGGAGTTAAAAGCAGTGTCAAAGAGGTGGGCTTTTAGCCTGGACTTGAAAACGGCCAAAGATGGGGCTAGACTACAGGCTCTGGAAGTTGATTCCAGGCGTGAGGTGCAGCGAGATAAAAGGAACGGAGTCTGGAATTAGCAGTAGAGGAGAAGGGGACAGATGAGATTTATCTACAGAGCGGAGTACATGAGGGGGGGCGTAGGGAGAGGGAAGAGTGGAGAGGTACTGGGGAGCAGCACAATCAATGCACTTATAGGTCAGCAAGAGTAGTTTGAATTGAAGGCGGAAACGGATAGGGAGCCAGTGAAGTGAATTGAGGAGAGGGCTGATGTCAGCATAGCGAATTTGGCGGAAAATGAGTCGCGTAGCAGAGTTTTGGACTGATTGAAGAGGAGAGAGATGGCTAAGTGGGAGGTTGGTGAGAAGCAGGTTGCAATAATCTGGGCGAGAGGTGACAAGAGTATGGATAAGGGTTCTGGTAGAGTGCTCAGAGATGAAGGGACGGATTTTGCTGATGTTAAAGAGAAATGACAGGTTTTGGCAATCTGCTGAATGTGTACAGAGAAGGAGAGAGAGGAGTCGAAGATGACCCCAAGGTTACGAGCTGATGAGACAGCCCAGTGTCCTGTTTTCAACAGTGGCCAGTCCAGGTCGCAAGTACCTGGCAGAAACCCAAATAGTAGCAACATTCCATGCTACCAATCCCAGGATAAGCAGTGGCTTCCTCAGTAGCAGACTATGAACTTCAGGAACATGTCCAAACCTTTTTTAAATCCAGATATGCTAACAGCTCCTACTTACACATGTAACTTACACATCTAACTTACAGAATACTAAGTTATTTGCTGAAGTGCCACATTTAGGTGTGCAAATTTATGCTTTCTATTGACATGGCATAAGTGGGTACACATAATTGTAGTCACATTGATGCCATTACTTTACATCCTCCCAGGCTATTTCAGAAGATGTGAGTTATCTCCATCAACCAGGAGATGGCGGTAGAGGATACAAAATTTGCTGTTCTCGATATAATAGTGTGTAGCTCCTACAATTCAGCATTTTTCAATCTCCTCCATGTGAAAGTGGATGTGCTGCACAGCTCCTGGATTTCGTCACAGGCTAGCTCCTAGTCCGGTGTTTCAGCTGGCTCCCAGTTGAGCAAGGGAATATTTTGGATACTGGACCTCTGCCAGAAGCAGGGTGGCTTGTGTTGATGAGGCATCTTTGTGGCTCAGAAATTGAGTAGCAGATACAGCTTCCATGATTTGGCTTAACAAGCTTGTTTTTAGAGGGAAGCTGACGTTCAGTGAACACTTGGAAAATTTGGCCTCAAAGACTGCTACCTTAAACGGCGGTCAACCTGAAAATGAAAGTCTCCATGACAACCCCTGTCCTACAGGCAACAGGCTGTATTCTCTGCACCCTCTGGGTCCTAGAGGTGATGAGCTCTGTATCCTTGTACCTGCTTGAGACTCTCCAAACTTAAATGTGACAGGCTCTATACTACTGTAACCATCAACTCAGACATTCAGTCCTAGAGGTGACAGGTTCTGAACCCATGCATAAATTTTAGAACACTGCCCCACAGTCCTAGAAGTGACTATATCCCTGTACTCTTCACTTGAGGCCTCTTAACAATGATAACCTGTGTACCCCTGTATCCGTTTCCTGTGGTGACCAGTCCTCCCTCTCTGTGCCCAACCCCACAAACCCTTCAGTCCTAAAGGTTATAGGCTCTGTGTCCTTCTGTCTGTTCTCCAAAGTAAAGCTTTCATGGCTGCAACTTTATTTACCACAGACTTGATATACCGCCTTACATCCCACAAACTTCAAAGCAATGTACAACACTTGGGCCAGAGCGCCAACGAGAAATGAGAAAAGACAATACAGGTAAAGAAATGATCCTACAAGAAAAGCGGACAAGGCTCAAAGCAATAGGGGTAGAGGCTGAACATCAGAGGCTCTAAGGGTCAGCTGAAAGAAAAGCAGCCTTGAACTTTAGAAAGGACGATTAGGGTCTTACATCATAAGGGAGTCCGTTCCACAGAACAAATACTAAGATGAAGGCTGTGCAGCAGGTCACCTCGGAACAGTGATGGGTGAGGGAACAATCTGCAAATTTCTAATCTGTCAAAGTGCTCTAGGTGGGGAGTAGAATATCAAGTAGTCTGGTAAATAGGCCAAAACCCAGTGAAGACAGCACAGTGGGCCAGGAGAAGAATTTAAAAATTTGGTCTTACCAGACCAGTTCAGAACCAATAGATTATACCCAATTAACCAGCATCACCCATCAACCACTGTTGGAAGCAGGATACTGGGCTAGCTGGACCATTGGTCTGACCCAGTATGGCTATTCTTATATTATGTTTTTAAATGGAAGACTTCAATCAATCTGGCATCTTCATGAAAAAAACATGTGTTAAAAAAATGAGACAAAAGGAAAATCTGCTTGTTTTATAGCAAATCTCCATCTTTTCAGTGCTATCAGTATGCTTTCATTCCTCAAGTATTTTCTGCACATTGTAGATTTCATGTAAAATGTTTTTCTGCTCTACAGTATCTGTCTTCAGAAGAAAATAACACTCACATCTCTCAGGCAGCTAAGTCTGACCCTTCAACCAAAATCTATGAGGTAATTGGAACTTACAGAATATGGTTAGCATCAAGTAGGAGAGCTGGCCTCATTTCTTGCCTCTGGTTCTTGCTGGCAATAACGCACTTAATCCCTATATGGCTCTAGAGAGCCAAAGAACAATTGCAGAGGTAGTTTTGTGGAGATCCGCATCCTACTCTCTTCACTGCATGAGGGCCCTGCATTAGAACAGGGGTTCTCAACCCAATCCTTGGGGTACACCAAGGAGGAAAGTTTTTCAGGATACCCATGATTTGTTTGCGTAGACTTGCATACAATGGAGGCAGTGATTATAAATCTTTCTCATGCATATTCATTGTGGGGATCCTGAATAGCTGACCGGCTTGGTGTTTCCAGAGGACAGAGTTGAGAACCCCTTGTATTAGAAGAAATTATGGTATTTTGCACAGTGCTGGTTCCTAGGGTCCTATACTTTGACAACTAGGCATCATTTTGGGGCAGAGCCTATTCTATGTGAACATGAGGGGATACCAAAACTTTGTGAAAATGACCCTGCAGCTCTCTGCCTCTTTTAATGGCATGCTCTATCTACAGTTTATATTTTTTTTCTTTATAGTATCATGTCTCCCAGATTATCAATGTCATCCTACAACATCTTTGTACTGTCTTTTTTTTTTTTTTTTTGGTGTGTTATGCTCTGTGTTCTGTTATGAAGCTGGGTTCTTAATGAATGGTGACCTATCAAATCGTGACAAATAAATAAAATACAGTTGTTTTTAAATATGAATAAAAGCAATTGTTAGGTTATTTATTAATTTATTTAACACATTTATACCCCACATTTTCCCACTTAATTGCAGGCTCAATGTGGCTTACACAATACCGTAGAGGCAGGCTCCGGTTCGGTAAAATACAAATACACAATATAATAGTAGGCATATGAGAAACATAAATAAAAGTAACAAAGAAATATTAAATATTTTATAACATGATTTTTATGTTTTTAACTTTGCCCCCTCCCCTTTTATAGAAATGGGTGTCTAAAAAGGCAGGTAGAGTTTGTTAAATTAAGCTGTAATGATTGAATATGATAGTTGTGTGACTGGAAGTAGGTAGTTTCAAGAATCTTAGAAGGAGGCACTCATGTGCAAAAGAATGGTGAGTGCTTTCCAGTAGAGGTAGCTGGGAGCAAAATGAGCAATGCAATTTCAGAAATTGCAACCTATCAACCTATCCAGAGGCCATAAGTTTATGTCTTCAAAAATGGGTTCCATCTGGAAAATCCTCTCAATGTGAAACAATACAAAAACCCTATTTAAAAAAGGAAGATCATGTGTTGTACTTAAAAACTTAGACCCCCAACTTGATCTTCTTACAAGGAACACATTTAAATGTATAAGGAATCCCAAAAGCTGTCTACCAAGTGATTTGAAGTAATTGGATTTTCTCCTGCAGTCAAGAAAAAAGGTAGTAGCTATTCTCTAAGAACCAGCAGGCTAAATATCCACACTGATGGGTGACATCATTGAAGGAACCCTGATAATTTTATCTTGAACATTAAACATGACTAATGTCAGCTTAGTTACATTTGTTGTTTCAAATTTTGTTTGTATTATTGTTATATTTTATTATTTATTTATTTTAGCGCATTTCTATCCCACATTTTCCCACAAGCGCAGGCACAATGTGGCTTAACAGTAGTTCAGAAAAAATTACAATAAAAGAAAGGTAAAACATAGGATGACAGTGTTGGGATGAATTCACAGAAAAGACAAGGGATGGAGAAACTGACCAACAAGAGCCATTAGATCAGAGTCCCACTTCAAACTACAACAGGAGAGTCAAATGGTGGGGTTCGGTATGGAATAGGCTTTCGTAAATAGGAATGTCTTTAAGAATATGTCTGAATAAAGAAATTTGAACAACAGAAGATCTGTAGCAGCAGGAATTAATGTTAGAAATAGACATAACCTTTTAAAACCAACCTGATTGAAGCCTTTTGTGGCTACACTTTTCTGCAAGTGAGGATGATTTCTTCCATTGCCTCTTTATAGCTTATCTCAAATGTGCCTGTCATATCTGTAACTTTCAAAACTTGACCACCTGGTAGAAATGATACAGGTAGTTTGATAGGTCAGCATGGCCGTGTTGTATCTGTCTTGTTTTACTGGACTGCAGTTTTCTGGCTGCAATAATTGTTAATGATATAAGCAGCTAAGAAGCTGGGATCCTGCTTGCTCTTCCAGGTGTGATTCATGGTTGCACAGTATAGGAGTATAGAGTCTGAGAAATGTGACTGGGAGGTGTTTTCTGTCCAGCTTTTGCAGTTTGGTGCAGGGATCCAAAACAGGTTTCAGGCATCATGTTGACCCAACCCCTGCATAGGGCTGTGGCCTAGCTGCTTTACTCCTATTCCACGTAGCTGGATGCTGATTGAAAGGCAGACAACCTTCAAACGGGGAACAATGATGTAGTAGCCTGACTTCCTTCCTCCCATACAAATTTGCCTTTCTGATTTGCCCTATGTTCCTGGATCACTGGGCCAGTGATGGGGGTAAAGCTTGACTTTTTAATGTATAAATCTATTGTTCTTATTGAAGTTGAGGCTGTTGAGGAAATTCAGTATATTATATGGGTATTGGAGTAGATTTTGTTTATGTATTATGTGTATTTTAAATTGTTCTCTTCTTTAAGGATTTTTTTTTTTTTGGTGGAAATTAAGTTATCAATAAGGGGTTAAACCCCTTCTGCCTTTCTTCAGTGTTTGAAGGGTATTTCTTTGCCTCTTGGAATCGCCACACAGGATTTCAGTCTTCTGACCCATCAAGCCTGTTCGCTGGGTCATTCCCCAGTATCAGAGGCAGTGCTTATGTCCATGGCAAAGAGACAACTGATCTTTTCTTATCTCAACTTAGATTAGTAACCGATGGAAGTTGCTGAGCCAGGTACAGGTGCAGAAGAAAGTGAAGGAAAAAGAAGAGGCAAAACAGTTAAAACACCAACAGAAAGGTCAGTGTATTTTTGTGCTGATTTCTATTCGGTCTCGATTTAAGTTGCTCTGCAAAAACGTAGAAACTACCTATCAAAATCTAAGTGGAGAATCATTAAAGGCTTCTTTTACAAAGCCGCACTAGTGATTCCTGTGCGGTACATGAGAGGAAGCCCATTCAATTCCTGTGGACTTCCTGTCATTTGCCGTACGGGAATCACTAGCGTGGCCTTGTTAAGGAAGCCCTAAGTTCTTTCCTCTTGCTAGCCAAGCTGGATTTTTGTCTGTGTCCCAGCTACCACTAATTCTTCCTGTATAGTGGTTTCTGGTTGAATTTTCAGATTTGAATCTCTATTTTGGGTCCCATCAATGTATACTGTCCAGCCAACCAGTGTTAAAATTATGCAGGCACTTTGGTGCTTATTTCTTTAAGTTGGTTTTTCCATTTAGGTACCCCCCACCAAATGGAAATGCTTGTCAGGGAATTTGTTTTGGCTACTTGTTCCTCCCCTGTTCAAAATGAATGGGCTGTGTCGGCACTGGCGCAGGTAGCCACTAGCGCAGCTTTGTAAACAGGGAGAAGTGAAACTGCCTGCGTTTGAAGAAAATCTTCTTAATTAGCAAATTGATTTGAGATTCCATACTCAGAGTAGTCCAGGATTATTGCCAGTACTCTAGAGGACCTATTTACCCTTAATAAGAGACTATCATCAAAAGACAAAGAATCAGGAATCAAATCAGGATTTAAGCCAAACCATAAACAGTATGTTTTTATCTGTGTTCAGCTTTAAATGCTGCATCGATGCTTACTTCTTAATCTTATTAATACCATTGATTATTGGAATAAAAGCGCAGGCTAGTGTCAGATCGATTGGAATTAACAAAAAATATTGTCAGCATATGAATATAATACTTCCCCCAGATCAAAAAAAAAAACATCAGACAACGAGGTCATAAAAAGATTATACAACTGGAGAAATAGGCGACCCTTGAGGGACACCAAATGGGGAGCTCCAAAACTTGGAGGCGGGGCCATCTTTAAGCAGCTGATATCGCCTGTTCTTCAAAAAACCAGTGCCGTGCAAAAACAGAACCAGCAAAACCAAAACGTAGATATGTATTTTTCTTTCTGAGCAGGTATCTTTTTGTCATTTTAATAATAATTCGTATAACGTCAAAATCATTTGCCCTTTACTGGCACATGGTCAAACCAGGTTATACTTTCAATCCCGTATGCAGTCACCCTATTGCTTCTATATAGTTGATATCATTTCTTGAGTCTAAATCATGTTTGTTTGTTTTTTTTTAGAGTAGATCGTATAACCTTATGTTCCAAGGTTCATTTCTTACCAAATATCAAGCAGATTAAATTCTTTAATAAGGGCTTTCAGTTTCTGCCTATTGCTCTGTAGTCCCCCCGCCCATCCACTTTTGGGTTGGGTGTCAAATTGAAAACTACCTACAATTAGTGGTTCTTCCACAAAACTCCACAAATGCTCATAAAAAGGACTCTGATTGGTATTAGGGTATAGATATTTACCAGGTTACAGTTTTGAATGTTCCCATTAATAAATATAAACATTCTCTTTGCATCTCTGTGTTATTGCATGATCTGACACTGTATCTCCCTAGAGATCAGCACTTTCTCTTTGCCCTTATATTCCTTTCTGTTGGAGGTAAACCACACCTAGTTGTGCTTGGGGTGTTTCATACAGGTGGTCTTCCTTATCTAAGAAGTACCAAGCAGATTTTACAGCATTTTGCCTCTCGTCCTTTAGATTGTAAGCTCTTTGAGCAGGGACTGTCCTTCTATGTTAAACTGTACAGCGCTGCGTAACCCTAGTAGCGCTTTAGAAATGTTAAATAGTAGTAGACTTCTTTGAACAACAATTATTGTTGCAAAGGGGAATTTAGACCTCATGCATTCAAGGTTACATTCAACTTTCACTGTAGTCATCATTTCTGCAAACACTCACACTTAATACTTCTATGCTTTCTTTCCCTACCTCAACTCTCATTGTCATACAAAAGGTAGCATCTTTCTCCTTCTCTGCAACTGGACCCAGCCCTCCAAACAGCAACTTCTCTTCCCTCCACACCCACCTCTCTGAAAAGGGAAACCTACTAGTGTCTACAGAGTATGTTATCATTGAAGTGTAAACTATGGAGCCAGCATGCCCCCACATCCACCGTATTGGCCTTCCAACTTCACATACAGTTACTCATCTTCCTTCCCTTTTATCCAGCAGACGTTATCCTCTGTTACTCAGCTAGCTATGCAGATTCATTCTTTATTATACTGCTTGTGCCCGCCTTTGGCCCAGTCTCCTACTCAGTTTACTATATATTTTTTCATCAGGCTCTTTAATTTCCTCTGTCTGCCTCCAGAGACCCTTGTTTCCTTTCTCAAACCATGACTGACATGATGCCACCTGCTTGAGCTCCACATTCATTGTCTCTGGTCTCGGCGTAACCAGGGGCATCTTGCCATCCCTCATGGGACAGCCAGAGACTGGCCCCAGAAAAGCAGATGATCTTGATATGGAATTTGTTCAGGAAAGCATATTCATCACAGGGGAATGAAAAAGTGAAATAAAGTGGAGAGGGAACAAATAAATAAGTAGAGGACAGCAGGAGAATCCATCCATCTGGCAGGATGGATAGAACAGAATAGAGCGGAAATAGATGGGCATAATGATGGGAGGTGGCCAGCACATGCTTCAGAAAGGTCTTTCTGGACTTTCCTGAGCTCTAGGAGAGCTAATCATCCATGTGCCATCAGATGACATTAGTAGTGTGTGGTTGATTTTACCATGCTTGTCCATGCATAATAATTTATATCTGGTTAGAATGTTTCCTGAAAAGGAAAATAAGCCTCATGACAATCATTTTGTCTATGACTCTTGGTGTTTTATTTATGTAAGAATGTTTGTGGTTCGCCTATCACAACTCCCTAAGCTAAGGACATCCTAAAACATTGAATGGACAACATTTGGCTGCCAGACACAGCACTGTAAACAATAGTCACGACTCTGTTAGTTGCAGAGCCTGACTTTGCAATGCTTTAAACTGTAGTAAGCATAGTGTTGTACACAGTGGAAACAGAACTTCCAAACTTGTTTCTGTGTTAATTTAATTGACTCAGCATCTGTTTAGATCTTAAAGCCAAGTTGGTGTCCTTTGGCTTGCCCCGGCCCAATCTATCAGATTTTCAGTATATTATGTATTCACTGGTATTTTACTATTTGTTTACACTGTTTTGATTTAGACAGTTTTGTTTATAAATTTGAATAAATTAACCACACACGTTCCACCTAGATACCTAAGTGTGTGTGCACTTGCTTGCGTGAATGCTGATGATTCTCTGTATCATGATTGGTCACATTTTCCCCATCTCTTTTCTTGTTTCAGTTGCTCGGAAGCAGGCCTGGGAGAAGCTCAGAGCTACAGCAGACTCTGTCACCACAATTCGACAGCAGGCTGAAGTAAGTCTACCTTACTAACCCCATCCCTCCCTTTCTGGCAGCAGCTCTGGATGGTACCTGGCTTAGGAAGATGAAGCTTCTGTCTGATGTTGTGTATTGAATTCTGAGGATTCAGTGGAGACAGCACTATGGGTTTTTTGTTTGCTTGGTTCTCACAGCCTACTAGCCAGCCTGGGCTCAGGGTGGGCAAATTTGTGTTTTTGTATTCTTACTATTGCCTGGAAATTCAAAGGTAAGTTGTGTGAAGGGGCTTAGTTAGACTGTAATGAATAGGGCGAGTTAAGGCACCAGCCTTATAGGGTGGAAGAGGCTGCTTTCTTGCTTTTCCTCCATCTACTGATATTGTGTGTGTGTGGTGGGGAGGGGCATAGCCAGCTCGTCTGGACTGGTCTGGTAAATCTCAAGGGAAGAGTAAGTAACAGATAAGTTTAAAAGTCACTTTGTTTGAATCAAGTAAGTTTTAGCTAGAGCTAGTCTCTTTCTGTTTTATTACACTTGAAGGGCAATAATCAAGCCATGTGTATTGTTGCAGTGTCCGTTTGTTCATGCATACTTTTTACCCATAGGCTATGCAGTAGTTTTCAAAGTGAGTGTCTACAGGCATTCTAATCTGCTTTTCTGTAGATGCTGTTTCTATTAAAAAAAAAAAAGTGTGCGTAGCTTTGAAAATACAGTACCTGTTATTGTCTCACCTAAGCTAAACATGCCTCCAGGAGCCCACAGTAAGCATTTTGTGGCACTTCTTGCATAAAGGGTGGGTAGTATTCAGATGGCCCGTTTTGTCCAAGTGACTAGATTATGAAAACTGCCCTTCCCATTTATTATGCTGCCAAAGTGACAACGCCCATTGGATGTGACCTTTTTAGGAATTTGTCAATGGAAAATTCTTGACTAAAGAAGTGAGTGTTGTGGATAGAATACCAGATCTGGTGCCCACGGTTGGGTGTTTTTTTTTTTTTTTTTTTGGTAATGTCTGTTCTGATAAAAATAAATACTTTGTAGGCTTTTTTTTTTTCCCCCCCTCCCCAAATCTCCTTTTCTGTATCTTGTTTAGAATTGTTTTTGATTTGACAGGTTTTGTAGTTTAATGCTTGGTGTATAGTGTGGTTTTGCTGCTTGTTAGTGAAAGAGCTGCTTTATGTGAGTGTGTGCGCCCGTGACTGCTTTATGTTCTGGTCTCAACATTCAGATGACATCTTTTGTGTACACAGCACAAACCTAAAGTGATATGCTTCAATCTGTGCATTTAGCTTTGGACTGTTCACCCTTACAGGAGGAATCGGCCAGGAGGCGAATGACTAGCAACCTCAGGAGAGAAATTCCAAAACTTGGGAAGAAACGAACCAGCCAGCAACAGCTAGAAGAGCAGGCGACACAAAAACAGTTTACTCCCTATGACTACAGCAAATCTGACTTCAAAATGTTTGCTGGTATGAGCTATTTTCCTTCAGAACAATGTAGTCTGTTGTAGCGTAACTCTGAATTCATGCAGTAGTATGGATACTATTCCCTACTCCTGTGCATTGGCCTCCAGTAACAGTAAATGGTGGTAGATAAAGTCCTGCACTGTCCATCCAGTCTGCCCATCAAGGTGGCCAGAGTTGAATCTGGCACTCTGCACAGGTTCCACTGCTTCATGATTTAACACTGGTATACTTTATCTTCACCTCCCCCTGTAGGGAACAGACTGTAAAAGTCTGCCCAGCATTAGTCCTGCTTCCTAACTACTGGAGGAAGTAGGACTGATGTCAGGCAGACTTGTACAATCTGTGCCCTGGCAGGCGGTGTAGACTATGATATAATACAGATATTATTATTATATTAGCAGGCTTTAGTTTTATATGAATTAAAGAGCAACTCCTGGTATGTACATGGATATGGCATTATTGGCAGACTGGCTGTGTATCACAGATATATTGCAGTTGCAAAGACCAGATACGGTTGTAGTATGGTGTGCTGGTCTTCTTGCTTCAGTAGTAGTAAAAGATCCCAGGCGTTTTATAATTATCTGATCTGTCTATCTCTCTCAGGGGCCAGTAAAGCCAAACAGTCCCAATTTGATCCCAATCAACAAACTGCCACTAACAAGGTAAGCAGAGACTGAAGAGAAGAGCATACCTCATCCCACTGGAGTCCCACGTACTTTATTCAACTTTACTTTTAATTTACCCAGAATCTTGCCTCTTTGTATGTCTTAACTGCACTTGTTCTCTCTGCTGCTTATTTAAAAGGTTTAATTGCATTGTTTGCCACTGTAGAAGCATCAAACATATAAACGGCAAGTGACCGACTCACCTGCAAATGCGCAGCAGAGACTTCCCTCTCTGTCTCGCCCTTGCGTCAAGACGTGATGACAGAGGGCAGAACAGAGGAGGAGTCGGAGTCACTGTCGGGCGCTGCCGCCTGGAAACGAACATCGTGCGCACCAACTTCCACCCTCCCCCCCCCCATCCCCACCGCTGCTCCCGCTCTCCTCCGCATCGGGCCCCCTGCACGGACCTGACAGCGCCTCTCACCTCTGTGTGGAAGCGCTGCAGGCAGCAGCAGAGATATCTGCTGCTGCTGCTGCCTGCAGCGCTTTCACACGGAGGTGAGAGGCGCTGTCAGGTCAGTGTAGGGGACCTGGCACGGGGGGGGGGGGGGGAGGGAGCGGCGGTGAGGAGGGTAGCTGGAAATCTCGCCCGTTTTTATGGGCTTAACGGCTAGTATCTATATTATATGAGGTGAGGGTAAAGCATTTGATATACTGCCCTTCTGTGGTGCAGCTAAAGCAGTCTTACATATTTTATGTGGGTACTTCTGTTCCTAGTGGGCTCACAATCTAAGTTTTTGTACCAGGGGCACTGCAGAATTAAGTGATGTGCCCAGGGTCACAAGGACTGCACTGGGAATCAAACCCGGTCCCCTGCTTCTCAGCCCACTGCACTAGGTTACTCCAACTACTGAGTTGCCTATTCAGGTATTTCATATTATCTGTGTTCAGGAATGTTCCACCCTGCTGCCAATTATGGTGTATTGTTTGCATTCTACTGCCATTGTACCAGTTGTGCTATATGGATGTGCTGCTTTGCTGTACTGTATATTGCTTATGTTATGATTTAATTTGCCTATCTTCAAGTATACCTCACTGTTCTAATTGTTGCTTCCTCAGCAACCCTCCAGACCGGTCAAGACGCTTGGGTTATGCATGCCTACCAGCAGAGGGAGACTGAGAACACTAACTTCAAACTGAGTACATATAACCTGTGCTAGCCCTCTATCTCCAGTATTTTCTCAGTCTCAGCAGAGGGTAGACATGCAGCCTGTGCAGCTTGTCCGGTCTGGTAGGAGTTAGGTTCCGTTTTGTGAGACTAGTTAATTTTCCTGATTTTCTGGGGATAAGTTGAACAGTTAATCCCTGTGCCTGGAACGCTGTAGTGTGCAAGGGGTTGGTAGGTCCGGTGGGGCCTGCCATTGTCCCCTCTGGGGTGTCACACCCGGATGGCCGGGTCCCTCCCCCCGACTGGCTCTCCCGTTTTGGCCAGCGTTGTGCCTCGGCTGCAGTGTTAATCCTGCAGCCTTGAGTGCCATTCAGATTATAGCAGCAGGGCTCAAATAAAGTTGAAAAAAAAAAAAAAAAACCCACCTCGTGTGGAGAGCTGCAGGAGCTGCACTCCGGTGTCTCCGGAGTTGTTCAGCCGGCCTGGGAGAGCTGAGTCAGTAATCTAGCGCCGGTGAGTGTTGTTTTGCTGTCTTTTAACTTCGCCGGTTGTAATCAGCTGTTTGGTTGTTAGGCGCGAGTATGTCGGGGAAGTTACTTCGTTGCCGGCTGTGCGCGCGTCGGGGTGTTGACGCGGCTGGCGGTCCCTGCCGGTTTTGTGGAGAGCCCAAGGCCCCATCCCTCGCGCCACCGGTGTTAGCTGCGGAGGTCCCTTCTGCGGGTTCGCAGGGGAGTTGTGCAGCTCAGGTTGGCGCTTCAGCGGCGGTCCCGATTTTGGCGGGAACCGCCGCCATCTTGGATTCGGGTCTTTTGGGCGCTGAGATGGTCGTGGGGCCGCAGCCTCTCCCGTTTTCGAGTCCCGCTGGGGGGGAGGCCTCAGGCAGCATGGGGTTCCCTCCAGAGTTTGTTTGGAGTTTGTTTCAGGCTTGGAAGGCGGGCCCATCGGGTGCGGAGTCCCTTAGCCCTAGGTTGGGGGGGGCTGCCGCTAAAAGACCACGAGTGGAGTGCTCTGAAGATGTAGAGGTCTTTTCTCCTCCGGATTCTGAGGGCGATTTTAGCCCCCTGGAAGAGGAGGAGGGGTCGGTGGCAGGGCAGGATGGGGACCTGTCTTTGCCTGGGGAAGACCCCTCAGTGGTTAGGATTTTTCACAGGGATGAATTATCGGACCTTATTGAGCAGGTGTCTGCCACTTTAAGGTTTGATCCTGCGGCAGCTCCCATTGGGGATGGGAAGCAGGTGGATCCTTTGGTCAAGGGGATCAGGCGGGTCTCTCGCTCTTTCCCTATGAATGCGGACTTGAGAGATATGATCACGCAGGAGTGGCATTCGCCGGAGGCTCAGTGTAAGGTGGCTCGAGCTATGACCAAACTTTATCCTCTTCCTCAGGAGGACAGAGAGTCTCTCAGGCCCCCGACTGTGGATGCCGTGGTTACGGCGGTGACTAAGGCTACTGCTATTCCTGTGGATGGGGGGGCCACGTTGCGGGATCCCCAGGATAGGAAATTGGAGACCTTCCTAAAGCGGAGTTTTGATCTGTCTGTCTTGGCGCTGCAAGCGTCTGTTTGTGGAGGTCTAGTGGCTCGGGCTTGTTTTCGCTGGGCTGAGAGGCTCCTGGATAGCCCGCAGGCTGATAGGGCTTCTCTGGTTCAAGATCTGGCCAAGTTGGAGATGGGGTCGTCGTTCTTGGCGGATGCGCTGTACGATTTGTTGAGGGCCTCGCCTAAGAACATGACCTTTGCGGTGGCGGCTCGGCGGGCCCTGTGGTTACGGGGCTGGGTGGCCGATGCCGCCTCCAAGACTAAACTTTGTTCCCTTCCTTTTAGAGGCTCCTTGCTTTTCGGGGAGGAATTGGATAAGTTGGTGAAGGGTCTTGGTGATGCTAAGGCCCCTCGGCTTCCTGAGCTTCGTCCCAAGGTGTCTAAGGGGGCAGCAGGGCGGGGGCGTTTTCAGGAGGCTCGGCGGTATCGGCCCGGTAGGTCTTCTGGGGGGACTAGGGGTTCGGGTTTTCCAGAGAACCCAGTCCTTTCGAGGTGGCCGTCGCGGGGGGCGAGGCGCCTCTTCGGGAGCGTCCGGTACGTCCCGGGTGTCTCAATGATGGTTTGGGGACCCAGCCTCTGGTTCGCGTGGGGGCTCGCTTACGCTTGTTTTACCAGAGGTGGGTCCAGATCACGTCAGACCAGTGGGTACTGCAGAAAGTGCGAGACGGGTACGCCCTAGAATTCGACAGTCCCCTCTCCGATTTCTTTCTCGTGTCTCCCTGTCATTCAAGATGCAAGGCAAGAGCAGTACGGGCCACTCTGTCGCGTCTAATCGGTTTAGGGGCGGTGGTTCCTGTCCCCAGGTTAGAAAGAGGTACGGGCTGTTACTCCATTTACTTCGTGGTGCCCAAGAAGGAAGAGGGTGCCTTCCGGCCCATTTTAGACCTCAAGAAGGTCAGTGCGGCCCTAAAGGTTCCCTCCTTTCGGATGGAGACATTACGCTCAGTTATTGTAGCGGTGCAAGAAGGAGAGTTTCTGACGTCTCTAGACCTGACAGAGGCTTACTTACACATTCCCATTCTAGAGGCGCACCAGCGTTTTCTTCGCTTTGTGGTCTTAGGGAGGCATTTTCAGTTTTGTGCGCTGCCATTCGGCCTGGCGACGGCGCCTCGCACCTTCTCCAAGGTGATGGTGGTGTTGGCGGCGGCGCTGCGCTTGCAGGGTATTGGTTCATCCGTATCTGGACGACTGGTTGATTCTGGCCAAATCAAGGTCAGAGAGCGAGGAGGCCACCGGCCGGGTGGTGACCTTTTTACAGTCGCTCGGTTGGGTGGTCAATCTGGCAAAGTGTCACCTGGTGCCTTCCCAGTCTCTGGAGTATCTGGGAGTTCGCTTCGACACGAAGAAGGGCCGGGTGTTTTTGACAGCTCCTCGCATCTCCAAGCTGCAGGGGCAGATCCGGCGGCTCCGAGCGCAGAGAGCGCCTTCGGCTCGGGCGTATCTTCAGGTGTTGGGTCTGATGGCAGCAACAATAGAGGTGGTTCCTTGGGCCAGGGCCCATATGAGAGAATTACAGAGAGCTTTGTTGTCTCGTTGGTCCCCTCAGTCTCAGGACCTGGAGGAGAGTTTTCCTCTGTCGGGGGTTGCCCGTCGCAGCCTTCGCTGGTGGCTCCACTCTCCGAATCTGGCGAAGGGCATGCCGCTGGACTCTCCCAATTGGACGGTGCTGACCACGGATGCGAGTCTCTCGGGCTGGGGAGCGCATTGCCTGGGTCAGGTAGCCCAGGGACGTTGGACGTTGGACGTTGGAGGAAGCATCTTGGTCCATCAATCGCCTGGAGACTCGAGCAATTCGGTTGGCTCTTCGGTCCTTTCACAGTCTGTTAGAAGGCAAGGCAGTCAGGGTGCTTTCCGACAATGCCACGGCCGTCGCATATGTAAATCGGCAGGGGGGAACGAAGAGCCAAGCGTTAGCTGTGGAGGCGGCGGAGTTAATGTTGTGGGCAGAAGCTCATCTTCAGGGTCTCTCAGCGGGCCACGTGGCAGGGGTGGACAACGTGAGCGCGGATTTTCTAAGCAGGCACACGTTAGACCCCGGGGAGTGGTCCCTCCATCCCTCAGTGTTCAATCGACTGGTGTTGGAATGGGGTCGGCCGGTGCTGGATCTCATGGCATCGGCCGACAACGCTCAGGTCGCTCGCTTCTTCAGTCGTCGAAGAGATCCTCGGGCCGAGGGCATCGACGCGCTAGTGCTCCCGTGGCCGACTCAACAGTTGCTCTATGTATTTCCGCCGTGGCCGCTGGTGGGCCGTGTGGTGCAGCGGATCGGGCGCCATGCAGGTCTAGTGGTTCTGATTGCGCCCAATTGGCCTCGACGTCCGTGGTACGGAGACCTGGTTCGGTTATTAGTGCAGGCGCCGATCCCGTTGGGGCCCAGGGTGAGATTGGTTCAGGGGCCGATCGAGATGGCCGACCCTGCTCCATTCTCGCTTACGGCCTGGCTCTTGAGAGGCTCAGATTGAGGAAGAAAGGTTTTTCGGCCAGGGTAATTGATACCATGTTGCGTTCTCGTAAGAAGTCTACTTCTTTGGCTTATGTGCGGGTGTGGCGCATTTTTGAGAACTGGTGTCAAGAGCGGGATTATGTTCCTCTACGTGTTTCGGTCGCGAAAGTTTTGGAGTTCCTGCAGGACGGTCTTGACAGGGGGCTCTCGCTCTCTTCCCTGAAAGTGCAGGTTTCAGCGTTGTCTTGTTTCCGTGGAAAGATTCAGGGGATTTCCTTGGCGGCTTCGCCGGACGTGGGGCGGTTCTTGAAAGCTGTCAAGTTGCTTCGTCCGCCTCGTCGGCCGACGGTTCCGCCTTGGGATTTGAATTTGGTCTTGGAGGCTCTGGTAGGCCCTCCGTTTGAACCGTTGGCTTCCATCGCGTGTAAAGATCTTACTTTAAAGACAGTGTTTCTGGTGGCCATTACTTCGGCGCGTAGAATTTCGGAGCTACAGGCTTTGTCTTGTAGAGAGCCTTTTCTCTCCTTGGCTAAGGAGAAAGTGACTTTGCGGACAGTTCCTTCGTTTGTTCCTAAGGTGGTATCCTCCTTTCATGTAAATCAGGTGATTTCGTTACCAGTGTTGGGGGATAGGTCGGGTGATCTCTCTCAACGTCGTTTGGCTAAGTTGGATGTTCGACGCATTTTGCGGTCGTATTTGAGCAGAACGCAGGACTTCCGAGCGTCGGATCGTTTGTTCATTTTGTTTGGAGGTCCCAGAAAGGGGGAAGCGGCTTCCAAGGCTACTCTGGCTAGATGGTTGAAGGAGACTATTGCCTCGGCGTATTTGTTGAAGCGTCGGGCAGTTCCCTCGGTACTGAAGGCACACTCTACTCGGGGGGTAGCCGCCTCTTGGGCGGAAAGTAGTTTTATTCCTCCGCAGGACATTTGTAAGGCGGCGGCGTGGTCGTCCATTCATTCTTTTGTAAAGCATTATAGGATTGATGTGCAGGCAAAAGAGGATGCTCGGTTTGGAGTGGCTGTGTTGTCTTCTGCTTTTAGTGGGTCCCACCCTTAATGTGTCTACTGCTTTAGTACTTCCCAAGCGTCTTGACCGGTCTGGAGGGTTGCTGAGGAAGGTGAAATTAGGCCTTACCTGCTAATTTTCTTTCCTCTAGACCCTCCAGACCGGTCAAGAGCCCACCCTGTCTCTTATCAGAAGTATTTTTCAGCCGTGTCAATTATCAGAAGTATTCTTTTCAGCCGTGTCAATTATCAGAAGTATTTTGAGCCGTGTTCTGCTATGTCTGTTCATTTTATATTCAGTTTGGTCGGAGAACTTTCTTTGACTCTAATATTATGCAGAGTGGGACGCCTGGGCGTTTCATCTGTTTAAGCACACTGTTGATGTTTAACTATTAGTTTTCCAGGTACAGGGGTTTTATTAGTTATAAGTACATAAGTAGTGCCATACTGGGAAAGACCAAAGGTCCATCTAGCCCAGCATCCTGTCACCGACAGTGGCCAATCCAGGTCAAGGGCACCTGGCACGCTCCCCAAACGTAAAAACATTCCAGACAAGTTATACCTAAAAATGCGGAATTTTTCCAAGTCCATTTAATAGCGGTCTATGGACTTGTCCTTTAGGAATCTATCTAACCCCTTTTTAAACTCCGTCAAGCTAACCGCCCGTACCACGTTCTCCGGTAATGAATTCCAGAGTCTAATTACACGTTGGGTGAAGAAAAATTTTCTCCGATTCGTTTTAAATTTACCACACTGTAGCTTCAACTCATGCCCTCTAGTCCTAGTATTTTTGGATAGCGTGAACAGTCGCTTCACATCCACCCGATCCATTCCACTCATTATTTTATACACTTCTATCATATCTCCCCTCAGCCGTCTCTTCTCCAAGCTGAAAAGCCCTAGCCTTCTCAGCCTCTCTTCATAGGAAAGTCGTCCCATCCCCACTATCATTTTCGTCGCCCTTCGCTGTACCTTTTCCAATTCTACTATATCTTTTTTGAGATACGGAGACCAGTACTGAACACAATACTCCAGGTGCGGTCGCACCATGGAGCGATACAACGGCATTATAACATCCGCACACCTGGACTCCATACCCTTCCTAATAACACCCAACATTCTATTCGCTTTCCTAGCCGCAGCAGCACACTGAGCAGAAGGTTTCAGCGTATCATCGACGACGACACCCAGATCCCTTTCTTGATCCGTAACTCCTAACGCGGAACCTTGCAAGACGTAGCTATAATTCGGGTTCCTCTTACCCACATGCATCACTTTGCACTTGTCAACATTGAACTTCATCTGCCACTTGCACGCCCATTCTCCCAGTCTCGCAAGGTCCTCCTGTAATCGTTCACATTCCTCCTGCGACTTGACGACCCTGAATAATTTTGTGTCATCGGCGAATTTAATTACCTCACTAGTTATTCCCATCTCTAGGTCATTTATAAATACATTAAAAAGCAACGGACCCAGCACAGACCCCTGCGGGACCCCACTAACTACCCTCCTCCACTGAGAATACTGGCCACGCAATCCTACTCTCTGCTTCCTATCTTTCAACCAGTTCTTAATCCATAATAATACCCTACCTCCGATTCCATGACTCTGCAATTTCTTCAGGAGTCTTTCGTGCGGCACTTTGTCAAACGCCTTCTGAAAATCCAGATATACAATATCAACCGGCTCCCCATTGTCCACATGTTTGCTTACCCCCTCAAAAAATGCATTAGATTGGTGAGGCAAGACTTCCCTTCACTAAATCCGTGCTGACTTTGTCTCATCAGTCCATGTTTTTGTATATGCTCTGCAATTTTATTCTTAATAATAGCCTCCACCATCTTGCCCGGCACCGACGTCAGACTCACCGGTCTATAATTTCCCGGATCTCCTCTGGAACCTTTCTTAAAAATCGGAGTAACATTGGCTACCCTCCAGTCTTCCGGTATTACACTCGATTTTAGGGACAGATTGCATATTTCTAACAGTAGCTCCGCAAGTTCATTTTTTAGTTCTATTAATACTCTGGGATGAATACCATCAGGTCCCGGTGATTTACTACTCTTCAGCTTGCTGAACTGACCCATTACATCCTCCAAGGTTACAGAGAATTTGTTTAGTTTCTCCGACTCCCCCGCTTCAAATATTCTTTCCGGCACCGGTGTCCCCCCCAAATCCTCCTCGGTGAAGACCGAAGCAAAGAATTCATTTAATTTCTCCGCTACGGCTTTGTCCTCCTTGATCGCCCCTTTAACACCATTTTCGTCCAGCGGCCCAACCGACTCTTTGGCCGGTTTCCTGCTTTTAATGTATCTAAAAAAGTTTTTACTATGTATTTTTGCTTCCAACGCTAATTTCTTCTCAAAGTCCTTTTTTGCCCTCCTTATCTCCGCTTTGCATTTGGCTTGGCATTCCTTATGATCTATCCTGTTACTTTCAGTTGGTTCTCTTCTCCACTTTCTGAAGGATTGTTTTTTGGCTCTAATGATTTCCTTTATCTTACTGTTTAGCCACGCCGGCTGACGTTTAGTCTTTTTTTCCCTTTTTTCTAATACGTGGAATATATTTGTCCTGAACCTCCAGGATGGTGTTTTTAAACAGCATCCACGCCTGATGCAAGTTTTTTACTCTGCGAGCTGCTCCTTTCAGTCTTTTTTTCACCATTTTTCTCATTTTGTCGTAATCACCTTTTCTATAGTTAAACGCTAGCGTACTTGATTTCCTAGTTTCACTTCCTTCAATGCCAATATCAAAACCGATCATATTATGATCACTGTTATCAAGCGGCCCTCGTATCGTTACCCCCTGCACTAGATCATGAGCACCACTAAGGACTAAGTCTAGTATTTTTCCTTCTCTTGTCGGCTCCTGAACTAGCTGTTCCATGAAGCTGTCCTTGATTTCATCAAGAAATCTTATGTCCCTTACGTGTACAGATGTTACATTAACCCAGTCTATATGCGGGTAATTGAAATCCCCCATTATTATTGTGTTGCCCAGTTTGTTTGCGTCCCTGATTTCCTTTAACATTTCCGCATCCGTCTGTTCGTCCTGGCCAGGCGGACGGTAGTACACTCCTATCACTATCCTTTTCCCCTTTGCACATGGAATTTCAATCCACAGTGATTCCAAGGAGTGTTTTGCTTCCTGCAGAATTTTCAATCTATTTGATTCAAGGCTCTCGTTAATATACAATGCTACCCCTCCACCAATCCGATTCACCCTATCACTACGATATAATTTGTACCCCGGTATGACAGTGTCCCACTGGTTATCCTCCTTCCACCAGGTCTCAGAGATGCCTATTATATCTAATTTTTCATTTAGTGCAATATATTCTAACTCCCCCATCTTATTTCTTAGGCTCCTGGCATTCGCATATAGACATTTCAAACTATGTTTGTTGTTCCTAAGTACATCATGCTTAGTACTTGACAGTATTAACTGGCAATCTTTTGTCTGATTTTTATTGTTATTTAAAGATACCCGATCTACTACAATCTCTTTTGCAACCTCACTATCAGGATACTCTATCCTCCCTGTTATGGTGATATCTTTGAAAGATACCTTATCCCGAACCATGCTCTTTTGAGCGACTGTCGGCCTTCCCCCCATTTCTAGTTTAAAAGCTGCTCTATCTCCTTCTTAAACGCCGATGCCAGCAGCCTGGTCCCACTCTGGTTAAGATGGAGCCCATCCTTTCGGAATAGGCTCCCCCTTCCCCAGAATGTTGCCCAGTTCCTAACAAATCTAAAGCCCTCCTCCCTGCACCATCGTCTCATCCACGCATTGAGACTCTGGAGCTCTGCCTGTCTCTTGGGCCCTGCGCGTGGCACAGGTAGCATTTCAGAAAATGCTACCCTGGAGGATCTGGATTTCAGCTTTCTACCTAAGAGCCTAAATTTTGCTTCCAGAACCTCTCTCCCACATTTTCCTATGTCATTGGTACCCACATGTACCAAGACAGCGGACTCCTCCCCAGCACTATCTAGAATCCTATCTAGGTGACACGTGAGGTCCGCCACCTTCGCACCAGGCAGGCAAGTCACCAGGCGATCCTCACGTCCACCAGCCACCCAGCTATCTATATGCCTAATGATCGAATCACCAAGTACAACAGCTGTCCTAACCTTTCCCTCCCGGGCAACATTTGGAGATATATCCTCGGTGCGAAAGGATAATACATCCCCTGGTGGGCAGGTCCTGGCTACAGGAGTACTTCCTACTTCACCAGGGTGATGCTCTCCTTCTAGGAGACCTCCCTCCTCCAAGGTAGCACAGGGGCTACCTGACTGGAGGTGGGACTTCTCTACAACATCCCTGTAGGTCTCCTCTATGTACCTCTCTGTCTCCCTCAGCTCCATCAAGTCTGCTACTCTAGCCTCAAGGGAACGGACACGTTCTCTGAGAGCTAGGAGCTCTTTGCATCGGGCACACACATATGACACCTCACCAATTGGGAGATAATCATACATGTGACACTCAATGCAAAAGACTGGATAGCACCCCTCTCGCTGCTGGACTGCTGACTCCATCTTAGTGTTTTTTGAGTTTTTCCGTAATTTAAAACTTGCCAAAGTATTAAGGATATCAGCCTATCACTAACTTACAGTTCCTCCTTTAAACCCCAATCTTCAAGTTCCGAAAGCACAAGCAAAATTTGTTCACTTACCAGAGAAATATCCTCTTCTCCCAGAACTTATTAGAAGGTGGGAGAGCTGGGCACCTCTCAACCAAGAAAAGGCTTACCAGGGGTTAGGCCGAAGCCAGCATTCCTCCCCCAGAGTTACTGTTACAGGGATTTGTTTCTCTGCTTTGCTAAGTGGATACTGGAGATAGAGGGCTAGCACAGGTTATATGTACTCAGTTTGAAGTTAGTGTTCTCAGTCTCCCTCTGCTGGTAGGCATGCATAACCCAAGCGTCTTGACCGGTCTGGAGGGTCTAGAGGAAAGAAAATTAGCAGGTAAGGCCTAATTTCACCATAATGCTGATGTTTGGCTATTTTTCTATTGTTACTACAGTATTAAGTTGTTTGTCAAGCTATACCTGTTGTACACCACCTTGGGTGAATCTTTTCTTAAAGGTGATCAATAAATCTTAACTAGCTAACTCCTCTTCCAATAAAGACACCAGATGCTGGAAACCATCTGCAGAAGGCAGTTTGAAATTTTGTCTTTAGCTGCCTGTTGGGTGTGTAATATTTTATCAATGATCTCCAAAGAGGTTCTCGCACAAAGAAAAAGCTCCCTTTTTCCAGAGTGACCATTAGCAAGTCCCTAAAGGAACAGGAGTATACAGGCAGGTAGTCTGTAAGATTTGTGCCAGATCTGAAGCTTGCTGTCTAGACTTTTAGCATAGAACACTGGGTAATTGATTAGTCTCTGTAATTGGATTGATAAGTGATAGGATGCTTATTCTTGATCCTTTCCTTCTGCAGAAAGTCTCCTCTTCCAAAAAACTGCACCCTTCAGCTGGGAATAAGAGCATGTCATTTCTCACTGAGAAATCGAGCAGGTAAGGACAGATTCCTCCTCACTCAAAGTTTGAATTCTGTTCCTTGAAGTAATATGACAGTTATAACTGACTACCCATATTCTGTGGATGTGGCACCAGTGCTCACTGTAAATGTAGTAAAGCCACATGCTTTTCTCCAGAGCTGGTGTTTTTTGCCAGGTTCCTTCTCCCCTGAACCTGAAAACCAGCAGGTACCAATGGCAGCGCCTTCTGATGAGCTAAGCATTTCAGAACCATCCACTCTCTCTGTCTCTCTTTCTCTCTCTTCAGTTTCTGAATAGCTTAGGAGAATTTAAAGCCTGATGCCTTCCTTGAGCCTTCTCTTTTGTTCTCTTTTACACGCAGGGGTTTTAAGCATAGCTGGCCAAAAAGATGATGGACTGGAAACTAACACGACGGCAATAGCAGTGAGATAAACATTACAAAATGCCACCACCACATGGCGCCTGTCAGAACAGCATTAAATCAAGTGATGCTGACATTTTGTACAAAATTTTGTTTTTAATTAAAAGCTTGCTTGAGGAAACTCTGGCTCCCTTTTTCTTTTTGTTTATTAATATAATAAGAATTTAAGCAACCCATCTGCATCTCCTACTCTGTGATTGTCTGTGTAGCCGGGTCAGGTCAGAAAATACTCTGAGCAGAAATTCAGACACTTCTGGCATTCAAGATTCCAGTTATGGGTAAATGCTACACCTGAAGAGAAGGAACCTTCCTTACTTCAAAACTATACAAAGTTCAAGTACTTTATCAGTTTTTGAATCTTCGAGTTTGGGGTTCAGAATTGTTCAGAGTGGACACAGTACATGCATGCTTAAACTCTGATGTGTACTTAGAAGAACTGCCTACTGATCCACTGCCAAGCATATGGAGCAGAGTGGTGTGTCTCCTGGTGATAAGCACATTGCGGAAGGGGGGAGTGGGGAGAACTCATGTATGGTGACCTGCCAATGAGCAAAATGTGGAAGGGGGGGGGGGGAGAATTCTCTCCTGGTGTACTCTGGATAAACACTTGGAAAGAAGAGTCTCGCCTGGTGAATCCTAATAAACACATAGGGAGGGGGTGTCACCAAGTGACTTGTCAACAAGCAACTGAATAAATGGATAAATTAGGTCTTACCTGAATTTTCTTTTCATTAATCCTTCCAATTATTCCAGAACCTGTGGGATGATTGTGTCCATTAACAGCAGGTGGAGATGGAGAACTGAAAGCTGAGCTGACACATCTCTCTTGGCATCCAGTCCAGTTCCTCAGTATTTATGTAGACCAGCAGTGAGGAGAAACTCAGAATAAGCACAATAACCTTAAACAACTGTTTAACCTAACACAAACCAGATGAGCAAACGTGTGTGGATCCCTCTCTTCTCTGGACAACTTGTAGAGAGCAAGAGATAAGCAGAAAGCACCATGCAAACATCTCAGAAACCTTGGGCAGGCCTCTGGAATAGTAGGAAGAACTAATTGAAAGAAAATTATCAGGTACAACCTAATTCCTTCCATTACTTAGCTTCCCACTATTCCAGAGCCTGTGGGATGTTCAAAAGGAATCCCTAGAATGGGTAGGATTCTGGTACTGCTGCCCTGAGCACCAAAGCCCCAAAACTGGCTTCCGAGCACATCACAAAGTCCCTACCCTGTAGTGCTTGGCAAAGGTAGGCAGCGATGACCATGTTGCTGCCTTGCAAATATCCACTGAAAAAGGAAGGAACTGTGTGCAGGGAGAACCCTGCCTCCAAAAAGCGAAGAAAGGGATCCCAAAAAGCCTGAAGCTCTGAATACCTACGTGCTGATGCAACCGCCACCAAGAACGTTGTCTTCAGCAAAAGATCTTTCAAGGAGGCCTTCTGGAGTGACTCAAAAGGAGGCTTCTGAAGAGCCCAAAGGATTAAATTAAGGTTCCACTCTGGACCCAGCGTACGAAAGGGAGGCTGTAAGCAACCCACTCCCCGCAAGAATCCAGGTGAGCCATGAGATATGTACTGTAAATGGCCCTTGAAACAGGTCAAAGTCACAACCTGAACTTTTAGAGAACTTGACGCCAATCCTTTCTGAAGACCTGCCTGGAGAAATGTTAGGATGTACACAATCTGAGCAGAGGAGGGAGATAGTCCGTGCAGTCTTCGAACATCCTCCACACCTTCACATATACCATGGATGTAGAATGTTTCCAAGCCTGAAGCAAGGTAGCAATGACCAAATCAGAATAACCTTTTTGTCTAAACCATGCCTTTTCAATGGCCAAGCCATAAGACCAAAAGGGCATGGATGAGCACCGGACCTTGCTTCAGTAGGCCGAGTTGCTGCAGAAGACAGAGAGGTGCCCTGTCCAGCAGTTGAATCGCATCTGTGTACCATGGCCAGTGTGGGGCTATGAGAATTATTCGGTCCCAGTGCAATGCAATCCTTTCCAATAAGTGGCCTACCATTGACCAATGAGGGAAGACATACAGTAGATGTAGCTCTAGCCAGGGTTGCAGCAGGACATCAATCGCCATGGAGCTGTTTCTTTCCAACAGCTGAAGAACTTGGGCACTTTAACATTCTGTTTTGTCGCCATCAGGTCCATAAGTGTAGAACCCCATCGGTCCACTATCAGCTGAAATCCCTGGATGGATAGTTCCTCCTGCGTCCAAGGAGTACCTGCTGAGAAAGTCCACCTTCACATTCAAGAACCCTGCAATGTGAGCTGCCACCAAGCAGAGATTTTTCTCCTCCCACCTCATGATGGAGGCTGCGTTCACCACCTTCAGATGACTGTGGGTCCCGCCTTGCTTGTTGAGATAAGCTACCGTCATAGCATTGTCAGAAAGAACTTGGACCGGGGCCCTCGTCAGAAAGGGAGCAAAGTTGCCTAAGGCATTCCGCACTGCTCTGAGCACCAAGTGATTTTATTGCCCACGGAGACTCCTGTTCCATTCAGATGACCTGTGCTAGATGGAACTTCTAATGAGCTTCCCAACTCAGCTTGCTGGCATCCGTTGTCACCACCTTTCATTGTGTTATTGGAAAAAGAGCTCCTACAGTTAAATTCCTGGGCAACAACCACCACTGCATGCTTCATCTGCCAATTAGCATCCAAGGAAGAAGAAGGTCGTATTTCTGTAACACAATAGACCAGTTCCTGAGAAGAGATTCCTGTAACAGACCCACATATGAGCCCTTGCACATGGCATCACCTTCATCACCACTGTCATTGACCCCAGAATCTGGCCATAGTCCCAGAGTGTAAGAGGAAAGAAGGTCGAGCCGGGTCATAGGCTCTGCCCAGTTCAATGGGAGCCTTTCTTGTCCTGGATTTCAGAACATACACGTGACAAGCTAGTCCTGGCTTCTGCCTGCTTGCCTCTCACTCAGCCCCGCTTTCTTCTTTAGCTCCAAATTTTGTATGCCCCCTTTTTGAATATAGAAGCCTTGGTAAGCTTGTAGATACTTTCAATAATACCTATCAGATTTCAGTGCTGAAAAGAAGGGAAGTTATGAATCAAAACCAAATCTTTGGAAGAACAAAGCAATATTTAGAACTGTCAGTAAATGAGTATAATAATCCCAGGGACCGATGTTATATGTCCTGTAGAGCATTTAAAATATATTTCTTTCTTACTCTCCATCCTTCTGCTCCAGAACAGGAAGGTTAAGGAATGTAATTCAATCTCTCCCCCCGCCCCCCCCCCCCCCCCCAATCCTCCACTCTTTCTTCCTTCACCATGAGGGAAACCAGGATCGGTGCTTGGATCCCGCGGGCCTGAGAACATTGGGGAGGGAGGAAAAGAGCGCGATCGCCCCACCTTGCAGTGACCACTGGCCCCGGGGCCCGCAGAGTCCTCCATAGCCCCCTGGATGCTGATGGCAGGGTGCACAGGAGCTGCTCGCTACACACCCACCTGACTCCTCATTGAGGGCTGCTGAGTGCAATGCGCTACAAGCTCCTACAGCATCGTGAGCTGTAAGCCCCCCTCCCCACCCCCCCCCCCCCCCCCCCCCCAGAAAATGGCGAGCCCCCGACCTGGCATGGCCAACTGAACTCTCTGCTTCTTTCTCTTAGTAGCAACCTTCCAGCCGGGCTTTGGCCAAAAGGAGGAGGAAAGTGAAGAGGGGAAGGAGAGATCGTGCCATGGAGCCTTCGACCTGTACTTTAACCTGGATAAGTGAGTGGCTCAAAATGCCCTTGGCCGCCCTTCTCTATCTCTTGTTCTCTCCTCTTCTTCACTTTCTTGTCAGTCAGTGGAGGGGGCTGGGGTGAGTAGGGCCACTCTACGGGCAGAATAAAGGAACACATTTCTCGGAAAAGCTAAACGTGCAAAGTCTAAACACTGGTGGTAGTACATAAGTGTCGGTGTACAGAAATATTTTCACTCTTTACAGTCCGCTGGCATGGACCAGATTTGCTCAAGAAAGCTCATTGTTTGGCTGAGGCATATTTTGAGATAATGTTTATTTTGAATATATACGGCGAAGCTCCAGCCTACATGTCTGAGTTAATAGACTTACCACCCAGAAACGCCAAAAGATCATCCCGAACTTTCCTCAATCTCCACTTCCCTAATTGCAAGGGCGTAAAATACAAGACGCTACACGCGTCAACCTTTTCTCACGTGGGCACGCAGTTCTGGAATGCACTACCGCGCAACCTGAGAACGATCCACGAGCAAACCTACTTCCGCAAATTATTGAAGACCCATCTTTTTGAAAAAATTTACGGAAAGAACCAAAACACATAAAGTCCATACTCACTGTTCAATAATGCATCAATACATCCACTTCTGAACTCTAATCCCCCGTAGTCTCACCTCACTCATACCTTTATTCACAGAAATATGTATACCATACATAATGCCCTTTTAACCACCGGCTGTCTCTTTCCAATGTTTCAAGGTTTTGTTCTAGTGTTTATATTCCTTAACAACACTTTGATTGTCTCGCATAACTCTTCACAATGTATTCCATAACCAAGTTGTAACAAATTGTATTTCCATCATTCATATCGTATTGTAAGCCACACTGAGCCCGCAAAAAGGTGGGAAAATGTGGGATACAAATGCAATAAAATAAAATGTATCTGCTACGGTGAAGGAATTTGCCCTTTGTGTGACTTACAAGTGCCCAAGAGTTAGGGCTCCTCTGTACCTGAGCGGTAGGTGTACAGTGGATGGTCCAGGGTCGCTTCTATGGAATAGTATTTACAGTGCCTCTGTTTGATGTTATTATAGTGTTGTGTGCACAGTTTGGGGTGTTGAATTTCAAAATGTTTGCATTTTTTCAGGGCCTACGGACTTGTTGACTAGTTATATACTAATTAGAGTCTTACAGTTTTCCCAAGAGGCTCTGTTGGTGCTTCCTGGTCCTTCTGCGATTCTGTTGTCTTCCACTTAGCAAGGAACATTTCAATTGTTAGGGAATGTGGATTTTAGCGCACAGTTTTCCCAATAGCTCAGGTACAGTAGGAATTTTTCTGTTCCTGAAGAGCTAACAATCTAACTTCCTACCTGAGGTGATGTAGGGTCATGTGACTTCCCAAATCACAAGGAGCTACAGTGGGATATAAACCAGACTCTCCTAGTTTTTAGCCCACCGCTCTAATAATTAGGCTACTTCTCAGTGCTTCTCAACCCTGGTCTGAGGCATACTTGTTTTCAGGATTGCCATAATGAATATGCATGAGATATTCTTTGCAAATATATCTCATGCATATTCATAGGATTCCCATTATGAAAATGCATGAGATAAATTTGCATAGGTTGGAGACTCATTATTCCTTGAGGTGGCAAAACCTGATGTGTGAATGCTGTTTGGACTATTCATAGTGGTACTGAGGTGGAAAATTTATGGGAGAGGAGGGGGAGTATTGGTGGATTATCTGCTTGGGTCTGTTTGTTATTACTGATGCTGCGTAGTGATATATATTTGCTAGTGCATATCTGGCAGCTTACACACTGTATAGTACATTGAAAATTGATTGCACACTCAAATCTATGACTAAATGTGTGTGCACGTGTTAAAGTTCAAACATGCATACTAAAAAAACATTTTTAAATGAATTTGTGATACAAACCAAATTTCCCCCCACCTCCAAATTGGAAAAAATGTACTAAAATCCAAAAATAATGTTTTGACTATGTACATCTCGTGCTGTTTTGT
Source organism: Microcaecilia unicolor (assembly GCF_901765095.1). Taxonomy (NCBI): domain Eukaryota; kingdom Metazoa; phylum Chordata; class Amphibia; order Gymnophiona; family Siphonopidae; genus Microcaecilia; species Microcaecilia unicolor. The sequence continues at coordinate 64,246,723 of NC_044043.1, read as the reverse complement.
GTAACTTTCTGTAACTTGTTTAGAGCTTGATTCTGTTTAGTTGGGTGAACAATCAAGATTAATAGAAATAAATTGTGCATTACAGGATGTGGTGTGGGTGTGTGGTATTTGGGTGCAGCTCACTCTTCTTGCTCATGTACATGTGGCATTACAGGGTCAAAGTTTGCCGTGGAAGAGGAGGGTGATATCGGACCCACATCCTCCCCCCTCCCCCACACATGACTGGTAGTTTTTAGGCAGTTTTTTTTTTCTAGCTCCAGCTGCTTCTGGCTTGGAAACCACTGGCTAGAGCTGTTTTCCTGCTGAGCAGCCAAAAGTGTGCTGGTGACAAGATATTGTGAGGCAGGTTGAAACACTCCACCCTACATGCTGTTCTGTGGAAAATGATTATACCAAATAAGTGTGGTAAAATCTGGGATTAACACATTTTAACTTGGGACTTTCTCACATGCTAAGACCAGATTTAACATGGCACTTATTTAGGTTTTAGTTTTTTTTTTTTTTTTTAATTTGCAGGTTGTAGACTAATATTCACATTAGCACGAGAGACCTGCAAAAAATTAATATGGGAGCACTTACTGCCTCCTATTTAGGAGTCGGTAAGTGCTCTGTATTATCCAGTTAGTGTGTGTTAATAACACACCAGCTGGATAACACAGGAATGTCTACTCTCTGCCTATGACATGCCCCCTCCCAAAAATATTTTGTTAAAATCTCTAACCCACGTTTCTGTGGTAGCCTGTCATGTACTGACTGTGTATTAACCCCCTAAGCCTATAAAAGTTGCCAGAAATTGGGCACATGCTGAATTTGCACACACAATTTAAATAAGCTAATTAGTGCCAATTGGTACTATTAGATTTAATTGCAATACCAATTGTATTTATGGGAAAACGATTTGTGCTTCTGGCCCTTTGTATCAGTGAGAATGTACATGCATTAAATAATTTTCCTAAATGTAATTACTTCTCATAACTCCTCTCAATACATTAGTATTTACAACCAATATGTACTGTATTTTTTGGACTATAAGACGCACTTTTTTCCCCCAAAATTTGGGAGGAAAATGGGGGGTGCGTCTTATAGTCCGAAGGTAGAGATTTCCCTCCCTCCCTCCGAGTTCCGGATCGCCCTCCCCCCCGGCCCTGTCACCACTCACGCAATCTTCCATGGTGGTCTAGTGACGTCGGGGCAGGAAAGAGCCCCCTCTTTGCTGCCCAGCGCGCTGCTCTCCGTCCTCCTGTATGCTGCCTGACAGTCTTGGTGAGATTCAAAATGGCCGCCGAGACGTCAATTCTCGGCGGCCATTTTGAATCTCGTCGAGACCGTCAGGCAGCAATGCATACAGGAGGACGGAGAGCAGCGCGCTGGGCAGGAACGAGGGGGCTCTTTCCTGCCCCGACGTCACTAGACCACCAGGGAAGATCGCGTGACGTGAGTAGGGAGAAGTGCTGACAGGGCCAGGGCGAAGCCGATCCCGAACTCGGAGGGAGGGATTCGGACAAGACGCACCGCAGCACCTAGGTTTTAGAGGAGGGAAAAAGGAAATTTTTTTTTTCCTATTTCCCTCCTCTAAAACCTAGGTGCGTCTTATGGTCCGGTGCGTCTTATAGTCCGAAAAATACAGTATGTCCTGTAAGTAAATACATGGTTAAGGCACCTAAACTTTTAAGATGCCTTAACCGTGTAGGCGCCCACATGGTTTAGGTGCCTATACGGTTTACGCATGTATTTTATAAAATATACATGCAAAGCATGATTCTACCCAGGCTCTGCCCAAACTCCTTCCCTCCTATGAAAATGGGAGTAGGATTTTTGGAGCCTGAAGACTTTGAAAGAGGGAAGACTAGATGGTTGTGTTCCCATGAGATCCACCACACTGTGAAAATAGGACTATGTACGAATGGGCCAGTTGAGATACGAGTGAACTCTGACCCCCTGGCACCGAAGGAAGGATTCTACCACCACTATAACCTTGGTAAACCTCTGCTGCGGCGGTGGCCATATGGGTTTAAAACATTTTTTTTTTTTTTTTTTACTTCAGATGGCTTTGGATTTCATCTGTATATATGTTTTCAAGCATCCTAGGCACAGGAACGCCCAATGACGTCACTGGAATGCTTCCAAGACGGCCGCTGGAATGCATACTTTTTAGCATTTTTAAGCAGCATTTTTGAATAAGAATTGTATTTTTATGGAGGGCATCACTTAAGGAATCAGATTCTGTACTCAGTTTGTATTTTTATTTTTTCACCAAAACGCCGTTTTTAAACGCTTTTATTTCTTATTTTTTGCACACTTTGTGCTTTTATTCTGATTCTTTAAAAAATTTCACACAGATATTTTTAAGAATTTTCTAACTTATAAGTTTAACTCTGAGAATAAGATATCTCAGCATTATAAATTGTGGGCTGATCCAAGATGGCAGCCCCCATACAAAGGATTGAAGCTGCTGCTCCACTTCTGTGAAGGAACCAACGCTGAAGTAAGTCACACATCTTTTTAGTTTTAGAAACTTTTTACATACAATTGGTCTTCCATAGAGTGGGTTTCTTTCACACCCTTGGGGTTTAATGTTTAGTCTTATTTTCAGCCTTTACTCCAGCAATGCTCTTATACTGTGTGAATGTCTCATTACTTCTTTTAAAAGGTTTTTACCTTTTTGGCTTTGACACAGATAAGATTGAAAACAATTTCCTTGTGCCTAAGCTAGATGCCTTCCACTTTTACAAGTATGCTTTTACATTATTCCTCTAGGTCATCTTGGATGATCAGTTGTGCTGGTTAGGTATGTTTGCTTTGATTTTTATTATTTGCTCAATGAGCTTACCCTTTTAGTCTTTTTTTTATATATGTGATGTTTAAGAACTTTTTAATTAAAAGTTTTTATTGATGTGCTGTTTGTTTTTATATATCCTATAATTGGCTTTTTATGTAAATGCCTTTTTTATTGTTTTATCATTTGGTGCTTTATGTTACTACCCCCGATATAGCCTTAACCCATTAATGCCCAACGTTCCCATATGGGAACAAATTTGTTCCCATATGGCTTATTATGGGAACATTGGGCACTAATGGGTTAATTGGTGAAACGTGGCCACGCCGGGTCTGTATGAATAAAGAAACTGTTTGGACTTCCAATGTCTGCTTTTTCTTCTGTTGCTACTAGACATTCAATGCCTCCGCTCACCAGTTATCAAATATAACTTTTTTACAGGGCTTCAGCAAAGAGCTCTCTCTCTCTCTCTGTTCTCCTAGGATGAAACTGAACTCAAAACCAGTAAAGTCCAAAGGAGATGATGAGCTCCTGGCCTAATTAGAGCTCAGTCAACAAGATTTCAAATATATACTGCTTCTTGCTTCACGTGATTAAAGGTGAAATTAGGTCTTACCTGCTAATTTTCTTTCCTCTAGACCCTCCAGACCAATCAAGACACTTGGGTTATGCATGCCTACCAGCAGAGGGAGACTGAGAACACTAAAGCTTAAACCAGTATAAGCTAGCAGCCAGTAAATCCTTAACAAAGCAGAAAACAAATGAAACCAATAAACAATTACAACCCCGAAAGGTCAAAGAACCCTGCACTCAGAAACAAAAAACATGAAACACGTGCTTCAACTGACCGAACGCCACAGCGCTACGGTCCCTCTCTGAAATGCAGAGGAAATATATGTATAGCAAGACTTGAAATTTAGATACCTTTCAGCCATAGCAACATAGACCATAAGAACACCAGAACTCTGCCAATCATACTCACCACAAAGAAACATGTACACAGCGGGAGGGTTCTTGACCGGTCTGGAGGGTCTAGAGGAAAGAAAATTAGCAGGTAAGACCTAATTTCACCTTCCTCAGCGACCCTCCAGACCGGTCAAGACGCTTGGGAAGTACCAAAGCAGTACAACTCCTAAGGGCGGGAACCTTGCATCCCAGAAGTCAACACTGCCGCACCAAAACTGGCATCCTCCCTAGCCTGCACATCCAGTCTATAATGTTTCACAAACGAATGCAACGAGGACCAGACCGCCGCCCTGCAAATATCTTGAGGCGGAACCAGACCACTCTCCGCCCAGGAGGAAGCTACTCCCCTGGTCGAATGCGCCTTCAGTTGGTCAGGCACTCTACGTCCCTTGATCAAATATGCCGAGGAAACCGCCTCCTTCAACCATCTGGAAATAGTTGCCTTAGAAGCTGAAGCTCCCTTCTTTGGACCGCTGTACAACACAAACAACCTATCTGAAGACTGAAACTCCCGAGTCCTGGATAAATAAACCCTCAAGACTCGTCAAACATCCAGCTTGGCTAAACGGCGCTGAAACGCATCTCCCAGCAGTGGCAAAGAAATGTCCTGATTTACGTGGAAAGACGACACTACCTTGGGTAAAAACGATGGAACAGGCTTCAAAGAGACCTTTTCCTTCGAGAAAGCCAGGAAAGGTGCACGACAAAACAAAGCCTGCAACTCTGAAACTCACCGCGCCGAAGTAATAGCCACCATAAACACAGACTTCAAAGTAAGATCTTTAAGAGTACTTGACCCCAAAGGCTCAAAGGGAGGCCCTACCAAGACTTCCAACACCAAGATCAAATCCCACGGCGGTACAACCGGCCGCCAAGGAGGACGAATCAGCTTTACAGCACGTAAAAACCGAACCACATCCGGGGAAGACGCCAAGGAGACTCCTCTTATCCTTCCCCGAAAACAGGACAGAGCCGCAATCTGCACCTTCAAAGAGGAAAGAGCAAGACCTCTGTCTACACCATCCTGTAAAAACTCTAACACCTCTGGAATGGAAATGGTCCAAGGCGAACAAGAACAATCTTTACACCAACCTTCAAAGAGATCCGCCACACCTTAACATAAGCAAAGGACGTGGAACGTTTACCGGACTGCAACATAGTATCAATCACCTTAGTTGAAAAACCTTTCTTCAGCCTGTCCCTTTCAAGAGCCAGGCTATAAGCGAGAACAGACGGGTCTGGCATCACGATCGGACCTTGCACCAACACCACCGACTCCGCCAGCGCGAGCGGCCCGCCTATCGCCAGACATACTAGATCGGTAAACCAAGGCCGACGAGGCCAATTTGGAGCCACAAGAATTACTGTCCCGGCGTACCGCTCTATTCTTTGAACTATCCCGTCCTATGAAGGGCCAAGGAGGAAACAAGTACAACAGCTGGTAAGGGGGCCACACGAGCACCAGAGCATCGATCCCCTCGGACCTCGCCCCCGGCTGAAAAACCTGGGTACTTGAGCATTGTCTGATGAGGCCATGAGATCTATCAACGGCAGACCCCACTCCTTCACTACGCGACGGAACAATGGACAATGTAGCGACCACTCTCCTGGATCCAACGTGTGCCTGCTCAGAAAATCTGCACTGACGTTGTCTACTCCGGCTACATGACTTGCCGAGAGACTCTGAAGATGAAGTTCTGCCCAACGCATTAACTCCGCCATCTCCTCTGACAACTCTCGACTCTTGGTACCCCCCTGATGATTTACGTACGCCACCGCCGTGGCATTGTCGAAACTGCCTTGCCTTTGAGAAGATACTGAAGAGACTGCAGTGCCAACCTTATCGCCCGAGTTTCCAACCAATTTATGGACCACAAGGCCGCCTCCTCCGACCAGCGACCCTGAGCTACCTCTCCGAGACAGTGCGCCTCCCCAACCTGCTAGACTGGCATCCGTCGTTAGCACTGTCCACTCCGGAGGATCCAAGGGCATGCCTTTTTCCAGATTCGGCATGTGAAGCAACCATCGCAGGCTGAGATGAACCGGCTCCGGCAAGCGCAGTCTTTTCTCCAAGCTCTGAGTCTGAGGAGACCACCGCTCCAACAGTACCGCCTGCAGCCGCCTCATGTCAGCCCTGGCCCAGGGCACTACCTCTATCGATGCCGCCATGAGTCCCAAAATCTGAAGGTAAGAGTGAGCAGACGGGAACCGTTTGGCACAAAACAGGCGAATCAATAGCTGCATCTTGGCAATTCGAACTGCCGGTAAAAACACCCGGCCTTCGCCGTATCGAACTCCCAGATATTCCAGGGACTGAGTTGGTTCCAGGTGACTCTTGACCAAGTTCACCACCCAGCCAAGCGACTCCAAGAAAGCTACCATCTTCGCCGTCGCATCCACACTCCTGAAGGGACGGCGTGAATGAGCCAATCGTCGAGATACGAGTGTACCAACACTTCTTGTTTCCTCAAAGCTGCCGCCACGACCACCATAACCTTGGAAAAGGTACAAGGCGCCGTAGCCAGACCGAACGGCAAAGCACAGAATTGAAAATGCTGTCCCAGAACCGCAAAACGGAGAAACCGATGATGCGGCGCCCGAATGGGAATATGAAGATAGGCTTCTGACAGATCCAAAGATGTGAGAAACTCCCCCTTCTGCACCGCTACTATGACCGAGCGCAACGTTTCCATGCGAAAGGAGGGAACTTTCAAAGCCTCGTTGACCTTTTTGAGATCTAGAACAGACCGAGAGGAACCTTCCTTTTTGGGGACCACAAAATAAATCGAATAACAACCTGTCCCCCTTTCTGAAACCGGCACGGGAACGACCGCCACCAGATCTATCAGCTGATGAAGCGTCTGCCGAATTGCCCTGGCCTTGACCCGAGAGCAGCACGGAGAGGCGAGGAAAAACTCTGGAAGGAAGTCTCAAATTCTAGCGCGTACCCGTCTCGCACCACCTCGAGTACCCACTGATCTGACGTGATATGGGTCCACCTCTGATAGAATTGACTCAAACGAGCCCCTACCCTTACCAGAGGCTGGACCTGCACACCTTCATTGTGAAGCACAGCCCAGAAGGACAGACCTCCCCCCGGTGCGTCTCGGCCTCCTCGCCGACCTCCGCGAAAGGGCTGAGTAAGCTGAAAAAATCGAACCAACTTATCCAACTCTTCTCCAAACAGCTAGGTCCCCTTGAAGGGGAGAGAACATAACTTGGACTTAGACGCCGCATCAGCCGTCCAACCACAAAGCCAAAGAGTCCGACGAGCTCCAACCGCCAATGCCATATTCTTAGCAGAAGCTCTCAGCAGATCATAACTAGAATCTGCCAAAAAGGAAGAGACCATCTCTAACTTGGTTAGCTCTTGCACCAAGGAAGCTCTATCTAAGGCTGGGCCATCCAAAAGACTTTCAGCCCAACGGAAACACGCCCTGGCTACTAGGCCCCCGCACAGAGCGGCCTGAAGTGACAATGCCGAGAGATCAAAATTGCGCCGAATGAAAGACTCTAATCTCCTATCCTGCGGATCTCTGAGAGCAGCCCCCCCCCCCCATCAACCGGAATAGCCGTAGCCCTGGTAACCGCGGTCACCACCGCATCCACTGTCGGCGACTTAAAGGAGTCCTTATCCCCTTGCGGAATAGGGTACAGTCTCGCCATAGCTCTGCTCACCCTACAAGGAGAATCTGGGGAGGACCACTCCTGGACGATCATATCTCTGAGATCCGAATTCATGGGAAAAGTACGTGCTGCCTGCCGAATTCCCTTAACTAAAGGGTCAAGCTGCTTAGCGTCCGCTACCACCGGCTCAGGCGAATCAAACCTAAGCGTGGACACTACCTGCTCAAACAGCTCAGGAAGCTCATCCCTAGGGAAAATGCGCACCACCGAGGGGTCTTCACCTGGCAAAGGCCCCTCCTCCTCAGAAACCTTGTCCCCTAGGAACTCATCATCCCCCAACAGACTACCCTCGTCATCTGAGGGAGGCAAGGAAAACAAATCTGGCTCTTCAGACCAATCTAAACGCTGTCGCTTAGCAACCAGAGGCCCTGCTCCCTTCAGAGGCTCTGCTTCCTTCAGAGGCTCTAACTGATTAGGGCCTGACTGCCAGGCCTGAAACATGGCCCAAATAAAAGCCGGAGGAAACCCCATGGCCCCCGCACCTTCCGGAGGCCTGGAAGCACTCTGCCCCGGACCTTCCAACAGCGGGCGAGCAGCCACCCCTGTGGCGCCCGAATCCAAGATGGCGGCGGTTCCCGCCAAAATCGGAACCGCCGCTACGGGCCCAGAGCACAAGTCAGAGCCGGGCAAACCTTTACCACTACCTGAACCCTCCGCAGCTAGTACTGGAGGCGAAGAATCAGGCTGTTTAGGCTCCCCACAGAACCTGCATTCAGCTCCTGGCGCGTCTATCCCCCTTCGCGCACAAGAACGGCAGCGCGACGGCTTTCCCGCCGACATTGCAAATTTAAAGCGGTACACCCTAACGTCCCAGCTCTCTCAAAGTTGCTCAAAATCCCCAGGCCTCTCTGTCAGCTTCCCAAACAACACAGTTAAGCACTGCCAAGCAGCCCAGGGTTGCCAGGTGGAAAATTTTTTTCCCACCCAAAACAGCACAAAAACCGCCCAACAACCCCGCCCCCAAACTCAACTCCGCCCCTAACACCCCCACCCCGTGTCATCACCCCCCGCCCCCGCCTCCCCTTCATCGGCCCCGCTCCTACGTCACCAACCCGCCCAAAAACGTCACTAACCCCGCCCCCCGAGGCCGAAAAAGCCGCCCAAAAAACCGCAACCCGCCGCGGGCAAAAATTTCCCGTGGCGGGTCGCGGAAAACCGCCCACCTGGCAACACTGAAGCAGCCAAACACTTTCTTTTTCTCTTTTTTTTTTTTACACTCGCAACAAAAGCCCAGTTGCTAAGAGCTGATAGGGACTAAGCACTCAAGGTGCAAGCCATAGCCGAGGCGGCATAAGGCACAGGCAGAAAGTTCAGAAAGAGGATTTCAAACTGCCAGAAGTTATGGCTCTCAAGGTTCCTGCCACAACAGGAGCCGCGGCACATGGCTGCCTAACTAGGGTTACCATTTTGTGTCCTCTGAAAAAGAGGACACATGTCACGCCCCCTACCCCGCCCACACCACATGCCCCGCCCCATGCCCCGCCCCCTTCAGGTCCTCATTCCGCCCCTATTCCCGCCGCCCCCCGTCACATAGTCCCCTCCCCCCCCCCCATCACATACCCCCCCTCACTATCTAGCCCTGGTGGTCTAGTAGCGTCTTCTCTTCGGGGCAGGAAAGAGTCCCCTCTTTCCTGCCCGGAGCGCTGCCTGCCCTTGCCTGCTGCATCCTCCTCGGTCTGGCTGGGGATTCAAAATGGCCACCGAGAGTTGAAGCGGCCTCGCGAGAGTTCAACTCTCGGTGGCCATTTTGAATCCCCAGCCAGACCGAGAAGGATGATAGACAGGGGAGGCAGCGCTCCGGGCAGGAAAGAGGGGACTCTTTCCTGCCCCGAAGAGAAGACGCTACTAGACCACCAGGGAACACGGTAAGGAAGGGGAGGGGACGGGACACCAGACCCACGGCGCCGATCGCCCGCCCACACGCCCACCGCACGCACGCGCCTGCCCGCACCCACGTTTGTCCAGAAATCCGGACAAACGTGGGTGCGGGCAAAATCCGCCGGACGCCCCGGACATGCCCTCAAAAAGAGGACATGTCCGGGGAAATCCGGACGTATGGTAACCCTATGCCTAACCAAAGGCCAGCAGGGGAATAATAACAAACTGCCAGAAGTTATGGCTCTCAAGGTTCCTGTCACAACAGGAGCCGAGGCACATGGCTGCCTAACCAAAGGCCAGCCGGGGAATAAGCCACACACCGGCTAAATTCCACAGAGAAAAGTGAATCCCAATGGACCCGCTTTTCTTGAAGCACTCAACCAAAAATAATTCTAAGTACAGGGTATTAGTTAAGAAAATCTAATCCTACCAGACCAGACTGACTGCTCAGGCTGCATGTCTACCCTCTGCTGGAGACTGAGATTTACTGGCTGCTTGGGGGTTGGCTGCTAGCTTATACTGGTTTAAGTTTTAGTGTTCTCAGTCTCCCTCTGCTGGTAGGCGTGCATAACCCAAGCGTCTTGACCGGTCTGGAGGGTCGCTGAGGAAGGTATGTTATTTATTTAATTTTTTTCCCCGCTGCAGCTCCTTGTGACTTTGGGCACTGGAGGGTTAGGAGCTAAAGCTGGGGGGGGGGGGGGACATAACATACCTTTAATCATAATTAAAATGGAGCCCTACTAAAAGCCAATTATTGCAGCTGCGCGCTATTCTCTAAAGACCCACACGCAACGTTTATAGAGCATATATGAAAAGGGGGCATAGCCAGGGGTGTATTGGAGGTGTTCCCAAAAGTTGTGTACGGAATTACAGAATTAGGTCAATTCGTGCCTAAGTTAGGCACTGCCATTTACACCTTCCTTTTAGCAGATGTAAGGCCCTTGCCCAACAGTTAGGTGCGGAACCACGACTAAGTGCAATTCTATAATGGGCATGCGTACTTAGCACTGATTTTTTTTTTGTCAGTGCAGAATTTTGAGCACCATTTACTGAATCCCCTCCAATATGTTGCTAATAATTAAATACAAAACATTCCGCACTATTCATTAAATTTATTGGCAAAAAAAAAAAAAAAAATCAAATATATGACAAACATGGTCAATTGTTCTCTCTCACATCACATATTTATTTTCAGTATTTCTTTTGTTCATATGTTATCCAGCATAATCTCTGGGATCTCTCCTTCTGTCCAGATTCATTTATGACCACAAGCCACACTCGGCAACCTTTTTATCCTAGTGTTTCCCAACCTTCTCCTGGAGGTACACTAAAGCAGTTGAGTTTTTGGGACACCCACAATGAATATGCACAAGGTGTGTTTTCACGATAGCCATCAAGAGATCTGCATACTTTGGAGATCTAACACACAAAAATCCACCTGATTAGGTAAGATTCCAGAACAGGATGCGGAAATACTATTTTATCCAATAGATTTGACAGCTGATCATTACTATCTCTTGTCAGAGCAAATAAACATTCTTACAATCGTAATATGACTAGCTGTCTCACTACCCTTCAGCCTCTTCCATGCCTGTTGTTAAACTGCCCATCAATCTAGGTATTAGCACCACTGACCTGCCTTCAGGTCTGCTCTTGTAGCTGTAGTGTAAACTAATAGAGGCTATTCTGCTTTGTAACTACCATCTACTGAATTGTGTACACATTAGGTAGATACTGAAAATTCATTACAGAAATACCAAGCCTCATCGTTCTTCTACTATTCAAAATCTGACTGCTTACTTGGTCTCTCATCCTCAAACAACTGTAACGATGGGCAGCATCAACACATGCAAACATTCAGTAGGGGCTCTTCTGATCCACACACTTTGACACAATTCCATTGAAAGTGGGTTCGGAGCTCTTTAGAAGTCATGTACAGGAGATGTCAACCTTATAGTCCGAGGGACAACTTATGCCATTTAGCAATGGTGCCACTTTGATTAAACTAGCCTCTCACTTCCTTTCTTATGTTTACGCTGAAAAGAATCTTTCAGGATTTATATTTCAGCTCATATTTGGTCTGCAGAGGTTGTTTATATACAGTAGAAAATCTTCAAGTAATGCTAGGAACTTCAAAATCTTCTAAATTACCAAAAAGGACACCTAAATAGGAAAAAGAAAAAGTACCGGTTAACACATTTTTTTAAATGTCTACCTTGACAACTTAAACACAACAATGTTAAAACACGTATTTTTTGTTCCTTGCCTTGTTAATATGCAGGGTATAAATAAGATAAATCAGTACTGCTGGGTGATATCTTAACTGCAGTACACAGGCAACTGGTCATACCAGCGTCATTAAATGCTCATCTACAAACATCTGTTATGAGAATATGTTAGACTACCATGCAACAGAAAACTGTGGAGAAAGACAGTATAACTGGCTTTGATTAAATATTTTAACTATGATTAATCACACAATTTTTACATATTTTCTTTACTTCCCAATGCAACTCCTTGTGACTCTGGGCAAGTCACTTAACCCTCCATTGCCCTAGGTACAAAATAAGTACCTGTATATAATATGTAAACCACTTTGATTATTTATTTATTAGGATTTATTTACTGCCTTTTTGAAGGAATTCACTCAAGGTGTGGTGTACAGTAAGAATAGATCAAACATGAGCAGGAGCCAATTAGAGCACTAAAAATATTCGAATAACAATACAAAGTATGGCATGGTATACTACTTGCAATGACAACACAATATGTACTAGAACATTATAATTGGTAGTGAAGGGTAAGGCACAGAAAGGTGGTATATCAAATTCCATCCTCCTTCCCTCCCCTAAAGGACTGCAATGTGATCAATTTTTTAAAATTGAGATTAATGATTAGAGGGCCCTTTTACAAAAGGGCGGTAGGCGTAGTGCCGGCTTGGTGCATGGTAGTTCTGATGCCCTCTGCATGCCAAGTCCAGCGCTAGAAAATATTTAAAATTTTTCTAGCACCAGGGGTGTGCCCAGTGGTAATCAGGCAGCAGTTACAACTGGGCTATCGCTGGTAAGAGGCAGGAAGGGCTCCCCCATGAAATGGTTGTGTGGCAGGTATTTAACTTACTGCATGGCCATTTCCTTCTTTAAAAGAAAAAAACAAAACAAAAAACTTTTAACCAGCTGTGGTAAAAGGGGGCTTTAGCGCGCGGCAAATCTGTGTGCCGACACCACCCCAGGGCCCCTTTTACTGTCACTTGGTAAAAGGAGCTCTTAATGCATTAAACACAGAGTTAACTGCAATTAAAGTACAGCGCTAAAATTTACAACTAATGGATCCTCATAGGCTATTAAATCTGTCATGAACATTGTCCTCTTTTAATGCAGCCTTAAATCATGAGCACTAGATACTGGATGGACGTGACAGTAAATGAACAATGCCTTATTTCAGACACCTCTAAAAATTTGTCTCTTGCTGGTGTTGGAGACAGGATACTGGGTTAGACCAATCTTTGGTCTGACTCAATTTCTTATGTTCAAAACAAGGCAGGAACAACTTCGAATAGCAGTGGAAGAGTTTGAAGTTATTGAAAAATTCATTAAAGGGAAACATTTGGGGGTTGCATTTTTATAAGCCATATGCAAACTATCTATTTATACAATTTTATATATCACATTACCAGTCCATGATGGTTCAAAGTGCTTTACAGACAGCAAGCAATAAAATACAACAGGGAAATTCTGAGCTATTGGGTTGGGCTAATTTCTGGGATTAGAGCTGCTTTGGTGCTACAACTGAAATACTTCACGCTACCTATTAATTATAGAGTATACTCCTGGTAACTTTTCACCATCCAATGTAACACTGACACAGGTTCTCATGGGATGTTGCTTGCTTAATTAACAGTTCCACTTGTGTAGGAACATCCAAAGTTTCATCATGGGAGAAATCTCGTCCTTTAAAAGTTAAATTGAGAAAAACCATAAGGGAGATAGCATCTTTAACCAGTCTAGATTTCACTTTTGAAGCACTGAAACAGTGGTGAAGGACTGACTGTTCTCTCATCGTGCTCCTGTTGCTACAAAATCAAATTATTTACAACGCAATAATGTAAGGGCCACTTAAAAATAATTGCAATGGAGAAACATACTTCATTTCAAGTCTCAAAATGGGGCCAGTCTAGTAGATCAAAGGCAATGCTGTGTACTCCCACGTGGAAGATGAGGGTTAGAATCCAGGGTTAGGTATTCTATGCAACTAACATAGTGGGCTTCAAAAGATGTTTCAAAATGCTCCTTAAGGAAAAGTCCATAAAAAAATGATGAGCTATGAGAACTAAGGGGTCCTTTTACTAATGTACGCTAACTGATAAGACACCCATAGGAATATAATGGGTATCTTATCATTTACTGCACACTAACTGGCCCTTTTTGATATTACAGACAAGACATTCACCGGCTGTTTAATGGAATGCTGACAAATGAGATCTAAGTAATGCAGGACGGCTGAATCCACAGCATGAGCTACAGATAATAAAGCAGCAGGGGGTTTTTCAGCCAGATAAGTCAAAACATTGATCCTGCTTGACAAGTTTAAACATTGTAGCTTATATACAGAGCTTAAACTCGTGCAGAAACAAACGATAGTGCATAAAAATTTACAAAAAATTGATATAAACCAAAGAAGAATTATTTGTTATAAAAAGCACAGTTGAAACATGGATTAATTTATTGCAGAACACTTATTTTGAGGTGGCTGACAGCACTATCAGTGGTTGGGGGTAGTCAATGATTATAACTGAGTCACTAAAGCTGAGGCTTTAAGGAAGCACAAAAAAGAGGTGCCTGTGTGACAGTATGAGACATCCCCTTATCAAAGCATAAATTAGTGTGAGCTGCTCCACTGACAGTTTGTTGTGTATGGTTCAAATTATAAGTGATGGAGGGTTGCCATTTTTTGCTATATTTTTTATTTCTGGGATAAGCAGCATAAAATGTTTTGTACTTTTTTGGGATCTTGCCAGGTATTTGTGACCTGGATTGGCCACTGTTGGAAACAGGATGCTGGGCTTGATGGACCTTTGGTCTTTCCCAGTATGGCAAAACTTATGTATGTTTTACTCACCTGTAAGTTTATCTCGAACTCTATTAATAATTTGGATAGCCTTCTTATTTAGAGCTTCTGGTTGTACTAAGCCATCACCAACTACAAGACACAGAAATAAAAACATTTTGAATTAAGATAGTGTCAGAATGCAATATATAAACTTCTTGGACCACAGAAAGGCGGTATATAAAGAATCTAATAATCTAATCTGTGATGACTATTATGAGTTCTATCAGGCTAGTAAGCTAGAAATATTAGTTCATGTCCTGCAGTGTTTGAATTCCAAACTGTTTCTCATCCCATCATGGAACTCTTTCTCCCTTTGCTTCCTGGTTCTGTACATAAGGCTCAATAATACCAACAACAGTATAACATGAATTTATCAAAATAGGCCCTTACTGAATGAATGGATGGATTCAGGCACTGTGGTTCCAGGCTTCTTGTGGGCAGTCTCACCTAGTTCCACGGTGTCTACTATTTCTAATGGGAAAGATGAGAAACAACAGCAAAGTCTGAGAGCATCCCCATACATGAAGAAAGCAGAGGCATAAAAAATATCACACTAAGGCAGAGACAAAAACTTCACATAATGCCACAAAACAAGTGATGCTGCTGCCAGGTGATCTTTATAAACTGTTTTTAAATCACATCTCTAATTCAGCAATTAATGCACATTTGCTCTATGATTCACTGTGTTTAGGAGAATGAAAGTGGATTAAATTTCATTCAGGATTAATATGTACTGTATGTGAATGGAGATTTCTAATCTGTTCTAACAGCTATGGGGCTCATTTTCAAAGCACTTAGACTTACAAAGTTCCACAGGTTTTTATGTAACTTTTCAGTGCTTTGAAAATACACCTCTAAATTTACTAATTTGCACTAGTTCAATACAGACATGTTATTAGTAAATAATAGACCCCTGTGACAATAATGGGGCTTGCATTTAACATGTGTTAAATCACATTGTCTTGTGACAACAAATGTAAAACATTAATGCATTCAAGTAACCTTAAGGGGTGTATCCAAAGGGTGCTAGGAAATGGAGTTTGCATGTGCTATTGCAGGACTTTCCTGTGTGCTAAGCCCATTTGTAGTGCACCAAGGATGTCCAGGTCAGGACGTTCGCCTGAGTATTTTATGAAGGGCTCTACTGAATGTGGAGCTTTTTGTAAAATACATGTAAAGATGCCAGCAAATACATGTGTACAGTAGGAGCATCAATTCCACAAAAGTTCATGTCCCAAAAAGAGTGGCGGAATACTGGAGAAGAAACTTAGTGATTAGAGTAGCAGGTTGACAACCATGGAACCCAGGGCTCATCTCCTTGTGATCTTGGGTAAGTCACTTAACCCTCCATTGCCTCTGGGCAAAATTAGATTGTAAGCTTTCCGAGGACAGGGAAATACCTAGAGTATCTGAATGAACTTGCTTTGAACTACTAAAAAAAAGGCACATGCCAAACAAATTAAACTGAATTTAAAAAGGTGAAAGTAAACATGCACTTTCATGATGGAAACTAGTGCAAAGACCATAGGTTAAAATATACCCACATACTTTGTAGTAATGCAAACAATCTGAAAATGTATGTACATATCTTCTGTTAGAAAGAGGTAAGCAACTGAACTAGGGCCCCCTTGGAGTGGAGGAGTAATCTAATGGTTAGTGCCGTGGCCTGAGAACCAAGGGAACTGGGTTTGATTCCTACTGCAGCTCCTTATTACTCTGGGCAAGTCTCTTAGGGCTAGATTCTATATGGCACCTGAAAATGCAGTGTGGAAAAAAGATATGCCTAGGCGTCTTCTCTAAAGTACGCCTACATTTTATAGAATAGGCTTAAATTTCCGTGTGGTATATTATGCCGAGCACCTCTCCATGTGACCAAATTTAGTTGTGGCCATTTATGCCACATTTTACATAGCGTAAATCCAGATAGCTAATAAGGTGCAGAGCGAATGTATTCTATAACCACGCACATAGATTTTAGAAATGCCCACACCCTTTTCAACTATGTGACTTCAAATTTATATGTACCACGATACAGAATATGCTTAATGAGTTCTGCGTGTAAATCTTAATACCAATTAGTGCTTAACATTCAATTGCCAGTGCTGATTAGCTAGTTAACCAATTAAGTTATGTGCGTTGTTATAGAATATGCTTTTTCCTTGCAGAAATTAAGGTGCGATATAGAATCCGGCAGTTATTTTTTTTTTTTGTTACATTTGTACCCCGCGCTTTCCCACTCATGGCAGGCTCAATGCGGCTTACATGGGGCAATGGAGGGTTAAGGGCGCTTGCCCAGAGTCACAAGGAGCTGCCTGTGCCTCAAGTGGGAATCGAACTCAGATCCTCAGTTCCCCAGGACCAAAGTCCACCACCCTAACCACTAGGCCACTCCCTCACAAAGTCCACCACCCTAACCACTAGGCCACTCCCTCATTAACCCTCATTGCTCCAGGTACAAAATAAGTACCTGTATATAATATGTAAACTGCTTTGATTGTAACCACAGAACGGTGGTAAATTATATCTCATCCCATTTCCTTTTGTGAAGGCAGAATCTTGCTCTGCCTGGAAACAACGGCTGAGGCCTGCTCTACCAGAAAGAACAGCCTACAGACTGTTGCCAAAGGAAAACAGACAATACTGCTTCACCAGGGGAATACCCAAAGCCAAATGTTATGGGAGCCTAATGAATCCTGCTGAATCCGTCTGCTTTCTACAGAGACAAAGCATATTGATAAGAATCTTGTCTGTACCACTTTTTTAGGACAGTGATGATGTCATGGAAAAACTGTCTCCATCTGCTGGCAAAAATCCACACATCTAGACTGTCCTAGTAGGATGATAAGGAATATTCATTTTACGTTCCATAAAAGATAATTCTTTGTTGAAATAAATTCTTTAGATTTAATTCCCATCAAGTTCAAAATAAAGGTTTTTAGCAGCATGACAACTCTCAAAATTTTCTTTTTTTGATTTTTTCTGCTTTGATTGAAGTGCTGAGACAATCTCTCCAATGAAGATCTTATTTTTCCTTTGGACCCACAATTTCCAACCGCTCCTCTGGGTTTCCAGTTGAACTGGAACTGCAGCTGGGATCTGACACCTTCCTGTAATTGTCCCTATTTTGGAATCCAGACCCTCTTCCCTGGTTTAGCCCAGCCATCACAGTGCTAGCTAATGAACATGGGTCACAGATGCACGTAATCTGAGCTAGGCCCCTGCAGACTCTCTTTTCAAGGGGTGTGATATGAACCTTGCCTCTGCAGCATTCCCAGCTGACCAAATTAGCAGACGTATTGCAGAACAGCTGCTGGGTTGACCCAAGGGCATTTATGATGTAATAAGATTTTACACAAAAGGTATGGCTGAACTTACCCACTGACTGGCCAGCAGAATAGGAATCTGTTCGTGTTCGTGAACGCTTATTACCTTTCGTGTTTGCTGGAAAATATAAATTTGTGTTGAATCTTTTTAATATTGAACTCTTTATGAATGCTGCCACTGCTCTCCATACTGAGACACTGTTGTCAGTCATCTACATGTAGCAGGATGTTAGGTATTTTGACATTTCTGAAATATGGAATAAGGGAATAGTCCATGTTGCACAGCAACTATATTTAGCCTAGAAACATAGACCAATTATATTCTCTCTCTTTTAAAACATCCCTGGCTTGGAACCAAGTTCTTGCATCAATTTACCCTAAACCTAAAAAAAAAAAAAAGTATAGATGTAAGACTGTAAATCTGAGCCAGCACAGGTCATATTAGCAGTGTTACCTGTGGTTATATTCCCAGCTTTACAATGGCAGAGAGCTGTTTCAGGTATTCTTTATGTTGAAGATCTCTATGGAAATATATCTTCCACACCCTTAAACCTCCTTGGTCATACTCTTTCACCAGTTAGTTCTGTCAGGTATCTTGGTGTAACTCTTGAATCTCAACTAAATTTTTCTCAACACAGTTCTAGGTTATATAAACAAGCTTTTTCATCCTTCGCCAACTTCACTCGGTTTGTAGATTCTTTGATTTTGACACTTTCCATGCTTTGATCTTCTCTTTCTTCATCACCAGGCAAGATTATTGTAATATCATCTACCTTGGCTGCTCTCGTTCACTTCTTAAAAAACTCCAGACTCTCCAAAATACTGCACTCAAGTTGCTTCACCAGGCCCAAAAAATATGATCACGTCTCTCCTCTCTCTCTCAAATCACATTGGCTCCCAGTTATCAACGGATCATTTTTAAGACTCTCACACTCGCCTTTAAAGCTTATCAGTTGGGACACCCCCCTTATCTCTCTAGCCTTATTCCCCAGCACGTCTTCTTTGTTCTATAAACGACCACTGATTTTATCTCCTTAGTCCCCGTTCTGCACAACTGGAGTCTACTCAGCATCAGGCTTTCTTCTTTGAAGTCCCTTTCCTCTGGAACTGTATTACTCTCCCAATTCGTTCTGAACTGTCATTTAAAAAAATTCAAAACAATGCTCAAAACTTGGCTGTTTCAGCAAACATTTAATTCCACATAAGCTTTACCGTTTCCTGCAATATCCCCTTTCTTTCCCCTGCCTTGTATATGTGATTGCATCTTGAATGATTGGTATCATAGAACACTGTCCTGTAGATTTTTGTAGTTCTTTTCTGTTTATAGAATTGTACACCGCTGTGATCTGCAAGTTCATTAATGGTGGTATAGCAAACCCAAATAAACTAGAACTATGTGCCTTCAATTTTATAAAGCATTTTCTACATGTAAAGCATATTTTGCACAAAGAAAATGGCAATTATAAAACTGTGCAAAGTTATATGTGTGTAAAAAGCAGGTACACAGCGCCTACATTACGTGATATAGGCATAGGTGTTCCTGTGAGCGTAGTTCAGGCAGTTCCAATATAAGCACATACTTTTATATAATGTGTGTGTACATGCAGATGTAAATTTATGCACTGCTGGGGATAGTTCTGGAAGCCTATGTTGTCTTCAAAGAGACACGCTGGACATTTTTACAGATAGCCTGTTATAAAATGACCTCCTTACACAGAGATAATCTTGATTTTTAGAAATTCTGCACATCATGAAACTGACTTAGCACACTCCTCCACCCAGACTACAAAACACCATCACCTAAATCAGAGTCTACAGCAGACACAATGTAATCATGCAGTGAATTGCATTTTCTAGGCCTAAATTATTATATGAATTATCGCTACTGGAATCTTGACTTGGGGATTGTGTTGTATGGTTTAGCTAGATAAAAGCACAATGCTGATTTCCTGGTAAGACAGAGGGTACTTGTTCTTTTTCTATTTGAGCCTCTGTATTCATTACTTTGCCACTGTGTAATCTTAATTTTAGTTCCCTTTCTCCTGCTACTTACTGTCCATCAGTCTCCAGTTCAACAGAGGGTCATACACAAAGGCCTCCAGAACAGCCATCACACTGTCTCTGTGTTCTCGGAGCACTTCCATGACGGTGTGACATGTAATCCTGTAGTTACCATCTAGGCCAGTTACCTTCAAAAACCAAGAAGAACCTGATCATTATAGGTACTCCTGGTTCCATGGGAACTCAGGTTTAAAAACACCATGATGTAAGAATCCTCTGGAGTTGGGTGCCACTTAGAGTATCCATACACATACCAAAGGCTCGGAAAAAATTATAGGCCAAGGAATATAGTTGATGGGACTAGGATCACTGTTAGGCTCCGAGATAGTATGTACTCAGGAATACATATGTAACATAAAAAATACATGGGAGGGCAGCAGGGGAAGTAGTAGTATTTTCTTACAAAACTCCCAAAGGAAATTCATTCTCTCCTACCTTCACATCCAAGCAGATTTGCATAATTTGTGCCCTGCAGCACATGATGAGAAGGGGGGGGGGGGTGCAGGAGAGATCTTTATTGTGTGCTACTGGATAATTTACAATTACCTCCATAGCATTTGTCAGCATTCTTGTCAGTCGAAATGGAATTTTCTCAGGGAATTTCTCTCTTGTCATGGCAACCTATAATGTAGCCAGAAAACCCATAACTATGAGGTATAGAAAACAAAAGTTTTGTATATACATATGTGTATCATTAATTTCTTTGTGTTTCCTATCTTCATACTTTCAAGCCAGTATAATTATACTCAAAGCCAAACAAAACTTGGTAACACCAAATAAAATGGCCAATTCCTATGTAACAGAGTACCTCAAAGCAGTCACCAAAGTCAATATGAAGAATCTTCCCACTTAGTCTGTCCAGCATCAGATTGGATGGGTGTCTTTATGGGGAAGAGATGTCACAAAGGCAGTTTATCAGTAAAGAACATATCTCCTCACTATTACGTCAAATAATCTAGCAATGCTTTATTTCATACAGAATCATCACCTGATTGTTTCTGCAAACCTAGGCCAAAGTTATATTTTGTCAGCCCCTCTGTATAAAATTCTTCAGAAAAATCATAATTTTTTTTTGTATTCCTACCTTCAATATTGAATTATTGTCCTAGTCCAATAGTGTTTTATCTTAATATTTATCTTATAACTTATGAAACCTGTATTTGTTACTCAAATTTATTACATTTTGAAATCAATTTCTAGAGCTAAGCAATGTTATTCACAGAGATTCCTCACTTCTTTATCATTCATTTTCTAGGCATATTCCTGTAAGTTTGGGGCAAGGCAAGAGTAATGCTGTTTCCCATTTATTCTCTCTTGTAAAGCCTAACACCACTTTAGATTCAGGCTGAGAACCAGGGAAGCCAGGGCTCAAACCCCACTGATGCTCTTTTTTTACTTTGGGCAAGTCACTTTACTCGCCATTTCCTAAAGTACAAACTTAGATTATCTGAATGTAACTTACCTTGATCTAAAAAGGTATATGCTTAAATAAATCAATAATTAAGTAAAAATCTGGTCTTGCCTTAGAGTCCTCCAGACCGGTCTAGAACCAATGGGTTATGCTCATCAACCAAACAGATGGTGACAGAGAACAATGATTTGTGAACTCTGCCCTATCAAGGGCACTGTGCAGCAGCCACTTTTATTTGTAACGAAGTGAAGACAAGAAATAAACTTCCTCCTTTGTTCCAACTGGTTGATGAACCAGGATGATTTGGTCCCTGGACATTGTCTCTAAGCCACTTTCCCCCCCGACAATACACTCCCTAGCTGCTCAGACTGGAATCTGCTGTCAGCACTACCCATATTGGGGCTTCTACATCTGTGCCCTTTGCAAGATTTTGGGTATCCAACCACCATTTCAAGCTGGCCCAAGCCAGCAGCATTCACAGAAGATGGCTCTTGTAACTCTGACAATAAACTGACCAATGGTCCAGAAATCATCTCTGCAATGGTTCCATTTGAACCCAAGTCCACGGTTCTACTTTGATAGCTCCTAGAACGTACATGTAAACCAAAGGAGCTTTCTTTGCCAGAAGAGACCAACCAGATCAGAGCCAGGAGTTTTACTCTTCTCTGTTCTGGGTGGAAAACTTTCTTTGTACTGAACTGCACTCCTGAATACTGGAGTCACTGTGAAGGTTACAAACTGCTTTTTTTTTTTATGCTGATTAAATGCTGATTAACCCCAGCAACTTCAACAACTGAGTCACATGGTTTTGCCTAGCCAGTAACAGCACGTCTCATAGAATTTGATCCTTCAAGTGGCCGAGCATAAGGAAATTCTGGGCCTATCTTCTGGCAACTTCTGAATCTTAGACTACCAAAGACAAGAGAACATAGGATCTTTAACATCTCCAAGTCCTCCCAAAAACGCAACTTTCCTTTAAATGGAGGGTCTGCTGAGTTGAATTTTGGAGGCCATATCTATCGACCAATTCTGGAGCCACAACAGCCACTTAGTTGTAACCATGACCACCATGCCTCCGGCTGAGGTCCTAATCAGATCATACAAGGCATTCTCCATGTAACTCAAGTTTGCCTCCAGGGGATTCACCCTTCACAGATATTGAGTCATCTCCTTTAACTCAACTGGAGTCTCTTGCACTCAGCACAGACAGGTTCTGGATACATAAGCACTGCATACAGCTGCTTGGAGTCCCAACACTACAACTTCAAAAGACTGCTTTAATAAGGCTTCCCGCTTACGATTCTGGATATTTTTCTAAGCTCTATCACCTTCCACACGAGTGGTCATCTTCTTAATGACCACATTTACCAAGGAATCCAAATTCACCTTCAGATACTTCAGCTTTTCCTTTTACACTGGTCCAAAGAGTAGAATCTACTTATAACTTTACCAACCTGGAGACTGGCCTAAAAAGCATCCCACTCCACCATGATCATAGCTTGGATCGCTTGGGTATATCCTCTCTTGTGGACCTGCTTCTTGCACCAGAAAGTCAGAGATGCTGAGTGCTTCCAACACCAGACTTCTAATAGCTAACAGCTCTTCCCTCCAAACAAGCCCAACACCCAGAGAATCATCCTTTTCTGCTACCAGTAGCTCTCTCTCTTCCAATAATGGAAGCCCTCTCCTATTCAAAGCCCCAACCAGAAAGCACAGTCCCCTCCGAGTTTCAGGTTTGTTTTTTTTTGGTCTGTGCTAGCCTATTCACACCTCCAGTCTGCAGATCCCATGCCGGTATGGAGGAAGAACCCTGAGCTTGCCTCAGCAAATATGCCCTGTGGAGAAGGATAAATTTTGAGAAGAAAGAAATCCCTTGGCCTGAAAATCCAGAAAAACTTCCTGACAAACTCACCAAGGCCAAGGGATTTTTCTGCTGAACCTTCCGAGCCAAGGATAAAGGGAGAGAAACGATCTAAGCACTAGGGGATGGAAGATCTATGATGGATGCCACTCCAGTGCTTTCTGCCTCCTGCACATGACTCTGTGAGGAGGTCCCTACACTCTTCACTGTCAGTGCTGGCTGCATCATTAAACTCTTGGGGTGTTCTTCAGATCCACCTGGCCCATTGTAGCAGGAGTCAGGTTAATCAGATCTACCCTCTTGGCTGCTACGGCGGGAACAGCATTTGGCGTACTCTTGTTCGGCTTTTGAGTAAACTGCCACAAGTCACCCCTTACCAGTGCCACTTCTGGTGCACAACTAAGCAGTGCTTGATTGACTGCAGTGTTCTTTGCCTTGCATGACCCCAGTAGAAGCTGCCTCCTGGTGCCATGACCGTGGGACGGGTCACTGCTGCTTCCCTTAGCTGTTGCCTTTCTTCTGGTGCTTGACCCTGCCAAGAGAGCTGCTTTACTTCAGAGTTATTTTTTTTATATACCTGAAATCTCTTCTTAATCTCTTTTGGAAAAGGCAAAGGTAATGATGGGGAGAAAGGAGAAGGGAGGGACTTAGACCCCTTCAGGTAAACTCCAAGTGTGTTGTCTGCTACAGCAGGACCCTGGATTCCTTCCCCAGAAATCCTAGTTCAACTGGTGAACCAGCTCTCCAGGCGGGCCCAGGATCAGCACCAATCAAACCTGATCAAAGCCACCTGCATAGAATGTCCATTACCATCTGGTGAGCAGCTGATGCATGGTGCCCTGAATAGGGTAAGACTATGACGTTGTCACTCTCATGCTCCATCTGCTGGCTGACGGACATAACCCATTAGTTCTGGACTGGCTTGATGGGACATGGAACACACCTGTAATATAGTATTTGGCTATAGGTATGAAAAGATATATCTGAAGGTAAATGTGAGGGATAAGGGAATGGTTTCTGACTCTTGAGAAAATTTATTGGTTATCTTTATAAGTTCATTTTCCTTACCTGTCTCCTAGGCCCAAGATGTACCCAACCATGGACATCACAGCTAAAGAGCGAGTATAATTTGTTCTTCTGTCAAACCAAACCTAGACGCAGAATACAGATGACATTAGTCAAAATCCTAAGCTATTCTCTTCATTCTCCTTTCAGCTGATTTAAATGAATGGTTTTCCCAGTGCAGAATCCAAACAACCTTAGAAACTGCTGGATTGGAAATTTTAATCACTACAAATTTAAATATGACAAGGATAACCGATATAAAAGTGTCCTGAAGCAATAATTCTTAATTTAAGCCACCGCATACCTTGTAATGTACCAAGCTGCAAGATGACAATTTCAATGGCACACAATTTCTCATCAATTAAATGTAAAACTCCATTGAGCACACTAATATCTGTTTGCAAGCACTGATGGTAAAGCTAGACATACCTCAGAGCTAGGGCTCTTCAACCACAGCAGTTTGGCCAGATCATCACCAGCTGTGTTATTAACGGCATGCTCAAAGACCTCCACTTTCTGCATTAAAGTGAGGTGGTCATAATCAGGAGCCATCTGCAAAAATACAAAGAAAGGCTGTTTAGATTTAACAAATTTCAGTGTAACAATCTCACTAAAGCCACAAAAGGTGTTGCCTGCAAAAATCTACTAACCAATATAAAAGTGCCTTGCCTATTTAATTTAATATGAAGGAAACATTTGGTCTTTATCTGCTAATTTTCCTTCCTTTAGTTCAACCAGACCAGTCCGGAATGAAGGAGGGTTTTGCCTCTCAGCTAACAGACATACAAAGACTTCAGCTGTGAGCCCTGTTCTATAAAAGGCACCATGTAGCTACTAGCTGTTCAGTATACATTAGCAAAGTAAATGCGGGCAAAATCCCCTTCATAAATAATCCTCAAGGGAGGAATGAATTCAGAGTCCTTAACCTTAAAGAAACACACATTTGAGAGAACATGCCCCACCACATCATGAACTTGACGTCAATACACTCTGTTGAATAAAGCCAGCCAGCAGCTCAGGCAGCAAGGCCTGGATGCGCTCAGAGGGCCGACACCGGGAAAGGCTGGGGCATCAGAGAGACAGGCTGCAGAACTGCTGGGGTCGAGATGGGAGGCTGGTCCTGGATGCATAGAGACCTCCACACTGGCACCTCTTATGTGGAGGGGGAGTGGTCCTCCTGGCACCAATGCTTCTTGGGTTCCAATCCTCAGTGCCCCGCGGAGCTCCTGGCACCATGCGGAGAGGGATCAAGGCCAATGCTTCCTGGCCTTCACCCAAAGCCGGTCATCGAGGCTCCTTGTTGCCTATGAGGACAATGTTGAATCCTCCCGTTGCCTCGGGGTTGGATACGGTCGGTCCCGAGGGCCCTGCACAGCAGTTGGTTTCGAGGCAGCTGGAGACCCACCTGATGCACAACTGCTCTCAGTGTCGACAGGTCTAGCACCCATACAGACCAATGCTCCCGATGCAACACCCAATGCCAAGCATTCAGGCCAGATCCCAAACTTTTTTCTTTCGTTGAGCCTCTCTGGTCACAGTTGGAAGGGCTATGATGAGGCCCCAAACACTGAAGACACCAAGAATGGGTGTCTGTACCAGAGATGGTCCCTACTGCACTGGGAACAGTGCTTAAAGCCACTGGGAACTTTCGTGGACATGGAAAGAAAAACTTCCGTGGCTAAATCAAATGACTCAATGGTGTCAAAAAAGGGGCAAAGCACCCAAGAAAAAGAAAGTGAGAACCTGACCCAATTCAAGGCCTAAACGTGGCCTAGTGACACAGAAAGAGAGAGGAAACTTGTGGGAAATAGACAACAAAAATATAAGGGAAGGAAAAGGACAAAACCTGAACATGGGAAAGCAGAAAAACACAGTGGAAACACTAAGAATACACTCAAGCTCTTTCTCAAACCGGGCTGTGAGGAGCAGAGGAAAAATGATGTCCACTCTCCACCACAGTAAGAAAAGAATTGGTAGTCCTGTGCTCTTGCTGTGGGCGGGAAGGCACTCACGCATGCGCAGTGGAAAAGCTCTTTCATCTTGATATAAGCTCCGAACTGGGCAACGCGGATCACGTTATCCACTTGTGAGAACTATAGGCCTGCTTGTCCTTGGAGAACTTATACAATACTCTGAGTTACATACTCTATCTGCAACAATTAGGCATGACACATACCAGCTCTATGGCTAGCATAAGTACACATGCCTAACTTTGAACTGCTTATATATTTGGTTAGGCTAGTATTCTATAAAGGGAAGTAGATGCCTACATCAGGTGACCTGCTATAGAATTGCCCTTTAAACATATAAAGGGCATTGCTATCAACATGGTCTACCATTAAGATATGTTATTTTACAGTCCACCCAAGCTATTAGTAACTAGGTCTCATTGCATAAAATGGGACCTGTGCTATAATAGGATGAGCTAGGGGTAAAATAACTTCTTAACGGTAGTCCACGTTGATAACTACACCCCTAAGTCCTTTATCCATAACTTTCATTGGCACTATCTGTATATTGCTGCTGAAAATCAATCTAGTTGCAACGGCACTCCATAGACAGTGCTGGAGCAGAACGAGGGCGTTCTGCCCAACTATATATACTGCAGCAATATTCAGACTGCTATATGTACAGCTAAGTGGTTTAATTTAGGACATTCTTTATAAATATTGCTGCTATCGGTCAGTGGTCTATATGTATATTCAGCTCCAACATGGCCAGCATTTCAAAAAGCCTGCTAACCACAAGAACTGAAAATAGACTGCCCTTTTTTTTTTTTTTTTTGCATTTTTGGAATTTACATGAACCTTAAAGAACAAACAGGTCTCTTCTGATGTGTAAGAAGAGTTTGTTTTGTAAGAAGAAAATTGTCACATGATCCCTGCATGTAATTTGACTAGTTCTGTTCAATATTTCTCCACACATGATGGAGCTTCCCCACCAGCCCATGAAAAGCAACTGCAGAGTGTCTGGTAAGCAACTCTGCGGAAAAGCACAGCACACTGAAGAACTCTTCCCTGAAAACACACCCAAGTCTGCTCTGTGGAGAAAGCTATTGCACCTTGTTTTAGGTTTTGTTTTTTTTTTTTTACTGAGACATTGGCAATGCCACACCAGAGCAACTCACAAACTGGTAACAGGAGAGGCTGCAGGCAGATCCCTCTCCACCTGACCCTTCCCGTGCCCAAGAGCAGCAAAGGAGGACCAGGGAATGAAGCCAGGTAGCGCAACATAGACCACCACAAGGGGGAAAGGAGAGAGGGACTCGGCCACCAGTGTGGCACCCCGGGGGTTTCAGAGACCTCCACAGGACAGCCCCCTGTCCAGCAAGCAGGAATAGGTCCAAATGGGGAAAAATATAGTAATGGACATGTAAAGCTTTTTTATTTTTGTCTTTTTAAATACTTAATCTGCTTGTGAACCTTCACCACCTCCTGCTGTGGTCTCAACGGTTTGATTGGATTCAAAGAACCTTCTTACTACCCCCTCCCCCCCCCCCCTATTTTTTTAAGGGAACCTACAGGGACTGCACAGACTTACCACCATCTGCTGAGACTGAAAATAGATGGACTTTCAGGGGACTACACATCCCACTTATATGCCTACTGGAAGTTGTGTATTCTCAGTCTCCATCTGCTGGTAGGAGTGCATAACCCATCTGTGGCAGTCTAGAGGGACGCTATGGAAATTATTAACTTCATAAACAGATTTAAGCTGAGCCAGTCTTTTCTTTGTGAAGACAAATATGTTTTCCTCTTACTCTCAGCATAATCCGATGCTCAATATTGAGAAGAATCTTCTTCTTCTCCCGATAGT
This sequence comes from Microcaecilia unicolor, assembly GCF_901765095.1. Classification (NCBI taxonomy): domain Eukaryota; kingdom Metazoa; phylum Chordata; class Amphibia; order Gymnophiona; family Siphonopidae; genus Microcaecilia; species Microcaecilia unicolor. The sequence continues at coordinate 64,218,770 of NC_044043.1, read as the reverse complement.
CTCTGATCAAAGCATGCAGTGTGTCACAATGTGGGACCCAACCAATCAAACCAGAATTTGTGGAGAGTGGTATGACAGCATATCTCTGGATACTAAATGAGAAAAAAAAATTGTTAATCCATAAATCCATATTATGGTCCTGAACAAAGCAAATTAGATAAAATTAAAGTTGAAATATAAACTGAAAACAAAGACCTACCATGAGCGTAACCACTGTGCTTGTACCAGCTGGAGAGAAAATGATGCAGATAAAATCTACCTGGCCCATCCAGTTTGCCCGACCATATTGACTAACCCTTCCTTTCTTGAATTCAGATGCAGTCCTCATCTCCACCATCTCAACTGAGAGGCTGGTAGAAGTGCATGACCTATTTGTCTGTGCCAGTCTGGAGGGACACTACAGAAGAGGGGGTTCTCACTGGTCAATAGACTAAGTGAGCCAGACACACCCAGCTGCCATTCCCTCATCAGTTGAAACTGTTAAAAGCTCTAAACTGACTGAGGGGGCTAGTGCAGAAGCACAAAAATGGAAGTCTCACACATGCTCAGAAAAAACTTCTAGTATAATTTATCTTGCTGTCTATGGAGAACCTCTGTTACACGTAAGTAACCAAGCTTACATAGTCTTATATCTGCTTTCTCTCTCCCTGCAGCTGGAGACTTCTCAACAAATGTAGTGAGTTTATTTTCCTTTTCTCCTATATTATTTATTTTAAATAATGTTTGTTCCTTGAAAATATTGTTGGTATTTTTGTTTAAAAGTCTGAAACTCCTAATAGATATAAAATTTTAAAAAATACACTGAAAACAACTGGTCAATATTCAAAGCAATTTAAACGGGCAAGAGAGTCTCCTGCCCATTTAAATTGTTTGTGCCTGCCTAGCCGCCAATATTCAGTGGTACCAGCCATGTCCCAAGTGAGCAGGTCATGGACCTTACAGAGGGCAGAATCGAGGAGTTGCCTGGAGTTATGTAAGCACCGGCATTATTCAGTGCCAGCATCCGCACAATTAACTGAGCATTTAGGACTGCTTTGCTTGGTTAGCTATGTGGATGCCGGTACTAATATCGGCTGGCAGTCATGGCCACCTTCCTCCCACTCCCCCAGAGCACATACTATCCCCCCCTCCTGAGCCTCAGAAGGACCCCTCAGGCTTACTTAACAGTCCTGGTAGTCTACTAGTATTTGGATCAAACCTCACTCACTCCTGCCCCTCACAGTTCCTAATCAAAAATGGCCACTGCAACCTCTAGCAGTACTGCTAGAGGAGTGGCCTAGTGGTTAGGGTGGTGGACTTTGGTCCTGGGGAACTGAGGAACTGAGTTTGATTCCCACTTCAGGCACAGGCAGCTCCTTGTGACTCTGGGCAAGTCACTTAACCCTCCATTGCCCCAGGTACAAATAAGTACCTGTATACAATATGTAAGCCGCATTGAGCCTGCCATGAGTGGGAAAGCGTGGGGTACAAATGTAACAAAAATAAAATATAAAAATATAAATATAAGTTCCAGTGTCCAGTAGCAGTCTGCTCAGGCTCAGATATTCAATGCCGGTGCCTGCATGTGGCCCAGCACTGAATATCCGGGGCTAATTTAGCCAGCTGATTAGTGACCAGAAAAGCTCTAATTTATCCAACTAATATGCTAGCAATCCAGATACATAGTCAGCTTTTGTTGGTCTTGGAGTCTAGAGCAGAAAAACTGTCTGTAGCACAGATGGGATCTGAAGCCTGTCTTGCTCTCTGTACTGCAGATGGGTCTCTGATCAATATACACTGAAACACCTTTCTACTTGTAAGAGATCAGAGGATGTCACTGCTTCTTCTATAAGGACGTCACACCAGACAAGAAAATTCAGTTACATTTGTCTGGCTACATTCCCAGATACAAGACTAATGAAAAGTTTGATTGATGTGACTATTTTTCATAATTTGCACCATTAATGCATTTTATTTCCAGAGGATGATATTCAGAAGTGCTTATGCAGCCAACAGCAAAGCAAACTGCATACATTTCTTTTAAAAATTTGTATTGGTTATTCATATAACTTAGGCAGTTTTTAAAATGATCGTTATACTTTTTAAAAAGGAGAGTTGTGTTAAGTGGGGCAAGGGAAAGGGCAAAAAAAGAAATTATACATTCAGTGGTAAAATTCAGCAGCTAAACATATCCCCCCCCCCCCCCCCCCCCCCCCGATAGTCAGCACTATTTAACTGGTCAGGAATAGCTCTTGGCTGGTTAAATAGTACTTAACTGGCTATTCACTAATATTCAGCATATTGTTGGCTAGGTTTGGCAGTCACACCAGGCCTATCTTTGTTCAGTTTAAACTTAACCGGCCAGTGCTGAATATTGGCTTCGCCATTTAAATTTAAACTGGCCAAAAATAAACCAGATATTCAATGCCACTCACCGGAAATAGCCTTGCACTGAATATCCAGTCTCAGATCGTGGGAGTTAGCCAGGCTGCCTCCCGCAATCTGAATATCAGTCCCATAATTTATATGTAGGGCTTCTAAAATACATCCAATGCAAAAAAATCAGAATGGGTAGTTTATTGGATAAACACCAATAAAACACCACTTTTCCTAGTATTCTCTCATCCTAACCCTGACTTATCTTGAATCCTCCACCCAGTTTGTGTGTTTTTATTTTGCACAGACTCCTCCTAAGTGAAACACACATACATATTTGATTCCACTGAAAAAAAAATGTATGTAGTAATATGCCTGTGGTTGAAAACACTGAAACATTGAGTTTTTGTTCCCTCAAAAACCTGTAATTACCTGGAAAATAAACAGCCAAGTGTATGATTTATAAATACATAAGAACAGAAGCCCAAGTTATATATTTAAATGCAGATAGGAAAATAGTGGGCATTATATTAGACTAAAAGGGGTCTTCAGGTCAGAAGATTAAAAGTATTGGTTTAAAATCATATGTGCATTTTCAAAGTGGCACTTACATATGTTTTTCTGCTGCTCAACATGTGGCAACTTTAAACATGCATTTTATTTACTTAAAGTTATAAGGCAGCAACGTTGCTAAACACTGATCTCATGGTGCCTATTGCCTTTATAAAAGGGGCTCATACAATGACCTCCAGTAGCACACAAATTCTCACATGCTCCGTATGTGTACATTGTAACTCCGCTCCAGCTCTACCCAAACCATCACTGAGGTAGGAGCCTCCCTTCTCCATTTGGCTCATTTAATTGTACATGTGTATACTCACACACAATTTTATAAGAACCTGTGGGAAAAGTTTTATAAAATTCACAAATACGCATGTACAAAATCTTTGTCTCTCCTCCATCCAGGCTATACTCTGGGAATGCCTACACCTACATATCAACACCTGTGCAATTTTATGAGAAGAACCATTTTCTGCAAGTAAAACATGCTTTACATACAGAAAATGCTTTATAAAATTACTCTTTAATATTAAAGTTATTTTCTTTATAACTTGTGCAAGAAATGGACTCAACTAAAAAAAAAAAAATCCCAGTTCAATTAACTTGTGTTACATAAATATACAATACCTAAGGTTCTTGCGAAGAGATGCTGGGTCATTGGCCAACAGAGTGTTGACCAGTCCAAACAGCTGCATTACCCTTTCATCCTGACGCAGGTCTTCATGGCCTTTCAGCAGGAACATGAACTCATGCCCATTGCTTCCTGTTAACAGAAAATCTTGCAGGCATTAAGGGCCTAATTTTATAACAAGATTACCTATGTGAGGTATCCAAAAAGGCACTATTTTAAGGTTATGTTTTTAAAGGCACCTCGAACCAGCTCCTGAAGTGTGCAAATGCTGGTGCACATATTTACACAAACTCTGAAGGTAGAGTCAATACATACTTTGTGGGGGCAATTTTACAAATGAATTTTCATGCATAAAAGTTTTTATAAAATGACCCAAAGGGTTATGCATGTAGAAGTATGTTTGATGCCAAAACGGCATGTACTTTCACATGACCTGAGTGTAGGTGTGCTCAGGCAGCATCACGATTTATGCATGGAAATAAGTGCCTTGCACTTGCACAAGCATAAACGTTCCCAGCTTCAATCTAGGCACAGTTTCTGCTGTTTTTGCTCTATTTTATAGAAACATTTAGGTGCCCAGGAGGCCTATTTTCAAGACTTACAAAGTTATGTGGAGGGGCATAATCGAAAGTGGGTGCCCATCTCCGTGGGTGGCCATGCGAAGGGGCGGGATCTGGAAGAAATACTGAGTCACTTCACTATGCTGCACCCAACTCAGTATTTCTCCCAGATCAACTTTTTTTTTTTTTTTTTAAGTGTCCCCATATGCAGTGCCATTAACTTACTCAACTCTATAATGTACCTAGCAGGGCTGTAGCCAGCTATGTGCAGGTGGTGCGGATGCCGTAATTGTGCCACATCCATTGCTTAGCTGTGATGCAGTGGGCCGGGTAGGAGTGCTAGGGGGCATGTTGTACAGGGTGCGGTTCCAGCTCGGAACATTCCTGGTACCTCCTCTAGTACAAAATGCTTTTCTATCAGACAGTGTGTCCATTTTTCATCCGGCTGACATTGGCCAGCTTTTCTCATTTGAAACTCCACCTCCATCACCATAAGAGAATTTATTTCTCCATGTAGAGAGGGGACAGTAACCATGATTTCCTCTTCTTGTTTGTCTTTATGTGGTCTCTCTGCCCTTGTTTGAAAGCACTTTAAATCTTTCAGATTTTTTTTATTTAACCATTTACGTCATTTAATCTTAAATATTCTTTTATATATGACCCAAACTAATCCTATGAACCCATTTACCCAATACTTGCACATTGCTACCTACCTATATCTTTTATTATTCTGTTATACTTAACTTATATTTTCTCTATCAAGTTTCACTACCAATACTCTGTAATCCCTATTACTATGTAAGCCGCATTGAACCTGGTTTGAGTGGGAAAGCGCGGGGTACAAATGTAATAATAAATAAATAAATAAATACATATTCTCTTCCACTTCTTGGCAAACAATCTTACCTGTTAAAACTGTCACATTCATTGTCCAACTCATTCCCATAGGGAACAGAGAATAAATCAGTTATTATAAGATGTAGAGGGGTGTGATCAGACCATATCATCAAGTCTATTTTACAAGACTTGCTCTTGAGTCATAAGACTGGTGATACCAGGAATAAATCTATTTTGCAATATGAGATGTGAGATTGGGAGTAACATATATAATCCACAATCACTGGATGTGTACGTCTGTACTTTGCAGCAAAGTCTGCAATTAAAATCCCACTATCCTGTTCACCCTGAAGCTGTCCACCAGTCTTGTCCAAAGACATCACTTAAAGTTTCCTCTCTCACAGTCCAACATTCTTGAAAACTCTCAACACATTTTGGAATACTTCCTTACGAAATTAATTTGCCCTATGTTTGGAGCACATACGTTCACCTGTTTCTACTTCCATCATTAATATTTTTCCTTTGTTATCTTTCCAGCTTTAGCACACTCTCTACCTTGGGAGTTTTCCTTATGAGGATTACTAGGTGCTTTAAGATTACCTACTTGATTGTGCTTAATATGGTGTTTTTGCACTAAAAAAAAAAAAATCAGTAGTTCCCAAAGTACTGAGAACTTTCTTTTCGCAGGTGTTTGCAGATTTTTCACATTTATCAAGGTTAGGTGTATCTTCAAAACAGTTCCCATACAGTCAAGAGTTCTCCATTATTCCTGCAGCGTGCATAATGACTTCCCCTTTGGCTTCTCTCTAATCCTTGCCATTCATAAGTCTCTCCCCTCCCTCCAGACATGCTCAGCCTCTCTCGTCCATTCTTTCACATAATCACCATGTTTGCATTATGGTATGTATTAAAGATAACTAGTAAAAAGGCCCATTTCTGTATGAAATGAAACGGGCGCTAGCAAGATTATCCCTCCCCTCCCTGTCTTCCTCTGTCCCCTCCGAGTCCCACGCCACCCTCTCTCTCCTCCGAGTTCCATGGCCCCCTTTCCTGTCCTCCGATTTACAGGCCGTCCTCCCTCCCCTCTCCCACTCCCCTGCAACTCACCAGTTTGTGCATAAGTTTCCAGGTGTTCTCCACGGCCCTGTGGTCGGCCAACGCCCGCTTGTGGTCGGCCATCGCCTTCAGGGCGTGTTGTGGCTTGTTGTCATTAGTGAAGTGTTTTTGTGTGTGTGATAGATATTGTGGTTTTGTTTTCAAAATGTTGTTTGAGGGGTGGGAAAGGGAGGGGTGGGCGGGGTTGGCTAGTTGGGAGGGTGTAATGGTATGTGTGTGAGAATGTTAGGGGGAGGGGGGTGGGGGAAGGTGAACTGTGAGGGAGTGGCGAGGGGGTTTTGAAGGGGGGGGTCTGCGTTCCTGTGGTGATGGGTTGAAAGTGAGGGACACTTCAGGTTGTGGTTTTGGTGGCTACCAGTTGGTTGGTTTTTTTTGTGTGCTAGAGCATGTGTGTGTGTGAATGTGTGTGTGGGGGGAGGGGGGGCAGATGGCGAACTGTGAGGGAGTGGCTGTGGGCTTGGAGGGGGGTCCAAATGAAACAGCTTTAGATTTGTTACAGATGGACCAATAATAAAGAAGGACAACCTGGATGCAGCAGCTCATACGTGTACTTGCTTTATTTTGGCTGTATAGCAATGACGGCTGCATGGGAGAGTGGAAATAGAGATCAACCAAATTGGCTTCCTTGCTTACAGGGAACTAAATAGGCTCACCTCTTCTTTCTGGTGGGAGGAGCTGTAAACATGCTCTGTTGCTTTTGCTTTCTTTGTGTAGTACTCGGGAGGACTCGGAGGGGGCGGGGTGGGAGGTGCAGCGACGGTGGGGGCTTGGAGGGGGTTCAGGGGCTTTCAGGGAGGTCAGTGTTGCTTGGGGGGGTGGGGTCGGCCCCTCACAGCGCCTCTCACCTCCGTGTGAAGGCGCTGCAGCAGAGGCAACAGCTGATCGTTTCTCTTCGGGCCTCCCTCCTTCCCTCCCTGTCCCGCCCTCGTCTGAGTAAAATCTGCGAGGGCGGGACACAGGGAAGGAAGGAGGGAGGGCTGAAGGGAAACGATCATCTGTTGCCTGCTGCAGCGCCTTCACTCGGAGGTGAGAGGTGCTGTGAGGGGCCAGGCGGCGGGCCGCTGGCAGACGGAGAGGAGCGAGTGAAGGGGGGAGCGACGGTGACCGCGAGGTGGACGAGGCTGTTGGCGCCTCATGCTTGAGACGCGTCATTCGCTCACCCTCGACATCATCACGTTGTGACGCGAGGGCGGGGCAGACAGTCTGTGACGGCGACTGGGGAGGGAGAGAGCAGCGGCTGCAGTGGCGACTGGGAGGGAGCGGGGAGACACGGTGGTGTGCAGCATTCAGTCAGTGTGCAGGTGAGGGAGGGCGGACGGGGAGTGGAGGCAGGCAGGCGCAGCGGGGACTCGGGTAGGAGGGCGAATTTGTGTTCAGGGCAGCAGGCAGTGATGCGCGGGGGGGGGGGGGAGCTTCTGTTGCGCCTGCTGTGTAATGATTGGTTGGTTAAGTCTTGAGTGTCATTGCTCCGCCCTCGACGTCATCACGTTGTGACGCGAGGGCGGGGCAGACAGTCTTGGGGAAATTTTGATCTAGACCACCTCGGAAGTTGCAGATTTTTTTGAGGCTTCATTACAACGTTGGGGTTGCGAATTATGTCCGGAAGGGGCGTGGCTAAGGGCGGGTCTATGAGTGAGAGTGAGTGGTGCGTGCTGACAGCCTAGCCTACCAACAGTACAGGGCTTTAGAGTTTCCCTGCCACACAGTGAGCTTCAGAACGTTGGAGGTGAGAATTATTTATATAGATTATAGTCCCGACAATGTAACCCATGAGAACCCTTCCCATCTGGTCCTATTCATTAACATACTCATACGCTCTCTGTAAAAAGTGAACCTAAACTGTAACCTATCATGCATATAAACTTACAGCAATAATTCAGAATCTTTAGAACTGCATAAGATAAACCTTTCCATGGAAGGGATTCCAGTCTGGAGCAAGTCCAGCCTCATGCTGCCTCAAGTGCTTGAGTTGATTGAGCCATGCTCCTTAGCTTATTGTTTATGGCTATGGTTATATTCATAGCAGGGAATGTCCCTTCCTCAAAGAGGGTATGCATTTAGATCTACCATATTTCCCCCACCCCCATTTTTCTACTGACTCAGAAATACTGTTGCAGACAAAAGAAGCCCATAATCTGTTTTCTTTTGAATAACCCAAAACCTAATGCTGTGTCATAGTCATATAGAAGTGAGATAAAGTGTTCTATTCACTGAGTATCAATTTCTTGGTATCTAGTCAACCCAGGCTCCAAATCAGGTCATGTAGCCTCATCAGCAAGTACCTTGATTATCTTTTCCACTTGATTCCTGTAGTTTTGTTTCTGTTTTGCTAATTTTTTTTTTAACTTCCTCCCGCCTTCCCCGCCACTTTGTTTCTGGAAGGGGGTGGGGGGGGGGGGGGGGAGTTAATCCAGATAATGTGGCACCAGGAATTTCTACGTTTATTTTGGTGACTGAAAAATTACTCGCTCTCCTTTTCACTGTACTTTGAGTTCTGCTGCCAAGGAATCCCAAAGACAAGCAGTGCTCAAGGATTCTATTTCTCCTCTACTTTAGATGGGTTAATAATGAGGACTTGCACTAGATATTTTAGTTAGTGAACTGAGATTGTTGCTTAGGAGGGCAATTTTTAAAGCTATTTACTGTCTGAAACTGACCCTCCTTGGTTTCACATGTGGCCAGGACTTTCAGAGCAGCTAAAAAGTGTGCACTAGGTTTACAAAAAGCAGACTTTCAGTCACACTGATAAAAGGGTATTTCATTGAGTAGTTTAGATCAGAACAGAATAAAACAGACTGCATATTTGGCATTTTCAAAGGTACACATGCTATTTTCTGTCCCTCCCAGTATAAACAGCAGGTGCAAAATATGCAGTTTCAGCTATTATGGTCTGTTCCTCAAACTGGAACAACTTCAGTCTAGGAAACTACCCAGAAACTAGGATTATCCTAGGCAGGAAGTCAAGTGACTTCCTGTTTATGCTGTTTGGTCTATGGAACTTGCGGAGTGTCAGCATTACAGTATAAACCATTAAAGAACAGAAATGTAATTTTTTTCTATATAGCGCAAACATCATCCAAAATATATAAGAAGACACAGCCATCTTACCCATCAATGTCAGTTTCCTGGGTCTTTGTTTTGAAGTGATGACCTGCAAAGAAGGTGCTATGGACTGGATGCGTATGATTGGTTGATTAGGGTCATATGTTCCTGGCACAGCTAATTCTAGATCCCGACACATGAGAAGTTTGGGAGACACATACTGCAACTCTAGGGACGTGAGCTGTAAACAAAAAAACACCAACAATTATCTAAACACAAATTATTTAAATAATTAAAATACTGAATTGCTGAAGCTGTTGAAAAAAGATAAATACAATGAGTTAACACTCAACGCAACTGACTCAGTAATCAAAATGAAAGTACTATTTTGGCAGTCAATTTCACATCCAATTCATTAAAGGCAGCATGATCTGAGAAGCACAGCAGATGCAGGCAGACAATAGTCCATCCATCAGTACTTATCTACAGTGCTGTTGCTTAGCCCTGCTACTAAGATTACTCTGCATACAGCCAAAGAAAGTTTCACTCTGGTCTCTGTTCTGGTTCTTATCACCTCCACTGACATCTGTTCCATCTGTCCATTACTCTTTCAGTAAGGAGAAATTAGACCTTACCTGCTAATTTGCTTTCCTTTAATCCCTCCGGACCGGCCCAGGATTGGACTGATGGGTTGTGCACGCCTACCAGCAGGTTGGAGACTGAGAAAAAAACTCTGACTAGCGAGCCAATAGGAGCCCTGGTCATGTGACCCTAGCCCCAGTATTTTCTCAGTCTCCCAGCAGGTAGGAGTGAGCCCATTAGTCTCTCTTTATTGTCTTTCAGCTTTTTCTTTATTGTTGGCTTTATTCTGCTTTTATTCTGTGCCACAGGAATTCTTTGAGGCTTGTTAGGTTTTCTTTTCAGTTTGGTTGACTTTCAGCCTCAGGGGTGTAAACTCGGGTGCCCCGGGTCCCTCCCCCCTTTTTCCTCCCCACCTCCCTTATTATTTAATTCAATTTCTAAGGGAAGGGTTGCCCTTTGAATAGCAAGGGGATTTTACCTTTGGGAGAGGCAGCCAGATGTGAAAAGAAGCTAAATTTGCTTTCATGCCACGGACCTCTTAAGTCCCCATTGATTAAACGAGCAGGCAGCTCTGTTACTGTCAAGTGTGTGTGGTGTGGCTGGTTAGCGTTTCCATCAGCAGGGAAACATAAAAAGTACAGTTTTCATTTCCTGGTCTGGCTCCCATCACTATTTTTCGGGTGATTTGTGTGTTTAATTTGAGCGCTATTTAAAAAAAAAAAAAAAAAAAAAATAGAGTTTCGGCGCGAATTGGGTACGCGCGCGTCCGCGATGTCAGAAAAACTTAAGCGCTGCTCCGTTTGTCAGCGTCGGGGTGTTTCATCTTCAGGCGCTTGTAAGTACTGTACAAGTACATTTTTGCACATTCTTTATTTCCCTCCATCCCTTTAACTTCAAAGGCAAAATTTGGACTTGCTTGTTAATTTCCTTTGCTTAAGTCCTGCCAGACCACTCCAGACAAGTGGGCTATGTCCCTTGCTAGCAGATGGAGACAGAGAAAATAAAAAGCTCAGAACTGACTTTACTCCCTTTATAGGAGGCTGGTAAGGCCTACAACTCTTCAGTATTCATATCAAAGCTTAGACAACCAAAGGCAATTGTTATGTTTTGGGTTTCCAATTCACCATCAAAGCCTAACCTGATGCAGTCAAAAACATTTCATGATCACCAACCCAGGAATGAGATAATTCCATACACCAAGGATACAATTACCTGGAGCCAGAAAAATACAGAGTAGCTGAAGGCAGCACAAGGCCCCTATAAGAGGAGTGACATCAGATCTGAGATTTTTGTCTCTGGCTCCATCTGCTGGCAGGGAAACATCACCCACTCATCTGGACTGGTCTGGCATGGACAGAAGGCCAATTATGCAGCAGGTTTTGGTTACTTTTTATAATTTTTATGGGTTTTGTGCATATAATCTTGCTCTTGATATTTAGCCTAGCTAAGCTCATTTTATACAGCTATGTTGTCATACAAAATTAAGTCACCCATTATCAAATTGCTAATTTGACACTATATGCATCAAGGTTAAATATTCTTCAAGTCTTTCATTCAATAGCTCCCTTGATCACATACAACAGTATGCCATTCACAGATGTTTTGTGGGTAATTTCTTCAAGGACTGAATCCTGAATAGTAAAAACTCAGTCACTTGTACAAGCTGATAGACCCAATCCTGACAATGTTCTCTCTGTTTCCTGCACCTGAGGTAGTTGCTTTGAGATCCGCCGGAATACATGATAATAGAGATCCCAGGCCTGAGTCAAGTCCTTTACATTCCCAGACTTCATATATTTCCTGCACCATTCCTGAGCTTCCATTAAATCTCGCCCATATGCCTAAAGAAGAAGGAGAAAAAGAAGAGTCACTAATATTCTTAGCAAAATTTAGTAATATAACAGTTGTTAGATGATGAAGAACTTAGTTTCCCTTTTCTACTGTGCAATTGCTGACCCTATTCAATTGGCCATTTTCCTCTCTTGTCCCATATTAAAAGTATATATTTTCTTTCAAACATTATGGAAACAATCCTCAATGAAACCCTGATAATAATAAGCCTCAGAGTGACGATTTGTCATAAATCACCAAAGGATCTAGAAGGACCAATGAGGCCAAATCAATCAAGCAGCAGTAGGAAAGGTACTCAACCTCAAAGATTTAAACAATTAAAAAGAATGGTATCATACACATTCCCTTTACTTCTAAGTAAGGTAAGGGAACATTAATCAAGGAGTCAGAATAAGACCATTCCCTTTTCCTCTTCCTGGTTATATGATTAATGTTCTCTTAACTTGTCCAGAGGTAAAGACAGCGTGTATGATGGAGGGCACTCTTGCTTTATAGGATACTTTTAAAAGGCTTTTTCCTACATTAAAAAAAAAAATTGTTGATATATGTATGGCTGTTATATCATCTTTTGTTCTTTCATTGTTCTGGTTGTCATCAATTAAAAAAATGATTTAACATAAAAGGCTTTTTCCCCACATATAAAGCCTGTTTTACAGCGTTGTTGACATTTGTGCCTTATTGGGACTGGATGTGGAAACTATTTTATAAAGACAAACAGATGGCTTTGTTGCTTTTATAAGATGGGCACTTTTTTTTTTCTTTTTAGACTTCTTATGGATGTCCTGTTAAAAATGAAGGGGGTATTTTTCTAAAGCTTAGCTTGAGTTATCTGCAGCAGGGCTCATTTTATTCTTATGGGCCCTGCTGCAGATAACTCGAGCTAAGCTTTCGTAAAAGATCCCCTTAAGTCCTAAAAGGCCACATATCTTTTCTGCATTTTTTTGGTTCTATAACAAACCACTGGCAAGAAAGGGACTCCCTCACCTGAATCACTTGTGGCAATCATTTAAGGCAATCTCTTATTCATGGATATGCACCCCGAGAATACACAAAGCTCTAATTCATTAAAAAAAAAAAAAACACCCAATCAACTTAAAATACCAGAAGAAGAATATGATGGGCTGAGCCTGTGGTTCATGATTTTTGTGTTCAAACTTCCTGCCAACATAGCAAACAGATTTTCCGTATGCCACATAGGTGACACACTAGAGCTCAGGAAGGGAAGAAGTTGTTGCAGCAGCAATCCCTGCTAGACAGCAAGGGGTTTCAAGGATGAGTTACATAAGAGACAATCCTCTAGCACTCATTACCATGAAGGTACTTCTACCACCCCCAGCATGCCACAGAAGTTGGTACAGGTATTGAGAAAAGAAAGAATCATCCATTCAATATACCAGTCAAAAACAGTGTTCATACAAAAATTTAAATGTGTTATTAATACTGGTTAAAGAAATACACTTGTAAAAAATCTTGTTCAACTGAGGTTTGGCATTAAACATTTTTCTACTGAGCTAAAAGTCAATTTTTTGGACACCCCAATTTCCATCAACAATGGCTATATACAAACATCTATATACAGGAAACCTACAGACAGATGCAGTTACCTCCACAACTCCAACTTCCACCCTTCACATACAAAAAAAATAAAATAAAATAAAATAAAAATTCAATATACACAGCCAAGCCACAAGATATCACCATATCTGCTCTGATACCTCAAAATCCTGACTTAATCCCTCAAACAAAAAGGCTACAACCCCAAAATAATATCCAAGAATGTTGCCTCCTCCCTTAAAATACCCAGGAAAAACTGTAGTACAAGGAAAGAAAGCCACAGAGAGAATCCCCCTTGTAGTGACATACAACCCAGAGCTAGAAAAATTGAAAACAATCATAAAAGATCTACAGCCACTACTCCAGGAGGATGAACTACTGAAAGAGATATTCCCATCCTCACCAGTGCTGGCCTTCCGACAGCCACCCAACTTAAAGCACAAACTAGTGAAAAGCAAGCTCCTGACAGAAACTCATAACAAAGAGAGTAGCACACATCCTTGCAATATATCTAGCTGTAAACTGTGCCAACACATTTCACAGGATTCCACAGTCATTCACAAAGGAAAACTATTCAACATAAAGGAGTCCTTCACATGCTCATCTTCAAATGTAGTACATATCATCCAATGTAAAAAGCGTGAAGAAGGGTGCTATACTGGAGAAACAAGCCAGATGCTAAAGACAAGATTTAATTTACATAGACAACATATAAAAAATGCCAGTGCCAACCAGGATGTCACCTCTGTGGGATAGCACTTTACAAAACCAGAACACTGTATCAATGACTTTATGGTGAGAATACTAAAAGGAAACTTTAAGACAATCCAGGAACGTAAAACCTTTGAAGTCAAAATGATTAAATATTTTGACACCCACCAGACAGGAGTTAAGAAAGATCTGGGTTTTCTAGCCTATTATAAACCATAAAATTCTACTGCTTTGTCACCCTCTTATCTACCATGCATCTCTCCTGTCTCTCAACCACTCAAGCTCCCGTTTCTCACCTTACCCACCCCACCTTCTTCCTGTGAAACTGTCATAGGAATGCTTTGGTGTTTCACTTATACATAATGTTACTTATCAACATTTGCTTATTTCTGATCTGAAGAGGGGTTACCTTTGAAAGCTAATCAAAAATGTATTAAGTTAGTCCAATAAAAAAGGTATCATTTCTTTTCTTTGTTTTATTTCTATTTAGCTAACAAATCCCATATTCTTGCTCTTTTTTCCATAATAGGACTTTTTTCTGGCTCTGCATTTCCACTTCCTTTCCTCAATGCCAGCCTCATTTACTAAGGCTTTTTTCAAATTCTGTATCTATGGAGGGACAAAGTTTGGTAAATCAGGCCCTAACTCTACTGCTGAGTTTAGTGATGTATATTCAAGCCCCCTGTCGTATTTTGTCTTTAAGCCAGACATTTCAATTTATGACTATTACTTTTGCCTGAATTTCTAAATGGATGTCTGATCATAAACTGATGCTTAATACAGAAAAAAATCTCCTCATTATGGGTTGGAGGATAAAAATTCCCATTACCAAATTCCAATCCTATTCTGGACGGGAAACGTATCTTACTGCAAACTGCTGTATGCAGCCTAGGAGTTTGGTTCGACTCTGCTTTAGATGGTCAGTCACAAGTGAGACTTGATATCCTCTGTATTTGTTCAATTACATTTTTTACATGTGATTTGTCTCTTTCTATGAATAATCTACAAAAGTTAGTACTCTATGCTTGATCATTATAATTTTTTCTTTCTGAGTATATCACAGTCACTATTGTCTTGTTTACAGTTATTACAGAACACAGCTGTTAAAGATTTTGGTAAAACTAAATATGACAGGGTCTCTCTATTGCTGCTTGAACTTTACTGGCTACCAGTCTCAACAAGGGTTAATTTTAAGATTCTCTGTTTGGGTTTTAAAATTTTATATGGCGAATCCCCTTTTTGTCAAAATTATGGAAAGTTCAACCCTGTTTGCATTCTACTTGACAAATTCATATAAGTAAGTCTGAGTTGACTTCACCCTCATCTGTTTTAACTATGCAATTCCATCAATGTGGAATACACTACCTACATGGTGTGAAGCTAATTATTTAAAATTTAGGAAAAAAAGCTTGGCCGAATCAAAAATATTTAAACAATTCATAATGTTTTAGGTTCAATTAATCTATTTGAGATTATTATTTTATATTATTTTAATTTATTGTAAACTGATCTTGGGCTACAGACATAGACTGTACATAAATACTTTGCTGCTGTTGTCTTTGATAATAATTGTACCTGATTAAAGGAAGTTTCTTTCAAAGTCTGAGGTCCACGCTCCATCATAGCGTGCAGAGGCTCCAATACTGCAAACATTCCTTTTACATTCCTCTCTCCAAAATACAAACGAGAAGCTTCCTCTAAGCCTTCATGCCACATTTCATGCCACAAGATAGCCACACGGATCAACTCTTCACTCACCTAGATCAAAACAAGGGAGGGAGAAAATGACAATCTGGTTTATTTATATTAAGATTTACTAACAGAATCTAATGAAAATAAAGATTTTAAAACAGGTGAGTTTCTAGTAAAAGAAATATCCAGGTACCTATGCTGGCAGCTAGGGAAAACCAAAAATCTGTTTCAGATACTTGGATTTATCACAGAAGCAGCAGTACTACAAAAACCCTAGTATTAATTCTAACTTGATTATTATTATAATAATACAGAATATACAGGATGCAAGACCAGGGTCATAAAGAAACTAAAAACTACCAAAAACACAGCCGCAAGACTTGTATGTAACATCTTGTGATTTAAAAAGGCATCACCACTCCTTTACTCATTACATTGGCTTCAGGGGTTATCTGAAAGTATATTAGTCACCAGGCAGTGGGAAAATTGAGGCCAGTCTGAAACTGAAGCATAAACATTGCAAAGTAAAAACAACAGTTTGGTAAACTTTCACTGTCAGTTGCACACATCTCTCTTTGGTATCCAAAGTCTGAAAGAGAATGCTAAGGGGTAATGAACCTTCTAGGTAGTATCGCTACCCCATTTTTCTTTCCACGTGCCTCAGAAAAAGCTGTAACCATATATTTACCATCCATTAATTTTAGGCACTCTTTCTGGCTTAGGTGGGTCTCTTAAAAGAACAAGTCTGGTACCTCCATCTTGATGTACAACAATAGTTTTTCCTCTTTCTGGGATTATCAAAAAACTTTTTAACATTAAGTGATAACAGTGCAATTGAATTAACCATCTAGTAGAGTTTCTGGGTCTGTGCCAGAGCCGGTGGTGGGAGGCGGGACTGGTGTTTGGCAGGCGGGGATAGTGCTGGGCAGACTTATATGGTCTGCCCTGAAGAGGAAAGGTACAAATCAAGGTAGGGTATACACAAAAAGTAGCACATATGAGTTTATCTTGTTGGGCAAACTGGATGGACCATGCAGGTCTTTTTCTGCCGTCATCTACTATGTTACTATGTTACATTGGCTTCAGATCAAAGTCAGGGTTGCCTTCAAATTATGTGTTTTTGCATTCCAAATTATCTATAGTATGGCCCCTGACTATATGCTCCCTTTGATTGACCTCCCTACGCATAATTCCATCCCAGAGAATCCAGAGATCCATAGAATTCCTAAATCTCCATCATCCTAATTGTAATAAGATCTTTACAAAACAGTCCTCTTTGCTGACTTCTCCTATCAGTGTACCAATTGGTGGAAGATCTGTACATGATTACAGTTGCTTTCGGAAAATATTAAAAACCTTTTTTTTTTCCAAAAAGGTCCTGCAACAAGATAATGGAAGACAGGAATAACCACTTTTATGCAAAATGCTGTTTCAAACTTTATCCTGTTTAACTGCTTATAATTTGATGTTTGTTACACAATACAACTTTGTAAAAAAATTCATAAACTAATTTTTGTAAAGTTTCATATGGCTGTGTAAAGAAGATTTACTCAACATTGTCTGGATTGTAAGCCACATTGAACCTGAACTCTGTTTGGGATAATGTGGGATAAAAATGTCATTATACATAAATATAAATAAAGTTTTAGAATAAAAGGTTACAAGACCAATGACGATCATCATGGGCCTGAGTACCTTGTGTGAAATGACTACCGAGATCTGGCTTAATTGAGAAGAATAAAATGTATGTTAATGCCTCCATAGGAAATGGAACATTGAGCACTGGGATATAGCAATCTACCTGTAGAATCAAACACTTCAGCATACCAATCAACAGACTTCTGAGCATGTGTGTTTAAAGGTCCAATCAAAGAACAAATCAAATGTCTATCAGTCAATCAAAATTATTTTCCAGTTTCAAAACACAAACCAATCAATTTCATTGCTAACTCTGTGTTCAGATGATAAATCCATCGTTGTTGAATATGAACGAGACCAAATTAGGGCTGCAGCCTGATTAAAAATTTTAATCGCGATTAATCGTACAATTAAAGGTATTTTATTTATTTCCCATTGCAGCTCCTTGAGACTCTGGGGAAGTCATTTAACCTTCATTGCCCCAGCTACAAAAGAAGTACCTGTATATAATATATAAACAGCTTTGATTGTAACCACAGAAAGGTGGTATATCAAATTCCATCTCCATCCTCTTTTCTTTGGTCCCGGGTTCACTCGCGATGAGATGTTTTGTGTTTTTTCTAGTCGTGATTAATGATTTAATGCATTCATTGCAGAGTTAACTGCAATTAAAGCGCAGCCCTAGTCCAAATCTACCCCACATATAGATAAATCAGGTTTTTACCAATGCAGTGAATCTTTAAATCTTCAATGAATACTGGAATAGAACAGTGTGTGTTAATAGCAGGGCTTCGATTTTCCTAGCGTGAACACAATTTCTATGCTTACTCATTTTGGTCTCAGGTGCCTGCTTAGGTTTTCCACAAATAGATGATTAAATATAGCAATCCCATACTTGCACATGTACTTAAAAAATTCAAGGTAACAGATTGACCATCCTTGGTCACAAATGACCTGCCAGATAATGGCTATGAGCATAACATTGGCCACAAGTTGATGCCTATTAAAATCAGTTATATTAAAGGAGAATTTAGGTCTCACTTGCTCATTTTCTTTTTTTTTTAATCTTAGTTCCTCTAAACCAGTACAGATGAGTGGAAAGTACCAAAGCAATACCCTCTATGGGTGGGCTACTGCTAAAACTGCAGACCGCATCCTTGCTCCAAACACTCCTCCCGTCGAGCCTGAACATCCAGATGACAATGCTTCACAAAAGAATGCAACGATGATCACACTACCACCTTACAAATGTCCTGGGGAGGAATAAAGCTATTCTCTGCCAAGGAGGCCACCTGCCGCCTGGTTGAATGTACCTTAAGAACCCATGGGACTGGGCAACCTTTGAGAATATGTGACAAAGCAATGGCCTCCTTGATCTGTACTCCCCTTAGATGACCATTTTTCTGTTTCCCAAACAGGGCTTAAGACACAATGTAACTGACAAAGCTCCTCTGGCCACTTAACATACTCACAAAGTGCTCATTCTAATGTTCCCTCCTACCTCCCCCAATACCGGAAGTGAAATGTATTGATTAACAAGAAAAGTGGAAATCACCTTCAGGAGGAACGAAGGAACAGGCTGAAACACAACTCTTTCTTTAAAGAAACCAGGAAGGGTTCCCTGCATAACAACATCTATAGTTCCAAAATCCTTCTCGCTGAACAAATTGTTACTAGAAAAATCATCTTTAACGTCACACATACTTCAATACAGCTTCCTCTGAAGGCTCAAAGGGCAGTTTCACTAGGGCCTGACAACTCCAAATTTAAATCCCAAGTCAGCCTCAATAACTTTACTCTCCTCAAGAATCTCATCAAATCTACATGAAAAGCCTATGACTTGTCATGAACCAAACCTGATTAACAGGCTAATACTGAAACTTGTACCTTGAAAGAGGCTAAAACTCAATCCCATGTCCAGACCACCCTGCAAAAATTCCAAAATCTCCAGCACCAACGTCTTCAGGGGGATCCTCTGGTGCTCTCGACACCTCACTTGAAAAATCCATCATACCCTGACATATGCCAAAGGGCTGGACCTCTTTCTCAACCGAAGCATGGTGGTGATTACCATAATGCAGTGTCTCCCAAATTGTGCACTGTGACGAATTCACAGGGGTTCCACGGAAGGAGACACACAGTAACAGCCTGCACATACCACTGCATTGTTTCCTGCCCGCCCTTGGCATGCAGCCTCTAGTAGGGGAAGCAGCTGCTCCATGAGAGCTGACAGTTATGTTACCTCTTGAGGCAGCGAATCTCAGGCCCCATTGCTGATGGAGGGTGAGGAGCGCCGAAAGCCGCATAAAGACTCATCCCTTTCTTCAGATTGATTCCCCAAAGCCACAAAGCTAGTAGGAGTCGCACATTAAACTCCTGAGTCTGTGGGGACCACCAAAGACAAGAGAGCTCTCTGGAGGTGCTGCATGTGGGCCCTGACCCACAGGACTACCTCAATTGTCGCCGTCATTGGACCGCAGTACCTGAAGGTAGTCCCATGCCTGTAACCTCTCTCTGTTGAGCAGGTTGTGAAACTGCAAACATAACTTCTTTGTGTTCTTTTCTGTCAAGAATACTCACCCTTGACAAGGGTTGAATTACACTCCAATATGCTCTATCACCTGCAAAGGGTTCAGTCTGCTCAGCTCAACTCCTCCAGGAACTGGACTTCTCAAGTTGTAGCCCATGTGTTTTCTTGGAAAAACTTTGCTTGAATCAACCAATTATCCAGGTAGGGGTGTACCAAGATCCCTTCCTTGCATAAGACTGATACCACCACTACCATTACTTTGGAGGTGGACCTTGCAGCTGTCGCCAAACCAAACAATAGGGTACAAAACTGAAAATGCTGCCCTAAAATTGCTTTGATAGGCCTGTTGAATGGGGATATGCAAATATGTTTCCATCAATCTAGAGATGTTTGGAATTCCTCCTGCCAGACCACTATGATGACAGACTGCAGGGATTTCATTCAAATCCTGGAATTCCTTAGGCCCTACTGACACCCTTGGGGGGTCCAAGATAAGCTGAAAGATGCCCTCCTTTTTGAGGACTATGAAGTAGATAAAATACCTTCCTCTACCATGTTCCTCTTGTGGCATGGGCACCACAGCCTGGAGTTGTGCCAGCCTCTGCAGAGTCTCCCTGACCACCACTGCTTTTATTTGGGAGAGGCAAGGGGACTCCAGGAATATATTCGGCAGAGGACAAGCGAGCTCCAGGAAGTACTTTTCTCAGATAATTTCTAGGACCCACTGGTCTGCAGTGATCTGGACCCACGTCTGGTGGGAACTATTCTCTGACTGCTACTTGAAGGCAGGTCCCTGCACCCTCACTGTGTCCCACAAGACTTCCCAAGGCAGTCGACCTGGCCTTCCCGAAAGGATTGTTCCCCTCTGGAAGAGCCTACTCCTCTCTCCCTGGATATAGCATCTAGCTTCTCTGAATTGCCAATGGCAGCAGATCCCATCCAGAGCTCCTGTGATCATCTTCCAGCAATTGCAGGACCTTGGATTCCCCCAAACTCTTAACCAACTTGCCCAGGTCCTCAATCGTGGGACCTTGGATTCCTCCAAACTACACTTCCTCAGCACAACATCGACATTGAACATTTCATCAATGGCCTGGACCTAACCTCGGGAGAACACCCAGCAGACCGTACGTGGTCAAACTTTGCTCTCCTCACCATTGAATCAGTTACCCAGGCAGTTCATAGGTTCTCCAATTCCTATTGCAAACTGGACACCTGCCCCAACCATCTACTTAAATCCGCCCCTGACCGCTTCATAGCAGACCTCATATCCCATCTAAACTACATGCTCCAACAAGGTCTCTTCCCTGAGGAATATGGCAACATCCTACGCACCCCATTACCAAAGGACACCAAGAAAAAACCCCCCAATGATCTCATCAACTACCGCCCAGTTGCATCTATCCCACTAGTAGTTAAACTGATGGAGAGCATGGTGACCAAACAGCTTACTGACTACCTGGACAAGTTCTCTATACTACACGAATCACAATCAGGATTTCGCCCCCTCCATAGCACTGAAACTGTGCTAGTCACTCTCCTGGCCAAATTCAAGCAGGAAATAGCTACAGGTAAAGTATACTTCTCCTCCAATTCGACATGTTGAGCGCAATCAACATGGTAAACCATAATATTCTACTAAATCTTCTTGACTACTTCGGGATTGGTGGCAATATACTTAGCTGGTCAAGGGTTTTCTAACCTCTAGAACATATCAAGTAAAATTTAATTCAAACATATCACCGCCGTGGAAATCAAACTGTGGAGTCCCTCAAGGATCACCACTATCACCAACACTCTTCAACATAATGATGATCCCACTGGCCAAGCCCTCATCCAATCTAGGCCTCAACCTGTTCATCTATGCAGATGATGTCACAATTTACATTCCCTTCAGACACGACCTGACAGAAATCACCAATGAAATCAAGTTCGGTTTGAACACCATAGACTCATGGGCAAATTCATTTCAACTGAAACTGAACACTGTAAAAAAAAACTCACTGCCTCAGTCTCTCATCTCAACATAATAACTTCAAACCTACAACCTTAAACACCCCAGACCACACCCTCCCTATCTCAGATAGCCTAAAAATACTTGGCGTTACAATTGATCGCAACCTAACACTTGAAAGCCAAATAAACTCCACTACAAAGAAAATGTTCCACTCCATGTGGAAACTTAAAGCCTTTCTTCCCGAGAGATGTATTTCACAATCTAATACAATCAATGGTATGGTGAAATTAGGCCTTACCTGCTAATTTTCTTTCCTCGAGACCCTCCAGACCGGTCAAGACGCGTGGGTTATGCTCGCCTACCAGCAGAGGGAGACTGAGAACACTAACTTCAACTATGTACATATAACCTGTGCCCATCCCACAAAAGCCAGTATACACTTAGCAAAGCAGAGAAAACCCCCTGCAACCTGAACTCTTGAATGTAGAAAAACCCCTGTACCTGGAAAACCAATAGACAACACCAACAGTGTGCTCAGACAGACGGAACGTCAAGCGCCCCGCTCTGTCAAGTATTATGGACGAAGAAAAACTCTCCGACCCAATGAAAGATAAAAGGAATAGTCATAGCAGAACACGGCTCAAATACTTCTGATACGAACAATATCTCTGAAATCCATAGGGCGGGCTCTTGACCGGTCTGGAGGGTCTCGAGGAAAGAAAATTAGCAGGTAAGGCCTAATTTCACCTTCCTCATCGACCCTCCAGACCGGTCAAGACGCGTGGGAAGTACCAAAGCAGTAGAAACTTAAGGGTGGGACCCTCGAAACGCAGAAGACAGCACAGCCGCTCCAAAACCTGCATCCTCTTTTGCCTGAACATCAATCCTATAATGCTTAACAAAGGAATGAATGGACGACCATGCCGCTGCTTTACAAATATCCTGCGGAGGAACAAAACTACTCTCCGCCCAGGAAGCGGCAACCCCCCGAGTTGAATGCGCCTTAAGCAACGGGGGCACCGAACGCCGCCTCAACAAATACGCTGAGGCAATAGCCTCCTTCAACCACCTAGCCAGAGTCCCCTTGGAGGCCGCAGCTCCTCTCTTAGGACCTCCAAACAAAACGAACAACCTATCCGAATCCCGGAAATCTCGCGTTCTGCTCAAATAGGACCGCAAGGCGCGCCGAACATCCAACTTAGCCAACCGACGCTGAGAGGCATCCCCCGAACGATCCCCCAACACCGGTAACGAAATCACTTGATTCACATGGAACGCTGAAACCACCTTAGGAACAAAGGAAGGAACCGTCCTCAAAGTCACTTTCTCTTTCGCAAAGGACAGAAAAGGCTCCCTACAAGACAAGGCTTGCAACTCTGATACTCTCCGAGCGGAAGCAATGGCCACCAGAAAAACTGTTTTCAAGGTAAGATCCTTACATGTGATGGACGCCAATGGTTCAAACGGAGGACCCACCAGAGTCTCCAAGACCAAATTCAAATCCCAAGGCGGAACCATTGGACGACGGGGCGGCCGAATCAACTTCACTGCCCTCAGGAACCGCCCTACATCCGGAGAAGCTGCTAAGGAGACTCCTCCAACCTTACCTCTGAAACAAGACAAAGCCGCAACCTGCACCTTCAGGGAAGAAAGGGAGAGCCCCCTGTCCAAACCATCCTGCAAAAACTCCAAAATCTCCATCACCGAAGCCCGCAAAGGGACAACATTCCGTTCAAGACACCAACTCTCAAAGATGCGCCACACCCGCACATAAGCCAACGACGTGGACTTCTTACGCGATCGCAACATTGTATCAATGACTCTGGCCGAGAAACTCTTCTTTCTCAATCTGTGCCTTTCAAGAGCCAAGCCGTAAGCAAGAATGGAGAGGGGTCGGCCATCTCGATCGGTCCCTGCACCAGTCTCACCTGAGACCCCAGGGGAAAAGGACCCTGCACTAACAACCGCATCAGATCTCCGTACCATGGCCGACGAGGCCAATTGGGCGCTATCAGAATCACTAAGCCGGGATGACGACCGATCCGCTGTACCACGCGGCCCACCAGCGGCCACGGCGGAAACACATAGAGCAACTGCTGAGTCGGCCACGGCAGAACCAACGCGTCGAGACCCTCGGCTCGAGCATCTCTTCGACGACTGAAGTACCGCGGGACCTGCGCATTGTCGGCCGATGCCATGAGATCCAACACCGGCCGACCCCACTGCAACACTATCCGTTCGAACACTGAGGGATGGAGGGCCCACTCTCCGGGATCCAACATGTGCCTGCTCAGATAATCCGCGTCCACATTGTCCACTCCTGCTACGTGGCCTGCCGAAAGAGCCTGAAGATGGGCCTCTGCCCACCCCAACAACTCCGCCGCCTCTACAGCTAATCCCGGGCTCTTCGTCCCCCCCTGCCGATTCACATAAGCGACGGCCGTGGCATTGTCGGAAAGAACTCTGACCGCCTTGCCCTCTAGCAGACTCTGGAAAGACCGAAGAGCCAACCGAATTGCTCGAGTCTCCAGGCGGTTGATGGACCACGCCACCTCTACCGACGTCCATCGCCCTTGGGTCACCTGCCCTAGACAATGCGCCCCCCAGCCTAACAGACTCGCATCCGTGGTCAGTACCACCCAATTCGGCACCTCTAGCGGCATACCCTTCGCTAGATTCGGAGTGTGAAGCCACCAGCGGAGGCTGCGTCGAACCCTCTCCGGCAGCGCTAACCGCTCCTCCAACTCCTGGGATTGAGGGGACCAACGAGTCAACAACGAACTCTGCAACTGTCTCATGTGGGCCCTGGCCCAGGGGACTACCTCTATAGACGCAGCCATCAGACCTAACACCTGAAGATATTCCCGCGCCGCAGGCCCCCTCTGAGCTCGGAGCTGATGTATCTGAATCTGCAGTTTGGAAATGCGAGGAGCCGTCAAAAACACCCGGCCTCGCTCCGTGTCGAACCGAACTCCCAGATATTCCAGCGACTGTGACGGAACTAGGTGACTCTTGGCCAGATTGACAACCCAACCCAGCGACTGCAAAAAGGTCACCACCCGGGCGGTAGCCTCCTCGCTCTCCGCCTGCGTTTTGGCTCGAATTAACCAGTCGTCGAGATACGGATGCACCAAAATGCCCTGCAACCGTAAAGCCGCTGCCACGACCACCATCACCTTGGAGAAAGTGCGAGGAGCTGTAGCCAGGCCGAACGGGAGCGCACAAAACTGAAAGTGACTCCCTAACACCACAAAACGAAGAAAGCGCTGGTGCGCCTCTAGAATGGGGATGTGTAAATAAGCTTCTGTCAAATCCAATGAAGTCAGAAATTCCCCTTCCTGAACCGCTACAATGACCGAGCGCAACGTTTCCATCCGAAAGGAAGGAATCTTTAGAGCCGCATTGACCCTCTTGAGGTCTAAAATGGGCCGAAAAGAATCCTCTTTCTTTGGCACCACGAAGTAAATGGAGTAACAACCGGTACCTCGTTCTTCTGGCGGAACCGGCACCACAGCACCTAAATCTACCAGACGTGACAGAGTGTCTCGCACTGCCCTTGCCTTGCGCCTTGAATGACAGGGAGAGACGAGAAAGAAATCGGACAGAGGACCGTCGAACTCCAGCGCGTACCCGTCTCGCACTATCTGCAGCACCCACTGGTCCGACGTGATTTGGGCCCACCTCTGGTAAAACAAGCGTAAGCGAGCCCCTACACGAACCAGAGGCTGGACCCCCAAACCATCATTGCGACCCACGGGACGTACTGGCCGCTCCAGAAAAGGCAGCTCGCCCCCCCCCGGCGGCCCCCACGAAAGGGCTGGGTTCTCTGAAAATAACGACCCCGGAACCCCCCCGAAGGCCTACCCGGCCGATACCGTCTAGCTTCCTGAAAACGGCCTCGCACCGCCGCGCCCCTAGACGCCTTAGGCCGAAGCTCTGGAAGCCGCGGGATCTTAGTGTCACCAAGACCCCTAACCAACTTATCCAATTCGTCTCCAAAAAGCAAAGCGCCCTTAAAGGGAAGCGAACACAACTTTGCCTTGGACGCGGCATCTGCCAGCCAGCCCCGCAACCACAGGGCCCTTCGAGCCGCCACTGCAAGGGTCATGTTCTTCGCCGATGCACGCAACAAATCATATAGCGCATCTGCCAAGAATGACGAGCCCATCTCCAACTTTGCCAAATCCTGCACTAAGGCAGCTCTATCAACCTGCGGAGCATCTAGCAGCCGCTCAGCCCAGCGGAAACATGCTCGAGCCACCAGACCTCCACAAACTGAAGCCTGCAAAGCCAGCGCCGATAAATCAAAACTGCGCTTCAGAAATGTCTCCAATTTCCTGTCCTGAGGGTCCCGCAAGGCAGCCCCTCCATCTACAGGAATTGCAGTAGCCTTGGTCACCGCCGTCACTACGGCATCCACAGTTGGGGGCTTTAAAGAGTCTCTATCTTCCTGCGGAAGGGGATAGAGCTTAGCCATGGCCCGTGCCACCTTACAAGGTGCCTCCGGCGAGAGCCATTCCTGCGTTACCATCTCTCTAAGATCCGCATTCATAGGAAAGGTCCGAGATACCCTGCGGATCCCCTTAACCAACGGGTCCTGCTTTTCAGAGGGAGCCGGATCTACTGCCGGGTCAAACTTGAGCATAGTAGACACCTGCTCAATAAGATCCGCCAATTCCTCCCTGTGAAAAATGCGGACCACCGACGGATCCTCCCCGGGCACTGTCTCTCTATCTGGTCCGGACAAGGACCCCTCCTCCTCCTCCAGGGGACTAAAGTCGCCCTCTGACTCTGGAGGAGAAAAACAGTCCAGGTCTTCAGCCCACTCAACACGTGGCCTCTTAGCGCTCAAGCCCGCCCCCGGACTAAGGGGCTCCGTGCGCGATGGTCCCGCCTGCCAGGCTTGAAATAAGGACCAAACAAATTCAGGAGGGAAACCCATCCTTCCCGAAACGTCCCCTCCCGAAGCACCAGCCACCGGGCTGCCCTGAGGGCCGCTGACTAAATCCGGGATTCTCGGGCCCGAATCCAAAATGGCGGCGGTTCCCGCCAAAACCGGGACCGCCGCTGAACCGCTAGCCGAAGCCCCTGCAACCTCCTGCAAGGCTGGCGCGGGAAGTTCCGCCGCTAACACCGGCGGAGCGGAGGCCTGAGTCTTCGGTTCCCCGCAAAAGCGGCAGGAACCGCCAATCGCGTCGACCCCCCGACGAGCGCAAAAACGACAGCGAAGCGGCTTCGAGGACATCTTCGCGCCAAAACCCAAAGGTAAAAGAACTGGGAACTCACCCAAAGAAGCCACTCACAGCTCAACTTGAACGGCTGCCCAGCTCCGGCACTCCGGAGTGCAGCTGCACAGCTCTCCACAGCGTCTGGGTCTTTTTTTTTTTTAAACTTTATTGCAGCACCATTTGAGCCCTGCTGCTATTAAATCCCTGGCATTCAAGGCTGCAATATAAAACTGCAGCCGAGGCACAAAGCTGCCCAAACTGGAGAGCTAGCTCGGGGGAGGGACCCGGCCACCCGGGTGTGACACCCCAGGGGGGACAATGGCAGGCCCCACCGGCACCGCCAATCCCCAGCACACAGAGTAGTCCAGGCACAGGGAAGTTCCTCAGGAATGATCAATAGACCAGGCTAAAACTCTCAACTGATCCCTGACTCCTACCAGATCGGACAAGCTGCACAGGCTGCCTGTCTACCCTCTGCTGAGACTGAGAAAATACTGGCTTTTGTGGGATGGGCACAGGTTATATGTACATAGTTGAAGTTAGTGTTCTCAGTCTCCCTCTGCTGGTAGGCGAGCATAACCCACGCGTCTTGACCGGTCTGGAGGGTCGATGAGGAATAAGCCATTCAGACTACTGCAATGGAATCCATGCAGGATGTAAAAAACAACTTACAAAGAAACTCCAGACCGCCCAAAACACAGCAGCCAGACTGATTTTCAGTAAATCAAGATTCGAAAGTGCCAAACCCCTCCAAGAAAAACTGCATTGGCTCCCAATCAAAGAATGTATTACCTTCAAAATCTGCACCCTAGTCCACAAAATTATTTTAAGTTCCAGAAACAGAACCAGATTTTCCCAAACATACTTAAATCTACACTACTGCAATGGTCTCAAATACAAATCAACTTATGCATCCAGCTTCTCCTATATAAGTACACAACTATGGAATGCACTGCCAAAAGCTGTGAAAACAATCCACAATCATCTCAACTTCAGGAAATCACTAAAAACCAACTTGTTCAAAAAGGCATACCCCACGGATCCAACATAAATGCCTACATCCTGCAACACAGCATTACCAAGGACCATATTGGACAACCATATTGGACACTTATAACCCTCCCTACCTTTAACCCCTTTGTGCTTGAAACACATGATCCTCACTCGACCACTACACTATTTTGTATTTGTATATCTACCGGACTGGCGACCGTCTTTACGGTATTATGTAAGCCACATTGAGCCTGCAAATAGGTGGGAAAATGTGGGGTACAAATGTGATAAATAAATAAATAAATAAGACACAATACATAACAGAACATTATAATTGGTAGTGAAGGGTAAGGCAAAGTGTAACATATAGATGGGTAAGAAAGTAGGAAGAATTAGAAAGTAAGGTGACTTATTTGAAGAAAGTTGCACATGAGGTCAGAGAGATGGTTAAATATCATCTCAGCTAGGGTAGGAGTGGATAAACATGCCCTGCTGCAGTATGTGTAGCCTGAGTCAATCCTTTTGTGTGTGAGTTAGACTAACAAGTTAGTTACTTCTTCCATTAAAGGCTTGGTTGAAGAGCCAAGCTTTCACCTGCTTCCTGAAATAGAGATAGTCTTGTGTTAAGTGGAACCTTTCAGGCAATATATTCCGGAGTGTGGGGGCTACTCCGAAGAAGGCTCGCTTACGGGTATCACATCGTGTAATGTCTTTTGGAGAGGATTTAGTTAGTGAAAGTCCTTGGGAGGACCTTAGTGTCCTTGGCGGTGTGTGGAGGATCATCCTATTCTTCAGATACTCAGGGCCATTTCCTTTCAGGGCCTTGAAGATCAGACATAGAGTTTTAAATTTAGCCCTGTATTGTACTGGTAGCCAATGAAGTTTTTGCAAAAATGGTGTGATGTGGTCACGTCGCTTGCAATCTTCTATGAGTCTTGCTGCTGCATTCTGAATCAATTGGAGCTGGTGCAGGCCCTTTGTAGTTAGACCATTGTATAGTGCATTGCAGTAATCCAGTCTTGATGATGTTACCATGGCATGCACAACTGGGATATTATCTTCTCGATGTAAGGAGAGAGGCAGAGTTGCTGTTGCAAATAGTAGAAGCAGCTCTTGAAGGTTGCTTGGAATTGGGGAATCAGAGTAAGTGTTGAATCTAACTGTATTCCAAGGTTCCTGACTTGTGATTTG
Source organism: Microcaecilia unicolor (assembly GCF_901765095.1). Taxonomy (NCBI): domain Eukaryota; kingdom Metazoa; phylum Chordata; class Amphibia; order Gymnophiona; family Siphonopidae; genus Microcaecilia; species Microcaecilia unicolor. Next base: position 64,189,741 of record NC_044043.1, on the reverse strand, counting down.
AGGGGGAGTTCATACTTCCCAAAAGGGATTTTGATGTCAGGTATGTATCCACTTGTGTTAGGGACCCAGAGAAGCTCGGTTTCACTTGGGTTCAGGCCAAGTTTGTTGTGTTTAGCCCATTCTTGAATTGATGTTAGACAGGTAATCAGTTTATTCAAGGCTACAGGTAAGTCAGGTTCAATGGGTATGAGTAGCTGCACATCATCCGCATAGATGTAGAACTGAGTGTCCATTGACCGAATCAGCTCAGCTAGTGGCTTGAGGTAGATATTAAACAGAATAGGTGACAGTATCGATCCTTGTGGTACCCCGCAGGTCAGTGTCCATGGTGGTGATGGGTTGCTGCCAATCATTATGGATTGTTGTCTGATAAAATCTGAACCAGGCAAGTATTGTTCCATTGATACTTGTTTCTGTCAGTTGTGCTAGCAAGATATCATGATCCACAGTGTCAAAAGCTGCTGAGAAATCTAGCAGTACTAACATCGAGGCAAATCCCTTGTCTTGGTTTCTGTGAAGATCATCTAGCAGGGATACGAAGACTGTTTGTTTTATAACCGGGTCTGAATCCAGATTGACATGGATCTAGCCAGTTACTCTTTTCTAGCCATTCAACTGTTTGTTCTAAGTTTCCCTAGAAACGGGATGTTGGATACTGGCCTGTAACTTTCACATTTGTCCTGGTCAAGGTTGTTTTTCTACAGCAGAGGGAGAACCACTGCCCTTTTAAATGCTGTTGGTAGTTGACCATTAGAAAGAGAGGTGTTCATAATTTTTGTGGCACCTTCTATAAGGCCCATACTTGCCTGCTGCACTATCTTTGATGGGCAGGAATCGAGGGAGCAGGTGGTTGGTCATAATTTAGTTATTGTCTCGTCATAGGCTCTCTTTGGGTCCTCTGCCTGGTTTAGGGGGCGAAGGTTAGAAATTTTGGATGTGCTTCTTTCCTTAGATGACCTGAAGTCATAGGAGTCCAGACGACAGGCCATCTTAGTTGTAGTTTTAAGAATAGGACTTATAGGGTAGGGAGTCAGTAAGGGTTTTTTCAAAACTGGAATCCTACATTTACTCAGTTAAGTGCTGTGCAGTGTTTTGTCCAATGTTTTCTCATTGTCTTCTCATTACTATGTGTCAGGCTAATGACATTGGCTAGAACTATTGGGCAACTGTTTGCTGACGTTTTACCTTGATTCTGAATAAAAACTGTTAAACCTTAAAATAAGATGAAATTGAAGGGTTGGGTGGGAGGTAGGGAGTTAGGGTTAGGAATGAAACTTGTTAAAAGTATCAAACTACACGTTTCTGTTTGAATTACTATATTTTTATTCATTTGTTCAATAAAAATTGTTTAAAGTTAAATAAACCAGACAGTAAAATGCAGGAAATACTAGTAGAAAAACATGTTCATCTTAAATATTACCTAATGTACACACAATAGAAAAGAAGCATGTTTGTACCACTTTCCCATTAAAACACAGCACTGTGTCAACTCACCATCATAGCCTGCTGTACCAGAGTATTACAATGATCACACATATTCTTCAGAATCTTGTTGGCAGCATTGTGGCGGGCAGTGGTAGTAGATTTGGAGGCCACTGTTAATGGGTATATCAAAGCCTAATAATGAAAACAATGAGCAAATCAGTGTGCATACATGGCAAAGGTCAGCTACACATATCTTGCCACCAGGACAGTCCAATGCAGTCTCTGAAACCCTAGGCAGCTCCCTGACCTCACTGGATGAAACAGAACCTTGTCTCTTCCACAATAAAAAAGCCTTATAGCAAGAGGAGCAAAGCCAAAACTCCCCTTGAAGTTAATGATGGGGTCATGGAGAGAGGGAGGCATTGGGCTACCAAACCTCCGCCGTTACAATCAGGCAAGTTTACTAAGGCACCTGGGTGATTGGTTACTAGACAGGCAAGACTACACTCCCCGTAACTTGGAGCAGGAATGTTTTAAACCATACCATTTATATTTCATGTTACAATGCCCAAGCCGACAACTCCCGCCATGGGCAAGCAATAGCATATTGGTAAGACCTCTGAGACAAATGTGGAGAGAGTTAAATGAGATCTGGGGGCTAGCAGCGGATGGGACAGACCTTCTACCGCTGCAGGGCAACCCACAGTTTTTACCAGGTACGGAGAACAAAGTAATATGTAGGTGGGCAATGATGGGGATCACCAGATTAGAACATGTACTGGATTCTAAGGGACGACTATTGGAGCTTGGAGCCTTGGGGGTGGGTATAACTCAAAGCCATCAATTTGCGTATTACCAGATAGCACATTATGTCAGATCTCTAGAACAAGGGAAATTGAGTAGTGGGCATGGGCGCCAGATAAGGGCATTCTTTAGTTCTATACGAGGGGAGCGTTTATCGGTCTCTGGTTTACAAAAAGCATTGGGAGAGACGAACAGGAATAAAGATACAGGCTATATTCTAGGGAAATGGGCCCAAGATCTAAAGCGTCCAAACCTGAAACTAGACTTTCAGAAACTATCTGCTAGGATTCCCACCATATCGAGAAATGCGGCTATGGGGGAGTGTCAATACAGGATCTTACATAGGGCTTACATGTCCAAGCAGCAACTATCCAAATTCGGAGGAGGAGCTGATCCTTTGTGCACTAAGTGTGGGCAGAGGGAAGGCACATTATATCATTACCTTTGGGAGTGTTACAAGATCCAGAATTATTGGAGGCAAATTGTGGGATTTTTAGAGCGGATATTAAAGAATAAGATTCCACTTACTCCGCAGGGTCTCCTTTTGGATCAGTATGAGCTCTTTGTCTCGCACAGGGGGGGAACCCGGCAATTCATCAGGAAAGCCAGCCTGGTAGGCAAGAAACTGATCATGCAGGCCTGGGTACACTCTGATCCGCCGGAGTATTGGCATTGGAGAAATAGATTGTATGAATTACTGTTGATGGAGAGAAGAGAGGTGGGATCCTCCCCCAAGGGGAAGAAGGCATTCTTGAGGATCTGGGAACCCTATATCCAGTCCCTGGCACCCAGGGCGAGGAGTTATATTCTGAATCGACTATAAGCGGCTATGTCCTCTTTTTTTTTTTTTTTTTTTTTTTCATTTGGCATCAAGTCGTATCATAAGGTTGTAACAGAGTTTTCTTTAATATGCTGTAGTGCTGTATAAGCACTAGAGGAACATTGTTTGCTTCGCAGGATCACCAAGAAAATCTGTTGATCTTTATAATTATAAGGACGGGAGGGTGGGGGGAGGGGGGGGTCTAGGGATAAAAGAAGAAAATGAGTTGAAGTATGCGGAAGGATCACAAGTGTCCGTGGTATCAGAAAGGCCATCTGTCGAACATTAAGTAACAGGTTTCATACAATGAGACAATGAATAGATGAAACTTAATGACTGTCAAAGGAGACAAGATATGTGATCGTATATAACATGTTTATTGAGAATTCAACATTTGTAGCATATATTGTGTTTTCAAATGTCATTGGTTCTTTGTTGTATTCTTTATACACTTCAATAAAAAAGATTTAAAATAAAAAGCCTTATAGCAAAAGCAATACAGAATCTGCAAGAGAGAACCCAAGCCATCAGTTGTATCCTCTAGACAGCACTCCTAAGACACTTGTTGGAGTCAGAGAGGGGGGAAGGGCAGCGATCTGAATATCCAGGCATCAAGGAGAAAAAATGGCCAACTCTCCAATGCTGTTCTCTCCAGGCACATGCCCCTCAGCAAAAATCATAGAACCCTGCTACTTCCGTGACAGGCAGTTCGTCTGCTTCTAACCACATTCAACACTGCAGCTAGTAGAGCTAGCCATTCTAATGCTCCCCTGTGCTGCTGCTGTGGTAACTGCCACACAGAGTACAGCTTCCCGCATTCCGAAGGTGCCTATGTCTTGCCTGCAGTATAGCTGAATTAGTCACGTGGATCCCTGCTGAACTACTATGAGTCACCTTCCATATGCACCACTCTAACCTCCGTGCTGCCTTGACCAACGGTGTGTGGCTCCTGGCATTGTCTTGTCTACAGGTGCACTGCTTTGGTGGAGGAGTAGCCTAAAGGTTAGTGCAGCGGCCTGAGAACCTGGGGAACAGGGTTCGATTCCCACTGTAGCTCCTTGTGACTCTGGGCAAGTCACATAACTCTCCATTGGTAAACTGCTTTGATTGTAACCACAGCAAGGTGGTATACCAAGTCCCCTCCCCTCTCTTTGAAAGGCCTTACAAGTGGCATTCCCAAAGAGATTTTGCCTGGAGGAAAGGAGCAACAGCATAAGCTTAAAGAGCTTCCACATGCTATTTATTCCCTCACCCTGTGGCCAGTCAGCATTGAGTCCCTCTTGCTTCTGCTTGGTTCCTCCATGAAGGAAAAATATATTTATTTTATTACGTTTATTAGCTTACCTATTACCCTAGGCAGGTTGCAATAAAAATACACATAATAAAAACAGCAAAAAAACACAAAAACTGAGTCTACTCCATCCCATCTTTAATCATTAAAAATGTCCAACATCAGTACTGCACCAAGAACATTTCAGTGCACTACTCAATAAGCCTGAGAGAACAACTACATCTCAAGATATCACAAACTCAGAAAGCTCAGCTAGCACACAATCGTTCGGGCAACTGAGAGAATGTTTTTGCTGGACATATGTGCTGTTGGATTGATGTAGTATAGTTTTAATATTGATGTATTATTTGTAGCATTTGATTGTGACTATGTTATCACTGGATTTTATATAGCACTTTATTCATTCAGTATAGTTTTAACATTGATTTACTTCCTTGGTATTGTCCAAGATTCTTAATCTGTTATCCGCATGGAACCTGAGGAGGGGTTTTGCAGAATATAAGAACTGTTATAATGTAATTGATTCCAGAAAAATGGGCCAACAGCAGAAAATGCTGTTTCCCGAGTAATCATTTAAATTTGTCATAACATAAACCACCCCTCAGATCTTAGAGCTATAGGAGGACAGTAAGATTCATGAGCTTGTGCCAAATACAATGGACCCAATTATTATTATTATTAGCATCGGTATAGCGCTACCAGACGCATGCAGCGCTGAACACCTGACATAAAAAGAGACAGTCCCTGCTCAAAAGAGCTTACAATCTAAATAATACAGACGAGACAGTTACGGGTGAGGGAAGTAAAGGTGAGAAGGAAGGAAGGGACAAGGGGGAGGGCAATTGAGTAGTGGCTAGGAGCTAAAAGCAATAGTGAAAAGGTGGGTTTTCAGCATAGATTTGAAAACACGTAGAGATGAAGCTAGACATATAGGTCCAGGAAGTTTATTCCAGGCATAAGGTGCCGCAAGAGAAAAGGAACGAAGCCTGGAGTTAGCAATGGAGGAGAAGGGGGGCAACAAGAGAGATCTGTCCAGTGAGCGGAGTTCACGGGGAGGAATGTAGGGAGAGATGAGAGTGGAGAGGTAATGGGGGGTTGCAGAGTGGATGCTTTTAAAAATCAGTACGAGAAGTTTAAACTGTATGCGGAAGCGGACAGGGAGCCAGTGAAGTGACTTGAGGAGTGAGCTAGTGTGGGTATAACGATTCTGACGGAAAATAAGTCGTGCCTCAGAACTTTGGATAGATTGGAGAGGAGAGAGATGGTAGAGCGGAAGACCAGTGAGAAGTAAATTGCAATAGTCTAAACGAGAGGTGACAAGGGTTTGGATAAGGGTTCTGGTGGCGTATTCAGAAAGGAAGCGGCGAATTTTGCTAATGTTGTAGATCAAGAAACGACACAGGTTTTGGCGATCTGTTGAATATGTGCAGAGAAGGAGAGAGAGTGGGAAATGTAAAAAAAAAAAAAAGATGACTCCCAAGGTTACGAGCCGAGGAGACAGGGAGGATGTGAGAGCTATTAACAGAGATAGAGAAAGGAGGAAGAGGGGAGGTGGGTTTAGGGGGAAAAATGAGAAGTTCAGTTTTGGTCATGTTTAGCTTTAGATGGCGTTGGGACCCAATCCAAGCAAAGACTTAAAAACAAGTACCAACAATTTAAAACAAATTCTATAAGCCAGAAGCCAATATAAAGACATTAAGAATAAAGTGATATGCTCAAATCTACTTTTCTCAATTTTGCAGCAGCATTCTGAATCATCTGCAATGCTTTATATTGTGTCATCGTCACAACTGCATGTAAAGAATTATAATAGCCTAGTTCAGACAACACCAGACTTTGAATTACAACTATCTCTCTATTTAAAAATTACTCCTCCGAGTGGCCACTCTTGACAAGAATCCTACAAACCCTTGCAATTGCCAAGGATCAACTGGGCCCAGAAACAGTCTTCATCAGACCAGACCAGTCTTCTACTGCACAGAATGTCTGTCTTCCTCTGTTGGAGACAAAGGGGCCAATATTCAAAGCAATTTAAGCAAGCAGGAGTCCCTCCTGCCCGCTTAAATTGCTTTCTGCTGCTTAGGTGGGGATATTCAGCAGCACTTAACTGGAAAGTGCCGTTGAATATCGCCTCAGACTGCACAACTAAAAAGTGGGCAGGTCAGGGGGGCACTAGCAGCAGCACTAGGGAGGAACCCCAGGTTTTGTGGGTGCCGGCAATATTCAGTGGAGTGGAGGAGTGGCTTAGTGGTTAGGGTGGTGGACTTTGGTCCTGGGAAACTGAGGAACTGAGTTTGATTCCCGACACAGGCAGCTCCTTGTGACTCTGGGCAAGTCACTTAACCCTCCACTGCCCACCGCACAGAGCCTGCCATGAGTGGGAAAGTGCGGGGTACAAATGTAACAAAAATAAAAATAGCTAAGTGACATAATTTAGCTATGCAGGTGCCATTTTAAAGAGGTGCCGCAAGGGGCAGAAGCAAGGGGACTATATTCCTGCCCCCGACGACCCCGCTGGTCCACCAGGGATACAGGTAGACCCGGGGGTGAGTGCCTACTTGCACAGCTTGAGAGGCGTGAGTCTTGGCGCAGGCTGGGTGGAGGAGGAAAGAAAGAGGGGACAATGGCAGAGGGAAAGGGGGCCTTGCTTTTTTAAAGAAAAAAAAAAAGTTATGCGGACCCAGCCCAATATTCAGCTGGGGCCACATAACTTTTATGCGGCCCCAGCTGAATATCGGTCGGGCCTGCATAAGTACCAGTGCCCAGTCCGCCAAAACATATCCCTGATATTCAGTGCCAGTACCTGGTCAAGGTCTGGCACTGAATATTGGGGGATATTTTAGCCGGCGACGATCAACGTTTAAACAAATGCTGAATATCATGGGTGTGATGAAACAATGGGTTTCTGAGCCTGAAAACTGCACTATTTCATGAAGTGCATTTCTTCTAATTGACCAGCAGATGGTGATTGTTTTGAGTTTCAAAGCTGTTGCAGAAAAAGACTTTCTCTCTTCCAGTTTCAGCTTATGGAAAGGCAATCTGCAATACCACTGGGCAGCTACTTTCAAAATTGATGCCCTGGGTTCTGACTGGCCCTGGTTTTCAAAACTAGCCTGAAGTTACTGGATTTTCCCCAGTCTCAGCCAGGGAGCAGAGAGAGAAAGATCTCTTTACTGACGCCCTGTGAGCAGTTATATTTTATAACCTTTGAGCAGCTACAGTTCCTGAACTCCCTGGGTACTAAATAGGTAGTAAACAAATGTTTAGATAGTTTTATAATTGATCCATATTCAGTTACCTGTTATTGCTTGCTGATTTCACCTTTGCCTGTTCACTGTTCAAGTTCTGTGATAATAAACATTATTAGTTTACTGACTCTGCTGTCCTGGACTAACTAAGAATCCTGCTTTGTGTTTTTAGGTCTGTGGGTGCTTTCTAGAAACTGTGGAACCCCTTGAGTGCAACTCCAGTGTCCTCACCAGGGAATAAACTGAAAGCCGGAGACTAGCCCAGAGGCAAGTGGGACCCAGTCGGTGGGAGGAGGGTGCTAGTAATGAGCACGAGCACAAGTGCAGGCAAGGCTAGGCGGACTCTTCAGTTGGCCAGGTACTAGCCGTTTCGTGACAAAGGAGAAAGAATACTGAAGAAGTGGCAGCAGGGTGCCACTTATGGGACAGGACCCACAGCTCTTAACACTATGTGTCCATTTGCTAGCTTACAGACAACCCATTCATTCTGGACTGGTCTAGTGTACAAAGAGGAAAGGTGGCTCACCTGCGGATGATATCTGCCAATGTCTGTGAGAAGCTGATGGATGAGCCGTCCTACTAAAGCTCGTGGAGTATCAATTCTTGCAATGAGTTGAGGAATAACCTGAAATGAAGGTTGACATAATAAAAACAATCCTATATAATAATTTGCACCTCCGTCTGGATGCCTGGGTTCGTAACACACTTCCCATTGGTCCGCCCTGGGGATGTCACAGGGCGGACCAATGGGAAGTGAGAGGGGAGAGAAGCCAGCACCAGCCACCGGAGGTCTGCACAGAACTGCCCCCCCCCCCCCGAGTTCATGACGACCTGGGAAGGGAAGCCGGCACCAGTTCCATGCCCCCCTCCCTCCTTCCTTCCACTCCAGTCCGAGTTCCACGTGTCCCCCCTCTCCTCCGGTCTGCACAGAATGCCCCCCTTCCTCCTTCCACTCCCGTCCGAGTTCCACGCCCCCCCCCCCCCCTCTCTTCCGAGTTCCACCGCCTCCCTCTCTCTCTGTGCCCTCCGAGTGGAAGCAGGACGTGTGCGGCTCGCCCTCCCCTTCATAAGTGCCGGCTGTTATTTAAAACTTTTTACCTAGTGCTCCGCTGGCAACAGTGAAGTCAAGCAGGCATGGCACTTCACACTGCCTTTGCTTCTGTTTCAGCTCTGCCTCTGGTCCCGCCCTTCCACAAACAGGAAATGAGGGCGGGACCAGAGGCACAGCTGAAACAGAAGCGAAGGCAGTGTGAAGCGCCATGCCTGCTCGACTTCACTGTTGCCGGCGGACCACGAGGTAAGAAGTTTTAAATAACAGTCGGCACTTACGAAGGGTAGGGCCAGCCGCACATGTCCTGCTTCCACTCGGAGGGCACAGAGAGGGAGGGAGTCACGGGAGTGTGGAACTTGGACGACAGGGGGTGATTGGAACTCGGAGGGCAGGGGAGAAGAGGGGATCCTGGAACTGGAGGGGGTCCTGGAACTGGAATGGGAGGGGGGTCCTGGAACTGGAGGGGGGTCCTGGAACTCAAAGGGGAGAGGGGTCCTGGGGCTCAAAGAGGAAGGGGGGCCTGGAACTGGAAGGGGGGTCTGGAACTGGAAGGGGAGGGCCAGTCCTGGAACTGGAAGGGGGTCCTGGAACTGGAAGGGGAGGGGGGTCCTGGAACTCGAAGGGGAGAGGGGGAGGGGGTCCTGGAACTCAAATAGGAGGGGGGGATGGGGGTCCTGGAACTTGAAGGGGATAGGTGCCTGGAACTCGGAGGACAGGGAGTGAGGCAGGTAGGGGGGCATGGAACTCGGAGGGAGGGAGGCAGGTAGGCAGGGGGGCATGGAACTCGGAGGGAGGCAGGTAGGTAGGGGGCATGGAACTCGAAGGGAGGGAGGCAGGTAGGGGGGCATGGAACTCGGAGGGAGGGAGGCAGGTAGGGGGGCATGGAACTCGGAGGGAAGGAGGGAGGGGGGCATGGAACTCGGAGGGAGGGAGGCAGGTAGGGGGGCATGGAACCTTGCTAGAGCCCGTTTCATTTCTGTTGGAAATGGGCCTCTTTTACTAGTGGTAGATAAATCCACTCATGAAGTTGGAGTGTCACACGCTCTCACTGCTTGTTCAATTTTATTGAGTTCAGTGAAGGTACTTTTTCCTGCCAGTCCCCGCGTTGGTTTGTTTAGTGTCTTCCTACTGAAGCCTTTTTTATTACATCAGCCAGACTTTTTACTGACTCCTCATGCAGGCTTTTTAGCCGAAACACGGTAACTATGTCAGGTTCCTTTAATAAAAATGCTGATTTTATCCGCATACCTCTTATGTAGTTTTACTCCACCTTTTGCTTGCTGTTTCTACCAAATTCACAGCCCATTCTTTAAAAAGTACCAAGAATGGAGAGGATATATTCCACAATTTCTTGTTTTATATACAAGTCAAAGAGAATTATCTCAAGGAAAAACACAATTTAGTAGAAATTGCATCTTCATGAAGAATGGTTTGACTATTTGGGGGCTTCCTAAGATACATTTCGAGAACTGCAAGTTGCGCAAAATGCAACTGCTTGATTAATTTGAAGGGTTTCCCGCTATTAGCATATTTCTCTGGTGTTAATACAATTATACTGGTTTCCCATTTTATGGAGGATATGCTTTAAAATTATGACTGATTTTTAAAGCTCTTTGTTACGATACTCTTTTTTGCATTGCAGACACCCTGCAGATAAATGTCTATTTGATGTCCCTTCTTTTAGGCATATAAGATTGGAGGAATATAGGGACTTTTTTTATGGTTGCTGGTCCTAAGTTGTGGAATTCATTGCCCCAGAGCTTATGTCTGAGTGAAACTGCTTACATTTTGAAAGCAACATAAAGCACTTTTCTTTCAACAAGCATTTTTTTTTAAGTTGATAATGGGGCTTTTTGAAAATGATTATGTTTTATTTGAACAACTGTGGCTTTCAACTATAATCTTGATTCACTGTTATGTTGTTTGTCTTTTTATATATTACATTCCTGATTATGTACATTTTTGTATGGTGCCTAGATTTGTGGATACTGCGGGATAAAAGAATGTTTAAATAAAAATACAAACATACTTGTACACATTTTTAATTGAATTTGATTAGGTTCTTTAATAACCCAAATTCTTAAAACATGGGCACATCTTTTAGTCTGATGATGTCTTACTTGTAACCAGGTGTCAATCTGAATTGTCTTGATTCCTTCCACCAGAGCCTCATTTACATCTGGCCAATGACCATAATCAAACCACAAGGTAAGGACTCTACAGAAGAAAAATGTCTTGCTTTCACTATGTTTATAAACTGATTTCTTCACACAAAGGATAGTGGATTCATTGAACAAAATAAAGTGATAGAGGCAAATACAGTAACAATATTCAAGAAAGCTTTGGATACGCTAAAGATGTGATGGTAAAGACTGAAATCAAAAATGGAAAATGGACAGACTAAATGAACCTTGCTGAATTTGGCATTGTATTTTCTGGACAGTGTTCAAAGACCTAAACCAGACTAAAATTCTTGAATAGTTTTTTTCCATCTCAAAACAGGCAGAGGTAAAAAGGGACAAACAAGGGCAACAAAAATGAAAGGGTATATTTTTAGCTTGCACAAATCCCTCCAATGTTCAGACACAAGATACCTGTGTACTTTGTAGCTCAATTTGGCTTATGCAGCTAAACTAATAATGCACATATATTTACATCATTAATTATAACATGGAGCAAAACATGTGCATTAGCCTGCACCTGCCGCTTGTGCTCTACACTAAAACACTCCTCCCACTGACTGGGTCACAAACGCCTCTGGGCAAATCTCCCGCTCTCAAATTATCCCCAGTAATTTCTAGGCTACTGGAGGCCACACTCCCAGTGGTCCCACAGTTCCCAGAGAGAACTCACAGACCCAACACAACCACCAGGATTCTTTATCAGTCCAGACATGCAGAGGCAATAAACTGAAAATTATTTATTATCTTAAAAATATTGAACAATGAACAGAAAAAGTGCAATCAGCAAACAATAACAGGTAATTGAAATATGGATCAATTATAAAACTCTCTAAACAGTTGTTTACTTTTTAAACACCTGGGGAGATCAGGACATACAACTGTTCACAGACCCTCAGCAAAGAGATCCTACTCTCTTTTCTTCCTGGCTAAGACTGGGACAAAACCCAGTACATTCCAAATGAAATTGGGCTCTTTTGCCTCAGAGCCCAGAACAACAAGCTTTGAAAGTACACTGCAGACTGCCTTTCTGAAAGGCTTAAACAAAGAAAACAGCCTTGGTTCTGCAGCAGCTTCAAAACAAACATGCACCACCTGCTAGCCAAACTACAGAAACACACTTCAAGTTTTACAGGCCTAAAAACCCCACTGTTCTGTCACACTTTCTTTTTACAGATGCTTTCGGTTGATTCCCTTTGCTGCTGGATCCCATGGTGGCTCTCAGTGCAAGATAGTTGAACTTACCTCCTGTACGTTCCCTCCCCTCTTTCCTATGATTAATGGAGTTCTGCCCCCTCCTCTATATTGCTATTTGTCTCATGTAACATCTCTTTTTCTACCCCTTTTATTATAGATTGTAAGCTGCCTAGATAGGTCATTCATACAGCGCCAGGATAACAAGTATTTAAAAAAATTGGAAACTTGGAGATACTTTTTCCAATTATTCACATATTTAAATTGCTTTTGGAAGCTTTAAAGAAGATGTTAACTGATGTATTTTTTCTCCTTTTGCTTTAATTTAATCACATAAATTTGGATGACTTGAATGTCTGATGCATATTCCATTACTACCAACTAGGGTTCAACCGAATACTCACATTCAATTCGGCCCTGAAGACATTATTCATATTCGGCCGAATAGTGATTTAAATTTGAATATGGATAATCCAGGGCTCTACTCTGCTAAATCCTACTGAAAAAACACTTGGAGCCCCGTTTACTAAGCCATGCTATAGGCGCGCATTTTTAGCGCATGCACACTAATGCTAGAGACACCGCATATTCCTATGGGTGTCTCTAGTGTTAGCGTGCGCTAAAAACGCTAGCAAACCTTAGTAAACAGGGCCCTTGATCTCTGGGTTCACATTTTGTCTTTTATTATTTATGTTAAAGCTCAATGCCCATTATTCATATACAGTATTCGTATATAGCCAAATAATAAAATATGCTACTCAGTACAGCTCTACTACCAACGTGGTTGAATATGTGACAATCAGTAAACGGATAGAAATCACACTGTATGCCTATTATTTATTAGATTTTTCACAATATCCTTTATGAGTGAGATCTAATCCTTATATTCCTGTGTCCTATTTTTCAAGGATGCCCCTTACCTGAGCGTGTCCTGAAGATTGTTGCCCCGGGATAGAGAGATGGAGCGGAAAAAAACCCTGGACGGCAGGAACTGTGTACAGTAAGAGAGTTTTGGACAAATCCTGCTGGGATCAAAATGCCAGCGTTAGGAACACGACAATCACAATTATATTTCTCCATCAGAACAAACAAAGCAAGCGAGCTGAGGTGCATGAAAACGGTATCAGTCTAAGAAAAAAAAAGTTTGGTCACGTCAGTACTAAATGGAAAGTTGAAAGAAGAGGAAGAAAAGTTAGAAGGAGAAAGGAGAAGGCAATATTTATGTATAATGGCAGACTATGGAGTGAGCAGAAATATGACAGCAGGAAGCATTTATAACAACTATGGAAGGTTTGTTAAGATAGATAAAACTAGCAGAAATGTGACTATTAATTTTTGAGTCAGTATTTTGTTTGTTTCTTGGAATAAGTTATAGATATATGTCTTTGAAATATACTGGACTCAACTATATATCAAATTTGTTCTGGGAAAATTAAATTCATGAAAGGGCTAATAGAACAAAAGAATATATATTTACTTTAAAAATTAAAATCAAAGGAAAATGCTTCTTCTGCCAGATGTAAAGGCTTTAGGTTAAAATATAAGGAGAGAAATTTTAAAAGCAATTTCTGATTGTAAATCAGAGCTTTATGCATTGAAATAAAGTGCTTATAAAACTGTGTATCCCATACACGTTATATACATATAACTTATATAAGTATACATTTACTCAAACTGACTGGAGGCATTCTTGAGGTGATGTTATGGAGGAGTTTGAATGTATGCATATATATCTGAAAATATGCATGTAACCCCCTCCCCCCAGAAAACATGTGTGTGATACAGAACAAGTGGCAATGTTAGCACTTTCCCAGTTTGCAGTCCACTGTTCTCATCATTAGGCTAACCCAAATACTCTTGACAGGGTGCTAAGCTGGTCCCTGGGATAAAGAAGACTCCTGTTGTCTTTAGAGCTGTGCAGAAGGCTTTACTCTGAAGACAACCAGTCCAGGGGAAGGGTGACTCTTGCTAGCATTATTACTGCACACAGGACTTCTCTTTGCAGAAGACTGGACTTGGGGTAAGAGCAACTCCTGCTGGCATGCTTTTTTGATCATAATCTCTGGTGGTAGCTTTGGGACAGATTTTCAAAAATATCTTAACAACCTTTATTCTTAAATATTTTAGGGCTGCATTTTGATTGGGTTAAAGTGACTTACCCAGAGTCAAAAGGAGTTGCAGTGCCCCCCCCCCCCCAAAAAAAAAAAAACAACAACATACCTTTAACTGCACAATTAATTATGATTAAAATTTTAACCAAAATGCAGCCCTAAACCTAACTATAGAGCAGTGGTTCCCAAACCTGGTCCTGGAGGCACCCCAGCCAGTCAGGTTTTCAGTATATCCACAATGAATATTCATGAGATACATTTGCATGCAGTGAAGGCAGTGCATGTAAATTTCTCTCATGAATATTCACTGTGGCTGAATATTCCTCACTGAGGGTACACTTCCTCACATGGTGAAACCCCACCCCGCAACTTATTATATTTTCATAAATTTACTTAAGGGGGCAAATCTATCAAGTGGCGCCTAAATGTAGGTGCGAAAAAGAAGCGCACTTAGCGCCCATTCTACAACAGCCTAACCCAGTATACAATAGTAGCGCAAAGTTGCTTTGGCTCACCAAAACTTAGGCATGACAGCTTACACCAGGTCAATGGTAGGCATAAGCTGACATGCCTAAGTGTGCCCTGCAATGCACGCATCTGATACTATTCTATAACGTGTGCACATTGCAAGATGGAATGGCCATGACACACCCATGCTCTGCCCATTGCTACAGCCCATTTGCTGTTAAAGAATAGTACCTTTACATATAAATGCCAATTTGTGATGATATTCACGAGGATAAATTTGCATATTCTATAAATCAGTGCACACCACTGGTGCCTAAATTTAAGCACCCTTTGTAGAATTGACCTATGATTAAAATTAGATGCTCAAAAACATGGGCAACACCAGAGGCATCCCCAGAGAAGGATCATGACAAACCTGACAGCTGGATGGCTATGTTTAGGGGGGTCCAAGCCTGGCCGTATCATGAGCAAGCCTAAAATCTAGCTGGACAGAGTTTGGAGAATTTTAAATGGGCTTAGGATCACTTGATGAATTAGGAATGCCCAGCCCCATTTGTAAATATACCCCCTTTGCATTTGTGATCATTTATTTTGCAGCAATCATTGTCAGACCAGCCCTCTCTAGGGTTCACTCTGCTGCTACTACCACAAAAAATAATATCTTCTTCCTTTAAGAAGGACACTCTGTACCTCTGTGACTTTTTTCTGTACAGGAGAGGGTACTGGGCTGTTCTCTACACTGTCTCCTTCACTCTCACTGTTACTTCCCTCGGTGTTGGCACTGGTGACACTAGCCCCGCTAGCGTGACGAGTCTTCTTTTTATCATCTCTGGTTTGATTCTGATGTTTGTAATGAAGTGCAGCCTCAAAGTTCATCACTGCCCAAGCATGCCACGCCTACAGAAGTAAAACCATAAAGACCATTTTATGGAGCAATTTGATCCCAAATTCATTAGGTGTGCATAAAGTCTAACAAAAAGCAGAAAGTTAAAGCACAAGCACTAGAGAGGCCAAGATAGTTTAAAACTCATTTCAGACATTTAAAAATGGGTTCAACTGCAAATAGCAGTGGTGTATAGTAACTAAGTAAATGTAACTAGTTACTGTACTTAAGTAAAAAGTTTGTCACTTTTACTTGTAAAGTAGTACAGGATAACATTTGCTACTTTTACTGAAGTAATAATTTTGCCAATTTTTACTACTTTTACTCAATGACATCTGATGCTTGTAGTTAAAATTCAAAAGTAAAAGCAGGAGAGAGATGCAAATGATGATTGTTTTAACAATATATAAAGGTAGTGCAGTTGCTGAACATATTTTTAGCTGTGTTGAATCAATGACTCGCATGAGTTGACAGTCATTTTCAAAAATTTAGTTTTACTAAAATTAAAGTGGATTGAATTGTAGAGCAATAAAATTGTTGGGATAAAAAAATTAACAATACTTGCATTCATTTTAGTTGTGGTACTTTTACTTTTTACTCAAAAGGTATTATATTAGTCCATAACTCTTTTACTTAAATAAACTGTTTCACTATACTTTTACTTTAGTATTAAAATATACATTTATTTTTACTTTTACTAAAGAACTTTGAACAATACTGGCAAATCGCCAGAAAACCTTTATCCCTGATGTGTTTTCATTGAAACTTTCCCCTGGGGGCTACCACAAAGGAAATGGGAATCCCAAAAAGAGTAACTGGATGAGACCCAGTTGGAGTTGCTACAATACAGTGGTGGAAATAAGTATTTGATCCCTTGCTGATTTTGTAAGTTTGCCCACTGACAAAGACATGAGCAGCCCATAATTGAAGGGTAGGTTATTGGTAACAGTGAGAGATAGCACATCACAAATTAAATCTGGAAAATCACATTGTGGAAAGTATATGAATTTATTTGCATTCTGCAGAGGGAAATAAGTATTTAATCCCTCTGGCAAACAAGACCTAATACTTGGTGGCAAAACCCTTGTTGGCAAGCACAGCGGTCAGACGTCTTCTGTAGTTGATGATGAGGTTTGCACACGTCAGGAGGAATTTTGGTCCACTCCTCTTTGCAGATCATCTCTAAATCATTAAGAGTTCTGGGCTGTCGCTTGGCAACTCGCAGCTTCAGCTCCCTCCATAAGTTTTCAATGGGATTAAGGTCTGGTGACTGGCTAGGCCACTCCATGACCCTAATGTGCTTCTTCCTGAGCCACTCCTTTGTTGCCTTGGCTGTATGTTTTGGGTCATTGTCGTGCTGGAAGACCCAGCCACGACCCATTTTTAAGGCCCTGGCGGAGGGAAGGAGGTTGTCACTCAGAATTGTACGGTACATGGCCCCATCCATTCTCCCATTGATGCGGTGAAGTAGTCCTGTGCCCTTAGCAGAGAAACACCCCCAAAACATAACATTTCCACCTCCATGCTTGACAGTGGGGACGGTGTTCTTTGGGTCATAGGCAGCATTTCTCTTCCTCCAAACACGGCGAGTTGAGTTCATGCCAAAGAGCTCAATTTTTGTCTCATCTGACCACAGCACCTTCTCCCAATCACTCTCGGCATCATCCAGGTGTTCACTGGCAAACTTCAGACGGGCCGTCACATGTGCCTTCCGGAGCAGGGGGACCTTGCGGGCACTGCAGGATTGCAATCCGTTATGTCGTAATGTGTTACCAATGGTTTTCGTGGTGACAGTGGTCCCAGCTGCCTTGAGATCATTGACAAGTTCCCCCCTTGTAGTTGTAGGCTGATTTCTAACCTTCCTCATGATCAAGGATACCCCACGAGGTGAGATTTTGCGTGGAGCCCCAGATCTTTGTCGATTGACAGTCATTTTGTACTTCTTCCATTTTCTTACTATGGCACCAACAGTTGTCTCCTTTTCGCCCAGCGTCTTACTGATGGTTTTGTAGCCCATTCCAGCCTTGTGCAGGTGTATGATCTTGTCCCTGACATCCTTAGACAGCTCCTTGCTCTTGGCCATTTTGTAGAGGTTAGAGTCTGACTGATTCACTGAGTCTGTGGACAGGTGTCTTTCATACAGGTGACCATTGCCGACAGCTGTCTGTCATGCAGGTAACGAGTTGATTTGGAGCATCTACCTGGTCTGTAGGGGCCAGATCTCTTACTGGTTGGTGGGGGATCAAATACTTATTTCCCTCTGCAGAATGCAAATAAATTCATATACTTTCCACAATGTGATTTTCCGGATTTAATTTGTGATGTGCTATCTCTCACTGTTACCAATAACCTACCCTTCAATTATGGGCTGCTCATGTCTTTGTCAGTGGGCAAACTTACAAAATCAGCAAGGGATCAAATACTTATTTCCACCACTGTACATAGTTATAAACATGGATGTAATCAATAGGCAGTGCTATTGCAGTGTTCTCTCCCCCCCACCCCCATCAATGGGAAGTGTTTTGCAGTATACACCCCTCCCCGCCGGGACCAGAGCTTGAGAGACAGAAGGGAAGGCCGAAGGCGCACAGAGCAAAGAACACGCAAACACTCTTTTTGCTGCCGACGCCGCCTTAACCCGGAGGTACGCCTTTTAAATTTCGGAGGAGGAGGGGCCCTGGTGCTGGGAGGGAGCGCAGGCGGGCGGCCTGGTGCTTGGTTGGTGGGAGGGAGGCCGGCCTGGTGCGCGTAGGGAGTGTGGGCGGACCAGCGACGGCGCGCGTGCCAACAGAGAGGGCTCTGCGTGCCCTCTCTGGCACGCGTGCCATAGGTTCGCCATCACTGCACTAAGGCTTGAAGTTTGCCGACTCTTTGGCCGAAGTTATGGCTACTAGAAAAAACTTCTTCCAAGAGACAAATTTTAAGTCCTCTGAAACCATAGTCAAAGGGGGGGAGATATAACAGTTGAAAGAATGAGACTGAGATCCTATTCTGAAGGAGGCAGCTGGATAGGTTTGATAGTCCACAAACCTTTGATGAAGTGAACCACAAGTGGATGAGAATAGGTTTACCCTCGTAGAGATTATGAAGGCAGTGATAGCTGCAAGATGTACTCGAACTGACAAAATTTTGAGACCAGAATTAGATAAGTGTATCAGATACTGGAGGACAACTGAGACAGGACAAGAGGTTGAATTGTTTCCATTTTATACCACAGGATTTTCTAGTAGACTGTTTTCTGGAAGCTTCTAAGACTTCTTAAATGTCCGAGGGAAGAAGATTTAAAGGTGTCACTTGAGTCTACACACTGTGAGAGCTAACTTCTTGAGAATGGGATGAATTACGTTGTTTTATTGCATGAGTTAGGTTGGGTGTGTTCCCATTTGAATTGGATCGTCTATCAATAAATACTGAAGCCAAGGGTATCAAGGCTGACAAGGCCAATTGGGAGCTATGAGAATTATGTCTGCCTTGTAAGATACATTACCTTGGGGTGGAATGGTATTGGCGGAAATAAGTAAAGTACATACGCAAGAAAATGTTCTTATAGAATAGGCTCTCTGCTAGTGTAAAGATGGAGCCTAAATTATGGAACCCTATTTTAGAGTTGCCTCCTATGTGTGTAAAGTGTAGGTTTGGATTAGTAGCAGATAAGAAAGGCCCAGAAAAAGAAAGATCTGCTCAAATCTGGTGGCCCCTGGACCAATGTTTCTTCACTCATTGATGTAAGTGGTGACAATCAATTGTAATGTGCAAGGAGGCACTTTATTATATTTCCCCTGTAACCATTATAGTTCTGTTTTTTGTTATATTGTTTTAGATGCAAGAAACGTTTCAGAATAAAAGCCGAGAAAGGGCAATAAACTCTTCCCCTTTCTCACCAAGCCCCTACACAAGAATGGCACCTGGTCCTCTGCATCTTCAGAGGTAAAAGACACAATTTTGGTCCCTTTCATTTAGGAATAGAAGGCCGATGAAAACTTGGCCCAATGCACTAACCCAAAGGTTCCCAACGTTTCCATTTAGGACCAAATGAAGAGCAACAACAAAATCACAGGACCAAAACCAGAAAAAAATAAATCAAAATGTGATTTGTTCCCAATTTTAACATGCTCTGCTTGATGTTTAGTCTCCTTTTCAGACTACCATCTCCCTGCAATCCTTTTGTTTTTGAGTTTAATACAGTTGTGGTATGTCCCTTGTTGGGCTTCATCAAGTGACACACCTGAAAGTCTCTCTGGAGTCTGGACCTACTATTGGGTCTAGATTCAGTTTGGGCTTGTTACCTTGTACCAATTTCGGTCGTGCTCCGTGGCAGCGCTGTAGTACTGTAACACTTTGGGGATGGTGCTTTCATTGATGCCCTGCAGGTTCAGCTGCCACTCACCAAGTTTTAGAAAACATCTAAAACAAAAAGAAATGGAAAAGAATTGAAGCTGGAAGAAATATAAATAGTGATCTGTAGCAGAGAATTCCAGTAAAGATGGGATCCAGAGTCACAATTCAGCTAGTCAATCTTAGGGGAAGATAAAAAAAAAAGGAGAAAATACAATTCCTCATGTTTTATAAAAAGAAAAACATTGGTATTTGCAGCCCTAACTTCCAGCTGTTGGCACACCGGGGGACTGCACAATGTCTACAATAAGGACAGAGCACATGCATAAAAAGATGAATCATCCCCCTAGTAAACACACACTCTGCAACAGATTCAATTTTTTCTTTTTGTAGATGAGTTCCTCAAGTGTTTCTACTCACTTCTATCCTTGCTCTTCAACAGGAAATTATTGAAAAAGACAGCTTACCTTACAGGCAAAGTCTAACAAGGCACACACCACAGTTCTAATTCTAACTGCCAACCATTAAACCTATACACTTCAATTAATAATGTGTAGTTATGCTTGGCTATCAGTTAAAAATAAAGTGTAGGAACTTCAGCCCGCATGTGAATACTGTTTAAAACGGTATGTAGTATTCAGCTTCAAAACTAGTCATACATTTTTTTGAAAAGATTACAGGAGGTGTGATGAGGCAGATTAGTAATCCCCTCTAGGGGAAGAGTTCCTAAGAAGCCCAATTCCAGGGAAAGGGAAACCTGGGGCGAACTCAGAAAGGAAAAGTGTAACCCTTTCAGGAGTAGAGCTGAACTTACCCAGGGTAGTCAATGGGGGGGGGGGGGGGGGGGGCTCCGAGGATGAAGTCCAGTTACCATGGGTAAAGAAACAATATGGGATGCCTCCTCTAAAGGGAAGGGAAGGAGAGGAGTTCCTTTCAGCCCAGCTGGAGACAGAGTGGCTTAAACTGGAAGAGGGGGGGTGGCTCTCTCTCAAGAATGGAAAGCCACTCCTAACCCTCCCGATGGAGATGATGGAGGTGAGATGGAATGGGAAGCCTCCTGAAGGACAAGTCCTGATCTTGAAAACGTAGCTGTGGGAGGCCATAGCCATATTAGTGCTGTAAAGTGGGAGGTGAGCTACTAGCCCTTCTACAGTGGAAAGGTAGACTGCTAAGAGCAGATTATTTGAACTTTGGAACTGGATACCCCTTGAAGGGGGGGGGGGGGGCACACAAGGCATCAAAGACTCTGAGATTAATTTTGGATTACTGTGCATTTCGTTTTGCTTTCTTTTGTTGGCTGGAAGTATTAGAACACTTGTTGGCTAAAATAAAGGGGAAAAAAACCCCAGACAATCACTTTACAGCCTGTGGGTGTGGAGCAACCGCCCGCAGGGCTGAATGAGCCCAGGACCCAGGGTTATCACAGAAGGCTTTCAAGCACAATCCATCTGGAATGGTTGTTCTGGCTTTGAAGGCAATTTTATAACAGGTCACTTAGGTAGAAAGTCAAAGTAGGCACCTATTTTGCAACTCTTTTTTTTTTTAAAAAGACAAGTACATACCTATGTATGACCTCATAAAACCTGGACCAATTGAAGATAAATGCATACGCTTAAATTTACATTTTCTTAGGAGTTGGTGTAAATTTATTCATAACCATGCAAACATACGTATGTTCAAAGTTCAAATATTTTATAAAATATGTGCATACATCATGACTCTACCTGTGCTCTGCCCAAACTCCTCTACATGCAGACCATGTAAAATAAGTGTGAACATTCTCAGCACCTACTTTATATGAACATAACCCTGTGGTAATTTTTTTTACAAGCAGCAACTCATTTTTCTCTTGTAATCTGAGCTGGGATCTACATCTAACCCTCCTTCTGGACAACAAAAGAAACTCCCCCCAAGTCACCTTCTGGACAACAAAAGAAACTCCCCCCAAGTCACCTGCATTCAGCTGGACCATCCAGGAATGTTAGAACCAGAAACCACAAAGTGGAAACAGTAACTATAATCTATGCATTTACTGCATCAGGACTTGCATGTGAATCACAACTTTTAAGAATTTTTCCATGCGTTAGTCATACTTCTATCTAAACTCCTATTATTCTATCTTATCTGTCTAAATGTTTCACCTCCGCTTACCCCAGTGTGGTCTATTAAGATGTTTTAATGTATTTTATATTGACACTGGAAGTAGCATACTATGTTACAGTGTGCATTCTTATTTGAATGTTCGTTTACTATTGTAATTGCTTATTGCCTATGTCCAGGTTATTCTTGATGTGCACAGCTTTGGGTTAATTTATTCAAAAAGGTGGTAAATAAATCCCAATTAATAAACTAAATAAAGGAGTTGCACTCTTGTAACAGTATCCTTCATGGGCAGCTGGATCCTACAGCCACACTTGTGGTGACAACATAGGAAATAAAACCAAGTCAGGATTAGCCTTTCAGAGCTCAGAAAACTAGAAAAGATTTCTGAGGCTACACAGATGTTTCTGTGCTTCTGCTTGTGACAGCTGTCAGTCTATTTCTAAAGCATGCTTCAACTTGGGTTAGGGGTGGGAATGTGTGGCTGTAGGATCTCACTGTCCATAGAGAACACTTGTTATAAGTATGAAACTTCATTTTCTCCATGGACGGTGAGGAAATCTACAGCCACATTGATGGTGACTCCTCCATCTGAGCCATGATCTCTGAGGGCTGCAGAGATCATCCATTGCCAGCTCTTTTGTTCTGCAACCCAAGCTCATTATGATGGAGGCGGATTGTGGAAGCATTATAAAGATACATCTTGAAGCACTATTTAAATAGAGACACTGTCTGGATCTGATACTTGATCAAGACAATAGAGTTTTGTGAAGGTATGTACTGAGGACTGTGTGGACAAAAGAGGCCCTGCATAAAGCACTACCATGAAGCACTATTCTACATCGTAAACCTGACTTTTTTCACAGACTTGGACCATGTCAGCTCTCATGCAGAGGCTTGGTACTATAACAGGCCTCTAGGACATTGCTGAGACATCAAAACAACTATGGAACCTGGAGGAAAAAGCCATAAAATGTTATTGAATGGAAGAGGGAATAATACAGTATTTCTAGGATGGGCGGCACAAATTGCTTGTTCTTTTGGCCACTGTCGGTGACAGGGTGCTGGGCTCGATGGGCCCTTGGTCTGTCCCAGCATGGCGATGCTTATGTACTTATGTACTTAACCACAACCTTTGTTTATGCTAACAAAGACCTTCATGGATAAGAAGGAAACCTCTATGACGACTAGAACAGGGTCCTTGGGCCTCAAAGCCACAACATATTGAAAACCACAGATTTTGCTGTTCTAATCAACTTGGCAGCAGAGCGAGAGAAAATGGTATAAAATCCCATTTCCGGAAACTGCTATCAGCTAGCTGGCTGTTATCTTGTGCAGTACATGCGAGAGCTGCTGTCAGCCGGTTCCGAGCTGGTCACATAATGAAGGCTTGTGAAAAGAATATGTGGCCCTCTGCCTGCATGCTCCTGCCTGGCTGGGAAGAGCTTACCAGATGACTGTCCTGAGTTCCTGGTGCTGACCTGGATCGTGAGCCTTTGCTTCTATGGATCCAGTGTTCGTGAGTGTTATCATCTGTCAGGCTGAACTGCTCTCATTACCTGGTAGTGTTTGGGGTGTCCTATCTATTTCAGGATTAGGGAATAGCGTGTGTGATATTTACTCCCCTTGACAGGTACTTACAAGCCCAGTGTTTTACCATCATTTTGGGTGATTTTACATAAATACATTGTCTCTGATTACATTTGCTGCCATTAGCTAATAAAACAGCTTTTCTATTTTTATAATATCATCTGAGCCTTGTGTCTTTTTCCTCTCAGGGTTTATAACTTTGGACTGTTCTGAATTTGGATTGCAAGTGGGAAGCGTATTTTATTTGTTACATTTGTATCCCACATTTTCCCACCTATTTGCAGGCTCAATGTGGCTTACATAGTACCGTAGAGGCAATTGCCAATACCGGTTTGAACAAATACAAAGTGAGGTTGTGGTAAAGTAAAGTTCATATGTGATAGACACATTGGGGAATCGTAAGGAGAAGAGTTAAGTTATGTCCAGTATGAGCTTTGGTTTTGTTGTGCTGCTGGGTTAAGGCATTTAAGTTGGATCGTTGGGGTATGCCTTTTTCAACAAGGTAGTTTTTAGTAGTTTCCAGAAGGTCAAGTGGTCATATGTTGTTCTCACGGCGTTTGGTATTGCATTCCATAGTTGTGTGCTTATGTAGGAGAAGCTGGATGCGTAGGTTGATTTGTATTTGAGACCTTTGCAGCTTGGGTGATGGAGATTTAGGTATGTTTGTGTTGATCTTAATGTGTTTCTGGTTGGTAGGTCAATGAAGTCTGTCATGTATCCCGGGGCTTCTCTGTAGATGATTTTATGAACCAGGGTGCAGATTTTGAACACAATACGTTCTTTGATTGGGAGCCAGTGTAGTTTTTCTCGTAGGGGTTTGGCGCTTTTGAATCTCATTTTTCCAAATATAAGCTTGGTTGCTGTGTTTTGAGCAGTTTGGAGTTTCTTTATGATTTGTTCTTTGCATCCCGCATAGATTCCGTTGCAGTAGTCTAGGTGGCTTAGTACCATGGATTGTACCAAGTTACGAAATATTTCCCTCGGGGGAAAAAAGGTTTCACTCGTTTGAGTTTCCACATTGAGCAGAACATTTTCTTCGTTGTAGTTTTCACTTGGCTCTCTAGTGTGAGGTTTCGGTCGATTGTAACTCTGAGAATTTTCAGGCTGTCTGAGATAGGGAGGGTGTAGTCTGGGATGGTTATGTTGGTGAGTTTGTACGTGTTATATTGGGATAAGAGGATGAGACTGTGTGTTTTTTCTGTGTTAAGTTTTAGTTGAAATGCATTTGCCCATGAGTTCATGATGTTCAGGCTGAGTTTGATTTCTTTGGTGATTTCTGTTAGGTCATGTTTGTATGACCTCATCCCAGAGTGCTAACTTTATTATTATTATTATTATTATTATTATTATTGTCTTATTTCTGCTTCTCACTCTTTGCTGGTCCTCTACTGAGGCCTGGTAAATATGCTTTGTCCCCACAGGGCCACGTGGGTGCTTTGCAAATATCATCTAATGATGATCTCTGAAGCTGTGCCTTCATTGTTGCCGTAGCTCTGATCAGTTTAATATTTTACGGTAACAAAAAGGATATGCAGTCTGAAATCCATGAAGACAAGGTTCGTCTATTGACTAGAGCATTCTTTCTTTTTGGATCAAAGAAAAGAAAGAGCTGCAAAGATCTGTCTGATGAACAAATGGCTCAAAAGGAGGCTTCTGAAGAGCCCGAAGGACTAAATTAAGGTTCCATTCTGGACACGGCGTACGAAAGAGACAAGAAAATTTGGCATTTGCAAACAGACCCACATAGATATCCCCGCTTCTGGAACAGATTCTGGGCTACTTCAAGGTGTAAGGACCACTTGTAAGGATCTTGCTTGCTGAGACTGTTGGACAACTGGCTTTGCTCTTCAGTTAAGAGTATCCATTTTGAAAATGACCTCTATCCCCCCAATATTCAGCCTGCAGTAGTCAGTGTTTTTTTAAATGTTGGCTGAACGGGCTTTATATAC
This sequence comes from Microcaecilia unicolor, assembly GCF_901765095.1. NCBI lineage: Eukaryota > Metazoa > Chordata > Amphibia > Gymnophiona > Siphonopidae > Microcaecilia > Microcaecilia unicolor. Next base: position 64,164,292 of record NC_044043.1, on the reverse strand, counting down.
CAGATATTGACCACCGGTATCGGAATACCGCTGGTACTGATTATTTTGGTATAGATTGGCTGGTGATACCTATCCAGGTACCAGTGATAGTTAGACTCATACTCAGCCTCTATTCTGTCCTACTTGTTAGTGCTGTGCTGATCTGATCAGATATTCACAGCATTACCTGGATAATGCGGCTGAAATTCCAGGTATGGATCCAGTCAACTTCAAGAGATGTTCCCAAACAACAGAAACACTGCTCATGTGTGCCCATTATTGACATTTTCTTATCACAATCTGAAAAACACCTGAATCCAGGTTTTCGCTCTGGTGAAAATCTTCTCCAAAAGATTAAACTCAATTTTCAAAATGTTTTGATGACAATTGACCCTTAATTACAAACTTATAGATGGAAGCTAATTCTTGATGAAAAAAACCACCAAAGGCAACTATCACAAGCAGGAGCATGGGAACACCAGTGCTGTCTCAGAAAACTTTTCCAGTTTTCTGAGCTCTGGGAGGCTAATCCTGACTCAGCTTTCTCCCTGAAGATGTCATCCCCAGTGTGGTGTCAAGATCTCCCCTGCCCATGGAGAAGATAGGGTTTACTTGTGAAAAAAAGCTTATAAAGTTATATCCTAAAAGTACAGGGGACAATATGCCTATGTGTTTCAGATTGCTGCTAAAAATGCCAGGTTGCTCTGTTCACATTTGCATGAGTATGGGATGGGTACTTACCGCGCCATAAGTTTGTGGAGCTCCTGCTTGTGCTGCTGGTCCTCAGCCGCAATGGCATGCTGCGCCTGCTGTTGCACAGTTTGCACAAAGTGCTGCATGTGCTGGAATGCTTCGATCTAAAATTCAACAAGAGTTAATCAGGAAGCAAATCCAAATGCGATATCAAGTGACTTGACTTATTCAAATAAACTAAAACTTGCTAGAATGGTCTCTCAGTCACACTGTCGTTATATCCTCTATCCTCTTATACCGTCTATGAACTCCACCTCAAAGGAGGCGCCTCCAACTCTGAACAGGAACTGTCACACAAGAATAATATTTTTGGTAGGGCAATGGAATTAAAGATATGAAACAGGCATTACTCTCAGTGTTATACACAGGCTTTTCATATGGGGGTCAGATGAACTCCTCACACTTTCCTGTGCAAAGGTTTTTCTGCTATACCAGTCCTTTCGTAAGACCCAATAATCAGCACAGGAGGTGGCACATTTCTTCCACATCTCTCATCTAATTCTCAGAAGAAACAAAACATCAACTGAGACTCTGCACAATGCTTTTTGAAGCTTGTGTTTCCATTCTACTCCAGGGAGCACTGAAGGACTTGATTGGCACCAGTCAGTACCAGTTACTTACAGGAAACTAGGGCCTCACAAACATATGAAATGCTGCTTGACATGATGGTGGTAATGCAAACAAATATGAGACAGGAAATCCTTACACATTTAGTTTAATTTAATTAACCTGCACTTCACAGACAAAACAATTTGTGCATTTTACTTTAAGCAAAATAAACTTACTAGAACAAATCACTGTGGCAGTGTTAAATCTTCTGGAGAAGAACCACCTTTAGCAGACTGTTGATGACACTTCAGGCACGCTCTTGCCAAGAACGAGCTGCACACCGTCGCCTGAAGGCCCAAAGAGGACACTTCAAAGGGTTGTTTCAGTGAACTTCTAGCTTCCTATCTTGGCCAGTTAAATGCCCCATAACTGGCTACCTGCAAATTTTCAGCACAACATGGCCGGCTATGACCCACTGAAAATTATATCGAGCGATATAATTAGCTATCTGCCGATTTTCAGCGCATCACTGGCTAAGTTTGGTGGCCATATTTGGCCGCCTGAACACCAGGCCTATATTTGGCTGGTTCATACTTAACCAGCTTGCGCTGAATATCAGCTTGGCTGGTTAAGTTTGAACTGGCCAAAAATAAACCGGGTATTCAATGCCAGTCACCGGAAATTGCCCGGTATTAAAAATTCAGGCTCAGCGACGGCCACGGGATTTAACCAGGCTAAATCCCAAGGTCTGAATATTGGGCCCTAGGTCTTTCAGGGCAATGCCCCCTTCCACTGGCAAGGTGGTCTTCTTAGTCACCACCGTAACAAGTGAGTCCACCCTGGGAAGCTGCAATTTCTCTTTCTCCTCTAGAACCAACAGGTAGAAGCGAGCCATGGCTCTTCCCACTCTTAACCCTGCATTTGGTAAGACCCATTCTGCTGTAATCAGATCCTGAATGTCAAGATACGTCAGGAAAACCTTTGGAGGACCTCTAGGCCTCTTCATGATCGACGAAAATGGAACTCTTGATGCCAAAGCAGAAGGCTCCTCAATGGAAAGCACCACCAATGACTTAGAAATAAAGAGTATTGAGCTCCTCTTTATGAAACCACTTCAGCACTTTCAGGTCATCCCTCCTCCTCCTCAGTAGGGAGCTCTCCCTCCTCTATCGGCTCCTTCAAAGATGGCTCCTCTGAATAGACCCAGGTCACATCAGATAAGGAGGAAGAAGCACAGCTTCATCTGCCCACTCCTGGAGGTCTAAACAAGATCTCTTAGGAGTCAGAGGTGCAGCGATGGTGAGAAACTGAAACACCTTGCAGCAACTCAGACAGTCCCTGCTTCAGTCAATAGGCCTGGTGAAAGAGAAAACAAAGATCCCAATGCAGCTGAATGCTCTGTCGGGCCCTGAGGTTTTAAAATGGCACCTGTGCTCTACACATGATCAGAGGCTATTCCTCACTGACAGTTGGTCTGACAAAATGGTGCCCAGTCCCAAGCTCTCCTGCATCAAATTGTGCACCGGCCCTGCTGGAGAGCCCGAATTCCCCGGCATATTCAGATGTTGAACCAAATCTGAAGATGTGCTGCTGCTGACCATTTCCTCCACGTCTCACAGGATTCCAGACTTGCATGCACTGCAATTCCCTGACAATGGCTTGCAGGTCCCACAGCGGGAACACCACTTAACTGCCTCCATGGGAGTTGCCATTCATCCCGACCGTCACAAGCGCTGCACCACGCAGTCCCAAGCGGTGAGTCAGGATCTCTCCCATGCACCAAGTAGAAACTGCAGCCCTCCAAGTGGTTCTGCGACAAACTTTAGTTGGACATATCACTGCTGGCTGCACCCCCTAAGTTCACAGTCACCACAAATCTTTCCCCAGATAAAACAGAATCAGGACTGATAACTCTGTCCCACACTCTCCAGTACACCTCTTTCCTTCTTCTCTCTTTTTATTTTATTTTTTAAGGTTGTTGTGCTGGAAAGGAGAGATACACAAGTAACAGGGGAGAGGTGAATGGAGGGAAGTAATAAATTCACAGGGCACCAGAGACAGGGATCTGAAGATCTCCAGATATGATTCTGCAGATGAAAGCCACCTACAAAGCTCAACTAGGGACCAGTTGACCAACTGGACCAGGAGCAAATCACTCAGAACCAGAGGCTGAAAAGTGTGTCCATCCACCTGCTGGAGATGGAAAATATTGAACAGCTGGACTGGATTCCAACACAGATATGTCTCGGCTCAGTTTTCAGTTCTCTATCTCCACCTTCTGGTTGACAAGACACAATGATCCCACAAGTTCTGGAATAGTGGGATGTTATGTAATGGAAATACCATTATTTGCTGTATTACTACAACTTAAGATCAATACTAAGTGGACTCCAGAGGGAGCCATGGTTACTGTAATGGTCTGACTGAATTGGAAAGGAGATATAAAAACAGTGTGTGTTGGCAGGAGGGGAATACTCAGAAAGCTGCAAATAAAAGTTTATGGCACCATAATCCAACAGTTTCAATTGAGCTGAAAGCGTACAAAAGAAGAAGAAAACTGCCAGGTCAAAAAGAAAAACAGAAATCTCTGAATTGGTCATTTTATTGGCCAAGTTTATAACAAGTCGTGGCAGATAAGGTTTTTAATTAATTCTACAACCAACAGATTTTATTACTAGTAGTTGCAAGCAGAAAATACTGAAAACAAGAGTAATTCCAAGCTGTAGCTAAGGATGATGTGGAGATGAACAATGATACCAATAGAAGAGTGACTTTTCTACAGCCTTAATAGTCTCTTTTAGATAGGTCTGTAGACATGTTTATTTTTCTTAATCTTTCCTGCAAAGCATCTTTTCTTATTTATTCTAAATAAAATGATCATCATACAATGCTCCTAATAATTTTCCTGTTTATCATACAAATATTACAGAACAAACCTTTGTGGCTGACAATAGGATGCATTTGTTTGAGATCTGGCTCTTTCCTAACTTGGTTACAAGTGTCACTTCAGTAGCACCTTATATCAGCTTTAAAGCAGGAACCTGAGCCAATATCTATGGATTCAAAAGTATTGAACCCTAATGGATTATAAGCAGGGCTGCTGGGGGTGGGGAAGGACAAGATTCCCCGGGTCTCGCGTCCAAGGAGGGGGGGGGGGGCCATGCCAGCAAGGCTTCTGGGGGCAGGCAGAAGGTTCCGCTCTCTGTCTCTCTAGCCTGTTCCTGTGTGTCAGGACTCAGGTTACCAGGTTAACATGATAACCCGGGTCTCGGCACACATGAGCAGAAGAGTGACAGACCAAGGAAGGAGCAGATGCAGGAAAGTAAGGGGGCGGTGGCAGCCCTGGGCCCGGCTCTATCTCTCAGCGGCTCTGATTAACTAATATCCCATTACCTTGCGGGCACTCTTCCACATGTGCTTCATGTATGCATAGGTGACTTGAGGATGAACTGTTGGCAATGGGTGATCAAGCTGCCGAGAAGGATCTACTCCCAGAAGCAGGACAAGAGTCTTGTGAGACAAAGCCTTGAAATAAGAGCAATCGGAAAGCAGGTTATAACAGTAGCTGGTTTTGTTTCCTCAATCCACGACCTGACAGTTAATGATGCTCAGGCACACATCTAACTGGCTATCCCAGGTCTAAAGAAATGGAGAAAAGGATCGTTAAGACCCATCTAGTGTAACTATTTTAAATTCTCACCTCAAAACAGCCAACTCTAGCTGATTTCTGGCTTTATTCTTTTTCCCTGCAATTATAGCATACTTTGGGGACAATATTTAAAAGTACTTATGTAATCAATGCCAACTGCTATAAAACCCAAAACCAAATTCACCCATTAAAAATGGGACACAGCTAAGGGCCTTCTGGGCCTGGCCAAAAAGTTAGTTGTTTAAGTGGTGATATTCAACCACTAAACAGATTTGTTTAAGTAGTGTCACACCAATAGCAAGCATAAAATTCACTTAAATTGGTGGCGATGCTCAAAATCCATATAAACTTAAATGTATAAGAGGTGATTTTATAAAATAATTACCTGTCATTTGCTTGTAAAAAATGTAGGAACGTGCATAAAACAGCATGGGCACTACTTGTATAGATATATCATGGCATGCATAAATTTAAAGGAGGGGTTTGAATGGTCCTTCAGTGTATACACATGTATTTAGAATGGCAATACCTATATACCTCAGGAACTTTCTTGACAACATTTACACAAATAACTGCTCATGTAGACCTGGAATTTAAAGGAAAGCTTGAGTGGGGAATTAAGCTCTCTGGGATTCAAAACCAGCACCAACTGCAAAAAGTTTAACTCTTTGAGGACAGGTCCTTAATCTGTGCCCTGTGGATATGCAGATTTCCAAACCCACCACTTATACATATAAGTGACACCATTTATACATACAGGTAGTAATCTCAGTACTTATATATACACTCCAATTTACACTCATAAATGTTTTTTCAACCCCCAGCAATGTCACTCTTGTTTTAAACTTTTTTAAAAATTATTTTGTAAAATGGCTGTTCAAGGCATCAACTATATGTGAGGTTTTGCTTTTTTTTTTTGGTGGCACTATACCTATTTTAGGAAATGCTCTGCATTCGCCAAGCCTCTTCTAAAATACTAATGGTCTTAAATGCCTGACTTCCAACCCAGACGACCTACACAAAGTTAGCCACATAATAAATCCATTTAACTTTATGCAAGTGGCCTGCCACTTAAAATTGACTTTTTGTGTTTATTCCTGGTTTTATTTAAATTCTGGTACTATTTTTGTCTTCAACACCTCCATTTAAAAGCATCTGTTTCTTATATTTACCATCCTTTAGTGAGGAAATTTTTCTCTGTTACTGCCTTTTCAACCTCTTACCACTTATAAACTCCATCCACTGAAAATTACTTTTCTCTTATGCATTATTTATACCTTATATCCTTCCTTTCTTTTGAGAAAGACATAGTCTTAAGTCATACTCGTAGGGTTTATGATACAGACTTCGCAACATGTTAATTACCTTTTTCTCAACTCTCTCTCTCTGAACTTTCTCTAATGTATGTCCTTTAAATTTAGATTCCAGAATTGAATGCACTACTTCATATGGTGTATTAATTCATTTTTACTACTGGTAATATCCCTCCTTATACATCTTAGCAGTCCTCTGGCTGTCAGCACTGCTTTGTTGCATATGTGACCATTCCAGACTCGCTCTTCTTGGGTGCCTATAAGTTCCTCACTCTGATCACGTGAGGGCTCTAGAGACCGAAAAGTTATCAGACCACTTTAAACCAATGGGTTGTGTCCCTCCACTAGCGGATGGAGACAGAGTAAGAAAATAGTTCTCATGACTTGCCTCTTAAGGTTATTATGCAGCACAGAATGTTCAGTACTTTGAGTAGCCAATAATGGTGCTCAAAATCTGCCTGATGTCCAATATTGAAACTTTGAGACCAAGTAATTCAATCAGGTAATAATTTTACCAGCTGGTGAGGAGCACACTCTTACTGACAAGCAGACATTTCACTGAGTCAGGAGACGTGTGATATACAATAGGTTAGCAGTGGTTCCCAAACCTGATCCTGGAGGCACCCCAGCCAGTCAGGTTTTCAGGATATCCACAATGAATAATCATGAGAGAGATTTGCATGTAGTGGAGGCAAGCATGCAAATCTCTCTCATAAATATTCATTGTGGATATTCTGAAAACCTGACTGGCTGGGGTGCCTCCAGGACTAGGGTTTTGGAACTACTGGGTTAGGAAAAACGTACAAGTAGAATCTGTGATACCTGAAAAATATAGCTTGTAAGCAAAATAAAATTAAACAGGGAGGGATTCTGGACTGGTCTGATAGGACTAAAGGAAAGAAAGCTATCAGGTAAGACATAACTTTTCCTTCCACAGAATCCTATCAAACCAGTCCAGACCAATGGGATGTAGCAAAGCAGTGTCCCCAGCATAGGGCAGGACTTAAAGATTTGAACACTCAAAAAAAGATAAAGAATTTTACAAATAAATGCATCATTGATCTCCCCAGTCAAGTAACCTGACAGAAAGAGATAGATAAACCGGAATAGCCTTAGACAGTCTTTCCAGCAGTACCAAGTAGAAAGAACCAAGAGCAATCAGAAGGGCTCTGGAAAGACAAAAGGTATGGAAAAGGATGTGATTCCCAAGATAAGATGGGATAATAGAAAACAACAACTGGCATCTCTAACTTCTGAACTGTCTTCCCCGCTGTCATATTACCACCTCTGCTTTTTCTCTTTCTCTTCACCTCACTTCTGTCCTTTCCCATTATACTTCTAGAACATTAACTGTTTTGACCTTGCCTGCTGTATGTTTATGTAGATTGTTGTAAGCCACATTGGGCCTACCCTTGGGTGGGAAATTGTGGGATATAAGTGCTGTAAATAAATAAATAAATAAATGTAAGAGATGTGCAAGAAACAAACCCAACTGATGTTTTCCTTGAAAGAGTCTTTGAAGGCAACAGCCTATGACTATGGTACACATATGAATGGGAATACTGTAACTACAAGAGAAGTCCTGGAGGAGTTGAATATCTAGAGAAGGAAATATAGGAAGAAAGCTATCAGGGGCTGAAAAAACCACTGTACTTCCCAATCTACATCGATGACAACCAAGGAAGTAACCTTTGATGAGAATAAAAAAGTGGGACCAATGAGAATAGCTATTGACTGACTTGGTATCAAACAGTGCTCTTTTCAGACATGAAAACTTAAATGTCTTTGTAAGAGCAAGAAGAGGGCAGAAAGGCCCTGCGACATGAGACACTCAGACAGGACAACCCATGATGGGAGCCTATTAGTCTGAGAAAAACCTCCATAATATTAGAGACTTCCTGTAGTTGTATAACAGTGGTGGCTAATGCCAGTACTAGCTGCTGTGCAAAACAGCTACACTGCAGAATCACACAACGTAGGTGGTTTGTATAGCCTGGCGAAACTGTACTGTAAAATCATTTTTTTTTTTTAACAAGGAGAGCTAATAAATGTCTGGATATGCTTTCTGTGAATCAAACATGGGGGAAACATTTAAAAAAACAAACACAAGCTGGCAGAAATTGAAAAAGAATTTTGGTGGGAAAAACTGTAACAGTCTAGAACACTGAAGAAAATTTAATATTGCACCGAAATAGAAGTAGTTAATCCTCCACATAAAGAGAGACAAATAAATATTTGCTGCTTATAGTCACATGGAACATTTCACTGCTTATAGAAACCAGAAGAACAAAGGTTCCTGTCAGTGACCCCTGCTGTGAGAAAAAGTCAAGCTAGATATCATTGAGAGCTTAATAAGGAACAGAGGCACAAACACCAGAGCGATGAAATAACTGAAATAAATCAAAATAGGCTCACTTCTACAGGAGATGCTGGAGGTCCAATGGTCCGACAAGGGGTGGGGTGGGAGGGAACTCAGAGACGTGTGAGATATACCTCAGCTCCACAGAAACAGCTGCTTTTATTTAATAGGAGCTTATGCCAAAGATGGCACCCCAACTCAACTGAACTCCAGGCATTAAACTGGGTCAGGAGAACAAGCCCAAGAGGGCACCCCAACTCAACTGGAACACAGCTGAGAAGCTGGTTCAGGAGAACAAGCCAAATAGGCACCCCCAAACTCAACCAAATCTCAGTATAAAACTGGAACAGGAGCAGAAACCCCCAAAAGGGTAGTTAAAGTTCAACTGAAACTAATTATAAACCTGGTCAGAGGCAGGGCTGTTGGCCCATCATCCATTTGCTTGGAAGACAGAGGAAAAACTGAACATTCTGTGCCGCATAATACCTTAAGGGGCGAGTCACAAGAACTATTTTCTTCCTCTGTCTCCATCCGCTGGTCTGGACTGTCTGATAGGATGCTATGGAATCATCAATTTAGGTCATCATTGTTCTAACACAAGGTTCAACTGCTAGGCAAAACTTTCTTAGGGTTAAAGTAGGAAAAGAATTATATAAGTATCTGAGCTAACATTTATATTATGAATTGAAACGGACGTTCCCAGAACAGCCAGGTTCTGGGGATATTTCTACTGTTTATAAATCACATTGAGACTTGATGATTCACTTGCTACTGAGAATAGCCAGTCATCAATGAAACATTTTGCATGTAGGGAGACAGATGATAGGAAATCAGGAGAACTCACCAAGCGCCCACTTTTCCCACACAGACTAGCATATTTAAGCCAAGTTCGCATGTCCTCATGAGGGCTGACAACCAGCGACTGAACCATAAGTATTCTCTGCCAGTCCTCCACAATCCTCTGGCAGCCCTGAGAACAGAAGAACAAACAGCACCTTTTTGTAGTAGATTTTCAAAGAAATCAAAGTATACTTTACCAATATTCAGCAGAAAAACAGCTAGATCAATCACATTATTTTTTTTTCCTTAAGAAGCTTACTCTTATCTGTTTTAATTTCCATTCCTTGAGTCCAGCTAGATCAGTCCAGGTGCATACGTTTATGCTGCTCAGCCAGCAGTTGTCGACAGACAACACTCCTTTCCATTGACATCATCCTCACTATAGCTCAGTGATTGCGTGACTAAAGGAGTTTGTTTACGAGAGTATCTCTCTGCTTGATCTAATGCGACGGGACAGCATGGCGGCGCAGCATATTGCTTTCAGCAAACGTACTGAATTTTATAATATTGCCGTATATACTCTGCTACACTTCGTGACCCCTGACGCAGGCGCTGAGCACTGAAACACAGACCGTGTCGGGTCCATTCAAAGATTTGTTCATCAAAACACATGATTAAAGGTTTTATTCCCCCTTTTTTTGAAGGCTCCTAGTACTTTTTGTTTTGCTCTTTGGTTTTTGAGTACAGCCATGATTTGTCTATGACTTTTGCTGTGTTTACAGATGGATTTAAATTATTGATATTTATTATTTTTATTTACCTGGCACAATCACTGGTCCTTACGAAACAAAATAAATAACATCCCAACACAAATGCATTCTGGTAACACAGCTTTGTCACAATCTCCAAAGTGCCTACAAAGCACACACTACTGGTAACCAATGGGAAAGTTCAGTGTAAGTGGAAACTTTTAAAGTGCATAACATATTTTTGCTAAATTTTAAACAAAGGCAATACTGGTGGTTGTCACGGAATGCCTAGCCACCCACCTGGGGCTACCCCACGGCCACTTAGAGGGTCTATCCCCAGCATAGCTCAAGTACGCCTGCACCTGCTGCTTGTGCCCTACACTAGCACTTTCCTCCCACCGACTGGGTCCCAACTGCCTCTGGGTGAATCTCACGCTCTCAAATTATTCCCAGTGATTCCTAGGTTACTGGGGCCACACTCCCAGTGGTCCCACAGTTCCCGGAAAACACTCACAGACCCAACACACAAACCACCAGGATTCTTGGTCAGTCCAGACCAGAAGAGGAAATAAACTAAAAATGTTTATTGTCATGAAAAATTAGAACAATGAACAGAAAAGGTGCAATCAGCAAAACAATAACAGGTAACAAATACGGATCAATTATAACACTACCTGAACATTTGTTTACTATCTAAATAGTACCTGGGGAGTTCAGGACATATAGCTGCTCACAGGTTATCAAATTTAACTGTTCACAGGGCCTCAGCAACGAGATCTTTCTCTCTCTTTTCCCTGGCTAAGACTTGAGAAAAAGCCAGTACATTCTAGCGGAATTTGAGCTCCTGTGCCAATCAGAGCCCAGAACAGCAAATTTTAAAAGTAACTGGCCACATCACCGCAGGTTAACTTCTTCTCTGTCTTAAACTAAAGAAGGAAGTGTCATGTCTCTGTAACAGCTTTAAACATAAATATGCACTATCTGCTAGCCAAACTAGAGAAATACACTTTGTGATGAAACACCTAGCCACCTGCCTGTGGTTACCCCGCAGCCACTTAGAGGGTTTATCCCAGCACAGCTCTGGTCCGCTTGCACCTGCCGCTTGTGCGCTACACTAGCACCTTCCTCCCACCAACTGGGTCACAACCGCCTTTGGGCGAGTCTCCCACTCTCAAATTATCCCCAATGATTGGGGCCACACTCCCAGTGATCCCACAGTTCCCAGGAAACACTCACAGACCCAACACTCAAACCACCAGGATCAGTCCTGACAGAAGAGGCAATAAATTACTGTTTTAAAAATACTGAACAATGGACATTAAAACTGCAATCAGCAAATCAGCAAACAATAACAGGTAACTGAAATATGGATCAATTATAACACTAACTAAACAGGAAAAAAGATCAGGAAATATGCTGTTCACAGATTATCCAATATAACTGATCACAGGGCCTTAGCAAAGAGACCCCTCTCTCTTTTCTTCCTGGTTAAGTCTGGGGGAAAAGCCAGTAAAATCCAAATGAAAATGAGCTCCTGGGCCAATCAGAGCCCAGAACAACTATCTTTGAAAGTATACTGCAGACTGCCTTTCCGAAAGGCTTAAACTACGGAAACAGCCTTGGTTCTGCAGCAGCTTCAAAACATAAACATGCACCATCTGCTGGCCAAAGTAGAGAAACACACTTCAAGAATAATGCGGCAGGTTTTCAAGCTTAAAACACACTATTCTGTCACACACTTCAAGAAGTAATTATTACAGTTTACAGGCTTAAAACCCACTGTTTTGTCACAGCGGTTCTCTGAAAACTGTCCTAAAGTCCACATGTTTGCATCTATGTGAGCCTTTTGGAAATTGCCCATGAATACCCATTTCTCTGGAAAATTTCACCTTTCACCTAAAATTCCCATCATTACAAAAAGCACACTATCAAGTTAGAAGAAACAGGGCTTTCATTTACACTGCACCTTCCTTATGGAATTCCTTTCCTTCTTATTTTAAGATTAGAACCCTCCAATCAAAAATTTAGAGCCCTTCTCATAACCTATTTATTTAAGAAAGCTTTTAATCTTCAGATTGAACGACTGGCTCCTCCTGGAATTCATTAAACTTGCAGGTCCTCTTTCTTTCTTTCTTTCTATCCTGTATCTTAATGTGTCTTCTGAACTTACTGATATTGTATTGTTTTTCCTTCACTCAAACTTTACCATTGATACTGGGATTCTTACTAATCTGCAGATACTCCTGCATCTGCAATGGAGTTAGTCTGCTCTTCTCGAAATTGATCACCCAACCCAATGACGGCAGAAGATGGACAACTTTGTCCATCGCTGCCACGTTGTCCAAACAGGACAATGCACGAATGAGCCAGTCATTGAGATACGGGTAAAGTCTGATTCCATGGTGCTGAAGGAAGGCTGATATCACCACCACCACCACCATAACCTTGGGAAACATTCTAGGTGCTGTGAAGAGACCGAAGAGCAAAGCCCTGAACTGCAAAATAAATCCCAGTCCACAGCAACAGCCCAAAAGCATCTCTTATTACTCACATGTTCCAATCACACTCTCTCTCACTCTCTCAGAAGTTATGTTCACAGCCCTTTTAAGTTCCTCATAGTCAGAACTCAGTCTCTGAATATTCTCTCCCCCCCCCCCACCGTACAAAAGTTCAGCCTTCCCCCCCAAAAACATTTTAACTAGTTCATTCACAGCTTCAACACACACTCCACTCCAGTCCTGTTTTCCACAAAAATACCTATTTTTAAAATCATGACAGATGAGCACACACATATACGCCTGTCCTTCACAAGTTTACCCTCCCAACTGTCTTCTTTGGCAGTTTAGAATCCTGCCAAGGATTCTGCCAGCACACTCTGACAAATGCCACACCAGAATTCTTTTCATCCCAAAGTGCAATTTCCTAGGTAGAAATTAAATAAAAGAATACAGCAAAACCCCAAAGAAAGGTCTCCCCGCCTTTCTTACATTCCTAGGGTTTACAACAGCTTCAATATAGGGATGCACCATGCTATCTTCCGCTGCATGGCTCTGCCCATGAGCTGGCCCGCCACTGGCACCTGATGCTGCTCTGGATCCCTTCACTGCATGCATGCGCACCTGGCTGTCCTAGGTACCACCAGAATCTGCTTCAAAAATCTTCAGAGAGGCTCTCTGGAGCGCTCCCCCAGCACTAACCAAACATTCTGCAGTGAAACCCCTCCACCAGACTGGCCCATCTCTCCAAATCGGGCCACTTCCAGTTCAGGCCCAATTCCCAGCCCTCTGTGCATGTGTGAAGAAACCACGCATGCTCAACACAAACAAGCCCAGTGCAGCCTGACTCCTCTGTTGCCGCTCATACTCCCCACGCATGCTCCAGCACTGCCTGTCACCGCAATACACCTGTGGCATTGCAGCCTCTGCCCCGATCGCACCTCAGATCCAGACCAGACCACCGGACCCAACCTGCATGGACAAGTAAACATTTTATCCCTTCAGGGTTACAATTGTACACCGCTTTGGGTTTGCTTTTAAGGAAAAGAGGTAATTGTGAACTCAATTACTTTATCTTACCCCTGTAACTTTACACCATCCATATCCCTTTCACTTTATTGTACTTTACTTGTTTCCTAAATGTTGTAAGCCACATTGAGCCTGCCAGTGGTGAGAAAATGTGGGGTATAAATGATATAAAATAAATAAATAAAATAAAATATCAAATAAAACTAAACACAAACCACTTTGAAATGTTTCTACTATCTCCTCTTTTCTCTTGTCTTTAAAGAGTTTGTACTGCAGACCCTCAATTCTTTCTTTTTACTACAGTCATCCTCTCAATGTCTGTGTGAAAGTACAGCCTCTAGAACAGTGCAATGTGCAGTCTCAGTAGCTACCTATATAAAGGTGGTAACGTCGCTCTAGGTATAAGGTGCAGAAAAATAAATCCGAATATAATATTACCATTCAGGATATGGAGAACATAAGCTCACCTGCAATCTCTCCCACCACGTCTGGCGGATTATTTCTCTTCGTTCTGGTACAAGTTTATACTGAATGACTTCTTCCAGTTCTGACAGCATCTGGCAGGATACCATAGCCTAAAGAGAAAAGGAATTACATTTCATGCTGTGTCACCACCATTCAATTTACATCTAATCTAGACCTCAAGTATCTAACATCAGAGCACTGGGTATAATGCTTACGTTTGGCCTTTCTTTATACTACCCAAACACTGTCCTGGCTAAAAGGGGAAGGCTTTGTGCATGTTTCTACAAGCCTTCTTCCTCATGATATGCAAAATAAATATCAATCCATTCTTTAAGTTTATTCTTTCTAATAACACTAGACACTTCCACCCTCCAAATCTCATCTGGCAGAAGACGTGAGAAACCATCTCCTCTCGGGCTGATATTATACAGTTGATTTGATCAAAAGAAGATCAGAGGAACTGTCTTCTGACTGTTTAACAGCCCTTTCTAAGGGATGAATTCCCACTCCCCCACCTTCCACCTATAGCCAATTCTACAACAGAGAAAACATTCTTCCTGGCCCTAAATTCCTGGATTAGTACTTTTCTTCAACACCTTAACTATATTACTCATAATTTTTTTTCTTAACAACTTGTTCAAATTACATTTAAAATACAAGTAGAGGTCTAGTTAATAAATTGCATTAATACGCATAAAACATGGTAATTTTTGAAACTATTTTTGTATGTAAAACACCCTAAGTTAAGTCCCTGTGTCTTTTATTCACTTATGGCCCTGTTTACTAAGGCGCATTAGCATTTTTAACGTGCCTACATTTAGCTCACGTGCTAACCGTGTAGGCGCCTATAGGGATTTGTAGGCATGTACATGGTTAACACGCGTTAAAAACGTTAGCGTGCCTATAATGCTGCTTAGTAAACAGGGCCCTTAGTGGCTCTTTCTTTTAGATTCTTTTATATTGTTTGAATATTCTTTCTGAAAATGGGTATCCAAAACTGAACCTCAAAGATTTCAAGTGTGGTCTGACAAATACCTTATACATCCTTATTCACTGCTTCATCCCATGCAGGCTAAATTTGGCAATTGTGACCATTACCTCAATTTGGTAATTGTGACCATTACCTCTTTTCATTCGTTTCCCATGCTTACAAAGATCTATCACATTTTCTCACAAATGCAACCAGACCTGTCCAGACCAGATCAAAATATTAAAGGTTTACGTTATTGCTGCCCCAACACATGTTCATGAAAAATACATTGCTATATGACAGCTTCCATCTGACTGATCTATAGCTTCAAAGAGGAACTGGGTTTATCCTGAAAGAGATTTTGTTTCACCTCCATAATACACAAAAGCGAATGCTACATACCTGTAGAAGGTATTCTCCGAGGACAGCAGGCTGATTGTTCTCACTGATGGGTGACGTCCACGGCAGCCCCTCCAATCGGAAACTTCACTAGCAAAGTCCTTTGCTAGCCCTCGCGCGCCCGCGCGCACCGCGCATGCGCGGCCGTCTTCCCGCCCGAAACCGGCTCGAGCCGGCCAGTCCAGTATGTAGCAAGACAATACACTTCAAGGGAAGACACAACTCCAAAGGGGAGGCGGGCGGGTTTGTGAGAACAATCAGCCTGCTGTCCTCGGAGAATACCTTCTACAGGTATGTAGCATTCGCTTTCTCCGAGGACAAGCAGGCTGCTTGTTCTCACTGATGGGGTATCCCTAGCCCCCAGGCTCACTCAAAACAACAACATTGGTCAATTGGGCCTCGCAACGGCGAGGACATAACCGAGATTGACCTAAAAAATTTACCAACTAACTGAGAGTGTAGCCTGGAACAGAACAAACAGGGCCCTCGGGGGGTGGAGTTGGATCCTAAAGCCCAAACAGGTTCTGAAGAACTGACTGCCCGAACCGACTGTCACGTCGGGTATCCTGCTGCAGGCAGTAATGAGATGTGAATGTGTGGACAGATGACCACGTCGCAGCTTTGCAAATTTCCTCCATGGTGGCTGACTTCAAGTGGGCTACCGACGCTGCCATGGCTCTAACATTATGAGCCGTGACATGACCCTCAAGAGCCAGCCCAGCCTGGGCGTAAGTGAAGGAAATGCAATCTGCTAGCCAATTGGATATGGTGCGTTTCCCTACAGCCACTCCCCTCTTGTTGGGATCAAAAGAAACAAACAATTGGGCGGACTGTCTGTGGGGCTGTGTCCGCTCCAGATAGAAGGCCAATGCTCTCTTGCAGTCCAATGTGTGCAGCTGACGTTCAGCAGGGCAGGAATGAGGACGGGGAAAGAATGTTGGCAAGACAATTGACTGGTTCAGATGGAACTCCGACACAACCTTTGGCAGAAACTTAGGGTGAGTGCGGAGGACTACTCTGTTGTGATGAAATTTGGTGTAAGGGGCCTGGGCTACCAGGGCCTGAAGCTCACTGACTCTACGAGCCGAGGTAACTGCCACCAAGAAAATGACCTTCCAGGTCAAGTACTTCGGATGGCAGGAATTCAGTGGCTCGAAAGGAGGTTTCATCAGCTGGGTGAGAACGACATTGAGATCCCATGACACTGTAGGAGGCTTGACAGGGGGCTTTGACAAAAGCAAACCTCTCATGAAGCGAACAACTAAAGGCTGTCCTGAGATCGGCTTACCTTCCACTTGGTAATGGTATGCACTGATTGCACTAAGGTGAACCCTTACGGAGTTGGTCTTCAGACCAGACTCAGACAAGTGGAGAAGGTATTCAAGCAGGGTCTGTGTAGGACAAGAGCGAGGATCTAGGGTCTTGCTGTCACACCAGACGGCAAACCTCCTCCAATGAAAGAAGTAACTTCTCTTAGTGGAGTCTTTCCTGGAAGCAAGCAAGATGCGGGAGACACCCTCTGGCAGACCCAAAGAGGCAAAGTCTACGCCCTCAACATCCAGGCCGTGAGAGCCAGGGACTGGAGGTTGGGATGCAGAAGAGCCCCTTCGTCCTGCGTGATGAGGGTCGGAAAACACTCCAATCTCCACGGTTCTTCGGAGGATAACTCCAGAAGAAGAGGGAACCAGATCTGACGCGGCCAAAAGGGAGCAATCAGAATCATGGTGCCTCGGTCTTGCTTGAGTTTCAACAAAGTCTTCCCCACCAGAGGAATGGGAGGATAAGCATACAGCAGACCTTCCCCCCAATCCAGGAGGAAGGCATCCGACGCCAGTCTGCCGTGGGCCTGAAGCCTGGAACAGAACTGAGGGACCTTGTGGTTCACTTGAGATGCGAAGAGATCCACCAGGGGGGTGCCCCACGCCTGGAAGATCTGTCGCACCACACGGGAATTGAGCGACCACTCGTGAGGTTGCATAATCCTGCTCAACCTGTCGGCCAGACTGTTGTTTACGCCTGCCAGATATGTGGCTTGGAGCACCATGCCTTGACGGCGAGCCCAGAGCCACATGCTGACGGCTTCCTGACACAGGGGGCGAGATCCGGTGCCCCCCTGCTTGTTGACATAGTACATGGCAACCTGATTGTCTGTCTGAATTTGGATAATTTGGTGGGACAGCCGATCTCTGAAAGCCTTCAGAGCGTTCCAGATCGCTCGCAACTCCAGAAGATTGATCTGTAGATCGCTTTCTTGGAGGGACCACCTTCCTTGGGTGTGAAGCCCATCGACATGAGCTCCCCATCCCAGGAGAGACGCATCCGTGGTCAGCACTTTTTGAGGCTGAGGAATTTGGAAGGGACGTCCCAGAGTCAAATTGGAGCAAATCGTCCACCAATACAGGGATTCGAGAAAACTCGTGGACAGGTGGATCACGTCCTCTAGACCCCCGGCGGCCTGATACCACTGGGAGGCTAGGGTCCATTGAGCAGATCTCATGTGAAGGCGGGCCATGGGAGTCACATGAACTGTGGAAGCCATGTGGCCCAGCAATCTCAACATCTGCCGAGCTGTGATCTGCTGGGACGCTCGCACCCGCGAGACGAGGGACAACAAGTTGTTGGCCCTCGCCTCTGGGAGATAGGCGCGAGCCGTCCGAGAATCCAGCAGGGCTCCGATGAATTCGAGTTTCTGCACTGGGAGAAGATGGGACTTTGGGTAATTTATCACAAACCCCAGTAGCTCCAGGAGGCGAATAGTCATCTGCATGGACTGCAGGGCTCCTGCCTCGGATGTGTTCTTCACCAGCCAATCGTCGAGATATGGGAACACGTGCACCCCCAGCCTGCGAAGCGCCGCTGCTACCACAGCTAGGCACTTTGTGAACACCCTGGGCGCAGAGGCGAGCCCAAAGGGTAGCACACAGTACTGGAAGTGGCGTGCGCCCAGCTGAAATCGCAGATACTGTCTGTGAGCTGGCAGTATCGGGATGTGTGTGTAGGCATCCTTCAAGTCCAGAGAGCATAGCCAATCGTTTTGCTGAATCATGGGGAGAAGGGTGCCCAGGGAAAGCATCCTGAACTTTTCTTTTACGAGATATTTGTTCAGGGCCCTTAGGTCTAGGATGGGACGCATCCCCCCTGTTTTCTTTTCCACAAGGAAGTACCTGGAATAGAACCCCAGCCCTTCTTGCCCGGATGGCACGGGCTCGACCGCATTGGCGCTGAGAAGGGCGGAGAGTTCCTCTGCAAGTACCTGCTTGTGCTGGAAGCTGTAGGACTGAGCTCCCGGTGGACAATTTGGAGGTTGTGAGGCCAAATTGAGGGTGTATCCTTGCCGGACTATTTGGAGAACCCACTGATCGGAGGTTATGAGAGGCCACCTTTGGTGAAAAGCTTTCAACCTCCCTCCGACAGGCAGGTCGCCCGGCACTGACACTTGGATGTCGGCTATGCTCTGCTGGAGCCAGTCAAAAGCTCGCCCCTTGCTTTTGCTGGGGAGCCGCGGGGCCTTGCTGATTCGCACGCTGCTGACGAGAGCGAGCGCGCTGGGGCTTAGCCTGGGCCGCAGGCTGTCGGGAAGGAGGATTGTACCTACGCTTGCCAGAAGTATAGGGAACAGTCTTCCTTCCCCCGAAAAATCGTCTACCTGTAGAGGTAGAAGCTGAAGGCTGCCGGCGGGCGAACTTGTCGAATGCGGTGTCCCGCTGGTGGAGAGACTCTACCACCTGCTCGACTTTTTCGCCAAAAATGTTATCCGCACGGCAAGGCGAGTCCGCAATCCGCTGCTGGATTCTATTCTCCAGGTCGGCGGCACGCAGCCATGAGAGCCTGCGCATCACCACACCTTGAGCAGCGGCCCTGGACGCAACATCAAAAGTGTCATAAACTCCTCTGGCCAGGAATTTTCTGCACGCCTTCAGCTGCCTGACCACCTCCTGAAAAGGCTTGGCTTGCTCAGGGGGAAGAGCATCAACCAAGCCCGCCAACTGCCGCACATTATTCCGCATGTGTATGCTCGTGTAGAGCTGGTAAGACTGGATCTTGGACACGAGCATAGAGGAATGGTAGGCCTTCCTCCCAAAGGAGTCTAAGGTTCTAGCGTCCTTGCCCGGGGGCGCCGAAGCATGTTCCCTAGAACTCTTAGCCTTCTTTAGGGCCAAATCCACAACTCCAGAGTCATGAGGCAACTGAGTGCGCATCAGCTCTGGGTCCCCATGGATCCGGTACTGGGACTCGATCTTCTTGGGAATGTGGGGATTAGTTAATGGCTTGGTCCAGTTCGCAAGCAATGTCTTCTTCAGGACATGGTGCAAGGGAACAGTGGACGCTTCCTTAGGTGGAGAAGGATAGTCCAGGAGCTCAAACATTTCAGCCCTGGGCTCGTCCTCCACAACCACCGGGAAGGGGATGGCCGTAGACATCTCCCGGACAAAGGAGGCAAAAGACAGACTCTCGGGAGGAGAAAGCTGTCTCTCAGGAGAGGGAGTGGGATCAGACGGAAGACCCTCAGACTCCTCGTCAGAGAAATATCTGGGATCTTCCTCTTCCTCCCACGAGGCCTCACCCTCGGTGTCAGACACAAGTTCACGGACCTGTGTCTGCAACCTCGCCCTGCTCGACTCCGTGGAACCCCGTCCACGATGGGGGCGTCGAGAGGTAGACTCCCTCGCCCGCATCGGCGAAGCTCCCTCCGCCGACGTAGTCGGGGAGCCTTCCTGGGAGGTGGCCGCGGTCGGTAACCTGGGCGATGGGCCAGCCGGCGCCACGCTCGACGGTACCGGTGGCGCAAGCACCGCCGGTACCGGAGGGGTAGGGCGCAACAGCTCTCCCAGAATCTCTGGGAGAACGGCCCGGAGGCTCTCGTTTAGAGCGGCTGCAGAGAAAGGCTGAGAGGTCGATGCAGGCGTCGACGTCAGTACCTGTTCCGGGCGTGGAGGCTGTTCCGGGCTGTCCAGAGCGGAGCGCATCGACACCTCCTGAACAGAGGGTGAGCGGTCCTCTCGGTGCCGATGCCTGCTGGGTGCCGAATCCCTCGGCGACCCAGAGCTCTCGGTGCCGACACGGGGAGGAGACCGGTGTCGATGCTTCTTCGATTTCTTCCGAAGCATGTCACCGGAGCTCCCCGGCACCGACGAGGAGGACGTCGAATCCATCCGTCGCTTCCTCGGGGCCGAGACTGAAGAAGGTCGATCTCGGGGGGGCTGTACCGCAGGAGCCCTCAGGGTAGGCGGAGACCCACCCGAGGGCTCACCGCCACCAGCAGGGGAATGGACAGCCCTCACCTGCACTCCACCCGATGCACCACCGTCCGACGACATCAGCAGACGAGGTCCTGGTACCACCGACGTCGATGCAGCTATCCGATGTCTCGGCGCCGATGCAGAGGCCCGATGCCTCGATGCACTCGATGCAGGGGCGGCCGAGGAAGAAGGTCTGGACGCTGACGACGTCGATGCACTCGAAGATCCCGGTGCCGATGCCGACGAAGAGCCCGAGAACAACACGTTCCACTGGGCTAGTCTCGCTACCTGAGTCCGCCTTTGAAGCAGGGAACACAGACTGCAGTTCTGAGGGCGGTGCTCGGCCCCCAGACACTGAAGACACGACGAGTGTCGATCAGTGAGCGAGATAACCCGGGCGCACTGGGTGCACTTCTTGAAGCCGCTGGAAGGCTTCGATGTCATGGGCGGAAAAATCACGCCGGCGAAATCAAAAGCCGAAATGGCGAAATTTGAAGCACCAAATTTAGAGGGAGAAAAAATCTCGACCGAGGCCGAAAAGAGGCCTACCCCGACGACGAAAGAAAACTTACCGGGGCAAAAAAGCTGGAAGTACGGGGAGGATTTACACGAAACCCGGCGGGGGGTTTCCGGAGCACTTCCCGACTAGGACAAAGCTTTCCCGAAGGAAAAAAACACGTTCAAAACAAATTGGACGCGCGAGGTCGACTTTCCGGGGCTCGACACGGCGAAAACACGACCGTACCGAGTGCGGACAAAAGAAGACTGGACTGGCCGGCTCGAGCCGGTTTCGGGCGGGAAGACGGCCGCGCATGCGCGGTGCGCGCGGGCGCGCGAGGGCTAGCAAAGGACTTTGCTAGTGAAGTTTCCGATTGGAGGGGCTGCCGTGGACGTCACCCATCAGTGAGAACAAGCAGCCTGCTTGTCCTCGGAGAAAATGATTTAATAGCTAAAGAATAAAAGACAAGAAGGAAGGCAAAGTACCAGACTTACCCCATAGGCTCGGCTGTAACTCTCTCCTGCCATAGCAGTAAGCTCAGCATCTAGTAGATCTCTGGCTTTGTCAATGCACTTAAACAAAAATGACAATATTCTGATGAGTGTTGTATATCACTATCCAATCCAAGTTTTATTTTTATTTACTACCCTGACCTTTGAAAGACAGAGAGGCATATTTTCAAAACACTTAGCCTTCCAAAGTTCCATAGAAACCTATGGAACTTTGGAAGGCTAAGTGCTTTGAAAATATGCCTCAGAGGTTTAATTCACCATATATACCCGATACCCATCCCTGTGCCATACTCCATCTATAGCCTCACTCTGCTGCCCAAGTATATATATTCCAACCATTCTGCCAGGGGCAAATAAAAATACTGTTTTGGTTGGAGGGGCCAATCTCTTATCATGCCCCCAAGATCCCTAGCTGCTGATGCTGTCTTAGGCAAAATACTGGTTGGGCCATGGCTCCAATGGTCCACGCTATTCCTCTGCCATTGCATCTGCTTATATACACCAAAGCTAACAACAGCTTATTTCATGTAGCCTTCTTGTAAATAACAGCTTACCTATTGAGTGGAGTGGAGGAGTAGCCTAGTGGTTAGTGCAGCAGACTCTGATCCTGGGGAATTGGGTTCAACTCCCACTGCAGCTCCCTGTGACTCTGGGCCAGTCACTTAACCCTCCATTGCCCCAGGTACAAATAAGTACCTGTATATACTATGTAAACTGCTTTGAATGTAGTTACAAAAACCACAGAAAGGCGGTATATCAAGTCCCATTCCCTTTTATATTGTGCATTTTACAAATGTACTTTATACACTTTTTGGGGGGGTAAAAGTGCAGCAAATACAGGTTTTTGGTGCAATAATACTCACGCACAACTCTATGAACATCTTCTTCCTCGTGGGAACACACTTTTATTTGCACTTGCACTACAGTATGCAGCCCGCAAATAAATAAAAGTGCCCATGAATAGCGAGAATGGGTTATACTTTATTTTCCGTGAATAAGTGAATCCATGAATACCGAACACAGGGATAGCGAGTACGGACTGTAAATCTATGCACAAGAAGGCAAGTCTCTTTCAAATAAAAGGAAGATCTGGAATAAAGGGACATAGGATGAGGTGAAAGGGGACAGACTCAGGAGTAACCTGAGGAAACACTTTTTCACAAAAAGGGTGGTGAATTTAAGGAACGGGCTCCCAGTGGAGGTGGTGCAGACGAAGACTGTATCTGGATCCAAGAAAGCTTGGAATAAGTACATAGGATCTCTATGGGAGAGGAAGAGATAGAAGATAGCATGCACGTACCTGTTGAGCCAGTGAAAAGAGATCTTGATGCAGTGCTAGTACTGCCCTGTAAAATGCTCCATCGTGGGTATCCCTTGGGATCATGCAGGTATACTCCTCCATGCTGTCCCACTGACCTGGGGAAGAAGTCCATTAATGTACACTGCATGATACGAGTGACAAATTCCAGGACACATTATGTAAAGCATTGCATCTGAGAATTCCACACAAACTGTCTTCAAACTCCCACAGGTCTAGATTCTAAAGGAATAATTCTCAAACTGGGTCCCATGAGCTCTTTTCAGGGGTTCCGCAAGAGAGGGAGTCTGCAGCATGCTTCAGCCGCCAACATCAGCATTTCCGCACATGCTCAGTTCAGCAGCATAAGCACATATTAGCAAAATTCGCCCATTCCTCTCTGAACAGACCACCCGAACCCTCGTCCACTCGCTCGTTACCTCTCGTCTTGACTATTGCAACCTTCTCCTCGCTGGCCTTCCGCTTAGCCACCTATCCCCCCTTCAATCTGTCCAAAATTCCGCCGCACGTCTTATCTACCGCGTGAACCAATACTCTCATATCACCCCTCTCCTCAAGTCGCTTCAGTGGCTCCCGATCCGCTACCGTATACAGTTCAAGCTTCTCCTATTGACCTTCAAGTGCACTCAATCTGCAGCCCCCCATTACCTCTCTGCCCTCCTCTCCCCATATGTTCCCACCCGTAACCTCCGCTCTCAGGACAAATCACTCCTTTCTGTACCCTTCTCCACCACTGCTAACTCCAGACTCCGCCCCTTCTGCCTCGCATCACCTTATGCCTGGAACAGACTTCCTGAGCCCATACGCCCTCCCTGCCCATTTTCAAGTCCTTACTCAAGGCCCATCTCTTCTCCCTTGCTTTTGGTGCCTAACCACCTTCCCATTCCTGATACCTACACTGACTACATAGTTTTTACCTTTAGATTGTAAGCTCTCTTGAGCAGGGACTGTCCTTCCCCATGTTTAAACTTGTACAGTGCTGCGTAACCCTGGCAGCGCTATAGAAATGCTAAGTAGTAGTAGTAGAGCTGGGACAGCGGCTTAAGTATGCAGCCAACTTTCTTGCTGCTCAGGCAGCACAGTCATGGACTTCTCTGGCTAAACAAAAGCAAAGGTAAGCCCCTCCAAAGAAGCATGAGGCAGTTGGGGGGAGGGAAAGATGCTGGATCAAGAGTGCGGGGGGGGGGGGGGGGGGGGGAGTCAGAGAGAAAGAAAGATGCTAAATTAATGTCTTTCTAAAAGGAGTTTTCTAGTAACAGGTTTGTGATCCTTGAATTGCTTGTGCCCCCATCCTGCACTGTCTGTTACAGAAAGTTCCCATAAAGCCATACATTACCTAAACCCCAAGCTGCTGCAGCAGCCATGCGAGCCATCTTGGCTTGCGTCTCTTCATTGACTTGAGTCCACTTTTCACAGCACTGTTGGTGAAGCTGCCCCCTGGAAAGGAGAAGATGAAAATTTAGGATTGTATTTGAACAGCCTTTCTGTTTCAGTTGCAGTGTGAGCTCTGCTACATTAATGTAATGGTGTAATCTCCAAATGTTCAATTTGTTTGTTCAATCAAGTAAGTCACCATAATCATAACAAAAGATTTTGGGTCAGATAAACCATTCAAATACACAATGAAAACATACAAGTAAGACATATACCAAATAAACAATGCAATTGAAAAAATAAAAAGTTTATCAACTCTCAAACATCAATATGCAATCCGTAGGCCACTCATCAACATACAATGCCAGGAACAGATCAAGAAAAGTCCCTATGAAATAACCAGGCCTCCTTTCTAACCCCTAAATAATCCCCATCAATCTAATCAACCTGGATACCGAGCTCTGCAATATGGGATCAGAATAAGAAAATTCTCTTTTCCTGGTATGCATGTCTAACACATGATACTGCTGACAAAGAGAAAAGAAAATTCTGCAAATAGCATCAAACAGAAAATGGCTTTTTCAGATATTGTGGGCAAAAAGCACATTAGAGGCTGACCAAGACTGAGCCTGCACCCGAATTTTCATAAAGAACACCGTGGTGCACCCCCTCACACCAACTCCCCAAATAGGAGCAGCTTACCTCCAAGATCCAGCCCACCTCCCCTCCAAGCCCAAACAAAGACACATCTGGGCTTACTTTAAAAACATTGGTGGTGCAGTGGGGTCAGAACGATCCACACTCATCCCTACCAGAACTGTATGTAATATGGCTGCTGGGACTTCAAGCAGCTTGCGGATTACTCCTGACCCCACTGCACCACAAATGCTTTTAAGATAAGCCTTGGGGGTGGGGGGTGTCTGACCCCACAGCTAGTGGGAGGATCTGGGGGGGGGCTTGGATGGCAGATGCTCGGGAGATATGGGAGGGGGGGGGAGCAGATGGTTGCACCAGTTTTAGTTTCAGTTGAAAATACACTTACTTTTGTCCGAAACTGAAACCAAAACTCGGAGGCCCTCTACAGCACATATGGTCTTATGAATTACTGTCTCCACAGTACAGCAAATGCCATTATCCTATACTCTCTCCAGAGAACAGGAAGTTACCCCATGCTTCCTGTGAAACCTACAGGGTTGTGATACTATTTCTTGAACTAATTAAAAAAAAAAAAAAAGAGACATTGCTCTACATACGTTTGTAGACCGCAAGGTGCCGAAATGGGGCTGAAACAGCAGATAGGAGCAGAAATACACTTACACGCCCAGTTATAGGATTACGCTTAAGTGTATCCGCGTTCAACCACAAAGGGGGCATGGGTGAGTTGGGAGTACTCTGGAAAATTGTTTGCAGTATTATAGAATACTACAAATGCATGCCCCTGAACCTGTGAGCCCCCAGAGCTCCCTTCTAGTAAGTCACATCTGAAGGTCTCTTCTTCAGATGTGACTTACTAGAAGGGAGCTCTGGGGGCTCACAGGTTCAGGGGCATGCATCTGTAGTATTCTATAATACTGCAAACAATTTTCCAGAGTACTCCCAACTCACCCATGCCCCCTTTGTGGTTGAACGCGGATACACTTAAGCGTAATCCTATAACTGGGCGTGTAAGTGTATTTCTGCTCCTATCTGCTGTTTCAGCCCCATTTCGGCACCTTGCATCTGCCGGAACACATTTCCACACCGAAATTTGGGAGCGGAATTAGCACCTAAATTTAAGTGCCATTTATAGAATTCCTCCCAAAGTGCACACCTAATTACTTGCAACCTGTGTATGGGCATTTCCGGGGGTGTAGTTTCAGCACAGTCGCGGTACATTCGCAATGTATGCATTTACTTTGTAAAATATATGCATTTACATCTTCTTTGAAGGCCTGGTTCTGTAATAGCACCCTCAGCTCTAATTTTCTGTACAGACTCAGTACATAACACTGAGTTGAGGTCAGAAGGACAAGCAGTTTTTGTTTAATCCATTTTAATTTATGGAACACTTAGAAGCCCCCAGGGCTTCCACCATTTTTGCAGATAGATTTGCAGCAAGTGAAGCACACTGAAAATTGGCAGGAATCACTGCACTGAGTCTCAGGGTTTCAACTCATGTACTGTGTGGAAGGATTATCCTTGCAAAATGACAAAATATCACTGTCTCTGAAAGTCTCCAAATGAAGACAGACATGGATCTGTCAACACAAAGAACAGAGGCAACAAGAGTTACACAGCTTGTATTGTGCCAGTCAGAGCACACTTTGGAGGTAATTTTAGAAGACAGCAGTTAACTAAAGTATCTTTTAAGACACCTAGGTTAAGGTTATCTTTTAAAGACAGGTAGGCAGACATGGGCGTTTACACCAAATGGAGTAAATGTCCTTGACAATATTTTAAAGTACCCATGTAAATACTAGTAATTTATAATTTATGCATGTGCTTGCAAACTCTACCCAAACCCCAGCCCCCTCTGCATGCCCACTGGCAAAGTATCAATTGTCATCAAAAGCACATACTTTAGCATTGATCAGCATTTTATGAGAGGTTATTTGCACACACATGCAATGCCTAAAATACTACCAGAGTCAAGGTATATACCCCCTTATAAAACTACCCTCAATAAGTCAAACTAGGTGTCTGAAAGCCTGGATTAATCAGATGGAATGCATGGCAGTGAGCACGGTGACCTCAGAAATCCAACCCAACCAGCTCTCCTGAATTTTCCCACAGGGTCCATGCATGGAACTTTGGCTGTAATTTGACAGCAACCTGGATGGCAAGCTTCCTGCAAGAGAAAAACTGTACTGGCCACTAGATCTCAGAAACCGAAGAAAATTAAGAATTCATTTTATTTCCCTCTATGCATCAGACATCAGATACTGAGCAACTATAGTTAAGATGAAAAATTCCTGGAATACTCAATAGCTTCAGGTAATATGGGAGGAAGGGAGGAAGCCAGTACAAAAAAAAAAAAAAAAAGACAAATTCCCCATGGATAGGCACAGAACTCTTGTAGTACTATCGGTCCTGGAAAAAACAGAATCTCTGTACGGATCCGCTTAAATAGCCAATAAAATGCATGCTTTAATACACGAGGCTTTGGAGACTACTGAGATCCTTTCTTGAGATTGTTAGGTGCTTTTTTTGCTGATTTCATTTGATGTCAAACAAATGCACAGAGACACTTCAACCTGAAAAGATTTTAACCTAGGCTATGAGAGACAACTTTACAGAGAGGGTAGACCCTCGCCGTTACCTGCAGGACACACCTGCAGATCTAGGGAACATATGCTTTATACTGATTGACAACTTATATTTTTAGTATATTGATATATAATATTTACTACTAGACCATGTCTGTAAACCACTCTGATTATTTCATATCAGAAAGGCAATACATTTGCCCCTATTACCGACCGGAGGGTCTCCATGTGAAAAGAAGCCACACGCAATGCTCTATTCACCTGCTTGAAATAAAAAAATCAGATACCAGGAAGCTTCCTTCTTGGGCACCACAAAATAAATGGAATACCTCCCAGAACCTCTCTGGCACGGAGGAACTGGAACCAGCACCGAAAGTGCCAACAGCCGCTCCAAGGTCTGACGGACGGCCTGTGCCTTGACAGAAGACATGAGGAAAGCATCTGGAAGAGGGCGACGAAACTCCAGTGCATAACCGCTCTTGATTATATCAAGGACCCACTGATATGACATTACGTGGATCTACCTCTGGTAAAACAAATGCAACTGATCAGGTCAGGCACAGACCCTTATACAGGTGTCACTAGTCAGTAGTTCTCAGTCTTCCCTCTGTTGGTAGAAGTGCATACTACCCACTCGTCGTGAATGGTCTGCAGCAGATGATAAGGAATACTAAAGTTCCAAGTTTCAATACTAACCCAGAGCAAATTCCTAAGACTATTACTATTAACAAAGTTGAATACAAGTTTTCTTTGGTTGTTAGGATCTTGGGAGCTCAAATAGACAGTTCCATCTCTATGGAAGCGAAAGTCAATACACTAGTTAAAAAATGTTTCTTCTTAATGGGAAAACTGTGTACTATTCAAAAAACATTTTTAGGTCAACCGATATGATCACTTAGTGCATGTATTACTACTGTCTATCCCTTGATTATTGCAACTCAGTTTATCTGGGTTCCAAGAAGAGGCTATTGAAGAGGCTTCAAACTGTGCAAAATAAGGCAATTCGACCAATCTTTGGGCTATTTAAATTTGAGAGTGTTTCCCCATTTTACATTAAACTTCACTGGTTACCAATTGAAACTAGAGTGCTTTTTAAATTTGCTTGTTTTCTTTTTAAAATATTACAAGGCTCAGTTCCTAGCTATTTGCTCACCCACTTTTGCTTTGCAGCCCCTTTTAGAACTAAGGGATGTGATAGTGCTAATTTTTTCACCTTTCCTTCTGCTAAGGTTAAAAGGAGATTAATGCTCTTTCAAAAATCTTTAGCTGTTCAAGCTGCTAGATTGTGAAAGGATATTGCTGGAATGCATATCTTCTATTTAGAAAGAAGATCAACACTTTCTTATTTAAGAAATATGTATTATAAGCAGGCTGTATTAATTTTTAAGTGATTTATGTAATTCCCAGTTTTGTTCTGGTGTCTTTTTATGTCTGTAACCTGCTTAGAACTAAAAGATGGTAGCGGGATATGTCCAGATGTAATGTAATGTAATAGTGTAAATAAATTTGTCAAGCCACGCACCCCATTACATATCAAGCCTGCCTGA
This sequence comes from Microcaecilia unicolor, assembly GCF_901765095.1. Classification (NCBI taxonomy): domain Eukaryota; kingdom Metazoa; phylum Chordata; class Amphibia; order Gymnophiona; family Siphonopidae; genus Microcaecilia; species Microcaecilia unicolor. The sequence goes on along the minus strand of NC_044043.1, from coordinate 64,135,068 downwards.
AGGTCTGTGTAGCACTGTTGTATTCTATGAGTTACCAGAGCATAAGAAATAACATGACGGAGGAGAACCTCTTCACTGGGCAGTGCCTGAACCCCACAAAAATAATGTCAGACAATGCTATAAATTATATGATTATTGAAGAGGCTTGATTAAACCATCTTGGACAAATATAAGTCCCCATTCCAATCCTGTTCATTTACAACTGTGTCAACCTCTGACTCAAACAGTCCAGAAACCCTTTCCTATTGTATGGCATCAAACAGACTTTCAATCTCTTACAGACTGTTCTTGATCTGGAAACAAAACCTAGCAAAAGATGCACGGAATGAACAGACCAGGATCAGGAAGTGTGGTCCTAACTGTGGTATTTACTGATGTGCTCACTGATATCCTCCCTTTTAACATCCCCCAGCTGACCATCTTACCACTCGCCCAGGGCTTCCAGACAACGCATGCGTCCCAGCATCAGCTCAGAGTCATCTTTGTTGGCATCCATCTTCTTGTCATAGGCCACGAGTGCATCTTCCCACTCGTGTAACTTCTCATACCAGGTAGCCTGGATCTCCTGCAGCACAGGAAAGAGACATTGATACAAGGTTTCAAGTTTATTAAAATTTGATATACTGACTTAAAAAGATGGCCAACTGCATTTTCTTAAAATAAAAAGTTTGAAGAGAGAGGACATGCAATATACTGTGTCCTTGAGAGCAGAAGCTGGCATTGCATCATGTGGACTCCTTAATAGTTACTGGATAAGTACTTCTCTGTCACTGATTTGTCATCCTTTACAAATGATAACATGTTCCTTTCCACTGGTTTGTCTCCAAGGTGAAATTGAATGACTCATACATCACATCTGCATCTCACTATAGTTAATGGTTCTTTCCTGCATCTCACTAGTACTGGGTGTTTCTTTTTCATGCCCTAATGCTAAATTTGTTGGTTTATTTTTTTCATACCTGCCTTTACAATTTGGATTACAGTTACTGAAATTTTGATGTTTCATCATCAGATTTCTTTTTAAACAATCAACCTCTTTGATTGGACCTCTGCAGAACTAACTCGTCCTTTGACAGCTTCTATGCTGTTCATTGCTAGAAAAACAAAACACAAAACAGTCTGAAAGTTTGTTACTGTCTAATTTTAAAAGGATTGTGCATTCTTCCTAGTACCTTTTCTTGCTGGTACAACTGACCACAGCCACTGTATAATCCAATTCTTACAATGGAATCTGCACTTTGAAATGCATTTCTATGTGTATATTGCGCCTTCGACATGGTCAACCATGAAATACTATTACAGATACCAGATTACTTCGGAGTAGGAGGCACAGTTCCCAAATGGTTCAAAGGATTCCTGATCACGATCATACCAAGTCACAATCAATGCGGACACATCATCCCCATGGACACCTGAATGCGGAGTTCCCCAGGGATCCCCCCTTTTGCCAACTCTCTTCAACCTAATGATGATACCACTGGCCAAACTCCTAGCCAATCAAAACCTCAATCCCTTTATATATGCAGACGATGTCACGATCTACATCCCATTCAAGCAGGATCTAAACGAAATTACCAACGAGATCAATCAAAGCCTCCAAACCATGCACTCCTGGGCTAATGTGTTCAAATTGAAACTCAACGCAGAGAAAACACAATGTCTTGTACTAACCTAACACAACAAAAATACCTACTGTTCTCTTCCCGTCGCGCAAAACCTAAAAATTCTTGGAGTGACCATCGACCAAAACCTCACACTTGATACTCATGTGAAGAATACAACGAAGAGAATGTTCCACTCAATGTGGAAACTCAAAAGAGTAAAACCTTTCTTCCCGAGACATATCTTCCGCACCTTGGTACAGTCAATGGTAATAAGTCACCTGGACTACTGTAATGCACTATATGCCGGCTGCAAAGAACAATCTATCAAAAAACTCCAAACAGCCCAGAATACAGCCACCAGACTCATATTTGGAAAAAATAAATATGAAAGTGCTAAACCCTTAAGAGAGAAACTCCATTGGCTCCCACTCAAAGAACGTGTTGAGTTCAAGATCTGCACGATAGTACACAAAATCATACACGCAGACGCCCCAATCTACATGCTAAACCTTGTGGACTTGCCTCCCAGAAACGCTGTAAGATCATCCCGCAAATATCTCAATCTACACTTCCCCAGCTGAAATACAAACAGACACAGGCAACCTCCTTCTCCTACTTAAGCACGCAGTTGTGGAATGATCTACCCACAGACCTGAAAGCTACTGACGAATTGACTAGCTTCCGCAAATCTCTGAAAACTCATCTCTTCCAAAAGGCCTACAAGAAAAATACATAGCCTACAAACGACTTCAACAAATCACACAATTACCACAGCTCACCTCTAACCTACCTAACACTTCCCGTCTATCCTCCCCTACCCAATCTTCAAATAGCAAGAATTGTACTTGTCATCATGAAATCACTATGCTTATCTTCTCTTACTAGCATTCAAACTATAAGAAATGTACCTATTAACATGAAATGATGATGTCATAACCACACTCTGTAAGCCACTTTGAGCCTACAAATAGGTGGGAAAAGGTGGGATACAAATGCAATAAATAAATAAATAAATAAATTGCTCAACATGCTTGTTTGTCACACTTCTACAGTTCATGCAAAAATGTTCAACTTAAAACTGTTTGTGATTTCTTTCTTTTACCTATTTGGCTGGTTATACTTTCCATGGCATCCATGGTCTGTGATGCTGCTTCCGCTGATATGGATATAAGAACATAAGAATAGCCATACTACGTCAGACCAATGGTCCACCTAGCCCAGTATCCTGATTCCAGCAGTGGCCAATCCAGGTCATAATTACCTGGTAGAAACCCAAACAGCAGCAACATTCCATACTCCCAAACCCAGGGCAAGCAGTGGCTTCCCCCATGTCTACCTCAATGGCAGACTAAGGACTATTTCTCCAGGAACTTGTCTAAACCTTTTTTAAACCCAGATATGTCAACCGCCGTTACCACATCCTCCGGCAGCATGTTCCAGAGCTTAACAATTCTTTGCAAAAAAATATATTTCCTCCTATTTGTTTTTAAATTATTTCTATGTAATTTCATTGAGCATCCCCTAGTCTTTGTACTTTTTGAGCGTGAAAAATCAATTCACTTCCACCCGTTCTACACCACTCAGGATTTTACAGACCTCAATCATATTCCCCCTCAGCCATCTCTTTCCCAAGAGCCCTAACCTCTTTAGCCTTTCCTCATACGGGAGGAGTTAAATCCCCTTTACCATTTTGGTCACTCTTTTTTTAACCTTTTCTAATTCCGCTATATCTTTTTGAGGTAAGGCAACCAGAGTTGAACGTAATACTCAAGGTGAGGTCGCACCATGGAGCGATACAGAGGCATTATAATATTTTTGTTCTTATTTTACATCCCTTTCCTAATAATTCCTAGCATCCTGATGGCTTTTTTAGCCACTGCCGCACACTGGGCAGAAGATTTTGGTGTATTGTCTATAATGACACCTAGATCTTTTTCTTGAGTGCTGACTCCTAAGGTGGACCCCAGCATCAGGTAACTATGATTTGCATTTGTCCACATTAAATTTCATCTGCCACTTGGATGCCCAGTCTTCCAGTTTCCTAAGGTCTTCATGTAATTTTTCACAATCCGCATGCGTTTTTACAACTTTGAATAGTTTTGTGTCACCTGCAAATTTAATCACTCGTGGTTCCATTTTCCAGATCATTTATAAATATGTTAAATAGCACCGGAGCCAATACAGATCCCTGCGGCACGCCACTATTCACCTCCTCCATTGAGAAAAATGGCCATTTAACTCTGCCCTCTGTTTTCTGTCTAATAACCAATTCCTAATCCATAGGAGGACATTGCCTACTATCCCATGACTTTTTAATTTTCTCAGGAGTCTCTCATGAGGAACTTTGTCTAAAGCTTTCTAAAAATCTAGATATGCTACATCAAACGGCTCACCTTTATCCACATGTTTATTTACGCCTTCAAAGAAATAAAGGTAATCAATAGAAATAAAACATGGAAAAGAAAATAAGATGATACCTTTGTTATTGGACATAACTTAATACATTTCTTGATTAGCTTTCGAAGGTTGCCCTTCTTCGTCAGATCGGAAATAAGCAAATGTTGGTGGATGATAGTATATATAAGTGAAACATCAAAGCATTTCAGTGACAGTCTAACAGGATGGGGGTAGATAGGTGAGAGACCGGGAGATATGCATGGGAACATCAAAGCATTTCAGTGACAGTCTAACAGGATGGGGGTGGATAGGTGAGATATGCATGGAGACAGGAGGGTGACAAACAGAGCAGTACATTTCACAGGACCCCACAGTCATTCACAAAGGAAAAATATTCAACATAAAGGAATCCTTTACATGCTCATCTTCCAATGTGGTATATATCATTCAGTGTAAAAAATGTGACGAAGGATGCTATATTGGAGAAACAAGCCAGATGCTAAAGACATAGACATCACATGAAAAATGCCAGTGCCAGCCAGGATGCCATGCCTGTGGGCAGCACTTTACAAAACCCGAACACTGTACCAGTGATTTCATAGTAAGAATCCTGAAAGGTAACTTTAAAACAATGCAGGAATGTAAGACCTTTGAAGTCAGAATGATTAAATATTTTGACACCCACCAGACAGGACTTAACAAAGATCTGGGTTTTCTAGCCCATTATAAACCATAAAGTTGTACTGCTCTGTTTGTCACCCTCCTGTCTCCATGGATATCTCATCCATCCACCCCCATCCTGTTAGACTGTCACCGAAATGCTTTGATGTTGTGGTCACAGTGTAAGAAGGACCCGCATGTTCAAACACCTGAAAAAGCTAAGTAATATCTGGTGTGGATTCAAATGCACTAAGAGACTCCGTAAAAATTAGAAACTGAAAATAAATACATCCACAGAGGTTTTCTGGCCGATGATGAAGAAGCCCAGCCCCTGAAGCTTTAGTAAATGCTGGGGGCTTCTCGAGGCCTTTCCTCTGTAAAAAGTTCTATTTCAGTGATTGTTTTGTCAGTCAGACAATTTGATGCTATTTCTTGTGACATCTCCATATTTTCTAGATAGATATACAATTCACTTATATATACTGTCATCTACCAACATTTGCTTATTTCCGATCTGACGAAGAAGGGCAACCTTCGAAAGCTAATCAAGAAATGTATTAAGCTATGTCCAATAAAAAAGGTATCATCTTATTTTTTTTCCATGTTTTATTTTGTTTTATTTCTTTTTTTTTATTTTTATAATTCTTTTTATTAACTTTTTTCTTTACATACATCCCAATATAGCTAAACACATTTATCACAAAGCTTTCTCATATATGTTTTGTTTTATTTCTATTGATTACCTGGCGTGGAGGAGTAGCCTAGTGGTTAGTGCAGCGGCCTTTGATCCTGGGGAACTGGGTTCAATTCCCACTGCAGCTCCTTGTGACTGTGGGCCAGTCACTTAACCCTCCATTGCCCCAGGTACAAAATATGTACCTGTATATATATATATTTTTTAAATTTTAGTTACATTTGTACCCCGCGCTTTCCCACTCATAGCAGGCTCAATGCGGCTTACATGGGGCAATGGAGGGTTAAGTGACTTGCCCAGAGTCACAAGGAGCTGCCTGTGCCTGAAGTGGGAATCGAACTCAGTTCCTCAGTTCCCCAGGACCAAAGTCCACCACCCTAACCACTAGGCCACTCCTCCACCGCTTTGAATATAGTTGCAAAATACCACAGAAAGGCAGTATATGAAGTCCCATAAAAGTGGACTAACACGGCTACCACACCTCTCTACTAAAGAAATAAAGCAAATTGGTAAGGCAAGACTTCCCTTGGCTGAACCCATGCTGACTCTGTCCCATTGTCTATGTGTCCCGTAATTTTATTCTTTATAATAGTTTCCACTATTTTCCCCATCCTGCTTTGGAGGATATCCATGGCCTGCAGTGCTGATGGCAGGGCAAAACTGAAAGGCATGCTTGTCCTGTTTAGGCAGCCTCCATGAGATATGGTGTTGCTTACAGGGAAAACCTAGAAGCAACACTAAATCAGGCTCTGGCTGTGGGTGTAGTCAGGGTACACCAGGCACCAAGCCCCGGGTCTAGGTAAGGGAGGGGCACACCATGGTACCAGTCTTGTGAACATCGGGACACACCAGGGTACCACTAACCTTATAACATCTGTATTTTAAAAAAATGTATTTCACCTCCAGGGAGTAAAAAAATGTTTTACAATTTAGGACTCTTTGCTAGATCACAATTATTTCTATATGCATCTCATTAGCAGGCATTTCCATGCACATTATGCTAAGATTAGCACAGTGCTTTACTTCCTGCTTAGCACAGATTTTCTGTATACTCAAACCCTTGCTGCACTGGAAGTTATATCAGTGCACAAAAAAAAAAATCTGTATTAAAGCCCTAGTAAAATTAGTATGCTAAGGACCGCATACTCTGCTATTTTGGCCCCATAGCTGCTGTTCTATTCATAAAAATAAGCTTGAGATAGCTAAGAACTTAGGGCTCCTTTTACAAAGTGATGCTACTGATTAGCATAAGCTAAATGCAAAGAAGCGCATGGGGACTAAATGGGCTTCTTCGCATTCAGCATGCTGTGAAATTGGTAGCACCACTTTGTAAAAGGAGCCAAGTAGTGTTTTCTTGCCACTTTATAGACAGGAGATCAGACAGTTTTGCTTCCTTATGGCAGAGGCCAAACACAGTACACCATCACAAAACCTGCCTTTGATAGGTTATATGAAAAAGTCAGTCACCAGCCTGGCTTCAGTTAAATTAGATGTAGCTTGTTCAAATTCCGGCTTAACTACCCGGAAATGCTATAGCTAAATGATTCACCTATCACATAAACTCACCAGTTCTCCAAAGTGTTTCATGGCATATTCCAGAACCCCTGCTGCTGCCTCCGGCTGCTGGAGCTTATTGTTAATGCTAAGAGAGAAAGAAAAGAAATAGCAAAATTATTCAATCACTACCTCTCTAATTGGCATACAAACAGAATAACATATTATTATTATTTACTGCATTTGTATCCCACATTCCCCCACCTATTTGCAGGCTCAATGACATATGACACCAAACCCTTACATCTCCTAGGGCCTGTATACCATCTTTGAAGTGAATCCACCTCCAAGCTTGTATTTATTAAAAAGCTTGGGGGGGGGGGGGGGGTTTAAGGAACAGCACTCAAAATAGAGAAGTTAGAAATTCAAAAACTAACAAACAGAAATTATCAGTAGTATAACAAAAGAAAATATGCTTAGCCTTGGAGAGGGTCTGAATTCTAGCAGGTACCAAAACTACATTTAGCACTAAATGGCTTGAAAGAAATTAAAAAATAATAGTAATATTCAACCTTTACCAAAACCTCAGAAACCTGAAACAGTCAAATATTGTTTACCAAGGATCCAGAATAAATGTCTAAACTGTTTAACAAATATAGGGGCCCTTTTACTAAGCTGCACTAAAAAGTGGCCAGCGCTATCCCCATGTGCCGAGGCCACTTTTAGTGTGGCGGTAAAATGACCCTATTTTCTCAATTAATGGTTCATGCTAATTTCCCCATTAGCGCGTGGCCATTAGCACATGAGAACTTGCCAACACCTATTTTCTAGGCAGTTAAGGGCTCACACGCTAATCAGTTAGCGTGCTGCAATGTAGCTGTACTAACCAATTAGCACAGTACATACCTAAACTATTTTTTAGTAAGTGGAAAGTGCGTGCAGATCCTGAAGCTACTGTTGGACACACTGACAAAGGCTAGCTGTTTTAAGCACATAACATGGTTTTGCATTCTATGGTTTTGACAAATGGTTGAAGAATAACATTTAAGATTCTCATTTTGGTGTGTAAAGCCTTGAGTAATGAGGCTCCAGTAGTTTTTGTCATGCTACTAAAGCTTTATCAGCCATCCTGGGCACTTAGGTCAGCAATAGAGACTAACCAAATTTCAGTTTTGGTTTTGGCATCAAAACTGGCCTGAAATCTGAGTTTGAGTTTGGCTGAAACCAAAACTCCCCCACATCCACTCCCTCCACTGCTGCACACAGCCTCCCTTTCCCCCTCCGGGACTCACCCATCAGCCAGCAACCCTCCCCTGGGGCCTACCTCAGGCGCCCTGGTGGTCTAGTGGCTAACCAGAGCAAGAGTGATTCATAGTCACTCTCACTTTTGCCATCTCTGCTGCCAGAACGGCCACCAGGACCTTCAGTGGTAGTCTCACGAGACTGCCGCTGAAGGTCTTGGTAGCCAACTTGAGATTGGAGCCAGTATAGGCAGGGGTAATTTACAGCTGCTCCTGCCTATACCGTCTCCAGTTCCAAGATGGCTGCCGAGACTTTCCTTAGAGTACCACTGAATCTACCTCCTCTCACCCTCATTCAATGAGCCCTCATATCAGAGTCTCCTTTCCATTGTGATCTTCATAATCAGAGGCACTTTATCTGTCCAAGCTTATCCCATTTGTTTAATGCTTTTTAGTTAAAACAAATGACACTGTATCACCTCACAGTAAAATAACTCTTTAGCGTTTACCTGAAAATAATTTATTCAGTTGAGAAAAGAAACCCTCATCTCATTTCCTTAGCTTAGTACACAGCTTCCTGGGACAGTCCTACAGAAGAGTATCTCCCTCACAATTCACTAATCACCATAGAGTCAAGAAGGATAGCATCCCCCTCCCAAAGCATCAAACCCTAACAGTGTCCTTTCAAACAGAATTCTTCTCCAGAGCTCCAATTCCCATGCTGTCCTACAGAATAGCACCCCATCTCCTGAACTGTTGTTTATGCTAGCATATAGATGAGGTGAAGAATGAAGATCTAAGAACTGTTTGTGAAGATTTAGATTGATTCAGTGAGTTATTTTATGATGTTATAATGTTATGTCTGGTTTGTTTTTATATTATGTATGTAAATTTGTAATCTGCTGCGAACTATGGATTAAGCGGAATATATGGACTTTTTAATAAATAAATAAAACTCTAACCCACAAAGTGTTAATTGTTCCCCGTTCTCTCAGACCACATACTATCTCTCAGACACACTGCACAATTGACACCATCACCAGTCAAAGATATGGTCACATGAGAGAAATGTGCCAATCAATGGCACTACGTTAGCCTTCTATAATTCTACCTGATAAGAGACTCAAGAATGGCAGGGGTAGGGCCCTTCTGGAACTCGAGCTCCTTGTAGTGTAGAGCCTTGGCATATGCTCGGCATTTAGCAGCTCTCTCTCCAAGTAGCACAACGCCATTATCATCCCTCAGTGGAAGAGGGCCCTGTTCAAAAGCACAGACAGCATTCATACAGACCTCATAATTGCACTCTGCAACTCTCCCCAATTATCTATCTTCCACTGGAAAAGGTGAATGTGTGAATATCATTTACCTTGTCACTGTGTTCCATGAACTCAGCCAGATTCAGCAACGTCTGTGTTACTTCAGCAATGTCCTGGGAAGTCAGAGCTTGCTCAATACTCCGGATCAGTTCATCTTGCTGATCTTCATTCAGCTCTGACCAGCAGGAAAGGAAGGCTGCATTAAAGAGATCTCTGTGGACCCAAGACAGAAAAAAATAAAATAAATAAAAACTGCCCCTGTTGATCTTCATTGACTTCTGATAAGCAGAAAAGAAAGACTATAACAGAGATCAGCAAGGACCTGAGAGGCAGAGAGAACAAAATGGTTTGCAAGTCATATACAGTATGTTCCTAGAGTACAGCAGTGCATCCAAGTACACTGATGGGTCATATGACAGATGACTTTCTCCAGATATTTCTGGGAGTAATGTTAGATCTGATGTTTCAATCGCCATAATATTTTAAAAACTAATAGCTATTGCTTGCGTCTGTAATTCAAATGTGAGACAGCTATCAAAAATCACACCTAAGATTTTTAAGGAGGACTCTAAAGGAAAATTGATTCCATCAAAGCTTAGAGCCTTATCATCAATCATATTAAATGAACTGCAAAACAACAAGAACTTAGTTTTTCCCTCATTCAATTTCAACTTAAAACGTCGAAGCCCACTCTTCTAACATATTCAACCCTAACTTTACTTTTAGGGTTATATTCAGAAATTCTCCCATAAAAGGAGCAAACATCATCGGCATAAATTAATAGCTTTAATGCAGCTTCCTTCCCAAGCACACCATTATAAGATTGAATAGTATTGTTGAAATAGAAGTGCCATGAGGAACTCCGCAACCTGGGTTCCATGTGGTGGACAATACTCCCCTTCATTTTCACCTTAGAGAATCTACTCATCAAGAAACCCCTAAACCGTTCCAAAACAGTGCCACTAATACTACAACAATCCACAGGGCCACTCCTTCACTCCATTCATAATTGTTGTAATCCTGTTGGACTGGATGGAAATATCAAGTTACTCTTTTTCAATGCTCCTGTTATGAGACAATCAGTACCTTGCCAAGGGGTTATAAGCCTGTGCCAGAGACCAACAGGAACGCAGTGCTGGTGATGAGGAGTCCTTCAGCAGCTCAACGCTCAGTCGTCTCAACCACTCCAACCAATCATCCTTTGATACTCTCCTGGCAGCACCCCAAGCCTGAGTAAAATAGCAAGACGCAACCTCATAACATGTATCTTGGCCTCCACTCCATTCCACAACCAGATACCTTATCACCAATCCTGCCCTTCTGATCCTTTCCCTCTGCCTCCCCTCATCTTGGACAACACTCTAATATCTACAGGACTCCCTCAATCTAAGGTTTCCAAAATTATAAGATGCAACAAGGTGTTCAGCATCTCACCTTCTGTAAATTGGTGGTGCTAACATGCAATTTCTTCATAGGTCCAGGATCTACAGGGCCACTGGCTAATGCATCTCCCAAGTTCCCTTTCATTACTCGGTGCTGATAGATCAAGGGATCCTCTTCTTCATCAGCAAGAGTGTATCCCTATGAACAAGGACCATCAGAATGATGACGCTACAATATACACAAAGGAAATCATATATGACAGGAGATCAGCCCTCCCCCACCTCATATGCACTCTTTTTGTACTACAAAGCTCACCTTACAATCCTACAAATGAGAATATCATAGCGCTGGTGATTTATTCTATGACGAACCAAAACTTTGTTTACCATTGGTATAAAAATCTGGTACTGTAAAAAAACAACAACAAACACAGCGTTACTATAAAGGGTAAGAATAAGAGACGTACAACACAGTAAGGAATACTGGAATTTTCTCTCAAAATAGGCTGGAACCATTTCCTTTACAGATATAAAGGTGTGGGGGGGGGGGGGGGGTAATTTTATAATAACTAGTGTGTAGAGCATGGTTTTCAATGCTTAACTAGTAGGCACTTATAAAATCATCCAGGAGTATAATCACATAAAAAAAATGGGCATGAGCTAAATCCAAAACCCTTCCCTTTCCTCCTCCTATGTGTATATGTATAAAAGTGGACGTTATTTTCTGAGCGCCTATTTTTTTGTAAATCAAGGTGGGTTAAATTCAGGTACAGTAAGGTACAGAGGAATAGTTAGTGCAGAGGGCTGAGAACCTGGAGAACCAGAATTGATTCCCACTGCAGCTGCTTGTGACCATGAGCAAGTCACTTAACCCTCCACTGTCCCACATACAAAAGAATGTGAGTCACTCAGGACACAGAAAGTACCTGCTCTGGTTGTACTATACAAAGGTGGTATATCAAATACATGACCCGTTACCCTTTATTTTCCTGTCCCCAGAGGGTTTACAATTTGTTTGTAACTGAGGCAATAGAGGGTTAAGTGACTTACTAAAGATCACACGGAGTGAAAGCAGGATTTGAACACGTTTCCCTGGTTCTCAGCCCACTTCTCTAACCATTAGGCTAGTCCTCCACTTCACCGGCATCCCCAGGGGAGGAAAATGATTGAAGTGGAGTGGGATCAGTACATATATATGTATTTCATAAAATACGTGCATACACTTACCAACATATAACATTACTCCTATCGCAGAGCAAATGCTAAGTTTGTGCAAAAACCTTCTGGTGCACTATTTTATAAAAGATATAGAGGCTCACATGTTGCCTTTATAAAACAGGCAAAACATATGTACCCAAGTCTTATTCACATACATTTCTTTATGCTAAGTTTACTGGAATGAACACAGGCACTCCTGGAATAGGATTGTGGAGGGGTTTACATTTAAGCACATACTTTTAAAAATTTGATCATAGGTCCATAAATTAACCCTGAAAAGTTGTACATCCCAAGTAGCAGGTGATGTTGGGCAGATTATAAATGTATTTATTTATTTATTACATTTATACAAATAAAACCAAGTTACTTACCTGTAGCTACTGTTCTCCATGGGCAGCAGGATACAAGCCCTCACATGTTTTAATTTATTTTTGTTGATTTACGTATGCTATGACTAATCTACCTTGGATCATGTGGGATACAAATAAATACCATAAACCATGACCAACAGAGCCTATACAGGAAGCTACTAGAGTTTCGTAATACTAAAAAGTTTGGAGCCACCTCACCACACATGCACACCATTTCCCACCTGCTGCGTGTGACCATCTCAGTCTAGTTATTTCCTAAGAGTAGAATACAGCTCCTTGGGAAGGTGGATGGGTATGTGAAAACTTGTAAATCTGCCATCCATGGGGAACATCTGCTACAGGTAAGTAACTTGGTTTTCTCTGTGGGCAAGCAGGATAGCAAGTTCTCATAGAATGGACTCGCTAGCTACAGGCTGCCTTTCAACAAAAAAAAAAGGGAAAACATCAACAAGGTAATGCAACATACAGATGTCAATATATTTCTGGTAGCAGGTAGCCTTTTATATATATACTAGTAAAAAAGCCCCGTTTCTGATGCAAATGAAACGGGGGCTAGCAAAGTTTTCTTCAGAGTGTGCATGTGGGAGTGTGTGTCCCTGCCCTCTGCCCTTTCTCCCTCCCCCTCCCCCCTTGGAGTCCAGTCCTTCAGTGTTAAGTTTCCTGCTGTTCTGTGTTACAGAGAGAGTGAGGGCATCTCTCTCCCCTCCCCCTCGGAGTCCTTCACTGTTACAGAGAGAGGGATTTCGTGCTGTGCTGTTTTCCTTCACTCATGGGGAAAACGGATATCTCTGGCGCTTCACACTTCCGGCTGGAGGCTTCAGAACGTTGGTCTTGCCTTTTATATATATAGATATATATATATTTTTTTTTTTTTGAAAGACTGCCTGGAACAGAAAATAAATGGGCCTTGTGGGATGAAGTTGGATTCTAATGCCTAAAAAGGTTCTGGGGGACTGTCTGGCCAAACCTGCCGCGTCATGAATCCCTTTTCAAACAGCAGTGAAATGTAAATGCATGAACAGATGTTCATGCTGCAGTCTGGCAAATTTTTTCCATGGAGTTTGATCTTAAGTGGGCTATGACACTGCCATAGCTCTGACAATATGAGCTGCAACATGACCTTCAAGTCGAGCATAAATAAAGGAAATGCAGTCTGTCAGCCAATTGGATAGATTGTTTTTATTAATGGAAGCCCCCATCTTGTTAGGGTCAAAAGAAACAAAAAGTTGGGATGTCCTCAGCTATTTCCCCAAACAAAATCAAAGAAGGAGAGTTTCTCAGGTGGGGACTTCTCTTATGTGATGGAGATGGATCTGATAGTAAGCCAGTTGAAACCTCTTCAGAGAATAGTTCTGGTTAATAATCGGAATCCCAGATGTCAGACCCTGAAAAGTACTCCAATGGAAAAAGTCTGTCTGTCTGCCTGTCCTGATCTACTGATGTCGGTGGTAGGAAAAATAATGAAGTTGCTGCCAAAGGAAAGAGAAGTTTGCCTTTATGTGGATGACACACAGATTGCCAACAGAATGGATACCCCTGAGGGAGTAGAAACCATGAGAAGCAATCTCCAAAAACTAGAATGATCAAAGGTCTGGCAGTTAAAATTTAATATGTAGCTATATAGTGGGGTATTAGAAATAGCTTTTAAACAGTAATTTGCACAGCTTTTAAACACATTGCATGGTTTATCACAGAGGAATCCGGGAGGTCACCAATAAGACAGACCACTGCCGGGAACCAGTAACCATCTTAACCCAATCTGCAGGTAAGTGATTCAAGGTATTATGTATAACATGCTAGGAAGAAATACTAGTGGAAAGTTTTGAACGTAAGAGGCAGGGAGGAGGGTTCAAGCGCTATGATGGCAGTTCTGGGTGACAAATAAAGAACTGGTATCAGTTCGGTGATGTATACCCTGCTTCTGAGCACTATCACGCATATAAAAATTTATTTTTAAAAAGTGAGGAAGGTTGATTGCAGGTTTCTGTATTGTGTATACATATAAGTTAAAATTTAATGCCAAGAAGTGCAGAGTGATGCACTTGGGGTGCAGAAATCCAGAGGAGACGTACCAGATAGGACAGAGATTGATAGCACAGCTCAGGAGAGGGACTTTGGGGTAATGATGTCCGAGGATCTTAAGGTATCAAAACAATGCGAAAAGGCAGTGGCCACGGCTAGAAGGATGCTAAGCTGTATAGAGAGGGGTATAACCAGCAAAAGAAAGGAGGTGCTGATTCCCCTCTATAAGTCGTTGGTGAGGCCCCACTTGGAGTACTGTGTTCAGTTTTGGAGGCTATATCTTGCTAAGGACATAAAAAGATTTGAAGCAGTTGAGAGAAAAGCAACGAAAATGATATGGGGTTGAGGACCTGAACATGTATACTCTGGAGGACAGATTCGGTTCAGTAGCTGGAGAACAAGGCCAGTGTTTTTTGGTGGTATTTGCTAACGAACACAAACGAGGTGCTCCAAGATGCATTTTTAAGCTCTGTTTGACTGGACCTTTGCTTTCTTATCTGAAATATTTTTATTTGTGATTTATTTGAGCAATTTTACTCCAATTTGTTGGAATGTATTGTATTTAACATGCATTGCCTGTCAGAAATGTTTTTTCTCTGTGATTACTCTGTGACCTCTGATGTGAATTACTTAGAGAGGTCACACCCATGCAACTTCCTGTGGGGGTTAGGCACAGCACATGGAGCTCATGATCTCTCCTAAGCTGAGAGGATCTATGGTGGTGTGAGCATCCATTACCATCTAAGCACATGGAAAGAGCTGATAATCCAAATGTATAGTATTATGTATATATAAGCCTGTCTGAATATAATCTAACTACAAACTGTGAGTAAACAGATGTTTTGTTACTTCAACTTTAAAGTGACTCAGCAGTGAATTATTCTGGGGTGTATGAGAGAGATGAAGAAAAGAAATTAACATTTCTAAAGCTGAAGCTGTGTGTATAAAATCTGCTAATTATTTACTACAAATAATCCAACAAAAGGGTTATGGGCCCAGGGCCAGGAATTGAAAAAGAAGAGAAATATTACCAGGCAGTAAAAAAGCCACATTTTTCTCTTAAGTTTTAAAAGAAAGATTCAGTCTGTCTCTCTCTCCCCCCACACAGCAGACAGAAGGCTAAGAAATGGCTGAGGGAGGGAATTCACCATTTTTCTACTCTCTCAAGGTGCCTAAATTAACTGAATTTAATTATCAGCAGTGGGAACTAAGATTCAGATGTCTCCTTCAAGCAAAGAAATTAAATATATGCTTAGACCAAAACAGAACAGCTGAAAATATGGCTGAATGGGACAATGCAAACTATTATGTGAAGTGCATGTTTTTGGAAGCTCTCTCAGAGAAACAAGCCATATTAGTGGAGGGAAAAGATACACCAAAGGACATTTTATATAAACTGAGAACTATGTATGCAACTACATATGCAAAGCAGCAACCAATTTGGTTGGCAGAGTTAAATGAAACCAAATTAAGGGATAAAAGTAAGTGTAATGATCACATTATGCAGCTTATGTCTTCATTTCAAAAGCTAGAACTTTCTGGAATTCCCATGTGTGATGCATTGAAAAGAGCATTTCTTTTTACCTCACTATCAAAGAAGTTTGATGTTTTTAGGTCTGTAAATGAAGCCATTGAAGGGCAATCTTTTGAACAGGCAGCATCAAAACTGAGGCAGGAATGCATAATTAATGATTCTGAGGAGATGTGTTCTCAAAGTCAGTCAGAGAGAAATGAAACAAATTTCTTGGCAAAGAACAGAGGAAGGCGGAGCTATGGGAAAACTCCACCCAAGGGCAAGCTGATTTGCTATTCATGTGGAAAGGAGGGACATGTATCTAAATGGTGTAAGGAAACACAAAACACCCCCTCTAGCTCACCTAAGCCAATGGAACAAAAGAATTCTCCAACCAGGAAATGTATGAAGGACAATAATAAACATAAGAGCTTTCTAATGGTAGAAAAATCTTTGACTATGGTAAATAATAATTCAAATGAAAGTACTTGGATTTTGGATTCGGGGAGCACATGCCATTTAACCAATTGTAAGGATTTCTTTCAGGAAATGTGTCCAGAAGAAGGTATTCTTAAAACTGCAACGCAGGGACTGCTAAGATCCAAGCAAAAGGCATTGGATTCTTAAAATGCAAAGTGTCTAATGAAGTTAAAGAAATTTCTGTAAGTGATGTCTTGTATATTCCCCAAGCAGTTTGCAATATGCTTAGTGTATCTACATTAGATAAGAAGGGATTTGTGATTCATTTTGAAAACAGTAAGTGCACAATCTCTAAAAATGATGAAGTGTATGCTGAAGCTTTTATGCATAATGATGTTTATAAACTGAGCATTTCAGGTGAAGCCTCACATCTGGCGCAAGTAAGGAAGAATGATGGTAAATGTAGTCTGGAAACCTGGCACCGCCGCCTGGGACATCGTGATTTTAAGGTGATCCAGGATCTTCACAATGGGCAACTAGCCACAGGCATTCAGATAAGTGCAGATGCTGGTAAAATGGAGAAATGCATAGACTGTGTTACTCAAAAAGGTGTGAGACCCTCATTTCCTGCATACACAGGAAATAGGAGTAATAAAGTACTGGACTTAATACACAGTGACTTATGTGGACCGTTTAATATCCCATCATTGGGAAATAACAGATTTGTGCTAATATTCTTGGATGATTTCTCTAGATACTGTGTGGCCTATTTGCTGAAAGAAAAAAGTCAAGTCACAGACATGCTGAAGAAATACGTAGCCATGGTGAGCAATAAATTTGAAAGAAAACCAAAGGTTCTTCAGACCGACAATGGTGGTGAGTTCATTTCACAAAGCATGCGCACATTTCTAGAACAAGAAGGCATTCAGCATATCACAACAGTAGCTTATACACCAGAGCAAAATTCTGTTGCAGAGAGAAAATTTAGGTCACTTGTGGAAATGACCAGATGTATGCTGTCAGATAACAATCTCCCTAAAAGACTATGGGGGGGAAGCCATTCTCACAGCAGTGTACCTACAAAACAGAATGCCAACTAAAGGCGCTGAGCGCACACCACATGAGACATGGCATGGTAGGAAGCCAAACCTGTCACACATAAGAACATTTGGAAGTACAGCATATGCTCATGTACCAAAGCAAAGAAGGCATAAGCTGGATTCCACAACAGAAAGGGGCATTTTAGTTGGCTATGCTCCAGGACACAAAGGATATAGAATTTTGAATCTGAAAACTGGCATTGTTGGCATAAGACATGTTACATATTTTGATGAAAACAAAAGGGTTGATAAAGGCTGGATTATCCCAGATGAGCCTTATCATCCAGAATATGAAACTAGAACCATAATAGACATGCCAGTGTATATAAATGCCATACCAAGGCAGATGTCTGAAAGCAACTCATCTGTATCTAACGAGGAACAGGCAGAGGAAGCAGACACAGAAAGGATCATCGCAGGAGACAGTACAGTTGGAGAAGGGGAATCAATTGGAGAAGGACTCTCAGATTTAGAGGATGCGGAAAGGTCAGACCAACCTGTTGTCAGACGCTCATCCAGGGAAAACAAAGGTGTTCCACCCCCAAGACTGTCTTACCTAACAAAGTCAGCAGAAGCTCAAGAGCCCTTAACATGGGATGAGATTGAGAAAATGCCAGCAGAAGAAGCTGCTGAATGGCATAAAGCAGCACAAGAAGAAATTGATGCATTGGATAAAATAATACTTGGATTCTTACAAAATTACCTCCTGGCAAGAAAGCTATAGGATGCAAATGGGTATTCAAGTTAAAAAGGAATGCACAAGGAAAAGTGGAAAGGTATAAAGCCAGATTAGTCGCAAAGGGATATCTTCAAAAATATGGAGAAGATTTTGATGAAGTGTTTGCACCTGTAGTGAAACACACGACAATTAGAACACTTCTGAGCATTGCAGTCTCAAAAGGCATGCAAGTCAACCACATTGATGTGAAAACAGCATTTCTTCATGGAGATATAACTGAAGACTTGTACATGGAACAGCCAACAGGTTTCATAAATACAAAACAAAGACAGCTAGTGTGTAAATTAAACAAAGGTCTTTATGGATTAAAGCAAAGTGCAAAATGTTGGAATGACAAATTGCATGAAATATTGACAAATTTAGGATTTAAGCAAGGTGAAGCAGATAAATGCTTGTACACTAGGTGCAGAAATGGACAATATGCATACATTTTAGCTTTTGTTGATGATCTGCTCATTGCAAGCGAAAGTGAGCAAGAGTACAAGGACATTGTAAAATACTTAAACCTGAATGTTGAGATAAAAGAACTTGGTAATGTGTCATACTATCTTGGTATAGAAATTGAGAAACAAAATGATGGTTCTTATCTTCTAAGCCAGAAGCAGAAAATAAATGAGCTTATTGAAAATTTAGGTATGCAAGATGCCCAAGTTGTAAGCACTCCCATGATCACTGATTTTCTGAAGGATGAAACAGTAAGAGAACCTTTACCAGATAACATCCAATATAGATCAGCCATAGGTAAGCTTTTATATCTAACTACCACATACAGGGCTGATATAGCAAATGCAGTAGGAATTTTGAGCAGAAGGGTCAGCTCACCTACCAAATCAGATTGGACTGCAGTTAAAAGGATGGTAAGGTATTTAAAAGGTACCATTGATTGTAAATTAAAGATTTCAGCCAATAGTAATCCAAAACTAATATGTTACTGTGATTCTGATTGGGCAGGGGATCATTCTGATTATAAATCCACAAGTGGATATGTGTTTATGTATGGAAATGTACAAATTTCATGGGCCAGTCATAAACAAAGTATTGTGAGTCTGTCTTCTACAGAAGCTGAATATGTGGCTGTATCAGAAGCATGCAGAGAACTGATGTGGATTGAAAAACTTTTGCTGGATTTTGGAATAGCTGAACAGAGACCAATCCAGATAATGGAAGATAATCAGAGCTGCATCCGACTGTCACAGAATGACAAGGTTCAGTCACGCACCAAGCACATCGCAACGAAATACCACAACGTGCGAGAGTTGGCGAAAGAAGGGGTCATCAGTCTACACTATTGTCACACCAGTGAGATGACAGCTGACATCATGACCAAACCGTTACCCAGAGAACGTTTTGAGAATCTGCGTATAAAGCTTGGACTTTGTGTAAATTAATAATTGCATGACAGTTATGCATGAGAAGGGGTTTGTTGGAATGTATTGTATTTAACATGCATTGCCTGTCAGAAATGTTTTTTCTCTGTGATTACTCTGTGACCTCTGATGTGAATTACTTAGAGAGGTCACACCCATGCAACTTCCTGTGGGGGTTAGGCACAGCACATGGAGCTCATGATCTCTCCTAAGCTGAGAGGATCTATGGTGGTGTGAGCATCCATTACCATCTAAGCACATGGAAAGAGCTGATAATCCAAATGTATAGTATTATGTATATATAAGCCTGTCTGAATATAATCTAACTACAAACTGTGAGTAAACAGATGTTTTGTTACTTCAACTTTAAAGTGACTCAGCAGTGAATTATTCTGGGGTGTATGAGAGAGATGAAGAAAAGAAATTAACATTTCTAAAGCTGAAGCTGTGTGTATAAAATCTGCTAATTATTTACTACAAATAATCCAACACAATTGACCCCTGGCGCAGGCCTCTGTACACCGAAACAGGCTCATGTCAGGTCTTTTTAGTAAAGATCTCTTCACTGTTCCAGTTCTGAAGGCCTTTTTGTACTTTTCTGTGTTTTGTTTGTGTATTTTTTAACCCTTTCTTCTGCTCCTTATATTTATTTTAATAACACATGTATTAACTGCTCAAATGGTACATGACCACTCTGTGTTGTGTACAAAATAACAAATATAATTTATAATAAATAAAATAATTGTCAAAGTACTTATGTACTTTCATTTGAAAATCTGGGAGAGTGCACACAAAGAAGAGTACAAGCACACTTTTTACCCGTGCATGCAGTTATAAGATTACCACAAAAAACTCTCTCTCTCTCTCAATCTAGTGCCCAGACCTTTATCTATCATCCAGTCAGAATAAATTATTCCCACAGCACCACCATACAGTGTAGCATAGTAGCCCTTCTTGCCCCTCTTGCTTCTTCCAATCCAAGACAAGCATCACCTTTTTTCCAAGCTGGAAGACAAGGGAAGATAGCGTATCCATGGCTATGGACCGGAGCTCAGGACTTGCATCCAGTGTCCTCACAATTGGATGAATTATCCTTGAGGCATAATCGGTGAAATCCAGGGATTCTGTCAAGCGATCTACAGTTTCTAGAGCAGCCCTACAATCAAAGAGTAAAAAGAAACAAGTTGCCACAATGTGTGTTGCCAATACTTGTACTATCATATTTTGCCTCTCTGAGCCCTGTCTTTAGATGCCTACAGTCTCCTGAACTTCCTCTCTGTATATCATCACTTTCTCTAATTAATCTATATGCTGGCATGTAGTGAAAGTTAATAACTAGAGCAATTTATAGGCAATTTATTGAGAAAGCTACCACAAAGCTCTGAAGCCAAGTAAAATTTGAAAAAAATTACTAGAAGTAAATAAAAATAGCTTTTCAACAAGAGATTTTTTTATGCCTAAAATAAGATTAGAGCCAGTTAGCAGACTAGAAAAGAGAGTATGGGCTAGTTGAGGCTTTTCCCTCTAAGTTAAAATGTTGGTTTGTTAATAACACGTACTGGTACTCTTAATAAGATTTGGGTGGAGGTAGATATTTATAAGGTATTTAAGAACTCCACTTTCTCTCCATTTTGTATTGAGTGTTAATAATTAGAGCAACCAGGTGTCAAGTCAGGAGACCCAAATAGAGAGCTGCACTGGAATGGGGACTGTGGGAATTCCATGAGGATGGAAGTTGCCGTCGGAGTACCATGGGGATGGAAGAAGTTGCCGACGGATTCCCATGGGGATGGAAGAAATTGTAGTGGGATTCCTGCAGTGTGTACTCAGAATCTCTTGTGATTCCAGAATGAGGCTTGGAATGCACTCAAAGAGGCACTGGAGCACCAGAATGAGGCTTGGAATGCCAAGAGAGGCAGCTGGAAAACTAGACTGACTTGCAACACTCAAAAAACAATAGGAGGCAATTATGGGTTGAGAGGAAACAGAGGGTTGCGAGCAAGTAAATAATAACATTGACTCCTACAAGTCGGGATGGAGAAGATTAATTGTGGGGATGGAATGGATGTTAGCAGGTACAGATGGGTATGAGTTAGATTCTATTGGGGATGGGTGAAATTTCTGTCCCCATGGAACTCTCTAGACCCAAGCTCTAGCCCATCTGCCACCAGTCACTGTACAACATTCAACAAGTTCTGCAACTTACTTGTTAGCAGCTTTAATATTACAAATTGTTGAGACACCTTAGGCATATCGAATGGCAGAACACAATCAGGCTTATTTTTGAAAGAGAAGGGCACCCATCTTTCAACACAAATTGCAAGATGGGCATCCTTTTCACAGGGTCGCCCAAATATGCATAATCAAAAGCTGATTTTGGGCGTCCTCAACTGCTTTCCGTCGCAGAGACGACCAAAGTTCAAGGGGGCATGTCAGAGGCGTAGCGAAGGCAGGACTGGGGCGTGCCTAACACATGGGCGTCCTCGACTGATAATGGGGAAAAAAAAAAGGGCGTCCCTGACAAACACTTGGAAGACTTTACTTGGCCCTTTTTTTCTTACGACCAAGCCACATGTGCCCTAAATGACCAGATGACCACCGGAGGGAATCGGGGATGACCTCACCTTTCTCCCCCAGGGGTCACTAACCCCCCCCCCCCCTCAAAAAAATTAAAAAAAAAAATATTTTTTCCAGCCTCTATGCCAGCCCCAAATATCATACCCAGCTCCATGACAACAGTATGCAGGTCCCTGGAGCAGTATTAGTGGGTGCAGTGCACTTCAGGCAGGCAGACCCAGGCCCATCCCCCCTACCTGTTACACTTGTGGTAGGAAATGTGAGTCCTTCAAAACCCACCACAAACCCACTGTACCCATATATAGGTGCCCCCCTTCACCCATAAGGGCTATGGTAGTGGTGTACAGTTGTGGGGAATGGGTTTTGGGGGGCTCAGCACACAATACAGAATACAGCCGCCAGACTCATATCTGGAAAAACTAAATATGAAAGTGCAAAGCCCCTAAGAGAGAAACTTCACTGGCTTCCACTTAAGGAACGTATTGCGTTCAAGATCTGCATGATTGTACACAAAATCATTCATGCAGACACCCCAATCTACATGCTGAACCTTGTAGACTTACCTCCCAGAAACACCACAAGATCATCCCGCAAATTTCTCAACCTGTACTACCCCAGCTGCAAAAGACTCAAATACAAGCTGATGCACACCGCTACCTTCTCATACCAGAGCACGCAGTTATGGAATGCATTACCTACTGACTTGAAAGCAATCAAAGAAACAACAATCTTCTGAAAGTCTCTGAAAACATTCCTCTTCAACAAGGCCTACAATGAGAACCTATAACCTCACCAAGCCACCTCACTACCCACTCAATAATGAACGCCCACCTTATACAACTACCCTAACAACTCTCCTCCTTCTTCCCTTCCTTAATCGCTACACATTATTAACTGTATCTGATCTCCCTTCCTAATCGCTACACATTACTAACTGTATCTGATTTCCTTACATAACAATGTTAACAAATCTATGTAAGCCACATTGAGCCTGCAAATAGGTGGGGGAATGTGGGATACAAATGCAATAAATAAATAAATAAAGGTAAGGGAGCTATGTACCTGTGAGCAATTTCTGAAGTCCACTGCAGTGCCCCCTTGGGTGCCCGGTTGGTGTCTTGGCATGTCAGGGGGACCAGTGCACTACGAATGCTGGCTCCTCCCATGACCAAAGGGCTTGGATTTGGTCGTTTCTGAGATGTGAGTCCTCGGTTTCCATTATCGCCGAAAATCGGGGACGACCATCTCTAAGGTTGACCTAAATTTCGTGATTTGGGCGTCCCCAACCGTATTATCGAAATGAAAGATGAACACCCATCTTGTTTTGATAATACGGGTTTCCCTGCTCCTTCGCCGGGACATCTGCGAGGACATCCTCAGGAAAACTTGGGCGCCCCTTTCAATTATGCCCCTCCACATAAACTATTTGTTGGCCAAATCACACTGCTGAAGTATTACAATAATCATTATCATTAGTGTTTATTTTCCTAAAGAGAAAAGTGCTGGTATTCCCTCCCAAACTGGATGCAAAGGTCATAAATGGCATGATTCCCCTCATGCTATCTCCTTTCTACTAACAGAAGGAATATGAACAGAGCTCTTACCTGGATAACACATGGGAATCACTGATGGGGGGGAGGAAGGTGTCAAGAGACAAACATTGTTGGTTTTCGTTCTCTCTAATTCCCAACTGGAGTTCTTTTGTTTCTGAACTGCCCCCCTCCCCCCACATTTTGTTTTCTCAGATTCATTTTCAGCAAACTTTATTTCAATTTAAAAAATTTGTACATGCATTAGTAATACATAAAAGGTACAAGAATTATTTTCAGAAAACGCAATCACTGTAGCAATTTAAATGCCGGCTACACCACTTAATATGTATATTTCAATTTAAATGCCAGCTACACCACTTAATATGTATATTTCAGTCACGCTGGCCACTACAAGAAAACTACACACACACACATTCTCATTGAAACCCTAAAGTAGTGAAAGGAAGTAAACAGAATGTCCAAGCAATCTATAATTCAAGTAACTGTAGCCGGTGTTGATTTGCACAGGAATTGAGCATCCTCGATTAGGACGAGCTTTCTGCCAAGTGGACTTCTGTGGTGGGTGTGCTGGAGCTGAGCTTCAGGCCATCTGTACTGAAAGATTCGAGCAAACTAATTTAGATAAAAGTCTTCCACGCCTCCACAGTTGTCTTCACCCTGCGTGATTGACCTGCCACTGTCAGTAATAGCTCAAAAGGATATAACCACCGATAATGCAACCCAGCTTGTTGTAGATACTTCGTGACATCACGCAAATCTCTCCATCTCTGAAGGGTGGCTTTAGCTAAATCCTGGAACAGTATAACTTTGCAGTTATTCCATTTGATGTCACCCAGATTCTGGGCTTTCTGCCACACAGCTTCCTTTACTGCAAATTAATGAAAGCAAGCCATATCGACGGTTAGAATCCTGCTGGGGCACCATACTTTTATGAGTCCTCTCCAGCTTTATAGTAGCTGCTCCTGATTCACCCACATCTCCCATGTCTGAGTTCATAATAAAAATGCAGCGCTCCTGCACTACTTGTGCAGTCTTTATGTTTTTCATTCTCCGGAATGCCTTCAAAACACACATTACAGCTTCTGGACCTATTTTCCAAGTCCTCTAGCGCTGCCTGAAGATCAGCCCTTTCTTTTTTTTTTTCAGTATTTAGTTCCACCCTCAATGCCTGCAAATCGTCATCTAGCTCTTCAACCTTCTCCTCATATCGCTCTAGGCAGCTCCTGATACCTTGCACCTCTTGTTATGGAATTTGTCATGCAATTATGCTTCTTTCTCCTTTGTGTTTGTTCTGAGGCCTGTTAGTGCAGACTTCACACATCCTGTTCACTGTAGCCAGAGGCCTGGTAACGGTTTTAACTGCAAACTAGTACAAACCAGTTTTAACTGGACATATAAGAACAACAGTTGGTAACATATAAGGTAATGACCAGACACAGAGCTCTGTGCAGAATTCCTCATTGGGTAATTTATGAGGTGGTGCTCTGTGATGGAAGGCGTATATAAGTGACTGTACATCTAGGGAACGCTGGAATATATCCTTCTGGTAGGTAGGGCATATTCCGGGGGTGGGGATGTGTGTGCTTCCCCCCCCCCCCCCCCCCCCGGTGCCCGTGACTATGGGTGGGGACTAAATCTTTGCAGCTAAGAATCTTTCATTCTTTCTTTTGTTTCTCTCAGCTTTGTGTCCTTCATACGATATGTCCTGATGAGGAACAAACTTTCCTTCCTCTTCTCTGAATTCAGACTAATTATTTTACAACTACCAGAGTAACTAATGTTTGCTACTGATACCAGCTCCTGTTGTAGTGAGTAATAAAACCTCCATTTTCATGTCTTTTGGTCTCTATCTGACTTTTTCTGAGAGAATAGCATTAGCCACGCAGCTTTACACTCTAATCGCAGTTCCAAAACAGCTGACTGAATATCTTTCCGGACCGCCAAAATTTCCACCTTCAAGTCTAAACCAGTGGGTGACGTCCCGCTTTGTAATTTCCTGTCGCTCTCCACTATCTCCCCGTGGTTCGTATCGGAGTCTGAGTCTCTTCTGAGCAGTCATCACTTGCAACTCTCCAGGAGGAAAGGATTAATAATTAAAGCTGCAGAGAACAGAATCATACCGATTTTCCCCAAGCTCCAATGGAGCCAAAATTTCAAGCGTCCATCTCGCAGTGATGACGTCACTTCCTCTATCATTTAATGTATTCATGGGTTCTCTAGGCTTCATTCCTTTAGAGAAATATCAAATTCTCATTTTTTATGCAGATGATATATTTGTTTTAATTCCACTCACTGATAGTTTGGATCAATCATTTCTGACAATAATTAATTGTATTGACAAAAATCAAGAACCAGGTCTTGTCACAATTATTAAAATTACATACCAATAAAACAAAAAGTTTTTGGTTATGTAAACATCAAGATCTACTGCCTGACACATTGCCTCTGAATTTGAAAGAATGGTTACCCATCGAACTAAGGTGTTGGGGGTAAGATGGGCTTCACCCTTTCCTTGTAGGATCAAGTGAATTCTTTTACCAAAGCAGTTTTATTTAGATTAAAACAACTGAGATCAGCGAGACCTTATTTTTTGGACTAACACTTTGCAATATTGGTACAAAAGGCTTAATATTATCTCATTTAGATTACTGTAATACACTATACCTGGGGACATTTGCTAAATTACTAAAAAAAAAAAAAAAAAAGCTTCAACTGCTATAAAATACGACAGCCGTTTGATTTTCAGGCAGCTTAAATATGATCATACTACACTACTGATATATGTAAACTGCTTTGTTGTACCCACAGAAAGGCAGTATATGAAATCCATGACTCTTTACCCTTTACTATTGAAAGCACTTCATTGGCTTCCAGTTCATGCCCATATTGAGTTTAAATCCTCTTGTACCATCTTTAAAATATTCTATGGCCTGGTTCCTGATCATCTAAGTTTAATTTTGTTTCATCATTTACTTATGGAAATTGCACATTGATCATTGGACCCTTAATTTCCATTCGTTCAGGCAAGTTTGATTTAAAACTATTCTGGAAACATCTTTTATACTCCAGGCTGTGCAGATTTGGAATAATCTTGCTACTGCTATAAATCAAATCTCATCCTATATACTCTTTTGTAAAAATTTGAAAACTTGTTTGTTTCTGAAATATTTGTGCGATAATAGTTGTTAACGATTCTGCTATTTTGGATTATTACCCCCTGTTTACACGAAAACAAGGAAATACTGATGAGGAGGAACAACACAGTGCCCTATATAAGGTAGCGCTCACAAGTTGTTGCTCCCTATCTCCATCTGCTGGTTGACAGGCATAACTTATTGGTTCTGGGCTGGTCTGGTGGAAGAGAAGACATAATGGTGCCACCACAGTGTTTTTTTGTTTTTCAATTTCTTGGTACCATGGGGGTGTTGCAGCCTTTGTGGCTCTAGCATTATAAGTGCCCCATTCATCTTCCCCACTACCATGCTCACTTCCACTTCTGCTGTCACCCCTTATATTTATCCATCCAAACAGGTTTGTTTGTAGAAACAAACCTATGCATACAGACAGATGAACAGTAATGCCTGAGGACAGCCTGTCTACCATGTAAATAAAATACACCTAAAATATGATACCTTTCTGGCTAAAAAGTCATGTCGCTATATCACTTATAAGGAGAAGTGGTCTTTGTTATTGTCCTACTTTAGAGATACTTGATGAGAAGTGTTTTTCTTTTTCCTTTTCTTCCTCTCCGCTCTCTCTCTTCTGTCCTTTACATGATTTTTGCAATTTGTATGCTGTTGTACTGTTACACTGAATTGTCTTCTGTTATTCTCTTTAAATTTAATAAAAATACTACGACCATAAAAAAGGATGCCAGTACTTATCACCATCAACTAAAAGCAAAAAAGAAGCTCTGATTATAATTATTGCTAACATCTTGGCACTAATGAACAAGAAACGAGCACTACAGACCCTTGAATCATTGTCCAAAAAGCAAAGGAAGAAAAATACTCACTTGCGAGCTGGCAGTGGGGCATCAAGAGCATCAAACAGTTTCACAATCGGAGGTAAAATTAAATGCAAATAATCATCCAGGTTAGCTCCAAATAGTTGAATGGCATTCAGCAACTGTGACACAATCAGAAAGCAATCCATCAGAGAACAAAAAGGCTGAGTGCAGGTGGTGCGGTTTTTCTGCTCCAAGGAGCCTGATGCTTCTGTTGAGACATACATGGGCCCCTGTTGCTCCTTGTGATCTTTGGCAAGTCAGTAAACCTTCCACTGCCCCAAGTACAAAAACTTAGACTATGAGACCACTAGGGCCAGGGAAAGTACCTGCATGTAATAAATGTAAACTGCTTTGTTTGTACCACAGAAAGGTGGTATATCAAAATCCATGACCCTTTCCTCTCACCTTGACTGTGACTCCACGGCCAGTGCTGCTGTCATGCATAAACACCCGCAGCATGTGTGGAATGAGCTGGGGCAGATACAGTTTGAATTCACCCCCAAGAGCAAGCACAATCTGCTCAATCAGGAGGATGATAGTGCTCTGAATTGGGTTATTCATAGTCCAGTAATCCTGTACCTATTGGAAGAAGAAAAAATAGGTTACAAACCACCAGTGGCCAATCCATTGGAGCCAAAAGACCAGAAAAAAGAAAGAGAGGGAGAGAGAGAAATATGTATACAATACCCCCACCCCTTGGGCAAAGAAACACACATACACTTCTACATCATACACACACTACCTCAAGGAATACAGAAATACATAAAGAAACACAACAGACAAACATACAGAGCAGCATAAGGCCCTACACAGATAATGCAGACACAAGGCAAGTACAACCACACAGCATAAGCAAGCACACAGTTTAGGCAAGTAGTGGCAAAAAAAGCAGGGAGAGCAGTATAGGCAGGACAGAGCAGACAAACATGTCAAAATAAAGACCACAAAGACAAGACGGGAAAAACATCATCAAACATACACGCAGACAGAGAGGCAGAGGGGAGTCACGCAGACAGAGAAGCAGAGGGGAGTCACGCAGACAAACAGAGAACATAAGAACTGCCATACTGGGTCAGAACAAAAAAGTCTATCTAGCCCAGTATCCTCTTTATAACCATAGGCAATTCAGGTCAAAAGTACCTGGCAGAATCCCAAAAAGCAGCAAGATTTCGCACTATTTATCACCAGAGATAAGCAGTGATTTCCCCCAAATCTACCTGAACAACAGTTTATGGACTTCACTTCTAGGAATCTGTCCAAACCTTTTCTAAATACAACTACATTAACTGTTTTTACCACATCTCCTGGCAACAAGTTCTAGAACTTAATTATGTGACAAATTAATATTTTCTATTTGTTTTAACTATATTACTAACTTCATAGAGTGTATCTTTGTCTTCGTACTTTTTGAAAGAGTCAAGAAACGATTTGCATTTACCCATTCCATTCCACTTAGGATTCCGTAGATCTCTATTATATAATCGCCACTCAACCATCTCCACTCCAAGCTGAAGAGCCTTAACCTCTTTAGCCTTTCCTTATATGAGAGTCATTCCATTCCCTTAATAATTCTGGTTATCCTTCACTATGCCTTTTCTAGTTCTGCTATATCCTTTTTGAGATATAGTGACCAAAACTGCACACAATACTCAAGGTGAGCTCACACAATGAAGTGATTCAGAGGAATTATGACAATCTCTATTTTATTCTCTATTCCTGCCTTAATTTCTAACATTCTCTTTGCCTTTTTTGGCTGCTGCCACACACGGAGCCAGAGATTTCAATATATTGTCCACAATGATACCTAGATATTTTTCCTCAGTGGTGATTCCTAGTGTAGAATCTAGCATTGTGTTATCTATAATAATGTGAAATCTAGCATTGTGCATGTATAATTTGGGTTATTCTTCCCAACGTAGATCACTTTGTACTTGTCCTTATTTAATTTTATCTGCCATTTTAATATCCACTCTTAAGTCTTCCGAAGGAGCATTTCATAAGTGTCTTTGCAAAAGTTTCCTGAAAATCTACATACACTGTATCACTGATCTACCTTTACACCTTCAAAAAAATACAGCAGTTTGGTTAGGCAAGACTTCCCCTTCGTTCAATCCATGTTTGTCTACAGGTTCAGTAATTTTGTTCTTTAAATAGAAGTTACTTTGGCCATTTTCCAATCTTCAGGTACCATGGATAATTTTAATGATAGGTTACAGATCAGTAATAGGAGATCTGCAATTTCATTTTTGAGTTCTTTCCATACTCTGGAGTGTATACCATCTAATGGAGGTGATTTGCTGTTCTTTAGTTTGTCGATTTGGACTATTACATCTTCCATGTTCACTAAGACTTGATTCAGTTCCTCCGTATCTTCACTCTTAAATATCATTTCTGGCATGGGTGGCTCCTTTATATCCTCCTCAGTAAAAAAAACAAAAACATGAAGCAAAGAATTTATTTTGGAGTCCTTTTACAAAGGTGCGGTAGCGTTTTTAGTGCACTCTAATAATTAGCATATGCTAAATGCTAGAGATGCCCATAGGAATACAGTGTATACAGGAATAAGTGTAGCTCACACTTATTTTTACCGCACGCTAAAAATACTAGTGCGCCTTTGTAAAAGGACTCCTTAATCTCTCTACTATGGCCTTGTCATCCCTGAGTGCACCTTTTAGCCGTGATCTAAAAGTACAAATGACTCTTGCTTTTGCTTCTATGGCAAACTTTTCAAATGATCTTTTAGCCTTCTTTATCAATGATTCGCAAACCAGTGCTTATGCTGCTTCCTGTTTTCTTCTTTTGGATCATTTTTCCATTTTTTAAGATGTTCAATTGTTCATTTGACTCTAACAGCCTCTTTCATCCCATACCATGCTGTTATTTGGCCTTCCTTCCACCTTTTTCTAATATGTGGTACACATTTGGTCTTGGCCTCCAAGATGGTGTTTTTATAACACCCATGCCTCATTTAAACCCTTAACCTTTGCAGATGCTTTTAACCTTTGCAGATGCTTTTAACATTCTTTTTAATCATTTTCTCATTTTATCACAGTTGCCCTTTCAAAAGCAGTAGATACAGTAGATTTCCTTAGAGTCATCACTCAAGTTATTAACTCAAATTTGATCATGTTATGACTACTATTGCCAAATGGACCCAACACGTTACTCTCTCAATCCAAATCCTCCATTCCACTTAGAACTAGATCTAAAATAGCTCCCCCTCTTGTCGGTTCCTGAACTAGCTGCTCATGAAGCAGTTATTTATTTCACCTATGAACTTTATCTCCCAAGCATTTTCTGACATAACAGCTATCCAGTCAATAATGAGATAATTGTAAACTACAAAGTTGAATTAACAAGCAGCACAGTCATTCTATATATTTTATAAATTTGTGGAGAAAAAGACCTCAGCAACATCCATTAACACACAGAAGCCTTATTACTCTCCTAAAAGATGGGTTAACATAGTACTCATTGTTCAGAAAAAACTCCAGAAAAACAAATATGTCAAAAAAAATATAACAAAAAAATTATAGTTTTATGGTCTCCTTGTTGAGGAAAAGCAAGCGTCAAAGGTAGAATCCCAGAAAAATCTTATTTTATTAAAAAGAAACAATGGTGCAAAACTTATCTGTCATAGTTCATATATGAAGAATCATTCTTAAAGATCAATAATCCTCTTCCAAACCCTACTTTATAGCACGGATCTTACTGCAGTCGCAATATAACAGAGAACCCTGATTTGCAATGACAGCTACTTCAGGGAATAATTTCACCGACTCAAGTCAATTGTTTTGGGTAAATAAGAGAGTAGTCATACTGGGTCAGACCAATGGTCTATCAAGCCCAGTATTCTGTTTCCAACAGTGGCCAAGCCAGGTCACATGTACCTGGTAGAAAACCAAATTGTGGCAGCATTCAATGCTACAAATCCCAGGGCAAGCAGTTGTTTCCCCTTGTCTGTCTCAAAAGCAGACTATGGATTTTTCCTCCAGGAACTTGTCCAAACCTTTTTTAAGCCCAGATACACTAACAGCTTTTACTACATCCTCCGGCAAAGAGTTCCAGAGCTTAACTATTCATTGAGTGAAAAAATATTTCCTCTTGTTTTAAAATTATTTCCATATAACTTCCTTGAGTGTTCCCTAGTCTTTGTACTTTTGGAACAAGTAAAAAAATCGATTTACTTCTACTCGATCTACACCACTCAGGATTTTGTAAACCTCAATCGTATCTCTCCTAATCAGTCTCTTTTCCAAGCTGAAGAGCCCTAACTTCTTTAGCCTTTCCTCATACGAGAGGAGTTCCATCCCCTTTATCATTTTGGTCACTCTTCTTTGAACCTTCTGCTATATCTTTTTTGAGATAAGACATCCAGAACGGAACGCAATACTCAAGGTGCGGTCACACCATAGAATCCCCAAGGTGGACCCTAGCATTAGGTAACTATGATTCGGATTACTCTTTCCAATGTACATCACTTTGCATTCATCCATATTAAGGGCCCCGTTTACTAAGGTGTGTTAGTGTTTTTAGAGCGCCTACACTTAGTGCACACGCTAAGGAATACTGTAGGCATGTACATGGTTAACGCACGTTAAAAACATTAATGCACCTATAACGCTGCTTAGTAAACAGGGCCCTAAATGTCATCTGCCATTTGGAGTCCCAGTCTTCCAAAGGTCTTCCTGCAATATTTCACAGTCCACTCGTATTTTAACAACCTTGAATAGTTTTGTGTCATCTGCAAATTTAAACACCTCACTCGTCGTTCCAATTTCCATATTATTTATAAATATGTTAAATAGCACCGGTCCCAGTATTGATCCCTGCGGCACTCCACCCCTCCTCCATTGAGAGAAATGACTATTTAACCCTACTCTCTGTTTTCTGTCCAATAACCAATTCCATCACCTCCTATCCCATGACTTTTTAATTTTCTCAGGAGTCTTTCATGAAGAAATTTAACAAAAGCTTTCTGAAAATCAAGATACACTACATCAACAGGTTCACCTTTATCCACATGTTTATTCATGCCTTCAAAGAAATGAAGCAATTTGGTGAGGCAAGACTTCCCTTGGCTGAACCCATGCTGTCCCATTAAACCATGTTTATCTATGTGTTCTGTAATTTTATTCTTTATAATAGTTTCCACTATTTTGCCCGGCACTGACATCAGGCTTACCGGTCTGTAATTTCCTGGATCAACCCTGGAACCCTTTTTAAAAATCAGCATCACCTTGGCCACCCTCCAATCTTCAGGTACTACGGACGATTCTAACAGCAGATCAGCAATTTCTTGCTTGAGTTCTTCAAGTACCCTTGGATTTATGCCTTCCGGTCCAGGTGATTTACTAGTCTTTAATTTGTCAATTTGGCTCACTACATCTTCCAGGTTCACCAAAATTTCTTTCAATTTCTCCACATCATCACCCTTGAAAACCGCTTCTGGTACAGACATATCTCTTACATCTTCTTCTGTAAGGACCGAAGCAAAGAATTCATTCAGTTTCTCCACTATGGCCTTGTCCTTGAGTGCCCCTTTTGTTCCTTCGTGATCTAATGGTCCCACGGATTGTACTTGCTGACTCATTATTATAGGAGTAAGAAATTTGTTAGCTTCCCTAATTTCTGTTAACATTTCATCATCTGTCTGTACTAACTGTACTGCAGATAGCAGTACAGCCCCATTAGTATTCTTTTCCCCTTCAAACTCAAATTTCTATCCAGAAGGATTCCAAATTGCAGTATTTATTTTGTTTGATTCAATCCCCTTTTTAACACAAAGTACCAACCTCTCCAATTTGATCCACCTTATCACTACGATATACTTTGCACTTTGGTATCACAGTGTCCCATTGGTTATCCTCCTTCCTCCAGGTCTCTGAGATGCCTATTACATCTATCTCTTCATTTAGTGCAATCAACATCAACTCTCCAACTTATTTTTTAAGTTTTTAGCATTTGTATAAAGACACTTCAAAGTGTGTTTTTTTTGTTGTTGTTTGTACAGTATCTATAACCTGCTTAACTGCTGATAGGAAAATTTGAAATCTTTGTCTGCTCTTCCCTTAAAAGCACCTGGCTTGCTTGTACCTTTGTTGCAACCTCTCTATTGGGATGCCCTAACTTCTCTCTGTTTTGATAGTATTCTTCAAAGATACCTCACTCCAAACCATTTGCTCTTGAGCAACTTTTGGATTCCCCCCCATTTTAATTTAAAAACCAGGCAGACGGGACCAACAGAGACAGACAAAACAGGACCCCACGCAGACAGACAAAACGGTACCCCACGCAGACAGACAGACGGTACCCCACGCAGACAGACAGACGGTACCCCACGCAGACAGACAGACGGGACCCCACGCAGACAGACAGATGGGACTCACGAAGACAGACAGACGGGACCCACGATGACAGACAGATGGAGGGAGCTCCTTCTCCTGACCCGTTACCAGGAGAGGAGGCCCTTTGGTCCTACCCCCAGTACATACTCTCCCAGGGCTGTTGGGGGAACCTTCACTCCCCCTTTCCCCCCTGGATTGCATTTCCTCACACGAATGTTCCATTTCCCACTGCTGTCTGGGAAGCCAAGAAGCTCTTTTCATTTCAAATAGCTCCAGATCAGCACAGGAAGCAGACAGCTGGGATTTGGGCTCCAAAGCTTCCAGGTTTCGAGAGGTAAATTCCTTTCGCGTCATGGATTGCAGCATTTCACTTGCAGTTAATTCACTCTGACAAGAAAAACACTCAAGGCTTGAAACCACACTAGTGCCCAGCTCTCACCTGCCTGTGTTAACACTGTAAGCAGGCTACCAGCATAGGCCAAGAGACATGAGCTAGTGAGAGAGAGATTCAAAGAAACTTCCTAAACTTCTTCCACCACATTGCTCCAGTATTAGGAAAGAGGGATGGGGGGATGGAGGGGAAGGCTCAATGCTCCCTGCATTTTTACACTGACAATATGAAAGTTATAAAACGTAAAGGCTGTACCTGTTTACAAACAAACAGTACTCCCGTCTTTGCACGCTTCCATTCTTCTCCAAGATATGTGAATAAACTTCCCAGTGTGGCAAGAGCAACAAGGTCTTCCCCATGTGCAGGAATAGTTCCTCACCAGTCCATGCCACACAATGTATGACATGACTTTGTTCTGTGTCCCCCCTCCCCCAATTACACAGTGCAAGGACATGCCCTCAGCCCCTTTACAAGAGCACAATATAGTTATATTCTCACCTTGCTCCTAATGCATGCTTCAAAAAGATGCTCGTTTCTTTGGATGGACGGGGAGAGGGGGAGTAGGGGACAGAAAATACATTCCACTATGGTATGTAGTGCAGGGACAATCTTCTTCTTGAACTCAACAGGATAAGAACATTCCCCCCTTTCCTCTCCAACACAAGATACAGCAATATTTCTTTTCCCCTCCCACACATGCTACAGTTAATACTCTATGCCCCCCTCCCACCACTATGGCACAGGACTGTTATCTACACCTCCCACTACACATACAGTACATGATGAAAAACTTTGGTTATACCTGCCAATGTTCATTTCTTAAGTCCTACCAGACCAGTCCTGAACCAATGGGTTATGCCTTTCAACCAGCAGATGGCAACAGAGAACAAAAACTATGCCTTACTCTATAAAGATCACTGTGCAGCACCTGCTTCTGAGTATTTTCTTTAATAAAGCAAGAGAGAAAAATCTTCCCCTAACCCGTCCCTGAAGGAGAGTGGGGTGTTTCAGGGTTTCAACAGAAAACCAACCATAAACCTCCAGAGAACCCAAACTAATTCCTGTAGTATTATCTTTTCCAGAGTCAAGTACAAAACGGCATTCTCAACAAACCAGGGTGGGACTCTGAACCAGTCTGGTAGAACTCAAGGTAAGAAAACAAGTAGGTAATACTACATTTTTTTCTTTTTTATCATTCAACAGAGTAGTCCAGAACTCAGGGATTTAATAAAGCACCCTTAAAACTGAAGGGGAGCCTTGCTCTTTGTACTACTGCACCAAATGCAGCATCCTTCCTGGTAAAAACATCTAACCTACAGTGCTAGAAAAGATATGCAAAGGTGCAACCATTGCAGCTCTACAAATCTCAGACAGCAAGACTGTCTACCAGTTGTGTGCAATCAGGGCCTTCAAGGGATTTAGTGAATCCTCAGCCTGCTGCCACATCATGTTTTATTTTTTGTTTTTGGTAAAGTTTGCAGCACTGCTATCCTCTCTCTCACCCTGCGGGTACAACATCTCTCCCTTTCCCCACCCGCCGGCGATCCTTCACACCTGACTTTGACAGAAGCAGCAGTGATTAATACATGATGCCTGCCACTAACTCCAGAGCCTTCCCTCTTGTCACATCCAGCTCCTGTTATGGTAGGAGGTAGGATGTAGCAAAAGGAAGGCTATAGAGGCGGCAGCAGGCAGCATGTGTTAATCTCTGTTGCTCCTGGAAAAGCCAGGTTTGAAGGATCGTCGGCAGGTGGCAGGGATAGGAAGAGGGAGAGACCCTGGACCTGCAAAGGGGAGGAGGGAAAATTGGAGAGATACTGGATCACAAGGGGGGGAACCGGGTATGGGGGGGGGGAGAGATGATGGAATGTGGGAGTAAGAGAGCTACTAGACAGCAGGGAATGGAGGGAAGAAAGGGAGAAAGCTGCTGGATCATATAGGGGGAGGATAGGAGAGATACTGGACTATTTAAGGGTATGAGAGAAGCTGGACATGGAGAGGGACAGGGACTTCCACCCTGCCACTGCAAATCAGCTCGCTGCCCCCAGAAATAGACCCTGGGACCATGCCTCTGTCTGCTGCTCTTCCTCACACAAGTGAAACTGGTGACTAGAACTAATACAGCACTGGCTGCCCTCGGCCTGTGCCGCCATGCTACATACTGTCAGTCTCTCTCAGTGGCCCCACTAATGTAAATTAAGGTGGCAAAGACCCTCCCTCCACCCAGAGACTCTCTCTCCTACTGTTTCTGGAGATGCTGCTTAGTCTCTCTCCTCAAATAACCGCTATGGTCCTTTTGTCCTTCCCCCTCCCCCCTTCTCTATATTTTTCTTTTTGAGTTACACCAAAGCTCTTCCACCTCTCAAGAGTAGGACAGAGGGAACAGCAGTAACCCTCCGCCCCCTCAAAAAATAAATAGAGAAGGAAGGAACCTGGCCCCACCAGGTTTAACACTTATAGCTCCTCCCCCTTTTAAAATCAGACCCAAGCTGCTCACTCTGTTTACAATCTCTTCCCAAGGAGGAAGATCAAAGACCAGCCTTCATAAGAACTATTTCAGACCATATCCAGATAGGCATACCTCACCTACCATCTGTTGGAAACTGAGAAATACTAGGTGGCTGAGGACTGCACAGGACTCTATAAAGGGTAATGTCATGATGTCATGAAACTAGTGCTTCCTAGTCTCCATCTGCTGGTAAGAAAGCGCAAACCCACATGTCTAGATTGGTTTGGAGGGATGAAAAGGGAGTGAATTTATCCTCATTCCACCTCCAATGACACAGCATGGAAAAACTCTCTCTTCATGCTCTCCTACCCTGGCAAATTGAACAAGGAAGCTCTCTTTCCTATGTTGCAGCCCCAAAACTAATATATGGTGTGGGTGTGCTGGTTTTGTTTTTTTAACTCCCCCTACATCACATCAGTATAAAGAGGCTCTTTGTGAGTGCAGGACTCAGAAACACTTCCACATAGCTCTCTCGCCATAATCTTCAGAAGTGAGATAGCCAACTTACTCTCATAAGGGAGAAAATCTCTTCCATGTAGGGTCTGATATGACTCCTGACAAAAGATACGAGCATGCCAAGTTGCTGAAACATGAACTACAAGACAAAATGGAAGAGTGGTTACAATGAGACATGAAGAGTGAACATCTCCAACATTATAGCATAGGTTCAAATCAAACACAGAACCACAGGACTTGAAGGCATGCTGCCAATGACAGGTACACACACGGTCTACAGCTTATATAAGTAATACATAAA
Source organism: Microcaecilia unicolor (assembly GCF_901765095.1). Lineage (NCBI taxonomy): Eukaryota > Metazoa > Chordata > Amphibia > Gymnophiona > Siphonopidae > Microcaecilia > Microcaecilia unicolor. The sequence goes on along the minus strand of NC_044043.1, from coordinate 64,097,387 downwards.
ATTACAACTGTGAATAAATAGAAAACGAGGCGCAGTTAGTACAGAAAACGAAATTTAAGATGGGAGATTCATTTACAGGATTTTGCTAGTCCTCTAGGACACCAGAGAGAGAATCAATGTGCACAAATACCATCCCTGCATTATCTGGCAAAGCCATCCTAGTTGAAATGCATCAAGTAAATCATCAGTGACAGCAAGCGGCCTGCTTGTTAAAATGACAGGGAACTTGGACATCAGGGTTCAACTCTTCCTTCTGCCTTGGATAAGCCACTTTATCTCCCAACATCTCAGGTACTTGTTGGAGCTGGGGCTCATTGCATCTGTCTGTAATTTCCTTTAAGGTGTACTAATTTCGGGTGTTACATGAATTAATACACAGGAAACCATGGCTTAAGCAGGGTAACAACAACTCTAACAAAGAAAATTGTTGAATCAATTGTTACTTTCCTTCTGAGGCACAGGCAACACTGATTGTTTCAACTCTGCTGTCCGTAGGGAAGGGAAATAGACTGCTTGAGATACTAGCATTTTGCAATTTATCATTATAAACAGAGTGAAAAGCGTAGTTTCATACCTATAATTGGTGTTCTCTGAGGAAAGCAGGATCACTACAGCCACACTAATGATGACATCACCAATGTGGAGTCAGTCAGAAACCTTTTCCCAAAGCTCAGAAAACTTCAAAAAAGCTGTCTGAGCATGTGACAGAATGCCCGCATTCCTGTCAATTTCCCCTCAAGTCATTCCTACAGCAACCTTCAACATCGGAGGGTGGGTGGGAGGGAATATGTGGCTGTAGAATTCTGCTGACCACAGAGAACATCCATTACATAAACAAGCGGGATCACCACAGCTATACTAGTTGAGACTCCTAAGCTCTGGGTTGTTTCACTTCATGTATTCGGGGACATTTCTATAAAGGACGCTAAAACTTAGTACCAAGCTGTTATAGAACACTAGCATGTCAGCAATTAAACACCTAAATTTAAGCATGACCACTTATAGCTTGCTCTATGGTTCCACTGGAACTTGAGTTGTCATTGAAGTTCACTCAACTGAAGATGAGCCAAAGAGACCATACATGCTGTCACCACCACATGATCTAGTAATTGCAACACTTACTGCGCTGAAACGTGACAAGAAGAAGATAATATTGCAAACTACTTGGATTATCATTTCTGCCCTTTGCACTGGAAGAAAAGCTTTGGTTGACACAGTATGAATGAAAGCATCTGCGTAAGTAGTAGTGCTGATTTTTGTAGGTTGATGACAAATTCCAGAATTTCATGCATCTCGACTGCAATTCAGAGAGAAGAAAGTACTTTAGTTTTGTTGTCTTCTGATATTAACCAATCATCTAGATAGGGACACACAAAAATACCCTGCTGTTACAGGTGAGCTGCTACTACTATTAGACACTTCATGAAAAGTCACGGGGCTGAGGAAGAACAGGCATTTGCCGAAACACAGCTTGATCAGGTCATTTAATAAAATTGTTCCACCCTTTTCTGAGGCCCACTGTGCTATTTGTTCCTGTGATCCCGGTTGGTATTGACAGATGTACCTACCAAGTCTTGAGCTTTCGCAAGGATTGTATAAAAAAAACCTGCAACAACTGGAATTAGTGAGCAGCTATTCTTGAGTTTAGTATTCCATTCTGAAACATCATTTTGCCAATCATATCCAAATCTTAGGATTTTTTTTTCCTGGAGCTGTGTTTGAATAGGTCTTTGAGCTCTTACAGCTCTTGAGAGTAAATTCTTCCACTATAGATTGGTGTAAAAATTGTAACATCATGACCAACAGCTGTTTGCTGAACTTTGGATTTCCTCTTCATCCTCTTTGTGGATGGTCATATCAAGAAAGTCATCTACTAAATTTTCGCTTGCTGTTCTAACAAAAACTTATGGCTCAGCATGGCCACTAATCCTTTGGGATATCTAAATATTTTAAAATCCCTACAAAATTCTGCTCTAGAATCTAGATATTTTTGAGATGTTAAAGATAGTTCTTTTTTTAAGCTTTTATAAAAACTTCTGACAGGATATGTCCTCCTATTAACATCTGTTCTTGAGTTGTTTTGATGAGGGGTTCAAAGGTAACCCCAGTGATGGACTACAATGAAGCGATGATAAAAGGGACTCATGCTAGTATCTGATTTCCAATAATTTTATTTTTGTTTTTATTTATTTATTTTTTTGTTACATTTGTACCCCACGCTTTCCCACTCATGGAAAGGCTCAATGCGGCAGGCAATGGAGGGTTAAGTGACTTGCCCAGAGTCACAAGGAGCTGCCTGTGCCGGGAATCGAACTCAGTTCCTCAGGACCAAAGTCCACCACCCTAACCACTAGGCCACTCCTCCAATTAGAGATACTCTTTTTACTGAGAGTTAGGAAGGGAATGAGATGAATCAGAACTATCTGATGGGGTAGCCTTATGATCTTGTTGGTTCGTGGCCACAATAGTCTTCCCAGGTGTGGGTGGTCTTGACTTCTCTAATCCATATCTCTTTCAAGAATTCTCTTCACAATTCTGTACATACAGGATGAGGCTGAAGAGGAAATTTGGATCTACTATCTTTAGAATGCTTCAATAATAATAGCGGAGATGGATTAAATAATCTGGAAGTGTGTGAACGCTTTCTAGAAGATGAATGCTTATAATGACTCAATACAGAATATTCTCCCCATTCTTCGGTGCTCTTTAGGTAAGGGAGAGTTCATGAAAGCCTTTCATCAAAATCCCTGCTTCAGAACTGCTGCACTTGCTGCTCCTTATTTGGTCGGAAAAAGTGAGGCTTCAATTCCGATGGCATTAAGGGGAATGCTTTTTTGAAGTGATCCTTTTATGATATGTAAAGGAGGAGTCAGAATGTCCATGATGCCGAGAAGGTGTTTTTCTGGCACTGCATCGAGCCACAGGAGAAAGGAAGGAGCTAGAATTTTGATGTCATGAGGGGAGTCCCCTTCCTTTTAACGGTGCTTGGGGGGGGGAGGGTACCATGTGCATCAGAGGAGGAGCCTAGGCTCCTATGAAAAAACATTTATTCTTTATTGAATCATCATCAGCAGAACTGCTCATGCCAGAGTCTGAAGCATCAATATCACAAGGAGACCGGATCTAGTGCCTCAGTGGACTTGTTAGAAAAGTCAAACTTGAATCCCTCAAATGTTAGACTGAGAGGAAGGTGTTAACTGCCAATTATTTGGATGTATGCGTGCTTCTCACTGCGAGCTATTCTATAAAGTTGTGCACAGAAATCGTCTCGAGTGTAACCCAAAAAGGGGCATGGCCATGGGCGAGTCAGGCGCATTCCCATAACATTAGTCACGATGTTACAGAATTTCGGGGTTGAATTTAACTTGCGTGCCAGGATTTACACCAGGTTTCACTTGGTGTAAACCCATGCACCCAAAGTTTGTGTGGAAATTGATGTTTTTATTTATTTGTTACATTTGTACCCCACATTTTCCCCACCTTTTTGTAGGTTCAATGTGGCTTATATAGTGCCAGAGAGCAGTTGCAGACTCCGGTGTATACAAATACAAGGTGAGGTTGTGATAGGGTAATGTTCATGTGGTAGGACCACATAGAGGAATCGTTCGGCGGGAGAGGTCGGTGAAGTCCGTTACGAACTTTAGTGTTGTTGTGTCGCAGAGATCAGGCATTTACATTGGGTCTGTAGGGTATGCCTTTTTTAACATGTGGGTCTTGAGTGTCTTTCTGAAGTGTAGTTGGTCATATATGGTTTTCAAGTATTTTGGTAATGCGTTCCATAGTTGTGTGCTGATGTAGGAAAAACTAGATGCGTAAGTTTATTTGTATTTGAGTCCTTTGCAGCTTGGGTAGTGTAGATGATTTAGGTACGTTCGTGTTGATACGAATGAGTTTCTGGCTGGTAGGTCGATTAGGTCTGTCATGTAATCCAGTGCTTCACCGTATATAATTTTGTGAACCATAGTACAGATTTTGAAGGCAATGCATTCTTTGATAGGGAGCTAGTGTAGTTTTTCGCGAAGGGGTTTTGCGCTTTCAAATTGTGTTTTTCCAAAGATGAGTCTTGCAGCCGTGTTTTGTGCGGCCTAAAGTTTCTTTAGTATTTGTTCTTTGCATCCTGAGTACATGATTCCATTGCAGTAGTCAGCGTGGCTCAGTACCATCGATTGTATCAGGTTGCGAAATGTTTCCCTTGGGAAGTATTGTTTCACTCGTTTGAGTTTCCACATTGAGTAGAACATTTTCTTTGTTGTGGATTTTACTTGGCTTTCTAGTGTAATGTTGCAGTCCAGTGTAACGCTGAGGATTTATATTCTATAAAGGGCACTTGGCATGGATTGCCTTTTACAGAATACGATTTCAGCACAGATTTTTCAAGACCCTAACTTTCAGCGCCATCTACTGAATGGCCCTTTGTGCTTAGCTTCTTGAGACTGAAAACTTCAATGATTTCTTCTTCTCCTCCTCTAAGTACTCTTTTAATTAGTGGGCTAGATGGACCATTGGTCTGACCCAGTACGGCTATGCTTAAGTTATGTTCTGATGGCTCCATATTTTCCAGACTCTTGGAGACATCTTGGCACATTTAAACAACCGTCAACATCGTGCAAAAGACCCATACAATGGGCACACAAATCATGCGTTCCCATTATTGACATTATCCTTTTACAGGTGGACAATGTTTAAATCCTATTTTTTCAGGAGTATTAAAAATAATACTGGCTAAATCAAACTTAATTTTAATCAAAAATACTATCTGAAGGGAAGGAAAACTGGAAAACCAACCAACTATGATCACTGTAGAAACCAGACTTGAGAGGAACTGACAGTTAGGGAACACAGGAATATCCCTAACTGTCAAGACAGCTTTTCTGAAGTTTTCTGAACTTTGGTACAGGGATTCCAACTGGCTATGTCCCAATGATGTTATCCGCTAGTGTGGCTGTAGCGATCCTGCTTATCTATGGAGAACTCGCCTTGAAAAGTAGCATTGCATGCAGGGGTGACAACTAGGTGCAGGTCTCTGCATACCACTGAAGCATCCAGCTGTGCTGTGGGGCATTCAACCTATTGTGCCCAGGAAAAAGGGACAAGCAATCAGCTATATTTAGGATATACACAGCAGTCCAGAATCGACAGTTTTCCTGCAGGATCAAAATCATATTACTGTCAACAGCTGAGAATGAAATGACAAATTTATTTTCGGAACTTACTTGGGGAGAAGGCTGGTGGGACTAGAGAAGAAACAAAGAAAGAAAGGAAAAAAGAGAAGTTAAACCACTCTAAGAATGACACTTTTCTCTTTTTGCATGTCTGTAGACGTAAGATTAACTAAAAAAATACTATTACACCAAAATGTAATAAATATTAATAAACGGATGACCTATGATGATGAGAAGCTAAGAAACTCAAGAGCTCTTTTTTCAGAAAGTGTATGGTGAGTTGATAAAACTCCCTCCCACCTCACCTCTTTCATAATATGTATCCTTTTCGCTATATAACTTTATTGATTTTTTTCTAGCACTGCAGAGGGGAACGCTAAGCAGGCTCTGAGCCTTGACCCTCTGGGCAGTGCTGCTCATGCAGGCAGACTCAATTGCCCCACTCCAACTTGAAAATCATGTAAAATGGGAGTACAGGTTCAGCCCCCTCAGAGCAGATGTACAATATAAAAGAAGTACACAGGCTCAACTCTCAATGACTGGCTGCACAGTGGAATGCGTAAGCTGAGCATGACCTGGATTGTGTCACTGTATCAACAGTACATAAGATAATAGACCCGCACCTCTCGGACGTTGGTATCGCAGAGGCGGATGACAGTAAGAAAGGTGGGCATGACTTGTGGTAGAAACTGCACACACTTGAGGCCAAGGGATTTGAAGATAAAGGTGATGGCTTGTACAACCATGGTGTGGTGATTAGACAAAGACTGATCCCGAAGAATTCGCATCAGCGTCACCACAGAGACGGCTGGATAGAATTCATCCAAGGGCAGATTTCCCATGTTCACCAGCATTTCACTAGTGCTGTAATCAGCTGAAGGTAATTAGGAAAGTATTATACACAGGAAAAACAAATGGGCAAATTCAAAAACACACACAAAAGGGAATACATGTCTCCAAAAGTCACAAATTTTAAGCACAATCTGAACATGAATGACACAAGCTCAAGGAAGAAGAGTCACAGCAGGAAGCTTGAAAAAAGTCAGACTGAAAGGAAATGTGAAAACAAATTTTACTGACAAGGTGGTAGTTGCATGCAATTACCTACCAGAAGAGTCAGTAATAGAACAGTGACAACTCAAGAACACTTGACACAGAACAACAGACAATAGAGTAACAGAGGGAAAACACTGGGAGGTTGATATTTAAAATCAGTTATGCGGTGACATTAATTGCACAAGTGTCTAGGGAGGGAAACCACTTGGAGGTACATAATTAAAATCAGTTATGCGGTGACATTGTCTTTAATTAATTACAGTGGCATTAATTGTCTTTAAATCACTAAAAGGGTAATTTTATAAAGGTTTTCTCACATGTAAAGCCTGTTTTACATGTAGAAAAAGGCTTTTATGAAAAAAACCTGTGCAGCCATAAATATATGTGAGCTGACAAAATGTTGCATATTTATACACAGGTAAGTGTTCATGGTGGCATCGGCTGGGCAGAGATGTGATTTATGTAAATAAATTATAAAATATGTGTACAACAATGCACACATTTACACCTTCTTACAGCAGATGTAAAATTTTGCAAAAGGATATGTGAATTACTAAGGATCACTGTAGGAATCTGTTTTATAGAAGCTCATAGGTCTCTATGTTGCCTTATAAAATACAGAAACGACATAAATCCCCACTTTAAAGCTGATTAAGAAAAAAAAAAGGAGACATCACATGCAATATAGACATATAGCCACCTTTTACCAAGTTTGCTGGTAACAGGGTCTGGTCCTTTAACCCCTAATCCCCTCCCCAATCCTCAAAGGGTTTCATTCTTTCCACCTACTGACCCTTCTCCTTTCACCTCACACCAGGTTTTATCTGCTACACAGATGAGAGCTTTTCTCTCATTTCACCTCTCAAAGTATTTACCCTGCTTCCCCCCCCCCCCCCCCCCCCCCAGGGTTTAGTTCATTCTTGCCACTTAATGGATTTATTCCCACCCTACTACTGACCTTCCCTCCCCTCTCACCATTAGGTTTAACCCTGTCCCGGATGAACTCATTACCTGAGTCTTGGCTGGACTTGGATTCAGAAAGGCTGACTGCTGATGCATCTCTGGACTGATCAATCATTCCAATATTGACTTTGTGTTTGTAAGGATCCAGAGCTCCCAGCAGCCCCAGGACACGAATGGCCTGAAGAGACAAAGATAACAGTTAAGAAGAGCAGACTCATGTAAGTTTGTGCCTAATGGGGGAAAATTTATGCTTTGTGAACCAGGCTTGATTCTACGCCTCCTAATACGATAGCATTTCATTTCTACCATTCTTCCCTGTGCTCTCTATGTACCTGTATCTCCAAAGCCGCAGCGGTACATTACTGGTCCAAGAAGAACCTCATGCCTATGCTGCTACCTTTACTCTTTTCAAAGCAGACACACGCCACCTTCCTTAAAGATAGTTCCGCACTACCCACCAACATGGCTTCTGATGCTTGTTACTGTCAGGAAGGGAGGTCAGAGAAGCCCAATGGCCTAGCCAAATAACTAAAAAGAAGAGCCGAATAGAGGGACTGCGCAGACCTGTCACATAGTTTAAAAACATTAACCACAAGTGTGTGTGAACTGTGTGGCAGTGCTGATGGGAATGTATGGGAGTTCAATGCACTTTGAGCATGGTAAAAATGGTGATATTACTTATTTATTTGTAGCATTTGTATCCCACATTTTCCCACCTATTTGCAGGCTCAATGTGGCTTACCTTATTCCGAAATGGCGATCGCCAATTCCGGAATGAGAAATGCATAGTTATAAAGCAATATAAGCTCTTCAGGCAAGGGACTTACACATATGAATGACCTTAAAAGAAGCCTGCATGAAGATACATGCTTTAACATCAGCTCCATATTGCTGCAGCATCCTCAGCTTGTATTTTAAGGAGACAAAGGAAGGTACCAGTAGCTGACTCTGGAATGTTAGGAATTTAGAGAAAAAAAAAACTACAGCTGGACAGGACAAACAGGATAAAAAGCGTAAAAGATTATTCTGGAACATGGAGGAATGAAGACTGGGTGAGAGATGATAGATGGAAAGGATAGATAGGCAGATGAGAGGGAAGGATAGAGAGCTGGGTGAAAAACCTATAAAATGAGAGAACTCCTTAGACCCTGGGGGAGAGTCAGGTGGGCTGTAAGGCATGGTAGAGGTACTTATATTACAGATAATTATAACTTGGGGTACCAGGTGACTGCTAGCTCTTCCCACTTCTAATCTTTTCTCTTTCTTATGTTTTAGTAAGCTGTTTGTGCACTGTTTCTGCTATGATCTTGTCTGTCATTTGAAGCAAAGAAAAATAAAGAGAAGTTGTTGAATTTACAACCAGTTGTGTGAGAATTATGGGGTAAGTTTCACCTCATCGCAATGTGGTGTGAAGAGGTTAAACCTCAGCAGTGTACGCCAGAGCTGTGCTCAGGCAGTACATGCTACTCCCCTCGCCCTTCCACTTCCTCCAGACTCCCCACCAAACTTCTGTATAACTTTTTACCTCTCTGCGGATTCCCTGGTTCTGCTCAGTCTTCAGAAAATTTAGTAGGACCTCCAGAAGCGTTGGATATTTCCGATATGGCTCTACAACATAACCTGTGCTGGCCACCAGCTGTCCTAAGGTCCACAAGGCCACCTGAGGGAGGAAGAACCACAATCACGTCAATGAATGCAAGGGAAGTAAGGCAATTGAAACTGAGGTAGGATACTGACCTGCCGTTTAGCCAGAAGAGAAGAGTCCTGTAGCATATCCATGATTATAGGAAAGAGTTCATCCATCCACTTTCTCATCTCTAACCCGCTAACCTGGAAAGACAGGAAGAAATCAAGGGACAAATAACTATTGCATAGCTGAGCTCTGCAAGGGCTCTTTAAATTAAAGAGGATGGTCCCCTAACCTGTGCCAGCTCTCCAATTGTAGCCAAGACACTAGTGATGACCCCGGGGTTCGGATCTGGATCCTTCAGCTTTACAATCAGCGCCTTTACATAGAAAAATAAATATCAGCAAGTGAATGTGAAAAGGCATAAACACCTGTATGATATATGTCCACAACAATCCCATCCCCCACCCTGAACAGCAACTACTGAAAAGATTTAAGAATTACTTCATCTCTTAGTCAGTGTCAAAACCACTCCTCTATTCAACAAACATCAAGTCATCAATAACTTCTGCAGAATATCATCCTCAATATACAAGATCCCACCAAATGTGAATAAGAATATTAATAAACAATAACACACTGATTGCTCATGTATCTATGACGAAACAATGGGTTTCTGAAAACTGTATTATGTCATGAAGCGTATTTCTCCAAATTGGCCAGCAGACGGTGCTTGTTTTGAGTTTTAAAGCTGTTGTAGAAAAAGACTTCCTCTTTTCCAGCTTAAGCTTATGGAAAGGCAATAAGCAGTACCATTGGGCAGCTACTTTCAGAATTGATGCTCTGGGCTCTGATTGGCCCTGGATTTCAAATCTAGCCTGAAGGTACTGGATTTTCCCCTGTCTCAGCCAGGGAGCAGAGAAAGAAAGATCTCTTTATTGAGGCCCTGTGAGCAGTTATATTTTATAAACCTATGAGCAGCTATATTTCCTGAACTCCCCAGATACTACCCAGGTAGTAAACAAAAGTTTAGATAGTTTTATAATTGATCCATATTCACTTACCTGTTATTATTTGCTGAGTTCACCTTTTTCTGTTCACTGTTCAAGTTCTGTGACTAACTTTTTTAGTTTATTAACTCTGCTGTCCTGGACTGACTAAGAATCCTGGTTTGAGCTTTTGGGTCTGTGGGTGCTTTCTGGGAGCTGTGGGACCCCTGGAGTGTGGTCCCATTGTCCTAGAAATCACCGGGGAATAACCTGAGAGTGGGAGACTAGCCTAGAGGCAAGTGGAACCCAGTCAGTGGGAGGAGGGTGCTAGTATAGTGCAGATGGGTGCATTCTGGGAACTGTGGGACCACTGGGAGTGTGGCTCCAGTAACCTAGAAATCACTGGGGATAAAGCGGAAAGCGGGAGACTCTCACAGAGGCGGTTGTGACACGGTTGGTGGGAGGAGGGTGCTAGTGTACAGCACAAGCGACAGGTGCAGGTAGACCTGAGCTGTGCTGGGGATAGACCCTCAGTGGCTGCAGGGTAACCCCAGGAGGGTGGCTAGGTGTTTAGTGACAGGTTTACTTTATCTTCAGGAGCTGTGCCCTTGTCAGAACCATATAAAACAGACATTCCCAGGGGATCATCCGATCTTGAGCTGTCATCACCTCAAGATCCTTCCAACAAGTGAACTCCACTGTACTCCTCTATTCACCTCCTGCCTGCTCATCGCTCCAACAACGGACACCTCAGCATGCCCAGCCAGTTGTTCATCTGCTGACCTGCATCACTGAGGAGGCATCAGAAATTCACTACAGGTTGTATAAACACAAGCTCTGTTGTGCCAGTGGATAATAAGCAGGTGGTTCAATTTATGGGCCTAGGGAGTGAGTGTGTTTACTCTGATTCATTGGTAATAAGAACCTTCATCTATTATTTCTTTCTGAGCTACCTTGCATTTATACACAACTCTTACATTCTAATTATTTCTGTTTCAGTTCTTTTACTTGCTTGTAAATAAATCAATTGCTTGTCAGTGATTCTAAGAACCAAGAACACAGATCCGTCAGCCCTGAGTGATACATAAATAAACCATATTGTCCCTTGGGGTGGGATACTTCTATTTACTCCTGCAGGTTGACATATACCACCGCTGTGGTAGAGTCTGAAAGCTCTCTGACTCTTCCTGCATCAAAGCAAACATCTTTCTTTTGGCCTTTGTCTCCAGCCAACTGATTGGCATGCCACCACCCCTGCACCATACGACCCTGAAAACGTGCCCCCTAACCAGAAAGGCTGGCATCCACCATGACTATAATCCACTGGGGGGACTCCAGGTACACTCACTTTGTCAAGCTGCATAAATTCATCCACCAAGCCAGACTGGATCTAGCCATCGACGGGAGTGGCAGTGTGCACTCGTACCCCAGTATCTGTGCTGACCAGTACTCCACGAGAGCCTTCGGCAACAGCCTCATCTGTGCCCAAGTCCATGATCACAAGTCAAGTGCCACTGCTATGGATCCCAGCCCCTGCAGGTAAACCCATACATGGGACACTATCCCCCAAGCCTACAACAAGAGCTTGTGCATCCTCTCCTTAGTTAAGAGCACTCTTCCCTCCCCACTTTAGTATCAAAGCACACTTTAAGGTATTCCAAAGCACGCCAGGGACTGCGAGGGCACTGATTTTCTTTTCGCAAATTTGACCATCCATCCAAGACACTGCAGCAACTGGATCACCTGGGACATGGCTGCTTGGCTCTCTGACTCAGATTTCATCCTGATGACCCAATCAAAGTAGGCATACACCAAGATGCCCTTCCCACAGAGGGCCATGGCTACTCCCACCCAAAACTTTTGTGCCATTAAGGAGTTGTTGATAAGACAAAATTCGGCTGGCTAGATTTAGGGGCCCTTTTACAATGCCGTAATAGAGCTACTGTGTATTCTGAAGCGCCAAATCTGGACTACTGCAGGAGCCCAGTGGTAGTTCCCACCCCCAGATCGTGCCATGTCTAGTGCACCCAAAATATTTTTTTATTTTTGTAGTGCCAGAACTTACCCAGCAGTAACTGGTCAGCACTATGCAGTAACAGCTCCCCCCCCCCCCCCCCCAGACATGGTCGTGCACCAATCCCTGTTATTAGAACAAGGCCATTTCTTTTTTTTGGACGAAAACAACGTTTTACCCACAGCAGTAAAAAGGGGCCCTCTGTGCGTGGCAAATCTATGTGCCAATACCACAGCAGGCCCCCTTTCACTGCAGCTTGGTAAAAAGGGCCCTTAGTGCCATACTTCTGATTTATCAAGTTATTTCTGCTCCACCCCGTGACATACACAGAATAGGAAATAAAGCATTCATCAGGCTGTTAAAAGTTACCATGGAAAATCAGTGCTAACTGGTTAGGCCTTAAAAAAAACAGCAAGGTGCCCTACCGCCATTTTTCTACCCTTTCTGCCTCTTATAATTTGTTTTCTTCATTTTTTTCCCAAGAAGTTTTATAAAGTCTGACTTCTGTCATTAAGGTGCACTAGCATTTTAGCGTGAGCTAAAATTAGTGTGTGCTAAACGCTAGAGACACCCATATATTCCTATGCAGTATGACACCACTTTTACATTTTGAATTATAAGAGATGAGTCCCTAAGAAACAGAAAGACAGATTTAGACCTGCTGTTGAAATGCCTAAATTTGCCTGGCAAATACGGCAGCTGATGCTGACATTAGCAGTAATTAGTTTTTGCTGCCCTTCCCCAAACTACCACCACCCATGAATCACCTATTTTTTAATCTGTTAAATTTGTGCGCCTTGCCTATCTAGCCATTCAAATTGGATATAAAGAAGAGGTAAGGTTTATTCAGCAAACATCTCTTTTAAAATCTCCCCCATATGTTCAGGGGCCTAGAACAGCGTTCCAATTATATAATACTGAAAAACTGCAGGGCCGCTTCTGCTCCTGATGTCATTTTGGAAACACCAACAGGCTCATTTTCAAAAGAGAAGGGCACCCATCTTTCGACACAAATAGCAAGATGGGTGTCCTTCTCACAGGGTCGCCCAAATCGGCATAATCGAAAGCCGATTTTGGGCATCCTCAACTGCTTTCCATTGCGGGGACGACCAAAGTTCACGGGGGCATGTCGGAAGCATAGCGAAGGCCGGACTGGGGCGTGCCTAACACATGGGCATCCTTGACCGATAATGGAAAAAAGAAGGGCATCCCTGACGAGCACGTGGGTGACTTTACTTGGTCCATTTTTTTTTTTTTTTACGACCAAGCCTCAAAAAGGTGCCTGAACTGACCAGATGACTACCGGAGGGAATCGGGGATGACCTCTCCTTAACTCCCCCAGTGGTCACTAACCTCCTTCCACCCTAGCCTCTATGCCAGCCTCAAATATCATACCCAGCTCCATGACAGCAGTATGCAGGTCCCTGGAGCAGTTTTAGTGGGTACTGCAGTGCACTTCAGGCAGGTGGACCCAGGCCCATCCCCCCCCTACCTGTTACACTTGTGGTGGTAAATGTGAGTCCTCCAAAACCCATTACAAACCCACTGTACCCACATCTAGGTGCCCCCCTTCATCCCTAAGGACTATGGTAGTGGTGTACAGTTGTGGGGAGTGGGTTTTGGGGGGGCTCAGCACACAAGGTAAGGGAGCTATGCACCTGGGAGCTTTTTCTGAAGTCCACTGCCCGGTTGGTGTCCTGGCATGTGAGGACCAGTACACTACAAATGCTGGCTCCTCCCAAGACCAAATGGCTTGCATTTGGTCATTTCTGAGATGGGCATCCTCGGTTTCCATTATCGCCGAAAATCGGGGACAACCATATCTATGGTCGACCTAAATGTTGAGATTTGGGCGTCCCCGACCATATTATCAAAACGAAAGATGGCCGCTCATCTTGTTTCAATAATACGGGTTTCCCCGCCCCTTCGTGGGGCCGTCCTGCAAGGACATCCTCAGGAAAACTTGGGTGCCCCGTTCGATTATGCCCCTCCAAGATGGTAACAAAATCAGACTTTTAAAAGAGAATATTTACCCGCTCTAGCTAGAATAAACAGAAACCTTGATTATTAATCTACCTTAAGAATGGGTTCCATGTAAGGGCGAATGAGGCGAGGGGCATTGGAAACCAGGTGGCCCAGCATCCTAGCACTCTGTTCTTTATTCCGACCAACTCCACTGTGTTCCAGCTCTGTCAAAATCTGTAAGAAAGAAACGGTTAGTGCTTCTTTTCCTGAATGTGGCTCTAATGCCTGCCTCTGGAAACTGCACCAACCTACCTGGATTAACATCTTACGCAGGAATGGCATGACAAAAGCAGGGTTCATGCTGCTGAGTCTACCAATTGTACATATTGCAAGCTCTCGGATCTCAAACACCTCATCATTCAGTGCCACAAACAGAGCCTGTAAATTCTCTGCTTGGGCCAGGTGTGTGTCAAAGCGTTCATCCAGAGAAGCCAGAACACAATATCGAATATCTGGGTCTGCAAGAAGAAAATTCTGCTATTGGTACATATAAAACTGCAGTCAGTCAATCATACCTTGGAATTCAGACATTTTCAGCATTTTTTTTTTAAACATAGCAGGTTCTGGAAGCTCATTCACATAAAATGGCAACAGTAGCACATAGCCATTAATTGGAAAAATGGAAAATTGGCCATTTTCCAGTTGCAGCAGAAATGGCCTTAAGGAATGGGAAAGACCAGCATAAGAGCACGCTAAGGCCACTTTTTACTGCAGCTTAGTAAAAAGACCCCTTATTTTTGAATGGCAACTGGCTTGCTTGACTGCTGTTTTCTGGATTTTGTAGGGAGACCTGCGGCTAGAAGAACGTTAAAACCAGTGGGACGCTGACATCCCTCACCACTCAACACCATGCCCTTCCTCTGAAGGTCAACCTTCCCAGTTCTATTTACCACCCTTCAAGCTTCAATCATTACCCATTACTCAAAAGTTAATTCACTGATCAGCTCATTAAGGTTCCAGCAGTTAAAAGGCAGCAGTATCAGAATGTATGTAGAGTGCAGGGAATATAAGTCCTCAAAACAAATACTTTGGGCTTGTGATATTAGAACTTAACATTTTTTTGAGAAGACCTCAGCTTGGCGGAATCATGGGGGCACTCTGATTTTGGCCTCCACTCTCCTATCGTCACTGGCCTTCAAGTGTATTTTTTTACTTTTGTTTTATGTGTAACTTGCTTATTGTATTTTACTTATTATCCATTAATTTCAAAACTTCTACAAGAAGGTAATCACTCTTATACCAGCTTGATGTCACATTAGCACTTAAGTAAATCGCTTCCCAGGGGAATAGGTTGTCCAACACAACATCAAGTGGTGCTATACCATTCTTAACCAATCAATATAAGTCCAGCATGAATTTGGTCACAGGCTCTACAATGGTTCCATATTCCCTCCCCCCCCCCCCCTCACAAAAGATGAAGGGGCACAGCCACTGTAGAGCCAGTGGCCATGCATGCTGGGAACAAAGGCTCCTCACACTCCCATCCTGATGCCATTGTATCTTAGCTGCCACAGTCACAATAGGGAGAGATGATGTGAGCGACAATGTGGCAGGATCCAAGGCTGTGGAGGAGGGTATGGTGAAGATCCAAGAGCCAAACTCAGGATTACAAGGAATAATGCAAGATAAACTCACAGGGGAGCAGAGGTTTGGTCTGTATTCCTTTTTAAACTCTCTCATCCACTACTAGTATATATGTTCCTTATCATCAATGTACAGTACTGTTCAACATATAAACACACAAATAGGTGTGATTTATACTGCACCCTAATCAAGGGTACCTTGCAAACAGAAATTCTCACAGTAGGAAGGATGAGTTAAACAAGAAAAAAGTTGATTGAAAAAAATACAGGATGGAACTGGAGATAAAAAGGGCATAAAACATTTGAAGAGGCTCAGGAAATGGCTAAGTAAAAAAATAGTTCTTTAGGTAGAACTAAAACACAAGAAAGTAAACAGTAAAACTGAGTCAAACTTGTAAGGAATCATGGAAAGCAGGGGAACACAAGGGAAGAATGGTAGGTGGGCACTATGCTGAACGTAGACACCAATAATTTGAACTGAGGCTTCTGTCCCTGCCCACAAAACAATACATCCCTAAAGAACAGAATCAACTTGATGATAGTAGTAAGTCCTTATATCAAACATAAACACAACTGAAAGTCTAGTAGCCAATCCAGGTCACAAAAAGATCCAAAAAGAGTAAAACAGATTTTTTTTTTTTTTGCTGCTTATCCCAGAAATAAGCACTGGAATTTCCCAAATCCATTTAAATAACAATTTATGGACTTTTCTTTTATGAACTTGTTCCAAATCTTTTTAAAACCCTGCTACGCTAACTGCTTTTACCACATTCTCTATCAACGAATTCCAGAGTTTAATTACACATTGAGTGAAGAAATATTTTCTCGTTTGTTTTAAATTTACTACTTAGTAGTGTTATTGTATTTTTGGAGAGAGTAAACAAGCAATTCACATCTACCCATTCCACTCCACTCAGTAATTTATAGCCCTCTATCATATCTCCATTCAGCTTCTCCAAGTTTAAAAGTCCTAGCATCTTTAGCCTTTCCTCAGGAAAGCTGTCCCATCCCAATAATCATTTTTGTTGCCCTTCTCTGTACCTTTACTAATTCCACTATATATATTTTTTTGAGATGCGGTAACCAGAATTACACACAAATGTTGAGGTACAGTCGCACTATGAAGAAATACATTAAATGCCTTTCGTAAACACCTAAAAGCCCACCTCTTCAGAAAACATATCCCTGTTGAGCCAACCTAACCATCCAGTGGCCCAATCCTACACTACCCACATAGTCGACAACTCGAACGGACAAGGATCAAGCTTCATGACCAACCCACACCGAACACTAATTAACCCCCCCCCCCCAAGACTCATAACCCCAATACCCTATGCACTGGATCTATGTCCTGTCTGACCGATGATTCTTCCCTACTGACTTGTGTTCGCACTCAACTCATGTCTGTAATGTTTCAACAACAGTCCTATAATCCCTCTGAATCTCCTAGGAAGTAACCCAAGTCCTCTTTCTTTTTTTTGCATTGTTCTATTCGAATTGTTAACCTGTTTAATATCTTGTAACCGTCCATTTTGTTCCATGTAAGCCACATTGAACCTACCAAAAGGTGGGATAATGCAAGATACAAATGCAATAAATAAAATTATATTCTCAGTTTTGTTCTCCATTCCTTTCCAAGTAATTCCTAACATTCTATCCAGGATGACAACCTGACTGACCACAGTTAAAAAAACAAATGAAGGGAACTGTCACTGGAGGGAGTGGCTAGGCAGGATCATAAAGCTTTCTAGAATTTTCTGAGCTCTCTAGGAAGCTACAGCTGACATGGTTCCATCCCACTGATAGTACCATCTGGGAGCCTGTTGAGATCTGTGCTTTTCATGAAGAATGCCATATCTAGATTGTCCCAGGTTGTTACAATTTCTTAAAACATCTTCAAAAAAGGAGGAAGGAAACACCCAGGAAGCCCATGTCTGCTTCTGTTTGCTCCCCAAACAGCTCATTTCAGTATTACCCTAAATATACGATACAGACAAAACTCAACATGACTTTTGAACAAACCACTCTTACCTGGGTCTGTTATCCCAACCACAAGCAATTTACTGAGCACATCAGCCACCACTTGCACTGCAGTCTGGCTGACCACGTGCCCATGGCCAGTAATTAGGTGGATTGAGGGTGTCAAAAGGCGAGAGCAGGTCCGTGCAGCTTCCATCCGAATCTCTTTGTGCTCGCTGTTCAAGAAATGGTCAGCACAGTGTCGGACAAACTGCGTTAAGGAATGACCTACAGTCAGAAAGAGAGACAATTTTTTTTCTTGTTTAAAGCTTCAAACTTTAAATGAGAAGCCAAATGATAGCAGATAAGATTTTCCTATGAGTAAACAGCATTTGCTACAAACACATCACTGTTAGCCAATCACCTGTAGAGCTGAAGAATGCATTACTAGAACATTACAAATGATCAGAGACCACCCTGCAACAAAGGAAGGCAGAGGACTTTTACGCAATACTATATTATGTTCCCTGTTGTTCAGCATCTTTTGTCACATTACCTTCAAATTCAAAGCTGCCCAGAGTGCGGAGAGCAAGAGTTATACTGCCCACATCACTTGCTTCTGGGATGCTGGTGAGGCTTGGAGAGGCGAGCTGATATGCCAGGCCCTTGGGCATTCCAGGGTGCCGCAGAGGTTTATGCATGAGGACAAAGGACAACATCTTCAGGAGGCCATCATGGATGTCCTTCTTCAACTGGGGAATCTGACGGTTCAAGTCGTACAGAACAGCTGTCAAAGCAGGGCTGGGGGCAAGAAGCAGCAACTGATGAAGCAATACATTACCGTAAAAAATAAATCAAGACAAGACAATGAGCAAACCAGTTATCTTTCACTTCTCCAGAGAAGCATGGAGATAGCAGAGGATGATCGATAGCAACTGATAATTAACTGTTCTCTTCTACAAAGCCAAACCTGTAAACAGTTATCCTGGAAACTCTCCATACACCTCATGCTTGCCTCATCTTTGTCCCACCCTGAACTCTCATTGATAAAGGCAGATAATTCTCCTCCTTTGCCCTTCAGTGCATCGGCTAGACTTTTGCTATAGGATATAGGGAGACAATTGCACTGATGATGTTTTATAAATACATATTATTTAGCACTATTTCTGAAAAATACCTGAGTCCCACCGCCAGCATGGGCTCCAGCAGCTCCTTGACGTCCTGTTGGATGCAAGGTCCCATGGCTCGGGCCAACATGCTGATACAAGTGAAAACTGTAGCATCTACCTGCACAGACTTCTGTCTCCTGAAAGAAAAGTACATAAAAAGTCAGGCAGCTACATTCTGAGATGAAATCAAATTCCATTCACCCTCTCCATGCGTGTCCCCTCTCAATCACATACTCTGTGAATCATTTCCCCCCACTTTTCTGGTTGTATTTTGTTCACTATTACTGATAAAATAAAAGTGAATTAAAATCTACATGTTTCTGTGGATACAGTGTGGGCTTCATGTTTTGTGACTGTGTGAGAAAAGAAACCTCAACTCCCTAAATGTATACCACAGAAAGCTCAGTAGAAAGTTAAGAGGGAAATTTTAAAAGCACTTTTCATATGTAAGGCATAGGAGTTCACACACACATTTATAATTTCTGAGACCTCAAAGCTCTGGGACTCACTTGTGGGTAAAGTCTTTGAGTGGAAGAGCACTTTTGATGTGTTCAAGGATTTTGTGCAGATAAGTTCTGATCTCAGTCCTCACAGCTACAGATATCAGGCCAAGAGCTTGAAATGCTACCATACGCTCCTTTTCCTTCTTCACACAGCTCAGCAAGTGGTTCATGGTATCTGGGAGGTATTGATCTGCTAAAGGGACAAAAAGGAAAAGCTTCAGAAACAGCTGTACCCAAACTACTTAAGAACAAAGGCCCACGAGGTGATGGCATCACTGCTGCATGAACAGACAAGGTCACAGCTCAAAAGTCCACACCTGTGAATGCAGATGGCCTGAAGGCAGCCAGTCGTGGCAACACATTTAGGATTGTCATCTGGATCAAAGGGTTCTTGCTAGATCGGCACTTCAGAACCCAACGGCACACCTGAAAAGAAAGGAAAGAAGGTCAAATACAAAAAATAGAACCAGCATATTCCATGAAGATCTCCAGTGCACAGCAACAGGGTAGGGAAGCACACACAGAGAGTAAGAGAGAGAAAGAAGGAATGCAGACGAGAGGGGTAAGGAGAAATTAGGTCTTACCTGATAATTTTCTTTCTATTAGTCCTTCCCACTATTCCAGAACCTGTGAGATAGCGGTGTCCATCAACCAGCAGGTAGAGCTAGAGAGCTGAAAATTGAGCAGAGACATCTCTCTCGGCAACCAGTCCAGCTCCTCAATATTTACGTAGAACAAGCAGTAAGGACAAACTCAGAACAAAAACAACAAACAACTCGCTAAACTAACACTAACCAGATGAGTAAACGTGAGGACTTCTCTCATCTTTGGACAACTTGTATAAAACAAGTGATATGCAGGAAGTTGACCCATTACATAGCACCGACTAAACATCTCAGAAACCTCAGGTGGGCCTCTGGACTAATAGAAAGAAAATGATTAGGTAAGACCTAATTTCGCCATCCATTACACAGCTTCCCACTATTCCAGGATATGTGGGATGTTTAAAAGCAATCCCTACAGTGGGTGGGATCCTGAAATCGCTGCCCTGAGGACCAAAGCCCCAAAACTGGCTTCTGAGAGCGCCACAATGTTCACCTTGTAGTGCTTGGCAAAGGTATGCAGCGTCGACCACTGCCAGAAACAGTAAGGTAGTCTCTGCACAGGATTTCGCTGTACACATCACAGAGTAAGCCTGCATGGCCTGAGGAGCCTGCTTCTCCGCAAGCAAATAAGTTGATGCGGTAGCCTTCAGCCATCTAGCAATTGTGGGTTTGGAAGCCATGAGGCCAACCCTCTGCTTACCAAAAAGCACAAATGGCCTGTCCAATTTACAAAACTCATTGTTGACTTCCAGAGATCCAATAAGGACTGCACACACATTGAGAATTTTCAAAGAAGAATGCTATGCCTCTTCGTCTTCTCTGTGAAAGGACGGAAGCTCCACAGATTGGCTGAGATGAAATGCTGATCCCTTTGAGATCTAAGACCTGATGAAAGGTGCCTTCCTTCGTTAGAACAATGAAATAGACGGAGAATCTGCCTTATCCCTGTTCAGCCTGGGGAACTGGAACAATGGCCCGGAGCGCCAGCACGGACCCAACAGTGGCCTGAACCTCGATCGCCTTGGTTCCCCCTTTTGACAAGGAGACTTCAAGAAGAGAGGGGCGACCGGGCGGGAGAACTCCAACTTGTAACCTTCTAGAAGAATATCCACAACCCATTGGTCTGATGTGATTTTGGCCACACCTCCCAAAACACCTGAAGACATTCTTCCACAGAAGGAAGAGAAGAGTGGACCAGCTCCACATAATTGCGAAGCTTGGGAGGCACTGAGTGCTCTAACTGACTGAGGGAGGACTTCCTGTCCTCACGATAGGAAGATTAGCATGCCTGAAAGTGGGACTTCTGACCATATGACTGACGACCAAGCCATAATTGTCTGCTGTCTCAAAATCAGGACTGAGCGCCCCCCTGAAAATGGACGGACCAGAGGCTTTCAGCTTATCCTTCGGAAACCATTGTGGCTTAGTTTCTTTCACCAAGTTACTGAGATCTCCAAACAGCCACTTGCCATGAAAGGACAGTTTAATTAGACATGACTTTGATGCTACAACCACTGCCCAATGCCGCAACCAGAGTTGCTAACGTGCCGTGACAGCTAAAGACATACCGTGGGCCACAACCTCTAACATGTCATAAATGGCATCCGCCAAGTAGGCCAACCCCACTTCCAGCTGGGCGCTATGGTGCCCATACATAAGTATTACCATACTGGGACAGACAGAAAGCCCATCAAGCCCAGCATCCTGTTGCCAACAGTGGCCAATCCAGGTCACAAGTACCTGGCAAGATCCCAAGACAGTACAATACATATTATGCTATTTATTCTAGAAATAAGCAGTGGATTTTCCCCAAGTCCATTTTAATAATGGTCTATGGACTTTTCCTTTAGGAAGACATCCAAACCTTTTTTAAAACCTGCTAACCGCTTTTACTACATTCTCTGGAAACGAATTCCAGAGTTTAATTACACGCTGAGTGAAGATATATTTTCTCCGATTCGTTTTAAATTTACTACTTTGTAGCTTCATTGTGTGCCCCCTAGTCCTACTATTTTTGGAAACAGTAAACAAGCGATTCACGTCTACCCCTTCCACTCCACTCATTATTTTATAGACCTCTATCATATCTCCCCTCAGACATCTTTTCTCCAAGCTGAAGAGCCCTTGTCACTCTTTAGCGTCACCTAGATAGGATTTTAGATAGTGCTGGGGAGGAGCCGGCTATCTTGGTACATGTGGGTACCAATGACATAGGAAAATGTGGGAGAGAGGTTCTGGAAGCCAATTTAAACACTTCTTGGAATCACTGTGGATTGAAATTCCATGTGTAAAGGGGAAAAGGATAGTAATTGGAGTGTACTACCATCCGCCTGGCCAGGATGAACAGATGCAGAAATGTTAAAGAAAATTAGGGATGCAAACAAACTGGGCAACACAATAATAATGGGTGATTTCAATTACCCTGATACTGACTGGGTAAATGTAACATCGGGGCACGCTAGGGAAGTAAAATTCCTTGATGAAATCAAGGACAGCTTTATGGAGCAGCTGGTACAGGAGCCGACGAGAGAAGGAAAAATTCTAGACCTAGTCCTTAGTGGAGCACATGATCTGGTGCGGGAGGTAATGGTGCTGGGGCCGCTTGATAACAGTGATCATAATATGATCGGATTTGATATTAGCTTTGAAGTATACATAGGAAATCAAATACGTTAGCGTTTAACTTAAAAAAAAAGAAGACTATGATAAAATGAGAAGAATAGTGAAAAATAAAAAGAGGAGCAGCTGTGAGGGTCAAAAATTTACATCAGGCGTGGATGCTGTTCAAACACACCACCCTGGAAGTCCAGGCCAAATATATTCTGTGTATTAAAAAAGGAGGACGGAAGACCAAACGACAGCCGGTGTGGTTAAAATGTGGGTTGAAGGAAGCTATTAGAGCTAAAAGAAAATCCTTCAGAAAATGGAAGAAGGAACCGACTGAAAATAGTAAGAAACAGCATAAGGAATGTCAAGTGAAATGTAAAGCGCTGATAAGGCTAAGAAGGACTTTGAAAAAAAAAGATTGCGTTGGAGGCAAAAACACATAGTAAAATTTTTTTTAGGTGTATTAAAAGCAGGAAGCCGGCAAAAGAATCGGTTGGACCGCTAGATGACCAAGGAGTAAAAGGGGAGATCAGGGAAGACAAAGCCGTAGCGGAGAGATTAAATGAATTCTTTGCTTCGGTCTTCACCGAGGAAGATTTGGGTGGGATACCGGTGCCGGAAATGGTATTCGAAGCTGATAAGTTGAAGAAACTTAATGAATTCTCTGTAAACCTGGAGGATGTAATGAGGCAGTTCTTCAAACTGAAGAGTAGCAAATCTCCTGGACCGGATGGTATTCATCCCAGAGTACTGATAGAACTGAAAAATGAGCTTGTGGAGCTATTGTTAGTAATATGTAATTTATCCTTAAAATCGAGCATGGTACCGGAAGATTGGAGGGTGGCCAATGTAACGCCGATTTTTAAAAAAGGTTCCAGAGGAGATCCGGGAAATTATAGACCGGTGAGTCTGACGTCGGTGCCGGGCAAAATAGTATAGACTATTATAAAGAACAAAATTACAGAGCATATTCAAAAGCATGGATTAATGAGACAAAGTCAACATGGATTTAATGAAGGGAAATCTTGCCTCACCAATCTATTACATTTCTTTGAAGGGGTGAACAAACGTGGATAAAGGTGAGCCGGTTGATATTGTGTATCTGGATTTCCAGAAGGTGTTTGACAAAGTACCTCGTGAAAGACTCCAGAGGAAATTGGAGAGTCATGGGATAGTATTGTGGATTAAAAACTGGTTAAAAGATAGAAAACAGAGAGTAGGGTTAAGTGGTCAGTATTCTCAATGGAGAAGGATAGTTAGTGGGGTTCCCCAGGGGTCTGTACTCAGACCGCTGCTTTTTAACATATTTATAAATGACTTAGAGATGGGGGTAACTAGTGAGGTAATTAAATTTGCTGATGACACAAAGTTATTCAAAGTTGTTAAATCGAGGGAGGATTGTGAAAAATTACAAGAGGAACTTAGGAGACTGGGAGTCCAAATGGCAGATGACGTTTAATGTGAGCAAATGCAAAGTGATGCATGTGGGAAAGAGGAACCCGAATTATAGCTACGTCATGCAAGGTTCCACGTTAGAAGTCACAGACCATGAAAGGGATCTAGGTGTCATCGTTTATGATACGTTGAAACCTTCTGCTCAGTGTGCTGTTGCGGCTAAGAAAGCAAATAGAATGTTAGGTATTATTAGGAATGGAAAACAAAAATGAGGATGTTATAATGCCTTTGTATCGCTCCATGGTGCGACCGCACCTCGAATATTATGTTCAATTCTGGTCGCTGCATCTCAAAAAAGATATAGTGGAATTAGAAAAGGTACAGAGAAGGGCGACAAAAATTATAAAGGGGATGGGATGACTTCCCTATGAGGAAAGGCTGAAGCGGTGTAATCCGTTGGGTTGGTCGTGAGCCCTTGGGCCCTGGCCGAGGCCAGCAGGGCGCCGACCCAGGCCAAGGGGAGACCGACCCATCACCGCACACCCCAGCTACACAATACCCCTTAAGCTACCCCTCCCCACAGTCCCTCAGGAAGAAGGAAAATAGGCATACAGGCGGGCCTAGCGGCCGAACCGGAACCCACGCACACAGAGCCACTCGTGCGAGCCTCACGGCTGAACTGGAACCCAATCACACACAGGGAGGGGTGAAAGATCCCAGAGGGGCCCAAGATGCCAGACACGTGCTGAACACCAGCAGTAGGACAGAGGGGGAAACAAAGGACCAGAGCGGGACACGCCCACCCAGGGGACTAGTGCAGGACAGGGGAACTAACACAGCAACCCCCCCCCCCCCCCCACCACCACCAGGGTAGGAGCCCCAGGCAGAAGCCAGAGGAACCAGACACAAAAGGAAGGCAGAAAGCCTTTGCCTCAAACTCACTGTAGACAGAGGCACACAGAACACAAAGGGTTAAGCTTGTAGAGCCAGCAGAGAGAGAGTGCCATAAATCAAAAAACAATCAGAGAGAACGCTTCCCCTCCCGAGAGGGAGCGGGCCCATCCAACAAACACACTGGCAGAGGCAGGAATACAATACACACAGTACACAAAGGGTTAAACTCACTGAGCCAGCAGGCCCGGACACTGGGAAGAGAAATCCTTAAAACAAACAAACAAAGGAGAATGCTCTCACTCAGCCCAGAGGGGAGGCTGAGCAATGCCCAGCCCCCACTAAACAAACGAGCAGCTGACCCTGATTACAGAGCTACGCACACACACACAGCAGCAGCTAACCCAGAGGGAAGGAAAAGAATACTCTAATACAACACAGATCCCTGTCAGAACCTAGAGCACGTTCTGAGAGAAAACTATCAGGCTTTCCTGTTACCACCAAGTAAGTAACGCAAAAGCAGAGAAACTCTTCAGCTGCAGGCTAAAGTACTATCCCCTGATGTCAGCACAACCCCTGGCAGCCAATCAGAAGAGACGTCCCCCCCCCCCCCCTCAGCCAAACCGGCAGAATCATAACAAGCGGCTAGGGCTCTTCAGCTTGGAGAAAAGGCAGCTGAGGGGAGATATGATAGAGGTCTATAAAATAACGAGTGGAGTGGAACAGGTAGATGTGAAGTGTCTGTTTACGCTTTCCAAAAATACTAGGAGGCATGCAATGGAGCTACAAAGTAGTAGTAAATTTAAAACTGGAGAAAATTTTTCTTCACTCAACGTGTCATTAAACTCTGGAATTTGTTGCCAGAGAATGTGGTAAAGGTGGTTAGCTTAGCGGAGTTTAAAAAAAGGTTTGGACAGCTTCCTAAAGGAAAAGTCCATAGATCATTATTAAATGGACTTGGGGAAAATCCACTATTTCTAGGATAAGCAGTATAAAATGTTTTGTACTGTTTTGGGATCTTGCCAGGTGTTTGTGACCTGGATTGGCCACTGTTGGAAACAGGATGCTGGGCTTGATGAATCTTTGGTCTTTCCCAGTATGGCAATACTTAAGTACTTATGTAGCATTTTTGTCGCCCTTCTCTGTACCTATTCTAATTCCACTATATCTTTTTTGAGATGCGGTGACCAGGATTAAACACAATATTCGAGATGCGGTCGCACCATGGAGCAATACAAAGGCATTATAACGTCCTCATTTTTGTTTTCCATTCCTTTCCTAATAATACCTAACATTCTATTTGCTTTCTTAGCTGCAGCCACACACTGAGCAGAGGGTTTCAAGATATCATCGACGACGATACCTAGATCCCTTTCCCGGTTGGTGACTTCTAATGTGGAACCTTGCATTACATAACTATAATTCGGGTTCCTCTTTCCCACATGTGTCACTTTGTACTTGTTTACATTAAACATCATCTGTCATTTAGATGCCTATGAGAAGAGACTAGAGACCTTGATGCTACATTTTTATTAGCATATCCGTGCAAATGGACGATTAAACTTGAAGGGACTAAATATGTCTTTTTTCCCAGAGTAATTAAGGCTCTTTCTGGATACGAAAGTCTTCTGTTGCAGACTGCAGATGCTACTTCAAGCATGCTCTAGCCATGATTAAGCTGCATACTTGTTGCTTGAAGGCCCAAAGAGGCCACTTGAAAGTCTTGTTTCAGCAAGCCTTCTAGCTTCCTATCCTGTAAGTCATTTAGGGCAATACCACCTTCCAATGGTGGTCTTCTTAGTCACCACCGTAACAAGGGAGTCCACCCTGGGAAGCTGCAATTTCTCCTCCGGACCCAATGGGTAAAGGCAAGCCATGGCTCTTCCCACTCTCAGCCCCACATCCGGCGAGACCCAATCTACTGTAATCAGGTCTTCAATGTCTGGATGCATCAGAAAGGCCTTAGAAGGACCACCAAGTCCACTCATGATCGACAAAGATGGAACTCCTGATGTTAACGCAGAAGGATCCTCAAAGGAAATCACCGCCAATGCCTCCGAAATAAGAATACCAAGCTCCTCTTTATGAAACAACCTCAGTATTTTCAGGTCATTCCCCTCCTCTATCTGCTCCTTAAATGTTGGCTCCTCTGAATAGACAAAGGCTGCATTAGATAAGGAAGAAGAACCAGAGATATACCTCTAGGAGTGGACAGATAAGGCTAAATGAGATCTCTTATGAACTGGAGGAGTAGTGAGGTAAGAACCTGAAGCACCTTGCAGCAACTCTGACTGTCCCTGCTTCAGTAAATAGGCCTGGTGTAAGAGCAATATAAACTCCAGAGAAAACAAAGATCCCAATGCAGCTGAATACTCTGTCAGACCCTGAGGTTCTAAAATGGTAGCTGTGCATGTGATCAAACAGAGACTGTTCCTCACTGCCAGTCAGCCCCAAGAAAATAGAGCCCAATCCTGCTCTCTCCTACATCAAACTGCGAACTGGCCCTACCGGAGAGCCTGAAGTCCCCGGCACATTTGGATGCTGCAACAAATCTAAAGTCAAGCTGCCGCCGACTGTTTCCCCAATGTCCCGTGGGATTTCTGAATTGAATGCACTGCAACGCCCAGACACCAGCCGGTGGGTACCACAGTGGAAAAAACGCATAACTGCTTCCATAGAAGTCGCCATTCACCCTGACTGGCACAAGCACAGCACAACACTGTCCCAAGCATTGCGACAGGATCCCTCCCCTGCACCAAGTAGAACTGCACCCGTCCAAGCGGTTCTGAATCAAACTTTTGTCGGAGTTACCACTGTCAGCTGTTCCCCCAAGCTCACAGTCTCCACAAGTCTTACCCCAGATGAAAAAAGAATCAGGACTGATACTCTGTCCCATGCTCTCCAGTAAGCGTCTTTTCTTCTCCTTTTTTTTTTTTTTTAAGGTGGTTGTGCTGGAAAGGACAGCTCCACAGGAAACAGGGAGAGGTGAAGGCAAGGAAGAAGTAAATTCATGGGGCACCAGAGACAGGGATCTGAAGACCTCCAGATATGACTCAGTAGACTCAAGCCACCTGAAAAAGCTTAAATGAGGACCAGTTGACCAACTGGACCAGGAGCACATTACTCAGAACCAGAGACCGAAAAGTGTGTCCATCCACCTGCTGGAGATAGAAAATACTAAGGAGCTGGACAGGATGCCATGTTTTCAGTTATCTATCTCCACCTGCTGGTTGATGGAGACAACTATCCCACAGGTTCTGGAATACAGGGAAGCTACATAACGGAATAGCAGTTGCTCCTGCCAAACATCACTGCATCTTCAGAGTTGGGAGATCCTTTTGTAGATGGCATATTGTTGGGCATACATCCACTGGCACTGAACACCCTCAAGACTGCACTCATCTACCTGCTGCTCCTCCTAACATGCGTGCCACTGGCCACTCGTACTGAGACTAGAGAAGCAGCTGCTTGAGGCCAATGCACTGTCTGTGCCACCATGCCATCCTGTATTCTCCAGACGTCGACCTACCAAACACATGGCTGGCCAGCTCTCTCCGTCTATTCAGTTGTGCAATGCCCTACAGGCTCTGGTGTTTTCTGACTGCCTACAAGCTGTTTATTTTTAACGTTTATACAAAAAAAAAAAGAAAAAACAGCCCAAGCCATTCTACCTTTGGTCCATTCCCAATTAGGGAGAAGGACAGAAGATTACTGCAGCCCATATTTTCCAATCACTGACAGGAAGGAGGGGAGGAGTAAGTAAGGGACCCAATACCATCAAGTTTTGCACCCCAGGCTCTATGACTTGACCCCAGCTTAATCCATTTGCTTTTTTATTTTTCTTTCAAGTAAATACATTCAGGATGAGTCCTTCCCTCTTCGTGGATGGTTTTGGCCTGGAGTCCATTTAAAATTGTCCTACAGTGCTACCACCTGCTAGAGAATGAGATGTATTAGCTAGCTGTCAACTGCACAGGACCCTATACAGGGTGATGTCATCAAACCAGTAGTTTTCATTCTCCTTCTACTGACAGAAGAGCATAAACCCAGTCTGGAGAGATGAAAGGAATGCCACATATGCATGAAAATGACTTCATTAGATTATTCCCTGTAATATCAGTAACATACATAGTGACTCTTGACATTAACACCAACACAAACTATGAATCAAAAAGTGATAAAATCTGTAAAATTTCTTAGTTATGAGCGGGGTCAAGATAAAAAAAAAAAAAGCAAATGAAAAATTACCTGATCGAACTTCTCTTCCATCAGTTCTCTGCAGCTGCGACTCTCCACCAGAGTGGACTTGGCTGGGACTGGTGAGGCACCATAAGATAGAATCCCTTGCTGATTACTGTAACCCAGAAGACCCAGCAAAGCATTGGAGGGCTGAGGCTGCACCGATTGAAAACTGGTGAAAGGGGTAATGTGTCGAGGTTTTGTTCCAAAACCCATCAGATCCTTGCAGTGTTTGTCATGTACCAGCTGCTGTTGGGTGATCTCATCCATCTCCTCTCTGAGGCGCTACATACAAAATCCAAAAACAGCTATGAAAGACCACCACTTCCATATCACACAAAAGGATCCCACATCACAGCCAAAAGCAGCTAACTAGAAACTTTTATAACTGTAATGGTGTGCAAAGGTGAAGGTAGACATCATAGTGCAAGGGAGGGACAGAATTGACCATCATGTCACAGTGGAAGCACAAGAGTGGGACACAGAATGTTACAGCAACTCCATAAACAAGGAAAGCATGATGTTACAACAGTGGTATGGGGAGACAGCACAATGTCATAATGGCACAGAAGGAGGACACACTATGCCAGTGTAGTAGCTCAGAAGATGTAGCAGCATGAAGAGAAGGAGCAGATGACTTGCAACACTTCAGTGGGGGTATGGGAGATTCAGGGAACAGAATATTACCTCTCCTTCCATACTGCTGATCCTCACTAGCTCATTGATGATGAGCAAGGCACCATGGATGCGGTCATCACGGTTCATGCCCTTCTCCCTGGAAAAGGTCTCATCAAAACCCCTCTCAGCCTCTTCATATGTTTGCTGCAGGTAAAATACATAAGAGTTGCCGTACTAGAACACACCAAAGGTCCATCGAGCCCTATATCCTGTTTCCAATAATAGCCAATTCAGGTCACAAGTACCCGGCAGGATCCCAAAAAGAGTAAAATAAATTTCTTGCTGCTTATCATAGGAATAAGCAATGGATTTTCTCAAATCCACTTTATGGCTTATGGACTTTGCTTTTAGGAACTTATCCAAACTTTTTAAAAATCCTACTATGCTAACAGCTTTTACCACACTCTCTAGCAATGAATTCCAGAGCTGAATTACAAAACTGTGTGATGAAATATTTTCTCTGATTTATTCTAAACGTGCTATCAAAAATAAAAATGGCTTACATGAGTAAAGACACTAGCAAAAAAGAGCAAGGTGAAGAGAACAGAAAGAATTTTGTATACAGTGGGAGTAGGAGAGCTGGGCCTAGGTGTCGGCTTAACTATTGACTGTGTAAGAAGCCAGGTGGATGATGCAAGGTTTAAAACAGCCTAGTAATGGAGGCCATCACTGTGGCAGATTTGGGGTTAGATTCAGAGGCTAGTTGTAGGAAACGGGGCTGAAAACTCAGGTAAATGACGTGCGCTGGAAGGCGTTAATGTTGGGTTGCATGTGAAAATTTACACACAAACTATCCAAAGTGGATAAATCCCAACTGAGCAGACCAGAAGGGCCATTTTGGTCTTTATCTGTCATCGGTTACTATAAGACTTCAGTTTATAAAGCAGGAATGTACTAAGCCTCAGTTTCATACACCCTTCAAAGTAACCATGATACTGCTAGCTTTTAATATGAAAATACCACTATACCAGGACTTTTTAGGCAGTATGTATCCAGCAATGAAACACTGGGCCCCTTAATATCTAGCTCATTGGAACACACAGCAGATCACACTGAGCTTGCAATGGAATTGGGCAGTGAATGAGTGACTATGAGCGAAGCGATTCTTACTCTGTACCACTGAGGCTTCTGCATTTCCTTTGGCTCCCGCTGAGTGGTGAGGATCAAACATGCTCTAAGGGCTGCCACAGCACCTTCACGGATTGCCTGCTTGGAATCCCACACGGCATAGAATATGTTATCAAAGAAGGGCTGCACCTGCTGGAAGAAGAAGGTGGGAGCGCTGACTGCCAGCTCTCGCAGCACCAGTACCTGTCAGGGGAAAGACACAGAAACTTACAATAAGTACACACATCCAGGAGTTGTGTCCTCCTCCTAATCATCTATCAAACTACTCCAGTTCCAAGCCACACACAATCCTGCCCAGTGGCCAACAACTACATGCTCATTCCTTTCTCTGACAACATACTCCTAGTATTATCTAAAACATTTTCATTTCCATAATTTAATCGAAAATGAGCATTAGTGTTGTATATGTGCAAGAAACAGAGTATGCTGGTCACTTACAGCAGCATGCCGTCGACCTTCATTTCTGTCTGGGCCCAACCATTCCAATGCACGTTTCACCTCAAACTCCACATATTCAGCAGTGAAAGTATCGCCAGCCATGGCCAGGCGCCCCATAGCCTTGGATGCCATTTCCATGACAACAGTGTCACTGGAAGGTAACAGGTTCCTTAAGTAGTTGGCAAACCTGCCAATGCGGGTTGCATTGCCTCCTTCCACACCGATCAAGCACACTGTGGAAAAACAGATTGAAAGTTAAACCTCATTATAGCACATCATCACTTCTACCATCTCTGTTCACAATAGTGCCTCTACACTCACTAGTCTTGCTCTATCTAAACCTATTTCCTTGGCACACTATAATCCTATAGTGGCTCCCGTTCTCCCCTTCTCTCTGGTACAGCTTGCCTGTAATGTGGACTCTCTGTGGACAGAAGGATGCATTACAGGTAAGCAATATCGCTTCTCTGTGGACAAGCAGGGAGAGGCACACAACTGGGCAATTACAAAAGTGAGGATTACCTAAAATA
This sequence comes from Microcaecilia unicolor, assembly GCF_901765095.1. Lineage (NCBI taxonomy): Eukaryota > Metazoa > Chordata > Amphibia > Gymnophiona > Siphonopidae > Microcaecilia > Microcaecilia unicolor. Next base: position 64,065,826 of record NC_044043.1, on the reverse strand, counting down.
TCCAAAAAGGGAATTAAAAAAAACTGGGTGGAGGCATTAACAATAATGAATAATTAAGTAAGAAGGCTTGTAAGCTGGTCTTCCCAAAAACACTGTCCAAATTTGATAATTTATTTTTTATTTATTTATGTTGATTTATATACCGTGTCTTATTGCAACTGCAAAACAGAACGGTTTACATATATATAAAAAAATTAATGTATACAAATAAACAAACATAGGAATTCCATTCATGACAGGAAAGCACAGCAACCAAGATAAACTACATAATAAATCAATACAAATTAAAATTCTAATATACAGTTAAGCTACCCCATTTTTCTTTTTATTTTGACCTTATCTCATTATGCTAAGTTCTGTTCTACGTAGCTTATAAAGAGAAAGGTTTTCAAAAGTTTTCGATAATGGAGATAAGATTTCTCTAATCTGATCTCCTTTGGAAGGCTATTCCAAAGGGAGGGTGACAAATAGAAAAAAGCCGATCTCCGTGTAGATTCCCACCTAGCCTTAGTAAGAGGGGGAATAACTAACCTGTTATCTGTTAGGGATCTGAGAGTTCGCATAGCGGTGTAGGGAATTGTTAAATTTGACAAGTAGCTAGGATTTAATGTGTAAAAGGCTTTGTGTGTCAGAACAAGAGCCTTAAACTTTATTCTTGCTTCGACCGGGAGCCAGTGCAGATGATGCAATAACGGTGTTACTCTATCATCCCTCCGGGCCCTACAGTAACCAAACAGTAATGCATGGTGAACACATGAACACATGCCCTGAAAAAGACAGGTAAAAATCAAGGTAAGGTATACACAAAAAAGTGGCACAGTGGGAGGTGGGGCTGGTGGTTGGGAGGCGGGGATAGTGCTGGGCAGACTTATACGGTCTGTGCCAGAGCCGATGGTGGGAGGCGGGGATAGTGCTGGGCAGACTTGTACGGTCTGTGCCCTGAAAAAGACAGGTACAAATCAAGGTAAGGTATACACAAAAAAGTGGCACACTTCTTCGGCAGACTGGATGGACCGTGCAGGTCTTTTTCTGCCGTCATCTACTATGTTACATGAAGAGATGACCAAGTGTTGGCTTTGCATATTTCGTGATGGGTACCAATCAGAGATTGGCTATGGATCACAGATTCACCTGGAGACAATGGACGCTGATACAACTCAGAGACGGGATTCCTGCTTTGCTGCAACACAAGTCATTATAATTTGATGCCCATTACAAACTTGTACATGTAGTTGTTACTGGAACTCTTGTTTAGATTGAAGGAGATGAGCCATGTATACTTTCTGTTTGGTTGAGTAGCTTTGAGATAGTATATCAAAAAGTATTAGCAGTTCAACAAATCTGAGGATTTCTTTGCCAGATAGGAGTAAAGTTTTGGAAAGAATACAGTATTGCTTGACAGAGAGGGAAATAAAGTACCACTTTAGGTAAAAGCACAGGCAGGTTCTCAATACTTCCCTGTTTGGACAGAATTGGGTATACGGAGGAATATGAACAATACCCTAAAGTCATCTAATGGGTGTACTGGCTTTTAAGATGGCCTTACATGCAAGGTATTTGAGAAATGTCTTCCCTGGCTTCAACAAGGCAAATGAGGACGTTACGGTCCAATGGTGGTACCTGGATGAGTAGTCTGGTGTGACATAGCCCTTACATAAAGCACGAGTCTAGGAGATGCACCGCTACTTCTCTGCACTGAATCTGGTGATAAGCAGCTATGGCTGATAAATGTAGACAGATGGAAGAAGTCTGTAGTCCCTTTTTAGAAAGGTGCAAGAGGTAGTCTGGGATTTTAGAAATCAGGTAGTCCAGTGGATCTAGAGAATCTGTGACAAACCAAGTGGTGAAATACGTCCATTTCAAATGATATGGCTTCTTTGTGGACTGTTTTCTGGATGCAAACAAGACATCTAATATGTCCCAGGAAACAGGAAAATTTGACATCATTTATCTTTCAATATCTATACCATCAGGAACAGGGATTTCAGGTCAGAATGAAGCACGTGGCCACTGTTGTATCAGCAATATAGTTGGATGCAGACACGGATTGGATGGTGCTACAATAGACTCGTATGTCATGGAATCCAGTCTTCAGAAGGCCAAAAAGGAGCTTTGAGAATAATGTGGGCCTAGTCTAGCAAGATTTTCTGAACAACTCTTGAAATGAGAGCAATCAGGGAAATATGTAGAAAAGACCTGGTTCCCAGAAAATTAGAAAGGCATCACAGACTGATGAAAAACTTACACTTCTGGTTGTGCTGTGATGTTAATGGATCATCAGTTGGCGATTTCCATTCACTGAAAACTTTCTGCAGAATGGAATATGTATAAGGGACCATTCATGAGGGTCTAGCTGTGGCTTAGATTGTCCACTAATTGATTGCGATCCTCTGGAAGGTAGGCCACTTGCAAAGTTGCCCCCCATGAAATGTGCAAAGTTCCAAATCCTGAGACAGGAAGCCAAAACCCCCTTGTTTGTTGGTGCAGAACATTTATACCAAAAACCAAGCTGCAATCAGAATGTTTTCTCCAAGCATTGTTGAAACATTTGAAGATTATAAAAAAAAAATTCCTCACAGGAAAGAAGAGCACCTTTGATGAGACTTACTAAGACAAATTGGGGGTAGCACAAAGCATGAGCCATTGAATTCAGTGAAGGAGCTTGCTCTCTTGTGGTCCCCTCCACCCCTGTTGTGGCATCATCAGGGCACGCTGGGAAGTATTTAAGAGCTTTACTGCCTGAAGGAATGTGCCCAGAGTCGGCCTGACCATTAGCAAAGGCTAGATGATGGCCTAGGGCAGCGCTTACTGAAGGCAAAAGACCAACTGCAGTTAAAGCAAACCAATAGATGCTGAGAGCCACACAAAACTTAAAAGAACCATCAATGCATATTTTTTACCTGCAGGAAGGGTGGGTAATTTTCAAATAGTCCATTTACCTTGGTAAATGACTTTTGGAAACTGCCCACACAACAACAAAGTTTAATATTTAAAAATAAGATGTCTTAGAGGGGACCAGATTAGGGAGCTGAAAATTAAATTTTTTTTTTTGGGGGGGGGGGGGGGGGGCGGGGATAAGACTGGGGGTTTGCCTAGGGCGCTCAATACTCAAGCACCAGCTCTGGATGTGCCCAAAGAAGAGTGCCCCTTTGGTGCCTCTTTGGTATCCAAGATGGCCAGGGACCTTGCCAACAATGGAAAAAAAGAAGAAAGCACAGACAACATAGGTGGTTCAGTGTAGTCCTGTAGACAGACATGCAATATCAGCCCCATAGGAGTAAAGCAGTTAGGTACTGTGATTGTGGCTGTTACTCTGTCAATCCCTGGAGCTTCCTTGAGCTCTGAGGTGAGGAATCCCCTTCCCTTCCCCAAATCAACAAGAGGGCTCTGAGAGTGCAGGTTCATTTCTACTCTTGTCTCAATGGGCAAGTCCTCTTGATATGATTTGATTTAATACACTGCTACATATTTAAAAAATGTGTTCTAGCGGTTTACAATAACAAAAATCAATTAACAATTACACTAACATACAATAAGTTTTACCCCAGATGAGACAAAATCAGGACTGATACTCTGTCCCAAACTCTCTAGTAAACCTCTTTCCTTATTCTCTCTCTCATATATTTTTTAATAAAGGTTGTTGTGCTGGAAAGGACAGCTCCACAGGAAACAGAGGACAGGTGAAGAGACGGAAGAAGTAAATTTGCAGGTAGAGACAGAGATCTGAAGACCTCCAGATACGACTCTGCAGATTCAAGCCACCCGCAAAGCGGAGCAAACCACTCGGAACCAGAGGCTGAAAAGTGTGTCCATCCACCTGTTAGAGCTAGAAAATACTAAGCAGCTGGATTGGATGCCAAAAGAGATGGCTCGGCTCAGATTTTAGTTCTCTATCTCCACCTGCTGGTTGATGGACACAACTGTCCCACAGTTTCTAGAATAGCAGGAAGCTACGTAATGGAAGCCCCTTATAAAATTACCCCCAATATATCTTGACTATATAACTTTATGAGTCACAGAAAAAGTGGGAGAGCGACCAAGGAAGCCAGAGACTGGAGGATGTGGGAACAATGAATAATTTTATTAAGAAATTTGGAGACTCGACACAACGTTGTGTTTCGGCCGTCAGGCCTGCATCAGGAGTCTTTGTGACAAGATATTGTCAAAGAATATCAATGATAGTTGTTCAAACGTAACGTTATAGTCTTTAAAAAGACTTTGTTAGAAATCAAGTGACCGTCAGGTACACAGCTAGCGCTGTCCGCGATGTGTCGAGTCTCCAAATTTCTTAATAAAATTATTCATTGTTCCCACATCCTCCAGTCTCTGGCTTCCTTGGTCGCTCTCCCACTTTTTCTGTGACTCTGTTTTTTATCGTGGGGTGTTTGAGTTCTCCGCTTTTTTGGCGGATTTTCTCCCTCCTATATAACTTTATGAAACATTTTTGTTGGTGGTGTAAATCACTTTGGGTCTTGTTTGAGTGATATAATAAATACATTCTATTCAATACTGCTCAGTAGAGCTCATGTGGTACAGATATTAGCAAAGAAAGTTTGGTTGCCTAGCATGTAGGAGTCTGGGATTTTTCCACCCCTGAACTTGTATTTGGTTGCTTCCAGAAAATGCATATCTTTCCATCTAGCATGATGCAGCAATGGGAAAGCACAGCGAAATCTCCAGTATCTGAGACTGCTATACAGATACATACCAATAGCAAGAATGCCACCTTTCCTCTCACTCACGTCAGAGCTGGAAACTAGCTCAAAGATATGGTGATTCAACTCATCATAGAACTGGGTGGCTTCTTCCTGGCTCACCTGAAAGAAGAGACAAAGCACCAAAGAAATCATGGAAAAGGCAAGCAGTAAATCCTCTTATAAAACAACACATCATGTTCCAGCACAGAGGTGATAAACTCTAGAAAAAGGTACAGAGCTTAGCAGGGCATGAGCTTTCAGAACATTCATGGTTTATGCTTTATTTGTACTTGCTATACAGCCTTTAGCCAGACACATCAAAGCAGTTTACAAAATTTAGGTAAACTGAACAGGAACACATTCCGTAACAAAGATATAACAAGGGAACTCCAATTATCAGACATTTCTCTAAGTACTGGAGCAATCCCACTAACAAGGCATTACAGTAATCCAACCATAATGTAACAAAAGCATGGATCACTGTCCTTTGATCCTGTTCTGTGAGAAGTGATTGTAACGATCAAAACTGACACAAGGCAAAAAAAGCAGTATTTTACAACTAAGGAAATGTGAAACTCAAATCACAGCTGATAATCATTATTTATTTTATTTCCACAGTTTATATATATTATGCTAAATACTAGGCTGTTTACAATCAACATACAAAATTAAAAACTCACATAAAAAAGAGAAAATACATTTTACAACAAAACAATATCATATAATAAAACGTTCAGCAAGAAATGCCTACTCTCAATGATTCTTAATCCAGTTCACATCTTCAGTTAAAATGCTTGTTTGAACAATGACGACTTTTAAAGTTTTTGAAGCTGTACATAGTTCTTCAGACTACACAATCTCTCAGGAGTACATTCCACAAATAAGCCCCTTCAACATAAAATATCTTGGTTCTGTAATCATATAAAACGGACATGTCTAAAAGAGGGAGTATCCAGTAAAAGCTTATTTGCTGTTCACAATGAGGACAATAAATTCTTAAAGTCACCAATGCAATGGGAACATCGTTATTCAAGGATTTATAAACAAGTGTCAAATCTTAAATTGTATACACCATTTTACTGGCAACCAGTGTAACTTCTGTAAAACTGGAGTAATATGATCAAATCAAGACATACTGGTCAATAATCTAGCCATTGAATTCTGTGCTAATTGTAGCAATTTCAACAGATGCAGGCAGACTCAATAACTGTGAATTACAGTAGTCAAATAAAGGAATTTTAAAGTCATCCTCTGATAACAGCTCTTTGAATTTTCTGTTTTGAGGATGCTAACATCTTTTTCACCAAGGTACTGAGATGAGTTTTGAATTAAAGTACTGAATCTAAAATAATTTCAAGATATTTGATTTTGTGCGCTATGGGAATAATTGTGTCTGCCATCTTACACTCAGAAAGATTGTATCAGAATAATCTGATAAGAATAGAATTCAAGTTTTGACATATTCAATTTCAGTCTATTGGCCATCATCCAACTTACAATGGATAAGAGACACAATGTTAGGAAATCCAGAGCATCTCTTATGGACCCTATAATAAGGAAGAAAAACTGTATATCATCTGCATATACCCTATATGAAACTCCTAACCCACTAATGTGCTCATTTTCAAAGCACTTAGACTTACAAAGTTACATAGAAACCTATGGAACTTTGGAAGGCTAAGTGCTTTGAAAATATGCTTCTAGGTCAACTAACTAAATCGGAGAAACTAGCAGGGAAGGAACAAGGGTTGGTCTCGGGGCCTGTCAGTAATCTAGATAGCCATAGATTATGAGGGGTTCACTACCAAAAAATTTACAAACATGAAGAAACCTGATCAAAAGACAGACTTGTAAAACAGAAATGTCAGAGGCAAGTAGGTCGGTATAATGGAGAAGAATGTTGCCAATAATGCCTAACATTTGGATAATGGTAGCTTGAGGACCAAGGAATATGTTAAAAAGAAGTGGGAAGCGCATTGACCGCTGGGGATCCCCACATCAAGCTATATGTTGAGGAAAGTGAATGCTGAAGAGAAACGTGAAATGAGCAATTCATGAGATATGAAGAGAACCATTTAAGAACTACATTAGATAAACTGATAGATCTCAATTGGACTACTAAAAATCGGTGATCATCAAATCAAAGGTGGCTGTAGGTCCAAGAGACATCGCCAAGGCAGTCTTTCCTTAGCCAAATGTTTTATGGAAATCAATCAAAACAGCAGTAAACACCGTTTCCATACTATGACCGGTTTAGAAGTCCAAACAGAATGGATGTGATACCAGAGAGCTGCCAGAATACAAACAATTTCAGTAATTTTGATAAGTACACCAGGTTGGAGACAGGACCATAGTTAACGCAATTTGAAACATCCAGTCCAGAATTTTTTTTCTTTAGAAGTGGATGTACCATGGTTAGCTTTACGCAAAGTAACAGTGGACTTATAGATTACTATTCAATTAATAGTTAATCAGGGGAAAATACTTCAGACGTCGCAAGATATTTAACGTGTGCTGATCAAAATAAATATCTTTTTTGTGACAATTCAATCATAGGTAAAAAAAAAAACAAATTTTGAATTCATGCTTAACTTTAAATAAATATGTGCATATCCATTTGTTTTTCTTTTCCAAATATATATTTCATACATTCATAGAGGGTAAAATGGTGTGGCACTTTTCTCAAGAGAAGAACCCCTACAGACGCCTGTTTCACCAAATGCTTCTTCAGAGGATCTTCTACCATGAACACTTATAGTCCGCAATCCCATACACTTCACTCTCCTGGTGAAAGGTGATAAGACTCAGAAGTAACCTAAGGAAATACTTCTTCAAGGAAAGGGTGGTGAATTTATGGAACGGCTTCCTAGTGAAGGTGGTGGAGACAAAAATTGTATCTGAATTCAAGAAAGCTTGGGACAAGTACATATGATCTCTAAGAGAGAAGAAGGGATAGTAAATAGCATGTATGAGCAGACTGCATAGGCCACATGGAGAGGCATTTTCGATAGCGCGTCTAAGTTGAATTTTGGACATTTTGCGCTAAATGTACCAAACCTGAATAGGAAATATATTCATTTTCGAAAAAAGAAAAACGTCCTTTTTTTTTTTTTTTTTGAAAATACCATTTTGAAGAAGGTTTTGTGCTTTGTGTGTTTATCTTTTTAGGCCATTTTCGACAAAAAACAAAAACACACACACAAGTTAAAAATGCATAAAATCAAGTCATTGAAATGTAGGAGTCAGCTTTTTTTGCAGCCCTCCCAAACCCACTACCCCCAACTGTATACCATTACAATAGACCTTATGGGTGAAGAGGGCACCTATATGTGGGTACAGTGGTATCTGGTGAGTTTTGGAGGGCTCATACTTTCCACCAAAAGTGTAACAGGTAGGAGGAGATATGGACCTGGGTTCACCTACCTACAGTGCACTGCACCCACCACTACTCCAGGGACCTACCTGCAAGCTGCTCTAATGGACCGGACTATAACATCTGAGGCTGTCATAGAGGCTGGTAAGTACTATTTTTATTCACATTTTTTGGGAGGGGGGAGGGTCAGTGACCACTGGGGGAATAAGGGGGTGGGTCATCCCTGAATCCTTCCAGTGGTCATCTAGTCGTTTAGGGCACCCTTTTGTGTCTTATTCATTAGAAAAACAGGTCTAAACCAAGACGTTGAAGTTTTCACCCTAGATGTCTTCATTTTGTTCCATTATGGCTGTAAAATGCCCAAGTGTTAGGCAGGCCCTAATCCTGCCTTCAACCCCCCCCCCCCCCCCCCGACATGCCCCCTTGTGAATGCACTGCAGATGACATGCATAGATAGACATCTGCAAAACAGGTTTTGCAAATACAGATTTGGACGTTTTCAGAAGAAATCCATCCAAATGGTGCTTTATGACACTTTTTGGATGTTTTTCTCTTTCAGAATTCAGCTCCTTGGTGTTCTTTATCTGCCTTCATATTTCTCTGTTTCTATGTAATAAAACGAAACAGACCTAGCTCTAGAGTTTTTATCCAAGCTGAAGAGAAAGGGTCCAAAGCACAAACTGTGATATTTGCAGAGGCCACACGTTTCTTGTAAGGCAACTGTAACATAATTAAAAGTAGTCCACGAAGGGACTAAGGGATCCTCAGTACTGGCCACCGAGAGCTCCTCAGTAATTGTAAGAGATCTCTCAGGTGATATCACAGATAAAGCTGAAGAACAACTTGGTACAACCAAAGAGTGCAGAACAGAAATTTCTGTTATTAAAAATAAATAAACAAACAAACAAACAAGATCTTCTGCTGAGGGAGCATGAGATATATCCTCTAAATGTTTACCCATAATCAAGCCATTGAGTATAGAATAGTTTCTTAGGATAAACTGAGGCCAAATGTATAATATAACTATAGTAGGATAGCTTTACTGATTTCACTGCCAGGTGATATCCAAGACTGTGATTCATGCAAAATATGAGTGTCATGAAGGACCACTGTCCTCCTCCACAGACGCTCTGCTTTTCTAGCTTGTGCTTTAAAAGGGCATAAGCCTTTACGATACCACGTCTACTCGAATGAATTTTTATTGGTTGCTCTGGAGCAATGTTATCAAGAGCTCCAGCAAGTGAAGCATTCCAAACAGAAATCATATCATCCAACTGTAAAGTTCCAAAATCATCAGAAAAAAAAACTCTAAAGGCAATATAGAGTGGATGAATTGATGTAGTGAGCACCAACTCAAACAAAACCAGAAAACAGTCGGTCGAAGAGATATGTAGCACAAATAAATATAATACTGTCCAAACAAGATCTACATGTGAGTTGAAAAAGGAACATGTTTGCTCATCCTAGATGAAACAGTGCAGGTAATGATACCTTATACACTAGCTTTTAAGAAAAATAATTCACTTTATATTTTCAAAGCACTTAGCCTTCCAAATTTCCATAGAAACCTATGGAACTTTGGAAGGCTAAGTGCTTTGAAAATGTGCCCCCTGGTCAGACAAGGAGAGGGGGAATTCAATTTCATGCTCAATATCTCTCCTACATGGGACTGTGACACAAATCAGCAAACTTGAAAGGGAAAGAAAGAGAATGATTGTACTTAAATGCATGTAAGATTGGCACTCTCATGTGTCCCAAACCAGAAAATAGAGACATGCCCTGTTTACTTTTTCTACTAATTTGTGACTCGCTTCTCCTCCTCTCTCTCTCTCCTGTATATTACCACATAACCACCGCCTCCCGCCTCCTGTACGGTACCAGTATCCCTACCAGTATCAACACCCCCTATCCTACCCCCCTGTACAGTAGCACCACCCTTTCCCTATCACTCCCCCACCCCATATACTACCCTCCCCAATCCAGCGTTGCCAGGGCTGTGGGTTTGTCGCCCAATTGTGCTTCTTTCCACGAGTCACTGCGGCTTTTTCACACCGTGTGCGGATTGAGGGATTTTGGGCAGCTTTTTAAAGCCCCGCCGGCGGTTTTTTCGCCCGCCGCGGGTTGGCTGGTGGTTTTCCCACAGCCGCGGCCAGTAGAAGCCCCACAGAGGTGGGTTTAATGACATCATTTATATGCAAATTGATTCATTAATATTTACTAATGCCATTCATATGCAAATTGACTCGTTAACATTTATTAATGATGCCATTCACATGCAGATTGACTTTGTGCGGTTTTGGGCTGGCTTTGGGCGTGACAAATGTTTTCCAACACTGCCCCAATCCCTGTACAATGCTGTGTATATTATTTGTGCCTATGGAGCTGTAGATGCTATTTGTGATTTGTTTTTGTGCATGTTTTGTTGTTGTTGTGTCTTATATTGTACTCTACCTTGATGATACTCGTCAAAAGGCATATCATCAAATTTGCAATTAAACTTAATCCACCAGTGGTCATCCAGGTTCCCTACCTCCCGGAGTTCAGTGGTCACATAGTGCTGCAGGTCCCTGGCTGCTTTGGCGCGCGTCTCTTCGTTGCGGCTCCTCAGTCCGCTGGCGAATTGTTGGAGCATCGTCATTATGCTCGACATGATCGCACGCACCAGCTCCAAAAATTGCAGACAAAACCGCCCGCCCGCACGCGACCAGACCCAAACCTAGGCCTGGCCTGCTGCCACAGAGAAAGGCACATCATCGACCAACGAACAGCTGCATATCGTGACAAGCGTCAACCACAACCAATGACAAACGAGAATTACGGCATCCAGCCCTCCTTTCTTAGCATCTTTGATGACTCGGAAAATTGACTGATAAGAGAGCAAATTTCGGTTACCGACAATCAGACAGCCTATAGAAATCAGTGTTTTTTTGCTCAAACTAAGGTCGGGAAAACAGTGGCTCTGGTCCGGATGTTAATTCTGTTCACGAATACGCAGGATGTGCTTGTAGATGTTCTGAGGCAGGACTTCCGGTAGTGGTGCGCAGTGCTAAAAGGCGTCCTCTAGACTCTTTCTGGAGGAGGGAGTATGTTTCTCTATTGTGTGACTCTGTCGTAATTGAGCTAGGCCTGTCTCCCAAGGGAAGAACAGGGGGGGTGAGTGACAAATACACTGGCAATGTTTTTCATCACTGCTGTGCCTGGATCAGCTCTTGGGAGCTGCTGGCCAGAGACATGTGAAAACAAGTCGGACTACAGCAAGAAGGATTTCTCAATATATATAATCTCCGTGGACTACAGCCACAGACAAGCGATTTCCGCACGGGCACCTTTCGTTGTTGCACACGGAAGATGGTGGGCGCCAGGGAGATACGTCAGAAAGAGCGGACAACTGTTCTGGAACGGGTTTGGCCCTAGTTACTGATGCTATAAGGGATAGAAGTTCATGACCTGCTCTTTCCTCACTAATCTTTTCTGCATTAAAATCTATCCAGATTGTAAACAGGGAGTTAAAAGAACGCTGTGATGTGAAAGCTGGAGTGTGTCCGTCGCGGAGGTGATGAAAGTTTCTAATCCACTATACACACCTTTCAGGCTTCAGCACTACCTTATCGTACTCCGAAGGAGGCAAACACAATTTGGTAATGCACAGGAAACTGCTGAGAACTGTACCATTATTGATCTGTGCAAGGCTGTATGGAGAAATTAGGAAGCCACTGTCTTTCAAAATTCTTCTGGTGATGAAATAAACTTGATACTACTGATATTGCAGGTTGCTTCTCGTATGCATTTTGTGGTGGTACCTAGGACTCAAGAAAATCATGAAGTCTGAAGATTACATGAACAAAGTTAACACTACTGCTGAGAACTTCCCTGAAGTAGGACTGATAGACAATGAAATGAAAGCCAGTCAGTTCATCAATGGGCTAGATCAGCAGATTACTGAGGCAGACCCGCCATCCAACAGCTGGAGGCAAAAGTGTGCTGCTTATGTATTTGCACTTCGCCCCTGGAGCTTCAGTACCTCCTTGACCCCTGTAGCTTTGGGCAGTGCCTTAGCTTACCGATCTGATGGTACCTTGGACTTCCTGTTGCTTCTGGTCTGTGCTGTGGCAGTGCTGTCTGTGCATGGAGCTGGGAACTTGGTGAATACTTACTATGACTTTTCCAAAGGGATTGATCACAAAAAGAGTGATGACCGGACACTGGTAGACCAAATCCTGAAGCCTCAGGATGTGGTGTGGTTTGGAGTCTTTTTATACACATTGGGCTGTATCTGTGCAGCTTGCCTTTATTGTCTCTCAACATTAAAGCTGGAGCATTTAGCTCTTATCTATTTTGGGGGGCTTTCCAGTTCTTTCTTGTATACTGGAGGTAAGAGAACAACGATTCTGCAGTCAGTAGAGCTAGTCAGTAGCATGTCATAATAGTGCTGAGATGGTATAAGAGAGCACCCCATTGGTATAGTACTTGCCATTTATTAGCTACTCTTATTTAGAGACAGTGTTATATATATTTTCACTTTTTGATGTCATGCTTATTTTTCCTCTTCCTTGTTTTGTTACAGGGATTGGATTTAAATACGTAGCCCTTGGGGATCTGGTGATTCTCATTACATTTGGTCCTCTGGCTGTGATGTTTGCACATGCTGTCCAGGTTGGATATCTCTCCACCTTACCATTGCTTTATGCAATTCCACTTGCTCTTAGCACTGAGGCAATTCTACACAGCAATAACACACGGGACATGGAGTCTGACAAGCAAGCAGGAATTATCACTCTGGCGATTCTTATTGGGCCAACACTCTCCTACGTTTTGTATAACTCGCTGCTCTTCCTGCCATACCTGATATTCTGTGTCCTGGCCACACGATACACAATTAGCATGGCACTACCTCTGCTCACCATTCCCATGGCCTTCTCATTGGAGAGAGAATTCAGGAAGCAACATTATAGTAAAATTCCAAAACAGACTGCCAAACTGAATCTTTTCCTGGGACTCTTTTATGTGTTTGGCATTCTTCTGACACCAGCTGGCATGCTTCCCAAACTAAAAGCTGCCAGTGCACAATAGGCCAGGCTCTCTGTAAGGATTAATGTTCATTCATTTTTGTGTTAATCAGGATTTTAGGGAGGATGAACAGATGAATGGTGTGCTACTAGTGACAAAAGGCAAAATAGCCAAAGGATCATCTTGAGCTAAGTTTTGTACTCATATTTATGGAGTGCTTATAGTTTGGGGTTTAAATATTAAAATTTTGCTATGCACTATGTCTGTTTCTTTTTCAGTTCTTGGCATGAGGCAGGTGGACCAGTCCTACCTGTATGCAGGAATTCCATTTCCCAAGATCTGAAATTTGGCTTAGAAGTAGATTTCAGTGGAGATGAAGCACCAATTTACATTTAGTTATTATAAAGTGGAGGGGTACATGGGGAGAATAAATCTTAAAATTATTTTTGCATTAATTGTAATGGGAATATGAGCAGCCATTTCCACTCCCAGCCACAGTTTGTTCTGTCATTAGGAGGTAAGGCTAAATCTAGAGCTGAAACATTCTGGCAATTCTGTTACCTGACAGATCTGACAAAGAACTAGGTGCTATGTTACACCGGATATAAAGCCGTTATGATCACATTGGGGGGGGGGGGGGTGCTTGCAAACATACAAATACACAGAACAGGATTATGTGGTAATTTAGATACTTAGTATTTCCCTTTTGTATGCTCTAGCAGAAAAGGGGCTTCAGCTGCAAGCTTATGAATTGCGAATGTTGATCATCAAATGTTGGTCTGCTCTCCCCTTGAAATGAGTTTGCAAGGGAGGGCAGACCGAATTGCTGAGTTGCAGGCAGTGGGAAGTTAGAGATTTCCCATTTTCTTAAGTACAACTTTCCCTTTGGGCTGTCGTAGTAGTCTGTCTATCTGTGCTATATAGAAGCAAGCTATAATGTGAAATGGCTACAGCTGCAGGCTATGATAAGTGAATAGCAGCAAGACGATGGCTGGTAATGGCCACAAGTGGGAGTAGTATTTGAGAATGTTTGAACATTCTGAGGAATGTGTTCTCCATTTCAGAGTGAGGTCATTCAAGGTCTGCACAGAGCTGTAAATTGTCATGGTAGATTTGCAGGGACATGCACTTATAATGATTTCAGGCTTTTCAGGGCATACTGTTGTATAAATGACTGCAGGGTGGACCTTTTGAAATAGTTTTAACTTTCTTGTTTAAAAAGGGCTTAATTTGAAACACCAGTGGAAGGGAGGATTTTCAAGTGGAAAATGTTTACAGTTCAGACCCAGTCTAGTCTTATTCATCTAGTGGTTCTCTGACATGCCTAAGAACATTTTTTTTTCAGAAATTAGAATCTTTGGTTTACCTTCTTTAGCTAGAACTACTTAGTATGTATTTTAGATAAGTAAAATGCAGAGTTGTTGTTTTTTTTCAGTGTTTATTCTGCCAAATTTGATGCAGAAATTTATATATATCATTTTTAAGCTGTTTTGAAATTTCTTCAAGTAATTTAATAATTTGTTAATAAGAGTTGCTTTCCTCATCTTTCTACTGCTTTTCCTGTGGATGGTATAGGTAGGCACCACTCTGATCTTTGCAATCACTTACTTTATCCATATTGCAAGGAATAGCTGGTGTACTTGTGCTTTAGATATGTTGGAAGTTGTACCCTACATAGAAAAAAAGACTCTTGTAGTGATGGCTTACATCTATCTGTGAGAAAAAAAAAATGAATCTAAGATGAGAGTCGCTAATCATATATTGACCAGTGTTTAAACTAGGGGACGGGAGTAGCAGATAAATGCCAGTTGATTTAGGTTGTCATCCCCAACAAGTGACTGAAGATGATAGAGTAAAACGTAAACGTGATGTCTCATAAGGCTGCTCTTGAGCACTGGAGGAGGGGAGGTATAATGTTGGATGGAGTATGAGCAAAGTAAGAAATGACGACCAGTGGTTAACGTATCTGGGTTTAAGAATGGTTTGGACAAGTTCCTGGAGGAAAAGTCCATAGTCTGCTATTGAGACAGACCTGGTTAAGCCACTGCTTGCCCTGGGATTGGTAGCATGAAATCTTGCTCCTATTTGGGTTTCTATACTAAGGTAAAAGGGAAAAACAAATGCCTGTGCCAGAGCCCCCATATTCTATAATTATGCATGTAACTCAGAAACCATGTTCCCAATTTACCCCAAAACACTTATGACCTGTTTCTGTATGTAAAATGTAGGCATTTAAGTTCTAATTAATTCTTATTAGAGCCAATAATTGCTTGGTAAAAAGCCAATTATTGGTACTAATTGGCTTGTTATGTAATTGCATGTGCCCAAATTTGCATGTGCAATTTTTATAGAATTCAGGGGTAATTGGTATCTCAGGATCATGCCCAAATTTGAACAACCTTTATAGAATCCCCTCGCATATATAGACAGATTCAATTAGCTCTGTTGAGACTTTACACAGTAAATATTCTCTGCCTTCTTCCCAATTTTTTCAATATTTACAACTCTGTTCTTATCTTACATGCAAAAGAATTGTTTAGAATTGTTCTTCGCCTGAGAGATTCAGGGTACGCTCAAAGGCATTATATCTTAAGTATGCTTCCAGATATTTTAATGTGTTAGTTTCATTCTCGTATTCATGCCATATTAACTTACAAATTATACTACTCTAACATAGTCTATTGTGGTTCTTCTCAATTGAGCCTACAGAGACTTCAAATCCTTCAGAATACAACCATTTGGCTATTATATGGAGCCGGTAGATACGATCATGTTTCTACACTGTTGTTTCAATATCATTGGTTACCTATAAAATTTAGAGTACAGTTTAAACTTTTTTGAGTTTTACTTTTTGAGCTGTTTGTACAGGTACTCAATTCTTAGGGTCAATCAACATTCCTTACTCTCCTCCCCAGCTCCTGCGCTTGTTAAATTACAACAGATTGGTGCTTCCTGGTCCAAGATATGCTGAATTTGAATCTACTAGGCATAGTGCATTTTATTTTTTGGCACCTGCTACTTGGAACAGCCTGCCTTCGTATATTTGGATTAAACTATTGTCACAAAACGTCTAACCACCAGCCTGGGGTTACCCCGCAACCACTTGGAAGGTCTATCCCCAGCACAGCTCAGGTCCGCCTGCACCTGCCGCTTGTGCTCTACACTAGCACCCTCCTCCCACTGACTGGATCACAACCGCCTCTGGGCGAGTCTCCCGCTCTCAGATTATCCCCAGTGATTTCTAGGTTATTAGAGGCCACAGTCCCAATGGTCCCAACAGTTCCCAAAATGCACTCACAGACCCAGCACACACACCACTAGGATTCTTTATCAGTCCAGACAAAGAGGCAGTAGACTGAAAGAAATGTTTGTTTGAAAAATTGAACAATGAACAAAAAATGTGCAATGAACAAATAACAGGTAGATGAAATATGGATCAATTACAACACTAACTAAACATTTGTTTACTTTCTAAAAAGTACCTGGGAAGATCAAAACGTATAACTGTTTGTTTACAGAGCCTCGGCAAAGAGATCCTGCTGTCTTTTCCTCCTGGCTAAGAATGGAAAACCCCAGTACAATCCAAATGAAAAAAGCTCCTGGGCCAGAGCCCAGTCAACAAGTTTTAAAAGTATACTGCTCACAGTATTGGAGATCACTTCTTCACTAAGTGAAATTAAAAGAGGGAGCATTCACTTTTCTATAACAGCTTTAACATAAAACATGCACCACCTGCTGGCCACTAGAAGAAATATGCTTAATTAATTAAAGAAGCTGTTTTACAGGCTTAAAACATACTGTTCTGTCACAACTACAATTTTCCAAATTTAAATCCTTAATACGTTTTTGTTTCAAAAGGCCTATTCAGGATTGTGTGTGGCTTAGGGGGCTGATTTTTCCCTGGATCTGTTGTTATGTCTGTCCTGGAATGTAAAATGGATATGTATACTGTTTGCATGAGTTCTATTGTCTGTTTTGATATCTTTCTTTTTTTTCTTTCTTTTTAGCTTTCGTATTTAAAACCTGAGTTCAAGTTTTATTTTTAGTTTGTATACTTGTTTGTTCAACTAAAGCAGTATAGAAAGTTTTTAATAAACTATAAACAAATTATTTAATAATAAAAATTCTGCCAATCTTAAGGTAATACAGAATCCCTGGGAGATGGATACTTAGTACTACCTTTCTACTGAACAATGACTTATCTTTTGGTCCAAAATTAATAGACTTCTAGCTTCTGCCTGTGTATTGCAATGACTATATTTTATGATGCAAAAAGTTAAGCAGCACAGAGTAACTTGCTTGTAATTACTGTTGGTCCTGTAATGCCAATGTAAGAACGTCTAAAGCAGGGATGTCTAACCTCAGTCCTCGAGGGCCGCAATCCTATTGGGTTTTCAGGATTTCTCAAATGAGTGAGGTAATTAAATTTGCTGACGACACAAAGTTATTCAAAGTTGTTAAATCACGAGTGGATTGTGAAAAATTACAAGAGGACCTTACTAGACTGGGAGACTGGGCATCTAAATAGCAGATGATGTTTAATGTGAGCAAGTGCAAAGTGATGCATGTGGGAAAGAGGAACCCGAACTATAGCTGCGTAATGCAAGGTTCCACGTTAGGAATCACTGACCAAGAAAGGGATCTCGGCGTCGTTGTTGATGATACATTGAAATCCTCTGCTCAGTGTGCTGCAGCGGCTAAGAAAGCAAATAGAATGTTAGATATTAGGAAAGGAATGGAAAACAAAAGTGAGGATGTTATAATGCCTTTGTTCCATGGACCATTATTAAATTGACTTGGGGAAAATCCACTGCTTATTTCTGGAATAAGCAGCATAAAATGTATTGAACATTTTTGGGATCTTGCCAGGTATTTGTGATTGGCCACTGTTGGAAACAGGATGCTGGGCTTGATGGACTTTTGGTCTGTCCCTTTGTGGCAGTACTTATAATATGCATGAGATCTATTTGCATGAGCTGCTTCTGTTGTACGCAAATAGATCTCTGTAGAAATCCTGAAAACTCAACCTGGCAAGGGCTGAGGTTGGACGCCCGTGGTCTAATGGAAGTGTTTATACTATCATATAGTTCATCAGTGAGACTCCACCTAGAGTATTGTGACCAGTTCAAAACAGTTCCAGGTCTTCACCAGAAACACTGTGAGATGAGACTTGGGGATCTAAATATGGATATCTTGAAGAGGCAAGTTTGGGGAGGTATGAAAGGTTTTAATACTGTATAAAAGGTTTTCTTTTTCAGTGAAAAGGAAACTCTCTAGAGGAGTCTCGATAAAAGGCTCTGAGAAGGTGGGCTGTACCAATGGTAAGAAAAAATGTTTTCAGGAACAGGCTGGTAGATACCTGGAATGTAATCCAGGAATAGATGATCAAGGTTAAAATAATAACTAACCTCAAGAAGCAAGAAGACATGAGATAAGCACAGAGGATCCTTTGTTGCCAGAAAGTAAAAGCTAGTAGAAGACTTAACTAGTAGCTGGGTTTACAGGTTACAGTGATAGTACTAATTAGCAATTGTCTGGCAGGTTACTAGTACATTAAAAGCTAGCAGTCTTAAAGGAAATTGTTTGACTGACAGATTGCATGCTGTTCACATTGAATGGATCAGCCTGGCAGGTTGGCATTCCATGGAGAGTCACTCGGCATGACTCAGAGACTGGACATTCAGGAAACAGCCACATTGGTATTGTGACTGGATTACTGTGGGACTGTGTGGTTGAACAGGGAGGGAATGGGTGTCAGATGTCAGATAAAGGTGATTGATCAATTAACTGATTTTATTGATGAATGTGATTTATTTGATTCATTTTAATATGGATTTTGACTTGTGCATAACACTGAGACTTAGTTACTGACCTGTGCTGATGTGATTCACTAGGCTATTGAACATGGTACTAGCTTTGTGCTAATGTTAGATGTAATAGCTGCATTCATTATTATCTAGGCTTGCACTGATAAGAACAGAAGGAACAGTATGAAACTGGTTTAAGTGTTTTGTTACTGATAGGTCCCAAAGAATACATGTCAACAATGTTTTTTCTGATTAGTTTCTCTCTAACTGAGGTTCAGCTCTTTCAGCTGTCTTGTTTAATCTGTATCTTTCACCCATATGTAAATCGTTAAGTGATTTTGGTGTTTGCTATAGAATTTATGCTGACAGCCTACAATTTTTTTGTTGCCTTTCAGGTCTCTATTTTTTGCTTTTGTTCCCAGATGTTTGTTGGCCTCTTTGGGTGGAGGAGTAGCATAATGGTTAGTGCAGTGGGCTGAGAACCAGGGGAACCTGGTTTTGATTTCCACTGCAGCTCCTTGTGGTCCTGGGTGAGTCACTTAACCCTCCATTGCTCCAAGTACAAAAAACTTACCCCCCCCCCCCCAACTATACACCACTACCATAGCCCTTACGGGTGAAGGGGGGCACCTATATGTGGGTACAGAGGGTTTCTGGATGGTAACAGGTGGGGGGGGTATGGGCCTGGGTCCGCCTGCTTGAAGTGCACTGCACCCACTAAAACTGCTCCAGGGACCTGCATGCGCTGTCATGGACCTGAGGTTGGCACGTAATATTTTTAATAATCTTTTTTGAAGGTGGGAGGGGGTTGGTGACCACTGGGGGAGTAACGGGAGGTCATCCCCGATTCCCTCCAGTGGTCATTTTGGGCACCTTTTTGTGCCTTATTCGTAATAAAAACACGCGCGGGTGAAAACATCCAAGTGTTAGTCATGGACGTCTCTGCTTTTTTTCCATTATGGCTCAAAGACCTCCAAGTGTTAGGAATGCCCAAGCCCCGCCTTACCTCGCCTCCGATATGCCCCCTTGAGATTTGGACGTCCTTGCGACAGACTTTCGCTAGAGACGTTCAAAATCGGGTTTCCATTATACCGATTTGGACGTCTCTGAGAGATGGACGTCCAAGTGCCAATTTATGTCGGAAGATGGACGTCCATCTCTTTCGAAAATGAGCTTGTACGTATCCATGTGGTCTCTGACATATGGCATTCTCTGCTAGCGCCTGACATTGATTCGGTTTATTGACTTAATTTTCCATCTACACAACTTAGTTGTAGTTTTTTCTCTTCTTTTTAGTGACTGGTAAAACTGGTTTTTAGTAATTCAGACATAGGACCTTGTTAAAACTCATTTCCTTAGCATCCCTCCGGACCGGACCAGGATTGGACTGATGGGTTGTGCTCACCTACCAGCAGGTGGAGACTGAGAAAATAGGCGAGCACAACCCATCAGTCCAATCCTGGTCCGGTCCGGAGGGACTAAAGGAAAGCAAATTAGCAGGTAAGATCTAATTTCTCCTTGCGCTCCAAGCTTCCTGCAGGTGGCAGAGTTGTATTTAGTGTTTTAGACACAGGACCTTGTAAAGCTGAAGCAAGTTTCAGCCAGCTTCCTGCAGGGGACAGAGTTATGCTGATAGTCTTATGCATGTAGAGGGAAATTTATAACAGGGCACTTAGGCTATGAAGGCACATAGGAACATTTGTTGTGTCTATTTTATTAAGGCTATATCATCTGTCTTTATAAAATACACCCCTATTTTCAGAGGGGTTACATTTACACCTGCTCTGATGCAGGTGTAAATGGTTCACCTAAGTTTGTGTGGATATATACATATTTTATAATAAGTATGACTCTGTCTCCCAACTTTGGTTCTGTGTAAAAGTATACCCTGTGCACTGGTAGCCTATATGTGTATGCATGTGCATTCCTGGACAGTTTATATATGCCTATTAATATGGGCAAACACTGATCTATCAAAAGAGAATCTTTATATAATCATCCCTGTAATGTGTACAGCTCTTCAAAGAGAATAAAAATCATTTAAGAATAAAAGAGCTGCCATACTGGGTCAGATCAAAGGTCCCTCCAGCCCAATATCCAGTTTTCAGCAGTAGCCAATCCCCAAATAGATGGCAAGATTCCAAAAAGTAGATAGATTCCATTCTGCTTAACCCCAGGGATAAGCAGTGCATTTTCCAAATCTTCCTTGTTAATAATGGTTTATGGATTTCTCCTCCTGGAACTTGTTCAACTCTGCTATGCAAACTGATTTTACCACATTCTTCAGTGATAATTCCAGAACTTAATTGTACCTTGAATGAAAAAAAAATATTTTCTCTGATTTATTTTATTTGTGCTACTTGGTAGCTTTGTAGCACATCCCTTAGTCTTTTTGAAAGAGTAAACATTTGATTCCCATTTACCTGTTCCCCTCATGTTTTTATAGACTTTTATCATATCTCCCCTTCGTTGTCTCTTCTCCGAGCTGAAGAGCCCTAACCTCTTAGCCTCTTCTCAAAGGGGAGTCATATCATTTTAGTCACCCTTCTCTGTATCTTTTCTAATTCTACTGTGTTTTTTTAAGATGCAGTAACCAGAATTGCACACAATACTCAAGGCACAATGGAGCAATACAGAGGCATTATGACATTCTCTGTTTTATTTTCTGTTCCTTTCCTAATAATTCCTAACATTCTGTTGGGGGTGGGGTGGGAGGTGGCTGCTGTAGCTGCATACTGAGCAGTGATGCCTAGCTCCTTTTCCTGGATGGTGATTCCTAATGTGGAGCTTAGCATTGTGTGGCTGTAGTTTGAATTATTGTTCCCTAAGCATCACTTTGCACTTGTCCACATTAAGGGTTCCTTTTACTAAGATGCATTAATGGATTTAGCGCATGCTAACAATTAGCATGCACTAAATGCCAAGAAGCTCATAAGATAAAAATGGGTTTCTTAGCATTTATCGTGCGCTAAATCCATTAGCGCACGATAATAAAAAGTGCCTTAAATTTCCTCTGCCATCGGATGCCTTGTCTCCTAGTCTCTCAAGGTGTCCTCAGTTTCTTATAATCGGTGTGATCTAATAGCTTTCAACAATTTTGTGTCATCTGCAAATGTGATCATCTCACTTGTTTCCTTTTCCAGATCATTTATTAATATGTTAAAAAGTAGTGGGCCCAGTACAGGTTTCTGGGTCACTCCACTATTTACCTTTCTCTGTTGACAAAACCGAACATTTAGCCTTACTCTGTATTTTATTTTTTAACTGGTTACCAATCCACAATAGGACATTGTCTCTATCCAATGACTTTTTAATTTCCTCAGACCCTCATATGAGAGACTCTATCAAATGTCTTTGGAAAATCCAGATACGCTGCTTATTTTAGAAGCATTATTCAGATTTTAAATATACATAAACCGGCATTTAGACATTTATATTATAAACCTCTAACACCCAATTTTACAAAGCTCAGACATATGGCAAAGAGGCATGGTCTGGGTTTGTTTTGGGTGGGACTAGAATGGGCCTAAAAAATATAAGTGCATTCCCCATTTCAGAAGGGAAATGCATGTTACATTTGAAGACACAAAATTGTTGAAAGCTGTCAGATCACAAGTGGACTGTAAGAAATTGAAGACACCTTGTGAGACTAGGAGAAAGGGCATCCAATGGAAGAGGAAATTTAAGGCTCCTTTTACTAAGGTGCGGTAATGGATTTAGTGCATGATAACCCCCCTGATTCTATAAAAGTCATCAAAAATTGTGCGTTCAAATTTAGGCAAGTTCCCGATTTGCGCATGCAATTTAATAGAATAGCAAGCTAATTAGTGCCAATATTTGGCTTTTTAACAAGCAATTATTGGCACTAATTACATTTAATAGGGACTTGCCCATGCAAAGTTAGGCGCGGGATCCACCCCTAAAATTTACGTGTGGCCCAAAGAAGGGAAGGTGCAGAAATGGGAGGGTCATGGGTGTTTTGGGGTGGATCGGGGGTGTGGTTTTGTTATGCACGTAATTGTAGAATAAACATGTGCACCACGTTTTCATTGGTGCAAATGGTGGAACCTACAGTTGTGTGACCTCTCCACTTACGCATTAATTCTATAAACTTTGCCGAATTTTAGGCATCGCTTATAGAATACCTACCGCATCCACTGTTTTTTGTTTTTTGTGCACCAATTTTTTTAGGTGCCATATATAGAATCTAGCCCTAAATGCTAAGAGATCCATTTTATTCCTATGGGCTTCTTAGCATTTAGCACACTCTAATCGTTAGCATGTGCTAAATCCATTAGTGCACCTTAGTAAAAGGAGCCCTCAATGTGGACAAGTGCAAAGTGAGTGGAGGAGTGGCCTAGTGGTTAGGGTGGTGGGCTTTGGTCCTGAGGAACTGAGTTCAATTCCCACTTCAGGCACAGGCAGCTCCTTGTGACTCTGGGCAAGTCACTTAACCCTCCACTGCCCCATGTAAGTCGCATTGAGCCTGCCATGAGTGGGAAAGCGCGGGGTACAAATGTAACAAAAAAAAAAAACTTAGGGAAGAGTAATTCAAACTATAGCCACACAATGCTAAGCTCCACATTAGGAGTAACCAAAAAGTTTGACCTCAAGATTTACACCTACTACCCAGAAAGTCAATTTTTCCTGAAAAGTGCTCCACTGGAGGGATTAGAAGAGGTTGTCTGCTTAAACCCCCAGTAGTTGATGCTCCCCTCTGAAAGTTAAACTGGCAGGGAATACTGGGCTCTGTGACCACTTTTGGGGAAAATAAATATTTTTAGGGCCCTTTTACTAAGCTGGCATTTGGTGCTAATGCGCACCTGACACAGATTGAAATGACTTTCCATGGGACGCACTGAAGCGTCCTACTGTAACTGCCAAATTAGCATGCGCTAATCCAGGTACTAAAATATATATATATTTTTTTTAATTTATTTTTTTGTTCGGGCAAGTTAGGGGGCAGAGAGTGGGTATCCCCCACGCTAAACAGTGCATCCACATTAGCGTGCACTAATCGGTTAGCACAGGATTACCATATGAGCCTTTACCAGGTACAAAGTGGATGGTTGTAAACGCTCACATGATAACTTTGTAAAATGGCTGCACATTAATGATAACATTAGCACATGACCATTAATGTAAAAAATAGAAAATCAGGCAACTGTAAAAATGGTTTTTTACTGCAGCTTAGTAAAAAGATCCCTTTGTTTCTAAAATGGCTTAACATAAACATTTATGTTCTGGCATATAAACATTTATATTGCTATTTCATAACATAAGCTTGTATGTGCTAATACATGCTTATGTGCCCGTGTTGACCCATTTATATTTTAGACATTTATGGTTATAAAATTGATGCTCCTGCTACATATAATTGGTGTTTAAACATCCATTTCACCATGTATTTTAGTCGGCATCAACGTTGGCAGATCCTATTTTAAAATACAAGTGGAACTTGATATGTCCTGACCCGGATGTCTCTACCAATTTGTAGGTCCTTTCTAAAATCCACCTCCGCTTTAACCAACTCACTCTTATCCACATGTAACAGATTGGTAAGGCAATAATTCCTTCCATTAAACCCATGCTGGCTCTGACCCATTAAGCCATATGTTCAATAATTTTGTTTTTCAGAATGGTCTCTGCTATTTTTGCCTGGCACCAGTGTTAGACTTACTGGTCTGTAATTTCTAAATCTTCCAGATCCCTTTAAAAAAATTTGATGTTACATTGGTCATTCTCCAATCCTTGGGCAGCACTGCCAATTTTAATGACAGATTACAGATTGCTACTAATAGGTCTGCTACTTCATTTCGTACTTCTTTCCGAACCCTAGGACATATACCATCTGATCCAGGTGAGTTACTGCTCTTTAACTTATCAGTTGCTCTGTTACATCTTCTAAGATTTTTGTGATTTACTTCAATTCCTCAGAATCAAGACAGTTTCTAGCATGGGTATCTTCCCAAAATCCTCCTCAACAAAGACAAAAACAAAGAATTCTTTTAGTTTTTCTCCTATGTCCTTATCCGGAGTGCCACCTATTGGTCCAACTGCTCCTTCACAACAAGATTCCTGCTTCTAACACATGTATATACACATATGTAAAGAAAACTGCGTATGAATGTAATTCTGTTGTATGTTTCCTTTTTAACTCCATGCAGTCTCTCTCTTTCTAATCTGTCAGATGTGAAATTAAATTGAATTTCTTTATTCTTTCCGGGTATTGAAGATTCCATAGAGCCCATTGTATGGGTTAGCGAGTGGCACTGCCTGCTTATTGCTGAAATTCCTTATTTAGTTTATTTTATTTGTCGCATTTGTATCCCACATTTTCCCACCTATTTGCAGGCTCAATGTGGCTTACATAGTACCGTAAAGGCTTTCGCCTAGTTCGGTAGAGAAACAAGTACAAGGTGGTAAAATAATGGCATTTGTTAAGTCCGGTAAAGAGACAAATACAAGGTGATATTGTGGTCGAATAAAGGTACATGTGGTTTGATGAGAGGAAGGTTATATAGTGTCCATTACGAGCTTTGGGTTTGCTGTGTTGCCAAGTGTAGGTATCTATGTTGGGTCGGTGGGGTATGCCTTTTTGAATAGGTAGGTTTTCAGTGATTTCCTGAAGTTTAGGTGGTCATAGGTTGTTTTCACAACTTTTGGCAGTAACCTAATGCAGTGTTATTCCCTTTCAGTCCTTCAGTTGGGTTTTCAAGATAATTAATATGCATGAGAGAGATTTGCATGCAGATCTAGCTTCTCCCCCCCCCCCCCCCCCCCCCCCCCCCCCCCATCCCCAGCACACCATCCCTAGATCTTGGGAATAAGACCAAAATCTTGTCAGTCTGATGCAGAAAAGTACCGTGGGCAGAAGCAAATGGGTAAATGCTCATTATGGGCTGCATGATGCAAGAAGGGGTTCAGTGCTCAAATTCACTTGCACGGTAGACATCAGTACATAGCACATTAAAATGCATGATAAAGAGGCTATTAGCTAATCCTCAGCAATGCAGAGAAGTTTCAGACCTGTGCACTGATACCTACCGTGTGAGAAATCTGCTTGGTCTGAGGCAATGTAGAAGGGTTAGGGAGAGTCCCCTTCCCCCCACAATCCAAACTCCCTGCTCTCAATAGCTTTCTGGTTTGACCCCAACATTTCCCTGGTAGTCTAGTAGCTCTCTCCCTCCGCCTTCAAACTGATCAACCCCTCCCTGCCGAACTCCAACAAAACCATAAAACTCAGGTAGACTAGTGGCCCCCCCTTCCTCCCAACCTCATCTGATCCCTCCTGACCTGACTTCCAATAATAATCCTTGGTAGTCTAGTGGGGTCTCCTCCCTCCCCCTGCCCCAACTTAACCCCCCCCCCCCCCCCCCCACTAATTCCATGGTGTCTACTGGCACCCCACCCATGACTCCTCTATAGGCCCCCCCCTGAGCCCTTCCTTGTGGCATACTTTAAAAGAGACAGGAACTAAGCCCACTTTCTCCTAAATCCAGCACCGCCATCATGAAAAATGGTGATCTTATAGTTTATTGTAAACTTGGCTATGCTTCCTATTCTGTGAACAGGGATTGGCTCCTGCCCACTTAAATTGCCTGGGGCCACCCAACTGCCGATATTCAGCAGCACTTAACTGGGCAGTGTTGCTGAATATTGGCTCTGACCGGCCCATAACACTGTGGGCAGATCAGGGGCAGTGCAGGGAGCAGCACTGAGGAAGAGCCAGCAGTTATGCGGAGGCTGGCAATAATCACTGCTTGGACCCACATAGCTAAGCTGTCCTAATGTCAGGCCAGGGCCTGCATAACTACATAAAAGATATTTGAGCCCTGGGAGTACCCTGAACCCCTCGTCTTGTTCTTGTAAACCGTTCTGAGCCTTATCTGGAGTGCTACAGTATTTATTTATTAGGATTTATTTACCACCTTTTTGAAGGAATTTACTCAAGGCGGTGTACAGCAAGAGAATCACACATAAGCAATAGAAAATTACAGCAGTAAAAATATTCAAACAACAATACAAAGTATGGCATAGTATGCTACATCACAATGCCTACACAATAAAACATTTTAATCAGTGCATGTTTCCTAGCGAAAAAGGTACCGGTACTCAAATGCTGGGCCACCCTTCAGGGGTGGGGTGATCACCGAGAGACACACCCCACAATAGCCAGGCCCCTACAACCAGTCTCAGAATCTATGACAAGGCAGAATTGTTGTGCAGAGCTGAGCTCTTTCATTAAAACTTGGGGACCATGGGTCAATTTTAGCAGACAATGGAAAAGGTGCTGGTACTCAGTACCCCCAAGTACCCCCTTAAAAAAGCCCTGATTTTAATAGACAGCATAGGGTGTAAGCAAAGATGGAATATGTAGACAGATAGATAAGATAAAGTAACAGGAGTAAGAAAATAAGGGACTAGTTAAAGAGAGTTGCAAATGAGATCGGAAAGGTGCTTGAACATTATCCTGGCTAGGTTTGGATAAACATGTCCTGCTATAATATGTGCAGCTGGTGTCATTTACTTGTTCCTTTAAAGGCCTGGTTGAAGAGCCAAGCTTTCACCTGCTTCCTGAAGAAGAGATAGTCTTGTGTTAAGCGAAGCCTTTCAGGGAGTGCATTCCAGAGCGTGGAAGGCTTGCTTGCGGGTTTCACATCATGTAATGTCCTTTGGAGAGGGTGTGGTTAGGGAAACTCCTTGGAAGGACCTTAGTGACCTTGAAGGTGTGTAGAGGGAGATCCTGTTCTTCAAGTTCTCTGGGCCATTTCCTTTAAGGGCTTTGAAGGTCAAAGAGAGTTTTAACTTTTGCTCTGTATTGTAGTGGAAGCCAATGAAGTTTATGTAAAAATGGTGTGATGTGGTCACATCGCTTACAACCTTCTATTAGTCTTGCTGTTTTCTATCTTTTAACCAGTTTTTAATCCACAATAGAACACTACCTCTTTGCCCAATTTCTTCTGGAGTCTTTCATTAGGTACTTTGTCAAATCCTTTTGAAAATCCAGATAACACAATGTTGACCAGCTCACCTTTATCCACATGTTTGTTCATCTCTTCAAAGAAATGTAATAGATTGATGAGGCAAGATTTCCCTTCACTAAATCCATGTTGGCTTTGTCTCATTATTCCATGCTTTTGAATATGCTCTGTAATTTTGTTCTTTACAATAGTCTCTACCATTTTACCCGGCACTGACATCAGGCTCACCGGTCTGTAATTTCCAAGAACCTTTTTAAAAAATCGGCGTTACATTAGCCGCCCTCTATTCTTCTGGTACCATGCTTGGTTTTACAGATAAATTACGTATTAACGACAGAATTGAAAAATGAACTTGCAGAACTATCAGTACTCTGGGATGAATACCATCTGGTCCAGGCTCGTTACTGCTCTTCAATTTGTCAAATTGCAGTATTACATCTCCCAGGTTTGTAGAGATTTCATTCAGTTTCTCTGAGGGAGTTGAGACAGAGATTACAGGAGGGACTAGTAGAGAATATGGCTTTTTTTAAAACTTCATCTTTATTGGATGTATCACCATTACTGAAATAAACACTGTTCATAACAAAAACACACCAACAGAAACTACACTGATAGAGCATGAAACATCCATAACATTTTCATGAGTATCCCATCCTACTCCCCCCCCCCCCCCAACCAAGACAAGAAAATATGGCTTTTTTTAAAAACAAAATCCCTCTTCTGGTCAGTGCATGAGCCAATCGCTGCTTTTGTACTTACAGGAACATGGACAATTTGCAGTGAGCTGCAGAATACTGCTGCATATTTAACGTGGCAGTAACTTGCATACTTATTGGTTACAACATACCAACAGGGTTTTTTTCAGGTTGATTTTGTGGTAGAAGCCATGCGCTGAGCCAGCTCTACCTTGTGAACTTCTGCATCGGCGCAGAGTACTACAAGGAAAATGTTATAAGGGAAATTTACACGCAGATGCTCAAAACTCTCTGGTGCTGTTCCAAACAGTGCCAGAAAAATACTGCCAGATTAGCATAGTGAAGGAACACCCTAATGCTCAATGCTAATGAGATGTAAATTTAGGCATGCTCATAACATTGAGCATTAAGGAGTTTGGTGGGAGGATGGCGCCTGGTGCATGCGTCTACAAGTTGTGCATTAAGCACAACTCTTGAGCACATGCCCAGAACACCAGAGGGAAGAAAGAGAAAGAAGTGCCAGTTGCCCAATTTCAAAGAAAAAAGGATTGGCTCCAACACACTTGCCTGGGCAGATTTCACCGGGGTGGGGGAGGGGGATGTTCAGAGATCTCCACAAATAAGAGGAAGCCAGAAATAGCCAAGAGAAGGAATAAAAGCACAAGCAGCTTGAAGAAAGATCCAGGACTTGCTACATTACAATTCTGTGGGGTGCAGGAGTCTGCCAGAAACTCATTTGATGGGGGTCCTGCTGCCTCAGTTGGGTGCCTAAAAGGACAAGTGTGGTGTTTGGGGTAAGCGAGTGCTTTCTGGTTGGTTTAACAAATGTGACAAGACAGTGGTCCTGCTTTCCCTCTTGCTTCACAAACCGTAATGCCAGCTCCGAGCTGGCGCAGGGTTTACTGCGGTAAGGGCAGCGTTGTTCTGCATGCTCTTTTCTGGACATGGGGCAGGGATACGAAAAGAGCTCATCAGCATACTTTAGCATGCATTAGTATACTACGTGCACTGTTCATCTGTGTGCTTGTTCATTTCCATGAACATTCTCTGCAGGTAAATGCGAGCGCAATGCTAATGGCCTCTAGTGAGCATGTTTACCTCTGAGTGGCCCTCAGAGAACCTCATCCTCTTAAAATTGCATCCTTGATTTCTCCAGGAGAATAACTAAGAATAAACGTATCCTAAAAAGACAGAGAAAGAAGTGGAAAATCAGAGTGTCTCCTTTACTTCTTGGCTTGTGAATTCAGAAAATGTTGAAGTGGTTTTTAAAAAGGAGATGCAATCCTGCCTCATGTTTGGAAAGGAAAGGTCCAAGTTTCACTGGCAGAGATTTTGGAGAGGAAACCAGTTATTGGCTGGCTCCTAGACTCCTCCTAAGGGATAGTAAAAATATGAGGGACAGGTGGTGGATAGAGTGATTAGGAAATGCTGCAGCTAGGATATGACTGCTGGGGGGGGGAGGGGGGAATTTTGGAGTATTAATTCAGCAGGAGTTAGAAAATGAGAGCAAGTGTTTCCTTGGAAACCAAAGAGTCAGCACCAGCTAGACTGGATCCTCAGGACTCAGATCCTTGTCATTATCTCTTAAGTACATTTCGGAAGGTTTAGACTAGGATTTACTCATTAAACTGTTAGATGCCCCAAAGCTGCAGTTTAGTTCTCATTTGCTTCTGCAGTTGCTGTTCTTGAACAGTTTGAAAAGTTGCAGATCCCTTGGACATGGGTGAAGATTGCAGAAAAGAAAGAGGCACAACTCTCCCAAGATGCAAACTTGTGAGAATATAAACACATTACAAAATACAAAAATTACTTGAACATAATTTATCTAATAGATAATTTGTGAAATAGAAATTTAGGAGCTGTAGCCCATGTGCATCTGCCTGCTGTGCTGTCCCAAATCGTTTGTGATATCTGGTCCCGTTCCTCCCACTGCCACTAAGGTACCTTTATGTCCATCCTGTTCCTGTGTGAATTCTGCCACTGTTTTGACTCTGTCACCTCTACTGGAGGCTATTCTGGGTGTTCACCACTCAGTTGATGAGAGTTTTCTTTTTATTTTCCACATTCTTTTTGAGTTTCCTAACCTTCAGCTTTCTATGATGGATCCTACTCTAGACCAAATCCCCTAATTCAATAAACTTGTGTGTACAATTTAACGCTTAGCATACAGAGTTGTGCATGCAAGTTATAGAATAGTGTCAGTTGTGCATGTAACTTAATTGGTGAGTTAGCTGCTAATTGGTGTTAATTGGGACTAATTTGCTGTATTACATGTATAACTGCCCTTTGTCGATATTCTGCAAATTGTATATGTAAAATCTAGGTGTTCCACTGCAAGGGGACATGGACCTGGGAGGGGCATGGGCAGGTCAGGGGTATGTCTAGCACTTACGGGCACAGGATATTGAATTTTATAAGCTACTGTTAGGCGCAAGCTTTTACACTGGCCATTGAGCTATCATGAGTGTACGTACATGACGTTAGGCATATCGCTGCGGTCATACTAGTATTCTAAATTGGTAATTATGTCCATAATTGCCAATTATAGAATTTGCGCTTATTGAGCATCATCCGGCATCTAGCTTTTAGGCGACGTTTTGAGAACTTCCCCCAGTAAGAGCAATTCTTTAACGTAGCCACTCACATTTGTGTACCCATTATGCACCTGCATGTTTAGGTTACTACACTTATGCGCATCAGTGCGCACATACCCATGTGACTGTTGGCAGGGTGCTAAGCACTATTCTGAAAATGCCTGCTTAACTTACATAGCGCACTTGGATGGAGTATGGGTGTGTCTTCCACTTACATAGAAAACATAGAAACACAGAAAAATGGAGGCAGAGGAAGACCATATGGCCTACCCATCCATGCCATCTACTTTCCCTATCACTCCTTTAGAGATCCTATGTACTTGTCCCAAGCTCTCTTGAATTCAGATACTGTTTTCATCTCCACTACCTCCATCGAGAGGCCATTCCACAAATTCACCACCCTTTCTGTGAAGAAGTATTTTCTCAGGTTACTTCTAAGTTTGTTCCCTTTCATCTTCTGTGCCCCCTAGTTCCAGAGCTTTCTTTCAATTGAAAGAGATCGCCTCCTGTCATTTATGCTGCATAGGTATTTAAATGTCTCTATCGTATTTCCCCTCTTCCTCCTTTCTTCCAAAGTATACATATTGAGATCTTTAAGCCTGTCCCCATATGCTTTATGACAAGACCACGGACTATTTTAGTAGTCGTCCTCTGGACCAACTCCATCCTGTTCACATCTTTTGGAAGGAGCAGTTTCCAGAATTATACACGACATTCATAGTAACATAGTAACATAGTAGATGATGGCAGAAAAAGACCTGGATGGTCCATCCAGTCTGCCCAACAAGATAAACTCTCATGTGCTACTTTTTGTGTATACCTGACCTTGAATTGTTTTTGTCATTTTCAGGGCACTGACCGTAGAAGTCTGCCCAGCACAAGCCCCACCTCCCACCACCGGCTCTGCCACCCAATTTCGGCTAATCTTCTGAGGATCCATTCCTTCTGAATAGGATTCCTTTATGTTTATCCCACGCATTTTTGAATTCCGTTACCGGAATCTCATCAAATTCTTATACAGGGTTATCATCACTTCCTTTTTACTACTGGTCATTCCTCTCACTATGCACCAAAGCATCCTTTTAGCTTTCGCCGTTGTCTTTTCTACCTATTTGGCCACCTTAATATTATTGCATATGATGACACCCAAGTCCCAATTCTCTTTCTTGCACAAAAGTTCTTTACCCTCTAAACTGTACTGTTCCCTTTTATAACCATAACTGATAAAATTCTATACCCTGCGCCCACAAGTACTAGACATGCTTCTGACCCACCCATGCCCCTCCCAGGTCCACCCCCCCCCCCCCCCCTTTGCAGTTGTGCACAATGGACTTTACACACTAAATTTGTAGAATACCGACTAAGGGCAGTTACTCGTGTAACTGCAAATTAGCGACAACACCAATTGTAGCCAATTAGTGGCCGTTAACCTTTAGCGACTTATTTGGTAAATTAGCTGTTACGTGTGTCCCTACTGCTTTTAAGCACCCACACGTGTCAACTCTACGGATTGTGTAAGTAGGGGCGCCTGAATGTTACCTATGCCAATACTGAGTTATGCCAGTGTTCTGTAATATAACCTAGGCACCGAGGTTCCATTATAGAACAAGCTCAAGACACCCAGTTCAAGAATTGTCACCAGTGTTTCTATCATATCTTCTCTTTCTCGCCTTTTTTTATTTTTAGAGAGCACATCTTCCACTCCCTCAGTGTCTCTCTGCAATCATGCCCCATTTGGATGGCCCTCGCACCATTTCAACATCTTTTTTTCTAGGTATGATCTCCAGCCATGGACAGGGAATTCATGGTGGAGTGTTCCCAGGATACATGAGGCAAGCACAAACCGAGGACCACAAACTAATTAGCAGCAGGACAACAGCCTCTAAATTGGAAAGTGGCCTGAGGGTCATCATTTCTCATGACTTCAAAGTAGCCACAATGTAACAAGAGAATTGTAAAGCAAATAGTAAGCTTGCCCGCATAAAGAGAGCTATCACTGCTAGTACGAGGGAATCATTGTTTTCTGGCTCTTGGATTTCTGCACTACAAATGATTTATGTTACTCTGTTGAGTCCTGGCAAGGCTATGCAGGCATCAGTTATTTAGCTTTTCAATTTTTTTTTTTGCTGTGTCTGTGACACCGGTGGATCGTCTTAATATAGCTGCCTGTGCCTACAGCCATTGCCAGTCCCAGTCTGCAGTCTTAATATCCTGCCTGTGCCTATAGTCACTCCTGCCAGCCCCAGTCTGCAAATCTTAATATTCTGTCTGTACACACCACTGCCAGTCCCAGTGTGCAATCTTAGTATTCTGTCCATGTATGAGCTACTGCTGGCCTAGTGTACAAACCTAAATATTCTGTCCATGCATGCAGCTACTGCTAGCTTAGTTGGCAAATCTCAATATTCTGACCATGTACACAGCATTTTTAATTCATTAAACTGCCCGCACTCGCTTGGACTTATTACTGGTGATCATTAAATTCTGGTACATTTGACAGAAATATTTATCTGAAATAGATTTATGTGTCAGAGAAGATGAATACAGTAAGATGATAGGTGGGAATGATCGGAATGGGCACTGAACAATTACCAGAATAGGTCAAGCAGTTCCTAGATTTCAAGAGCCTTTTCCTTCCATTCTCTGGCAGACTGGAAAGAGAATATTCACTATCCAATCTGCAATAGATAGTTCAAGTCATTGTCAAGTGCCTGCCAGTGAAAAAGAGAGGCCATAACTGAATGTCTGGGCATGCTGATTATCAATGTATGGTACCAGCAGTTTTCACATTAACTATACCACAACCAAGTTAAGCATATTCTCATACAAGAAAGAGCAAGGAATGAATCAATTATTTCTGATGTACTGCTATGAAATATTTATATGGCTGTACAATGTGTATATAGCAAAGTGCAAACACATAGCTGACCTAAAAAACTGGGTGAGAACTCATACTCCCATCTTCTCAAGATTTGGGGATCGATGCAATAAGATTGCATTAAAACTGTGCACTGACAGCTTCCTAATACAAGCGTAATGTCAAATTAATGCTTGCTGATGCAGTAACCAAATTGTTTGCAAATAGGCCCTGTAAAAATCTTACGCGCTAACTTGACTGGACATTTACGCACATGGTTCTGTGCTAAGTGCAGCTAGAGCTATGCATGTATCAGTTTACATCTGCTCAGGTGCTGGAATGCTTCTCGGTGCATCAAATTTTTGCAATATTGATATGCAGAGTAGCATTCCAGCACATGGGCGTATGTGTGCCAGTACAATTTTCTTCTGTTCAGACCTGTGCACAGCTCTAGCTGCCCTTAGTGCAGAGCTCTGAGCACTCAGTGGTCCATCTTTTCCAGCTCACTGCCACCTCGGTTCTGTCTTTTAACCTACACTCTTCATGGAAACCAGAAAAAGATTGCAGGTCCTGTATGCTGGCAGAAAAAAAAGTAAAAAAAAAAAACCCAAGCATTAAATCCTCACAACTTCTACTGCAGAAGAAGGAGCTAACCCTTCACCTCCTCAGTCAGACCTGTTCAAGCCCCAGCATTGCGCTCAGCTTTTAAGTCTTCTGCAAACTCATTACCAAAGATTGTGCTGTGTGCTGGTATCTAAAGCAAAGTTTTGCGCAGAGTTAGCTTCTGCACGAAATCTTTTTTGCGTCTATACACCCACTTTATTATATCAGCCCCTTGGAGCGGCACATGCAGCAAAATCAGTATGTCTCCATGTGACCTTATAAAGTGCAATGTATGTGCAGCAAAGCATATTAGAAGAAGCAATGGGAAGAACACACTTTTGTTATTGTCATTTCTAAGTCCTTTTCACAAGTCCTGCAGAGATTAATAAGATGAGCACTAGAATAGCATGTGGAGAATACCCAGTTTATAGTTCAAACATAAACAGAAGCTCAGGCTAAATTCATGAATGTAGAACACACTCTCACCTGTTGTTTAACTTTTGAAAGAATCTTTATCCTAACCATTACGTTACATTACAAGACACTTCCACCCCACACCAGGGGCGTAGCCAGACCTTGCGGTGGGAGGGGGCTCGAGATGGGGGGCACATTTTGGCCTGCTGCCTCCCCGCTGCCCTGCTGCTCCCCACCCACTGCCACAGCAAATAGCTTGGCTGGCGGGGGTCCCAACCCCCACCAGCTGTTGTCTACAGCCAGTCTCCTGCACTGCCTGCCCTGCTCTGTCTTCCCCTCATGTTCTCCATGCTCCTTTTAGTGAAATTGAGCATGCTCAGTTTCACTAAAAGGAGTGCGCTGGATGTGAGGGAAACACAGAGCAGGGCAGCAATGAGGTGGCACCGGAGACCAGTGCTGGACAATGTTTCAGCTTACAGGTGGTTGGGAACCCCCGCCAGCAAAACCAGAGGAAATTTTGGGGGGGCCCAGGCCACTGCCCCACACATACCTCCTGAGGTCAGTGTGGCTTACATGCCAAGAAGACTAGACATTCCCAGGAATATTACAGTAAGAAACAACATAGGGGCCTTTTTACGAAGCGGCGGTAAGTCCAACATGAGCTTACCACTCGCTAAAAGGGAAGTACCACCGGTCTACTGCAGCAGCCTGGCAGTAGTTCTCTCCCCCAGCAAGCGCCATTTCTGGTGCTGCAAAAATATTTCAATTTTTGTAGTGCCAGTGAGTCCCTGGTGGTAATGTGGCAGTGCCGCATGCTGCCTGGTTACTGCTGGGTTAGCGTGGGAGTCCTTACCGCCACCTCAATGGGAAACCTGCCTTTTACCCACTGTGGTAAAAGGGGACCTCAGCACGCATCAAAAACACATGCTGACACCAGCGCAGACCCCCCCCCCCCCCCCCCCCCCACAGTAACATGGAGCTGTGGCCCCACACGATCCAACACAGTAACGTAGCATCTGTCCTCACTTGGAAAGGCTGATGACCCAAAAGTGCACTCTGTACTTGAATTGGACATGTGTAAAACTAGTGAAGAGGCTTTAGCCAATGTTACTGTCTTAATTCACCTCCCTTGGTATGTATTTGGTTTTGGTTTAATTATTCCATTGCTCTGTTTTCACAAAAACACAGCACATAATAAAAAGGGAAATTCAGATGATATCCTTATCAATTAGCTCAGCAGATGAAAGGGAGAAAAATGTATGTATAAGTATTTTCTTGTCCCTAGTGGATTTGGTATTTAAAGTATTGGCTAACTGGATCTGGCTTATTCCAATTTGCTACTTGCATATCATCCTTCCTGTTGTCTCAGATCCTCGCAGCAAGCCCTTTTGGAAGTGCTATCTTTTTGCAGGTGACCCAATGAGTAATGAGTGGAGGAGTAGCCTAATGGTTAACACAGCAGCCTGAGAACCAGGGGAACCTGGTTTGATTCCTAATGCAGCTCCTTCTGACTCTGGGCAGGTCACGTAACCCTCCATTGATCCAGGTACAAAATAAGTACCTTTATTTAACATGTAACCACAGAAAGGCAGTATATCAAATCCCATCCCCTTTCCCATTCCACTTGGCAAAGAGTGTTTTTATGCTGCTCCAGCTTTGTGGAATTTGGATTCAGAGATTTCAACCAGAGCTGAGGAAATCTATTAGAACTTGCTTATTGGGTTGGGGGGGGGGGGGGGCTCATGTTGGATATGGCTGAGGCTTTGCAGGTTTTCTGTATGTGAGGTGTAGGGTGGGAGCTATGGCATACTTACATCTTTTATTCTTCTATTTACCTGTGAATTGGTTTGCTCTCTTTTGAGGGAATGGCAGTAAATCAAATATTTATACATATTTATAGGAGTCTCTTGTTTATTTAAAGCCAAGTACCTTACAGCATAATAACAGTAAATCGATCAAAACTAATCCCTCAACCAAACCATATCCTCTAAAAAACTTATCTTACATCCACAATATATAAACTATCCCATCCAGTTTGCCAGCATTATCCACTTGTTCTCAGTTTGCTCCTATGAATTCTACTAGAGGTCTCTTGTTCCTGGTGTAATGGTTTTATGTTCTAAGTCACACTGGGACCTTCCTCCCCAAGGTAGTGTCATAACTCTTCATTATAATTTCTCTTACTGTCATCAGAGGTTCCCTATTTGTTTTTAATCTACACTGGCACTTGGCTTATTAGAGTGCAAACGTATTTTTTGCTTACTGAATATAAAGTCTTGCTCTGACAAATTAAATCTTTCTTCTTTTTTTTCTGGGTGACATTCAAACAATGAAATAAAAATCATGAATATTAATGACCATACTAGAAACATTTTGCAGTCATGGATTATTTATGTTTGAAATAACTAAATCTTCATAAATAGTTAAAGAGAAGAAGTCTTGTGTGCCATTACTGCTTCCTTCAGTCTGCATAGTACCTGGTCCTCTGGGATGATGGACTTAGTGACTGAGTTTATGTATGAGTGAAGAGGTAAGTTCTTCTTCATGTGCCCATTCTACTGATGGGCAACTTGTCTGTAGAATAGGAGCCAACTTTTCAAAATGATTGGTAGTGCTGCTAAACTCAACAGAAATGACCCTTTCCTGGATGCAGTCTAGGAAACTTCTCAATATTGGGGGTGCTCAAGCACCCACAGAGCTAGCATCTATGATATGTGGAGGGGCATAATCGAAAGGGACGTCCTCGCAAAACATCCCGATGAATTGACGGGGAAACCCGTATTATCGAAACAAGATGGACGTCCATCTTTCGTTTCAATAATACAGTCGGGGACGCCCAAATCTTGAAATTTAGGTCATCCTTAGAGATGGTCGTCCCTAGACTTGGTCGTTTCTGATTTTTGGCAATAATGGAAACCAAGGATGCCCATCTCAGAAACGACCAAATGCAAGCCCTTTGGTCATGGGAGGAGCCAGCATGCTATGCATGGTGCAAGTCCCTGTGGCTACATTACTGAACATGGGAAAGAGGAGAATGGGGAATATTAGAAAGAAGGAGGGGAAAATAGAAAATAGCATGAGAAGATGAGATTCTGAGAAAGAAGAAGGAGAAAGGGAAGGAA
Source organism: Microcaecilia unicolor (assembly GCF_901765095.1). NCBI lineage: Eukaryota > Metazoa > Chordata > Amphibia > Gymnophiona > Siphonopidae > Microcaecilia > Microcaecilia unicolor. Next base: position 64,027,673 of record NC_044043.1, on the reverse strand, counting down.
GAGCATGGAGGGAGGGAAGATAGAGGATCAAGATGAGAAAGAAAGGAGAACTGGAGGAAAGCAAAGGCAGAGGGAGGGGGAAAGGAGAGAGGTAACGCTGTGAAGGGGGGAAAAGGAGAGAAGAGGGGCACGGGCAGAGAAGGAGAAGGTGAAAGGGAGATGAGGGAGAAGAGAGGAGGAAGGGGCAGTGAAAAGAGAAAGAAGGTGAGAAAGAAATTAGGAAAATGCAATAAAAGCTGGAGGAGAGCAGTATCAGAGATGGGAAAAGGTGAGTTCTGGGGAGCAAGGAAGTGAATAGTGTTTGGAATGAAAAAGGAAAGAGTAGAATTGATGAGTACAGTTAGAATAAAAAAACAAATGAAATGGATCCTACAAGTAAAATCAACTAAAGAAAAGAGATAACAGCAGGGTGGACAAATCTTATAGAAAGTCTCAGAGCTATTAAATAGCAGGGGAAAAAAGACATGTATACATCAAAAGAGAAGAGGAAGTGGAGGGAAAGGAAATAAATAAGGAAAGGCTTCAGAAGTGAAAATTGATAGAACAGCGAAAAAAATGGTAACGAAAGTAAAGAAAGATCCAGAAAGAAACCTAAGGCAAAACAAGGAGAATAGAAGATCAGATATGAAAAAGTCTGAAAATATTTTATGGACTTGCTCTGGTGCAACCTACAGCTGAACAGATGGGAGATTTGGGATTTTGGCCAAGTGAGAAAGTGTGTGTGGAGAGTGGTGAATCTAGCAAGGAGGGCAGAGAGAGGCAAACACTATACCCTGACTTCTTCCCACCCCTCCCCAATCCTTTCCCCTGTTGAGGGGGAAGACAAAATTAACCCCCCTTGCCATTCTGGACCGCTCATTTTATTTCCTTTCTTATTTTATTTTGTTCTTGATATTTGGTCAGTCGTCGTTCTAGGTGACATACATAAGGGTCAAAAACAACTGGGACATTCTTCAAAAAGCTATTAATACAGATAAAAAATAAAATGTATTTTACCACATTACACATTTGAAAAATATTTTAGAAAACTAAACAGTTTTTAAAGCTTGACAAAAAAAAATGAAAACTGACATTGTATCTGCAGTGGGAGATTATTCCAAAGTTTAATGGCTTGAAAAGAAAAGGAGGTATCAAAAATACATTTAAATCGGATACCTCTCACTGAGGGAACGATAAGAAGACAATGATTTAGTCCTCTAGAAGGTAGTCTAGACAACAGCACCACTAACAAATTAGAAAATTATCTAGGGTAGAACATTGCAGAATTTTAAAAACAATCAGAAACACAAGCTTGGACAGATAACCAGTGTAGCCTTAGCAATAATGAGGAAATCCTTTTGTATTTTTGAAGTCTACAGCAATATATTTTATGGAGTCTGTTGACTAATTTCACTGCAATTCTGACTATGAGGGAATTGCCATAATCAATTTGGATGGCAACATCAACCATTGACCCAGTAGCCCGAAGTGATCTTTCATAAAATTGGATCTTAGATGGTGGACTTGTCTTAATTTGAAAAAACCAAAACACCTTCCTAGATCACTTTCCCCCTTCTAAACTAAACAGACAAAATATGTCTGTGCTTATGTGTATCTTTTACCTGGTGTAATCCAAAGTGAATATCTGTACCTGTACCTTACTTTGTTTTGTTGTTCTTTGGGAACCAAGAATACACCCTCAGATGACCTACCACCACTTATCACCTACCCACCAGAAGAAATCAATTAAGATGATGATCTTTGATCATCCTCACCCCTATTTGCCACAATGACCCAGGGGTGGCAGCATAGTGCCAACATACCTAACCAGACAGTAAAGAAACAGTGCATTTACAATAAAAGGCCTATGCACTGGTGCACATCTGCTGAAGGTCTGCCATATCCTACTTCCTCTGACAGGAAGCTTGTGTCAGAGGGAGCAGGACCTAGCAAACTATGTGCTTTCATTGCTTTTACTTTTAGTGAGGTGCAGGTTAGACCTAGTTGGCTTGGGGCTATAGGGAACTTAAGAGTGAGTCAGATGCTTGATGCCTTGGGGGCAATAGGGAAGGAGAGAAATGCTGGACACCTAGGGGAATAGAATAGAGAAGGAAAGGGGAGATGCTGGCCACCTTGGGGAGGAGAAGGGGAGATACTGTCCACAGAGGAGCTAGGGAGGGGAAGGGGAGATGCTGGCACCTAGTGGGAGGAACAGAGGGAAATGGGACATGCTAGGCTAAGTTTCTTCCCTAGTGTCTCCTAATCTTCCTTTGCAGCATTTTCACTTCTTCTTCAGCTCTATCTCTCTCCAGAGCATGTCTAGGCAGCTGCCACTCCCCAATAACCTTTACCAGGATACCTCTCACTAATGTTTTCCCTTCCATTTCACAGCCTCCACACACTGGTCCTCTTCCTTTACAACCTAAACTTAACAATAAGAAAATGAACACCCCTGTTTACTAAGCCGGCGTTAATGCGACACAGCCCATTCACTTTGAATGGGCTGTGTTGGCATTGCTGCGCAGAAGGCCAACTAGCACAGCTTAGTGAACAGGGGGGTGGGGGGAAATTTCTTGTGATTAACAATCAAGATATTTCATTGAAGCCATCTTCCTTATTATTGAATGGTCTAGCTGATAAATTGGAAAAATCTTTGACATTTTAGGAGTATTGTTAGAACATAATATGTCTTGAGAATCTCAAGTAAACTGTCTTGTTAAAAAAAGCTTTTGAATTATGAGTAATTTAAGACATATTTGGAAATACTTCACTTTAAGAGTCATTCCAATTGTTCAAGCTTTGGTGCTTATGAAGCTTGATTATTGTAATATTATATATCTTGGTTGTACGAAATATTTATTGAGAAGACTCGTAACCATTCAAAATACAGCAATCCATCTTTTATGTTGTCTAGGTAGATTTGATAAAGTTTCTCCAGGTTATGAAAAACTCCACTGGTTTTCGGTGAAGGCTAGGGTTCTTTTTAAGCTCTGTTTTGTTTATCAGATTTTGAAGGGATTGGCTCTGTGCTATACAGTGCTTTTTTTGAGGGGGTACTTGGGGGTACTGAATACCGCCACCTTTTCCATTGTCTGCTAAAATTGACCTATGATCCCCAAGTTTTAATGAAAGAGCTCAGGCTCTATACACCAATTCTGCCATGTCATAGATTCTGTGGCAGGTTGCAGGGGGCTTGGCTATTGTGGAGTGGGTCCCTCAGTGATCACCCCATCCCTGAAAGGTGGCCTGGCATTTGAGTACCGGCACCTTTTTCACTAGAAAAAAATGCACTGGTGCTATATGTATTCAGTGATTAATATACTGACCTCTAAGTATGGTACTCATAATAATCTCAATCTGTCATTCCTTATAGAGCCTCATGTTCTAAGAAATATTTTACAGCTTTATTTTCATATCAGGTCTCACAAGTTTGGAATCTTTTACCAACTTTGGTGAAATCTCAATCGCGTTTTAGCTTTTCGTAAGTTATTTTAAAAAACGCTATTTAGAAAATATGTGCTGTCTAGTTAGAGAATGACATATTTTATATTTTATTTTATGTTAATGTGTTAATTTTATTGTGAGCTCCCAGTTTTGTCAACTGCAAGTGGCGTACCAAGGGGGGGGGCGGTGGGGGCGGTCCGCCCCATGTGCACGCCGCTGGGGGGTGCTGCGGCGCGCGCCTGCTACGAGAGTTTGCTAACTTCTCTCATTCGCTGCAGCTCCCTCTGCCCCGGAACAGGTTACTTCCTGTTCCGGGGCAGAGGGAGCTGCAGCGAACGAGCAAAGTTAGTAAACTTGCAGCAGGCGTGCGCTGCGGCACCCCCCCCCAGCGGTATGCACCCAGGGGGGGCTCTTTCATGGGGGGGGCTCTTTTGCTGGGGGGGGTATGCGCTGCATCGGGGGGGCGCTGCACCCGGGGGGCGGGGCGCTGCCCCTGGTGTCCTCCCCCCTAGGAACGCCACTGGTCGACTGGTTTTATTTTGAATTGCAATCCACTCCAAACCTATTTTAAGGTGTTGAAGGGAATATAACATTAACATTCCTCTATGCTGGTCCAGCTCCGTCTTCCTGTTGGAGGTACAGTAAACCCATTCCATTCCTGTCAGCAGCAGTAGAGATATGTGCACTTTTCCACTGGATCATTTCATTAATCAATGTACAATACAGATAACTCCAGCCATCTTTTAAAGCTGCGTAATCCTATATAGCCAATATCAATTGTAACGTGGGTTAAGAGTGGGTGATCAGGCTTAACATTTAGAGTTTAACAATCCCTCTTGCCTGCCAATTATTTTAAGAGGTATTGGGGGGGGGGGGGGGTGGGGGGGGGGAGGGGAGAGTCTGAATCAGCAAAGCATGTCATTCCATGGAACACCTGAGAACTAATACAAAATATGTCCTTTATATTCCTCCAATGTTACATAATCACTCTAATTCTATATATGGCGCTCTAATTGCACGCACAAATATGGGTGCATGCCCATTTGTGCATGCATTAATTGATAACAAGCCATTAGTGCTGATAAGTGGGGCCTAATAACTATTGGTGCTGATTGGCATTAATTAAAATTGTACATACATTTTTAGGTGCCATGGTCTATATCTCCTTTATAATCGCTCCATGGTGCGACCGCACCTGGAGTAGTGTTGTTCAGTTCTGGTTGCCTCATCTCAAAAAAAGATATAAAGTGAATTGGAGAAGGTGCAAAGAAAGCGACAAAAATGATAAAGGGATAGGAACGACTACCCTATGAGGAGAGTTAAAACGGCTAGGGACTCTTTAGCTTGGGAGAAAAGGCGGCTGAGGGGTGATATGATAGAGGTTTACAAGATAATGAGTGGGGTAGAGCGGGACAGATGTGAAGCGGTTGGTTTACACTTTTCTAACAATAATAGAACCAGGGGACACAAGATGAAATTAGAATGTGGTAGGTTTAAAACGAATTGGAGAAAGTTTTTCTTTACTCAGCGCGTAGATAGATCTGGAACTCATTGCCGAGAAGGTAAGACGGCAGCTGGCCATGCTGAGTTTAAAAGGGGGTCTGGATAGATTCCTGAGGGAAAAGGTCCATTGATCTTATTACATTTTGGTTTTTTTTGCCAGGTTCTTGGGGGCCTGGATTGGCGCTGTCGGAGACGGAGTGCTGGGCTTGATGGACCTTGGTGTCTTTTCCCAGCGTGGTGGTGCTTAATGTGCCATGAGAGGGGCCTGGGAGGATTAGGGGGGTGTTCCTGACATTTGCAACAGGTTTATTATCATAATGGAGATCTGCACCTAATTTAGGCTCCAGAATTTACATCAGGCCCAACTCTGAGTGCCATTTATAGATAGTGCTAGCGTTAATTTTTATCGATGCCCAAAGTTGGACACACATTTATAGAAGTGAGTCTAAGTAAATATCACAAGTACATGTAGATGAAAGAGAGGTGAATTTGAATAACGTATATGCAAGTGGATGACAGGAACAGTGAACAATACCTTTTCAGTTTGTAACACAGATTTAGATTAGACTAAATGTACATAAGTATTGCATAGTGGGGACAGACCAAAAGGTCCATTAAGCCCCAGCATCCTGTTCCAACGTGGCCAATCCAGTTCACAAACACCTGGCAAGATCCCAAAAAAGTACAAAACATTTTATGCTGCTTATCCCAGAAATAAGCAGTGGATTTTCCCCAAGCCCATTTTAATAATGGTCTATTGACTTTTCCTTTAAGAAGCCATCCAAACCTTTTTTTTAAACCCCGTTAAGCTAACTGCCTTTACCACATTTTCTGGCAACGAATTCCAGAGTTTTATTACACATTGAGTGAAGAAAAGGTTTCTCCGATTCGTTTTTAATTTACTACTTTGTAGATTCCTTGCCTGCCCCCTAGTCCTAGTATTTTGGAAAGAGTAAACAGATGCTTCACGTCTACCCATTCCACTCCACTCATTAATTTATAGACCTCTATCATATCTCCCCTCAGCCATCTTTTCTCCAAGTTGAAAAGCCCTAGCTGCTTTAGCCTTTCCTCCTAGGGAAGTCGTCCCATTCCCTTTATCATTTTCGTCACCCTTCTCTGCACCTTTTCTAATTCTACTTTATCTTTTTTGACATGCGGTGACCAGAATTGAACACAATATTCGAGGTGCAGTCTTTTGTATCAGGTGTTCAGCGCTGTGTGCGTCTGGTAGCGCTATACAAATGCTAATAATAATAATTATAACGCCCTCATTTTTGTTTTCCATTCCTTTCCTAATAATACCTAACATTGTATTTGCTTTCTTAGCCACCGCCGCCACACACTGAGCTACCTTGAGCTACAATTGGCAAAGATATGAGCCAAATCCAACAAGCAAACAATAAAAACAGACAAAGTCTGTTGGCTTCTCCCAGCTGCTAGTCAGAGCATGCAATGCCAAACTGGAACACCACTTCCATGATTCTGACCCAGTGACTGTGTGAGATAATTCATAGCCAGCTTCTCGGTGCTTATCCCTTCACCTGCTGTCCTCCCCATCCTCATTAGAGGAGTGAAAATAAATGACCATCTTCTTTTTTGTGGTGAAAATGTCCAGTTTTAAGAGCTGAATTCACCTTATCTCAAACTCATTGTGAATTATGCATTAAAAAATGCTTTAAGACATCTGGTGTCCCAGGGCACAGTTAAGCTCACAGCATGTGCCCTGAAGAACTGGCTCCTAACTCCATGCCAGATATCTTTTGCAGTATCCTAAGTTTTGCATTGACTATAAATGGCTAGCTTGCTTCAATTATACATTAAATGGTCCATAAATAATAACCATGGTATTTATTAAGCCTTGTCTTTAGTATATTGAAATATGATTCACTTGAAGTCTCAGGAATGATTGGGGTTAAAGAGCAAAAATTGGAATTCTTCTAGGGAACTGAAGCATGTCCCGAAGGAAATTGAGAAAGGTCCCTGTCTGATGGTTATTCTATGTTTTTCTGCTACCACATTCAACATGTGAGCACAGACCCCTATTTCTTGTGTTCTTTTCCAGTCATTTACCCTAACTTTAAAGCCAGCAAAGCAGAAAAGTAAATAACTTTGCAAATCCAGGCAGCTTTAGTTGCAGGGCCATGTACCTGCTGCAGCAGGAGAAAAAACTCTGAAAGATGTGATTGAAATGCAAACACATTTTGGTGGATTTATTGTTTTTTCAAGAGCTGCTGCCACAGCAAAAGAATTCTTCTAAACATTTAAAACCTGTTTGCACACTTGAATGTGATGTGAATTTGATCCTTCATGCATATGTATTGGTTAAGGAGTATATGGGGGGGGGGGGGGGGGGGGGGGGTGAGGGATTCTATAATGTGGGTGCTAAAACATAGGGCACTGAGTGTGAATTCTATTACTAGATGCCATTACAGAACAGAGGAAAATTTAGCATTTGCGTGCCAACAGATGCCATCACTTATACCATATAAAAGGCAGGTGTAAATGTTAGCCCATAATGTTACACTTTAGCATGTAACATTAGTATTCTGTAAGTTACAGCACCCTTGTAGCTACGATAGTGTGCTAAGATTCTACACAGTGGAAAAAACGGGACTTCCCAACATTTTTCTAAATAACCCAAAATGCCCTACTGACCAGTAGAAACTTCTGCCTGAAATTCAAGACATTTCTGAGTACTTTATTTTTCAACAGGATGTTGCTCCAGCTCATCAAGCTCGCAAAACTGATAGAGTTAATGAAACCCCAGAATTCATTGAGCCCAGGTCAGTGGCATTGAAGAGATTTGTGTGAGATAGTGTCAAGAATGACACTTTGAACACAAATTATGAATACTAAGAAAAAGCACCCATTATACTAATGTATTTTCAAAGGTCATACTAAGGGCCCTGGTTTAACTAAGGTGCGCTAGTGTTTTTAGCATGCGCTGAAATGCTAGAGACACCATATATTCCTATGGGTGTCTGTAGCATTAGCGCACGCTAAAAATGCTAGTGCGGCTTAGTAAACAGGGCCCTCAATGTTTAAACAATTGCAAAGGTATTTGAAACTATGTAAGGGGGGGGGATCCCTTCCCCCCCCCCCCCCCCCCGACACTTAAACAATGTAAATGTTACATTCAAGCCTCCTGGTATTCCAAGCCTCAATCTGGTGCTCCGATTGCTTGTCTCAATATGTGTCCGAGCCTCATTCTGTGCTGCCAGTTGCCTCGCTCAGTGCATTCCAAGCCTTGTTCTAGTGTCACCAGAGATTTTGACTACACTCCCATGAGAATCCTGTGGCAACTCTTCCATCCCTGTGGGAATCCCATGATCCCCATTCCCATGCAGCTTTCTACATCATACTTCATTAGTGAATCTTGAAAGGCACTCCTCAGAAGAATGCCCTTAAGAAGGGAAGTGGTAACCATAAGTGTGAGAGTGCTCCTAGATAAGGCAATCTTGCAACTTGTGTGATTTATTCTGGACTTATTCTCTTCTTACTATGTGTAGATATCCCATGCCAAGGATGAAGGAGAGGAATGAGGGAAAACCTAAACTGTGTGTTTCTCTTTCTTTAAGGTTGGGTGGCATGGGTTGGGATAAGGAGGGGAGAAGACAGGTCTGAGGGGATGGATGAGTGAGTGGATGGGAGTGTGGAGAAATGAATATGGAGCAGTTTCGTATTTAACGGTCAGGGTAAGGGGGAGGGAGCAGCTGGGGTATAATGGGGGAGAGGAGTAGATGTAGCATAGTTGAGCAGAGGGGACAAGTGTTACCCTCAAACAAGGAGCACTTGTATGGCAGAGGTGGGACAGATGTTAGTTCGGGTGTTGGTCAATCTGAATGACACTTAATGTAATTCTTTGAATGTGGTGATATCAATGGGCCAAAAAAAAAAGAAAGTGTATTCTGAGATACCTAAAGAGTTGCAAAGTAGATATTGCTGTTCTCCAGGGAACCCACTTAGTGTAGAAAGAATGTCTAAAGTTAGGGCAGGGTTAGTGGGGATGTATAAACTATTCATCTTTTACAGCCAAAAAATGAGGGTTTACGATTACTGTGAATAAAAGGGTCTGTTTTGTAGAATACCAAAATAGGAGGGTAATCAAGAGCCAATGGGTGGATAATAGGAAGGGTGGATCAAGAGAACATCTCTATCTTATGTTTATCTATCTTATGTTTATATGCTCAGATTGGGGCAAAGGGAGACTTCTTCCAGATTAGCTTTGTATCCTTTGATATGGTGACCAAAAGAGTATTGGTGGCGGGGGCAACATAAATTGCATTAAAGGAGGTTTAGATAAATTGGGGTGGGGTGGGGGGAACCCCAACCAGAAGAATAGTGAGAGAAGGGAGATAGAAAATGCCATGAGTAGGTTTGGACTGGTGGACATTTGGAGGGAGCAAAATAAGGATGTGAGAAATATGCATGATATTTGGCAAAACATGATTCATACTCCAGAATAAATTATTTTCTAGCTAAACACACTCAGACTCAATGTTTTATGGAGGCAAGTATTTTTCCTATAGTACTTTCAGACCATGCCATGATCTCTGTTGGGTACAGTTGAGGAACGATGTTACAAGTGCTAGGGGGAACAGATGGCGAACTAATGTTAGTTTGCTGAGAAATCAGGTAATAGTTGATACACTCCAGAAAGAAAGGGAGATCTAGTTGGCTACTAATGATGTGAATGAAATGAATCTGGGCACCTCTTGGAATGCAGGGAAGGCACGCATGAGGGAAATATTGAATAAGCTGTCTTCTAATGTAAGAAAGAGAAAAGAAAAAAAATAAGAGAGCTTTATCAGGCCTGCAGAAACAGCATAAAATACAGGGAGTAATAGGGTAAGTCCGAAAGTCTCTCAAATAAGGAATAAAATTGATTTGCTTGAAGTGGAAAAAATAGAGAATCTCCTCAGGCTTACGAGGAGGAACTCTGGAGTAGTAGAGGCTATTAGCGTGGCAGTTATAAAGGAAATTGTAAGGGAGGATGGTAGCAAGCTTAGCTCAAACTCTGAGATAGAAAAGTTTAGAAAGTTTTATGAAAATCTATATAAGTCCAAAGGAAATAAAAGCATAAATAAATGCATAGTATGGAAACAATGCTTATTGTTTTAATAACCAAAATTAGAAGATTTTAGCTATGGGAAGAGAAGTGATTCTTTTGCAGTTTGATATTTTGGCAGCTGGGCTACTTCTGAATAGATTGGGGGATTGGTGGATCAGTTCCTAGATGGTTTTCTGCTTTTCTAGAGAAATAGACATTATAAAGTTATTACACATGGCGAAGGTTGAACAGGCTGGCAGTCGAACTGTGGTGTTCCCCAGGGATTACCTTTGCCACCTCAATTATTTAATGTTTACATGAGTCATCTAGGAGAGTTTCTAAAAAGTTTGGGCATTTTTCTCGCTGTCATACACGGACAATATATTTGCTTTATGTCTTGTTTCAGGTTCCTTGGATAATATCTTTTTATTGTTGAAACAATATATGCAAGTGGTTGAAGACTGGACTGCGCCAACATTTTTAAAAAACTAAATACTCAGAAGACTAAATTAGTGTGGTTTGGGGACCAACAAAGGGTTTATTCAGAGACAATAGTTCTTCCTTCAGGAACTTCATTAAAATTTGACGAAAAGTCCAGGGTGTTGGGAATTATTTGGGACTCTAAATTGTCATTCAAAAATCAGATTAATGATTTAGTGAAAAAATATTTTTTAATTTGCGGTTATTAAGGGCAATCAGGTCTTCTCTGAGTCTTTCAGCATTCAGGATGATTGCTCAAGCAGTTCTTCTGCCATTTCTAGAGTATTGTAACATTATATTGTTCCTTAAATAAGCAGTTATTGAAGCAACTTCAATTGCTACAAAATACATCAGAGATTATTATTAACATTTGTATAGCACTACCAGATGCACGCAGCGCTGAACACCTGACACAGAGAGACAGTCCCTGCTCGATAGAGCTTACAATCTAAGAATACAGACAGACAAGACAATTAAGGGCAGGGAAAGTACTGCTTGAGAAGGAACAAGGATAGGGGAATTGAGTAGTGGTTAGGAGCCAAAAGCAGTGGTGAAAAGGTGGGTTTTCAGCATAGATTTGAAAACAGGTAGAGATGGAGCTAGACGTACAGGCTCAGGAAGTCCATTCCAGGCATAAGGTGCTGCGAGGGAAAAGGAACGAAGCCTGGCATTAGCAGTGGAGGAGAAGATTAATTTTTAATGTGGGAAAATTTGGTGTAGCTAGTTCTCTTTTGAGGAATTTGCATTCTGGAGTCTAGAACTTGCTTCAAAGTTGCTTGTTTGGTGTACAAAAACATTTATGGTTTGAATTCTGGTTGGCAAACTGCTTCAGTTTTTGATTAATAGAAACTATTTGAGACTTTCTAAAAATGTATCTCTTAATTTTCTGTTTGTAAAGAAGATGACTTTAAAAACTGTATGGGAATGTTCATTTACATTCCAGGGAGCGAAAATATAGAATAGTATACCTGTTGAGATCTGTTTAATTACACCTTATAGTCTTTTTTGGAAAGCTCTTAATACATATTTGTTTTCATGTCAGTGATTTTGATTTATATTCTTTTAAACTAGAGATGTTAAGACGATGCATTATTTACTTACTTTGATGTTTTGCAACTTGTTTAGTGTTTTTCTTTTATTTACTTTGTAATCAAGTTTAAAAGCGGAATAGAAATGGCCTAATACCCTGGGCCATCTGTGTTGTATTTTATTGTATCTCACACATTAGGTGAAGCTTCAGCCATGTACCCTCCATCTCTGGGCAGTTTAAGGCCTTCTCCCACCCTCACATTCAGCATCTCCCCTACATCCTCCCCCGTTGTCCATCTCCCTTTTCCTACCATCCCGTAGTCCAGCATCTTTCATAAGTACATACGTATTGCCACACTGGGACAGACCTAAGGTTCATCAAGCCCAGTATCTTGTTTCCAACAGTGGCCAATCCAGATTACAAATACCTGGCAAGATCCCAGAAAAGCTCAATACATTTTATGATGCTTATCCCAGAAATGAGCAGTGGATTTCCCAAGTCAATTTAATAATGGTCTATGGACTTTTCCTTTAGGAAGCCGTCCAGACCCTTTTTAAACCCCGCTAAGCTAACTGCCGTTACCACATTCTCTGGCAACGAACTCCAGAATTCTTCTTCCCTACTCTCACCCCCTCCTCCCATGTTCATTATATCCCTTCCCTTCCCTCTTCCCTGCCCTGATGTGTTGTTGTTTCCCCTCCCTTCTTTACCCCCTTTGAAGTAGCATTGATGCATCAGTATGCCTATGTAAGACATCCTGACTAGTGCAGTATCTTGAGCATGAGATCCCACTCCTTCCAAAACAGGCAGTGTGGAGGGGATGGGACCCATTAGGCATTGAGCACCAGCTGAAATGTCTTCTATAGGCACCCTCGGCAGACACCTAGTCTTCCTAGTTGAGAAGGCCCTATGCCTTCAAAATACAGGGCTGACAGTGTTGACAGAAGAAATGAATGCCCTAATAAGCAGGCTTATAGAGCAGAGGGAGGTGGAAAGGGATAATAAATCTGCTGCCAGTTGGTAAAGCTGCAGGAGAGGACAGCTTCCCTGTGGAATATTATATGACACTATGTGCTAACCTTACCCTCACACTGGTGAGATTATTTAATGGAGTTTTGGATGGAGAGAACCTGCCAGACTCATTTTATAGAACCAATGTAGTGATTCAGAAAGAGGACAAGCCAGCAGACACTGCCAGACTCGTTTTATACAACCAATGTAGTGATTCAGAAAGAGGGCAAACCAGCAGACAATTATGTGAGTTATTGGACCATAGCTCTCCTCATTTGGGAAATAAAGATCTTTGCAAAACTTTTAGCCAATAGATTGGAACATTTTATGCTGAAATTGATCAACCCAGACAGAGCTGGATTTATTAAAAGCCAATGAATTGGAGATAATGTGAGGTCTTACGATATCTATACTTATTCTAACTTTTTGCTTGTTATGGAAATTGTTGAGGGCTAAAGAGGGCTTCAAGGATACCCTGTTCCCTTATGGTCTCCTGAGGGACTTTCTTCCAGCTTCTTCATCATATCATAGGGGACTGCTTTCTCCTAAAACAAAAGAAAATAAAGAACCCAGCCACACCTGTTAAAGGGGGGCTTGGCACAAGCGGGCCAAAGGCCTGTGAGGACAAGGATGGGGGGAGGGGAAAAGCGAAAGGAGGGAAGGCAGAGAGTTAGGATAGGCGTGTAGAGGGTTAATAGGAGGAAGGGGAGGGGAAGGGCGGAGGGAGAGGAAAGAGGAAGGAGGCAAAAGACACGTTGGAGGTTCCTTTTGAACTGGAACATCGGGAGAAGAGCAGCGCTGTTAATCATAGTTACTGATGCTATGGGTCCACACCCAAGAAAAAGATCTAGGTGTTGTTGTAGATAATATCTCTTGCTCAGTGCATGGCGGCAGCCAAAAAAGCAAGCAGGATGCTAGGAATTATTAGGAAAGAGATGGCAAATAAGACTGAGAATACTATAATGCCTCTGTATTGCTCCATGGTGTGCGACCTCACCAGAGTATCACGTTCAGTTCTAGTCTCTGTATCTAAAAAAAGATAAAGTGGAATTAGAAAAGGTTCAAAGAAGAGCGACCAAAATGATAAAAGGGATGGAACTTCTCTCATATGAGGAAAGGCTAAAGAGGGTAGGGCTCTTCAGCTTGGAAAAGAAGGCTGAGGGGGGGGGGGGGGGGGATATGATTGAGGTCTACAAAATCCTGAATGGTGTAGAATGAGTAGAAGTGAATTGTTTTTTGTTTTTGATTTTTTTGTTGTTTCAAAAAGTGCAAAGAGTAGAGGACACTCGATGAAGTTACATGGAAATACTTTTAAAACAAATAGGAGGAAATAATTTTTCACTCAACAAATAGTTAAGCTATGGAACTATTTGCCTGAAGATGTATTAACAGCAGTTAGTGTATCTGGTTTTAAAAAAGGTTTGGACAACTTCCTGGAGGAGAAGTCCATAGTCTGTTAATGAGATGGGACACTGGGGAAAGATACTGCTTGCCCTGGGATTGGTAGCATGGAATAGTGCTACTAATTGGATTTCTGCCAGGTACTTGTGACCTGGATTGGTCACTGTTGGCAATAGGATACTGGGCTAGATGGACCATTGGTCTGACCTAGTTTGGCTATTCTTATGTAAGTTTAATGAGTGCCTATTAACATCAATAATTGGTTCTTGGCACCCAATTACTAATGGATACGAGCTCATTAGCCAATTAATTTGTGCACACAATTTGAACATGGAAATTTGGGTGCCATATATAGAATCCGGGGGTATATGTGTACCACACCTTGTGGAGCTCACTTTTTACATATCAAAATATGCTTTATTTATAAAAATAGAAATAATAATACAAAAGCAATCAATGTCACAGTGTTGCTAACATTGTAATTTTGAAAAATGGCAAGTTGCATTACTGTTATACATGGCAAGTTTAAATAAAACAATAGAAATAATTCTACAATAGTAGTAATTAACTCAGCATCAGATATATACTGCAATTAAAAAAACAATAGAAGAGTGGAAATTACATAACTGCTGTGTGTGACAGACTACAGAAAGCATTTACATAGTGTCACTTAAACAAGTTATTGTAGAAATATTCACATCTCATATCTCTCTGGACCATCAATAGAAAAGAGGATGGTAGATGAAGACCAATTGGCTAATTGGCCCATCTATTCAGTGATGATACAGTCCTTCAATAAACTCTGGATCAGTTTTTGGCAGGACTGGGTTGACACTGTTTCCCCCTGTGACACGAGGCAGTTCTAAAGCTTGCATGAGGTTCTCATATCCCATCAGCAGCTGTCATAGTAAGGAATGGCTTTTTCAACTCTGTGCAAACTGGACTTTGACCTTTTCAACATTTTGCTTTTATTGGCTGCTTGTTTCAATTTGTCTTCATCTTGGGATAGTAAATAGATTCCCTGAACAGAATGGAAAGGTTAAATTTGCATAAAAATGTCCATATGTAAAACTCTGGCTGCTGTTCTGCTTTTTGGAAATGTCTATTTAAATATCAGCATAAATGAACTCTTAATAGTTTCTCTCTCATGCACATGTATGTTTGTGTGTGTGTGTGTGTGTGTGTGTGTGTGTGAGAGAGAGAGAGAGAGAGAGAGATCCATATCTTTAAAAATAATTGAAAAATGCACATTTTCAGGCATAAAACAAAGGCATGATATTTTCAGATCAGTAAGTTGTGATAGTTCCAGTAGATATTCATTCCAATCGAATTTGAAAACTATATAAATGTGTACATTCTAAAAAACAGAGTGGAGAGCAATGTAGTAAGAGAGAGACTCTGTGTGTGTGTGAAATGATTGAAGACTGAACTGAATTGAACAGGAGGTTCCAAGTTATTTCTGTAATATGAAATAGCAAAGCAGCTCTTAAGATATTCCTGCAAATCTTCACTGGTGGCTGAAAGATAATCACAGTACTATAGGTTCTTCAGTTAATGGATATGCCTCTTTAACTGGAGGGGTATGCTAGCCTGAACAGCAGGACACTGTTTGATTGGAGGGGCCAAACAACTCAATCTCTGGCTCCGCCCCCAGTCTTTAGAGTGGCTAATACTGTGTTGTGCAAAATATTGGTCAGATCATGGCCCCAGTGACCCACCCTGTTCTGTTGCCTATGCTAAACAGAAGTATGGAGTATGGGAAAAACGAAAAAGGGAAACTGAGTCCTTGTTGTTCTCCTAGGTGTAGAATTAGCTCTGAAGTTCTCTTCTTTGTGTGCGTGATTTTCACAATGCATATTTTCTCCCTGTCTGATAGAGGAGATGAATATCCATCTGCAAAACTGAAAAGACCATTATGCTAGTATTGAGTACCTTAAAATCCAGACTGCAAAATTATTAATCCCACAGCAGAGTCTCACGGTAATCGAGGCCCATCAGATAACCAGAGTTATATTTAGTAAAAAGAATGGAATATCTTTGCCATTTCTCAAGATACATAAAGTGCAGTTATTGCTCCTTGGGATACAGCAGATAAGTAAGATCACTGATCTTTCTGATGAACAGAGAATTGTTCACTAGTCTATTTACAGAAACAAGCACAAACGGTGGAGGAGTTATAGCAGTGGACTGGATCTGGGAAACCAGTGTTCAAATCCCACCACTATTCCTTGTGAGATCTGGCAAGATTTTTAGTCCTTCATTGCCTCAGGTAAAAAAAAAAAAATTAGGTTGCAAGCCCTCTGAGGATGGGGAAGTGCCTAGTGCAGTGGTTCAAACCCCAGTCCTCAGGGCTCACCTAGCCAGTTGGGTTTTCAGGATATCCACAATCAATATGTATGAGAGAGATTTGCACACACTGCCTCTATTGTATACAAATCTATTTCATGCATGTTCTTATAGATGTGGAGGTGCATTTTCGAAAGGACATCCGCCTCAAATGTATTTTCGAACAGGAAATACGTCAAGATTTCTTGTTCGAAAATATGTGAGATGGACATCCAAACACAGGAATCGTCCAGCATAAACATCCATTTTACAAACTGGAAGGAGAAGGGGGAAACAAAGGACATGGATGTCTGTATGGCAGCATTCTTCGAAAATGGCTACACAGACATCCATGCAGAACTGAGAGGCAGCCTAATGGTTAGTGCAGTGGACTGTGAACCAAGGGACTCATGTTAAAATCCTACTCAGAAAGGGTGGTGGTGAATCTATACTATAGATACTAAGTTTCTGCATGTGGTGGGAGATTGAAGAGAAATAAAGTCAACCCCCAGACGGGAAAAACAGTTCCAACAGCTGCAGCCTACAAACAGTGATTCATAGCAACATAGCAATTATGGAATTGAACTTTTCAAACAGTCCCCCTCTGTTACATCTGATTACAGACACACAGAGAAGTAACACAAATATAAACACACATACACATGTACTAACACACCCATTCACACAAGGACATGCATACAAATATACATGTACTGAGTCACCTGCATACACATGAACATGCATAGCAGACCTCACACACACATACATACACACACATTAAATTAAAATAATACAAACACTCAAAATAATGAACATAGAGATAAACTCACAGAGACAAAACACACACACACACACACACACACACACACACTCACACTCACACTCACACTCACACTCACACTCTCTCTCTCTTTCTCTCTCTCTCATTCCCCACTTGTTATATCTTGAAATGGAAGACCTATGATTGGTTTTTTTTCAGGGTTAACTGTATCATTACTAAACTTCTCAAACTAAAGCTCTCACTCCCCCCTTCAACAATACCTGACTATCTTCAAGGAACATAAGAACAAAACATAAGAATAGCCATACTGGGTCAGACCAGTGGTCCATCTAGTACAGTAGTGGCCAATCCAGGTCACAAATACCTGGCAGAAAAACAAGTAGTAGCAACATTCCATGCTACCGATTCCACGGCAAGCAGTGGTTTCTCCCAGTCCATCTTAATAACAGACTTTGGACTTTTCCTCCAGTAACTTGTCCAAACCTTTTTTTTAAACCCAGATAGGCTAACTGCCATTACCACATCCTCCAGCATCAAGTTCCAGAGCTTAACTATTCAAATATTCCCTCCTATTTGTTTTTAAAAGTATTTCCATATCATTTCTTTTAGTGTCTTCTGGTCTTTGTATTTTTTGAATGAGTGAAAACTTGATTCACTTTTACCCATTCTACACTACTCAGGATTTTATAGACCTCAGTCATATCCCCCCTCAGCTGTCTTGTTTCCAAGCTGAAGAGCCCTAACCTCTAGCTCTTCCTCATAGGTTAGCAGTTCCATCCCCTTTATCATTTAGGTCACTCTTCTTTGAACCTTTTCTAATTCCGCTATATCTTGTTTGAGATATGGCAACTAGAAATGAATGCAATACTCAAGGTGAGGTCTCACCATGGAGTGATAAAGAAGCATTATACTATTCGTGGTCTTATTTTGCATCCCTTTCCTAACAATTCCTAGCACCCTACTTGCTTTTTTGGCCGCCGCCACCACGTTCATCCTTCACTAGATCCTTACATTACTTCTTACAAATGTGTCAGATCAGTGAACTGGGACAGAAGGAAAGAGAAAAATAGACAGATTGATTGTGAAGCTATTGGACTTTTGTTTATAATCAGGCAGATGATGTATTAACTCTGGTTTTGCATCTTTCCCTGTCTCTGACTCCTTCTTGCTTTTCCTTTAGCTTCATGTTTCCTATCTTCCTATTGGTGAGTTTCTTGTTCCCTCGTTTCTGTAGTGTATTTGCTCTTTTATTTTCTTTTTCCTTTCTTGGCTCAGTAATTCTTCCTTTCACTCCCTCTCAGTTCAGTTGGAACCTGTGCTAGGATCCAGGCACCAATGCGTCCGATATTCAAAAGCAATTATGGGTTCACCGGCTGCCAGCAAACCCATATATTTTAAAAAAATTATAGGGATAGCATCAGAACATTTAAATTGCTAAGCAGACGCATAGTATCTGTATAAAAAGAGGTGGAGCAAGAGCTGAAAAAAAAATTATTCAGCAGACTTAAGATGAAATGATTGTGCCTGCAGGATGACAACCCTGCCTGTGTATTCAGTGTAGTGATACTGGCACTGAATATGAGTATAAAGTTAAATGCAGGCATTTAAGCTGATCACTGCATGGTCTGAATATCAGCTCCAATGAATCTGTACTTACAACTACCCAGGGATTTGTTTTTCTGTTTTAAGAGATCCCTCCTACCACTGCTTCTAGTAGACCTGAAGCAGGAAGCCACGTACCAGAGTTTTATTCTGGAACTCTGTATCCTGCCCTCTAAATCTTGCCACTCTTGTTCATAACTAGAACTCCCTGCCCCGCAAGAGCTGGGAACACTGCCTCTATGAGGATGCCATAGATCTATGCCTAAATGACCTATGGTATAGAAGACTCAAGGGCTGATGCACAAAGGTTGCTGTTAAATACGGCAGCTCCGGGTGAACTTACCAAGTTGTAAACATCGACCAATGCACAAAGGGGATAGCATGCAAATGAGATGCATGGAAATTTAACAGTGACCTTTGTGCATCGGTCTCTGTAAATGCCTAACACATGTGCACAATAAGAGTTGTTTCCAGGACATGGGTCGGGGGGGGGGGGGGGGGGGGGAGAATTCCTGCACTCACTTTGGAGCTCCTGTGGCTGCCTGTGGTGGTGGGTGTACCTGCTTAGCCAGTTAGGTGGGTGGTGGGGGCTTGGGTGTGTGAAGCTGAACAAAGGTCAACAGAGCGCTGGAAGGAGGGAAGGGTCATCTGCACCAGGCCAGGGGGTGATTGGGAGGCAGAGGCTGAAAAGAGAAGGGAACTGGACAGGGGGTCAGCATGGATGAAGAGGGATCCTCTTCGACAGCTCCTGACATGCCATAAAATATAGCACATTAAAAGTAGGCGCTCCTTTCTGTGCATTGCATGGCGTGCTCATTATGATATTAATAAGCTCTTTGTAATACATTTGCATGGGATTCTCGGTAGCTACTACGGCACGTGGTTAATGCCACACAAAGCCCCTTTCTGTATTAGACGCTACATAACGTTTGCTTTAGACTGGCTCCAACCGATCTAAAGCAAACACAACCACGGTAAGCTTTGTGCATTGGCCCCTAAATCTGGTACCTTCTTAATGAAGAAATGCACAACATTCGCCTCTGACCCACCAGATTAGCTCCACTTTCAGATTCGTCCCCCTTTTTAGACATGAACTGTATCAGGTGATACTGCCTATGGTGGACGGTCAGCAGGTCTATATGTCTGTCCATCCATCAGCCCCTACAACTGATCAGCCCTCCTTCTATCCATATGCGGACAAAGCTATGTGTAGAGATAGAATGTGGCAGTAATTCAAATGGTGCGGGTAGGTAAGTCCAATACTCCAATACTGTACGGAGAAGAGAAAACTGGCAGAAGTCTCTCAGGCTACAAGAGGCTGCTGCAGATAGGACAGGCAGAGAGCCCAGGCCTGGCTGCTGAAGACTGAGGAAAATCCAGACCCTGCCTACCACAGAGGAAAAGATGTTGCTAAGGCTGTGTGTTAGGAGGAGCACCTGGACCTACCTGCTGCAGTAAAGTAGGAAATACAGATGGAGAAAGCGAACAGGGAGAGTGGCTAACTGAACTAGGGCTAGAATCCTGACATCAACAGGCCCTAGCACTCTCAATCCATTTCCCCTTCTGCTCCCCCCCCCCCCCCCCCCCCCCCCCATATGGATACAATCACACTTCCCAGCAGTGGAATCCTTGACACTCATAAACCTCACCCCTCTGCCACGCATAACACTTATCCACTCACTCAGCATCACTGACAGTTATAACCCTGCATTCACTCACTCAAGCCCTCCACCATTTATATCCCTCCATCCATTTACTGTCTTATTCACTGAGCTCATTTGGCCACTATTAACCCTCACATGCATCCATTCATTACTCAGCCACATCCACCATTCATTATCCCCCTTTGCTTTCACTCACTGACCCCTCCACTCATAACCCCCTCATATGGCCTCCTTTCAGAACCCCTTTCCCCTCCCTCAGATTCTCCTCCTGCCACTCTTAAGCCCATCATCATCCACTCACTCAGCCCCCACCACTGATCAGTCATCCACACATTCAGTCTTTCCACATACTCAGCCCTACTGCTAATATGATAAGCTTGTCTTGATAATCATAATCTGGTCTTGTATCCCGCTAATGCCTCGCAGTTCAAAGCGGGTAACATAATCACAAGAGACCAGAACACTTTTCTGGGAATAAAAAGCTGAAAAAGAGAATTACAAGCAGGAGTAACCCCCATCTACTCAGTCAGCCTCCACCATCACTGAATCACCTCATTCACTCTCTCGTTTAGGGGCCCTTTTACTAAGCTGCTGTACAAGGGTCCCTGTGCTAATGCAGCATATGTTTTTGCTGCGCGCACAGTCCCCTTGTACTGCAGCGGGTGAAAAGGTGGAAAAAAGAAATGGCCATGCGGTAAGTTCGCACTTGTCATGCAGCCACTTCGGGGGGAGCACTTACTGCCAGCCATTGAAGTGGCGGTAGGGTCTCCCACGCTAACCTGGCGGTAACCGGGCAGTGTTTACCGCCGAGTAACTGCTGCGGTAAAAAATACGGAACAATTTTGCATTGTGCAGGAAATGGCATGCAGTGGGGGCAGAACTACCGCCGGCACCCATGTTGGGCTGGCAGTAGTTCCGCGTGGCAACCCTTTATTTAAAGGGCCCCTTAGCCTATCAGCTTGTCAACTGCTCCATCCATTCATTCATTGACATACACAACACATCTACCTCAGACTCCATTAGTGAAACACAGAGAGAATGCAACTTTTCTACTCGTCTTTCTCTGATTGTGACAGGAATGATTTTTTTTGACCATTCAGATATCAGAACCATTAAATTGGCCCCACCTAGCACTTCTCTGAGATACTCATAGCTGCTCTCAGGTAGGATAGTCCAGAAAAGACAAGGTAAGAATTGACTCTCAACAGCCTCCAACATTGCTGTTTAATGGTTCTACACTACATTTACACTTAGCAGGCCTCATGGTTTATGATTTATATTTATTAGTCTTGATACATTACCTTTCATGGTTCTTCATAACATCATAACCCACAGTTATGGGCACCTCCAATCCAAGAGCTTCCCCCAATGTCAAACAGTTGGCAGAAATTGGATATTTTATCACGGAAAGCAGACAAATAGCAATAAGTTTCCAGTTCATTGTAAACAGACCTTGGTTTCCATGGCAACATGCTGGATTTTGCAGCTCCTTGCAGTCTGTCAGACCATTTCTATCCGCCATCCTCAATGCAGAACTGCAGAACCAACACCCTATGCAGGGGTACAGAAAGGAAGGGGGTGTTAAGCAATCATCTTTCTCTCTATTAGAAATTCTGCAAAGCATTATTGTGTTTGTCTGCATGTGGAAGAGTTTATAGGTGTCTTTGGGGCTGTGTATGTCTGTCTTTAAAAAAAAAAAAATCTCTACCCTTTTCTCTTCCCCTGATAGCAGCGCTGGGCTCTGACACACAGGTACAGGGTAGCATTCCCCTTTCATCCTTGGAGTGGTTATCAATAGAAATCAAACAAAATAAAACATGGAAAAGAAAATAAGATGAT
Source organism: Microcaecilia unicolor (assembly GCF_901765095.1). NCBI lineage: Eukaryota > Metazoa > Chordata > Amphibia > Gymnophiona > Siphonopidae > Microcaecilia > Microcaecilia unicolor. Next base: position 64,005,561 of record NC_044043.1, on the reverse strand, counting down.
ACCTTTTTTATTGGACATAACTTAATTCATTTCTTGATTAGCTTTCAAAGGTTGCCCTTCTTCGTCAGATCGGAAATAAGCAAATGTGCTAGCTGACAGTGTATATAAGTGAAAACATTCAAGCATTACTAACCAGCAACTCCTCCACCTCCTGGCTCCTGCATTGCATGTCCTATCCATGGGGCTCTGCTTCCATATTCTGCAAGCGAGAACATAACCCCCAAGCGCCAATGCTGTGCTGGTACTTCTGTGCTTGGACCACAGTAGCAAAGCACTGACGGCCTGTGTACAAATCCAATATATGAAATAAGGCTGTGAAAATGATTTTTAATTAAATCCATATATATTCATAATTTTAATTCAATAATTCCTTTACAACTTTATAATATATGAAAAATCATTTTTATATATAACCTAAATAATATCCCCAAAAAAGCCCTTCAATAAACATATAAAAGGAAAAAAAGAGAGCTATAAAGTATTTGAACTGTCTAATGTTCATCTTATTTTATATGATGGAGAGAACTGGCTCATTTAGAATACACTTGATGTTCCCTTTCTAATAGCATAATGGAGGTACTTATTTTATCATTGCCTACCCTTCCATTTTGTTGTGCTCAAAAACCCATCACCCCCCCCCCCCCCCCCGAAAAAATGTATGTCCCCATCACACCATTTTTTGCAAAAACTTCACTAGCTACTAGTATAATATGGGGCTAAATATAAAACTCTATGGGCCCTGTTTACTAAGCAGCGTTATAGGTGTGTTAACATTTTTAATGCATGTTAAGCATGTACACGCATTAATCGTGTACGTGCCTACAATATCCCTATAGGTGCCTACATGGTTAGTGCACGTGCTAATTGTAGGCAAGCTAAAAGCAATAACAGTAAACAGGGCCCTAGGTCTGATCTTAAGGCCCTTAAAAGAAACGGCCCAGAGTACTTGAAGAACAGGATCTCCCTCTACACACCTCCAAGGTCACTAAGATCCTCCTAAGGAATATCCCTATTCATGCCCTCTCCAAAGGACATCACGTGATGTGATACCCACAAGCGAGCCTTCTCCGGAGTAGCCCCCACACTCTGGAATGCACTCCCTGAAAGACTTTGCTTATCACAAGACTCTCTCTACTTCAGGAAGCAGGAGAAAGCTTGGCTTTTCAAGAAGTAACTAACTTGCTAGTCACACACAAGGAGTGACACTGGCTGCGCATACTATATAGCAGGGCATGCTTATCCACTCCTACCCTAGCTGAGATAATATTCAAGCTAGCACCTTTCTGATTTCATGTGCAACTTTCTTTAAAATTAGTCCCCCTATTTTCTTACTCCTGTTACTCTAATCTTACCTGTCTATATGTTCCATCTTTGCTTACACCCTATGCTGTCTTATTAAACTGTTTTACAGCTTATTGTGTTGACACTGTAATGCAGCATACTATGCCATACCTTGTATTGCTATTTGAATATTTTTACTGCTGTAATTGTCTTTGTTGCTGAGTTCTTTAGATTATTGTAATGTCATTTATTTAGGTTGCTCTCAAATATTAATGTGAAAGTTACAGACAATTCAGAATACTGCGCTGAAGTTGATTTTTTCTTTAAAATGTTCTGATCACCTGTCCATATATCATTCCAAAGTTTATTGGTTGCCAGTAGCTGCAAAGGTTATATTTAAACTATCTTGTCTAATGTATAAGGTTTGTTATGGTTTAGCCAGTAGCTGCAAAGGTTATATTTAAACTATCTTGTCTAATGTATAAGGTTTGTTATGGTTTAGCTCCTTTTGACTTGATAAGATGTTTTGCTTTGTCAAACAAAAACAGTGCGTGCTTCTCGGTCATTAAATTTGTTTTCTTTCCCATCCATGAAGGGCAAAGAAAGAAAGAAATGTATAGATCATTTGCTTTCTTATCAGGCAGTCAAATTAGGCAAAGAAGGTTCTTCTTTGATAGTCCAGGCATCGAGTTATGCATATTTTAGATCATCACTTAAGACATATTTGTTTCAGAATTATGGAAGGAAGTGATTGTATTAAGTTTTTAATCAATTATGGGGTCCTTTTATTAAGCTGTGGTAAAAAGTGGCCTGCGGTAGTGAAGGCATGTGTTTTTGGCACACACTGGGCCATTTTTTACTGTGGCTGGGAAAAAAGTTTTTTATTGGGGCAGTAAATGGTTGTGCACTAAAATTAAAAGTAGCGTGCGGCTATTTACTGCCTGAGCCCTGACCGCTAGGTCGGACCCCCACTGACAAAACCAACAAAAGCAAATCAGAAGGAGGAAATAATGTAAAGCCAAGGATCTACAGACAGGACCTGGTGGAGTAGTCGATGACTTCTTAGAAACCCATCAGGAGAGGATCCATCTAATTGGCATAAAAGGAACACCCTCACCCCAACAGAAAAGAAAAAAAGCACCCAAATAAATAAACACTAATAACAGGACAAAACAAAATAAGCAAACACATAAATTTATAATCCAATAAACAAGGAAACACCTCTTGTACAGGATAGATCAGCACAATGATCAGACACGCTGTAAGATCTAATACAAAATGGCGAAATAACCCTCCTTCAAACTACTGCTTCTAGTAATTGTGCTACTTTCCCTAGCAGCCAACTTCCTGTCTCTATCATATGACGAAGGCCACAAAATTCCAATTCTCAGTCACTCCAAGCGGCGCCTGAATGTCCCAAAGATATCAGAAACTCAATCCACTACCCACAACTCCGATCCCTATGAATCTATTGAACTGTGCAGAACAAAAACAGAGAACAACAATGCTCACAGACCTATAAATCACCAACTAATACAAATGCACTGCAAAAGCTCAGGTGAGGAACAATTCCTACTGATTCCGTTAGGATACATTAACGTTAGATAGGTGGAGAACAAAACAGAAACCATAAGAGAATGGCTAGACAAAGACAAACTAGGCACTTTGTTCATAACTGAGACCTGGCTCCAATCGAGAGAAGGCCTGATCCTAAATGAACCCCCCAGGTTTTAAAATCTTACAAGAGACAAAAAGAAGGGAGGGGGCCTAGCTGTGCTATACAGACCCTTCTTTCAGATGGAACTGATCACACTCAGCTCTACCCACCTGGAAATATTTGCCTGCACCATAAATGACAGTACCCTACAGGGCCAACTATGTTGCCTTGTATTCTATTGAACCCCTGGCAAATTGTCAGACTCACAGTCAGAGTTTATGGATTTCATCCCAAACATATGCGTCAACCATTCAAACATACTACTAGTCAGAGACCTAAACCTCCATGCAACCATTCAAACATACTACTAGTCAGAGACCTAAACCTCCATGCAGATGAACCCAATAACCAGGATGTTAGCAACAGTATAACCTTCCTACACCAATGGGACTTCCACATTCCAACCGTAATTGAAAGTTATATAAAAGGGCATGCGCTTGATCTTCTTGTGTACAGAATCACAGAAATACACAACTTCAAGCTAGAGAACATCAACTGGGAAGAAGTGATCTGGTCAGACTACTTCAAACTAACCAAACACACCCAGACACCAAAAAGACCCCCAGAACCCATGAAACACGGGGAAAGATAGACAGCAAGGTCTACTGGTCCAAGCTCTACAATGACAAATGGACTCCAAGCTTGAACTCCACTGACTTTCTGTCAGAATGGGAGACTAGATGCCTGACTGTACTAGATGAAATAGCACCGATCAGGATGAAAACCGCTTCCAGACCGAAAACTGCACCATGGTTCAACAACAAACTAGGGGAACTAAAAGGAGCCTGCAGGAAACAAGAATTGAAATGGCAGAAAAACAAATCAGATGACAACAAAGCAACATGGAGAATTACGATAAAGGTATACAATTTTGAAAATAAGACAATACAAATGTCAACATTACAAAGGGCAAATTGGCCCAGACTACAGCAACACCAGAAAACTATATGGACTGGTTAATGGTCTTTTAAACACCCATCCACTGACTGCAGGAAGTGACAACCTCTCACGGTTGACAAACTAGCAAGATACTTTGAAACCAAAATAATCACTCTCAGAAAAGATCTCAAGAACAACGAAGCAGCAATGGAGCCCTTCATCAAGGAATTAAACTACCACAAGGGCCCATTGCAGCCGACCGACTATGGACCTCATTCAAACCACCACAATTGGAAGAGGTTCGTCACTTGACAATCAGATTCACCACAGCCTATTGACCAATGGACATCTGCCCCGACTACCTAATGAAAGGAGCACCAACCTACTTCTTCGAAAAACTGACAACCTACATGACAACAATGCTAGTAATGGGTCATTACCCCACAGAAAAAGGAAACATAATATTAACCCCCATCCCCAAAACACGAAAATCAGTAGTAGTGATGTCAAAAACTATAGACCAGTAGCATTGATCTCACTCATATCTAAAATCATGGAGGGAATGGTTGCCAAACAGCTGATGGAATATCTATGCAAATTCTCCATACTCCATGACTCACAGTCCAGCTTCAGACCACAGTTCAGCACAGGGACTATCCTAACAATGCTAATAGCAATTCTCAGGAGACAAATAAGCCTAGTTGAAAAGATATTACTGCTACAATTTGACTTGTCCTCAGCTTTCGACATGGTAGATCACCCCATCCTACTGAGACTGCTAGATGAAATTGGAATTGGCAGAGCAGTTCACAGCTGCTTTGAAGGATTCTTCATGTCTAGATTATACCAGGTGAAAATGAACAATGCATCCTCACCTACCTGGACAGCAATCAGTGCAGTCCCACAAGGATCCCCCTTATCACCCACTCTAGTCAACATTATGATGATACTGCTAGCAAAAACACTAGCGAAACAAGGATTCCACCCTTTCACCTATGCTGATGATGTAACCATATACATCCCTTTTGAACAAGACCTAACCAAAATTACAAATTCAATCAAAACCGGTCTAAATTTGATGGAGTCCTGGGCATCCGCCTTCACACTAAAGCGTAACAAAGAAAAGATTCAACTTCTCATTATAACATCACCATACTGTGATACCACACACTCCAACATCACCATAGAAGGAACTTCATACCCCATGTCAGACCACCTCAGTGTCCTAGGAGTGACACTGGACCAAAAACTGTCTTTGAAAAACAGATGGGAAACATACGTCAAAAATGTTCCACACAATGTGGAAACTGAGGAGAGTTAGAGGATATTTCCCAAAAAAACATATTCCACTTACTAGTACAAGCAATGTTACTCACACATACCTGACTATTGCAACGCAGTCTACGTGGGTACAGAGAACGTCCACTGAAAAAACTACAACCCGCATAGAATACAGCAACCAGGCTGATCTTCAGATGTCCCCATTTCATAAGTGCCAATCCACTGATACAAGCTTTACACTGGCTCCCCATCAGAGCCCGAATAATGTTCAAGATATGCACCATGATATATTGAATCCTCTTTGTCACCGCACCGGAATATATGAGCAATTTAATCTTGCTACCACCAAAAAACACAAACATAAATGCACAAAACTACCTGATCTTCCTTTTCCAAATTGCCAAAAACTAGTCTAAAAATCAGTTCACTCCATCGGGTTCTCTTACATAGGCACCAAATGGGGGAACTTACTTCCAAACAGCCTAAGACTCATGGCAAACTATCTCAAATTTCGCAAACATCCTAAGACTTTTCTTTTCAGAAGATTCCTCCCCAAAGTCAAGCCTGCATAGCCTAAACTAAGAATCTTCTGATCCATTCACCTGAAACACACCACACCCCTACACAGGATACACAGCTCTAATGAATAAGCTTTTGTTAGCCACATTGAACCAATTTATTTTGGATAATTGTGGGATATAAATGAGTTATCAATGAATAAATACTATACCGTTTCTTTGGATTTTTCCAACCTACGTGTAGGACCTTGAATTCTTTTTTAGCATTACATCTAAGTTGCCAATTGATGGACCCTTTTCCAAGCTTTGCCAGATCCCTCTGCATGCTATCCACACCCTCCACCCTATTACAGAGTTTGATATCATCTGCAAAGAAACAAACCTTGCCAGTCAGGCCATCCACATTATCACTCACAAAAAAAAGAGCTGGCCCAAGGACCGATCCCTGCGGTACACCACTGATAACATCCTTATGTTATGGTATGTTATGTTACCTATGACTCACTTATTCTTGCTGTACACCACCTTGAGTGAATTTCTTCAAAAAGACGGTAAATAAATCTTAATAAATAAATACATTGATATTTCCTTTCCCAAGGAAACTCCTTAAGAGGGGGCAGCCTGGAAGCCTGGCAGTTCCTCATCCAAGCATGTGAGATATACTCTCCACTTCAAAGAGATTTTTATAAGATGGTTAAATTATGAATATATTTCTGAAAGACAAACGAACCTTCACAATTGGTGCTACTGCTACCAGCACTTCAGGTTAATCTGTGCAATGATACTCCAAGCTGCTGATGGAAGGTGTAAATCAAAAGCACGCTGACCCTTCTGGTGATCCCTCTGCTGCTGCCACCACACCGCAGCACCCGGCTGGAAAACCTGCCTGCCTGCACAGTTAGCTTCACTCTTGCTTTCAGCATCTAATTAGTTTTGGTCTTATTTAAAATTCAGGTAAAAAGCCTTAAAATTAAAAGTGGATATGATTTCCTGAAATAGTTATTGATATGCTGTCAGTTTTTAAGTGAATTATGCATTTAATCAATTTGGGGACCTAAGGCTGGGAGAGGATTAAGGCAGCTCATTAAAACTGTCAATCTTCCTGAATGCTTCATCAGAACATTGATTTTAACAGTTTAGTTTTTATTAACTGTCTGCCTGCCTAATCTCTCTCAATATCTACTTGCAGCATCCATAGATTTTATCTTTCACCAAATTCCCTTTCACTAGCTGTACCTGTCAGTGTCATTTATGAGATGATTTTCAGCCTGCTGAATTGCCAATGACGCGGGTGATGTTAGCACATGTACTTTATTGCAAGTTTTCAAAGAGAAATCTATCTGCATTGTTTCTTTTTGAAAAAGACTAAAGTATATGTGTATTAAACAAACAATCGTCCTAACCTCCAAACAACAACAACAACGAAGAATAAGACCGAAACGACATAACCACTGCCCAACACTATTACTCTCACCATAATACCATCATCTGAGCAACTACATAAAGCCGACACCTATACAAGACCACAATGTATTCTTCTACCACGTACATATGCACTTGATTGCAAAAACACGTGTTAACAAGTACGCAAGCACACAGTGCATTCTTCTACCTTGTATGTACGCACTTGATTACAAAATCATGTGCATATCTAAAGTCCGGAATTGGCAATCGCCATAATGGCAAATGTCAGCCACATTGAGCCTGCAAATGGGTGGGAAAATGTGGGATACAAATGCTACAAATAATTAAAAGCATCTGCATGTGTCCTTTTGAAAACTGAATGCACCTGCTCTGTTTTCCTCCTCCAATCTAAACACGCCCAGAGGGATTCCTTTTTAATATGACCATCATTACATCAACTATGCAACTTTTATGTACTTTTTTTTACCATGCTCAAAGTGGGCCGTTTTCAGTCAGGCCAAGTTCTGTTATATACAGGCCAGATGAAGTGTTTGGTCCTAACAGAAATAACAAAATGTCAGTATTTGTTAGCCCAAAAATTCTAGGTGAGATTGATTACGGGCGCCTGTGCATGACACATGCCACAATATGGAGACAGCATAGAACACTGTCTCAGACCTGCAATACTGTCCTTTTCTTTACCATCTTCCATCCTTCCTCCAGATCAGATTTCAGGAAAGCATGGGGAAAACACAGGGCATTTCTGATTGTTCACTGATGAGGGTAAAGTTGTTGATCTGCACCAATATTTCCCAAGTTCCCTGTGGCTGTCCTGAAAAGTCTTTCAGGCATATGTCTCCCAAGGAACTTGATGGTTCTGACACAGATTTTACATGATCTGTGGTCCTCCTTCATTCCTCCAGCCACAAAGGTCTCTAAGTGTCTGTCTGTTACTGTGTGGCTTCTATCACCTCCACTAGTAGTCCACTACCCTCTTAATGAAAGAAACTATTCCTTAATTCCTTTTTGATCCTGCTCCCCTCCCCCTTCAGCTTTATGTGACCGATGAGTGCTTTTTCTTGAGTTTCTCATTCTATGGAAAATGCTTCCTTCTGGTACCTTATCTTCTCTTTTCATCCTTTCTTCCAGAGAATATATTTTGAGGGAAATTTGCAAATCTATTTACGAGGGTAAATTGGCTGAAAGTCATCCGGTTCAGCTGAAATACAGAGTTCCTTAATGCAAATACTTCAAGTGTCGTTTGGGGGAGGTATTCCTGGGGGCATGTCTTGGTAGGATCAGAAATTAAAAAACACATTGCATTTTCAAATCTATACACATTATTTTCTATTAAAATTCTATCTGCATTCAAACCAGTTCCTAAAGTCCTTCAAAGAGAAAGTACAAGGACAGAGGAGCATGATCACAGAGCTCACAACTTATTCCTGGGTTCTGAATAACTATGATTCTCTCTTTTAAGAGACTGAGCTCTGATTAAGTCTTCCATACCCTCAGCCTTTTAGTCTCTGCCTAAAGCATTGCAGACTGGCACTGCTACCAGTCTGTCTGTCTGTCTGTCTGTCAGGTAATTCTGTACATTGAAGTGTCCCTCCAGGTACAAAGTGAGATCCTGGGTTGCATAGTTCAGTTTATGTAATTTTACATCTTTGTCTCTTGTCTTTTTTTTTTAATGATTTTTGTCTCTTCATTCCTCTTTGCTGTGTCTTCTGTCTGTCTCATTTAAGTCTTTTCCTCTTCTTTTCTTTTTCTTGTTTCTTCATTCCCATTTTTTCTGGCTTCTGCCTGTCTCATTTATAGCTTTGTCACTACTATTTTTTTCTTTTTGTTCTTGTCTCATCTATATATATAAAACTCACCCTCAACGTTCTATTGGCTTCTGACGTCACTGAAGCCAAGGTTCGTATGTTCGAAGCTCTGAAGCCTCGAAAACCATAGTCTCTGGGCCCCGCCCTCGTGTCAAACGTTATGACGTTGAGGGCGGAGGCGGAGCAATTCACCGCCCTCGCGTCAAACGTTATGACGTTGAGGGTGGAGGCGGAGCAATTCACCAACATCGACTATGGGTGGGGGGGGGGGGGCACAGGAAAGCCTTGCTAGCGCCCGTTTCATTGGCTCCAGAAACGGGCCTTTTTTTACTAGTAAGTACATAAGTGTTGCCTTACTGGGACAGACCAAAGGCCCATCAAGCCCAGTATCCTGTTTCCAACAGTGGCCATTGCCAATCCAGGTCACAAGTACCTCTTTGCTCTGTCTCCTGCCTGTCTCATTTATTTCCCTTTCTTTCTCCTTACATGACTCTATCTCAGCTTCTTTGTACTTGCCTTCCTGCACAGCTTTTTTCTTTTCTTTTTTTTTTTGCCTCTTGGAGGGTTCCCTCTGTCTTGTAATTAAGGATGTTGCAGTCAAGGATAGGAACTCTTCTCCACTAATAAACTAGGCAGGTTTTTTTTTTTTTAACATCCAATTATCAAAACAGAATATAATGTAATTTCACCCATGGGCAAGCTGAAGAGATGGATTTTCATGGAAGTGATGTGGGGCGCTGCTGTTGCTTTCCTGCTATGTCAAGCCCTTGCTTCATTTTGCTGTCTTTAGAAAATATCTAATGTTCACAAGACACTACAGCATAAAGCATTTCACAGCTGAAGAGCCAAGATAAACCTCCGCATCTCGCAGTATTGTTAAACTCCCTGAAAAATAAATGATTCTTTTTCATGCAACCATATTCTTCTGTTCTGTTCTTCTCTCTTTGGACCCAATACACTTCTTACTTATTTTCTTCAGTATATTTTCTTTTGTTATATGTGCTAAAATAAATCACATGTTCTGGACCTCATTTCTCCTGACACCTGAGTCATTTACTTTTGGAGCTGTCACATATGACAGACAGGAGCAGAGAAACATTCAAATATTAGAAATTATATTTTACAGAATAGGTTTTGGGTCTCTGGTAATTTCTGGACAAAAAAATAGACTATAGTCAGAGGAAAACTACAGAACCAATATTAGAACGAAGGAGTAGCGTAGCGGTTAGAACAGTCGCAATGGTTTTCTGAGCACCTTCACAACAATTTAATATATATTTTTTATGACTAACCTGGGAAGTGGAGTTGAGCATTGAATTCAAAGGGGATATACTGAAAACACCAACTGGCTGGGAATGCCCAGAGGATTGGGTTAAAAACTTCTGCCCTGTAGGAAAAGAAAAATATTTAGGGGCCTGTTACTAACGTGTAGTAAAATTTATGCATTTTTACTACGCTTTAACAGTAAAAATTAATGCACAAGAAGCTGCACCTTTGCCAACTACACAAGCGAACCCAAAATAACCAGAGCAAAAAAGCCAAAAGCTTTAGGGCCCTGTTTATTAAGTTGTGCTGTAGGTGCACTAGCGTTTTTAGTATGTACTAAAAATTAGCACACACTAATGCTAGAGACACCCATATATTTCTATGAGTGTCTCTAACAGGGCCCTAATTCAATAATCAACTTAAAGTATATACATTTGTGAAAGGGAACCCTCAGACATACCCAAGCATTAACCCTGTATAAAATCGGGTCTTCTACGGGTGAACAATCTTTTTAGATCTTTCATTGGATCCCTTATATGTTGGTCAATAGTGCCATAAGCAAATACTGGTCATGCAACTTATTCACAAATGACCATAATAATAAGTTAAACCCTATTTCAAAAGCAAAAATAACATCAGAAATTTTTTTTAAAAATAAAAGAAATGACTTCTGTATATTTCTCAGCTGCCAAATTGGTCAAAATCTGTGAGTCCACATTAATATCCGAAAGAAAAATATAGGATCCCCGGATAGAGAGCATATCATACATTAAAATGATAATAACAGATACTACACTTCAGTGGCGTAGCCAAGGGTGGGCCTAGCTGGACCCAGGCCCACCCACTTTGGGCTCAGGCCCACCCAGTAGCAGCACATCTATGATGTGGTTGGCAGGGATTCCAAAGCCCCACTAGCTGAAAACTCCCAACAACTGTCCCTCCTGCATACCTTGTAAATAGCAGATCTTCACCTGCAGCAAGCAGCGACTGATACATACTGCTCACACCGGCCCCATAGCCTTCCCTCTGACATATTTCCGCCTATGCGGAAACAGGAAGTTGCAGCAGTGGGAAGGCTGTAGGGCCAACATGACCAGTGTGTACAGTGTGTATTAGTTGCTTCTCACTGCCAGTGGAAATCTGCTATTTAAAAGGTATGCGGGAGAGGGGGGATGTTGAGACCATATGGCATGCAGGCGAGAGAAGGAGAGACCAAATCACCTGTAGGACTGAGTGGGGTTCTTCTGCCCACCCATCTTGGGCCCAGGCCCACCCAAAATTGAGTGTCTTGCTACGCCCCTGCTACACTTGATTTAGCAAAAAAGGCTAAGGGGTCCTTTTATTAAGCTGCGGTAAAAGGGGGCCTGTGCTAGCATCAGTGTGTGTTTTTGATGCACACTGAGGCCCCATTTTACTGCAGCAGATGAAAGGCTGGCCATCTTTGGGGAAAAGAAATGACCGTGTGGTACGTGAACCAGGGGCGTAGCTACGTGGGGCCACGGGGGCGTGGGCCCCCACAGATTACGCCCTGGCCCCCTCTACATTTCACCCCCGCTGTCGCCGCCCGCCCCGTCAGGTACCTTGTTTGCTGGCGGGGGTCCCCAAACCCCACCAGCTGAAGAGTTTTCTTCAGCGCCGGTTGACACCGGATTGTGGGATCATCAGTTTCTGACACCTTACGTCCTGCACCGTGCATGTAGCCCCATGCAGAACGTAAGGCATCACAAACAGATGATCCCACAATGAAGGCGCCGGAGTCGACCAGCGCTGAAGAAGACTCTTCGGCTGGTGGGGATTGGGGACCCCTGCCAGCAAACAAGGTACCTGATGCATCAGGGGGGTGGGGGGGGGTTTGCGGTTGCAGCGGTGGTCCAAAGTGGTGGGCGGGCGGGGTTGCAGTTGCGGCGGTGGGGGGGGGGGGTCGGCGGCAGTGAGGGGGGTCGGCGGCGGGGGGAGGCAGCTAAACAGTGCCCCCTACCTCGGGCTCTGGCCTCCCCTCCCGCCAAGGTCTGGCTACGCCCCTGACGTGAACCACGTACCACATGGCCATTTCAGTGGAGAGCCCTTACCGCCACCCACTGAGATGGTGGTATGGGCTCCCACGCTAACCCGGCGGTAACAGGGCAGTGCACGGCGCTGCCTGATCATCGCCGGTTAAGTTCCAGCGCCACAAACATTGAAAACATTGCTGTAGCACCGGAAAAGGTGCGTTCCTGGGGGTGGGAACTACCGCCAGGCTCCTGCGGTAGCCCTTTGGTAGTTCCAGATTGGCTCATGGCAAGCCTGCTGCCGCACACCAACTCTTTAGTAAAATGGCCCCTTAGTTATTTTGGGTTCACTATTCTGATATATGGACTTTTTTGGACATTGTGGCTAACTATACATGTTGCAACAGGTGGTAAGTACTACTAGGTATGCAGTAACTGTAATATGCAGTCTACGCCCAATTCCTGCCCCCTTATACTGCACACAGTTAAAGCATTAAATTACATTTATATTCTGCAATTACAACACGGTTCAATGCGGATTACAGTCAAATAAGCCAGTCATTCAGACTGGAGAATTACAAAATAAGAATGACCAACCGATTACAATAAAATAATATGGAGGAAATTCAAGATTTAATTACCCAGATACCGAGTAAATAAGAAGGTTTTCAATTCTTCCTAAATCTTAAATAATTAACTTCTAATCTAACTCCATTTGGTAAGGAGTTCCAGATACCCTTCTCCTCCACTGCTAACTCCAGACTCCGTTCCTTTTATCTTACTGCACCATATGCCTGGAATAGACTTCCTGAGCCGGCACGTCAAGCTCCATCTCTGGCCTTCTTCAAATCTAGGCTAAAAGCCCACCTTTTTGATGCTGCTTTTAACTCCTAATCCTTACTCACTTGTTCAGTACCCATGTTTTATCATTCCCACCTTAGTAATTCCCTTATCCCTTATTTGTCCTGTTTGTCTGTCCTAACTATATTGTAAGCTCTGTTGAGCAGGGACTGTCTCTTCATGTTCAAGTGTACAGTGCTGCGTACATCTAGTAGCACTATAGAAATAATAATAAGCAGTAGTAATAGTAGATACTAGCTGCTTGATAAGCAATAGACAAGGCGTGAACTCGCTTATAGTCCACCTGAAGCATCGAGGGTAAGTTAAGTTTTAAGTGACTCTCCATTCTCAGTGTATGAAATGATAATAAAGACATTAATGATACAGGGGCCAATATGGGGCCCTTTTACAAAGCGGCGGTAGGGCTACCATGCATGTAGTGCAGGCCAAATCGACACTTCTGCCCGGTTAGCATGCCCATCCAGCAGTAATGTCGAAATTGGCGCGCGCTGTGATCCGCAGTAGAAAATATTTTTCTATTTTCTACCACAGGGGGGCGTCCCCGGCAGTAATCGGCAGCGCAGCCACATTGGCACACGCTGCATGAGTACTGCGCTTATAGCGCGTGAGCCCTTACCACTAGGTCATTGGGTGGCAGTAAGGACTCAGGCAGTAAATAGCCACGTGCTACCTTTAATTCTAGCGCATGGTCCTTTACTGCCCCCATTGCTCCCAGCCATGGTTAAAAAATGGTCCAGTGCGCAACAAAAAACACATCCCCACACTACTGCAGGCCACTTGTTACCATGGCTTAGTAAAAGGACATCTATATACCCCCACACATAGCTTGAACAATGATCTCGCCTACATAGAAAGCCAATGTAATTGCCACAAAGGAGTCACACTGTCCCATTTCGAAGCCTGACAAATCAGTCTTGCTGCCATATTTTGAAGTGTCTGTAATCGATGGACAACTAGCCTTGAACAACCAATATACAACAAATTACGGTAGTCAAGTTGACTTAACACACGTGCTTGCACTACTAAAACCAAAGTGATTAAGAGAAAGGTATTTTGAAATTCTTCTCAACTGTCTTCCAAATCAGCGTGTGTAGTCATGCCACCCCACTTACAGTTAGCATCCTGGTGCACACATTGCAGTAAAAGTCCCCTTAGTGTACCTGAATATGACTCACTTTCAACTACTACTAAAAGGAAACCGGGCGTTGGACTGCACACTGCAGTCATTGCGCAGTGCGTACCCTGTGCTTGTTGTCATTTGTGTAAGTAGCAGAGGTGCAGTTGCCGCCTCTTCAAAAGAAGGCATTAAGGGCCACTTTTACAAAGCGCCAGAACCCATACCACTGCTATGCTGAGCGCCAATATGGCAGTACTGCTGGGCTACTGCAGGAGCCTGATGGTGGTGCCTGCCCCGGTTACTGCCGGGTTATCCCGGGAGCCCTTACCACTTCCTAAATAGGTGGCGGTAAGGGCTCCCCCAGGAACTGGTGGCACAGCAAGTGGTTCACTTACCGCATGGCCATTTCCTTTTTCAAAAAACAAAATGTCCTTTTACCCACTGCGATAAAAGGGGGCCTCAGCATGCAGCATTGTAAAAGGGGACCTAGGTGAATCTGGGCTAATTGCAAACAGTCTGAACATACAGTAAAGAATTTTTTGTTGCATAGTAACAACAGAGGACATACTGGACATGCCCCCAACAATTACCGCACAGCCTATGCATTTGCCGCACATTAATTTTTGCTGTTAAAATGTGGTTAAGTGCAAGAACTTAACCTTTCCTGTTCCTAGAGGGTTTACAATCTAATTTATTTTTCCATCTTGGTTGTTCCAAGCCTTGGTAGGATCTCAGTGTATGTCCAGTCCAGGGATAAGGCTGGTTAGAGGCTCAGTTTGGTTTGAATTACGAAAATCTTTTATAGATTAAGGGGGACTTGAATGTTTTTAATATGCCAGTATAGTGCTTCCTTCTCATCACATCAGTCAGTATAAAATTCTCAATACAATACGTGCAGGCTGAACTGGCTAAAACCGGTCTAAATGAAACACTGCAAGCCCAGTTAGCTTTGAGCACCAGGGCCTCAGTCTTTTCAGTCTAGCTTTGTGCTATGAACCATTCCCACTGTTTCTAAGTTGCAGGGCTGCTTGTTTTATTTTTACACATTAGTTAAACCCAGTTTATTGTCTTGACCCTCTCTAAATGGATGGCGGCCATAGTAGTTTTTCATGTGGAGGAGACCACCTTCAGTGACTCTGTCATGCTTATCCTGGTTTTATATAGGTAAATACATAACTCATTCATCCGCACTTTGATGATTTTATACATTGATAGAAAAACAATGCAGACCTTTGAGCTTTGTTATTCTCCAGTAAATGTGCATCTCCAGGAGAGAGGATTTCTTTTCTTTCTGTTTCAGCATCCCTGCAAGACAATTAACTATATACTCAGAGCATCATGTCTGATTGCAGCTGATTGGATTAATGCACAAGGAAAAATGCACTAATTACTGAGGAACTGAAATCAATAGGATAATATTAGATCACCTCTTCATTTCAGGTGGGGGTGGGGGAACCCAAATATCTAAGAATAAAGCTGAAGTTATGGTCCAGAAAACCAGTGTGTTCTTGCTAGGAGTAGGTTTACTAAAATGTTCTACTGCATTAGTGCAAATTCCCCCTGATTCTATAAAAGTCGCCAAAAATTGTGTGTGCAAATTTAACAGAATAATGAGTCAGTGGTAATAATTGGCTTTTTAACGAGCAATTATTGGTACTAATTAGATTTAATTGGGTTTTATGGGGCCCATTTAGAAAGGCACAGGAGAGCTAATGCATGGGTAGCACACGCCCAATCAGCACTACCGTTAGGGTAGTGCATGCACCTGTTGGTAATTTCGATTTTTGGCGTGCACTGAATCCCATGGTAGAAAATAATTTTCTATTTTCTACTGCGGGGGCATTCTTGCAGTAACCGTCAGTGTGTGTGCACTGCTTAGTTACTGCATGGGTAGCGCAGGAGCCCTTACCGCTAAGTCAATGGGCTCAGGCATGCTCTAGTTTTAATATTAGTGCAGGCCCATTAACAAATAGCCTTTTTCCCAGCCACAGTAAAAAGTGGTCCAAAGCGCACCCAAAAGATGCGCCCGCACTACCGCAGGCCACATTTTACTGCGGCTTTGTAAAAGGACCCCCCCTATGTATGTAAATTTAGGTTCAGGATCTGCACCTAAAATTTATACACAGCCTGGAAAAGGGGGGCATGGAAATGGGAGTGTCATGAGCATCGGGGGTGTGGTTTTGAGTTGCTCACGTAATTATAGAATAACAGTGCTCTGCACATAAATGTAGGCATTTTCATTGGTGCAAATAGCATTATTCTATAAACCGCATCAAACTTTAAGCGCAGCTTGTTATGTGGGGTTTTTCAGTGCCAATTCTTTAGGCGCCATATATAGCATTCACCCCACTATGTACTGCAGGACATGGGTCCATTTTTTTGCCAGGAGTCTGATTTATTATTAATAGTTTGGGCACATTCTATCAAATCTAGCCCTGTGTCCCCATGAATGTGATACAGTAAATGTGTCTGTGGTGACACTGGCTGCACATACTGTAGCAGGACTTGCTTATCCTTTCACTCCTACCCTAGCTGAGATTATATTCATGCACCTTTCTGACTTTGCTTGCAACTTTCTTTAAATTAGTCCCCTTATTCACTCTATATGCTCCATCTTTGCTTACACCCTATGCTGTCTATTACAATGTTTCATTGCATATTGTGTTGACATTGTAAAGTAGTATACTATTGTTATTTGAATATTTTTACTGCAGTAATTGTCTATTGCATTTGTTTGACTTATTCTTGCTGCATACTGCCATGCCTTGAGTAAATTTCTTCTAAAAGGTGGTACATAAATCTTAATAAGAAATATGAGACCTCTCAGTTTTAAAATGCTTGTGTATAAATCCAGGAAGCATCTGTATTTGAAGGGTTAAACAACTTTAATCCTTTTGGTAAATATGTTTTTTAAGATTATTTTTTTTAAAAGACAATTCCACTGTAAAAGTAGCTCTGGAGGGCAACAGCAGAGAAAACTCAGGTACACTGCAAAGATCAAGTCTAATGGAAACAATGTTTAACGGAGTGGACGACAGAGATTAATCCTTTCTACCGTGTGTCTTCAGCATTCCTTAAAATAAAGCCTTGACAACAGGAGGCAAACATTCCACTGGCATTTTTAACACCTCTGTCAAATAACTCCAAAAGACTAATAGTTTCCAGCTGTGGAAAGTTCACAAATGTCATCTTATGTATTGTATTTTCCAAGTGCTCAGATAGCCTACCTTGGAAAGACAATCTTTCACAGGGTTTACATAAACTATGCTGATATTCAAGGAGAAAAAATACATATTCTTCGAACCTGACCAATTGCGGTCCTTCCTTGATTCGAAGAGGAACCAGGTTCCACTCCAAACCATGAGTCCTGAAAAAATTTAAAATTTAGAAACTAATGCTTGTTTTCCTTTAATTACTTTGGTTATGCCAACTTCCTTTGGTTTTTCAATCCACCTTGATCTCCTTATACCATTCTAGTGGACTATAAAATCAATTTTCAATATAAGATTGATGTATAGATTATTTCCTTTTATTTCTGTTGTTTGAATTGGATGTATCTATTCAAAGAGGTTTATCTTTGTTTAATTTGAAATTAATAAAGAAATGTTAAATACATAAACTAGACATTTTGCGCTAAATTCTATAAATGATGCACAAATTTGGGCACAAAAAAAAAAACAGCTCTAAGGGGGAGATTCTATATATGGCGCCTAAAAAACCAGCACAGAAATCAGTGCTGACTAAGCATCCTACTATATAAATGAGCTGTGACCGACATGCCACGCATTTGTCACTTAGGTTCACTTCGTCTCCTGTTCATCCAACCTCCTTGGAACCACTCCCCCAACGCGCACAAGAGGCGGGAACATGTGTGCATAGCCTCTGTTAATGACGTCATGAGTACGTTCGGGGTGTCAGTCTCAGCGCCTTTGTGACGTTGTGTGCAGACGCCGCGACCTCGCTTCCCAGTGAGCAGCCGGAGCGCAGGCCTGGCCTGTCATGAGCAGCTTCGGATTCGGGTTTGGTGCGGCTGGAGAAGGTTTGGAGAGTCCCGATCCTCCACTGTCACAGGGACTCCTAGCAGCTCTCTCTCTCTCTCCCTCTCCCTCTCTCTCTCTCTCTCTCTCTCTCTCTCTCACACACACACACACACACACACACACTCTTGCTGATGTGATCTGTGCACAGTGCTGCTTCTTTTCAGGTGCTGTTAGCTCCATGGTGGAACATCCTGGCAGAACGCAGCTAACATACAGTGGTTACAGTAAGTAGCTGGAGTTAACGGGTTGATTTTTGAACTTCTTAGCACCGACTTATTGGCTTTTCCGGGTAATCTCTGTGCCATGAGGTGATGACAATTCTTGGCCTTTGGCTGGGTTTTCAAAACCTACACAGTATGAGGGTGATATCTTGCCGTCTCACCACATTAGGGAAACAGTTTATAGCAGAGGGAAAAACACAAATTTTAATTTTTGGGACATCTCTAGAGTGGCAACATATTGGATTATGAGTGCTATAGGTTCTCTGTTACACTTGGAGGATGCACTCCTCCGTTTCTCTTCTTTCCTCCCTTTCTCTTTTTTTTTGGGGGGGGGGGGGGTCCATCAGTATTGGTCACTGCAGACACATTCAGGTAGTTTTGGCTTCCGATCCAATATATATGTGACTCTCATTTCTTGCTTTGGCTATGTCATTACATTTTTCACAACAAAAATGTTGCCCATTTTAACGGGCTTTACGACTTGTATTCTATAAATGGTGCCTAGAGTTAGGGCAATAGATAGAATATGCTTAGCTGGTATCTTAGCACCTAAAATTATGCGAATCCATTTACACCAACTATGTGTGTAAATTTCAGAATGCCCATGAAATGCCCATTTCCACATCCATAACCATGCTCTTTTTTGCCTGTGTGCATTACAGAATGTGCTCAGTGAGTTGTGCATGTAAATTCTAATTAGTGTCAATTAGTGCTTATTATTGCTTGTTAAGAGCTGTTATCAACGCTATTAGCTTGTTAAGCCAATTAAGTAATGCGCATTATTATAGAATACGTTTAGATTTTGACGTGGATCTCTACGTACACTATATAGAATCCGGGAGTGAGCGCTATTCTATAAATGGCTCTCCAAATTGGGTGCCATTTATAAAATAGCATTTAGGGCCAGGATCCACACTCAATTTTTGGCATGAGGATTTAGACCAACTAAAACCTAGTGCTCTCGTGCTTGGGAGTACATTATCGGCTTTATGCTGATGACATTCATTTTTTTTTTTTGCCCGGTGCAGCGGTCTGTTGCTGATACTTTGTCTTTGCTTAC
The DNA here is from genome assembly GCF_901765095.1 of Microcaecilia unicolor. Classification (NCBI taxonomy): domain Eukaryota; kingdom Metazoa; phylum Chordata; class Amphibia; order Gymnophiona; family Siphonopidae; genus Microcaecilia; species Microcaecilia unicolor. The sequence goes on along the minus strand of NC_044043.1, from coordinate 63,986,102 downwards.
TATGTGCTTTCAAAAGCTAAGCATTTGGTGTTCTGCTCACAGACCGAGGCTGAATCTAGGAATAACTCAGATTCTGTTCCTGTCAAATCATTTGGATCCTGGGTCTTGGCCTAGTGCAGTGAATTTTGCAGCTGCTGAAATTCCTAGTACTACTGAGCGTAAGAACCTTGGTGTGATTTTGGACTCTAAGCTGTCTTTTAAGTCTCATATAAAGAGGGTTATACAGACAGTTTATTATAGACTGAAATTGTTGCGACGTTTGGAGAAGCTGATTTCTGAAGTTGCTGGCTTTGGTACTGACAGTGTTGGATTGCTGTAACTCTCTGTACCTTGGCCTCTTAAAGTCCATGATTCATTCTCTGCAGATTGTGCAAAATTCTGCCGCCAGTGTCTTGTCCGGTCTGTCAAACTTTGACCATATTACTCTGTCTTTGAGGGATTTGCATTGGCTTCCAGTGTACTGGTGGATCAGGTTCAAGGTTCTTCTGACTCTGATTTTTAAAGTCTTGAAGGCTGATGCTCCTCCCTCATTGGTTTCTCCTTTTAGCTTTTATCAGCCCTCTCAAAGTTTGTGTTCTGTCGATAAGTAGAGGAGTGTGGTAGCCGTGTTAGTCCACTCTTAAGGTTATCAATAGAAATCAAACAAAATAAAACATGGAAAAGAAAATAAGATGAAACCTTTTTTATTGGACAAAACTTAATACATTTCTTGATTAGCTTTCGAAGGTTGCCCTTCTTCGTCAGATCAGAAATAAGCAAATGTGCTAGCTGACAGTGTATATAAGTGAAAACATTCAAGCATTACTATGACAGTCTGACAGGGTGGGAGGATGGGAGTGGGTAGGAGGTATGCATCAAATTGCTTCAAAACACTATAGAAACTGAGAAGGACCAGAGACTATTTTCCAAGACAATCATTCCAGCTAATAGTACAATAATTGATATTGTCAAAACTAGACTACTGTAATGCAGCATGTGCAGGATGCAAAGAAAGCACACTAAAATCATTGCAAACCATCCAAAACACGGCAGCAAGGCTGATATTTAAAAAATTGAAATATGAGAGAGCAACCCTATTACTGGAAACATTACATTGGTTACCAATCAAAGTAAGACTATTCTTCAAAATAAGCACCCTCATTTATAAAATATTATTTGGAATGTCTCCAGAATATATGCTAGACCTAATCGAATTATACCCAAGAAATGCAAGACCAGAAACCAGAGGCTACCTACTTCTCCACCTACCAAACTGTAGAAACACAATCTACAAAACCATCTACATGGCCGGATTTAGCTATCTAGGCTCCAAATGGTGGAACTCAATACCCAAGGCCATAAAAAGCATCACAAACTAACTACAGTTCAGAAAAGAACTGAAAACCTACCTTTTCAAAAACTTTCTATAACTAACAACACAAACTGCATATGACCAAGAACACACTTCACCTAACTGTAAAATTGTGAGCCACTTTGAATTGAAACATGTTTTTGGAAAACAGTGGGATACAAGAATGTATAAATAAATGCTCTCAGGTCTTGAGAGGCAATGTCAATCCAAAAGAACTCTCTCCTTCATCCCCTAATTACCTCAGATTTTCCAGGCAAGTGCTTTAACTACCACTTGAGGGGAAATGGAGGTTTCAGAGGCTGTGGAGCAAGGAACCTTGTATGGGAGCAGTAACCTGGCCTGATGGTTAAATCAGATTCAGAGGCACCTGGAAACCTTGCCAGTGTTGAGACAGCAGATAGCCCTCTAGTACTTTTATCAGTAGGATAAATTCCAGGGAAGCTGCATCAGGATAGCATGACTTCTTAGCCTTCCACTTGCTCATATGCATCTTTGGAGATTAAAAAAAGAAAAATAGAAAAACTAGGACACTTTAAACTAGCAACTGACAGCTAAAATGTCAGTTCCATCTTACCTCCTCTTAGTTTCTCTTTCTTAATGTAAATAGGAATTTAGCGCTTGTGAAATGCCGATTAACTTGAAATAATTAAATTTATAGTGCACAAGGTCCCAGGTGTTAAGTTGGGGAGCAGAGGATAGCAGCATTGAATCAGCAACTTCCTGTTGTCGAGTTAGGTTTAGAAAATGTACCACTGCTGAGCAGCTGAGAGCCGCCTCATTTCAGAACTAGTCATCTGAATAATGCAGCTATCACCCTATTACAGTCAGCTCAATTTCAACTAATTTCCATGTGACTGAAGATGCACATAAACTTGTCTGTAATGTAGCTGGCAAAGTGGCCACTCAGCAATTTACTGAAGATCAACCCAAGAGGATCCTTAGTCCTGAATAAGTGAGGTTCAAGTCAGAGATCAATTGAGGTTTGCAGTTGTGCACCAGGAAGTAACTGTGCAGAAACTATTGGACTTATGGTCTTCATTCACCATTAGATTCTGTTTGTATGTGAGAAACTCAATAAATACTGCAGGCTGTTTTCCTGTTAAAGGGTTATTAACCAGGAAAAGTGTATGTTTTCAAATCCAGCGGCTAATTAGAGAGAAAATTCAGAGAGTGTGTGTGGTGGGGAAGGAGAGAACAAAAGGAAGATAAAAAAAAGCACTGAGAGATTGGTGTAATAAAATGTTCTAGGCTTTGCATACAGCTTAGCTCAACTTTTGTGCACAATTTTGTGTGCTATAGTTAGTTGCCTGTGTTAAAGGAAGTAGCCTCTCCCAGAAAGGCTTTGCCTAACTCATCTATTTCTACTTCAAGAAGCCTAGCTGTTCTCTCATCCCAAGCCTATATCAGCTATAGCAAATAAGTGGACTAGCTTGCCACACACACCCTGTAACTGAGACAGATCCCCATATATTTTTTTCAATTGTACTGTGGTAACCTGGGTGCAGTGGTGGCACTGAGCCTCTACAGAAATAGCCAGACAAAATGACAAACGTAAACAAAAAACTCTTTATTGCTGCAGACAAATATACCAAAGCCTGTTACTGTACAGGCTGTAGATATCTTACAATTAAAGTCTCTTGTGGATCAGTGAAAAGTTCTCTCTGGGTTGGCATTTGGCCAGGTTCAAACCGTGTGCAGCAGCTCAAAGACAACCTTACATAATCCCAGGCCTAACTCTGGCCTGGACATACAGGATCAGGACTCTCATGGAAAAGACTGTTCGTATCTTAGCAGTCTTCTATTCTTGTACACACATGTTGTGGAAGTGTTTGTGCAGAAGCAGTTCCCCCTCCTCCATGGGCAAGTCTTTGGACACTGCAGCCCTTCCTGGAAACCTGAAGAACACTTTCTTCCCTGTTCTGGGCCTCCTTGTTCTGTTCATAATTTTTTTTTCTCTCTCTCTCTCCTGGTTAGGCAGAGTAGTTGTGCCTCCTTTAATGTGATCCAGTGAAGGAGTGAGGTTAAGCAAGCCTGGGCTTACTGCAGGTGCTCTATCACATATGCATATAATATGCCTTCAGTCTAGTTACACACTTATTTATCCCAATGTCTGTGTTACCCAATTTTTTCTGTCTATTAAGATGTAACATTGCATTATGCTGATTTTGTGAGTATCTTATCTATGTTATTTGAATGTTCTGCCATGCTGCCTATTATGGTGTATCATTTGTATTCTAACTCTTATCATAGTTCTGTTGTATAAATGTTCTACTGTTTTTTTAAGTGCGTATTTCTGATACTGTATCATGTTTTTGCTATTACTAGGATTTCATTTGCCTATCTTCAAGTTTGCTCTGATTATATTGCGAATACTGCAAGACGTTGTCAGAATTCATGGTAGTTCTGCTCACTGGACTGCGACTTTCTTTTAACGTGTTTGCTACTGTTTGTTAGCACTGTGACAGCGTGTACCTTTTTTCAGTGGCAATAGATTCCTGATGAAGGCCTAGCTGGCCGCAACACGGCCCGTGTAGAGTCATGCCTTGTTTACAATAAAGGACTTCTTAGCACTATTTGCATTGTATGTTCTTTGTCATCTTCGCAGTGCTCCTAAGTTTTGTCCTTGCTGTTTGCGAAGGCTTGTTCTTCTGTTGTCTTGTTGATCTTTATCTGGCGTCATTTATGTGGGCTGATTCTGTTCAATATATTTCTGAGCAATATTGCTGAAGGGTTAGAAGGAAAGGTGTGCCTTTTCGTGGTTGACATGAGGATTGGCAACAGAGTGGACTCCCCAAAGAGAATGGAATGAATGAGAAGTGATTACAAAAATTAGAAGCTAGGTAGTTTAGCTTTAATGTGAAGCAATTTAGGGTGATGCATTTGGGGTGCAGAAATCCAAAGAAGCTGTATGCAATAGGAGGTGAGAGGTTGATGTGCACAGACCAGGAAAGAGGCCTTGGGATGATAGAGTTTGAGGATCTCAAGGTAGCAAGACAATGCGACAAGGTGGTGGCCAGGGCCAGAAGGATGCTTGGCTGCATTCAGAGGAACATAACAGAAGGAAAAAAGAAGTTGATAATGCCCCTGTACAAGTTGTTGGTGAGATCGTACTCGGAGTTCTGTGTTCTGTCTTGCCAAAGACATAAAAAGACTCAAAGCCATTCAGAGGAACAGCCATTCAGTCTGCACCAGAAGATGCATGAGATATGTATACTCAGTGCAATTTTTCTAGCAAAAAAGGTGCCGGTACTCAAATGCCAGGCCACCCTCCAGGGGTGGGTTGATCATTGAGGGACTCACTCCACAATAGCCAGGCCCCCTCCAACCAGTCACAGAATCTATGACAAGGCAGAATTGGTGTGTTCAGCCTGAGCTCTTTCATTAAAACTTGTGGTCCATGCGTCAATTTTAGCAGACACTGGAAAAGGTGCCGGTACTCAGTACCCCCGAGTACCCCCTCAAAAAACGCCCTGTGTATTTTCTATCGGAAAGAAGGGACAGGGGAAATATGATATAGATGTTTACATTCTTGAAAGATAGTAAGGAACAAAACAACCTTTTCCAAAAACAAAGAGGCAATAGAATTAGGGGATAGGAAATTAAGTTGCAAAGAGGAAAACTAAAAGACAACATCAGGAAATACTTTTTCATGGGGAAGATGGTGGATGCCTGGAATGCTCTTCCACAGAAAGTAGTGAGGTGGAAAAGAGTGATGGAATTCAAAAGGCATAGGATAAACACAGAGGTACCCTATGTAGCATGAAGATAGAAACAAGTATTGAACATTTCCACTCACAGAAAAACTTGAATAGCTCACATTCTAAAGAATAAAACTAAAGGCACAGAGCAGGGTGAACTGCACCAGGTGTCAGTTACAACTCTAAAGACAAAATGGAGGGAGAGTGAACCCACACAGAATTGCAGGTACAACCCTGGCCACCTTTCTAGGCAGACAGCGTGGACCATGCTGCTCTTTATCTGCCATCATTTACCATGTTTCTATGCAATACCAATATTTTATGTGCAGAATTTATCGACTTCCCTTCCTTTATGAAGGGATTCACGCAAAGCAGTGTACAACAGGTATGCTTTGATATAAACAACTTACTTTATATTAACAGCATAACGATAGTAAAATACAGTTAACAATGAGGTAAATTGAAGATAGGCAAATTAAATCCTAGTAATAGTAATAATATGATAAAGTATCAGAAATATACACATTAAAACAGCACAGTAGAACATTTATACAACTAAAAATATGATAAAATTATTTATTTGTTTTAAGATTGTATTTATATTCCCTTCCTTCCTTAATCTCTTTATTCCTTCTACCCTCTCAATTCTCATTGTAATTATTTCATTAGTTCATTGTAAGCCGCTTTGGGGCTGCTAAAATGCGGCAAAAGGCTGGGTATAAATGACCTAAATAAATAAATAAATGTCAGTAGAATACAAATGATACATCATAATAGGCAGGATGATAGAACATTGATATAACATAGATACGACCAGGGGCGGCCCAAGGAGGAGGAGGAGGAGGAGTGGCCTAGTGATTAGGGTGGTGGACTTTGGTCTTGGGGAACTGAGGAACTGAGTTCAATTCCCACTTCAGGCACAGGCAGCTCCTTGTGACTCTGGGCAAGTCACTTAACCCTCCATTGCCCCATGTAAGCCGCATTGAGCCTGCCATGAGTGGGAAAGCACAGGGTACAAATTTAACAAAACAAAAGAAAAAGATGCTGCCTGAGGCGGAGCTAAGATGTTCCCCACTCCAGGCTGAGATGTCACACCCCCCCGGGCTGAGATGCCAAAATGCCGCTCCCCCCTCCCGAGCCAAGATGCTGCCCCCTTCCTTCCTCCATCCCATTCGCAGCTTTTACCTTGTCATTTCATCACATTCCAAAGGCCGATGGTGGCAGCAATTCCCATACACTGCCCTACCACTGACACTCGCCTCTTCCCTTTACTGTGGCTTCCTCTGATGAAACAGGAAGTTACATCAGAGAGGCGGCCGCAGTAAAGGGAAGAGGCGGGTGCCGGTGGCAGGGCAGCATATGGGAATTACTGCTGCCGCTGGCTTTTGGAACATGACAAAACAGGTAAATGACACGAACGGAGAGAGAAAGGAAGGGGGAGATGCCGCTTCCCGAAGAGTGCTGCCTGAGAACCCTGCCTCACGTGGCCTAATGCTCAGGCCGTCCCTGGATATGACACACAAAAAAATCTCCTGCTCTGTTAAACCCTTTTGAATATTGAGCCTAGAATTATCAATAGAATGCTATGATAGACATATAACAAAATAGATACTTTAGATGTTAAAAACCATTTGTCAAATTAGACCATTCCTGTTGCACACCTACAACAACTGGTTCAAGCTACAGTACAGTTTCACTTGGACTACTGTAGCACTGCTGTACTGGGACTGCCAGCTAAACACACAAACTGACTGCAGGTCTTGCAAAACGTGGTGGCCAAGCTGAGCCTTGCAGGACTGAGTGACTCCATTCCTAAGACAGCTACACTGGCTTTCACTGAAGGAGAATATCATATTTAAAGTAATGCTGATAGCTTTTAAAATCTTACACAGGATGGCCCTGGCCTATATGAGCAACTTCATCTCCCTATCCTATATAATAATTCTCACCTCCAATGTTCTATTCGTCTTGATGGCTAAGACCGTGGCTCCTTGGTCTGCTAGGCTCCATAGCTCAGGCTGACGTCAGAGCCAGAGGAGGAGGGGTGAAAGGGGCAGGGCACAGGGGCAGAGGCGGAGCTTCAACGACAAACAGAACCATTGAGGGGCCTGGAACTGGAAGGGAGGAAAGGAGGAAGGGAGGGACAACGAACCTGGAACTGGGAGGGAGGGACGAGAGAAAGTGCGACCGAGATGGAGGGACCGAGCGAGGGTGGTACCGGGACAGCTGGAACGCGCAGAGATGCCAAGTGCGGAGATGGCGGAGGCCATCCGAAAAACTACTAACGCAGACCCGTAACGCTAAGGAGGGAGGGGATGCTCGCTCACTTTAATGTCTGTTCCCTGACTTATAAAACCGTTCTTCAAACAACCCCGAGGCACTGCCCGCCCCTGTGGAAAATGCGCAGGTGTCAGAAACTGCAAGGAAGGGGGGATCTGCACCACGCACGGAATGGGTGGGGGACAGAACGGGGGAGGCCCTGCACTTTGGACGAAAAGGGGGGGGGGGGGTTGGCCGGCCTGCACCTCGGAAAGAAGGAGAGGTAGGGAAGGAACGGGTCATGGTAGTTGTAGCCACACACACACACACACACACATACTCTGTCACACTGTAACTCACTGTCATACACACAAACACACTCTCTCTCTCTCTCTCTCTCTCACTCACACACACACACACACACATTTGTACGGTATTTAAAACACACACTACATCTCTCAGACACTTTCTCTATCACAGACAGAAACACTCTCTAACATGCACACACTGTTTCAAACGTACACAATCCAAGGAAACACACACACACACTCAGACATACACTGTAGGGAGCCTGCACGTCGGACAGAAGGGGGGCGCCTGGACTCTGAAACTGGGAGGAGGGAGGGAAGGGGGTGCCGACCCTGAAACTGGGAGGGGGGACGGACCCTGAAACAGGGAGGGGGAGGGGACGGAATATGAAACTGGGAGAGAGGGAGACTCTGAAACTGGGAGGGAGAGTTGAAGGGGAGACGACCCTGGAACGGGGAGGGAGAGAGGGAGGGCCCCTGGCACACACTCTCATTCTCACACACAGTCTCTCTCTCACAGACACACTCGCACCCAGTCTCACTCTCTCTCTCTGTCACACACACACACTCGCACATTCACTCTCTGTCTCTCACACAGTCACTCTCACACACACTCTCTCAAACATACACACTCCGAGGAAAACCTTGCTAGTGCCTGTTTCATTTGTCTCAGAAACGGGCCTTTTTTACTAGTACATCATAAAAAGAAACCTACTTTCTCGGGATCAGAATCACCTCAAATAACCTTCCCCAAATGACTCTCATCTAAGTGAAACTATGAAAAAACGTTAGAAGGCAAGCGCCCACCTTATGGAATTATTACCTTCTCATAGAACAGCCCTTGTATATTCAAGAAATCATTAAAAACCTGGCTCTTCAACCAAGCATTCCAAACAAGTTAATATGTCTAGAAGAGAAATTAGGACTCTCTGACTAAGACAAACTGAACGCTCTTATTGAATTAATAAATGTTAATAACTATAGGTAGATTATTACATGTAATTCCTGACTAATTATTTATCTGCTAAGAATGATTTGCCACAATATCTCCTGTAATTGGAACTTCAAGGAGTAGGTGGAATACAAGTGCTGAATTGAATTAAATTAATTTAAATTAAATTACTGTTTTTGTCCCCAACACCCCCCCCCCCCTCGGTGGAAGAGCATTCCAGGCATCCACTTCTAAAAATTGAAACAGAAAAATGTAGACAGATAAAGATCATTTGGCCTTTCCAGTCTGCCCATTCATGCCATCAACTCTCCCTTTCAATCCCTTAGAAATCCTGTGTATTTGTCCCAAGCTCTCTTGAATTCAGATACAGTTTTCATCTCCACCACTTCACCACCCTTTCCGTGAAGAAGTATTTCCTCAGGTTACTTCTGAGTCTATCTCCTTTCACCTTCATGCTCTGCCCCCTCATTCCAGAGCTTCCTTTTAAAACAAAGCAGAGAAAATATTTCTTCACTCAATGAGTAATTAAACTCTGGAATTCATTGCCAGAGAATGTAGTAAAAGCTGTTAGCATAATGGGGTTTAAAAAGGTTTGGATAGCTTTCTAAAAAAGCAGTCCATAAGCCATTATTAAGATGGACTTGGGGAAAATCCACTGCGTATTTCTAGGATAAGCAGCCTAAAATGTATTTTAGTGTTTTGGGATTTTGCCAGGTGCTTGTGACCTGGATTGGAAACAGGATGCTGGGCTTGATGGACCTTTGGTCTGTCCCAGTATGGCAACACTTATGTTCTTATGAAAGAGACTCGTCCCCTGTGCAATTATGCCACATAGGTATTTAAATGTCTCTATCATATCTCCCCTTTCCTGCCTTTTTTCCAAAGTCTGCATTTTGTGATCTTTAAGTCTGCCTCCTATGCTTTATGATGAGGACCACTGACCATTTTAGTAGCCACCCTCTGGACTGACTTATACAGGGGCATCATCACCTCCTTTTCCTACTGGCCATTCCTTTCCTTTCCTTATGCACTCAAGCATCCTTCCAGCTTTTGCCGTCACCTTTTCTACCTGTTTGGCCGCCTTACAATCATCACATATAATCACACCCAAGTCCCGCTCCTTTTTGATGCGCAAAAGTTCTTCACCCCTAAACTGTACCATTTCCTTGGGTTTTGGCAGCCGAAATGCACGACCCTGCATTTTTTACCATTTTACAGAACATCATTCCAGAATATGTGCATATGTATGTACATGGCACTCCAAGTATGGATATAATACTTTGTGCACAAAACGTAGCCCTGCTAGCGCAGGCCCTTGTGTGCATGCATCTAATTTACTTTCCCATGCCATCGAACATTTTTTGCACACAGCGTACCTGCATACTATTTGACTTATTGCATTGGGCCCAAATATATTTTTATACATTCATTAGGAAACTATGTGCTCAGCTTCAGTGGAACACTTTAACACATGGCTTTCCGCATTGGACCTTGAAAGGAAGAAAAAAGAAAGGCAAACTAGTGAACCAGATCATGAATGAGAGTCATAGCTCTAGATGCCAGACTGGTTCTCATGTAAACTGCAGCCCTAATGGACTGTGACATCATTCAAAGGATCAACAAATAGATGTTGTAGTCCATGTTTGGAGACTACATGGATCCCTTCTTCAGATACGACACTTGTTCTACAGGAAGGACATTTTTCAGTCTAGTGAATGCTGTGAGGCAGAGATTTCCACGAAAGGGATTCTCAAGATGTTTTCTAGTAGAGATTAGATGAACATTAGCTGCAGACAATTAGCAGAAGTTTAAGCACTGAAGATGTCAGAATTGTGCACAGGCTGAGATAAAGGGAAATAGCTGCCATTTTAAATCTAATTGACGAATATATTTCAGTTCCCATATTCTTCTCTCCTGTGTTTTTTTTAAAGTTGCCTTTAAGGATCAACACATAGTTGGAAATACTGGACCCTACTTCCTGAAGATCCCTATTGCGGGATTGTCACCCTACAACATTGTCTGGAAAACAAGAGGTGAAAACAGGTAGAGCCTGATGCATGGAATTCTTTTCAATGTGCGAGGATGCAGGTTGCTATCTGTTGCCTTACCTGTGTGTTTATCTGCGTTGTCTCTGATCTAGAGAGGTGGACAATACCCAAACATTCCATTGATTGGGGGAATTCCACACAATGCAATATTTGCAGAGAAATCTGCACAGGGAGCAGGAGGTGGAAGCAGCAGTAGATGCATGGGTTTCTTCTCCCCCTCCCCCCTCCCCATCCTGATCATGGCAGATTTGAACTGTGCAGTAGAGAGTTGCGGGGGGGACAGAAATTCCACCCATCCTCACTGGAATCTAGCCCGTCCTTGCCTGTCCCCATTGGAATCTAACCTGTCCCCACCCATCCCCATCTCCTCTATCCCTGCCTGTCCCTGCAAGTAATCTCCTCCTTCCCCACCCATCCCCTGTACTAAAATAACCCGACAACAGTACCCATGTTGATGGCTTCCACTCAGTGCTTATGGGAATTTCAATGATGTCAACCATATCCATTGATTTTTTTTTAGTGCTATTATAATTGCTAAGCTAGCATGGAAACACAGGGAAAGGATGGGTAAGCTGGCCTGGCACTACACTTCTGCATCCAACCCCACAGGAACCTGACCTGCATCCACCCATGCGGGAGTCCTGTGAACCTGGAGAGGATCCCTGCAGGATTCCTGCTAACCCTGTTCCTGTGCAGCTCTCTACTGTGCAATTCAAATCAACATTCCAGCTCCGGATGGCAGAAGAGGACAACACAGCCCAATGTGCAGATGCTTTCCTCCTCAAACTCTTGATGCTTGATTTGTACAGGGGGTGGCAGTATAGAGTGCAAGCTAGGGAATGTGTCTAGTGAGGAGGGTGAAAAGAGAGCTGGGGCTGTATGCCTGGATAGTTGGTCTGGGGGGGGGGGGGTGGACAAATCTCAGGAGGGAGCAGGGAGGGAGAGAACTGGGTTAGAGAGAACAGGGGGCAGAGGAGGCTGGGAAACAGGGAGGAGGGAGAAAGCTAGGGGATCAGAGGTTTCACTGTGGTCTGGCACAAGAAAATGGCTTGGCATCCCAGTTTAAGACATTGGATCAGGCCCAGTGTAACCCACTCCTGCCCTTTCCAATCAAGTCCAAACAGTCCGCTTTTTACCCTCTCAAGTTCGATTATCCTTTGCATAACCCCCTCCCCAGCACCACTCTGTTCCCTAGTTGTGCACATGTGCGACTGCATAGAGCTCCTAGTGGAGGATGTTGTGTCAGAGGAGGCAGGGCATGGCAGAGGAAAGGGTGTCTGCATTGGCTGAAGGCAGTGTGACCTTGACTGGTGGCTATGAAAGTTTGCAATCTGCTGGGAAGGGGGGAGAGTGAGACATGCCAGGCTGGGGGGGGGGGGGGGGGGGGGAGAGGGAGAGTGAAAGAAGCCATGCTCGGCTTGGGGGAAGGGAGGAGTAAGAGATGCTGAGTCTTTGGGGAAGTGATGGGTGGAGAGTGATAGTGAGCCACAGGAGGGGAGGAAGAGATGTGAGAACTTCATGGTTAGGAGACAGATCAATGCTGGACCTGCAGGGGGGGGGGCAGAGCAGAGGGAGAGACACTTGCTGGACTGGTGGGGGGCAGAGGGAGCGAAGCATGTTGGACCCAGGGGGGTGAAAAGGAAGGGACATTTGCTGGACCTGCTGGGGGGGACGGGGACGGAGGGAGGAACACTTGCTGGACCCATAGAGGGGAGTGGGCAGAGGAAAGTGTTGGAATGTAATTGTATTTTACATGCATTGCCTGTCACCTATTATTTCTCTGTGATTACTCTGTGACCTCTGATGTGAATTACTTAGAGAGGTCACACAGCTATGCAACTTCCTGTGGGGGTTAGATGCAGCACATGCAGCACATGGAGCACATGGAGCTCATGATCTCTCCTAACCTGAGAGGATCTATGGTGGTGTGAGCATCCATTACCATCTAAGCACATGGAAGGAGCTGATAATACAAATGTATAGTAATATGTATATATAAGCCTGTCTGATTATAATCAAACTACAAACTGTGAGTAAACAGATGTTTTGTTACTTCAACTTTAAAGTGACTCAGCAGTGAATTATTCAGGGGTGAATGAGAGAGAGATGAAGAAAGAAATTAACATTTCTAAAGCTGAAGCTGTGTGTACTAAAATCTGCTAATTATTTACTACAAATAATCCAACAAAAGGGTTATGGGCCCAGGGCCAGGAATTGAAAAAGAAGAGAAATATTACCAGGCAGAAAAAAAGGCCACATTTTTCTCTTAAGTTTTAAAGGAAAGATTCAGTCTGTCTCTCTCTCCCCCCACACAGCAGACAGAAGGCTAAGAAAATGGCTGAGGGAAGAAATTCACCATTGTTCTATTCTCTCAAGGTGCCTAGATTAACTGAGTTTAATTATCAGCAGTGGGAACTAAGATTAATATGTCTCCTTCGAGCAAAAAGATTAAATATATGCTTAGACCAAGACAGAACAGCTGAAAATATGGCTGAATGGGACAATGCAAACTATTATGTGAAGTGCATGCTTTTGGAAGCTCTCTCAGAGAAACAAGCCATATTAGTGGAGGGAAAAGATACACCAAAGGACATTTTATATAAACTGAGAACTATGTATGCAACTACATATGCAAAGCAGCAACCAATTTGGTTGGCAGAGTTGAATGAAACCAAATTAAGGGATAAAAGTGAATGTAATGATCACATTATGCATCTTATGTCTTCATTTCAAAAGCTAGAACTTTCTGGAATTCCCATGTGTGATGCATTGAAAAGAGCATTTCTTTTTACCTCACTATCAAAGAAGTTTGATGTTTTTAGGTCTGTAAATGAGGCCATTGAAGGGCAATCTTTTGAACAGACAACATCAAAACTAAGGCAGGAATGCATAATAAATGATTCTGAGGAGATGTGTTCTCAAAGTCAGTCAGAGAGAAATGAAACAAATTTCTTGGCAAAGAACAGAGGAAGGCGGAGCTATGGGAAAACTCCACCCAAGGGCAAGCTGATTTGCTACTCATGTGGAAAGGAGGGACATGTATCTAAATGGTGTAAGGAAACACAAAACACTCCCTCTAGCTCACCTAAGCCAATGGAACTAAAGAATTTTCAAACCAGGAAATGTATGAAGGACAAAGATAAACACAAGGGCTTTCTAATGGCAGAAAAATCTTTGACTATGGTAAATAATAATTCAAATGAAAGTACTTGGATTTTGGATTCAGGGAGCACATGCCATTTAACCAATTGTAAGAATTTCTTTCAGGAAATGTGTCCAGAGGAAGGTATTCTTAAAACTGCAAACGCAGGGACTGCTAAGATCCAAGCAAAAGGTATTGGATTCTTAAAATGCAAAGTGTCTAATGAAGTTAAAGAAATTCCTGTAAGTGATGTCTTGTATATTCCCCAAGCAGTTTGCAATATGCTTAGTGTATCTACATTAGATAAGAAGGGATTTGCGATTCATTTTGAAAACAGTAAGTGCACAATCTCTAAAAATGATGAAGTGTATGCTGAAGCTTTTATGCATAATGATGTTTATAAGCTGAACATTTCAGGTGAAGCCTCACATATGGCGCAAGTAAGGAAGAATGATGGTAAATATAGTCCGGAAATCTGGCACCGCCGCCTGGGACATCGTGATTCTAAGGTGATCCAGGATCTTTACAGTAAGCAACTGGCCACCGGCATTCAGATAAGTGCAGATGCAGGTAAAATGGAGAAATGCATAGACTGTGTTACTCAAAAAGGTGTAAGACCCTCATTTCCTGCATACACAGGAAATAGGAGTAATAAAGTGCTGGACTTAATACACAGTGACTTATGTGGACCGTTTAATATCCCATCATTGGGAAATAACAGATTTGTGCTAATATTCTTGGATGATTTCTCTAGATATTGTGTGGCCTATTTGCTGAAAGAGAAAAGTCAAGTCACAGACATGCTGAAGAAATACGTAGCCATGGTGAGCAATAAATTTGAAAGAAAACCAAAGGTTCTTCAGACCGACAATGGTGGTGAGTTCACTTCACAAAGCATGCGCACATTTCTAGAACAAGAAGGCATTCAACATATCACAACAGTAGCTTATACACCAGAGCAAAATTCTGTTGCAGAGAGAAAATTTAGGTCAATTGTGGAAATGACCAGATGTATGCTGTCAGATAGCAATCTCCCTAAAAGACTATGGGGGGAAGCCATTCTCACAGCAGTGTACCTACAAAACAGAATGCCAACTAAAGGCGCTGAGCGCACACCACATGAGACATGGCATGGTAGGAAGCCAAACCTGTCACACATAAGAACATTTGGAAGTACAGCATATGCTCATGTACCAAAGCAAAGAAGGCATAAGCTGGATTCCACAACAGAAAGGGGCATTTTAGTTGGCTATGCTCCAGGACACAAAGGATATAGAATTTTGAATCTGAAAACTGGCATTGTTGGCATAAGACATGTTACATATTTTGATGAAAACAAAAGGGTTGATAAAGGCTGGATTATCCCAGATGAGCCTTATCATCCAGAATATGAAACTAGAACCATAATAGACATGCCAGTGTATATAAATGCCATACCAAGGCAGATGTCTGAAAGCAACTCATCTGTATCTAACGAGGAACAGGCAGAGGAAGCAGACACAGAAAGGATCATTGAAGAAGACAGTACAGTTGGAGAAGGGGAATCAATTGGAGAAGGACTCTCAGATATAGAGGATGCAGAAAGGTCAGACCAACCTGTTGTCAGACGCTCATCCAGGGAAAACAAAGGTGTTCCACCCCCAAGACTGTCTTACCTAACAAAGTCAGCAGAAGCTCAAGAGCCCTTAACATGGGATGAGATTGAGAAAATGCCAGCAGAAGAAGCTGCTGAATGGCATAAAGCTGCACAAGAAGAAATTGATGCATTGGATAAAAATAATACTTGGATTCTTACAAAATTACCTCCTGGCAAGAAAGCTATAGGATGCAAATGGGTATTCAAGTTAAAAAGGAATGCACAAGGAAAAGTGGAAAGGTATAAAGCCAGATTAGTCGCAAAGGGATATCTTCAAAAATATGGAGAAGATTTTGATGAAGTGTTTGCACCTGTAGTGAAACACACGACAATCAGAACACTTCTGAGCATTGCAGTCTCAAAAGGCATGCAAGTCAACCACGTTGATGTGAAAACAGCATTTCTTCACGGAGATATAACTGAAGACTTGTACATGGAACAGCCAACAGGTTTCATAAATACAAAACAAAGACAGCTAGTGTGTAAATTAAACAAAGGTCTTTATGGATTAAAGCAAAGTGCAAAATGTTGGAATGAAAAATTGCATGAAATATTGACAAATTTAGGATTTAAGCAAGGTGAAGCAGATAAATGCTTGTACACTAGGTGCACAAATGGACAATATGCATACATTTTAGCTTTTGTTGATGATCTGCTCATTGCAAGCAAAAGTGAGCAAGAGTACAAGGACATTGTAAAGTGTTTAAACCTCAATGTTGAGATAAAAGAACTTGGTAATGTGTCATACTATCTTGGTATAGAAATTGAGAAACAAAATGATGGTTCTTATCTTCTAAGCCAGAAGCAGAAAATAAATGAGCTTATTGAAAGTTTAGGTATGCAAGATGCCCAAGTTGTAAGCACTCCCATGATCACTGATTTTCTGAAGGATGAAACAGTAAGAGAACCTTTACCAGATAACATCCAATATAGATCAGCCATAGGTAAGCTTTTATATCTAGCTACCACATACAGGGCTGATATAGCAAATGCAGTAGGAATTTTGAGCAGAAGGGTCAGCTCACCTACCAAATCAGATTGGACTGCAGTTAAAAGGATGGTAAGGTATTTAAAGGGTACCATTGATTGTAAATTAAAGATTTCAGCCAATAGTAATCCAAAACTAATATGTTACTGTGATTCAGATTGGGCAGGGGATCATTCTGATTATAAATCCACAAGTGGATATGTGTTTATGTATGGAAATGTACAAATTTCATGGGCCAGTCATAAACAAAGTATTGTGAGTTTGTCTTCTACAGAAGCTGAATACGTGGCCGTATCGGAAGCGTGCAGAGAACTGATGTGGATTGAAAAACTTATGCTGGATTTTGGAATAGCTGAAAAGAGACCAATCCAGATAATGGAAGATAATCAGAGCTGCATCCGACTGTCACAGAATGACAAGGTTCAGTCACGCACCAAGCACATCGCAACGAAATACCACAACGTGCGAGAGTTGGCGAAAGAAGGGGTCATCAGTCTACACTATTGTCACACCAGTGAGATGACAGCTGACATCATGACCAAACCGTTACCCAGAGAACATTTTGTGAATCTGCGTATAAAGCTTGGACTTTGTATGAATAAATAATTGCATGACAGTAATGCATGAGAAGGGGTTTGTTGGAATGTAATTGTATTTTACATGCATTGCCTGTCACCTATTATTTCTCTGTGATTACTCTGTGACCTCTGATGTGAATTACTTAGAGAGGTCACACAGCTATGCAACTTCCTGTGGGGGTTAGATGCAGCACATGCAGCACATGGAGCACATGGAGCTCATGATCTCTCCTAACCTGAGAGGATCTATGGTGGTGTGAGCATCCATTACCATCTAAGCACATGGAAGGAGCTGATAATACAAATGTATAGTAATATGTATATATAAGCCTGTCTGATTATAATCAAACTACAAACTGTGAGTAAACAGATGTTTTGTTACTTCAACTTTAAAGTGACTCAGCAGTGAATTATTCAGGGGTGAATGAGAGAGAGATGAAGAAAGAAATTAACATTTCTAAAGCTGAAGCTGTGTGTACTAAAATCTGCTAATTATTTACTACAAATAATCCAACAGAAAGGATACTTACTGAACCCATGGGGGGAAGGTGAGGAACAGATGCCAGGATTTGGGGGAAGGAAGAAGAGGAGAGATGCTAGCCCTTGGGAGGAGACAGGAAGAAGAGAGATGCTTGCTCCTGGTTTGGAGTGGGAAGGGACAGGAGGGAAAGAAGAGAGATACTATCCCTCAGTGGGGGTGAAGGGGAGAGGGGAGGAAAAGAGGGTGGGGATCAAAAGGGAAGAAAGAGAGATTTTGGCTCCCAAGGAGGGGGGATAGGAGGGAAAGAAAAAGGATACTGACTTCTATGGAGTGAGGGGGTGGGGCAAGAGGGAAGGAAGAGAGAGGCTGGCTTCTGGGGAGGAGGGTTCAAGAGGGAAGGAAGAGACATGCTCCAGGTGCCCAGGGCTTCCACATGCCTTTTGGCTAAGATCAGGTGACCATCAAGGGGAGGAATGCTGGCATCGGTCTAACCCCTGGTAAGCCTTTTCTTGGCTGGGAGGTGCATGGTGGAGGTGCCCAGCGCTTCCACCAGCTGCCTTCCAGATGCTGTAGAGGATTTGCAGCCCATCTGCATATCCTCACAGCCTTCTCCGGGGTGACTGCCAGGTCCACTCCAATCCTCCAAGGGCCTTCGCTCCTGGTGCTGTGCGCGCAAGCACTTTTTCTATACACTTTGTATTTTCTCCCAGTTACTTCTTATGGCTCCAGTACACTTTCTCTTCTTGGTACGATCCCTTCCCAATCTCTTTCTCCATCTGAAACAACTGTATACTGCAGGGACACATTGCTCACTTTCTGCTGTCATCATCTTTTGTCTTCTTCCTTCTTCTCAGATCTCAACCTTCAACATTTCCTTTTTTCCATTCAATCATCTTCATTCTATCTGAGTACATCTCGCCTTCGTTGCTGTCGTCATGCCTCTCCTACCCTCCTCCATACTGTCTTGCTTCTTCTCCTGCTGTCCACTAGGGATATCAATCCCAATTCTGGTCCTCCACATCAGCTCTCATCCTATTCGTGATGTCTCCAATCTAATTTCTGTTCCTTTCCTCACCCCTTCTTCCCTGCCTTTTTCATGTGCTCTGTGGAATGCCTGCTCTGTCTGCAATAAAATTTCCTACATCCACAACCTCTTTATCTCTCGTATTCTCCATCTGCTTGCCCTAACTGAGACTTGGCTTTGCCCTGAAGACTCTGCTTCAGCCATGGCCCTGTGTCATGGAGGTTACCTTTTCTCCCATACTCCTTGCCTGGTTGGCCACAGAGGTGGTGTCAGGCTACTACTTTCACCCTCTTCTTCCTCCTCAGTCTCACTGCTTTTCTTCCTTCGAAGTCCACTCCATCTGTCTATTCACTCTTCTGCCTCTCTGAGTAGCAGTCATTTATTGACCCCCTGATAAATCCCTTTCTTCCTTTCTCACTGACTTTGATGCTTGGCTTTCCTTCTTTCTTGAACCTTCATCTCCTTCCCTCATTCTTGGGGATTTTAACATTCATGCTAATGATCCCTCTGACTTTTATGTTTCTCAGTTTCTTGCTTTAATATCCTCTTTCAGTCTTCAACTGTGCTCCACTACCCCTACTCACCAGAATGGCCACTGTCTTGATCTTATCTTCTTCTCCAACTGCTCACTCTCCAGTTTCTGCACCTCAGCTGTTCCTCTCTCTGACCATCATCTGATAAGTTTCACACTTAAACACCCTTCCCCCCAGTCCTGTCCAATCTCAACCAATACATTTGGATATTGACCCTTCTACTCTGTCCTCCAGTGTTTCAATCTCTTCTCAACCACTATGTTATTCAAATCAGTCAATGAGGCTGTCTTTCCCTATAATACTACTCTCTCCTCTGCTCTGGATACTCTTGCTCCTCCAGTTCCCCCCGTTCTGTAAGGCATACCAAACCCCAGCCTTGGCTGACCTCTAGAATCTGCTACCTACATTCCTGTCGCTCTGCCAAACACCTTTGGCTGAAATCCCATGCCCATGCTGACTTCATACATTTCAAATTCTTGCTGACCACCTTCCAGTCTGCTCTTTCACTTGCCAGACAGGACTGCTACATCCAGTTGACAAATTCTCTTGGCTCAAACCCTCGACTTCTCTTTGCCACACTGAACTCTCTCCTCAAAGTGCCTTCACCTCCATCTCCCCCTTTCTCCCCAAACTCTGACTGAGTACTTTCATGATAAGATTCACAAGATTAACTTTGAATTCTCAACCAAGTCACCTCCACCTCTCCTTCCCTTAGTCCATTCTCTTCAACCCTTGCCTCTTTTTCTTATTTTCTGAAATCACTGAAGAGGAAACTGCACATTTTCTTTCCTCCTCGAAACTACTTGTTCCTCTGATCCTATTCCCACCCATCTATTTAGCACTATCTCTCCTACTGTCATCCCTTTTATCTGTCATATCTTCAATCTTTCACTTTCCACTGTGACTATTCCTGATGCCTTCAAACATGCCATAGTCACACCACTCTTCAAAAAACCTTCATTGGACCATACCTGTCCTTCCAACTATTGCCCCATCTCCCTCCTCCCTTTCCTATCCAAGATATTTGAACGTGCTGTCTTTCTTTCATCTTACTTGTTCATATTTTATTATTCCCACCTTAGTAATTCCCTTATCCCTTATTTGTTCTGTTTGTCCTAATTACATTGTAAGCTTTGTTAATCAGGGACTATCTCTAAATGTCCAGTGTACAGCGCTGTGTACATCTAGTAGTGCTATAGAAATGATAAGTAGTAGTAGTAAGTTTGGTCCTGAAGAACACCTTACCAGTCAGGTTTTCAGGTTGTGTGTAGGTATATCTGTGTTGGCTCTGTTTATGTACATGTACATGTTTGTATTCATGTGTGTAGGTATATCTGTGTTGGCTGTGTATAGGTATATCTGTGTTGGCTCTGTGTGTGTACATGTACATGTTTGTATCCATGTGTGTAGGTATATCTGTGTTGGCTCTGTTTATGTACATGTACATGTTTGTATTCATGTGTGTAGGTATATCTGTGTTGGCTGTGTATAGGTATATCTGTGTTGGCTCTGTGTGTGTACATGTACATGTTTGTATCCATGTGTGTAGGTATATCTGTGTTGGCTCTGTTTATGTACATGTACATGTTTGTATTCATGTGTGTAGGTATATCTGTGTTGGCTGTGTATAGGTATATCTGTGTTGGCTCTGTGTGTGTACATGTACATGTTTGTATCCATGTGTGTAGGTATATCTGTGTTGGCTCTGTTTATGTACATGTACATGTTTGTATTCATGTGTGTAGGTATATCTGTGTTGGCTGTGTATAGGTATATCTGTGTTGGCTCTGTGTGTGTACATGTACATGTTTGTATCCATGTGTGTAGGTATATCTGTGTTGGCTCTGTTTATGTACATGTACATGTTTGTATTCATGTGTGTAGGTATATCTATGTTGGCTGTGTATAGGTATATCTGTGTTGGCTCTGTGTGTGTACATGTACATGTTTGTATCCATGTGTGTAGGTATATCTGTGTTGGCTCTGTGTATGTACATGTACATGTTTGTATTCATGTGTGTAGGTATATCTGTGTTGGCTGTGTATAGGTATATCTGTGTTGGCTCTGTGTGTGTACATGTACATGTTTGTATCCATGTGTGTAGGTATATCTGTGTTGGCTATGTATAGGTATATCTGTGTTGGCTCTGTGTGTGTACATGTACTGTACATGTTTGTATCCATGTGTGTAGGTATATCTGTGTTGGCTCTGTTTATGTACATGTACATGTTTGTATTCATGTGTGTAGGTATATCTGTGTTGGCTGTGTATAGGTATATCTGTGTTGGCTCTGTGTGTGTACATGTACATGTTTGTATCCATGTGTGTAGGTATATCTGTGTTGGCTCTGTTTATGTACATGTACATGTTTGTATTCATGTGTGTAGGTATATCTGTGTTGGCTGTGTATAGGTATATCTGTGTTGGCTCTGTGTGTGTACATGTACATGTTTGTATCCATGTGTGTAGGTATATCTGTGTTGGCTCTGTTTATGTACATGTACATGTTTGTATTCATGTGTGTAGGTATATCTGTGTTGGCTGTGTATAGGTATATCTGTGTTGGCTCTGTGTGTGTACATGTACATGTTTGTATCCATGTGTGTAGGTATATCTGTGTTGGCTCTGTTTATGTACATGTACATGTTTGTATTCATGTGTGTAGGTATATCTGTGTTGGCTGTGTATAGGTATATCTGTGTTGGCTCTGTGTGTGTACATGTACATGTTTGTATCCATGTGTGTAGGTATATCTGTGTTGGCTCTGTTTATGTACATGTACATGTTTGTATTCATGTGTGTAGGTATATCTGTGTTGGCTGTGTATAGGTATATCTGTGTTGGCTCTGTGTGTGTACATGTACATGTTTGTATCCATGTGTGTAGGTATATCTGTGTTGGCTCTGTGTATGTACATGTACATGTTTGTATTCATGTGTGTAGGTATATCTGTGTTGGCTGTGTATAGGTATATCTGTGTTGGCTCTGTGTGTGTACATGTACATGTTTGTATCCATGTGTGTAGGTATATCTGTGTTGGCTCTGTTTATGTACATGTACATGTTTGTATTCATGTGTGTAGGTATATCTGTGTTGGCTGTGTATAGGTATATCTGTGTTGGCTCTGTGTGTGTACATGTACATGTTTGTATCCATGTGTGTAGGTATATCTGTGTTGGCTCTGTTTATGTACATGTACATGTTTGTATTCATGTGTGTAGGTATATCTGTGTTGGCTGTGTATAGGTATATCTGTGTTGGCTCTGTGTGTGTACATGTACATGTTTGTATCCATGTGTGTAGGTATATCTGTGTTGGCTCTGTTTATGTACATGTACATGTTTGTATTCATGTGTGTAGGTATATCTGTGTTGGCTGTGTATAGGTATATCTGTGTTGGCTCTGTGTGTGTACATGTACATGTTTGTATCCATGTGTGTAGGTATATCTGTGTTGGCTCTGTTTATGTACATGTACATGTTTGTATTCATGTGTGTAGGTATATCTGTGTTGGCTGTGTATAGGTATATCTGTGTTGGCTCTGTTTATGTACATGTTTGTATTCATGTGTGTAGGTATATCTGTGTTGGCTCTGTGTGTGTACATGTACATGTTTGTATCCATGTGTGTAGGTATATCTGTGTTGGCTCTGTGTGTGTGTGTGTGTGTGTACATGTACATGTTTGTATCCATGTGTGTAGGTATATCTGTGTTGGCTCTGTGTGTGTACATGTACATGTTTGTATCCATGTGTGTAGGTATATCTGTGTTGGCTCTGTGTGTGTACATGTACATGTTTGTATCCATGTGTGTAGGTATATCTGTGTTGGCTCTGTTTATGTACATGTTTGTATCCATGTGTGTAGGTATATCTGTGTTGGCTCTGTTTATGTACATGTACATGTTTGTATTCATGTGTGTAGGTATATCTGTGTTGGCTGTGTATAGGTATATCTGTGTTGGCTCTGTGTGTGTACATGTACATGTTTGTATCCATGTGTGTAGGTATATCTGTGTTGGCTCTGTTTATGTACATGTACATGTTTGTATTCATGTGTGTAGGTATATCTGTGTTGGCTGTGTATAGGTATATCTGTGTTGGCTCTGTGTGTGTACATGTACATGTTTGTATCCATGTGTGTAGGTATATCTGTGTTGGCTCTGTTTATGTACATGTACATGTTTGTATTCATGTGTGTAGGTATATCTGTGTTGGCTGTGTATAGGTATATCTGTGTTGGCTCTGTTTATGTACATGTTTGTATTCATGTGTGTAGGTATATCTGTGTTGGCTCTGTGTGTGTACATGTACATGTTTGTATCCATGTGTGTAGGTATATCTGTGTTGGCTCTGTGTGTGTGTGTGTGTGTGTACATGTACATGTTTGTATCCATGTGTGTAGGTATATCTGTGTTGGCTCTGTGTGTGTACATGTACATGTTTGTATCCATGTGTGTAGGTATATCTGTGTTGGCTCTGTGTGTGTACATGTACATGTTTGTATCCATGTGTGTAGGTA
The DNA here is from genome assembly GCF_901765095.1 of Microcaecilia unicolor. Taxonomy (NCBI): domain Eukaryota; kingdom Metazoa; phylum Chordata; class Amphibia; order Gymnophiona; family Siphonopidae; genus Microcaecilia; species Microcaecilia unicolor. The sequence goes on along the minus strand of NC_044043.1, from coordinate 63,962,583 downwards.
TATCTGTGTTGGCTCTGTTTATGTACATGTTTGTATCCATGTGTGTAGGTATATCTGTGTTGGCTGTGTATAGGTATATCTGTGTTGGCTCTGTGTGTGTACATGTACATGTTTGTATCCATGTGTGTAGTTATATCTGTGTTGGCTCTGTTTATGTACATGTACATGTTTGTATTCATGTTTGTAGGTATATCTGTGTTGGCTGTGTATAGGTATATCTGTGTTGGCTCTGTGTGTGTACATGTACATGTTTGTATCCATGTGTGTAGGTATATCTGTGTTGGCTCTGTTTATGTACATGTTTGTATCCATGTGTGTAGGTATATCTGTGTTGGCTGTGTATAGGTATATCTGTGTTGGCTCTGTGTGTGTACATGTACATGTTTGTATCCATGTGTGTAGGTATATCTTTGTTGGCTCTGTTTATGTACATGTACATGTTTGTATTCATGTGTGTAGGTATATCTATGTTGGCTCTTTGTGTGTGTTGGCTCTGTGTGTGTACATGTACATGTTTGTATCCATGTGTGTAGGTATATCTGTGTTGGCTCTGTTTATGTACATGTTTGTATTCATGTGTGTAGGTATATCTGTGTTGGCTCTGTGTGTGTGTTGGCTCTGTGTGTGTACATGTACATGTTTGTATCCATGTGTGTAGGTATATCTGTGTTGGCTCTGTGTGTGTGTGTGTGTGTACATGTACATGTTTGTATCCATGTGTGTAGGTATATCTGTGTTGGCTCTGTGTGTGTACATGTACATGTTTGTATCCATGTGTGTAGGTATATCTGTGTTGGCTCTGTGTGTGTACATGTACATGTTTGTATCCATGTGTGTAGGTATATCTGTGTTGGCTCTGTGTGTGTACATGTACATGTTTGTATCCATGTGTGTAGGTATATCTGTGTTGGCTCTGTGTGTGTACATGTACATGTTTGTATTCATGTGTGTAGGTATATCTGTGTTGGCTCTGTGTGTGTGTTGGCTCTGTGTGTGTACATGTACATGTTTGTATCCATGTGTGTAGGTATATCTGTGTTGGCTCTGTGTGTGTGTGTGTGTGTGTGTACATGTACATGTTTGTATCCATGTGTGTAGGTATATCTGTGTTCGCTCTGTTTATGTACATGTTTGTATCCATGTGTGTAGGTATATCTGTGTTGGCTCTAGTGTGTGTACATGTACATGTTTGTATCCATGTGTGTAGGTATATCTGTGTTGGCTCTGTTTATGTACATGTTTGTATTAATGTGTGTAGGTATATCTGTGTTCGCTCTGTTTATGTACATGTTTGTATCCATGTGTGTAGGTATATCTGTGTTGGCTCTAGTGTGTGTACATGTACATGTTTGTATCCATGTGTGTAGGTATATCTGTGTTCGCTCTGTTTATGTACATGTTTGTATTCATGTGTGTAGGTATATCTGTGTTCGCTCTGTTTATGTACATGTTTGTATCCATGTGTGTAGGTATATCTGTGTTGGCTCTAGTGTGTGTACATGTACATGTTTGTATCCATGTGTGTAGGTATATCTGTGATGGCTCTGTTTATGTACATGTTTGTATTCATGTGTGTAGGTATATCTGTGTTGGCTCTGTGTGTGTGTTGGCTCTGTGTGTGTACATGTACATGTTTGTATCCATGTGTGTAGGTATATCTGTGTTGGCTCTGTGTGTGTGTGTGTGTACATGTACATGTTTGTATCCATGTGTGTAGGTATATCTGTGTTGGCTCTGTGTGTGTACATGTACATGTTTGTATCCATGTGTGTAGGTATATCTGTGTTGGCTCTGTGTGTGTGTTGGCTCTGTGTGTGTACATGTACATGTTTGTATCCATGTGTGTAGGTATATCTGTGTTGGCTCTGTGTGTGTGTGTGTGTGTGTGTGTGTGTGTGTGTGTGTGTACATGTACATGTTTGTATCCATGTGTGTAGGTATATCTGTGTTGGCTCTCTTTGTGTCTGTGACCAGGAGAGCAGAAGTTTGGAACAGCAGCATGAAAGCTGCAACTCCCTAACTGCTGTTACAGTGAATCATTGTTTGGGTGCTGCAGCTGCTGGAACTGCCTCTGCCATAGAAAGGCATATTTCATTTTATTCTGACACATTCATATCTATTAAAGCCTCCTTTGCTTCCTGATTCATGGGGAGAGAGAGATAGAAGAGGGTAAGGAGGCATGGGATGAGGGAGGTTTCAGTGTGGATTAGCAATATGAATATTTATGAAGCTTTAATTGACTCCTGCACATAAAAGATGTGCCCAAGGCCAACATGTCCTGGCTAATTATAGACAATTAATAAGCCAGATTGTATTAATTAGGTGTCACAACATAGAGTTCACAAGCATGGTTGAAAAGGAAAAGCTCTTTGAATCCTGCTCTCTATTCCATTAAAAATTGTCTACAAAGTGTTTGTTGTGGAAAACCTTTTGAAAAGATCACACAGCAATGAAAAGCTATTTATTCACAAAGAGGCCATTCTACCCATCTGGAAGCCAGAAAGGATGATGGGATGGGCAAGTTGGCCAAATATTGTTTACCCACACTCATTTATCATTCAGTCTGATGTTAAGCATCCTCCTCCCCCCCAACCCAAATACAAGACTATTTCCACTTTCCCCACTCCTTGTTCTGCAGCAGCCGTATGGTCTGTCTGTCCCATTGTTTCCCAGTTGAATAGCTGTGCTGATCGAAATGCCTACATTGTGTTCCAGCCTCCTCCTTCCAGCCTATTCAAGAATCATATGCCATATGCACAGGCACATCTCTTGGTCTGCGCATAGGTAATGACTGCCAATGCTGGCACCTATAGATCAGGCCCAGTCCAAGGGAAACTGATCCCCTAGGCTAACCTTAGCCATGGACCCCCCCCCCCCCACCTCCCAAAGGAAGATCAAAGCCCGATCTCCACCATCTCCGCTTCCCTACCTCCCCAAGTGTTCACCATTTCCTTTCTGCTTCCTTACACTTCACAGGTGTCCAGCATCTCTTCCCTAATCTCCCACAGGTGTCTAGCATCTCCCTTCCTCTACCCTATCTCCACCCTCCCCCCCCTTACACAGGTGTTTAGGATTTCACCTCTTCCCATATCCCGTGCAATAGGTGTCTAGAATTTCACCTTCTGTTCCTTACCTCTCCTCTCCGGGTATCCAACATCTCCACTTTCCTTCGGTTTGCCCCACCCCTAGGGGGCCAGCATCTTCCCCTTTCCTTCCTGATATCCTAACTCCATCCCTTGTCACTGCCATCAATCATACAGTTGCCACCCACCTCTGAAGCACAAAAGAATGAAGGTGGTAAATGTGAGGCCTCCGAGCACAAGTGCACAGTAAAGGCCACCATAGTCCACCTAGCGGCAAGGATAGCCCTGAGACAGACATTACTGTCATCAGGTGTATTATAAAGAGCAATGTTATACTATTTATGAAAGTGACTGAGGCTTCCTTCAAAAAGGCAGTAAATAAATCTTAATTAATAAATAAATAAATAAAACAAATAAATAAAAAATGTCAAAAATCATTAATAAGTAAATGAGGGATTTTAGTAGGCCCATGTCTGAGCTGCAGAACACATTATTTCTCTACTTAAAATATGCATGAGACTAAATGTTGTTCATTTGTGCAAAATCAACAATATCTTAAACTGGTTACACAAAGCTCACAAAGCATGTTCAAGGTGGGATGTCATTTTAAAGTATGGGCATGTAGCCAAAAATGCTTTCCCACACTTCAAATATGAAAAAGCATCTTTTAGTAGTAGTGCTGAAAACTATGCACAGAAGCATCACTAAATTCTGCATACAGCCTCCTGCTCATTATTGCATCAGCCCCTGAGAAAAATAAAAGGCAAACTGGTGAACCAGAGCACGAATGGGAAAACAGTCCTCATATGCCCTGCAGCCTAATGAACTATGACACCTTTCAAAGAACCAACATCTAAATGTTGTAGTCCATGGTGTTGAACAGTACTCTGCTCTAGCATCCCATTCGTCACTGCTGGGGGAAATTTATTTGCACAGAATTCCCCACCTGCACAGAACTCTGCATAGGTAGCAGGAGGAAATGGTATCAGAAATATAAGTACATAAGTAATGCCACACTGGGAAAAGACCAAGGGTCCATCGAGCCCAGCATCCTGTCCACGGCAGCGGCCAATCCAGGCCAAGGGCACCTATACACCTATTCTATACATGTTATTCCTGGAATTGTGGATTTTTCCCCAAGTCCATTTAGTAGTGGTTTATGGAGTTGTCCTTTAGGAAACCGTCTAACCCCTTTTTAAACTCTGCTAAGTTAACCGCCTTCACCACGTTCTCCGGCAACGAATTCCAGAGTTTAATTACGCGTTGGGAAGAAGAATTTTCTCCGATTTGTTTTAAATTTACTACACTGTAGTTTCATCGCATGCCCCCTAGTCCTAGTATTTTTGGAAAGCGTGAACAGACGCTTCACATCCACCTGTTCCACTCCACTCATTATTTTATATACCTCTATCATGTCTCCCCTCAGCCGTCTCTTCTCCAAGCTGAAAAGCCCTAGCCTCCTTAGTCTTTCTTCATAGGGAAGTCGTCCCATCCCCGCTATCATTTTAGTCGCCCTTCGCTGCACCTTTTCCAATTCTACTATATCTTTCTTGAGATGCAGCAACCAGAATTGAACATAATACTCAAGGTGCAGTCGCACCATGGAGCGATATAACGGCATTATAACATCCTCACACCTGTTTTCCATACCTTTCCTAATAATACCCAACATTCTATTCGCTTTCCTAGCCGCAGCAGCACACTGAGCAGAAGGTTTCAGTGTATTATCGATGACGACACCCAGATCCCTTTCTTGGTCCGTAACTCCTAACGTGGAACCTCGCATGACGTACCTATAATTCGGGTTCTTTTTCCCCACATACATGACCTTGCACTTGCTCACATTAAATGTCATCTGCCATTTAGCTGCCCAGTCTCCCAGTCTCGTAAGGTCCTTCTGTAATTTTTCACAATCCTCTCGCGAGTTAACGACTTTGAATAACTTTGTGTCATCAGCAAATTTAATTACCTCACTAGTTACTCCCATCTCTAAATCATTTATAAATATATCAAAAGGCAGCTGTCCTAGCACAGACCCCTGAGGAAACCCACTAACTGCCCTTCTCCATTGTGAATTCTGCCCATTTAACCCCACTCTCTGTTTCCTATCTTTCAACTAGTTTTTAATCCACAATAGGACATTTCCTCCTATCCCATGACCCTCCAATTTCCTCTGTAGCCTTTCATGAGGTACCTTGTCAAATGCCTTTTGAAAGTCCAGATACACAATGTCAACCGGCTCCCCTTTGTCCACGTTTGTTAACTCCTTCAAAGAATTGAAGTAAATTGGTCAGGCAAGATTTCCCCACACAAAAGCCGTGCTGACTTGGTCTCAGTAATCCATGTCCTTGGATGTGCTCTGTAATTTTGTTTTTGATAATAGCCTCTACCATTTTCCCCGGCACTGATGTGTTTAAGTGGCAGTAGTAATGCAAAAGAACTTTGGATCCAGTGATAATTTGTAGAAACCAAATGTAGGGTTCTTTTGTCGCTTGAACACTACCCAGGCATTGTTAGTCTTTTTAAAGACTTGATCCTGGTTTACTGTTTTTCTTTTGTACAACTCTACCGTTTATCTTTGGGTCACAACTACATACAGACTCCTGAGGCAGGCACAATTGCCGAAACACGGTGTCATGTCGAGTCTGCCTTATTAGAAGATAAAGTATATATGTTTCCATCTCATCTCTTTGGCTTTTTGGAAGGGTCTTGTTGATCATGCTACTCCCTCCCTTCAGAATTGTTTTGCTCATAATGGATCCTGGTTCTCCACCTCAGTGGTCAAATAATTCGCTTTCTCATAAAGTGTGAACATGGGCTCCTTAGATGACAAAGCTCACCTTCCTCTTTCTCCAAATAAGTAGCATTCCAGCCTTCCTCCTAGGGAAAGTCTTTCATTAAGTAGAAGTCCCTTATCTGTACCCTTCTCCTCCATTGCCAATCTAAACTCTGTTCCTTTTATCTTGCTGAACTGTATGCCTGGAAAAGACTTCCTGAGTTGGTACATCAAGCTCCGTCTCTGTCTGTAATCAAATCTAGGCTAAAAGCCCACATTATTGAGGCTGCTTTTAGCTCTTGACCCCTACTCACCTGTTCAATACCCTGCCTGTTTTAATCATTCCCACAATAACTCCCCAGTCCACATTTGTCCTGTTTGTCTGTCTTGAATAGACTGTAAGCTCTGTTGAACAGGAACTGTCTCATGTTTTATGTACAGCACTGCACATGTCTAGCAGCACTATAGAAATAATAAGTTGTAGTAGCAGATTTAAACCAGAAAAGTATAGCAGTGTGAAAGAGTGTCTTATTTACCTATACTTGAGGTATATAAGGTACCTTAAAAGAAAAGGCAGCAGAACCACAACAGGACAAGATCACACACACTGTCCATATGTGATACACTTCTACTGGTGCTATATCAAATAAAGTTCAATTATAACTATAAATGCTTCACTCTTTGCTGAAATACTGTCATGCTGCTCAGACTTTCTGGGATGCTGCACCTGTACCGGACCCTCCATTTATATTGGTGCCAGACAGAACAAACCACAAACTACAAAAAGGGTCAAGTAACAACGCTAAAAACTAAAAAACAAAACAAAACACTTCAATGAAAACTATAACCAGGTGTCCCCATAAGTATATTCAATTTACTTGCAAAATTAACACTTAAAATCACTTTACAGTAACTTTTTTGAACACATTTCTCCAAAGGGAAAAGCATCAGATGACAATGTAATGTTTATATTCTTGGTTATTAGGCCTCTCATGGGACATCCTATCACAATCTTCTAAGTTACATATCGGCTGTATCTGTCTGTATATGTAACTCACCTGAGCTCGTCTTTGTTAAAGGTAAGTAATTCTAAAATCCAAATTCAAATACTAATAGAAATATAGAGAAGCATAGAAATACAGAGAAATAAATGCAGATAAAAATCATATGGCCTATCCAGGCTGCCCGTCCATGCCATCTACTCTCCCTTAGAGATCCTAAGATACTGTTTCGTATCCACCACCTCCACTGGTAGGCTGTTCCACAAATTCACCACCCTTTCCATGAAGAAGTATTTTCTCAGGTTACTTCTGAGTCTATCCCCTTTCACCTTCATCCTATGCCCCCTCATTTGAAAGCTTTCTTTGGAGCAGGGTGGCCTAATGGCTAGTGTAGCAGGTTGCAGACCTGGAGAACTGGGTTCAGTTCCCACTGCTGCTTGATGGTTGGCAGTGGGTTGAGATCCTGAGGGACTAGGTTCAATTCCCCCTGCAACTCCATGTGACCCTGAGCAAGTCACTTAACCCTCTGTTGCCCCAGGTACAACAGTGGTATAATGTACTACTTAGACTATGAGCCCATTAGGGACAGACCTAGTACCTGTAAAATAAAACTGTAAACCACTTAGATCTAAGTAGTATATAAATAATGAATGAAAGAGACCCATCTCCTGTACATTTATACCTGCTGTCAAACTGGTGTAAATGTACACAGGTAGCTACAGATTTCTGCTAGTATTTTATAAAGATACATAGGCACCAATGTGTCTGTGTTACAGTTCTATTAATTAAGGTTATATTAAAAAAAAACAGGCTGCAAATAGGTGCCTTCTTGTTCGCTCAGTTCAGGTGACCAAAGGTAAAATTACCCCCAATAGGAATCTTTGAGACCTGGTGGAGGCTTACCAATTGGATACTGTGATACCAGGATACAAATTATATCAAAATGATAGAGTGGGTCCAATTGGCGAAAGGGTGGTGCTACATATTAAGGATGGCATACAGTCAAACAGGATAAAAGTCCTGCAGGAACTATGGATAGAAATTCTATGTGTGATAGGGAAGAATACAGTTGTAGGGTATACTACCATCTAACTGGGCTGGACAAAGAGGCATACAGTGAAATGCTAACAGAAATTAGGAAAGCTAACAAATTTGGTAACACAATAATAATGGAAGATTCCAATTATCCCAATATTAATTGGGTAAACATCTCATCAGGATATGCAAAAGGAGGTGAAGTTTCTAGATGTCCTAAATAACTGCTTCATGGAGCAGCTGATTCTGGAATTGATTAGATGAGGAACTACATTAGATTTTTTTTGTTACATTTGTACCCTGCGCTTTCCCACTCATGGCAGGCTCAATGCGGCTTACATTGGGCAATGGAGGGTTAAGTGACTTGCCCAGAGTCACAAGGAGCTGCCTGTGCCTGAAGTGGGAATCGAACTCAGTTCCTCAGTTCCCCAGGACCAAAGTCCCCCATTCTAACCACTACTAGTCCCTATTGGAATGCATGACCTGGAACAAAACATAACCATGGTGGGGTCACTAGCCATAGTGATCATAGATCTGGTTGGTAGATCATAGACCAGAAACAGATCCAGATCATCTCGTACATACCTAAACCTCCATTACCCAACTTGCAAAGGGCTCAAATACAAAACAACCTATGCATCAAGTTTCTCCTACATAAGCGCACATACATAAATGCACTCCCAAAAGCTGTGAAAACAATTCACGACCACTTAAACTTCAGAAAATCGCTAAAAACCAACCTCTTCAAAAGGGCCTACCCTACTGATCCAACTTAAATCCACATCTGGCCACACAACTATACCAAAGAACAAACTGGACTATAAACAACCCCCCTCCATTCGACCCTACTGGAGCCAGGAAAACACCTACCTTATTCGAACACAACATAACCTTGTATCTGCTCTCTACCGGATTGGCAAATGCCTTTATGGTACTGTGTAAGCCACATTGACCCTGCAAATAATTGGGAAAATGTGGGGTACAAATGCAATAAATAAATAAATAAATAAATATTGCAATTAAACTTTTCATAATCACCCGAAAGAGTACAATAAATAGAACTAAAGGGAAATCAGAAAAACAATAAAAAGACTGTGTCACGGTCTCAGGCTCTCGGACACTGGAACAATGTGAGCCCTTGGGCTACTGCCGAGGAGCAGCAGTAGCAGACAAAATTCCCCAACCAGGACTGGACAAACGAGCAAGGATGGAGCTGGAATCTGGAACGGACTTGGCTTGACTGGACCCAAATACTGGAACAGACTAGACAGGAATAACAGGACTGGAGCAACCGGACTTTACCTGCGCTGACCACTGTTCCCCAGAGGTTGAGCCCCTAGGTGCAGGCGGCCTGCAGGACTTACAGGACGTAGCTGGTAGACAAGAAATGCTGACTGGAACAACAGGATTCTCACACTGGACATTGGATACTAAACAAGCTTGACTAAAACAGGATTCAGGATTCAGGACTCAGGATTCTCACACAGGATATAAGATATGGAAACAAGCTTGACTGAAGTGGGACTGAAGGATACTCAGGAAGGATGGGGACTGAAGCTAGGGACAATCAGGGTCAGAACCAAAGCTGAAGGCTTGCAAGACAAAGACAAATAGAAAGGGAACTGAAGCTAGGGACAAGCAGGGTCAGAACCAAAGCTGAACGCTTACAAGACAAAGACAAATAGGAAGGGAACTGAAGCTAGGGACAAGCAGGCAGGATACAAAGCAACAAACACAGACAAACAATAAAGCAATGGCAGAAGGCTGACAAGCAGCCACAAAAGGATAAAAGCAGAAGAGCTAAAGAGCTAAACTGCATACAGACCAAACAAGAACAAGGCAAGACAAACAGGCAAGAAACAAAGCAAGGCAGAAGTGCTACTAACAGCACACAAACCAACCTCGGGACCCTTGGCGTTGCAAAGGCCCAGCTGAAAGGGCCAGGTGCATAATAAAGGCAATTACAAGTGAGGTCACAGGTAAGGGTGCTGCTTAGTTCTAAACAACCCAAGCAAGTTTGGCAAGCAGGAAGATCCAAACCGGACTGAAATGACTTCTGAAACATGCTTGGGAAACAGCAAGAAAACAGTCTATAGCTGCCACCGGTTCTGGCCACCAGAGGGCGAGGTTAGCGCAGACATGGAAAACAGTGACAATCGTAACAGACTGATTGCCAGGGTCAAATGTTTGTACAAAGTGAGGATAAATACCATTTTGGAAGCCCAGATAAAATATATTCCTTGGATTAAAAAAGGTAAATCGGTCAAAAGAAGATCAAATGACTGTCTGTATGGTTTAATGATGAAGTGAAAGAGGCAGTTAAAGCCAAAACCACATTTAAAAAAAATGGAAATCAGACCCAAATGAGGAAATTAGGGATGAACATAAGCACTGGTAAGTTAGATATAAAACAGAAATAAGACAGAATGAGAGAGAATTTCAAAGGAAACTTGCCATACAGGCAAAAGCTAATAATAAAACCATTTTCAAGGGCATTTAAATTAAAAAGCCCATGCAGGAGTCAGTTGGACTGCTAGATGACTAGGGGTTGAAAGTACAGCTTAAGGAAGACTACCACTGCCAGAGACAGGATACTGGACTTGTTGAACCCTGACATGACACATGTTCTTATGCTATGCAACAGGTTTGCACTGCTCCTTCTGCACATCTGCCAGTTCAATTTTACCAGCAATGCATTCCTGGAACTTTTGCCACCTGTCTTTTGAGCCTCCCACATTAAGTGGAAGTTTCCTGCTGTTAAGCAAGAGAGAGGCAGGTGGCTTCCCAACACAGCAGGAGATTCCTTCCCACTGCAGGGGATTTGACAAACCTCGGTGTACACAGGAAGAGGGGATACGTTTTGACTTATGGACACTGGTTTGATTGCTGATGTTAATTGTAGGATGGAACAGAAGTCTGAAAGGAGGGAGCAGCAGATGCCTGTGTATGGAGTGGGAGGGGGCTTGAGGGGAATTGCTCTGTTTCTTGCAACCCCATCCACTGAATTTTGTGACCCCATTTGGGGTTGTGGCCCATTGTGTCGGAGCTTCTGCTCTAGTCCTCTGGTAGATTTGTTGCACTTCTCAGAGATGTCTTTGAAGAGCTGCTCATAGACCAAACCTGATGAAATAGCCAGTTTAGCAATGAGCCCATTACACCTCCTAGTTAGTACATGTGGAGTCTTGCAGTTATGTTGCTGGGGCAAAACCAGGCTAGAGAGGAATGGGAAGAAAAAGAAAGAGAAGAAAGTCAAAGAAGAAAGTGTCAAAGAAAAAGTTGGCAGGGATAGAAAAGAAAAAGTGTGAGAAGACTAGAGGCAAACGGTGAGAGCTTACACAGAACCAATGCAAAATCCTGCATTTAGTAACCCAGGATCCTCAGTTTCACAGAATGTAAATCAGGCTGTGGCCGAGGTCTGAAATGGAATCCAGTGGCAGTGAGTATCTTCTGAAGCATGAAATGAGTGCTAACTGGCAGACCTGATTGTTTCATGCCTCGTGCTGTGCTTTTCAGGCTCCACTGATGTCCCCTTCTATTGAATTTAGTTCATGTGTCACTGGCTAAGAGCATCAATCAAATGCAAAAATAGCAAGCACTGTGAATCTCAGCCTGTTGGAATACCAGGAAACGGTGCTTAGGACACTTATTTCCTGTCAAGTTCTGATTGCAGAAAATGTCTATGCAGAAATGCACAATAAGGTGGCATGTCTCATTCATTGGAAACTTTGTAAATATTACAGTATTGATGTATCAGAAAAGCCCTGGGTTGGTGACTCTAACAGAATTGTGGAGAATGAAGAGGTTATGATCATTTGGGACATCCTCACCCTGACTGATAAAAAGTTGGACGCAAGGAAACTGGAAATAGTGATGAAAGAGAAAAACACTAGAAATGCATTTAGCATAGAGGCGTCAGTCCCAAGCAATTACTCTGTCAATTGTATGCAGAGACAGAAAATACTTAAGTACCTAGAAATGCAGTCTGAGAAAAAAAAATGTAGCAGGATACAGAAATATTTCCAATTATTTTGGGTGCCACAGGCCTGATTAAAAAGAATTTTCAAGAACACTTGAATACGAATACGTTGCCTATACATGTTACATCTTATGAATTCCAGAGGGAAGCTGTCTTCGACACAATGTAAGTTCTATGGTGAGCATTAGCAGTAAATTTGAGAGCCTGCGATTATATTCCACATACCCTGACTTACGAGTCATTTTACGTGCAAAACTAACCCATTTGGAGCCATTGCCCCCAGCAGAAACTCTATGGCTTTAAACCACTTCCTAATATGCTCTAAGCTTGAACTGTCCAACTTTCAGTGGCACTGACAAAGGACTTGAGCATTCGTGCTTTATGTGACATGCTTAATATCACATTGTAAGAAGAGCTGTCTCGTAATTGTAGTAAAATACTAGATGTTGACAGAAAGAAGATACATTTATAAACCTTTTTCATAGTAACATAGTAAATGATGGCAGATAAAGACCTGTACGGTCCATCCAGTCTACCCAACAAGATAAACTCATTTTACATGGTATGTGATACTTTATATGTATACCCGAATTTGATTTGTCCTTGCCTTTCTCAGGGCACAGACCATAGAAGTCTGCCCAACACTGTTCTGGTACTAAAAGTTCTGAAGATTCTGGAATCCTAAAGAGTTACAAGATTTTGAGCGAGACTGAAGATCACAGATAGTAAGAGCACCAAAATAGTTTTATTGGGACCCTACATGGTCCGTGTTTCGGCCAAAAAGGCCTTCCTCAGGGGTCTTCAAATTGATGTATACAGATGTTCCTCCAAAAATTACACGGGACAGAAAGAATAAGCGCAAAAACGCTGGTGCTATCTGAAACGGAGCATAGACACAGGCATTAGTGTCTATGCTCCATTTCAGATAGCACCAGCGTTTTTGCGCTTATTCTTTCTGTCCCATGTAATTTTTGGAGGAACATCTGTATATGTCAATTTGAAGACCCCTGAGGAAGACCTTTTTGGCCGAAACATGGACCGTGTAGGGTCCCAATAAAACTATTTTGGTGCTCTTACTATCTGTGGTCTTCAGTCTCGCTCAAAATCCATAGCATACAACTGCAAGGGGGGCATGGACCGGGGTGGGGCATGGTCAGAGCTGACCCCAGGACTTTGGCATATGTTACAGAAATACTAGCAATCACATGCCTAACTGCCTTCAGCCGCTGAGCCAATGTAAGTCCTCATGCCTAACTGCGGACTTATGTTAGCATTTTATAATGGCAATTGCACATGGAATCACTGTTATTGAATTTGTGTTTAGCGCCCTGCATCCCAGTGACTAACTTTAGGCAGCCTACTGAGAATTACCTCCTAATTGACCTATCCAGTGTGCCAGCTTTAAAGCTTGACCCAACAATGATAAATTAGTCACCTTACTTTCTAACGCCTCTTTCTCTCTTACCTATCTATATGTTAACCATCTCTCTGACCTCTTGTGCAAATTACTTTAGTCACCTTATTCTCTTACTCTCCTACTATTTATGCTCCATCTTTGCTTATACCCTACACTGTCAATTAAAATGTTCTATTACGTATTGTGTTGACATTGTAAGTAGTATACTTTGCCAGTATACTATGAGGCTCATTTTCAAAGCACTTAGCCTCCCAAAGTTCCATAGAAACCTATGGAACTTAGCCTCCCAAAGTGCTTTGAAAATATGCCTCCATGCCATGTTTTGTATGTGATGAAGCTACAAAGTAGTAAATTTAAAATGAATCAGAGAAAATTTGTCTTCACCCAATGTGTAATTAAATGCTGGAACTTGTTGCCAGAGAATGTGGTAAAGGCAGTTAGCTTAGTGGGGTTTAAAAAAAGGTTTGGACTGCTTCCTAAAGGAAAAGTCCATAGACCATTCTTAAAATGACTTGGGGAAAATCCACTGCTTATTTCTGGGATAAGCAGCATAAAATATATTGAACTTTTTGGGGACATTGTCAGGTATTTGTGACCTGGATTGGCCACTGTTGGAAACAGGATGCTGGGCTTGATGGACCTTTGGTCTGTCCCAGTGTGGTAATACTTATGTACTGCTGTAATTGTCTATTGCTCACGTTTGATTTATTCTGACTGTAACTGCCTTGAGTGAAGTCCTTCAAAAACGTGGTAAGTATATATATATATATATAATGTACATTATAAAGCACCCATTAACATATTCTCCAATATATCAAATCTTTATTAAATACTTATATAAACAATTTTAATACACTCTATCATCCAAACACATTCTCACTCTTCCATTCATACCAAATACATAAAATCACTCTTCATCCGCCTTACAAAAATTGTATAGCATGTAATAATACCCCAATACAACATTATCTACCATATATAGCATATACCCATCCAGCACTTTTCTTAATTTTCCTAATATTCCACATGCAATGTATTGCCTTCTGCTCCTTATATCCATATATCAGTCTGTCCTGTCTAACACTGTATCCAATCTTCAGCCACTCGACGGGCATAAACTGTCTCTAATGCAGCACTCACAGAGCTGGCTAAAGAGCCTTCACAAAGCAAGCAGGGAACAGTTAACTTTCCAGATGCACTGTATAACCTTCTGCTTCTTATGTATCGATCTGTCCCGTCAGCCTATCAACGGGCATAGGCAATCTCTAATACAGAAATCACAGAGCTGGCTAAAATGCCGCAAACAGGAAATAGTCTCTGAAGTGGATCTAAGCTTTATAGTACTCCAACCTGTATAGCAAACACCTCTAGTGACGATTCAACTTCAATCAGCTGATCAACTATGTCTTGGAAACACCCGACATGATCATGTTTCGCTAACAGAAGCGTCTTCAAGGGTCTTTCATTCTGCATGGAGACACGGTGTATAATTATCTAAAACCATCTACATAATAAACAAAATTTAACCAAAATAGTCATGAAAACTACTTACCAGCTACTAACAGACACTCCCACCAGCCAGCAGCTGGTGGGACCGTCAACAAGGACACCCACACATGCGCACTAGCTGGTCAGCAATCTCAATGGTTTAAATCCTCTCCTTTCCATTGCATGCAAATAGATCTCATACATCTTCATTATGGAAATCCTGAAACCCAGGCTGAGTTGTGGCCATCGAGGACTGGGTTTGAGGACCCTTGCTTTACAGAATTATGCTTAGGATGCCCTTGTGCATAAGTGCTAGACTTTCCTGCATTAATATGTGGAAGGGGTGAATAAATGCAGGCGTGTATTTATAGAACTGCCTTTTAGGTCCACTGCAGAACAGATTTCTTTGACTTTCTTCTTTGTATGTGAGAAATGTTTATTGCATTATTATTGCCATTTACCAATATTCTGTGCACTTGTGATAGAGTGCTGTGGAATGATACACAGTCAGACCACATACCTGTAAATTAATCCCAAAATAGATTCCTAATTACATATTGGCAGCAATGACTTTCTGAAGAAGTGGTGCCAGAGTTCTTTTGCAGAAAATCTCACTTTATTTCTCTGTTGAAATATATTTTGCCACCAGCTTTTTCAGCACTTTCAGCTACTGTTTATTGCATCCCAGGACTTTCAGTTCCAGCTATGCCATAGTTTCATTCTATTCAACCACAGTACAAATATATTTAAAGGAAGATTTTGCAAAGAATATACAAATTGGAATTCAGATGGCTAGGTCGTCACACGTGTATGTTGGTAATTTCAGAACACGGAGGTGTAAGCGCCAATACATGGATATGTATGTGCGCCATTTTAGTAGAAACCTACATGTTTATCTGGATCCAATTTAGTACAGAGCCCGCAATCATTTGGCACAATTGCAATGGGGGAAAGAGGGCTATAGTTTTGTCCCAGTTGGACTACTGTAATGCGCTGTACATTGGTTTAAATTCAAAACTTACTAGTAGATTACAGCTCTTACAGAATACTGCAGCCAAATTGATTTATGAATGTTCTGGTTTTGATCATGTGACACCTTTGTTCAAAAGCTTGCGTTGGCTGCCATTGCACGCATGAATTGAATTTAAAACTGCTTGCACAGTATTTAAAATTTTGCAGGGAAATTGTTCTTCCCTTTTTACCCAAATAATAGCTTAATCAATTTTCCAGAAGAATCCCATTTTAATTTTACCTTATTATTGAGTTTTCCCATTTGTTAAAAAGGTTTGTTTTAAAAGAAGTTTTTGATAGCTCCTTAATCTTTCAAGCTAGTAAATTACCTGAACAAATACATACCCTTCCAGGTATGTACAGTTCCATAAAGAATTGAAAACCTTTCTCTTTAGTAAATATTTAGATAAATAATATAGTTGAACTTCTTTGATCTCTGACTTTCTAATGTATTATAACCCACATAGATTCTTTATTGATGGAAGTGGGATATAAATCTCGAGAATAGAATTCTGCCTATAGAATGCTGCCCAAAAAGAGCACTTTGCCAAAATCTAGACGTGCTCAGGAACTGGTGTACATTTCAATGTCCACATAGACATACAGCCTCTTCTGAAATGGGGAATACACACATATATTTTGGCCCCACCCTAACCATGCCCAGGCCATGCCCTCTAGCTATTTGCATGTAAAAATCCCGGTTTTATAAAATCAGATATTTAACATTTATTTGGATGCATATGCAAATGCCAGTATTTACATTGCAAATCATGACTAGGACTTCTAAAATAACTACTTTGATATGGGAGAGCCTGTTTGATTTGAAAGTAAATTGCAGGAAACCGATGAAACATCTGAGCTGTGAAGCACTCCAGCAAACCAATATGATTCTCTAAAGAAGTGATTGAAAAATTAAAGACAAAGATGTTTAGCATTCAGAGAGTACAAAGAATCTCAAAAATAACCCAGAGAAGAGTACATAGTAAAGCTGAAAAAAAGATGAGGGGGTAACCTGCAAGGAGCAGCATTTGCAACTCTAAAACCACAGAGCAGCAGTAAATCTTTTGATCTCCAATAAAGCACTAGGGATAATCTGTACAGCATGACAAGCACAACCCTAGAACCACGATCCATGGCAGTTACAGCTTTAAAATTCAACTGATAAATCAGAGGGCATCTGCTTTTCCTCTCCACTTTTAGTATGCCCCTCTCTCCTTCTATTATTGGCATGCCCATCCTCTGCCAAAGTTCTTGGAGTCACTCAATATATCTGTCCTTTAAAACTCACTTCTCGGACGTAACCAATAAATCCTTTTGTTCCAAACTGCTCTCCTGACCCTCATTCATGCCTTGCCTATTGTAATGCATTTGTCATTGGTCTTCTCCATCCCTCTATAAAATGCATTCTGCTTATACAAAACACAGCCATCAAACTTGTGTATAATGTCAAAAAGTGGGATCATGTCACACTATATCTATATGAACAACATTGGCTACCTGTAATATTAAGAATTCATTTCAAGGTTCTTCGTTTAGCTCACTGAACCTTCTATACTGGATTGGTCTGCTGTTTCAACTGAGCTCTTAGTTCCGTGAAGGGGCATAATCGAACAGAAACGTCTATCTCCATGGGCGTTTATCTCTGAGAACGGGTCCGTGAAGGGGCGGACCAAAACGTATTTTCGAAAAACATGGACGTTTATCTTTTTTTGAGCTGGGCGTATTTGTTTTTCAGCGATAATGGAAACCGAAAGCGCCCAGCTCAAAAACGAATAACTCCAAGACATTTATTCATGGGAGGGGCCAGGATTCGCAGTGCACTGGTCCCCCTCACATGCCAGGACACCAACCGGGCACCCTAGGGGGCACTTCTACAAAAACAAAAAACAAGGTAAAACAGCTCCCAGGTGCATAGCACCCTTCCCTTGGGTGTTGAGCCCCCCAAATCCCCCTCAAAACCCACTGCCCACAAGTCTACACCATTACTATAGCCCTAAGGGGTGAAGGGGGGCACCTACATGTGGGTACAGTGGGTTTGGAGGGCGGTTTGGAGGGCTCCCATTTACCAGCACAAGTGTAACAGGTGGGGGGGGATGGGCCTGGGTCCACCTGCCTGAAGTCCACTGCACCCCCTAATAACTGCTCCAGTGACCTGCATACTGCTGCCAGGGAGGTGGGTATGACATTTGAGGGTGAAAATAAAAAGTTGTGAAACGGCATGTTTTGTGGTGGGAGGGGGTTTGTGACCACTGGGGGAGTCAGGGGAGGTGATCCCCAATTCCCTCCAGTGGTCATCTGGTCATTTAGGGCACTTTTTGGGGCCTTATTCATGGAAAATCAGGGTCCAGGAAAAGTGCCCTAAATTCTCGCTAAAAACACATATTGTTTTTCCATTATCGGCGAAAGGCGCCCATCTCTGATCGGCCGATAACCACGCCCCAGTTCCGCCTTCACCACGCCTTCGACACGCCCCCATCAACTTTATCCGCATCCACGACGGAGTGCAGTTGAAAACGTCCAAATTCGGCTTTCGATTATACCGCTTTATTTGTTTTTGTGAGATAAACGTCTATCTCCCGATTTGGGTCACAATATAGGCGTTTTTCTATTTCGATTATAAGCAGGATAGTCTTCTTTATATCCTGTTCTCCTCTATTCTGGTCTGGTTATTATCTGAGCTCTCATTTCGAGTTATCATGTACATGCTCTCACAATCATCTCAGCCTACCTCCTCCATTACGTATCAGGCTTGGGTATACATTTTTATTTATTTATTTGTTACATTTGTAGCCCACACCTTTTCCTACTTATTAGTAGGCTCAAAGTGGCTTACATAGTTCCGAAGAGGTGGTTACAGACTCCGGTGTGAACAAATACTGTATAGGGGTACTATTACATTGACATGATTGAGGTTGAAAGGGGGTCAACTCGGGAATAATGTCAGGAAGTATTTTTTCACTGAGAGGGTGGTAGATACCTGCAGGAGTTGGTGGAGATGAAAATGGTAATGGAATTCAAAAATGCATGGGATAAACACAAAGAAATCCTGTTTAGAAGGAATGGATCCAAAGAAACTTAGTGGAGATTAAGTGACAACACCGGTAATTGAGAAGCAAAGCCAGAGCTGGCAGATTTCGTCGGTCTGTGCCCTGATCGCGGCTGACCAGGTTTGGATGGGTTGGAGTGGAGCTTTTCAGGAGCTTCAATAACAACTTCAGAAATTTTAGAACAAGGACAGTGCCAGGCAGACTTCTACGATCTATGCCCTGAAAATAGCAAGGATAATTCAAGATCTGACATTCATATGAAGTATCACATCATACCTTATGCTGTGAGTTTTTTCTTGTTGGGCAGACTAGATGGTCATCTACTATGTTACTATGCCAGTCTATCTTTTCCTATGTCATCCTTGCCCTCTGGAACTTGTTGTCCTTGGACTTCCAAACCAAGAGCAACTCAATGCAACTCACCTTGAGTTATCACTGAAAAAGGTGTTAGCTAAATCCAAGTAAATATAAAATAACTATGCCAGATTTTTATAAAATTCTAAAGACCTAGCTTTTTAATTGACCTTTAATTCCCCTCAGATGACCCTTCCTGCTGCTGCAAATGAACCTACCTCTCCATATGAATGCTGCCATTTTCATGAACTAACCCCCTTTCCTATTCTGGCTATCCTTCTTCTCTCTCTGATACTAACATCCCAAACTTATTGTAAACCACTATATTACTTCTGAATGGCAGTATATCAAATGCTACTAAATACAAAATTAAATAAAAAGAGCGGTGCTACTGTGGAAGGTTATGTGATGCCCCCTTGGAAGCATCCCTGGGTCCGGGGCTGACCTGGCTGGAGTCTCCCTTGAGCAGGCTCTGTCGGGCCCTGGAATGATTGCCACCTGGTGCATCCACCTAGAGACTGGATGGGTCCTTTTGATCTTTATCTGCTTTCATTTACTATGCTGCTATGTAAAACTCCATTAATCATGTGTTAAATGAGTTTCTTATGTTCATATAATTTTATACAAACATTTCAAGAAGAAACTTGAACCAAATAAATGAAGCATACAAGATCACAAAAATGAATAAAAGAAACCAGGCTGAAACAACCTCCGCTTTTCACAAAACAAAGAAATGCCACATCTGTGCCTTCCGGCTAGAGCCCTCAGCTTCAACAGGGGAATGATAGAGGAGCTGTTATAAATGTCTTTTAAGCAAACCATGAAAGAAAAATAAGACATTAAACACAATTTGCAATGAGCAGCTGGATTCTGAACATGTTTTGTTTCTCTTAGCTTTTGTGAGAAACTATTTGTGCTCGTACAGCTCAGGGTATTGTGCAGCGACTGGTTTGTTGTATAAGTTTTTGCACGTCTGCAAATGTACCTTTTGTCTTTTCCATTACTACTAGAGTGAAGTAGAGTTCATGTTTACCATGATGTATCTTTAATCTGCAAGAATGAAACAGGGCCATCTCCTTACAGTCACATCTTGAAACAGGCACCACTCGCTTTTATTCAGCTGTTGAAGAATTGACCAGCCTCTTTTCAAGTAAAGGTGGAAGCAGGGGAATAAGTACATATCATATCCTCACTGTAGTGCGTTCAAGCTCTCCTTGATATATGGCCTTTCTATATATATTATATGCAGGTATTTTCTCTGTCCCTAGTAACATAGTAACATTGTAGATGACGGCAGAAAAAGACCTGCACGGTCCATCCAGTCTGCCCAACAAGATAACTCATATTTGCTGCTTTTTGTGTATACCCTACTTTGATTTGTACCTGTGCTCTTCAGGGCACAGACCGTATAAGTCTGCCCAGCACTATCCTCACCTCCCAACCACCAGCCCTGCCTCCCAACCACCGGCTCTGGCACAGACCGTACAAGTCTGTCCAGCACTATCCCCGCCTCCCAACCACCAGTCCCGCTTCCCACCACTGGCTCTGGCACAGACCGTATAAGTCTTCCCAGCACTATCCCCGCCTCCCAACCACCAGCCCCGCCTCCCGATCTTGACTAAGCTCCTGAGGATCCATTCCTTCGGTTCACAATCTCAAGGTTCAGCAATTTACCCAGGATCACAAGGAGCTAAAGTGGAACTCAGACCCAGTTGGGGTGCAGTGTATTTCTGATCACGGTTCAGATAAGTTTTGGATTTATTCCTACAAACATTTTTATTAAATAATGCTAAAACAAATATATAAAATTTGAAGTATTGAAAATTCAAACAATAAATGCAATAAGGGGTTTTTTTTTTTTTAGCCTGTGAGAATTACCCTTTCAAGTCTTGCAGTAACAATTGTGCTTAAGACAGCTTCTGAGGCTTTTCCCTTTACATATTATCAATAGAAATCAAACAAAATAAAACATGGAAAAGAAAATAAGATGATACCTTTTTTATTGGACATAACTTAATACATTTCTTGATTAGCTTTCGAAGGTTGCCCTTCTTCGAAAGCTAATCAAGAAATGTATTAAGTTATGTCCAATAAAAAAGGTATCATCTTATTTTCTTTTCCATGTTTTATTTTGTTTGATTTCTATTGATAACCTTAAGAGTGGACTAACACGGCTACCACACCCCTTTACATATTCAAACAGCAGTTTTTCTTTAAGTTGTAAAGCTGTCTCGTTGTTTCTTTTTGAGAAATTTTCTTTGAAAATGAAAAGTTGATACGCTCCACTGCCTAATTTTGTGAAGTGTTTTTGGCATAGTTTGATGCGTGCTTCACGGGTCATTTTTCATTTGACTCAAACCCAGTTCCCCAGGTTTTCAGTCCACTGTACTAACCATTAGGTTACTCCCGCTTTGCCTGTATGGGTGTGTGGAAAGAAGAGAGGGAAGCTGAGTCCACTTGGCTGTACAGAAAAGGTGCTAAGAAAAGATACATTAATGGAATTAAAAGCAAAGACAAGGGCAGAGCTGCCCAATTATCTAATTCCAGGAGGGAAACTTATTGACTGGACCTACTTTTGAAGTACATCCCCAAAACAGCATTATTTGAAGCTCCCAATTCTACCCATCAAAATCAGTGCTTTAGGTCACACAGCGTATCTGGATAGGGTTTTCATAAATCCAGGACTGGCCCAAAATCTCCATCCTGGAACTGGGTAAGCACTTGATTTACAATGGTTGTAAAATGAGCTGAGTACTGGTAGCTGGACTAGTTAATCTGCTTCACAGTCTTTCTGCTCTGTTTCCAGCCTGGCCCAGTAAAAAGAAAACATTGGTAGTAGGTTCTGTTTTGTTTAAAGATTCAATTTTGGTTTTGTATTTATTTCATCTCTTCATTTTTTTAATTCTGTCTTTCTGTACAAAGCCTCAAAATGAGTTCCAAAGATAGCATACCCGATTACAGATACAAGGCTTTGCTGACTTTTTATCTGTCCGCACTGCAGATTTCTATAAAGAAAAGTCATTGTAATTCTTCTGCCGTAATGTTTGCTTAGGATCAAATACTCCATTCTTAGTCTTGACTTTGGTTTGTTTCAAAGGAGTTATGATCTACAAAGTTATCCTAAACTTTGATTTATCTAACTTTGCTAATCTGGATTATGACAAAGGGATCAAGTATTGAAGTTTTATGCATGCTCTTTTTGGTGTCTGCTCCCATTAGTACAAGGCTTTATTGACTAGAATCAGTGCATTTTTTTCTAGCGAAAAAGGTGCTGGTACTCAAATGCCAGGTCACCCTTCAGGGGTGGGATGATCACTGAGGGGCCCACCCCACAATAGCCAGGCCCCCTACAACCAGTCACAGAATCTATGACAAGGCAGAATTGGTGTGTACAGCCTGAGCTCTTTCATTAAAACTTGGGGATCGTGGATCAATTTTAGCAGACAATGGAAAAGGTGCCGGTACTCAGTACCCCCAAGTACCCCCTCAAAAAAAGCCCTGACTAGAATGATAAGCAACCTCCAGCCTAAACAAGAAATTTTAGTCTTTTCTCTTAACCTGACCACCATTTATTTAGTTAGTTAGTTTACAAATTTATATTCCACACCATCCACAGTCCTTGGAAGGTTACAAAAAATATATATAATAATCAACAAAAATTAACCACGATGTACTCCTGAAACACACTACCTGACAGAAAGACAGCCAGCTAGCTAGATTTAATCACATATGTGAAGGAAACATGAGAAAATACTTTACTGAGTAGGTTTCTGATTTTTCTTTCTTAATATACTGCCTTTCCTGACAACGATAAAGTGATTTGCAATAACTACAAATTAAGAAATAGGAAAAGAACGCCATTTAGTGACAAGAAAGTCAAAGTAAGAATAGGGCATTGTAAATAGTTGTTGAGACGTGTACATAATTGTCTACTGGTCACTGCCAGGCACAATCTGACTGTCATTAACAGTTTTAAATAAGTAGGTTTTGAAGACAAACTTGAATTTGGGGAAAGTCAGTTCTAGATGGACAGTAGTTACGAAGGAATTCCAAAGCTGTGACTGCACTTTGGGTATTGTCTGCAGTTCTGGTTGCTCCTTCTTTGAAAAACGGTATGTTGGAACTAGAAAAGGTTCAGAGTTAGGCATCAAAAGTGATTAAGAAACTGAAACATCTTCCTTATGAAGAAAGGCTAAACAAGTTAGGACTCTTCAGCTTGTAAAAGAAATGAGTTAGAGGGGATAAGGTGGTAGATGCCTGAAATAATGTATTAGCAGAGATTGTGAAAACCAAAAGTATTACAGAATTGAAAGGTACTTGTGGGGCAGATATAGAGGATAGTGGCCAGAATAGGGTCAGGAGGTTGATGTACTGCAAACAGCTCTCCATCGTGCTCTGGAGAGCCAAGGCACAGGGAGACATGACAAGGAGGAAAGAAGGGGCACAAGTACCTTTGAATTCAAGTTTTAAGTTTATTAAAAATGTACTATCCCACCCAACAGGATGATCATCTGGGTGGTGTACAGCTCCACATGAGTCTTGTTTGTCATCTAAGTCA
This sequence comes from Microcaecilia unicolor, assembly GCF_901765095.1. NCBI lineage: Eukaryota > Metazoa > Chordata > Amphibia > Gymnophiona > Siphonopidae > Microcaecilia > Microcaecilia unicolor. Next base: position 63,938,837 of record NC_044043.1, on the reverse strand, counting down.
ACCATAAGTTGACATCCTGTGTATCCCAAGTCACGAACTTGTCACCTGACATCTTTTCTCTGAGGAACTCATCGTAGTTGAGACAAGCCCAACCTTCATAATCTCTGTGCGCCCCAAGAATAATGTCCACATAAACTAATAAAGCTCTGTATTGAGACAGGTCATAGTGCCAAACCACACCAGCTAACTGCAAAAATGCTCGTAACTTATTACTAAGATTTTATGCACTTTCCTTGTAGCCTCCCCATTCTTACATAGTAACATAGTAAATGACGGCAGAAAAAGACCTGCATGGTCCATCCAGTCTGCCCAACAAGACAAACTCATATGTGCTACTTTTTGTGTATACCCTACTTTGATTTGTACGTGTCCTCTTCAGGGCACAGACCGTATAAGTCTGCCCAGCTATCCTCGCCTCCCACCACCGGCTGGCTCTGCCACCCAATCTCGGCTAAGCTCCTTAGGATCCATTCCTTCTGAATAGGATTCCTTTATTCTTCTTCTTTTTACCTTTTATATTCTTAGCCCTCACCCTATGTCCCTCCATCAACTTAAAAATATCAATATACCTCCTCTTGGCAATTCACTTATGCAGAGTGCACAGAACCCCCTCCCACAACTTAGTCGATGCAACCAACGCCAGCTGCCCTGTTTCCTGTATATCTCCACCCCACTGTCTTTCAGGCGAAGACACAGAAGAAGAGGAAGAATCTGACAAGAAGCTTGATGCAGGTGACTTACATCCCCCCTCCTTTATGCCTCCTCTTCCTACCACTTTCATCACTAATCCCCAAGGCCTGAGCTGTCTCATGAATTGTAGCACTCCCCTCCCCCAGCTCAGCATTCACAGGTGCCACAGATGGAAAAAAACTCACCAGTTCCAGATGTGGCAGGCGCAGCCATGGAAACTTGCACTCCCGGAGGTCCTGATTGCAGGCCTATTCTGTCGCTCTAGCTTGTCCCTGCAATCCGACCACCATGGCCACTGGGCCACTCACTTGAGCCTCTGCCTCCGCATGCCTTGGTACACTCCTCCAGACCTCTCTGGTCGAAGAACCAGGCACGTCCTCAGCCAGCAAGCTTGCACCCGGAGAAAAAGTAAAATTCCCCACTCCCAACCCTTGCAAGACACCTGGACCCTCTAACAGAGGAGTCCAAAGCAAGCATTGATTATAGAGACCCAAAAGGCCATCCTGGGCTTACTAAGGGACTGGAAACCACCCATACCACTGAGGACTTGAAGCCCTGCCCCATATGAGAAGGACCCTCAATAACCACATGGCCAAGGCCAAAACCATCCCCATATACACTGGGACACTGCCTCACTCCGAGAAGGGACTGGCAAGCCTGAAGACTCCCCAGCAGATGGTCCAGACTGGTTACCCACTCCCATGGGCATAGTAAACAGTCCTGCACTCGGCTCCAAGGAAGATAGTGACAGGACAACCACTGATGCCAAACCAAAGGAGCTAGACAGAACCACAGGAACAGGCTGTGCCACAGGGGCACCCACCACAACAGCCTGACTGACTGCTCTGCCACCCCTCCTAGCCCCACCCTTCTTCTTAACCCCAGTTAGGGGAAAGGCTTGCCCTGCAACTTTGAACCCTGCCTTACCCACACCCCAAACAGCTTATGCTGCAAATATTTTGGCCTTATTTGCTGCACGCCAAGAAGAAGCATTAGAAGTAGAAGCTAGGCTGGCTGCCCCGTCTCAGGCAAGTACAGCCCTGAGACCTCCCCATCCTCTCAGACTCACTTACCTGAGACAAAGTGTCACACTCAGCAGAAGCAGCAGGCATAGACAAAAACTGCCTAACGTTGTCTTGATCAATGCCACAATGCTCCTGCAGTCAGCTCTGGTCACCAAATGAGGACTGCATACCATCTCTGCCCTCCACTATGCACTGCCTCAGACACAGCCTGCTCCCGCTTCTCCCCACACACAGAGACCTCTCATGCCAGACTAACCATTTGTGGCTCGCCAACCAATCAGCGTGCATTGGGGTTTAAAAAGTCCCCGCACCCACCCGGATTCACCAGCCACAAATTCATCCCACCCCGACACACACATGTCCTGCCTCCCCTGCTGTCAATGCATACTTGCACCACGGCGCTGCAGGGGAACTGCGCGGCACTGTCACTCCCCTTGGCCCAATTACTTATGGCTGCCAGGAGAAGCCCATCAGCCTATAAGAGTAAAATGTGTAGCCCCTGAGAGAGCTGCATGCTGTTGTCACTGAAATAATACACACCTCAGCAAAGGCAAATGAGTAAGTAGTTTAATTCTGTATAGATGAGTAGTCAGAATTCTAAAAGAATCCACAAATACACTACAGTGTATCAGTTGCACTGAATGTAAACAAGGAGAGGAGCAGATGCTGGAGGACTAGTTCCTGGGGATATCGAGGGCCAGAGGATTATGTCCTGCAGAGGTGGGAGTAAGGCTGTTACAAGGAGTGGACAAGCAGAGTGGCAAATCAGGGCACCATCATGCCCAGACCTTTGATCCTTTCTCTCCTAGTGTCTGCCTCATACACCCCCAGACCTCAGGGCTTCAGCTCTGTCATCAGAAAGCAGCTCCACACTCCCAGACCCTACAGCATCTCCAAGCCCTCCAGGCATTGCTACAGGTTGCGGGATATGTGAGAACCACCTTCTGATGACAATGAATCTGGTGCTTTGAGGTCCGAAGTAGAGGATGAGAGGGAATGAACAGAGATTTGGGTCAGAGTGGTGGTGGAATTGAAATCCACAGAGGTAGTGGTGGTGGTGGTGGTGGTGGGGTGTTTCTAAGGTCTGCGGGGGGTATTGAGAATCTGGGATCTTGGGAGGAAAGCGCATTGGTTCCTAGGGCCATAGGAGCCAGCTCTGTGGTTGCCACTGTATTAAACAAGTGCCTTTATTTTGCCCAGGGAGAGGCAATTTGTATTGTGTTTGGCACCCCCCCCCCAAATCATTTTTAAATGTTGGCACCTATGCTATCATGCTGCTCTTTTGAGTTAGCCCATTTGCATGCAAGCCCACAAGGAAGGAAGTGTCAAAAGCATTAGATCCTGGAGGATTAGTCTATTGGGAGGTGGGATCCTAGCTCCCATGAGGAAGGTGCTGAAGGATTCGATTGTTGGGAGGTGGGGAGACTACACATCTAGGTCCTAGACATGAGAATGCTGATAGGCTAGGTCCTGGAGAAGTGGAATGCTGAAAGACTAGATCTTTTACTCATGGGGTCAGAGGGGGACAATTTTTAGCCTTTCATTTTATTTGGATAACTGCTTAATTATGAGGGTAAAATATATAGATGTTACAGTTCTGCCCTAAATGAGGCTTGACTCAACACAGGCCTGTGTTTTGGCCAACCAGCCTGCATCAGGAGTCAATTGCCGTTGCTAGTAACACCTAGTTCATTATGCACCAAAAATGCTGCCAGTCTCCTAACAGATAGAAATGTACTGAAGCCGCTCATGTGAATGTAATCACTAGTCAAACAATAAGGAAAGTACCTGGTTCTCAAGGAACTCCAAAATATGACAGGAATGCAGCAGTCATAACAAGGACAAATGTACTGGTCCCTCTTCACAAACGTGGTGACAGAGAAGAAGTGGGACACTACAGGCCAGTAAGCCTCACTTCAGTTACTGGAAAAGTATGGAAGCGTTGCTGAAGGAAAAAATAGCAAATTTCCTGGAATCCAATGAGTTACAAGATCCAAAGCAACATGGTTTTACCAAAGGTAAATCATGCCAAACAAATTTGATTGAATTCTTTGACTGAGTGACCAGAGAATTGGATGAAGAGTGCATGCTAGATGTAATGTACTTGGATTTCAGCAAAGCCTTTGAACAGTTCCTCATAGAAGGCTCTTAAATAAACTTGACAGACTCAAGTTAGGACACAAAGTGATGAATTGGATTAGAAACTGGTTGACGGACAGACGCCAGAGGGTGATGGTCAATGGAATTCATTCGGAAGAAGTAAAGGTAAATAGCGGAGTGCCTCAGGGATCAGTACTGAGGCCGATTCTGTTCAATATATTTGTGAGTGACATTGCTGAAGGGGCACCTTTTTATGGATGATACCAAGATTTGTAATAGAGTGGACACCCCGGAGGGAGTGGAAAACATCAAAAGGGATCTGAAAAAGTTAGAAGATTGGTCTAATGTTTTGCAATTAAAATTTAAGTCAAAGAAGTGCAAAGTGATGCATTTGGGGAGTAGAAATCCAAGGGAGCCATATGTCATAGGAGGTGAGAGGCTGACATACACAGACAGGGAGAAGGACCTTGGAGTGATGGTGTCTGGGGATCTTAAAGCAACAAAACAGTGTGAAAAGGTGGTGGCTGTAGCCAGAAGGATGCTAGGCTGCATAGAGAGAGGAGTAACAGCAGAAGGAAGGAGGTGCTGATGCCCCTGCACAAGTCGCTGGTGAGGCCCTACCTGGAGTGTTGTGTTCAGTTTTGGAGGCCATATCTTGCTAAGGATGTAAAAAGACTAGAAGCAGTCCAGAGGAAGGTAACAAAAATGATATGGGGCTTGCACCATAAGACATATGAGAAGAGACTGGAAGGCCTGAATATGTATAGCCTAGAGGACAGAAGGGACAGGGGCGATATGATACAGACATATAAATACTTAAAAGGTATTAATATAGAAACAAATATTTTCCAGAGTAGGGGAAGCGGTCAAATTAGAGGACATGAGCTGAGGTTGTGGGGTGGTAGACTTAGAAGTAATGCCAGGGAATTCTTTTTCATGGTAAGGGTGGTAAATGCCCTCCCGAGGGAGGTGGTAAAGACAAAAATGGTAATGGAATTCAAAAAGTCATGGGATGAACATAGAGGAACTCTATTTAGGAAATAAGAACATAAGAGTAGCCATACTGGGTCGGACCAATGGTCCATCTAGTCCAGTATCCTGATTTTCAAACAGTGGCAAAGCTAGGTCACAAGTACCTGGCAGAGAAACACAAATTGTGGTATAATTTTTTTTTAAACCTTAAATGGCTGCAGGTGTGTGGATATGCGAGTGACGCTTAGCGGCAACTCTGGCTGTGAAGAACCAAGGCTAGTGCCAGACAAACTTTGTAGGTCTGTGTTCTGTATATGGCAATCCAGTTTAGGGTGTGCTGGAAAGGACTTCAATGGCAACTTCAGTAGCCAGAACAGAGGACAGTGCTAGGCAGCTTTTTATGGTCTGGATCCCACAAATGACAAGACAGATAGGCTGGAGTGGGCTTTGATAGCAACTCCAGTAGCTGGAACATAAGGACAGAGCCAGGCGGACTTCTACAGTCTGTGTCCCTGAAACACTAAAGAAAGACTATAATCAAGTATATAATATCACATTCATTGTTGATTTAATCATGAACTGATGATGAGTATGACTGTTGGGCAGACTGGATGGACCATTCAATTTTTATCTGCCGTCACTTACTATATAACTATGTTACTATGGATGGTGTATATAGGATAGTAAGCAAAAAGAGGAAAGAGGGGAGACCTATGTGATAAGCCCTTTGAGCTAAACAGAGGATTTTGAAGAGGACTCTATAGAGGAAAGGTAACCAGTGAAGGCATAAGAATAGAGGTGTTACATGATTAAAGCATTTGGCGGAGCAAAGGAAATGGGCTGCGGAGTTTTGTAGTTTCTGAAGTCTGTTCACCTGAACATTTGAAATACCTGCAAAAATGGCATTGCAGTAATCGACTTTGGAGATTACAAAGGCTAAGTGTGTAGTAGAAGGGCCCCTGAATTAGGTGATGGCTAGGATTATTTTTATTGTTTATGGCTAATTTAATTTGATATCCCGCTTTTCCTGCAGGCATTAAGCAGTTTACAAAGTAAAAATTTAAAAAGAAACATCAGAAAAAAAGGCAAAAAAAAAAATCCAGTGTAAGATAGGAAAGTGTGATGGCCTGAAAACATTGATTGACCTCTTGATTGTTTGAAAGGATAAATGTGCTACAACTAGAGCTATACCCATAGTTTACTATTCGGCCGAATACAAATAATGAAAAATATCATTTGTCTGAATACGAATACTGAATATGAATAATGGGCAGTGAGCTTTAACATCACAAAATAATAATATAAGCAATATGAAATCAGAGATCAAGTGATTATTTCAGTAGGATTTAGCACAGTAGAGCCCTGTATTATTCGTATTCGAATTTAAATCATTATTCAGCCAAAGACGAATAATATATTTGGGGCACCATTCAGGCCAAATCAATCTGAATACAAATGTTTGGTACAACCCTAATTACAACTTTCATTTCCTTTGTTATTGGATTATACTTTTTGACCTGTGCAAGCTCTATATGGTGTTTTTTTTATATTTCAATAATAAAATAAAGATTTGATTACAAAAACGAAAGCAAGAAAAATCTCATTGTTTTCTTTTTTTAAAAAAAGTGTTCTAGTTGCTGCATCTTCTCCTGGTTTACCAGGGACATAATGTGACAGTCACACACTGACCACAAATGACAATGCACTCCTGATGCCACCTCAGAAACAGGATTCTATGCAAGATAGCTGGGAGTGGAAACAGCCCTTTGCTTGATACATGTATGGTGTATTTTTCTGGGTCCAGCTTCTCTCACACAGTAGGGTTGTGCATTCATCGGTGTACGCTTGGTTCGTTAGCGTAGCTTCAATAATTTAGGGCCCTGTTTACTAAGGTGCATTAGTGTTTTTAGCATGCCTACACTTCACATGCACGCTAACCATGTAGGCGCTTACAGGGATATTGTAGACACGTACATGGTTAACGCATGCTAAAAATGTTGCTTAGTAAACAGGGCCTTAAGTGTGTGCTAAATCATTTTAATGCATGTTAATCTATAAATTAATGCATGTTAAGTAAACTAATGTGCATTAAAAGTTTTAATGCACATTTTAAAAAATGTTTTAAAAGAATGTGTGAAATGAACAGAAAAATATCTGAAAATCAAGGGGGAAAGTCCAAATGTGCTAACAGGTGCTTAATGTGGGGGAAAAGGCTCACCGCAAAACATGCTAAGCTCATATTTTAATCAGTTTTAGTAAAAGATCCCCATAATCCATAAATAAACAATTTGTTTTCTTTGCATATCCCTATCACGCAGTAGTTGATCCAGAAGCACAAATTTGCTTGTAGCCTCTGAAGTTCAAAAGTGCTGAACACTCGTTAATCAGATCTTTACCTCTACAAAGTTAATGAAGGATACCCCAAGACATAAACAAATAAGCACATAAAAACTTTGACAGGAAAGACGCCATGCAGAATTCATTGTTCAGTAATTTATGTCTGTAAAATTTTCAGTTTTACTTAGTTGTTCTTAAAAAATGTAGCAATTATTTCTCATTAAGTGGAAATGTCAAGATTTCGTAAACACACATACACAACCACAAAACATGACTAGATATGAAGCATCTTGTAGAGGGAAATATATGACATGGGTAAGTATATTGGGAATGGAAGAAATCTAGGATCTGGGAGGAATCTGGCAATTTGGTGCTGGTGCTCTTGGAATGGGAGTCAGAGTTTCCCTAGGAAGGGAAAGTTCTAGGATGGGGGCAGGGAGAATATTTGTGATGAGATGCTCCTAGAATGGGAATAGGAGGGAATCCTGGGGAAAAGAGACTCCTGGAATGGGAGTGGATGATATCCCGGATGGGATGGGACTTCTTGGAACAAGAGGAATCCTAAGGATGAGAAGTTCCTGGTATGAGAGTGGGTGATATCCTGGGATGGGACTTCCAGGAACGGGAATGAGAGGTATTCTGTTCTGGGATGTGCACTCGCGGTAAAGGAACAAAAAATAAGTAAGTCGCAGTTTTATACATTCACAACATGACACTAAGCCGTCGATTGCTGTTCGGAAGCACAAACCAGTAGAAGTAACTGGCAAAAATCACATCTTGCTTTCAGCACGCCGGAGAGCAGCCTCGGCAAAACGGGCGATCGAGCTGGGCCCTACCAAAGCACCGCTCCATACAGGGAAGAGACGGGCTTCAACTGAGAAAAAAAGGGGTGAGCTGGCCAAGCTCCGGCTATCGTCCCAGCTTTGCTGCCCCTTTTTGCACTCTTTCAGTACTAACCGAGTCCCAGACAAGCAAACCCGGCCCGAAAACTGAACCCATGTCTCAAGAGTGGCTGTTGCTGATCTCCCTCCCTGCACTCAGTGGTAGCAGCTCAGAGCATAACAAAGACTAGCTGAGGCTGTCTCTGCCGCGCTCGGAGCTTCGGCTGGCTGGTCCTAGGCTGCTGGGGCAGTCTAACGCCTGCGTCTCATGCTCATGTCTCAGGTGACAGTCTTCTCCAGGGTATTTCGGCACAGCTACCACTTTTAGGTTCGGGTGACAGTCTTCCTCGGGTGTCTCTTCTGCAAGTGACAATTTTGGGTTCAGGTAACGGGGATTCTCTTCCCAGGTGGTCTGTGCATAGGTGACAGTCCAGGGTTCAGGTGACAGTTTTCTTAGAGCGTCTCAGATTCAAGAAGCAGTTTGGGATTCAAGAGACAGTCTTTCTCGAGTGGCTCGAGTGCATGTGACAGTTTGATACAAAATGTACTTGTTCGTGGCTAGTGCAGAGAGTCAGCTTTGGGTTCTTGGTGTGCCGTTGAATCAGCCAGCTTCTGATAATGAGTTGTTGGGTTCACTGTTTGTGTTCAGCTACAGTTTGCTACAATGCCAAGTTGCTTGCGTTAAATGACGGCGTCTGATTTTTCGGTCTATTTATTGCTAGCTCACGAAGTTGTGGGCTTTTGGTGTTAGCGTTTTTATGTTGTTCATTGCTTGTGCTAAATTGTCCGACTGAATTAATGTCTGGCTGTTGTGTTGCTGCCTGCTTGTAAGATTGCTGAAAAAATTTGTAGTTTGGTGTTGTTGGTATATTGTTGAGTTGCTTTCTTTACTAGGGCTATGTTGAGTTGTCATTTTATTTGAAAATGGTTAGGATGTATTCTTGAATTATCTGCTTGTCCTAGGATTATTACACTGTGAAACTGTTATATAAAGGTCTGAATTCCTTACACACTTGTATTGTTATTGTTGTTGTTTTGGTGATGGTGGTGGTACTCTTTGTTCCTGTAAGGTTGATGAGTTGTGACTGGCTGTGCTCTTGAGGGAGTCATATTTATTTTATTTTATGCATCTAATGGATTTAACTCACACCTTTTTTCAGTAGCTTAAGGTGAGTTACATACAGAAACACCAGGTATATATGTTCCTAATCTATAGCCAGAAGACAGCAGGAGACTGAAAGATGAAAAATAAATAGACCAGCCTGGTGGCTCAGATGGCAAGTGCTGGGCAATGCCATGCAGAAGGTCCCCAATGCCATCCTAGTCATCTCCTGTCCAGGTTGGTTAGGGCTGTGGAGGGAGAATCAGGGTGGTTATTTAAGGGCATTTGGTAGATTATTTAAGGGTGGCACTTGTTGACCAGATAGATGCAAGGTCCTGGAAGGGGCCTGGGTGCATAGTCCACAAGCATCACGGCAATGATAAGACTAAGTGAAGTGGGGATAAAACAAATTGCAGGGGGGGGGGCACTTATGGCATCTGACCCCAGCTCTGGTTCTGATTGAATTGGAAATACAAGGGAGAAGAAGGAAGCTGGTTTAAAAAAAAAGGAAAAAAATGTGTGTTAGTGAGTGGGCTGCAGGACTTCCTCAGGCAAGCAGGATACCTACTGTACTTGAAAGTAACTTGCCTGGAGCTACAAATGGAAAAGACAGGAGCTAAACCCTAATAAATAAATAAATAATTTGGTTGTGTGCACAGTGAGGAAAGGCACTTGAAGGGGATTAACACTGACTTGCCCGGGGGAGGGGAATGAAGTCCTCAGTTCTGTGTGTTGACTACTCTCTCTTCTCTTTCCCTTTTTCTCTGCACTTTTCCCATCTATCTCAGAACATCTGTCAGTGTTGGTTTTACAGCGTGCACAGGGCTCCTACGTGATTAATTCTGAGGAGGTTTTGTGCTCAGGCGGCATCCATAGCTCTCAGTCAAGATCTTGAAGCTCCATGAGGCCTGGGAGTAATTCCTTTGCAGGGATCTAACCTCCAGCAATGGTAAGAACACCAGCTCAATCTGCCATGGTCCACTTCCCAAGAATGATGAGTTCCTGCCCTTGGAGTCCCTATGAGTTCTGTCTTTCTCCTTTCTCTGTATTGTTGCTTTTCTCTCTCTCCTTTATTCTCTCTCTCTCTCTTTCTTTCTTGTCTTTTCTCAGTCTCAGTGCTTTCTCCTTTACTACTTTTATTCATTTTTCCCTTATTCCTTACTGAGCTTGTAAGTAGATGTAGTGCAAAAGTCCAAGAATTCTATTGGTCCTAGAGAAAACTGGATTCTTAAAAAGTTGTGATAACTTGAGCAAGTCACTTTACTCTCCATTGCTTAAGACACAAGCTTGCATTGTAAGCCCGATGGTGTAGAAAATTCCTACTGGATCTAATTTTCCTGATTGTTCTGATGTTAGTTTTGTAATGCTTGCAACTCGCCTTGAATCAAAATGTGAGAACTGGTGAGAGATAAATCCTTGATAACTTAACATAACTTACTTGAAGCTCAGATTTGGAAAGGCACATCGGGGTGAATTCTAAAAATGGTCTCAAAAATCGGCACTAAGCCCTATTTTATAAAGTACATTCTGGGATGTGCAGCCTTTATAGAACAGAGCTTAGAGGCGATCACCATGCGTATTCAGCGCCAGTACTTACGCCAACTGAAACCTGATGTAAATGCCGGCACCCAACTCATGGCATTTTGGCACATAAATGGCGCTATTCTGTAACACTGTCTGTACATTTTCTGAAGGCTCTGACCCACCTGTGTCTCTCCCCTGGCCATACCTCCTTTTGAGTTGTAAGCTACGGAATGCATGCACAAATCTAAATTAGTGCCAATTAACTCCAATAATTGATTGTTAAGGCTAATTAATTGATAGTTAATGGCTCATTAACCAATTTAGTTGCACACACATCTTGCATTCACACTGAAATTTCAGCACCATGTATAGAATCTGGGGGATAATGTAATCAAAACTCAAATCCAAATGCACCAGTGGAAGACTAATCAAAAAGAGCCTGATATTCAGCCAGCGGCGATCAGCATTAGTTATCCTGACCACCACCGGCACGAAACCTAGAAATTCAGTGCTGGGCCATGTTCGGGCACCGGCACCAAAATTTCAGGTTTGAGGAGCTGGCTAACACATAACCAGTGCAACAATATTAACCACTTAACCAGCTATGGGTTACCGCATAAAGATGGAAATTCCATGTGTGAAGGCAAAGAGACAATACAAAAAGACAGATGAACAAATGTTTACAGAAATTAGGAAAGTTGGCAGATTGGGCAACATTATAATAGTGGATGATTTCAATTACCCCAATATTGACTAGATAAATGTTACTTCAGGGAGCGCTAGAGAGCAACTGGTCCAAGAACCGACAAGAAGGGGAGCTATTTTAGATCTAGTCCTTAGTGGAATGCAGGGCATAGTATGAGAAGTAATGGATCCGCTGGGAAACAGTGATCATAACATGATCAAATTTGAGCTGATATCACTAAAGAAATCTACTGTAGCAGCATTTAATTTTCAAAATTTTCAAAATGAGGAAAATGATTAAAAAGAGGCTGAAAAGGTAGCCCATGAAGGTTAGGACTTTAAATCAGGTGTGGATATTGTTTAAAAATACCATCGTGGAAGCCTAGACCAGATGTATTGCATGTATTAACAAAGGTAGAAAGAAGAGCAGGTGAAGTGAAAGAGGCTATTAGAGCCAAAAGAGCATCCTTCAAACAATGGAAAAAGGAACCCAATGAAGAAAATAAGAAGCAACATAAACAGTGTCAAGCTAGCTGCAAAGCATTGATAAAGAAGACTAAAAAAAGAAAGTTAAAAGAGAAAATGAGAAAAAGCTTGACGTGAAGACAAAAACGTATAGCAACACCTTTTTCAGGTACATCAGAAGCAGAAAACCTGTGAGGGAATCCGTGGAACTAGTAGATCATGAACGAGCAAAAAAGGGCACTCAGGAAGGACAAGACCATAGCAGAGAGATTGAATGAATTCTTTGCTTTGGTCTCTACAGAAGAGGATGTAAGAAATCTACCTGTACTGAAAATGGTTTTCAAGGGTGATGATGCGGAGGAACTGAAAGAAATCTCAATGAACCTGTAAGATGAACTGAGCCACATTGACAAGACTAGGGGGCATGTGATGAAGCTACAATGTAATAAATTTAAAACGAATCAGAGAAAATATTTCTTCACTCAACGTGTAATTAAACTCTGGAATTCATTGCCAGAGAATATGGTAAAGGCGGTTAGCTTAGCGGAGTTTTTTTAAAGTTTGGACGACTTCCTAAAGGAAAAGTCCATAGACCATTATTGAATTGACTTGGGGAAAATCCACTATTTCTGGGATAAGCAGTATAAAATGTTTTGTACTTTTTTGGGATCTTGCCAGGTATTTGTGACCTGGATTGGCTACTGTTGGAAACAGGATGCTGGGCTTGATGGACCTTTGGTCTTTCCCAGTATGGCAATACTTATGTACTTATGTATCACCTGGACCGGATGGTATACACCCAAGGATATTGAAATAACTCAAACATGATTTTTCTGATCTGTTGTTAGTGATCTATAACCTGTCATTAAAATTATCCATAGTACCTGAAGACTGGAGGGTGGCCTATGTAATGTCAAGTTTTAAAAAGGGTTCCAGGGGTGATCTGGGAAATTACAGACTGGTAAGCCTGACTTCAGTTCCAGGGAAAATAGTGGAAATTATTATAAAGAATAAATTTGTGGAACATATAAACAAATATGGTTTAATGGGACAGAGTCAGCATGGATTCAACCAAGGGAAGTCTTGCTACACCAATTTGCTTAATTTCTTTGAAGGCGCAAATAAACATGTTGATAAAGTTGACCCAATTGATGTAGTGTATCTAGATTTTCAGAAAGCTTTTGACAAAGTTCCTCATTTGGACAAGTTCCTGGAGGAAAAGTCCATAGTCTGTTATTGAGATCGACATGGGGGAAGCCAATGCTTGCCCTGGGACTGGTAGCATGGAATGTTGCTACTAATTGGGTTTCTGTCAGGTACTTGTGACCTGGATTGTCCACTGTTGGAAGCAGGATACTGAGCTAGATGGACCATTGGTCTGACCCAGTATGGCTGTTCTTATGATGTTCAGTTAACCTGGCCAATTAAGTTCTGAATATCAGCACTTAACCAGTCAAGAGCTGACTCTGCCTCTAGAATGCCCCCCAAATAACTGGTTTTCAGGTTGGTGCTCTCCGGTTATTTTCAGTGGCACTAACCAGTTAAGTGCCGCTGAAAATAACTGGTTAGCTCTGAACAGGCGATTCAACCAGCGAGGAGCCATTTCTGGCTGGATAAATCACGTTGAATTTTGTTCCCAAAATGTTTTGAGACTATCTGTGTCCCTTAATGGATACCATTATTAATTATGCAAATATAGCAACACTTATATGAGGGGGGGAAAACAACTTATGTAGGAAAGGACAGTTTCCTATTTTATGTCTCTGAGAAATGCTTTGTACATCTCTCTCTGAGGGCTCAATTGACCTACAGTTTTTAGCTTTTCTTCGGGGAATAGCAACAGATATTTGTGTTTTCCTAAATAGAAATGCACATAAAATAGTCATTTGGGGGTTCACAGTCACTAGTTTGTTTGGCAAAGCATAAATGTAAGTAAATAAATATTTGCTAAGGCTTGAATAAAGGTATTTTGAGAGTGTAAGAAACAGAATCGCATACACACTGCGTTAATGCCCTTTGCTTCTGCCCATGAATTAGCCCCAAAGAAGTTGTTTTTTACCCACACACAGGTTTATTCATCTGTAAGAGGATTCCACCACAAATGGACTTACTCCTAATGGTCAGAATTAAATCTGGCTGATTCGGTCCTTTGCTGCACAACTCTCTTTCTGTTCAGTTTGCCTACATTCCTTTCTTTTCTTTCTATAGAAAAGGTATGCTATTCTTTCTTAAACTTGTTTCTTTGTAAAATAGCGAGCTGCTCGTGTTGTCAAATACATATGTGTTTCCTACAGTCTTATAGGTATTTAGGAAAAGGCTCAGGGGTAGATATTTAGCCAACATTGGCAAGCATGTTTTAAGACAATGGTGGGGCCATGTCCAGGCAACGACATTGAATATCCAGGTTTACGTAGCTGGTTATTTCTTATACAGTTAAGTGTGATATTCAGCACTTAACTGCCTAAGCGACACCACATAAAGGGGTCCTTTTACTAAGCCATAGTAAAAATTGGCCTACGGTAGTGTGGGTGCGTGTTTTTGGCGTGTGCTGAGCCACTTTTTACTGCGGCTGTGAAAAAAGGCATTTTTTTAACGGGGCAGTAAATGGCCGTGTGCTAAAATTAAAAGTAGCGTACGGCTATTTACTGCCTGAGCAAAAAAAAAATAACAGCACAAAGGGCCTTTAAAAACAAAAGGGACGTAAAACGTATGTTGAAAAACTTTTTAATGATCAAATTTGATTGAAGGAAGACCCCGCAAAACTTATGTTTTATCTTCCTTCAATCAAATTTGATCATTAAAACGTTTCTCTTCCTTCAATCAAATTTGATCATTAACAAGTTTTTCAACATAAGTTTTGCATACCTTTTGTTTTTAAAGGCCCTTTGTGCTGGGTTTTTTTTTTTTTTTGCTTGGATTTTGTTTGTGCTTAGTTCCCTCTCTTTGCTACACTATTTACTGCCTGAGCCCTTACCACCATCCATTGACCTAGCGGTAAGGGCTCATGTGCTACTCATACAGTAATCAGGCATTGTGTGCCAATGTAGCCATGCTACCAAGTACCGCCGGGAACACCCCACGTGGTAGAAAATAGAAAACTATTTCCTACCGCGGGAAACAGTGCATACCCCAACTTCAAAACTACTACAGGGCGCCCACACTACCCCTGCGGTAGTACCAATATGGCATGTGCTACCCATGTGTTAACTCTACTGCTGCTTAGTAAAAGGGCCCCCAAAGATAGGACTGAGTTTTATGTGGTCTGATTTGGCAGAAGTGCCAACTCTGCCCTTGGACCATCCATAGAATAGCTGGCTTTCAGTTTAGCGGTCAGGGCTGATATTAAAAGCCTCTCCTGGCCATTTAAATCGCTTTGAATATTGACTCCTTTGCGTTCAGTAAGTCTTTTGTAGAATGTTATGTGAAGCGTGAATGCTCAGACTTGAACATCCCTTTTTACTTCTTAGATAACTTATGCAAATTTGAGCTTCACATCTATCAGAAAGACAGAGAAGACAAGATTCTGTTAAATATATATATATTACTGAAAATAATCTAAAAAAAATGTCTACCATTTTCTGAGAATGTTAATTTATTTAAATGCTGCTTTTGACTAGCTATCTGATGATATGCAATATCCCAGCCCTGAGCTGAAATGGTGGAAGTCAAACATCCATCCCTATCATTATAGGTTACTTTCCTGTTGTAGGTGAATGATATACATAAGTACATAAGTAATGCCATACTGGGAAAAGACCAAGGGTCCATCGACAGTGGCCAATCCAGGCCAAGGGCACCTGGCAAGCTTCCCAAACGTACAAACATTCTATACATGTTATTCCTGGGATTTTGGATTTTTCCAAGTCCGTTTAGTAGCGGTTTATGGACTTGTCCTTTAGGAAACTGTCCAACCCCTTTTTAAACTCTGCTAAGCTAACCGCCTTCACCACATTTTCTGGCAATGAATTCCAGAGTTTAATTACACGTTGGGTGAAGAAAAATTTTCTCCGATTTGTTTTAGATTTACTACACTGTAGTTTAATCGCATGCCCCCTAGTCCTAGTATTTTTGGAAAGCGTGAACAGACGCTTCACATCCACCTGTTCCACTCCACTCATTATTTTATATACCTCTATCATGTCTCCCCTCAGCCATCTCTTCTCCAAGCTGAATAGCCCTAGCCTCCTTAGTCTTTCTTCATAGGGAAGTCGTCCCATCCCCGCTATCATTTTAGTCGCCCTTCGCTGCACCTTTTCCAATTCTACTATATCTTTCTTGAGATGCGGCGACCAGAATTGAACACAATACTCAAGGTGCGGTCGCACCATGG
The DNA here is from genome assembly GCF_901765095.1 of Microcaecilia unicolor. Lineage (NCBI taxonomy): Eukaryota > Metazoa > Chordata > Amphibia > Gymnophiona > Siphonopidae > Microcaecilia > Microcaecilia unicolor. Next base: position 63,922,727 of record NC_044043.1, on the reverse strand, counting down.
AGCGATACAACGGCATTATAACATCCTCACACTTGTTTTCCATACCTTTCCTAATAATACCCAACATTCTATTCGCTTTCCTAGCCGCAGCAGCACACTGAGCAGAAGGTTTCAGTGTGTTATCGACGACGACACCCAGATCCCTTTCTTGGTCCGTAACTCCTAACGTGGAACCTTGCATGACGTAGCTATAATTCAGGTTCTTTTTTCCCACATGCATCACCTTGCACTTGCTCACATTAAACGTCATCTGCCATTTAGCCGCCCAGTCTCCCAGTCTCGTAAGGTCCTCTTGTAATTTTTCACAACCCTGTCGCGAGTTAACGACTTTGAATAACTTTGTGTCATCAGCAAATTTAATTACCTCGCTAGTTACTCCCATCTCTAAATCATTTATAAATATATTAAAAAGCAGCGGTCCTAGCACAGACCCCTGAGGAACCCCACTAACTACCCTTCTCCATTGTGAATACTGCCCATTTAACCCCACTCTCTGTTTCCTATCCTTCAACCAGTTTTTAATCCACAATAGGACATTTCCTCCTATCCCATGACCCTCCAATTTCCTCTGTAGCCTTTCATGAGGTACCTTGTCAAACGCCTTTTGAAAATCCAGATACACAATATCAACTGTCTCCCCTTTGTCCACATGTTTGTTTACTCCTTCAAAGAATTGAAGTAAATTGGTCAGGCAAGATTTCCCCACACAAAAGCCGTGCTGACTCGGTCTCAGTAATCCATGTCCTCGGATGTGCTCTGTAATTTTGTTTTTAATAATAGCCTCTACCATTTTCCCCGGCACCGACGTCAGACTCACCGGTCTATAATTTCCCGGATCTCCCCTGGAGCCTTTTTAAAAAATGGGTGTTACATTGGCCACCCTCCAATCTTCCGGTACCACGCTCGATTTTAAGGATAAGTTGCATATCACTAGCAGTAGCTCCGCAAGCTCATTTTTCAGTTCTATCAGTACTCTAGGATGAATACCATCCGGTCCAGGAGATTTGCTACTCTTCAGTTTGCCGAACTGCCCCATTACGTCCTCCAGGTTTACCGTGAAGTCAGTAAGTTTCTCCGACTCGTCCGCTTGAAATACCATTTCCGACACCGGTATCCCACCCAAATCTTCCTCGGTGAAGACCGAAGCAAAGAATTCATTCAGTCTCTCCGCTACGTCTTTGTCTTCCTTGATCGCCCCTTTTACCCCTCGGTCATCCAGCGGCCCAACCGATTCTTTTGCCGGCTTCCTGCTTTTAATATACCGAAAAAATTTTTTACTATGTTTTTTTGCCTCTAATGCTATCTTTTTTTCGTAATCCCTCTTGGCCTTCTTTATCTGTGCCTTGCATTTGCTTTGACACTCCTTATTCTGCTTCTTGTTATTTTCAGACGGTTCCTTCTTCCATTTTCTGAAGACGTTTCTTTTAGCCCTAATAGCTTCCTTCACCTCACTACAGAGCAAGGTCCCAGGATACTGGCATGAGTAACACAAAAGAAGACATAGCCGCTGCACGAAGTTCTGCATGGCGGATATGGAGCCCTTTTATAGGGAAGATTTATTTGTTATCTATTAAGATGTGGTTTTATTTCTCACTGCCCCACCCTAGTGGTGATGTGTGATATGTTCAGTGCTGGTATGAGCTGTCAGGCATTTGCCAATGGTTGAATAATGACTGGTCTGTGTAAGAAAAAGGTCTTGTTTCTCAACTTAGAAACTATTGTTTAGTAGGTAGGACAATAGCTCATCAGTGATTTTTATTTATTTATTTATTTTGTTACATTTGTACCCCCCCCCCCCCCCCCCGCTTTCCCATTCATGGCAGGCTCAATGATGAAGCAGAAATGATAAAAGACGCTTAATCATGGTTTCAGTAAATATACCCTTAGTCTGCACAACTATTTTTGGGGGAGTTTACTTACTTCGTAACTCCAAAATCCCTTATACCGCTAACCTCAGCGGTGACACTCGCCACAAATATTTTTAGCGTGGAGAGATTTAAACACCCACTTCATCATTGGGAAGAGGTAAAAAATCTTTTAAATAAATTTTTTATATCTTAGTAAACTCTTATAGACGCTATAATTATTGAGTGAAACATTTTAAACTGGAACATTTTTGAATATCAAGTACTCATCTTTTGTTGCTGTTCTTACCAGCCGAGGGACATATAATGCCGACATAGCCTATGTTTCGCTTATCGCTGTGTCAAGGCTTATCCTGTGCTAAGAACGGCGTCTCCACCTTTCCTGCATCATATCATCCCGGCATGTGGGTGTATAAATCTCTCCATGCTAAAAATATTTGTGACGAGTGTCACTGCTGAGGTTAGCGGTATAAGGGATTTTGGAGGGAGTGTGGTTGAGTTACGTAATAATGTTTTCAGATACACCTTTCATGCTAGCAGTTTCTCCTGTCATGTATCTCGTAAGCCATCATGGGATTTCTGGTGGACCTGAACACAGCATGCTCTTTCTGTATCTTGCTGCTCCTTCTCCCATTCTTTCCTATGGAGTCAGGGTATGTAAGTATTTAAGAAGATGTTTAAATGAGGCAGCAAACTGACTGAAATAGAAACATTTTTGGTGTGCTGCTTTGACATCATTCCTTCAGCATGCTTCATGTGCTTGTGTCCAGTTTTAGATATTAATGTTATCAGAAGACTGACTTTGCATGTCCTAGAAGGAATAATGAGCCTCATGCATATTTTAATGAGGCAGATAATGTATTCTATAACTCAGAGAGGGGTCAGAGCTTGTTGTGTGCTTACTGTTGGTTTACTCACTACTGTCTGGATTCTTGATTAGCCACTTTTCAAACTTAGAATAGCATATAAGATATTCAGCCAGTGCTTCTGAATACATATTTTTCATAGCTTCCTTGCTGACCTTTCAGTGGGTAAATTGTCCCAGAGGGCACATGCTAGGAGCCTAACTGGCTATCAGTGCACCTAACATTTAGACTAGTGGTTTCCCAAACCTGGTCCTGGAGGCCCCCTAGCCAGTCAGGTTTTTTTTAGGATATCCACAATCTGCCCAATATTTAAAAGAAAATGGCTGCTAAAACGGCACTTAGGCCAGCAATATTCAGCGCCGGATAGCTGGCTATCTGATGCTGAATATCGTTGGTTAGTGGCTTAAAAATAGCCGGTTATATCATGCAATTTAACTGGCTATCCACCGATTTTGGTTGTTGGGAGTATTCAGCTGGCAGGGCTTGGGGATCCCTGCCAGCCACATCGCTGCTATGCAGCTGTTGGGTGGGCCTGAGTTCAAAGTCAGTAGGCCTGTGCCCACCCATGGCTACACCACTGGTTAAAATGGGATGTGCTGAATAAATATTTTACATCTAAATTGCTGCCAAAAGTCATAGGACAGAAAGAACTGCTTTGATCAGAAGAACATTTTCTGCCTACACTATACCTAGTAAGCCATGTAAAGCCAATGCAACAAACTGTAATAAAACCCAAGATGCCTTATTCATTTTTTAATTAACAATTATGCACCAAGATATAGCAAAGGAAATAAGCATTTTTAAACAAGAAATATCCTGAAGCAAAGTAATAATTATTTGTTGCATCTATGACTATAAGAAATAATGTTGCTACTCCCATTCTCACCTGTTCTCCAACCTTCTCATCCTCCATTGATTTTTCACCCTCCTCTGCCTTCCTCTGCTTTCTAGTTCCTCACCATCCCCAGTTCTATCCAGGCCTCCATATTCTCATCTAATCCCTGAATCCCTGCTCTCCTACCCAATCTACTAAATCCTTATTTCCCCCAAATTTGAGCATGATCTTAATGCCTGATATCACCTCCCCAAGGACTCTACTACTACTGCTACCACTTATCATTTCTAGCACTACTAGACTCACCCCATCCCTGAGCCCCTTTTCCCCACTTCCCATCTCTGAGCCCTCACCCCATTCCCAACCCCTCCCCAAGCATCCAAGAACTTACTCCATTCCCAATCCCCTCTTCCCCAACCACATACCCTATTCCTGATCCCCTTTCTCAACCACTTATCGCATCTCCAAGCCCCCCCCCCCAGCACTCACCCCATCCCTGAGCTTTCCTCCAACATAAGGCCACCTCCTGTGGTTCTCTGGTAACTCTGAGCGCCCCCCCCCCCCCCAAGTTTTTGAAAAGGACCAGGTGGAAGAACTTTAGAAGCAGAGGGAGCAGCATGAGCAGTGGCAATAGCCATGCCATTCCCAGAGAAAGCTTTACAGCAGCCATGCTAGAGAGGAACCTTCATGAAGGCCAGCGATTTTTCTGCTGATCATGTCAATGCTTCTTTCTTCCACTCAATTCAGTGCAATGTTTGAACCATATATGTATGCTCTGTATCCTATGGCACATGCACAGTTCAAACTTCTCACTGAATTGCACAGGAAGAGGAAACATCAGTGATAGTGTGGTCAGCAAGAAGAGAAGAAGGGAGGCCAAAAGTGCTTGCCTGAAACTGGGGTGGCAAGCCATTTTTGGGGGGTGGCACTTGCTACACCCTGTTTTTTTTAATATTTATTTATTTATTTGGATTTTGCTCATGACTTTTTCAGTAGTAGCTCAAGGTGGGTTACACTTAGGTATACTGGGTAGTTCCCTGGCCTAGGGGGGTCACAGTCTAGGTTTGTACCTGAGGCAATGGAGGGTTAAGTGACTTGCCCAAGATCACAAGAAGCAGAAATGGGATTTGAACCTGCAGCCTCTGGATAGCAAAACTGGTGCTCTAGCCAGTAGGCTACTCCTCCACCCCATAGCAACACCTTTGTGTGTAAGTTCTTGAATTTCAGAAGTGATGGGCCAAATATTTTTGGCACTGAAAAAATTGGCGCCAAAAAAACACGTTTAGTTCTATTCCATAAACCTCGCCTAAAGTTAGGCGTGGTTTATAGAATATGCATAGCGCCTATCCCACGACCATTTATGCCAACTTAAATCTGGTGTAAATGCCTGGTGCAGATCAGGCATATTCTATAACAGTGCGCATAAGTTTTAGGAATGCCCACGACCCACCCATGCCCCACCCATGGTCACACCCCCTTTTGAGATCTGCGCATTAGAATTTACGCACACTGCTTCACAGAATATGCTTAAAAATTGCATGCGTAAATTCTAATTAGTGCTGATAATTGCTTGTTATTGACAATTGTTGGCACCAAATGGCTTGTTAATCAATTAAGTTGTGCACGCTATTTGGCCGCAATGCCAAATTTGCGTACGCAACTTTAGTCACCATACATAGAATCTGGCCCAATGTGTGTTGGTGCCTGTTGGCTGTATTGTCTCCTTGGGAGCCCTCACTTTGCGGCAGTTGTTCCCAAACCTGGTCCTGGAGGCACCCCAGCCAGTCAGGTTTTCAGGATTTCTACAATGAATATTCATGAGAGAGATTTGCATGCAGTGGAGGCAGTGCAGGCAAATCTTTCTCATAAATATTCATTATGGATATCCTGAAAACCTGACTGGCTGGGCTGCCTCCAGGAACAGGTTTGGGAACCATTGCTATATGGGCTTTGGCAGTACTGTTTTTGAATGGGCTGTTCTGAGCTGCTCTGGAGCCAGTTTTATCCACAAAAGACTGTAGAGGACTCATTTGTTCTTTTCCTTGTTGAAGGCTTGAGGTGTGAATGTGGAATTCCATCATAATATGCTTCACTGAGAGGGTGATGGGCACCTGGAATTGATTTCCAGCCCAAAGAATGACAAAATTAAAACATCGATACACTTGACACATGGAACCGCTGTAGAGGGAGAAGAGCATAGATGGACTAAGACCTATGTCAGGACAAATGGGCAGAGGGAATCGAGTGTTCGATTTTGCTAACATATTCTGTTTCTAATATAGGTTTGGGACCAAGCTCATCAGAGTTCTTCCTTTGTGTGTATGTAAAGGGAAAACATTTGATATGTTTCCCTCATTTTTAAAACATGAAAAATTAGCTACTGCAGTTTACTCTGATGCTGCCCAGTATGATTCATCATTGTCACAACACATTTATTCTATAAACAGCTTTACAACTTGAAGATCTGGAGAATCTGCAATTACTTCCTGATAGAAATGTAATAATAATAAGGCCTTGGCGTCTAGGCATCCACCTAGAGCAGCAGAATTTTTTTTTTGGGGGGGGGGAGGAGGGGTGGTAGCACAGCTGTGGCACACACTAGAGAGCCTTCCCCCTACTGAGCCTGCCACCTCCTCCCATTCTGGCCCAGAAAAGATAGGGCACTGTGTGGGCCTCCCACACTACCTTATCCTGCTTCCCTCCAAGGCAAACTTCTCATTGGGGCATAGGGGTGTGGGGCACTGCAGCAGTTCCGTGCAGACCTGTACTTACAAGGCCCCCGCAGCACTTTATCTTTTCTGGGCCAGTGCAGGAGGAGGTAGAGGGCATTAGCAGTGGCCCGGGGGGGGGGGGGGTGGGTGGAGATGGCGGATGTGGGTTGAGGATGGGGAAGGAGAGATGAGAACATGGCCAACTTGGGGGGGGGGGTCAGCTAGAGGGGAAGGGGAGATGCTGGACAACTGTGTGGGAGGGGAGTAGAGAGGAGAGGTGAAGAAGCTGGCCATGGGAGGGAGAGGGTAAAGGGAGGAGGGGGAGGAGAGGGAAAATATAGAAGGAAAGGGGTGATGCTAGCAACCTGGGAGATATGGGGGAGGGGAGATGTTGAACCATGGGGGGAGGAGAGGTAGGGCCCTGAGCCACCCCTGGGGGTGGTGCACAGCTTAACCTTTGCCTAGGGCATCTGATACCTTTGGTTTGGCCCTGAATAATTTAATTTGTGAACAAGAAAGCCAGATTAAAGTAAATATAGCAACTGAAATATCAGCAAAATTCCCTATTCTTCATTCTTTGCAGGCACATTCTTTACTAATATTTTCACACATTTAAATATAGGGCACTTTGCCTTTTCTCATTATGCTGTAACGCAATGTTTATTCATCATTTCTAGTGACTGGGATGTGCTGACTTTCGGTGTCCCCCAGCTGCTATGACATTCACGGCTTCAGTCAGCTTTTGTTGTCTGTAGATGCTGCTGGTAAAATGGGAAAAGAACCTGAAACAATACAAAAGAAAAGAAATCATTTTTTTAAAACTTCCCCAAAGAAATCAAGTACATGTATCAATTTATCTGAGGGAGGTTTGTGCATGTTTTTGGGAGGAAAAATAACCTTGTTTCATTGAAATTAGAATCTAAGCACGGAAGCTTCCTTCCATAGGCCTTGTAATTGACAATGGAGTTTTCACATTTATTTATTTTCAGTCTCATTAAGGAAAAGATGTAATCATAGAAAAACAGGAGTCAAGGAACCAGAAGAGGTTATCTAGGTTCATCCCCTGCCTTCAGGCAGGATTCTCTGGGCCTTTATCAGGTCAGGCAAATGTTTGACTAACCTGCTCTTACCAACCTTAACAGTCAATTGCCATCCGCATTTTAAATCCCTTTCTGCATGTGATTATCTTCCCATTACCAGCAAACATAAAGGCTACTCCTTTTTAGGTCATATTAGCATAGTTAGTTTTTCTTGTTTTCCTCTAAACTTTGTCCAATTTTTCTTCTTGAAGTATGAGGCCAAAACTAGGGTTTAATTCAGGAAACAGCCTGCAACACAGTTCCCCAACCTCTTTTCAGACACCAGAGCTGCAGGGGGGTCTTTACTCCAGCCCCTCCCTTCCAGGAAAGCCTATAGGGGAGGGGAGGTGATGAGGCTAGAGCAACCTCTCTAATAGGAGTATGCAGCCCAATGTGCGGGGCGGCAGCCAAAAAATCAAACAGGATGCTAGGAATTATTAGGAATGGGATGGCGAATAAGACCAAAAATACTATAATGCCTCTGTATCACTCCATGGTATTGTGTTCAGTTCTGCTCACTGAATCTCAAAAAATATAGCGGAATTAGAAAAGGTTCAAAGAAGAGCGACCAAAATGATAAAGGGAATGGAACTCCTCTCGTATGAGGAAAGGCTAAAGAGGTTAGGGCTCTTCATCTTGGAAAAGAGGCAGATGAGGGGAGATATGATTGACGTCTACAAAATCCTGCGTGGTGTAGAATGTGTAGAAGTAAATCGATATTTTACTCGTTCCAAAAGTACAAAGACTAGGGAACACTGAAGGAAATTACATAGAAATACAAATAGGAGGAAATATTTTTTCACTCAACGAATAGTTAAGCTCTGGAACTCTTTGCTGGAGGCTGTAGTAAACAGCAGTTAGTGTATCTGGGTTTAAAAAAGGCTTGGACAAGTTCCTGGAGGAAAAGTCCATAGTCTGCTATTGAGACAGACATGGGGAAGCCACTACTTGCCCTGGGATTTGTAGCATGGAATTTTGCCATGATTTGGGTTTCTGCCAGGTGCTTGTGACCTGGCTTGGCCACTGTTGGAAACAGGATACTGGGCTAGATGGATCATTGGTCTGACCCAGTATGGCTACTCATATGTTATGTTCTTATGTTCTTAGTTTCCTGTCTTGTTTATGGAAATTTTCATTTTGTTTTTTTTTTTAATGTTATTCATTTGAGGGGCAACGTGGTAAAGAATATCTGAAGAGTACACATTATTTGTGTCTTTTATGTAGTAGGTATTACAAAGTTGTCCTAATCACATGCATTTATAGTATAATACAAGTCATCAACAGGACTAGAAATAGATTAAGGGGGATAAAATTAGACAAAGATACAATAGGTAGAGAAACATCAAATAAAGGGCCCTGTTTACCATCAGGCTCATTTTCGAAAGAGAAGGATGCCCATCTTTCGACACAAATCGGAAGATGGGCGTCCTTCTCACAGGGTCGTCCAAATCAGTATAATCTAAAGCCAATTTTGGGCGTTCCCAACTGCTTTCTGTCGCAGGGATGACCAAAGTTCACGAGGGCATGTCGGAGGCATAGCGAAGGCGGGACTTGGCGTGCCTAACACATGGGCGTCCTCGACCATAATGGAAAAAAAGGGCATCCCTGACGAACACTTGGACAACTTTACCTGGTCCTGTTTTTCTTATGACCAAGCCACAAAAAGGTGCCCAAACTGACCAGATGACTACCGGAAAGAATCAGAGATATCTTCCCCTTACTCCCCAGTGGTCACTAACCCCCTCCCATTCTCAAAAAACATCTTTAAAATATTTTGTGCCAGCCTCTATGCCAGTCTCAAATGTCATACCCAGCTCCATGACAGCAGTATGCAGGTCCATGGAGCAGTTTTAGTGAGTGCAGTGCACTTCAGGCAGGCGGACCCAGGCCCATTCCCCCCCCCCCCCACCTGTTACACTTGTGGTGGTAAATATGAGCCCTCCAAAACCCACCACAAACCCACTGTACCCACATCTAGGTGCCACCCTTCACCCGTAAGGGCTATGGTAATGGTGTACAGTTGTGGGTAGTGGGTTTTGGGGGGGTTGGGGGGCTCAGCACACAAGGAAAGGGAGCTATGTACCTGGGAGCAATTTCTGAAGTCCACTGCAGTGCCCCCTAGGGTTCCCGGTTGGTGTCCTGGCATGTCAGGGGGACCAGTGCACTACAAATGCTGGCTCCTTCCACAACCAAAGGGCTTGCATTTGGTCGTTTCTGAGATGGGCGTCCTTGGTTTCCATTATCGCCGAAAATCAGAAACGACCAAGTCTAGGGACGGCCATCTCTAAGGATGACCTAAATGTCGGGCATCCCCGACCGCATTATCGAAACGAAAGATGGACATCCATCTTGTTTTGATAATATGGGTTTCCCCCCCCCCCCCCCCCCTCCACCAGGACGTTTTGTGAGGATGTCCTCAGCAAAACTTGGGTGTCCCTTTCGATTATGCCGCTCTAAGTCACATTGCAGGCGTGCAAACTTTTCAGCGTGCAGTAAAAATTAGTATGCACTAATCCTAGAGACACCCATAGGAATATAACAACTGTTTCTACCATTAGTGCACGCTAAAAAGTTAGCGCGCCTACAGCGCGGCTTAGTAAACAGGGCCCCAAGAGAAAGTTGGAAGTGTTCCATTCTTCCATGCTTGGGGTTTCCAGAAGCACAACCTTTGTGGTCTTTATCAGACTACAAAAATATTTAAACTAAGAGAGCGAATAATCCCGTTAGGAAATTATATTCTTTCCAATGGTGTTCTATCTAGTACTTCTGTTTCTGTGCCTATTGCCATTGAATTGGCAGCTTCATTTTGTTCTAAGGTTAACTCCCTTCATTCCTCAATCATTCCTGTGTCCAGTTCTTTTATAGATTTACCTATTGACCTTGAGCGATTTGTGGCAGTCTTCTGAATTGCATTCCTTGGATTCTTTCACAAAATATTAGGGGGTTCTTTTACTATGGCATGGTAAAAAGTGGCCTGTAGTAGAGTGGGCACCTGTTTTGGGCATGCGCTGGGCCATTTTTTACCATGTCTGTGAAAAAGGGCTTTTTTTAAAATAGGCCAGGAAATGGGCGTGCGCTAAAATTAAAACTAGTGTGCGCCTATTTACAGCCTGATCCCTTACTGCCATCCATTGATCTAGTGGTAAGGGCTCACACGATGCATTTGCAGTAACTGTTCAGCATGCGCCAACTGTCGATTACCGCCAGAAACACCGCATGTGGTAGAAAATAAGATTATTTCTACCGCCAGAATGAACATGCGCCAAATCCGAAATTACCACCAGGGGGCACACTAGCCTGGTGGTAGTCTCATTTTGGCATGTGCTACATGTGTATTGGCCCTACTGTAGCTTAGTGAAAAGTCCCTTGATCCTGTCCCTTCTTGGATTCAGCTCCTGATTCACAGTTTCCTTCCTTTGGCGTTAACCATGGTGAACCAAAGTCTTGTGATGAAAAGATAAGAGGAATGGTCCCTGCAGATAAATGCACACACAAAGGAGTGGCAATGACTACAGAGAGGACAACAATCTCCAGAATCCTTTATGGTTGCAAACCTTTATTCTAGTGTCCAGAAGAAAATCACATTAACCCAACAGGGCTGTGTTTCGACATGATATACTCTGTGGGTACTGCATGCAATGCTTGAAGCAAAGTAGCTACCAAGCTATTGATCATTCCCAGACATTAAATAGGGAGAGAAATCAAAGAATTTGCTAAACACACAGACCCCCTGATGCAGATGTATCACACTGAAACACAACTATGTTGAGTCAATGTAATTTCCTTCTGGACACTGGAATAAAACTTTGCAAACACGGTCCTCTCCAGTGCCCATCCTTTGTGTGAACTAAAGTCTTGCTTCTAGTTCTGTTCCTTTGTGCAGGAAATGGGCTATGGTTCACCCTATACTTAAGAAATCCTCTTTGGTTGTCGCTGTTCCTTAAAATTATAGACCGAGTTCCAATTTTCCGTTACTTCCCAAATTGGTAGAGAAGGTGGTTGCTATGCAATTGTCTAATTATGTGGCATCTGTAGGGGTATAATACCCCAAATAAGCTTCTGTTCAGGACTCAGTACATAGTAATATAGTAAGTGATGGCAGATAAAGACCTGAATGGTCCATCCAGTCTGCCCAACAGTCACACTCATTATCAATTAATGATTAAATCAACAATGAATGTGATATTATATACTTTATCACAAGTCTTTCTTTGGCTTTTCTGGGACTTGGACTGTAGAAGTCCACTCAACTCTATCCTTATGTTCCACCTACTGGAGTTGCCATCAAAGCCCACTCCAGCCTATCCAAATCCATCTTGTCATTTGCGGGACCCAGATCATACAAGTCTGCCCGGCACTGTCCTCAGTTCCAGCTATTGAAGTTGCCATTGAAGCCCTTTTCAGCTTATCCTAAACTGGATTGCCATATACAGACACAGACCTGCAAAGTCTGCCTGGCACCGGTCTTAATTATTTACAGCTGGAGTAGCCGTCCAAGCGTCATTCACACATCCACCCCCTGCAGCCATTTAAGGCTTAAAAAATGTTGTTTGTTGTTTTCTACCATCTGTTTTTGGAGTACGGAATACAGAGTAAGGAGTACAGAGATGAGTCTCACAACATTCCTTAATGAAGTGCATGATATGCTAGACTGGGCAGGTGGCATTAGCAGACTCTCTTGATTTGGTGGCTGCCTTTGGTGTGATGAATCATCAACTGCTGTTGAGGAGATTAGCCTCCAAAGGTTTGAGGGGTCAAGTTTGGAATTGGTTTGCATCTTTTTGTCTAACCAATCATTTTTTGTTGCATCAGCTACTTCATCTTCAGCAAAGTGCCCTCTAGTTTGTAGGGTGCCACAAGAGTTAAATTTATCTTCACCCTTCTCTAATATGTTTTAAGCCTATTAGCCACTGTAATACAAGATTTTGGTCTGAGTTCATATTTTTATGCCAGTGATTTTCTCTTGGTGCTTATACTTCTGCAACTCACTTTGATCTCAGGATATTGCAATGTTGTTTGGATGCTATAGCAAGTTGACTCTTCTTGGATCACCAATTGATACTTAATATTGAGAAAAATCAAAGTTTGCCGGATAAAGGGTCACTTAGCTTGTCCTTCTATGACTCTTACTTTGTTTAGCTCACCTGTGAAGGCAGTGGATTCCTTTAAATATCTGGGGGGTGGTAATAGATTACCAGCTTTCTTTCAGTGAACAAGTTGCTGATGTGGTGAAAAGAGATTTCTTCATTTTGCAGCAACTATGTTCTATGTTGCTTTTTTGATAATACCATGCTCTATTCTCCAGAATGTGGCAATTTGTTTTCCTGAAAAGGCACATAAATTTGATCATATAACCCCTTTATTGTGTCAGTGTCATTAGTACTTCTGGTCTGCTATCGGATTAAGTTTAAGATCTTGGTACTTGCTTATTGGGCTCATTCCAAACAGGAGTCACTCTGTCTCTCGGAATTGATTGACTCTTATGTTGTGAGTGGACTTCTTTGCTCCTTATCAGATCATAAGGCTAAACTGGCATCCACCTGGACAAGTGCATTTTTTTTTGGTTAGCCCCCTTCCTCTGCAATAGGCTTCACTATTTCTGAGGATGGAATTAGGCCATCGTTAAAGGCACATGCATTTACCAGTATGTTCAGAACCCGGGTTGTGGATTTTGTTCTGAGATCGAGTAAACTTGAGGACCCTGTCAACCTATTACCCATAAATTTCTATTTGTTTATTGATTTTGACAGCTGTTGCAATTGTTGTGTATGTGAAAGAGGATTGTCTTATCTATTTCTGGGTGTGTGTTGCGTGTTAGACGCTTTGAACTGTTAGGCTGAATGATTTGTTTTCTATCAATCAAAAAATAGATCGAAAAAACCCCACTGAACATTCAAATAATAATCCAAATTTATCGACAAAAACAGTGGAATGCACAGCTCACAGCTCTTTTCTATCAAAACAATGGAGCTCTGCTCTGTTTTCTGTTTGGAAATGTAAATCACATTGACCTGTGTTCAGATGTGGTGGTAAAGCAAGTCTCAATAAACAATAAAGTAGAACTGAAGCATGGAAATCTTCTTTCTTCTTTCTGCCAGAGCAGCAGAATTTCACACCATCTCTATTGTTCTTGGGACTTGTCTTCATTGAGAGATAGAACCTCAGGATACAGTTTATTTGCTTCTAGTACTTGTCCATTAGTCACTCAAACAGACTTAGCTAGAATTACTAACATCCAACTCCAAGCGAACTGGGATATTTCTCTGCTTGAGGCACAATAATTCCCAACAGCATTTGCTTTGTCAGTTCCAGCCACCTGTCACTGACTGGACTACATCTTAGCACTCAGGCATTATCATGCTTTTTTCCCAAATAAACACGGTCACTGACTGGTCATGAAGTTTTCTCTAAATGAAACATGCTTAAAGAAGGCCGGCGAGGAGTATGCCAATAACATGGTGGCTGCCACGCGGCAGCTCCCCGACCCGAGCAACCCTTCCCTTCCAGCTTCCCTCTGAATGACGTTGGGGAGAACCTCGCCCATCATTGGCTGGGGGACCGGAAGGGGGCGGGGCTTCGGGGGATGCCCTCTCACACCGAGAGGGGAGTCTCTTAAACATGCTTATTAATCCCATGGTTCTAGGTCCAAAGTATTAATGGGCCTCCTTCAGGCTTCACCCTAAGCCAGAGAACCCAGCCAGTCAGGTTTTCAGGATACCCTCAATATGCATGAGATAAATTTGCATACAAAGGAGGTAGTGCATTTAAATCTGTCTCATGCATATTCATTATAGATATCATGAAAGCCTGACTGGCTAGGTGTGTCCTAAGGATTGGGTTGAGAACCCCTGCCCTAAGTACCTAGGATGGTGATAGGATCCATTCTTGTATTCAGGCAAATTTATTCTCTTAAGCCTTTGGATTCTTTCACCTGCAAGGTATTGCAAAAGAAAAAAGTGGTGCTGTTGTCCCTTGCGTGAATCCTGTGGCTTGTCCCCACACTGGGTTAGGCTTATCCAGGTGTTGGGGAACAGAAAGAGGCCAGCTAGTGTGTGTTGCTTGCCTCACTTACTTCTGTCCTCAAGTGCCCTTCCCCCGGCCAGGAGCCCATCTTGCTTTGGCTTCAGGTAGGAGGGATTCTCTCTTTCTAGAGGTATAAAAACTCAACTCACTCTTTCTATAAGGGATCTTCTGACACCCCTGCTGGCAGAACACATATTCCATTACCTCAGATGGCCATATTGGTGTATACCATCTTTAGCTGCAGGGATAACTTTTCATATGCAACGTTTAGAGTCTTCTACCTTGATTTCTAGACAATTTACGCAACTTTTATGTCAGGATAGCTCATGTCTGCTTTATTGGCTAAGGTTCTGTAAGCAGGTTGAGTGTGGTGACAGCTAGAAAAGCATTATATTGCTCCTTACGTCTGATGTGGCAGAGCTACTCTGTTGCACCATCTGCTGTATAAATCTTGCTGTTCCTCTGCCATCTTTTGCAGAAATGTATACTTGCTCTCTTGCTGCCACCAACTTGACTACATTTTCTATCTCTACATTACAAATGTAACAACAACAACAACAAATCCTGGTTTGGTAGTAGGGAGCTTGAATCTCACTTCTTACACTAAGTATAATACCACCCTGTTCACTAGGAGGGGTATTTAAATTTGCAAACTAGCACTTTTATTCCATTAAACTGCTGGAGGTAGGGGCCCTCGCCCTGTAGGGATGGTTTGGGTGGTATTTATGCCACTGGTCTAAAGTCAATATACGGACAGCAAAATTAATAATATTCTACAGAACTTCAAAAAATGTTTTGCTCTCTGGGACAGATGGAAAAAACATGGGAGTAAATCTTATAACATTACTATTTTAAATAAAGGAAGCCTCAACAGCCCGGGGAGAGTCTTAGACTTTTCACAAAACCCCTTAATGGGCTCTTATCATAGGCCTCGGTAGGAACTGGAAAAACAGTAGTAGAAAAAAACCCCACAGGGAGGAAAAACTACTATTTTAAAAACTGGTTATACCCCCCCCCCCCCCCCCCAAATTTCATAAACATAATTCACTTCCCATGTAGTTTCCAAGCTGGTGCAAAAAAAAATAAGAAAAAAGAAAAACGTACATTCCTCATAAGCGTACTCTTCATGTACATCAAAATGTATGATTTATAAAATCACATGTCCTTGTGGCCTGTCATATATAGGTCAAACTAAGCATATGCTTAAAATTAGACTGTCAGAACATAAACATTCTATAGTACATTATAAAATGGAAGCTCCTCTAGCTTGGCACTGTATGGAATGTAAACATCATTTTGAAGATTTAAAATGTATTGTTATTGACCATCTGTTTAGTACACCGAGGAGATATTTCAAGAAGATTACTTCAAAGGGAGCAGAGATAGATTTATGATTTGCAGATGGTTTCCCCTGATGGGCTTAATGGCCAAAGGAGTGGGAAGCATTTTACTAAAGAGGTGGCCTATATTTATGTACTGTTTCTTTAAATTGTGTGTCTTTCGCTGATTGGTTGTAGAACCTTGGAGGTCCTTTTAAAACCTAATGCCATGTTTGAAGAAGCTTAGTCTGTGCTACATTCCTCCTCCTGACACAGTCATTTCAAAACAAGGGGAGGTCCCTAGCCCTTGTCGGGATTTGGAGAGTGCAATTGGAAATACTAAGGATTGCTGTTGGAGTCGCAGTTACAGAGAATCATCCTTCAGTTGGATTCTTGAAGTTAAGTTTTTTTTTTACTCTTTATCTTTAGCGCACGCTTATTTGGAATGTTAGTTTTTCTTTTTTTTTTTTTCTTTTTTTTATTATTTTTTTGTACCAGTTTGGAAATTACATGGGAAGTGAATTATGTTTATGACATTTTTTTTTTGGGGGGGGGGGGGTGTAACCAGTTTATGAAGTAGTGGTTATTCTTCCCTGTTGGGGGGGGGGGGGGGTTCTTTTCTACTACTGTTGTTCCAGTTCCTACTGAGGCCTATGATGAGCCCATTAAAGGGTTTTGTGAAAAGTCTAAGACTCTCCCCGGGCAGCTGAGGCTTCCTTTATTTAAAATATTAATGTTATAAGGTTTACTCCCATGTCATTTTCATCTGTTGCAGTGAGCAAAACATTTTTTGAAGTTCTGACACTGGTCTAAAACATTTAGGGGGTAATACTATACCTGTTTAGCAGCAATTCAGGAATGAGCTAAAAACAACAGCCTGAACCCAAGTAAAACGGGTCCCTAATACAAGCAGTGACATACCTGACATCAAAATCCCTTTTGGGAGCTACACACTCCCACTTAAATCAGGAACCTTGGGGTACACCTAGGCTCAGCACTTATGCTGATGCTGATCCCCCCCCCCCCCCCCCCCTCCGATCCAAGCAACCTTCAGGAGCTGCCTCTATCATTTGTGAAAACTGTCTCTCTCCATACAGAGAAGGCAAATCTTGTCACATTAGGATGCACCATCTGGGGTTGGACTCCATCATTTTTTAAGATGGCGACGCAAATGCTGAAGCAAGTAGACATCATTGCTGCCTCTTTAAAGGTGGAATAGGGTCTGGGGTGGGGCAGGAGGTCACGGGGGTTGGGGTGGATGCTGCTAGACACTAGGGATATTTATTTAGGGGTTGGGGTCGTTAGGTGCTGATAGACATCAGGGGTATTTTGGGGGGAGTGAGGGGATATGGGGTGCTGTATATTTTGGGGGGGAGGTCAGGGGAGCAGCTCAAGAGGGGAGATCCAGAGTGCCTACATTTTTTGTGGGGATTGATTCAGATGGGACCAGGGGGACGCTAGACTACCAGGGATTTTCAAAGGCGCTGATGCAGACCCAGTGACAGGAAGAGGGACATTTTGGCAATGAGCTGCAGGTTACCACATATCACTTTCTGCATTGGCCCCTAAGTTTTATCTGACACAACAAAGGATGAAATGATTCTAGCACATTCAGAGACCTGCTTCTGCCCATCATCACATGATGAAATCCGTAACCCTTATTCATGAAGCTTCAAGATCACATGGGTCCCATTCTGTCAAATGGGAAGAAGGATCTCCTGTCAGTCATATAATGATTTCTCATAGCAGTTACCTACCTTTCTGTAAGGCAGTGTTATTCATGTCTTGGCTCCATTTTTATCTTTAGTATTAAAAATGTAGGAAGTCAAAATATAGCAGGCAGTCTGCACCTTTGATCCTCTTCTCATAGAAGCAGCACACCCAGACAAAACATCTTTCAAAATGGATAGGAATACAGAAGAGAGACTCAGAGGCCAATGTACTGATCCATGTTAGAGCTGTGGGCTGAAGCTCCTCACACAGATTCTTATTGGACATGGGAAAAATTGTACCCAATACTGTAACCAAATCATATGCAAATAATTTGCACTCAGAGATGTGCATAAACCAGGGGCGTAGCCAGACCTCAGCAGGAGGGGGGGTCATATTTTAGCCCGCCTCCCCCAGCCACCAACCCCCCTGCCACTTTCTACCCCCTCCCCCCCCACACTGCCGCAAGGTACCTTTGCTGGCGGGGGTCCAGCCTTAGTCTTCTTCAGCGCCAATCTCCAGCGTGTTCGCTCACTTCACTGATCTTGCTACGCCCTAGGCCTGGAATAGACTTCCTGAGCCCCTACGTCTTGTCCCATCCTTGACTATCTTTAAATCTAGATTGAAAGCCCACCTCTTTAACATTGCTTTTGACTCGTAACCACTTGTATCCACTCGCCTCCACCTACCCTCCTCTCCTCTTTCCTCTACACATTAGTTGATTTGTTTGCTTTATTTTTTGTCTACCAGATTGTAAGCTCTTTGAGCAGGGACTGTCTTTCTTCTATGTTTGTGCAGCGCTGCGTACGCTTTGTAGCACTATAGAAATGCTAAATAGTAGTAGTAGTAGTAGTAGTAGTGATCTGTGCTGTGAGTCCTGACCGGCTTAAACTTGCAGTGGCAGTGGGGGGGGGGGGGGGGGGAGTCGAAAGTGGTGTGGGAGGGTTGGCGGGGGGGAGGGTCAAAAGTGGAGGGGGCCTGGACTAAATCTGTGGGGGCCCATGCCCCCGTGGCCCCACCCAGCTAAGCCCCTGGCATAAACACAGGAGAGCAACACTGATCTCCATGAAAACATGTAGACACCACTAGCAGAATCGGTATTTCATGCACAAATTTTATTAGCACCTGGAGACTTGCATGCATATGTTTGTGTCTGGAAAGCTACTCTGTATATAAATATTTTTAGTATGGCATCGTCTACATTTCTGCTGTCAAGCTTTACCCTTCATTTGATAGCCGCAGCACTTCTGTCTTAATCGTTCATTCAATGATGTGACCATCTCTGCTCCTAATCGCTCTGCCAATTTTTTTTAATTTGTCCACCCATCCTATTCAACAAAACAAAGAAAAAAAAAGTTGTGGGTACTTCATGCTCACACAAGAAAAGAAAATATCACTCACCACACTAGCTACAGAAAATCAAGGTAAACGTTTACTTCACCTCAGACTATGCACTAAATCCCCAGTGTTAGAAAACCAGGTGTTAAGTCTTCGGTTGTGAGCGCACATTTTTTGATCAAGGTTTAATAGCTAATGTCCTTATTACCATTGGATTTAAATAAACAGTGCACTGATGTCTAATCAATCCTTTGCCCCCAGTTTTCTCATGTGCTAAACTCCTTTGATCATAGGGCAGCTATAAAAATTGTGCAGAAAACCCACACTAGACTATGCGCAGAGTCTCCCGCACTTTATTATATTCACCCATCAATCAGTCACTGTTAACAGTTTTTTCTGCTTCCACTAATCTTCCCTGTACTCTGGTGCCTACTGATTTGTGCTAACATGGAGTACAAGTCTCTGTAGCTAGGAGCTTTGGCAGGAGATATCAGGCACTAACACATCCCCCGAAGCAGACTTCAGTGAGATGAGAAGGAGTTGCTGTTAGGAATTTTCAATTAGTATTGAAAAGCACCTTTCTTGGTGCCAGCAGTAGCCTCACAGCTTCCCCTTTCACAGCTCAGCACCTGTGAAGATTAAATCTGGTGGGTAATTGATCTCACTCTGGAAGTCAGACCTCGAAATGGGAAACTATGAACCGGCAGAAAAATTTGGGATTAATATTTACAGATCTCCCCTTATCCCTCATCCACATTGTGAGGAACAAATAAAGTCACAGCCTCCCCATAGCACAATAAAAGGCAGCAAAATCTATGCACCAGCCTCAACAGAAAGCCAGACAATTGCTTTTAAAAAATATTTACTTCTTTAATTAAAGCAAAAAAAAAAAAATACCTCTTTTACCTTGGAGGAAATGGGATTGGAGGACTGGGTAGGATGGGCAAGAACTTTACCAGTCTCAAGTATTTGCCATCTTAGACACAGACCTAGCAACCCTCCCTCCTCCCCCACCAATGCCTGCCTCCACTGCAAATTGTTCCCTCTGATTTCTGCACCCCAGTACATGACTCTGCACCTTTTTGCATTAAATGTTAATTGCCAAGTACCAGAACACGACTCAAGGTTTCCTATATCATTTCTCATTCCATTTCCTCAGGAGTAATCTGCAAAACAACCCCCATCAGAATGGGAAGCTTGTATAACTGGATGTGGCAGCGAGTGTGAAAAACTTACTGGATAAGGCAGCCAGCGTGAAAAGCATCAGTCTGGGGAATCTGTATTACTGGACATGGTAGTGAGTGTGAAAAGCATCAGTCTGGGGAATCTGTATTACTGGACATGGTAGTGAGTGTGAAAAGCATCAGTCTGGGGAATCTGTATTACTAGACATGGTAGTGAGTGTGAAAAGCATCAGTCTGAGGAATCTGTATTACTGGACATGGTAGTGAGTGTGAAAAGCATCAGTCTGGGGAATCTGTATTACTGGACATGGTAACCAGTGTGAAAAGCATTACTGTGGGAAATTTGTAGTACTGTGTATGACAGTGAGTGTGAAAAGAATCGGTATGGGAATTCTGTATTATTGGACATAGGAACAAGTGTGAAAAGCATCAGAATGGGACATTTGTAAAACTGGACATAGGAGCAAGTGTGAAAAGCATTACTATGGAAATTTGTATAACTGGGCGTGGTGGTGGTGAGCGTGAATAGCATCCATATAGGAAATTTGTACAACTGGACACGGCAGCGAGTGTGAAGAGCATCAGTCTGAGGAATCTGAATTATTGGACATAGGAATGAGTGTGAAAAGCATCAGTATGGGGAATCTGTAGTACTGGACTTAGGAGCAAGTGTGAAACGCATCAGAATGTGAAGACTGCATTAATGGACTTAGGAACGAGTGTGAAAAGCATCAGCGTGGGGGGGCAGTCTGTATTACTGGACATAGGAATGAGATTGAAAAGCATCAAAATGCGGAGTCTGCATTTTTGGATGTTGGTGTGACTGCGAAAAGCATCACTATGGAATATTTGTATAACTGGATGCGGCAGCGGGTATGAAAACTGGATGTGGTAACAAGGGTGAAAGCATCAGTCTGGGGAATTTGTATTACTGGGCAAAGGAATGAGTGTGAAAAGCATCAGTATGGGAAATTTGTATTATTGAACATAGCAGTGAGTGTGAAAAGCATCAAAATAGGGAATCTGCACAACTGGACATGGGCGTGAGTGTGAAAAGCATCAAAATGGGAAATCTGTATTATTGCACATAGAAGTGAATGTGAAAATCATCAGAATGGGAAATCTGTATTACTGGACATGGTAGGGAGTAGGGCTGTACCAAATATTCATGTTCGATTTGATTTGGCTCCAAATAATTATTCATATTCAATTTAAATTTGAATATTAGTCCAGGGCTCTACTGTGCTAAATCCTACTGAAATAAACACTTGGTCTCTGATTTCACACTGCTTCTTTTATTATTTGTTTTGTTAAAACTCAGTTCCCATTATTTATATTTGATATTTATTTTCGGCCAAATAATGTTTTTCATTATTCGTATTCAGCTGAATAGTAAAATATGCTATTCAGTAGAGCTCTAGTAGTGAGTGTGAAAAGCATCCGAATGAGGAATCCGTATTAATGGACCTGGCAGCAAGTGTGAAAAGCATTAGTATGGGAAATTTGTATTACTGGATATGACGGCAAGTGTGGAAAACATCAGTATCAGACATCTGTATTACTGGACATGGCAGTGATTGTGAAAAGGCTCAGTATGGAAAGTTTATATTAATGGACACGACAGCTTCTAGGAATCTCATTCTTTAGAGATGAAGAGGGACATGCAGTCAGTGCTGTGTCCTTGGCTGTTCTTCCATCTCTACTCTTTGCTGTGGGGAGCAGGTGTCAGAGATTGAACTGAAGGTCTAATTAGTGACTAGAAAACAGAAAATCAAGCAGTGGAACATAAGGTTTCAACTCAGGATGCAGAGAGACAGGATGCTGAGACATACCTGACAGCTGAGGGTGAAGAGAGACATACCCCCTATTCTGTACAAGTCACCAAAAATTGCATGCACAAATTTGGGTGTATGCCCAATTTGCGTGTGCAATTTAATTGCATAACGAGCTAATTAGCACCACTACTTGGCTTTTTAACAAGCAATTATTGGTACTAATTAGATTTAATTTGCATTTATGTTTGTAACTTTACACGTGATCTGAAAAGTGGGTCCAGAAATGGGAGGCTCATGGGCTTAACGGGGGCATTCCTAAAATTAATGTACGTTGTTATAGAATAATAAGGATACATACCTAATTTAGGCACGTACATTTGCACCATGTCTCAGTTGGTGCATATGGCCCTACCTAAAGTGAGGTGTGATTCCCAGGCATAAGCGCTATTCTATAAACCATGCCTAAATTTAAGAGCAGCTTATGGAATAGCGCTTTTTCCGTGCCAATTTTTTTGACACCATATATAGAATCTAGCCCACTGTGTGTAAAGGTTCAGGAAGTTGTAAATTGAGGATGTGGAGAGACATGCTGGGTTCAGAGATACAAGTAACAGCTGAAGATACAGAGAGACATAAAGTTTCAGGAAGTTGTAAACTGAGGATGTGGAGAGCAGTGGCGTAGCCAGAAGTCAATTTTTGGGTGGGCCAACAGGTTGGATGGGTGGGCACTAGACAGTGGTTTGCTGGTAAATGTTTAACAACAGGCTCTCTCCCCGGTCCACCTCTGCGCCCCCCCCCCCCTTCAAAATTGCAGAGCTGGCTATAGCCGGGGAGAGAGCCTGGGGGGGGGGGGGGGGGGGAGGCAATGCATTACTCTCTCCAGGAAAAAAAAAATTAAATGATCCCAGGTTCCAATCTAATTCATGTTTAATGTGGGATAATATGCCATAAATAAATATAAACTTTTAATGTTGAGCACCTGATTCTCAAAGTGGACATATTCCAAACACTATAATGAAAATAAAATGATTTTTTTCTACCTTTGTTGTCTGGTGACTTTGTTTTTCTGATCATGCTGGCCCAGTATCTGATTCTGCTGCTATCTGTCCTCTTAACTCCGTTTCCAGGGCTTCCTTTCCATTTATTTCTTTACTTTCCTCCTTTCTTCTTCATTTCTTGCTCTACATCCGTAAGTAAAAGCTGGGTCCTCTGCAGACTTGACTGTCCAGTGGATCCAGCTTCTGCCTATTTTCTCCATCCATGTGCTGTTTTTCTCCTCTCTTCCTTTTCCCTCATATATCCTTTCTCTCTCTTCCCTCCCCTCCATCCATGTCAGCATTTCTTCTCTCTCCCTTTCCCTCCATCCATGTGCATCTCCTTCCTCTGTCTTCCCTCCCCTCCATCCATGTCCAGAATTTCTTCTTCTTTCTCCCCTCCATCCATGTGCATCTCCTTCCTGTCTTACCTTCCTTTCCCTCCATCCATGTCCAACAATTCTCTCCCTGCCCTCCCCTCCATCCACCCATGTCCAGCAACCATCCTCTCTCCACTGTCCTTCCTTCCATCCATGTCCAGCAACTCTTTTCTACCCTCCCCTCCATCCACCTATGTCCAACAACTCTCCTCTCCCCTGCCCTCCCCTCTATCCACCCATGTCCAGCAACTCCCCTGCCCTCCATTCATCTATCCATCCATATCCAGCAATTCTCCTCTCTCCCCTGCCCCCTCCATCCATCCATATCCAGAAATTCTCCTCTCTCCCCTGCCCTCCCCTCCATGTCCAGCAATTTCTCCTCTCTCCCTGGTCCTTGTCCTCCCATCCATGTCCATCGATGCTCCTTTCTCCCCTTAGACCACCTCCCTCTCATTCCCTCTCCAGCACTCCCATTCCCCCCTCTGTCTCTCCCTTACCCTGTCTCCTAAATTCCTCCCCCATCTTTCACCCACTTCATTAGTCCCCCATTCCCCATACTCTGTACTTACCACCCCTCCCAGTCCCATCCATCTTCTGCGCCTTCCCTCAGCTCACTACCCCTCCCAGTCCCATCCTTCCCTCTGCTCACCACCCTCTGCTGAATAAAGAAGACAACGTGGATGCAGACAGCACAGCAGCTCACTGGTTTGCTTGCTGTGCTTTAAGTGAATGGCGACGGCTGCGCAGGGGAGTAGAAACAGATTTTTAAAAAATGGCTTCCTTCTGGAGTTGCAGCGGCGAACTGGCGGGCAGCGGCACTAAAAGCATAAAGCAGCGAAGCTCTTCGAGTCCGTCCTTCGCTTTCCGTTTCCTGCCCTCTCAGCGTCCCGCCTTCCTTTGATGTCATTTCCTTTTGGGCGGGCGGGACGCTGAGAGGGCAGGAAACGGAAAGCAAAGGACGGACTCGAAGAGCTTCACTGCTTTATGCTTTTAGTGTCGCTGCCCGCCAGTTCGCCGCTGCTGCAAGTCTGCAGAGATCAGCTGGGTGGGCCTGAGCTGAAATTGGGTGGGCCTGGGCCCACCCAGGCCCACCCGTAGCTACGCCCCTGGACTGGAGAGACATGTTGTGTGTAAGGGTTCAGAGACATATAACAGCTGAGGATGCAGAGAGACATGTAATAGATAAAGATTCCGAGATCATATATGACAGCTGAGGATGCAGAGAGACATAAAGTTTCAGGAAGTTGTAAACTGAGGATGTGGAGAGACATGCTGTGTGTAAGGGTTTAGGGACACACATGACAGCTGAGAATGTAGATAGACATTGTGGGAGTAATTTCATAACCTGTATAAGTGCCTATTTTATAAGGCCAGAGAGCTAGAGTACGTGCTTGTGCTTAAATGTTGGAGATCCTCATATAACTTATTGTGGCTATAAATGACATGCTTAAGTGTGAATCCCGTCCATGCTTTGCCCAAGCTCCACCTATGTGTATGTCTACCTGTAAAATACACAGTGTGGTGGCCTTTTATTAAAGCTTAGAATGCACTAAAGAAATTAGTATGCACTAAATGCTAAGAAGCCCATTATATACCTAGCATATGCTAATTCCATTAGTGCGCACTATGCATAAGCTTTGTACATATGTACAGAATAGCACTTAGGTGGAATTTATGGCATTTTGGAGTGGAGGACTGGCCTAGTGGTTAGAGCACTGGTCTTGACATCCAGAGGTGGCTGGTTCAAATCCCACTGCTGCTCCTTGTGATCTTGGGCAAGTCATTTAGCCCTCTGTTGTCTCAGGTACAAACTTAGACTGTGAGCCCTCCAGGGACAGGGAAGTACCCCAGTGTCCCTGAATGTAACTCACCTTGGGCTACTACTGAAAAGGTGTGAGTAAATCTAAATTTTAAAAACCCAATTTAAGCTCCTATGTGCACCTATATTGCATATATGTGCCATTATTCTAACGATTTACACACACAAGTGGTATGTAAATGTTAGAAATCACCCTATAAAATTACCCTGTGTATGTATAAGGATTGAGAGATGTGATAGCTGAGGTTATAGTGAGACATGCTGTGTGCAAGGGTTCAGAGACATTGAGGGGCATTTTCAAAAGAAACATCTACGTTGGAATTTGGACGTCTTTGTAAAATGTACAAATTCGGAGGCAGGGAGAAGGCCATTTTTGAAAAAAGATGGACGTCCATCTTTGTGTTCGAAAATACCATGGATGTCCTTGGATTTGGACATCTTTGATTTTCGGCCATTTTAAAAACCAAAAACATCCAAGTCTAAAACATCCAAATTCAAGCCATTTGGACATGGGAGGAGCCAGCAGTCTTAGTACACTGGTCCCCCTGACATGCCAGGACAACAATTGGGCACCCTAGGGGACACTGCAGTGGACTTCACAAAATGCTCCCAGATACACAGCTCCCTTACCTTGTGTGTTGAGCCCCCCAAGACCTACTATCCCCAACTGTACACCACTACCATAGCCCTTATGGGTGAAAGGAGGCACCTATATCTGGGTACAGAGAGTTTCTGGTGGGTTTTGGAGAGCTCGCTGTTTTCTCCACAAATGTAACAGGTAGGGGGTTATGGGCCTGGGTCCATCTGTCTGCACTGCACCTACTACTTAACTACTCCAGTGACCTGCATGCGCTGTCATGGACCTGAGTATGACATCTGAGGCTGGCAAGTAATATTTTTAATCATGTTTTTTGAGGGTGGGAGGGGGTTAGTGACCACTGTGGGAGTAACGGGAGGTCATCCCCGATTCCCTCCAGTGGTCATCTGGTCATTTCAGGCACCTTTTTGTGCCTTATTCGTAATAAAAACAGGTCCAGGTGAAAACGTCCAAGTTTTAGTCCTGGACGTCTTTGCTTTGTTCCACTATGGCTCAAAGACATCCAAGTCTTAGGAACACCCACGTCCCACCTCAACTAAGCCTCTGATATGCCCCCTTGAGATTTGGATGTTCTTGCGACGGACTTCTGAGAAGACATCCAGAATCGGGTTTCGATTATACCGATTTGGACGTCTCCATGAGAAAGACGTCCAAGTGCCGATTTATGTCACTTTTTGGACGTCCATCTCTTTCAAAAATGAGCATGATAGTAACATAGTAGATGATGGCAGATAAAGACCTGTACGTTCTGTCCAGTCTACCCAACAAGATAAACTCGTAGCATAAGGTATGACCGTAGTAGTCTGCCCGGCACTGTCCTTGTTCTAAAACTTCTGAAGTTTTCATCAAAGCCCCATTCCAGCCCATCCAAGTCTGTCCAGCCATGATGCAGGCACAGACCATAGAAGTCTGCCCAGCACTGGCTTTGCTTCCCAATTACTGGTGTTGCCATCTAATCACCGCTAAGCTTCTATGGAGCCATTCCTTCCAAACAAGATTCCTTTGTGTTTATCCCACATATTTTTGAATTCTGTTACCATTTTCATCTCCACCACCTCCCATGGGAGGGCATTCTAGGTATCTATCACCCTCTCCGTGAAAACGTACTTCCTGCTATATGATAGCTGAGGTTGCAGAGACATGCTGCATAGTTGGGTTCTTAGGCCTTGTGAATTATTGTGTACAGTACAGTGTGTATTAATGACATTATAGGAATAATATTTCTAGAGAATTCTGCAGACCAGCCAGCTGTGGGAGCTTGAGGACCTGTCTTGTTGCTAATGGTGTTAACGAGAGGAGCTAGAGCTTTGATTAGGTAGAGTTCCTACTGCTTGGTCCTTCAGCAAATTATTAGTGGCTCATTAGATTCACAGGGGTCCAGCCAGGCTATTGCTTCTTGCCCTGTTCTCAGAACTAAATTTGCCCTTCTTAAACAAATCCATCAGCAAATGCAGATTTCACATTCTTCTGAATAGTTCTCTCTTTTTTTAGTATACAAAGAGTCAAAATAGTGTTGATTTGTTTTCAGAAATACTGTACTGGAACTGAGTCCTTGCTGAGCCTTCTCTGGCTTTATAGTAAGTTTCTCATGGTCTGTTAGGCTCAACCAAGCCAAAATCTTAAGTAGGTGCTGCTTACTTTAAGCACTGCAGGTGCTCTTTACTTAGGATATATGGAGACGGGAAAGAAGGGGGAGGAAACAAAATGGGGCCGGTTTTGTCTTTCACAATCTGTCTCTTACTCTGGGACAGTAATGTTCAGAGCTGAGAGGTTACCCAGTTCCAGGAGGGCGTTTAATAGCTAATCCTAGGTTTCTAACAACCCTGATTTGGTACATTATAAGACCACAGTGCTGATTTCAAAGTGTAGAACCAGGGACTACAAATCCCACACTGCTTTGGAATGTAAGTTCAAAAGCTGGACTGGCCAAAAAGTCTTCCTCCTGGAACTGGGTAACTTGGCAGCTCTGAGTGTTGAACACAGAGGTGTGTTGTATCAGTCTGCTTGGGGCAGTGAGTGCTTCTCCTCTCCCTCTGGGCTTGATGTTGGTTGAATATCTGTAAGTCATGGCGGTACTAGGGTTTTAAAGGGTCACAGCTCAGTAGGGTTACCATATGGCTCCAGAAAAAGGAGGACAGGTTGAGCCAGTCTGGGTTTTACTTCCATTCCAAGCCATATGGTAACCCTACAGCTCAGGGCAGTGGTTCCCAAACCTGGTCCTTGAGGCACCTCAGCCAGTCAGGTTTTTAGTATATCCACAATGAATATTCATGAGATAAATTTGCATGCAGTGGAGGCAGTACATGCAGATCTCTCTCATGAATATTCATTGTGGCTATCCTGAAAACCTGACTGGCTGGAGTGCCACCAGGATCAGGTTTGGAAACCACTGGCTCAGGGATTGGAATTTTTATGAAAGCTTCTGTTCTAATCATTGCTGTTGTAATTCTGCAGGTGTCAGACATGGATGTGGACAATAACCCTTTGCTACAAGATGCTTGGTTTGAGGAGGAGGAGGAAGATGTAACCTTCAGCTCTGGGAAAAGCCCTGGGGTTGCTCAGTTCTGTGAGATGTACAAAGGTCTCCCCAAACCTTCTAAGGAGGTGGCCTCCATCAATGGGTTTTGGGGCATAGTTGGATGGATATTCACAAATGTATATTTTGCGTGTTTTATACTTTTCCTGGGTTGTGCAGTTCCTGTTGTCCTGGCAGCTCTGATGTTCTTTCATTTCCCTCCTCTGGATATTGACATCTCTTACAGTGCCTTTGAGGTTAGGGATCATGAAGCATCACAGCGCTTTGATGCCCTCAGCCTAGCACTGAAATCCCAGTTTGGTTCCTGGAGTCGGAACAGACGTGACCTTGCAGACTTCACCTCTGAAACTCTGCAACGATTGCTCTCTGAGCAGCTGCAAGCACTTCATCTTAATAATGTCTCCCATCCAGGCAGCTCTATGAGGACTCAACATAGCACCACGCTGCAGGCAAATGATCATAAAATGAGCCCTGTGAGGACCAGGCGCAGCCCCATGCTTCAGGCAGGTGGTCAGAGAAGAGCCAATGAAAGCTTACGTCACCCACACTGGAGTTACCCAGGCATTTCATTTAGTGCCAGCACTCAGACCCAAGCACACTGGCGCCTTGAGCTTATTTTTTTGGCACAGGGAGATGCTGAAAGGAACATCTTCACAGAGGAGCGTCTACTAACAATTCACCACATTGAAAGGAAAATCATGGACCACCCCCACTTTCGGGAGTTTTGCTGGAAGCCTCATGAGGTCCTGAAAGACCTTCCATTGGGGCCCTACTCTTACTGCTCACCGCCGAGCTCCCTTCTTACATATTTCTTCCCCACAGAAAGAGGAGGGAAGATTTACTATGATGGTATGGGACAGGACCTTGCTGACATTGAGGGTAAGTTCTATGCTGGAAGGTGATATCAGAGGAGTAGAAGGGAAAGGAATGTGGATTTAGCAACATTTTGTTTTATTTCCTATGTTTTATCTAAACTGTAAATTAAGGCTTTTCCAAGTACAGTTGAGATGGCTGCCAACTGCCATGGAAGTTGCTTTTGGCATTGTGCTTCAGATTTGTGGGAGTGCTACAAAGTGACTACTCTAATCTCCAGGTCTTTGGTCTCTTGTTGGTACTGTGCCTCATAATTATGTGGGTTTCTATAGATTCTCTGGCACAGTGGTTTAGGGACCCTTTTACTAAGCAGTGGTAAAATGCGGCCTGTGATAGTTTGGACAAGGAAGCCATATTGGTGGGAGGGAAAAGGGGGACCAATTCAACATAGAACCTGTAATACTTTGGGAGATGCCACCCCCATGCCCATCCCAAACTATGTATATGGATATCTCATATTGATTTCTGGTTGCCACAGCAACCTGGCCCTCAGATTTTATAATCCCTTTTGTAGGATGTTTACGGTGCTGGTAGCAGCATTATAAGGGTCTTATGGAATTTTTATTCTCAGGAAAGTCTGCACTCTTTAATCTTGATCGTAGAAGCATTTTTTTTATTTTTTTTTATTATTTGAATAATTTTAGTTTCTGCATTCATAACTCTTTGTACTAGGTTCTCATAGGTGGACGTTAGTGTACTTGCCCTTTTCTTGTAGGTTCTCTGAAACTAGCAATGACTCATCCAGAGTTTTACTGGTTTGTGGATCAGGGGATGACAGCAGAGAACATGCAAAGCACTCTTCTGCGCAGTGAGATCCTCTTTGGGGCGCCGCTGCCCAATTATTACTCACTGGAGGACCGGTGGGAGGAGCAGCAGAAGAAGTTCCAAGAATTTGTGGTTACATATGTTCCACTGCTGGCAAAAGAATCCACTAGGTAAGCAAATAGAGCTTCTACTACATGTAAGCTATCTTAGTAAAGGTATCTTTCAGTTGCTCCAACTGCGCATGTAAGTTATATTGTCCAATATTCAGCACTATTTACCCAGCCAGGAATGGCTCCTGGTCAGTTAAAAAGCCTTAAGTCAACTGAGCGCTAATATTTAGCACAAGATAGCTGGCTTTCTCAGCTGAATACTAGCAGTTACCCCCGGATTCTATATAGCGCGTCTAGAGATCCACGCCAAAATCCAGGTATATTCTATAACAGCATGCACACTTTAATTGGTTTAACAAGCTAATCAGCATAGATAGCAGCACTTAACAAGCAATAATAAGCACTAATTGGTAATAATTAGAATTTACACGCACAACTTGCTAAGCATATTCTGTAATGAACTGCGCCTAAATTCTAACGCATGCAGTTCAAAAGGGGCATGGCTATAGGCAGGGACATGGGCATTTTGTGGCCATTCCAAAATGTACTTGCGTAGTTATAGAATATGGCCCAGTTCACGTAAATCTACATGCAGGAATTTATGCCACGTTCTCACTGGTGTAAGTGGAGGCGCATAGTTTTAGGCACTGGGATATCAACTAAGCGTATTCTATATACCGCACCTAAATCTAGGTGCCGATTATGCTTAGGCGGAAATATTTACCACGTGGATTTTTTACACACCTTATATAGAATCTGGCACTTAGCAGCTAGTCCAGTTACCGGCTATGTCACGCAACATAGCCGGTTAGTGTCAAGTATTCATTGGCTGACCAGCTAAGTTTAGTGGCCAGATAGACCCACATAAATAGCAGATCTGTCTTTGGCTGCTATAACTTAGATGATCAGCCAATGAATATTGGCTAAACCAGCTATGTGCATAGTGGCCAAAAAAAAAAAGAAAAAGAAATTCAATGCCGGTCACAGGATATGGCCCGGCATTGAATTTCCAGGTTCGCTGTCAGCCATGGGGAGGCAGCCTGGCTAACTCCTGCAGTCTGAATATCGTCCCCATAGTTATTCATGTGAGTGCTAGTTAGGTGCTAAGCAGTATTCTATAACTTTAGAGCACAACTTGCTTAGCATGTAAATTCTAGGGGCAGGTCCCATATTTAAGCACATAACTTAGAGAATACTGTAAGTAAAGTGTTATGGTGCTGCATTTAGGTATATACAGTTATGCATGATATTGACATAGTGGGACCAATAATCAGACCATGGGAGGCAGCCCAGCTAACTCCTGCGGTCAACAGCAAACCCGAAAAATCAATGCCAGGCCATATCCGGGAACCGACATTGAATTTCTGGGGGGGGGGGGGGGGGGGTTGGCCACTATGAACATAGCCGGTTAGGTTGATATTCAACAGCTGACCAGTTAAGTTATAGTGGCCAAAGATAGACCAGCTGTTTATACAGGTCTATCTGACTGCTAAACTTAGCCAGTCAGCTGATGAATATCGGTGCTAACCGGCTACGTCACGCAACATAGCCGGTGACCAGGCTAGCCGCTAAGCACTAATATAGCTGGCTATCTCATGCTGAATATTAGTGCTTAGCTGGCTTAAGGCTATTTAACTAGCCTGGAACCATTCCTGACTGGCACTGTTCCCTCAAAGCTGAACTGGAGGCCTCCAACCGCATTACTACAAGTGGGTAGTGGTGCTTCAATATTCTGTTTTCAATCACTAGTGACAGGCAGGTTCACTGGAGACCTGCAGAACTTGCCTATTGAAAATGTGATGGTGAAACAGTGCTCCCCACTTGCAGGACTATAGGTAGAGGACTCCCGCTCGGCTGAGAAGGAACAGTGCCAGCTGGTTAAATAGCGCTAAATATCTGGGGGGGGGGGGGGAGGGACAGAGTAATTGAGCATGCTTAAATGTTGGCACATATGCGTTGACTTGCACTAGTATTAAATAATGGAATCTAGCCACACTGATGCTGTTACAGTATTAGCGCTCAGCACACTGCATCTTGGCACCTAACTTGTGACACCCAGCTTTGAATTGTCCCTAATTTGTCAAACAGTTCTGGGAACTAGTTGTACTGCTATGAATTTACAGCCTGTCTCACTGACACAGACTACTGACCATGGATTCTTTTGGATTCGTATTAGATAAATGAAACCCTTATTAGAAGTGCTAAAATCTACAATGATTAAGATATATATAATGATTAAGCTATATACACACAATTATTACATTACATCAATGGTCTCTACATCTAAGCAAATGCTAAGAGTTCTTAGACCAGGAAAAGAAGCAATAATACACTATACATATACATATTATACATACAACATCACTGGTCCTTACATCATCCAGGCTCTTATCATCAGCTGGGGGGGGGGCGTTACAGCGAAAGTCAGGAGCTTTTTAGACCAGGAACAAGTCCTCTGCGCAGTACATATGTTACTCACAGATGAGCTCCCGACTTCACTGAAAGAAACTCCCCTTTTTATTAGGCTCAGAACTCATGTTCAGAGCTAAGGAAAATTACAGAATGCTTCTCTGTCTAGGAAAACAAGCCATACTGTGGGAACATGGTCACATGTTTTCCAAGTCCAGGTGGCCAGGCTGAACTTCCGAAAACAAGCACCATCCTCCCCTTTACATACCAAATTAATTAGAGCTGTGTCTTATCTTCTGCATTCCAACTTGTTTTTGTATTTACAAGAAAAGTTACTTTCGGTCAAAGACAGAAGATTTCAGAGTTCATTATCGATCAAAGCAGGGTTGAAAAGCAATTCTTTACATCTTCCATTGCACTAGCACAGCATGAAATATGTCTCATTGCTAAAATTAAGTTAACCTTTTCTCCTTTGCTATATCTACACAAATGTTGAGGAACAGATCAGAGTCTCAAGGAGTACTCAAAGCTTATGACTCAGTTAATACATTCAGCCTGTCTATTGACTGTAATTGGAAAACTACGCCTCAGAGTTCTGGAAAAAAATGTTTCAGAGGCAGCTTCCCTGGGACATTTAACACATACCTTGAAAGATGTGCTTGACAGGTATATCAGAGTCTGGAACTATTACTGGATTTGGCAGAGGGATGAAGTTTAAAAGGGATTCTATCTGCATTTATTTGACAGTTCTATTAAATAACATTCTGGAAGTGTGTTATGTGTATTGTTAAGGATAAAGTGTAACAACATTATGGAGGCAGTTTGTGTACTGCTCACCTAGCTGCGAAGTCCATGGGTACTTTCTACCTGCGGACTGTACACCTGTTTTCAAAGTGAAAGCATGCACGTACAGTACAGTCTCAATTATCTGACCCTTGCTAATCTGACCATCAGGCATATCCAGCAAATCCCCCTTGATATCGCTGCGTTGCCATTAAGAAGTGCGCAGATTTTCTTCCTGCTTTCCGACTTCATTTGCTGCAAGGAAGCCATGTTTGATCGGTTGCTGGTTAGTGTTAATAAACAATATTTTAAATACAGATACCTTATGCTTGTTATCTATATAAATAAATCCCACCTCGAACATTCTGAAGCTCACTGCAAGGCAGTGAAGCACTGAACTCCTGTAGTCTTCAACTCCCGTAGTCTTCTTAGGCTAGGCTATCAGGACCACTCACCCTAACTCATAGACCCGCCCTCAGCCACGCCCCAAGCCACGCCCCATCTGGACATAAAACGCTACCTCAACGTTCTGAAGACAACCTGCTGAAGTCATCCCTAAACAGTTCGTTAGTTCATGGTGGTGAAGCCTTCCAAATCACTGTCTCTATGCCCCGCCCTCGCGTCAAACGTCATGATGTCGAGGGCGGAACACAGAGAGTGAAGGGACTGCAACCCTCTCCAACCTCCCCCTGACTAGGAATCGCTACACACCCTCCATTGCCCCAGGTAAAAATAAGTACCAGCCTGCCATGAGTGGGACACCGCGGGGTACAAGTGTAACAAAAATTTAAAAAAAAAAACCTTCCATAATGAAGGGCAGGGGGGTGCCTGCGAGAGACCTCTAACTGCCCTCCCTTCACCTGAACAACCCCCGCGCGACGCAACATCATGAAGCCCTGCCCCCTACCTCCTTCCCTCCTCGCCGCATCACCCGACCCCTACCCCCGCCGCAACACCAAGCCCCTCCCCCCAATCGACCGCCTCACCACCCGCAACCGCTAATAGAAACTCTGTCTTGCCGCTGCTGCTTCTCCTATTCAGCAGCAGCAGCCAGTACATAAAGACAACAACAAAAAAATCTCCTACAACGCACCTCCGTAGAGAACCATCTTAGAATGGCAGACGTCTCTGCAGCCGCTCCTCCTCTACCCTCAACGTCACTGCCCCTGCAGGGAGACCCCGGAGGAATGCACAGACGTCAGAGGGGAGAGGAGGAGCACCTGCAGAGACGTCTGCCAATCTGAGATGGTTCTCTACGGAGGTGTGTTTTGCGACAGAGTTTTTGGAGAAGCAGCAGGGGCCAGCCACCGTTAGGATTTGCGGTTGTGGGTGGCGAGGGGGTCCATGAAGGCGCAGGGGAGGGGCTTGGTGATGCGCCGGGGTAGGGGGGTCGGGTGATGGGCAAAGGGGGGGGGAACCTTGCTAGCGCCCGTTTCATTTGTAACAGAAACGGGTCTTTTTTTACTAGTTTATACATAAAGTATGTTTTCCTTGCATTTTTTAAGGGGTTACCATTGTTTTCTGTATTATCCGACAACGGCTCGGTCCTGTTTTTGTCAGATAATGGAGGATGTGCTGTACTTTCACTTTGTAAATTGCCTAAGGGTAGAGTACGTACACACACTTGTGCTTCCTTTTTGTGTGAGTAACTTTACAGATTAAACTAACGTGTACTTTTGAAAATACAAAAAGGATGTGCATTGTTGTAATCTAATCCCGCCCCTAGACACCTCCCTTGACAGGTTCAAATCAGGTCTAAAGAATTATGGGGCCGATATTTCAGACTGTAGAAGTTAGACTGGCTAACTCCAGCTGTTGGCACTGAGCCCATATATTCAATGCCAGGCCGTTTTCAGTGACCGGCATTGAAAATCTGGTTTATTTTTAAAGATAACTGTCAAAGTCAATATTCAGATGTAGCTGGTTATCTTTAAACCAGCCATTTCATGCGGCCAAATATAGCTGCTAAACTAGCTTTAAAATTGGCGGGTAGCCGGTTATATCGGGCGATACAACTGGCTAGCTGCTAACCGGTGATATTATCAGAGGATAGCCAGTTATCCTCCACTGAATACCGGCGGATAGCCGGTTAAGCGCTATTTAACCGGTCAGCAGCTGTTCTGGCCAGTTAAATAGCACTGAATTTTGGGGGTATCTGTTCAAGGAACCCTCTTCTACGTAGATGCCTTCCCAGCACTGACCAGGATGCTCAATGCAGTATGTCTGATGAATCTGCAACCAACAACCCCCCTCCCCACACCTCCTCCCTGCTCTATTCTGTCCTGTTTGAATTTATATTTCATTTTCGTCTCTCCTGTTGGTTTTAATTATTATAAACCACTCTGAAGGTTTGCCATAGGAGCAGAATATCAAGAATAAATAACACTTGAAGCCTGAAGCATTATGGAACAGCATGTGTATATCTACTTGCAGACACCAAAAAAGTAGAGGATGACACATGATTCACAGGCTGGGAGTTGCTGGTAAAACCATTTTATTACTGCACCAACAATAAAGACCCGACACGGGGCTGTGTTTCAGCGGGCAAACTGCCTGCTTCAGGGATCATGTACAAACCAGAGGCATAGCTAGGTGGGGCCATGGGGGCATGGGCCCCCGCAGATTTAGAGTTGGCTCCCCTGCTTTCACCCCCCCCCCCCGCCGCCTACCATCCCCGTCACATATGACCCCCCCCCCCCCCCGCCGCCGCCAAGCCTCCCCGGCCGCCGCCATCAGGTACCTTTGCTGGCCAGGGTCCCCAACCCCCGCCAGCCAAAATCCCCTTCAGCACCGGTCTCCGAGTCTGGCGCGTTCGCTGATCTGGATTCTGTTTCTGTGAGTCCTGACGTCCTGCACGTTCCTATGTGCAGGACATCAGGAGGACTCACAGAAACAGAATCCAGATCAGCAATGCGCCAGGCCCGAAGACCGGCGCTGAAGAGGACTTTGGCTGGCAGGGGTTGGGGACCCTGGCCAGCAAAGGTACCTGATAGCAGCGGTGGGGGGGGGGGTCAAAAGGGACGGGGGAGGGGCGCAGGCGCCGGGGTGGGGGGGTCAAAAGTGGCGTGGGGTCAGCAGTGCTGGGGGGGCTAAAATGTGCCCCCTTACCTTGGGCTCTGGACCCCCCTACCGCCGAAGTCTGGCTGCGCCCCTGGTACAAATACTCTACAACAGCTTCTGGTTTTGAACTACAGCTGTGCTTTTTGTCATTGCACAGATCATTTTGATGGTCATAAAGCGATTTGCAGCAAGTTCAATACACTACAGCGGTTGCAGAGTGTTTGTACGTGACCTCTGAATCAGACGGTTTGCCTGCCGAAACACGGACCCGTGTCAGGTCTTTATTGTTGGTGCTGTAATAAAGTGGTTTTATCAGCAACTCCCAGCCTGTGAATCGTGTGTCATCCTCTACTTTTCCGGTGTCTTCTTGGATTGTCATAGAGGAACTTCCTGCTTTTTGTTTCTTTGGATACCAGTATATCTACTTGAACACGGGATGAGCAGTGTTCAAGTAACCCATTTATGCAGGTGAACACTTATGTTACTCGTGGGAATGGCTTTGAAATTTGCCCTCTAATTGTAGTTGTGTGTGTGTGTTTGTGTAAGAAGGGTCAACAACCAAATTGCAAGTGATGCCTTTTTACTGGACTTGGCTGTTGACACTTAATTCCACATATCTAAGTGGGCTACCATGGCAATCACAATTCTCTGATTTGTGAAAAAAGAAAGATTAGAAAAACAGTGCAAATGGAATTTCTGGTAGAGTCTGAAACTTGTTTACTTTGTTAGCTTCATGGTGTTGGGTATGTTGAAAGAATTCTGTAACCAAACCCTGGTACATCTTGACTTTATGAATATCTTTCCCTCAGCTCTTCTTATTACTCTATCTTGACCACAGGTCCTTGTAGACACCTCCAGATTGTTATCTTTTTCTCCCTTTCCAGAGTCAGAATTTCCAGGCAAGAGTTTTGTTGTGATAGACTTTTTGGAACTTACCCATTCTACTCTTCCCTTCTTCCTCAGCAAAGTGCATGTGCTGTATGGTGGGACTGACCTCTTCGATTATGAAGTTAGACAGACCTTCAGTAACGACATGCTACTTGCATTCATCAGCAGCAGCTGCATTGCAGCATTGGTATACATCCTCACTTCTTGTTCAGGTAGGTTCTGGGTTATAAGAAGATAATGACTAAGGACAATGAGTACCAGTGCTCTGCAGGAATAAATACCAGTCCTAGGAGCCATAACTAGTGGCATAGCCAGGAATTGTTAACAGGGGGTGCGACAGTGAGATCTTCCACCCTTGAGCCCTCTGGCTGCCTCTCTGTGTATTCCAAGTCTCATTCTGGTGCTCCAATGGTGCTCAGGGAACATCAAGTCACATTCTGGTGCTCCAAAAGCTTCTCTTGGTGTATTCCAAACCTCATTCTGGTGCTTTCAGTGCTTTCCAAGCCTTACTCAGTTTTTTTTTTTTTTTTGCCACAGGAGTGTATGCAACAGACACACCTTGTGTAGATACACCACTGGCCAGGACTCAGGGTCAGTGTTAGACATGCTGGGGCCTAGAGCAGAAATTTGTAAGAAGGCAACAAAGCATGCCAGCAGGCTATGCTGCCTTCAGTTCTGGGCAGGCTTGGGACCCTTTCAGGCATGGGGGCCACACAAGTCCTTTACAGTACAGATCTTGCACCCGCAATGAGTAATAAATCATCTTTGGTGCCACCAGGTCTAGTAATTTCAAAGGGAATTTCTGTGGAGAGCTTCCTTTTGAAAATTCACTTACAGGCCCCTATAGAAGGCATCTGCACCCACTCTTCACTGAGCAAGCTGGTCTTATATATCTGCGTTAATAGTGCAGAAATAAAAACATGAGATGTGCCATAATGTCCACTGAGCCCAGCACCCTGTCTCTGGCAGTGGCAAATCTGTGTCACTTGGACCTACCTAGCAGGATCCCAAAGAGTCATCCATTCCTTATTGCTCACTTCTAGGTAATAATTTGTGGGCCTTCTTTCTAGGAACTTGTCTAGACCCTTTCTGAATATGGTTAACTGCCTTGACCACATCTTCCAGCAACAAACCCCACAGCTTGATTGTACATTAAGTGACAAAACCACTTTCTCCGATAGTTGTTTTCAATGTTTCATGGGGTGTTCCCTAATCTTAGTAGCAATTGATAGGGTTGTAACATAGTAAATGATGGCAAAAAAAAGACCTGAAAGGACTACCCAGTCTGCCTAATAAGGTAGTTAAGGCTCTGCTACCCTGTGAAGTTTATTCACATACCCCCCCCCCCCCCCCACACACACACACACAAAAAGCCTTAAGAAATGCAAAGTCATTTCAGTACTGTTTTAAGTTGAGGTACTCAATACTTGCATTTTTAGGAATCCTCTGTGTATATCCTGTCTATTTTCCTGCAGCTTCATATTATGTCCCCTAGTTCCTTCTCTTTAGAAAAAGTTTGCATCTTCTGCATTAATAGTTTCCAAGCATTTAAACGTCTGTATCATACAGGGCCGGTCCTAGGGTCTCTGGCGCCCCCCCTGCAGACGATGAGTTGGTGCCCGCGCGCCCCCCCCCCTCCGGTGCCCGTGCGCCCCCGCCCCAGCATCTCCTTTTTCTCTTCTCCCACCCTGCCCCTGTCCAGCGATTCTCCTTTGCCCAAATCGCCCCCATCCCCCACCGCCCTTGGTGCTTTAAATCTTTAATTTACCTCCGTTCCAGCAGCCATGTCATTTGAAAGCCTTGCCCCGTCTCTAGCCTTCCCTCCCTTCGTGAGTTCGTTCTGCAGTCCCGCCCTCAAGGAAATGACGTCAGAAGGCGGGACTGCAGAATGAACTCACGAAGGGAGAGAAGGCTAGAGACGGGGCAGGGCTTTCAAATGATGCGGCTGCTGGAACGGAGGTAAATTAAAAGATTTAAAGCACCAAGGGCGGCGCAGTATGGCGGCGCAGTGCCGCAGCAGCGCCCTTGAAGGCAGGCGCCCCCTGCAGTGCTTACCCCGCTTACGAGGTTTGACCGGCCCTGGTATCATATTTCTCTTCTCTTTCTCTTCTCTTCTCTCTCCTCTTCTCAAGGGTGTACATATTTAGTCCTTCCAGACTCCTCTCATGTTTCTGGACCACTCCCAGTATCTTTATATCTTTATTAAGGCATACCTCCAAAATGAAACCTCTCCTATCTACAAACATCTATTAATCACATCCTTCAGCACACCAACTAGGACTTCTGAGCACCCTTAATATCCTGGCGTAGCATAAAGTTCTGAGGGCCAAGACTGAGGAATACCATCAAGAAACTTTACAGAAAGCTGGTAGATATCTAGAATGCTCTTAGCATAGTCAGGAGAAAACCAGTAGCATAATTGAAACCCAAAACAGCAACAGGTGAGGTTAAACAACCGTTCCTACTTATCTGTGCCCCCCCTTCCCGCCAATGATGTTATAGACTTCTGTCCTATTCTCCTCTCAACCATCTTTTCTCCAAGCTGAAAAATGATAACCTGCTTAACCTTTCTTTAAATGGAAGGCAAAAATATGACATGAGTCATTTTCTCAAGTCTGTGCTACAGAGGCGATGGGGTTCATTTTCAAAATAAAAGAAGTCTAAAAAAAAGTCATAAGGTGGTAGATGATTGTTTTTCTCTGAAAAACATCCAAGTTGTGATTTTTGACACTCCATTTTTTGATGTTTTTCTCCACAGTGCATCCAAATTTCAAGGGGACGTGTTTTGGGTGGGACATGGGTGGCACCTAAAGACAGATGTTTTTCTGCAATAATGAATAAAACAAGGGAAAAAATTAAGACTTTTTGTCTAGACCTGTTTCAGTCACGAATAAGGGACCAAAAGGTGCCCTAAATAACCACTGGAGGGATTAAGACATAACCCCCCCCCCCCTTACTCCCCCAGTGGTCACAGGCACCCTCTCACCCCCCACTATGACAATGACAATACATACCAGCCTCTATGACAGCTTCAAATATGATGGCCATTCTTTTTAGAGCAGTAGGTAGGGCCCAGGAGTAGCCCAGTGGTCGGTGCAGTGGATTGTAAAGAAGGGGATCCAGACCCGTCTTCCACTCTAACTGGTACACTTGTGGTAGAATGTGTGGTCCCTCTAAAAACCACTAGCTACCTACTGTACCTACATATAGGTGCTATTGTAGTGGTGTATAGCGAGGTACAGTAAGTTTTTCTCTGTTCCTGGAGGGCTCGCAATAAGGGGATTATGGTGAGATGTGTACCTGGGACTTTTTATGTGAAGTCCATTGAAGTGTCCCCTAGACTTCCCCACTGCTCTGCTGGGATGTCTGTGTAGTCAGTATCAGTGGCGTTCCTAGGGGGGCTGACACCCGGGGCGGATCGCCAATGCGCCCCGCCCCCCGGGTGCAATGACCCCCCCCCCCCCCCCGGAGAAAGGACACCCCC
Organism: Microcaecilia unicolor; assembly: GCF_901765095.1. Classification (NCBI taxonomy): domain Eukaryota; kingdom Metazoa; phylum Chordata; class Amphibia; order Gymnophiona; family Siphonopidae; genus Microcaecilia; species Microcaecilia unicolor. The sequence goes on along the minus strand of NC_044043.1, from coordinate 63,882,283 downwards.
CCACCCCAGCGAAAGAACCCCCTCCCCCGGGTGCATGCCGCTGGGGGGGTGCTGCGCGCTGGTCAGCTTCATTCGTTTCCATGCTCCCTCTGCCCCAGAACAGGTTACTTCCTGTTCCGGGGCAGAGGGAGCATGGAAACGAACGAAGCTGACTGGTGCGCGGCACCCCCCAGCAGCGTGCACCCGGGGCGGGCCACCCCCACCGCCCCCCCTTGGTACGCCACTGGTCAGTATACTAAGAATGATGCCCCCCCCCCAGACATCCAATGGCTGTTTTTTGGGCTTTTCTACGTTTTTCCCCCAAAATGGTCTCAAAAGAAAAACAAGCTGCGCACAAAATGACTAGAAAAAGGAGATTTTCAAACCAAAAAGATAGATGTTTTTCAGGTTCAAAAATGGCTATGTTCACCACTCAATTTTTGGACGTTTTTACCAAAATGTCCAAAATGCCCTTCCACATCTGTCACACAATGGGATGTGTCAATAAAGCCTTCGTAGTGGTGTAGAGCACCACGGTTAGGGGGATCTGGGACTTTTTCACTGATTCCCTTTTCTCCTGCAGTGTTCCTGTCTTTCTTTGGGATTGCCAGCATTGGTCTCAGCTGCCTGGTGTCTCTCTTCCTGTACCATGTGATGTTTGAAATTCAGTACCTTGGAATTCTCAATGGAGTGGCTGCATTTGTCATTGTGGGTATCGGTAAGTGGTTCTTGTTTTTCTTTCTTTTTTTAGGTGGAGTACCTGCAGCATAAGGTTGTGATCACATCCCTGCCTTGCTTCCCAGGGCTTTCAATTCTGGCATATACCACAGATTTACTTACTGAAAAATCACAAACTTCTGAAAAGAGCACCAAATAGTAGAAAGAATTTTTCCAGTCAGTGTTCAGCCAGTGGCAAGCAGTGTATTTTTAAGGGCTGACAGCTATGGGCTGAATTAAGCCTGGATATTCAATGCCAGGCCATATCCAAGCACTGACATTGAATATGCGTTCATATCCAATCATGCTTGGCCACCGGCAGTTTCAAGGTCCTGGCTGATATTCAGTAGGCAAAAAGAGGAGGAGAAAAAGTCCCTCACGTAAGCGTGAGCAGCAAACAATAATGTGAGATGGACTCAAGGATGATGTCAAAAAATCTTTAATCCCAAGAAACATAAAAATGACCCGACACAGCTGTGTTTCGGCACAAAATGCCTACCTCAGGGGTCAAATGGATCTTTGTAATTGTTGACGACAAAAACATAAAAAAGAAATGAAGGTCCAGGCTGTCGAACCTCTTTATAATCCTTAGTGGGAAAACCCTGTGATGCAACTACCGTCAAACCGGCAACGGCCAATGGTGCCAGCACGTATTTTAAATGCAACGGATCGCGTAAAAAATAGGCGCCAGGGGAAATCCATTTGGGGGAGCGGCCGTTCCCCTTTCGCCCCCTCCTAGCTACGCCTCTGGTACAGAAGCACCATAAACCTGCCTTGAGTGACACAACTGCCTGCAACAAAATACTGGCTAAGACCTCATTGGCCAGAAGATAACCCTGCTATTCCTGACTCAGTTCTGGGTTCAAGGTGTGCCTGAAGTGACTGAAAATTGTGAATAAACAGTTGGAAGGAAAACCAGGCAGGGACTCCAATTATCTTTTCTTTTCAAAAGGAAAAAGAGGGAATACATACAGTGACAGCAGAAGAGGAAAACACAGGGAAAGCACGTTGTAGTAGATAGATAGGGTTTTCTTTTATTGATTTGGATTAAGTTAGGAATGGTAGGTGCAACAAAGAAGATCACAGAGGAAGAGAGGAATTCCTGCCTGAGAGGGATCCAGTTCAACTTCCGCTCCTGCGACAAGAGAGACTTCTGAACACAACAGGAGCGCTAAGTGACCGTTCCAAAAGAAATAGGCAAGTACTAGAAGTGTGCACACATTCGAATAGCGCTATTTAGCTCCTGATCAGGGAAAACAAGTGCAGAGAACCCACTTACCCTAAAAGACATTGTAGCGAATCTGATTAATGCATTCTCCCAAGACCTTAGCCTGTAAAATACACAGAAGAAAGAGAAAACCTCTAAAAATATCTATCCTTAGAACTGAGCCAAAGAATTATGGGCCCCTTTTACTAAGTGGTGGTAAGCCCAACACGGGTACTTCCTACCCCTACTGTGCTGTCATATCCGGCGCTGCAAAAATATATTTACATATTTATTTTTCTAGTGCCGGGGTGTACCCGGCAGTAATTAGGCAGTGCCGCACGCTGCCCGGTTACCGCTGTGTTAGTGGAGGAGCCCTTACCACCACTTCATTAGGTGACAGTAAGGGCTCCCCTTCCCGAAAAATGACTGCATGGCAGTGGCGTAGCAAGGGGGGGTGGTGGGGATGGTCTGCCCCGAGTGCACGCCGCTGGGGGGGTTTGTTCCCGGGCTGAGGGAGCAGGGAACCAGCGGAACCAACACCCCCCCCCCCAGCGGCGTGCACACGGCAGGCAAGAATGCACTCGGGGGGGGGCTTGGGTGATGCGCCGAGGGGGTATGCTGCCCAGGGGGGTGCACAGCGGCGAACCGCCCTGGGTGGCAGCTGCTCTTGCTACGCCACTGCTGCACGGCAAGTGCTTTACTTGCTACTTGGCCATTTCCTGCAAGAAAGAAAGACTTCCCTTTTACCCGCTGTGGTAAAAGGGGGCCTCGGCATGGGTGAAAAACACACACTGATGTCAGCGCAGGCCCCCTTTTGCCACAGCTTGTTTTGTGCATGAAGTAATATACTTATCCAACAAGTGATCGGTAGCTGTATTAGATGATAAGTTTTTACTTTCTGAGAAAACTTTTGTGTCCTCTGAAAAATCAGACCTTGAATAACTTCTGTAGAAAAACATTAAGAACATATTTTGTAAATTCTGTAGAGAAAAATAATTTGTAGAGAACCCATTGAGTTTCAGGAATAAACCTTTTAACCCCTATGCTTTATGTGAAGTACTGCTAAAATCTTACATGTGATCGAATCAATTTGCTGAAAGATTGTAGCTGGACACTTCTTGCTTGAGGTCCTCACCCTTGAGGTAAGAGTTGCACTTGGTGAACCGTGACTAAAGGTATTATTTATTGCATTTGTATCCCACATTCCCCCACCTATTTGCAGGCTCAATGTGGCTTACATAGATTTGTTAACATTGTCATTTCAGGATATCAGATACAGTTAGTAATGTGTAGTAATCAAGGAAGAGAAGAGGGAAGAGAGTGATTAGGGTAGTTATAGAGGTGGGCATTCATAATTGAGTGGGTTGGTGAGGTGACTTAGTGAGGTTATCAGTTCTCATTGTAGGCCTTGTTGAAGAAGAATGTTTTCAGAGATTTTCGAAAGATAGTTGTTTCGTTGATTGGTAAGGTAGAGAGTTCCGGCACAGACATGTTGCAGTAGTCTATATTTAGGTTCACAAGTTCAGTCACAATGTCTGTGCCTGCCAGCAAATGTCAAGGTCCCATAAGGTCCCTGATACTCAGGACTCCATAGCCCTGCTTCTATCCTTCTTCCCCAAAGCCTTTTCTAAATCCTGACTTAGCATTTTTCTTGATTGACTTTATGGTAGGACAGAAACTCCTCCATACATGGCTGTGTGGAGAATGGGCTGTGGAACATGGTCCACGATGCTGAACAATGGTCATAAAGTCAATTGCATAGCTATAGGGATAGTGCCCGAATATCGACACTATCTGTAACGCTACGGTGGCCACCGCAATGTACATATATTCAGCACTGCCACCTATTTGTGTAGCACTACAGCCACCGTTGAAGAAACTCAGTGACTACTGCAGCTGAATGTTGACCACAACGGATGCAGGATATATGAATGTGTGGAGACAGAATATCTTTTACAGATGTGGTGCAAGTTTGGTCCTGGAGAACGGGACTGTCCATGTGTGGATACTTATCCAGGCCTGGCTGGACTGAAGCTAGTTGCTGGAACTTATCCAGGTATCAGCCAATATTCAGCCAGGATCTACATAAGAAGAGTTCACATATTACCCCTCTTGCCCCTCTGAGCACTATCCAATCCCCCTCCTGCCCCCACAGCTGTAGCAGCCCCCCTCCCCGATCTACTTACCAGCCCTAGTGAGGCAGGAAAGGGAAAGGGAATGGGACTTGATATACCTCCTTTTGGTTTACATAGTATATACAGGTACTTATTTGCATCTGGAGTAATGGAGGGTTAAGTGACTTGCCCAGAGTCACAAGGAGCTGCAGTGGGAATCAAACCCATTTCCCCAGGATCAAAGTCCACTGCACTAACCACTAGGCTACTCCTCCATTCTGAACCATTCTCACTCCTGCCCCAAGGACCACTGTGGTACTAGTGGTAATACCACAATACTACCTCTAGGGGTTGTAGTGGCCATTTTCACTTAGGAACCATGAGGGGCAGGAGTGAGTGGGTTGATTCCTGCCCCAAAAACCACTGTGCTACCAGGGCTGGTAGAAAGATAGGTTTAGGGAGGCCTGCTGAGGCTCAGGGGGTACAGGAAGGGGGATTGGAACTTTTTGCAGAGGGGGAGTGGGAGTGATGGGCTTCAGGACACAACTGACAGCTATGTAGGTACCTACTAATATTCAGTGCCAGCACCTGCATAGCTAACCAGACAAAATTAGGATTGCTATTTATATGGTCCTATATGCCTGGCACACACATAACTCCCAACTCCTCCCTGACTCTGCCTCTATAATGCCCTCTTCTGCCCACTTTCAACATTTCTGGTTAGTGCCAGTATTCAGATTTAGATTGTAAGCTCTTTTGAGCAGGGACTGGTAGCGCTGTAGAAATGATTTGTAGTAGTAGTATTCAGTGGACTGCCCAGTTAAGTGCTGCTGAATATCATCAACCAGCCTGATGAACATGATTTAAGTGGGTAAGAGCCTCTCCTGCCTGCTTAAATCACTTTGAGTATTGAGCCCTTAGTGTGCTTCAAAAACGTGTGGGTGTGAGATTGTGAAAACAGAAAACAGAGATAGGAAAAAATGAACTTTAAAGGAAGAAGTATAAAAAGAGCTGTGATATTTACACCAGTCACCTCTTTTATTCTGTGAACAGACCTCCCTTCGTATTTGACAGTCTCACTTGTATCCTGGTCACTGATTATTTTTATATTGTGGTGTAATGTATTATACTGTTTATGTGTATCATATTCTATTGGGTACTGTATCCCCGAGCGTCATTGAGATTGGCAACTCTGCAGATAACCTATACAGGAGTACAAAATACATTCTCACAAATACACACAAGTTATGATTTCTGGTACCTTTTTACGCAATTATGAAGCAAAGGTGGGAGGAGACACCCATTGCCTCAGTTAGAGTGTTTGACTCTGGTCTCTGCCTCTCCAGGTGTGGATGATGTCTTTGTTTTTATAAACACCTATCGTCAAGCTACGCACTTCAGGGATCCACAGCCCCGGATGATTCACACTGTACAAACTGCAGGAAAAGCCACATTCTTTACATCTTTAACCACAGCCGCCGCATATGCTGCAAATATCTTTTCACAGGTAGGTAGTCATTTACCCTGATGCTCCTGTCTGGGGGTGGGGGGGGGGGGGGGGATCTCAATGTATTCCCAAACCGCAAACATTCTCTCACAGATACGAGACCATTTACCATGTTTCTCCTGTCCGTGGATGGGCTTTCACTGTGTTCCCAAATCAGAAACATGCTTTCACAGATATATGGCCACTCAGTTTACTGCTGCTGTATCCCTGAGGCCAAATATCTTCTGGTAGGCATTTGTCACTTTTTATTCTGTTCCTGTCAGAGGGCTCTCACCATATTCCCAAACCACAGACATCCCCTTACAGATACAGCACAATCCAAATGTCTGTTTGCTTCCTAGCACTCACTGAGTGAACCTCAGACATTTGAAAAGTTAGATTTAACTGAATTCAGGGGTTGGAAATAGTGTTTTTTTGTTTGGAGTGGAGGAGTGGCCTAGTGGTTAGGGTGGTGGACTTTGGTCCTGAGGAACTGAGTTTGATTCCCACTTCAGGCACAGGCAGCTCCTTGTGACTCTGGGCAAGTCACTTAACCCTCCATTGCCCCGTGTAAGCCGCATTGAGCCTGCCATGAGTGGGAAAGCGTGGGGTACAAGATACAAATGTAACAAAAATAAAATAGATACTATTGGAGATTCTACATGGAATGTTGCTATTCCACTAGCAACATTCCATGTAGAAGGCTGCGCAGGCTTCTGTTTCTGTGAGTCTGACGTCCTGCACGTATGTGCAGGACGTCAGACTCACAGAAGCAGAAGCCTGCGCGGCCACATTGGTGATCTGCAAGGGCCGACTTCTACATGGAATGTTGCTAGTGGAATAGCAACATTCCATGTAGAATCTCAAATAGTAGCAACAGTGGAGGAGTGGCCTAGTGGTTAGGGTGGTGGACTTTGGTCCTGAGGAACCGAGTTCAATTCTCACTTCAGGCACAGGCAGCTCCTTGTGACTCTGGGCAAGTCACTTAACCCTCCATTGCCCCATGTAAGCCACATTGAGCCTGCCATGAGTGGGAAAACAAAAACAATACAAAAAAAATAACTGACTGCAGGTGTGACTAGCATGCACATACATTGCCCCGGGAGCAGTACATTTTCAGAATAAAATTGTGCATGTACTGTTTTGAAAATTGTCCCAGGGAATGTATATGCTTACATTTACATCTACTCTTTGGCAAGTACAAAGGTTCTGAGTAATTAAATGTTTGTGTTTTCAAAAATATGTGCATAAATGCAAGCCCCTCTTCAGCCCCACTTTCAGGAGCACCTCCGCTTAGTTCAGGCAAAGTTATGTATGTATGTAGAGGCTGAATGCACATAACTTCCTGCACGTTTAAAGCACCGCTGTATGTGCAGAAACGCCTTTCAAATTGTCCTTGAAATGAATAATGCGTGGTTTCTGAGACTGCATAATGTAATTGGGCATCAGAATCCCGAAAAAGGGCGCTGTCTCTGTGATGTCACCAATGTTGGTGAAAGCTGCCTTGTCACTGATACAGTGTTTCCCACCCCTGTCTGGTCTGGTTTTCAGAATCTCCGCAATCAATGAGATAGATTGACATACCCTGTGTCCCCAAGGTATGCAGACCCATATCAGGTAGTTTTATTGAGGATATCCTGAAGATCTCATTGGCTAGGTGTGCCTTCTGCAGAGGGCTGGGAAACACATCACATTACAGTATATCCAGTGGCGTTCCTAGGGGGTGGGGCGGTGGGTGCGGTCCGCCCCGGGTGCACGCCGCTGGGGGGTGTGCCACGCGCCTGTCGGCGCTGTTCATTCCGTGCTCCCTCTGCCCGGAACAGGCTACTTCCTGTTCCGGGGCAGAGGGAGCATGGAACAAGCGAAGCCGACAGGCACGTGGCACCCCCCCCCCCCCCCCCCCCAGCAGGTAGAAATGCACCCAGGGGGGAGAGTGTCATTTCGCCGGGGGGAGGTGTTGTTTCGCTGGGGGGGGGGGGGTGCTGCACCCAGGGGGGGCGCATCGGCGATCCGCCCCGGGTGTCAGCAGCCCTAGGAACGCCACTGAGTATATCCCAGTTTACTCAAAGTTCTTTTTGGGCGACAGAACTGGACCTTGTGGGGCAGCTATTCAGACTGCGAGAGCCCAGCTGACTCCCATGGTCAGCGATATGCCAGGCCATTTCCGGTGACCAGCTTTGAATATCCGGTTTATTTTTGGCCGGTTTGAATGTAATCGGCTACGTTGATATTCAGACTTAGCCGGTTATGTTCAAAGATATACCATGTTTTCACATGGCCAAATATAGCCGCTAAAGTGGGATTGAAAATCAGCAGATAGCCAGTTATATCGCCTGATATAACCGACTATCCACCAGCCACTGTCCAGTGATATTCAGCGAGAGCTGGCCAGCTATTCCCCACTGAATTTCGCCGAGTAGCCAGTTAGGAGGCATTTAACTGGCCAGGTGCTGATCCTGGCCGGTTAAATGCTTTTGAATATTGGGGTGTGTGACAAACAACATAAATGGAATATTGTTCTAATCCGTTAATAAAGTTGCTGCGATATTATTCCGTGGTGAGCAGCCTGTTCTGAATTAATGGCTAGGCACATGATGTTGGCACTAGGAGACAATCAGGACATTTCCTAGCATTTTAGAATTTTCTCTGCCCTTTTTTCTCTCTGGCTCTACAGATTCCAGCTGTCCAGGACTTTGGCCTCTTCATGTCCCTTATCGTTTCCTGTTGCTGGTTGGCAGTTCTTTTTATTATGCCAGCAGCCCTTGGAATCTGGAGCCTCTATATTTTGCCCTTGGAGAGCTCTTGTTATGCCAGGTGAGGTAGATCTTGCCTTAATGGACTTCAGAGAGCTTCCAGTGGTGACTGGTTTCAATATTCAGTTATTTTTATAAAATTTTCTATGTCCTCTTGTGTAACTTTCCCTCTGTCTGAAACCAATCAGTGCTGCATAGTGCATGCTGAGAAGAGCCCCTGCTGCAGTCAGTGCTGTATAGTGCATGCTGGGAAGAGCCCCTGCTGCAGTCAAAGCTGTATAGTGCATGCTGGGTAGAGCCCCTGCTGCAGTCAGAGCTGTGTAGTACGTGCTGGGTACGGCCTCCTCTGCAATCAAGACTGCGCAATGCATGCTGGGAAGAGCCCTTCCAGCAGTCAGAGCTGTATAATGCATGCTGGCTAGCTGCTAACCCCTGGATTCTATATATCATGCCAAGATTTCCGCATGGAAATCAAAGCGTATTCCATAATAATTGTATAACCTAATTGGTTAACAAGCCAATCCGCGTTGATAATTGCCACTTAACAAGCAATTCTTTACACTAATTGGCATTAATTAGAATTTACGTAGAGAACTGTCTAAGCGTATTCTATAATGCGCACGTTCTAAGCTGCATAGTTGAAAGGGGGCATGGCCATGGGCGAGGAATGGGCCGGTCATAGATGTTTCGAAAATCTATGGGAGTTCTTATAGAATACACCCAGTCTGTGTATAATTTAGGTGTCAGCAATTACATCAGGTTTTACTTGGCGTAACTGCTTGCAACTAAATTTAGTTGCACGGACTGGCGTTCGGCAGATTCTATATACCGCACAAATATTTAGGCTTATTCTATAAAGTATGCCTAAATTAAGGCGTACTTTATGAAATGCGCTTAGGCAAATTTCATTTTGGTACCAAATGTTTAGACATGAGATATAGAATCTAGTCCCTAACTGGCTATATCGCATGACATAGCCGGTCAGACGTGGACATTCAGTGCCAAACCGGCTATGCTGAGCTGTCAAAATAGGCCGCTTAAACAGCAGGCCTATCTTTGACCGCTAAAAAGTTAACTGGTAAGCGCTGAATATGTGCATAGCTGGTTAACTTTTTAACAGACACAATAAGCCTGGATATTCAATGCCAGTCGACGGATATGGCCCGGCATTGAATATCCGGGTTTAACGCCAACGACGGATGGATAATTTTAACTTTAATCCATACCATATGCCTGTTGAAATAAAAAGATCGTCAATCCTTTTTTAAATGCATCAATATTCTGCAACATTCTTAAATGATATGTCATGATATTCCACAATCTCGGTATCACGATATTCCTTTAATCTGATTACACGAGACGAGGGCACTTCCGACAATGCTGCATTAGCTGATCTCAAGGCCCTTGGTGGCTGATACCTGTAAATCTTCAGGGTGGAAGCAATAACCACAGAAACACAGTTATTGAAAACTTTAAAAACTAAAAGAAAAACCTTAAATTTCATCCCTTGTTCAATCTGTAACCAATGTAATTGTTTCAACACTGGAGAGATACATATGTATCATGAACATCCTACCAGGGTCCGAGCAACAGCATTCTGGGTTACTTGAAGTGCTTTTAACATATTTTTAGGTATCCCTAATAATTATCCATTACAATAGTCAAAAGAAAACACAGCATCAGAATTCATTTAATTACTAACCTAAAGTTATTCTCAGTCAGATAATCTTTTAACTTTCTCGTCCCTCTAAGCTTAGAAAAAACCTGACCAATTATACTTTGAACCTGATGTCTCATATAGTCAACTCAGAGTCCATGGTCACCCCCAGGCTACGGGGTTGACTAACCACTGAAATGGATTTATTATCAATAACAGATGGAACATCAACAGAAGGGTATCCTGACAGTACCATTATTCAAGTCTTCACCATATTTAATTTTAAATGATTCCCACGCATTCATTGGGCAATATCTATCTATCTATCAAAGAAAGAAAAATCCTTAATATATATCAGGAAAAGCACCTGATAATAAAAGCAGACAGCTCAAAGGGAACCAAAATCAGAAAGGATTCTCTCTCAAACTTGGCTGCAATTTAGGTAGGATTAATTGAAGGAAATAGGCAGTGGATTAGGCAGACTATATAGGAAGTGCCATCCTTTGAGTGTGTGGGCTGAGGGACAGGATGGGAGAGAGGGAGAACACCAAGAGTGAAAGGGAGAACAGATGGCATGGACGGGCAGACTGGATAGGCCATATGCTCTATCTGACTATATTTTTCTATGTTTCTATGTAAGAGCAAATGCCATAGCAAGAAGACACAAGTAGTTGGCCATTGAACAAAGGGATGAACCACAGGAAGCATGCTGAAGGATCAAGGAACCATTTATTGACCCGGCACGGACCATATTTTGGTCTCTGCCTTTGTCAGGGGTCAGATATGGTCATCTCAAAGGGTATGAGTGTAACGAATAATGCCTAATACTCAGCAGACTGCACAACAAAACCATATTTATGTATTTATTAATTAGGATTTATTTACTGCCTTTTTGAAAGAATTCATTCAAGGTGGTGTACAGTAAGAATAAATCAAACATAAGCAATAGACAATTAAAGCAGTAAAATTATTCAAATAACAATACTAAGTATGGCATAGTATAGTACATTACAGTATCAACACAATATGTAATGAATATTTTAATAGACAGCATAGGATATAAGCAAAGATGGAACATATAGATAGGTAAGTGAGTAAGAGGAGTTAGAAAATAAGGTGACTAATTTAAGGAAAGTTGCACATGAGGTCAGAGAGATGATTAAATGTTATCTCAGCTAGGGTAGGAGTGGATAAAGATGTCCTGCTGTAGTATGTGCAGCCCGTGCCACTCCTTGCATATGTGAGTGAGACTAAGAAGTTAGTTATTTCTTCCATTAAAGGCTTGATTGAAGAACCAAGCTTTCACCAGCTTCCTGAACTAGAGATAGTCTTGTGTTAAGCGGAGCCTTTCAAGGACTGCATTCCAGAGCGTGGGAGCTACTCCAGAGAAGGTTTGCTTGTGGGTATCACATCATGTAATATATATATATATATATATATATAAGTGTACTACATGGAGAATAGCTTGGAGCTTTGCAACAGACACTATTTCCCATGGCATATACACACACAGTTCTGTTATGCAGTTGTCCGAATGAGATGACAGTATTTGAAGCCTGATGCAGGACGAGGCTGAAGCACGATCTGTGTGGGGTTAATAAATGATTCCTTGATCCTTCACCATGCTTCCCATGATTCATCCATTTATTCCATGGTTAAGTCCTTAGGTCTTTAGACTCACACAGAGCTAAACAGTGCAGGGAAGAGGGAGTTCTGCTCCGGTAGCGGCTGTGACAGAGTGAATGACATTCTTGGTCGATAGACAGCAGAGTGAGGATCAGTGAGGGAGCAGAGAGAAAAGAGTAAGGCCAGCTGACTAATTGACAGGGACAGAGGCTTGGGGGAGTGGGTGTCTGACTGGCTGATGGGGAAGGTAGCTGACTGGCTTCCTGGAGTTGGGGTAGGGGCTAGAGGGAAAGATGACTGGCTTGCTGGGTTGGGGCCAGGGGTGCAGGGGTGGAGGGGTGCCTGTCTGGCTTAGCTGAGTAGGAATAAGGGCTAAGGGAAATGGCTGACTGGCTGACTGGGGTGGAGGTAGTGGCTGGAGGGGTGGCTGACGGATTAGCTGGGGTGGTGATAGAGGCTGGGGTGGCTGACTGGAAAGTTGGCTGATTTAAGGGAGGAGGGAAATGGTGGATAGGGAAGGATTGGGAAACTGGTGAGGAGGAACAAACTAAAAGAGAGAGACTGGGTGACAATAGGTGGCAGAATAGAACAAGGGTATGGTTGGATGATGACAGAGTGGGAAAGGGGAAGCGAGACTGAGCAGGCAGAGGGGCTGCTGGCTCTATTTATGCCAGATACGAGCCTGATTTATTAAGCTCCCTTAGACATTAAGGGAAAAACAGCCTTGCTCAATGGGGCCCTAAAGGTGCTGCAAGTAGAGTTTAGAAGAGATTCCTCCTCCCCGGAGAGGAGGAAGGAGAGAAGGGCACAGCTGCTGGCTTCTTAGATTTTGGGCTGACTCCTAAATCCTAACAAAATCTGTCAGAGCCTGAACTAAGTCATATTAATAATAACACAAGTTCATAAACGTGGACCTAGCATCTCAACTTAATTCTCACAATGTTGTTTATGCAGGTATTTCATGAATTCACTTTAAGAGATTACAGTCAGTTTAAAATACAGCTATTGTGCCATGTCAGTTAGTTTCATCATGTCATATGCTTCTTTATCAGTAGTCATTACCTACACCTTATATTCTATCTTGTGTTCTCCTCCGGTCAGTTTCTTCTGAGCTACGTTTTTGTGTCCCTTCAGTTTATCGCACAAGACTGGATTCAGCTAGAGATGGGGCCTTTCTTTATTTTGTCCTGTCTTTGTGGCGCTCCCTGCTTTTGTCTGTTAGAACAGAGTTTTTTTATTGAAATTTAGAGTGACGTTAAAGACACATATTTTTAATTTGGCTTTTCAGAAATAATTACAGGCAGTGGGAAGTGGCTCAGTGCAGTCAGCCATGCCTGGGGTCTGTGCTGGAGCACTTGTAGTGACACTTTGCTCTTCTTAGTTCTGATAATCTTTTACTTTATGCTTTTCCTTTCCCAATTTTAATATTTGCCTGTCATTGTACAAAGGTGGTATAGTAAATTTAATAATAAATATAAACATAACCATAACTTGGCACCTGTTGTAGTGGAAGGTGAAGTGACTTGTCCAAGGTCACAAGCAGCATGAAGAGCAACATGTGAATTCTAATTTTTCTGATTTTATAGGCCGCTGTTCTAATTGCTGCTCAGTAAACAGTATCTACTGCACACATTGAACAAAAGAATATAAGCATTGCCATACTGGGACAGACTGAAGGTCCATCAAACCCAGTATCCTGTTTCCAACATTGGCCAATCCAGGTCACAAGTACCTGGCAAGATTTCAGAACAGTAAAACAGACTTTATGATACTTATCCTAGAAATAAGCAGTGGATTTTCCCAAGTCTATCTTAATAATGGCTTATGGACTTTTCTTTTAGGAAATTAGCCAAACCTTTTTTAAACCGTGCTAAGCTAACTGCTTTTACCACATACTCTGGCAACGAATTCCAGAGTTTAATTACACATTGAGTGCAGAAATATTTTCTCCAGTTTGTTTTAAATTTACTACTTAGTAGCCTCATTGCATGTCCCTTAGTCCTAGTATTTCTGCAAAGAGTAAACAAGCAATTCACCTCTACCCATTCCTCTCCACTCTATCCTATCTCCCCTCATGTGTTTGGAAAAGCAAATAATTAAGCTTAAAAAATAATATAACAAAAATATTCATACTAGCTAACTTTAGCAGGCCACTTTTGGGCGCACCTTAGTAAAAGGGCCCCTTAATAAAATAAGATGTCAGAGTAAACCAGAACAGACTACAGAAGGAGAAGAATATGCTCCGTTAAGAAAGGAATGTACCGGCAGAGTGTACTACTACTTGACATTTCTAAAGCGCTGCTAGGGTTACGCAGCGCTGTACAATTTAACATAGAAAGACAATCCCTGCTCAAGGAGCTTACAATCTAAAGGACAAATGAACAGTCAGTCCGATAGGGGTCGTCAAATCGGGCAGTCTGGATTTCCTGAAAGGTAAGAGTTAGGTGCCGAAAGCAGCACTGAAGAGGTGGGCTTTCAGCAAAGACTTGAATATGGGTAGGGAGGGGGCTTGGCGTAAGGGCTCAGGAAGGTTGTTCCAAGCATAGGGTGATGCAAGGCAGAATAAGCGGAACCTGGAGTTGGCGGTGGTGGAGAAGGGCACTGAGAGGAGGGATTTGTCTTGTGAGCGGAGGTTTCGGGCGGGAACGTAAGGGGAGATGAGGTTAGAGAGGTAGTGAGGGGCAGCAGACTGAGTGCATTTGTAGGTAAGAGGGAGGAGCTTGAACTGAATGCGGTATCTGATTGGAAGCCAGTGAAGTGACCTGAGGAGGGGGGTGATATGAGTATAACGGTTCTGGTGGAATATAAGACGTGCGGCAGAGTTCTGAACAAAACAACTAAAATTAAAGTGAAAAGCACTATGTACCAGTACTAAATCATGTAAGTTAAACTATCAAAGCAAACGTAGTACAAAATATTACATTTCAAAAATAGTTATAAAACGCTAAGGATCAACAAATATAGCTAGAAATATGAGTCGCTGTGCTGCTCTGCCTCAATGCACAAGCAATGATAAAATAAGAAAATTCACGTGAACAAAAATAGAATACCCCTAATAACAGTGAATACCAAAAAACTAATGGTCTTTTCCTCCATCATAAGAAAGGTGTTTAGCACTATACATTTCATTCTACTATATTGTGTTTTGAAGGTTTTCATATTTAGTTGGTGGAAGTTCAGGATATTTTTGGTAGCAGAATGGTAGACATCTCTTATCTCCATTAAACTGGTATGATCCTGAAACCAGGAGTATACTGGACTAGTGAGGGTCTTGAAACAGTAAGGTTTGTCCAGCTGTCTCTTGAAATTATCTACCCAGAACCTTTGAATATCAACCCCCTCTGCTTCTATGCTAGGAAAGTCTTTCCTGTGCACAGTGCTGCTATGCAGTGAATCCTGGGGAAGAAATCAAGTGTAATTACCTGACACTATATCCTTGTCGACGTGCTCACCATTTTGCAGCTATTTCTTTTATTACTGTCCTTGTAAAATCTGAATGATTAATAATCTTCTGATGGTAAATGTGACTGGGCCTTGTTAAGGTCACTAACAGGCTTATTTTCGAAAGAGAAGGGTGCCTATCTTCCAACACAAATCGTGAGATGGGCGTCCTTCTCTCAGGGTCGCTCAAATCAGCATAATCGAAAGCCGATTTTGGGCACCCTCAACTGCTTTCCGTTGTGAGGATGACCAAAGTTCACAGGGGCGTGTTGGCAGCGTAGCGAAGGCGGGACTGGGGCGTGCATAAGAGATGGGCATCCTCGGCCGATAATGGAAAAAAGAAGGGCGTCCCTGACGAGCACTTGGGCGACTTTAATTGGGCCATTTTTTTCTTGCGACCAAGCCTCAAAAAGGTGCCTGAACTGACCAGATGACCACCGGAGGGAATCGGGGATCACCTCCCCTTACTCCCCCAATGTTCACCAACGCCCTCCCACCCTAAAAAAAAACATTTTTGCCAGCCTCAAATGTCATACCTAGCTCCATCACAGCAGTTTGCAGGTCCCTAGAGCAGTTTTAGTGGGTGCAGTGCACTTCAGGCAGGCGGACCCAGGCCCATCCCCCCTACCTGTTACACTTGTGGTAGTAAATGTGAGCCCTTCAAAACCCACCAGAAATCCACTGTACCCACATGTAGGTACCCCCTTCACCCCTTAGGGCTATGGTAGTGGTGTACAGTTGTGGGGGTTGGGGGGCTCAGCACACAAGGTAAGGGAGCTATGCACCTGGGAGCAATTTCTGAAGTCCACTGCAGTGCCCCCTAGGGTGCCCTGTTGGTGTCCTGGCATGTGAGGGGGACCAGTGCACTACGAATGCTGGGTCCTCCCATGACCAAATGGCTTGGATTTGGTCGTTTCTGAGATGGGTGTCCTCAGTTTCCATTATCGCCGAAAACCGGGGATGACCATCTCTAAGGACGACCTAAGGACGACCATCTCTAAGGTCGACCTAAATGTTGAGATTTGGGTGTCCCCGACCATATTATCGAAATGAAAGATGGACGCCCATCTTGTTTCGATAATACGGGTTTCCCCGTCCCTTCACAGAGCAGTCCTGCGAGGACGGCCCCAGGAAAACTTGGGCGTCCCGTTCGATTATGCCCCTCCACGAGTCCTGGTAAGAAATGAGAAAATGGTACACTAAGCATCTCACCTGATACCTGCGGAGTGCTCTTTTCTTGTCCCAGTGGGAGATTGCACAGTTTTGTTTTCTCTCTAAGTTTTACTGGCCCGTTGGGTTTTCTTTTATTCTTTATCTCTGTTTCTTGGATTCTTTCTTTCTGTCCTTAGGCAATTAAGAGTCCTTAGAAGGCTTCCCAAGGGACAGACAGACCATGCTCCTGGATCAGGCAATTGCTTCAAAGATGAGAACAACAAGCAATAATGAGAGAACAAAAAATACTCTCTCTCTGCTCTGTCCAGTCAGTTGACTGCATTTATTTTTACATGGATGGACCCTCCATTATAAACCCATTGTGTTACAGATAACGTCCATAATGGGTGACTGATTATATCATGTACCCTCACGGGCATATCATATACCCTCTAAGCATAATCTATGAGGGATGTCATTCAGTCTTCAGCATTCAGCACATGAATGTGTCAGCTCCATCTTCAGACTCTATTTTCCTTCTCTTCGAACATAGTGGCACGAATGTTTATGTTGTTCAGATGCCATTTGGGTTACTGTCATTTCCTCTTTGCAGCTGTAGGAAGAAATGTGGGACAAAGAGCAGCAGGTACATTTCTGACGAACTACTGTGGGGTTCATCATTGGCATCCACCCCTGCCCCTGGAGGAATTCAGTATCTAGATGATGACATCCCACTGCTATCTGTGGAGGAAGAACCTGGTATGTTTCACAAATGTGGACCAGTCGAAGGGAGGAAGTTCTATGATATGAACACACTACATCTCTGTCAGCATATATCTAGAATATTCTGAAAGGGGCTGTGAAACATATGCACTGGTAGCACTTCTTTGTGAGGCACATGTATCTAGCGGAGGAGAGAATGAGTGGGAGGTGCGTGTGCCGAGATGAAAGAAGTTGTGTCTGCTTCAAACTCAGCAGTTTTGCGTCTCACGCAGTCTGCTCTAATGCTGCTCGCTTCAAAGTACCTTTTCAGAGCTTGAATTTTCCATGAGGCTTCTGGACAAAGAACGATCCAGCCTCACTTCTAATTTGCTTATGAGTTACGACATACCTTTATGAACCGCTGTTCCATTAGTTTCTAATATAAATTAATTTCTTAATTGGAACTTGCCACTTCTCATATTAAATATGCACCTCCAGCCTGTCGAGTGTCATCTCCAGCTTGTTCTGAGCCATTTCCTGCTTATGCTCTGTCTTCAGCCTCTGATCTGCTTCTGTTTTGTCCTGTAGTTGACCTGGAGATGGGAGATGTGCCCTTGGTCTTTGTGTTGCCTGAGACTTTCCAGCACCAGCAGGAGAGGAGCACTAGAGGTCTCGTGATCACACAGCTACAGCAGCTGCTGCAACACTGGGTTCTCTGGTCAACCGTGAAGAGTCGCTGGATTATTGTAGGTATGAATAAGAGAAGAATTATGTCACTTATTTATTTGGTTCTGCAATATGAGTTTCTTTACCTACAAAAACTGATTCTGTGAGTATCTCAATACTCCAGCGATCAGTGTGTTTCCCTCCTGTGAGTAATGTACAGATATTAAGATAAATATTATCTTTTAAGCTTCTATATGATCATGAGCTAGTAAATTAGCTACTCCAGTCCCATACTATGGTACTGATTGATAATTCTCTCTCTAGTACCTGCTGCTCACAAGCAGCAAGCTGCGAATAGCTTATGGGATTGCTACAAGCATGATGGTTTCAGTAGCAAGCCAAGGGTGAGGTTGCCAGTGCCACCCTTGGCCATTCCAAAGCTGGTTCTGCGCTACTGCCTCTGGATGGCGCGATGTAGGGTTTCGCTGCACCAAGAGTTCCGGTCAGTAGAACGTGTTAGTTGGGATGTGGTGAGAGCCGTGCAGGAGGTGGCGAAGTGGGAGGGGGTGGAGAGGGGTAAGGAGACAGCCTTGCGGTGGTGGAAGCAGGTTAGGCTAAAACCCCCATGAAATCCTAGAGAAAAGTTATTGTTTGGAGTAGGTTTGTTTTCTGTATTAGTTGGGGACTTTGCTGTTTGCATGTGTGTAAAGGGGGGATATTTCTGTTGGATGATGTTTGTGGGGAATGGGGGACGGGGTGAGGTTTTATGTTTGTATTCTGCTTTTAGTTTTTTCTAATAAAAAGAGTTCTCCAAAGCAATAGAGGGTTAAGTGGCTTTCCCAAGGCTACAAGCAGCAACCATGGATCCTTCCCAGTCCATTGCTCTAACCATTAGGCTACTCTAATGCCCCTTGAATGATAATTGGCAAGCTTGAATTTTTAAACAGGTTCACTAAACCTTTAGTCTCATCTCACTGCTTCCAGTAGTTATAGATTCTAACGAGAGCTCCTTAATCTCCCCCTCCTCCAGTACAACCACTTGAGCCATAGACAAGGTCACATCCTAGTCCTGATGACCACTGAACTACCAGTGTCTTCTTTTCTCTATGGTGGCTTTTGAGGCAGTGATTTTGTTAGATGTGAACATTTACACACATGACTTTCCAAACTGATTTTCTCCAAATTGACCTATCCAATCTGCCCAGCTAAGATTGTTGTGCTTTGTGCAAACTGGTTGCCTACGGGAATCACTAAACACTTGACTTCTCCCCCTCCCCCCCCCCCCCCCCCCCACACACATCTTGTCTTTTACCAGACCATCCTTTTACCCATCACTGCCCTCCACATTTGTCCCAGGAATGCCTAAAATCTGTCAAAAGTCCTGGCCTCGCATGGGAATTGCAGGAATCTTGCAGAACCTGTGGAATTCCCGTGGGGATGGAAGAAGTTGCCACAGGATTCCCCCAGGGATGGAAGAAGTGACCATGGGATTTCCATGGGGATGGAAGAAGTTGCCACAGGATTTCCATGGGAGAGTAGTAAAAATCTGGTGACTCCAGAATGAGGCTTGGAATACAGCTCTTTTACTAAGCTGTGGTAGCGTTTTTGCCGCACATTAAAAAAAAATAAGCGTGTGCTAAATGTTAGAGATGTCCATATATTCCTATGAGAGTATTCACTAGGCATACATAACTGTTTGATGGTGAAGGGAGTGCTTAAATAATCTGTCTTATTATACTCAGCTTCAAATTCACATAAAGTACATCCTTATTCAAAACGTCATGGTCTAGTTAAGCAAAGATACTTTAATAGGATCGTCAGACCAGCGTGTCTGCCTCTATAATGGCTAAGTTGAGCCAAGCATGTTTCAAGGGCAGTACTGCATCCTCATTGATCCTAATTTTTGTTTTTTAGCTTATTTTCGACATAGATCCATGTTTCGCTGTACGCTGTTTCAAGGTAGTCTACTGTTTTCTCATAGCGGTTCCTATGGGCATCTCTAGAATTTAGTGCAGGCTAATCATTAGTGCATGCTAAAAATGCTACTGCGGCTTAGTAAAAGACCCCCTGAGAGAGGCAGTTGGAGTGCCGGAATGAGGCTTGGAATTCCCATAGAGGCAGCTGGAACACCAGACTGAAGCTTGGAACAGTCATTGTTTGAATAGTAAATACCGTCCAAAAAGCTGTGGGAGGTTGTTGGGGTTGGGAAGAAACAGAGGGCTGTAAGCAAGTAAACAATAGCGTTGACTCCTGCAGATATGGGCAGGGATGGAGGAGATTAGTTGTGGGGATGGTTGGGGTTGGAATGGATCTTAGCGGGTGCAGATGGGTACGGCTTAGATTCCATTGGGAATGAGCGGGGCTAGATGACATTTATGTCCCCGTGCACCTCTCTAACAGGCCAACCTTGTCATATTCAATTTTTATTCTTAAAATACCATTCCTTCTTGTCCATGCCAGACCAATCAAGACAAGGGGATTATGTCCCCCTACCAGCAGATGGGTCCAGAATACAACTTGCTCCCCTTATGGGGGCTGGTGCTGCCTTCAGCTCCTCAGTGTTTCTCTGACACATGAGTAAATCCTGTTTGGGACCTTGAACTAAAAGGACTACAAGAAGCAGCTGTAGCTCTACTAGGGCTCAGGTGGGCATCTCTGTGAATAGACCTCACATCAGTTCAGCAAACCTCAAAAACAAGCAAGTTCTTCAGCTAAAGAAAGAAGAAAAGGAGCCAGGGAGCCTGGATATCCTGATAGAATGAGGACTGACATCCAGATTTCTGTGCATCTTCCTGCTGGGATCCTGAATATGCCCTGATCTGAGTTCTGAAGGGTCTATTTAGGGGCCCTGTTTATTAACGTGCACTAGTGTTTTTAGTGCATGCCAAAAATTAGCGCAAGCTAACCGTGTAGACACCCATAGGAATATTAAGGGCATCTACATAGTTAGCATGTGCTAACGCTTAGACAGTGGCGTAGCCACAGGTGGGCCTGGGTGGGCCAGGGCCCACCAACTTAGGGCTCAGGCCCACCCAACAGTAGCACACATTTGGTGGTAGCTGGTGGGGATCCCAAGCTCAGCCAGCTGAAGACTTCCCCTTGATGGTAAAGAAAACAGTACTCTTCATGATACTGGCACCTGCTCATGCTCTGGTTTATGCACATGCCTGCTACAGACTGAAAAGGTGGGAAGAAGCGTTTTCCCACCTGCTGAGATATTTTTTTTTTTGGGGGGGGGGGGAGAGAGAACACTTGGTGTCCACCCACTTTTTGCCTAGGCCCACCCAAAATCTGTAGTCTGGCTACGCCCCTTGCTTAGCGTGTGCTAAAAATGCTAGTGCGCTTCTAGCGTGGCTTAGTAAACAGGGCCCTAGGTGTAGTAGTACACTTTTTCCCCAGTCAGATGATTCTTCCTGGAAGATCACTTCTGTTCTCTTGTATAGCCTTAGCTGTTGAGAGAATATGGCAAAATAGCAAGGATACTAATAGTGTCAGGTGATATAACCTTTGATGGCGTGAAAAAGGACCACGTGGTGGACTTATGTTAGAGATTGAAGCTTCTGCAAGTTCACTTTTTGAGGAGATACTATTGCCCTTGAGGAATTTATTTCTTCAGTCTTCTTCCTTCACAAGAGATTGGAGTGAAGACAAACTCATAACTCTCACAGACAACAGAGACTGACTCAAAGACACAGTCAAGGAAGCTTCCGCGCTACTCTTTCAGATGGGATTCTCTCTTCTGGGGTGTCAAACAAGCCAGATCATTATTTGGAACCTGCAGGCTCAGTCCTCCTTTCCTCTCATACCTCACATGGGTAACATTTCTCTAGGTCATGGGGCAGAGTTTGGTCTCTTTGGTCTCCTTGGGTAATTTTAAAGGAAAGGGTATGTCTATGCTCAGTACTCTCCCCCATCTAAGGGCAGTGCTTCACTTCTGGCGGAATCAAGCTTCCTCTCTTGTGATGATAAAGAAGTCAGATGATATAGGACAGGGCAGGGCAGGGGTAGGCATTGATCAGATAGGTTGTTGATCACCTTTTGACATCTTTGTAGGTGCCTAATTCCATTTTGGATAGGTCTTTGTTCTATTGATGTGTCCTAATAAGGTACAATAGTCTTTATGATATCAATTTCAGGAGAAGCCAATGAGCTGATCACCTCACACCACATTTTCAAGAGTTGGTAAGTCCCAAAAGGCTGACAAACCCACTCAATTAGAATGCAGGAGTCCTTATTGGAAGAGTTAGAATCTATCTTTCAAGATGTTAATGGCAGGGCAGTGCTCTTGTCTCAATTGCACCTCTGCTCTGAGTGCCTCAGTATGGATATGCAGGTTTGGAGGAACTTCACTTTTGGTGTAGGAGTCCAAGAGCTATCATGGTTTCCTCTCACCTGGTCTGGATAGAGCTTGGGTACATCTGATTGTCTGGACTGATCTAGCATGGATGGTAAGGAAAGTGATATTTGGACTTACCTGTTAATTTTCTTTTCTTGAGTCCTGCCAGACCAGTCCAGAACTCATCTTTGAAAGCCATGGTAGTAAAAGGATCTCAGTCTGACAAATTCAGAAAGCTAACAGTGAGTATGTTGTAGCTTATTCTGAAGATACCATACCTTTAGCATACAGAATTATCTCATTTTAGGGTTAGTGACCATGATTTCTTTCACTACATCAGGTTTGCCTTTGGTGGTGAATTGAAAACCCATAAGCATTACCATACTGGAACAGACCAAAGGTCCATCAAGCCCAATATCCTGTTTCCAACAGTGGCCAATCCAGGTTATAAGTACCCGGCAAGATCCCAAAAGAGTAAAGCAGATTTTATGCTGCTTATTACTACTACTACTACTACTACTACTTATTCTAGAAAGAAGCAGTGGATTTTCCCAAGTTCATCTTAATAATGCTTTATGGACTTTTCTTTTAGAAAATTATCCAAATCTTTTTAAAACCCTGCTAAGCTAACTGCTTTTATCTCTTTCTCTGACAATGAATTCCAGAGTTTAATTACACCCAAAACATAACAATGATTTTGGTTGTCTTAGCTTTGACATAGGACACTGAGAAGCTAAAGACAGCATCAGCCCCCCTGTAAGGTCAGTGAAGTCAGCTCTGAGCCTTTTTCTTTGGCTCCACCTGCTGGCAGGGGACATAACCCACTCATCTGGATTGGTCTGGCAAGACTCAAGGGAAAGAAATTGACAGGTAAGTTTAGATTTCACCATACTTGTTAGTTGACTTCTCGTTGCTCATACCTTCCATTGCATAGCTTCTATTATTGTCTAGACAACTTGGATATTTATTTGCTCAGTGCTGATCAGCCTAGGATTAATCATGTCCAAGGGCCATCTCATTTCACTGACTAAATTCTGTGTGGCTCTCATGTACCCTGACAAAATGTAGCAAGACTGCAGTGGGAAGGACTGGGGTGAGGAGTGGAGAAGATGGAATTTAAAAAGGGAGGTCTCTCCAGTTACCTCCTAAAGTTAGCCACACAAGAGTCCTTCCTATATATAATGCTATGCAGTTCATGCTGGGAATTATTAAACTGTAGTTACGTGACATTACTACATTAAAAATGTGCTCTATATCCGCCTGTCAAGCCAATTCCAGCCTACTAATTGCACCAGTATAGACCACCACCGCTATCTGACTGACCATTTTGCTCTCCTCAGACCTTGGTCTTTCCATTCTCGCCTGGTATGTAACATAATCTCCAATTTAAATGTGAAATAGCTATGTATAATTAAATCAAGAACTATAAGACTTTGAGCAGGGCTTTGATATGTATTAAGGGGAATGAAAATACAGTGGTGCTCAGGGCTTTGGTGTGTGCTGAGGAGAATGGATACATTAGAATTCTTTTGTCTTTCAGGGCTCTTTGTTTCAGTCCTAATTCTCTCCATATTCTTTGCTTGTCGGCTCCAGCCTGCCAGCCGAGCACCTGTTCTGTTCAAACCAGACACCAACATACAGGTGCTACTGGACCTCAAGTACAATCTGAGTGCAGAAGGAATTTCCTGCACTACCTGTTCAGGTGAGAATCCCTACCTGCAGGGATATTAATGCTATTTTTTATTCAGGTGAAAATCTTGCTATTGACCAGGACCTTCTCAGATGAGACTGTATACCCGCAGGCAGGGCCAGCCCAAGGGTATCTGACACCCTAGGCAAACCTTCAGCTGTGTGTGCCCCCCTCTGTGTCCAGCATCTTCACTTCCCTTCCCTACAACTCACCCCATGTCCAACATCTCCCATTCCCTTTTCTACACTTTCTCCCATGTCCAGCATCTCTTCTTCTCCTTACCTTCCCAGCTGTCCATCATCTCTCCTTCCCCTC
The DNA here is from genome assembly GCF_901765095.1 of Microcaecilia unicolor. NCBI lineage: Eukaryota > Metazoa > Chordata > Amphibia > Gymnophiona > Siphonopidae > Microcaecilia > Microcaecilia unicolor. The sequence continues at coordinate 63,858,442 of NC_044043.1, read as the reverse complement.
CCTTCCCCCTCCACAAAGGTGTCCAGCATCTAATTCCCCCACTTCCCTCCTCATCCACTGGTGTCCAACATCTGATTTCCCCTTCCTTCCCCCTGTCCAGCCTGGAAGACTCTCATGCAGTGGCATACCAAGGTGGGGGCGGTCCGCCCCGGGTGCACGCCGTTGGGGGGGTGCCGCACCTGTCGCCTCTTCATTTTCATGCTCCCTCTGCCCCGGAACAGGTTACTTCCGGGGCAGAGGGAGCATGGAAACGAAGAGCCGACAGGCGCACGGCACCCCCCGCCCCAGCGGCGTGCACCCGGGGGGGTTATTTCACCGTGGGGGTTGCGCTGTTCCGGGGGGGTGCTGCACCCAGGGGCGGGGCGCATCGGCGATCCGCCCCGGGTGTCAGCGCCCCTAGGAACGCCACTGCTCTCATGGCCTACTGAACAATGCAGTAAACCAGTAGTAATGTCAGCAGACCTTTACAGAGAGCTCCCTCACTCAACAGTTTCTTCCTTTTTACATACTCAATGACAGGAGGATCTAGGCTGCACAGATAACCCCCAGGAAGCAGATTAAGTGCATTGGTTCTCCATAGTTTTCCTCCAGCACTGCATATTCTGCCATCCTCCTTATGTCTTTGGTACCTCAGCTCAGAAGCATTGGAGTAGGAGCATCTCCATTTTGTTCCTATTACAATTCATCCACTGCTACCACTGCCAAATTTTTATTTATTTTTTACTTCCTTCCTTGGCTTTCAAATCTAGAACCAGCAGGCTGTCCGTTTATTGCTGACAGAGTGGATCTTTTGTCCAAGCCATTTCCCATAGTAATTATGGTGGCCAAGTATCTGGGTTCATGCCAGACAGTCCTACTTTATCCCTCTGTGCCTGAGAGCCTGGCTTCCCCACTATTTGCTAGCCAAAATGACTCAAGGGGTGGGGAGAGATGACAGGTGAAAATAACATAAGAAAAGGCCTGCAGAATCAGATTGAGGTCCATCAAGCCAACATCCTGTCTCCAATAGTGGCCAGTCCAGTTCAAATCCCCAAAACTGCATCTTTTTCCCATAGTTAATTTCCAAGGATGAACAATGGCTCCACCAAGAGAACCTGGCTGATCATTTTCATAGACTTTGCCTCTAGGAACATGTCCAAATCTCTTTTGAATCCTGCTGTGTTAGTGCCTTGACCACATCCTCTGGAAACAGATTAAACAATTTAATTACAATGAGTGTGAAAACTTTCTGTAATTTGCTGGTCAATAGTTGCATGGATTGTCCTCTTGTTTTTTTTTTTTGTTGTTGTTTGACAGCTTAAACAATTATCCCCTATTTAACCACTCCACCCCACTCATAATTTTACACACTTCTTTTTCTCAATAATTTTTATTGCGTTTTAAACTTTCCTGTTCAGTTCTCAAATAAACACTAATGTTCAGCAACTTGTACCCATCAACCTTAAACAATCCTCATCATTCTACTATTATCCCTTCCCACATTCCACCCCCCTCCCCCATTATCCATTCCTCTACATATTTCCTATTGTCATTCAGGGTCATCTGCTAGTTGTGTCTTCAGGCAGGAAGCTCCAATCAATCCTTGTCCTTCTCCCTCCCTGTCCCTGAATCTCTCTGACTCTTGTCCATTCCCTATGACTCATCCATCCAGAAAAGTTGCTAAAGACTAATCCACTCTTCTTCTTCCATATCACAACTCTCCATCCAGTGTCCACTTATCTGTTAATTTCTCCAGACATGCATTGTGGAACTTTCCTTACCCTTTCATTATGTTGTGATTTCACACCAGGCAGCTGATAACCCCATTCTCCAAATTTGTTGTACCCATTTTTGCCTTTTCCCTAAAAACATGTCTTAGAGTTCTTGCCAACTACCACTCCCCTTTGATGTGCAGAGTCTCAATACCCTGCATCCAGGAACTCTGAATTTTGGGGCATGTCCACCAAATATGAATAAATGTATTTACGTCTCCATGCTGTGTCCAACAGTTATCCAGAGCCCCAGGGTGTATGCTCTGTGTCCACTCTGGAATTAGATACTGTTGAGTGACTACTTTATAAGCATTTTCTTAACACACGGAGGAGACTTTCGTGCCCCCCTTTAAATATTCTCTTCCACTATGCTGCACTCATACAAGCTTCTATCATATCCCCTCTGGTGTATGTGTGTGTGTATGTAAGAGAGAGTCTGCATGTGGGAGGGAGAAACTGTGTGAGCTCCCAGCCAACTCCCAGTAACTCATCCCAATGTCAGTGCGACTAGAACAGAAAAATTCCTCAACATCGACATAGCAGTTTCTACACATGTTTCTAGAGTAAATACATTGAGCTCTTAATTCAAGAGAAAATAGCCGATAGTGAACTAGGTCAAAGCGATAAAAGGAAAAAAATATCAAACTAGGAAAGAGAAATAACAGCAGCAAATCTGGGATTCTGGTGCTGGCTCAGTGGCAACAAGACATTTTGCTACCATCTTCCCCAGGATTATACAGCATGCCCCCCCCCCCCCCATCTCATTCTTTTGTGGGCAGTCTTTTATTTTCTGAGTCCGCTGTAGGAAATTTGCATGTCTTCTGCTTTGTGAATTCCTGTTTCTATTCCTCTGCTGTTGCACTGCAAGCAGAGCCTGGTTCCTTGGGGTTTCTGATCTGAGGAGGGGCTGTTCAGGTTCTACATATGTGACCAAGGTAAGGAATTCTGCTAGTATGTAGGGCTGTGTGGAACTCAGTAATAGTTTGGTTTATTTTGTTTTCTAGTCAGCACCTCCCAGTAGGAGATGTATTGAATTCATATTCTAAGGCCTGTTGTAATATTTACAGTGCTACCTTTTCATACATAGGATTGTTGCTATTTGAGTCCTGCAGTTATTGCTGTTTTGTTATTGCAGGTTTGCTATGTAAGACCTGGTTGTGTTTTGTTTTGTTTTTTGCAGGGTTTATTTTTGTTTACTTTTGTTTTTGTAACTTCACAAAGGGGCCATTTTACTAACGTGCAGTGAAATCTGGGCTTAATGCGTTTTAACACAGGACTTTACCTTGCTCTAAGCCCAGATTTAATGTGACTCTTATGGGGGGGGGGAGGGATTTTAAAAGATATTTTCATGCATGTCATGCACTAATTTTGCCATTAGTGCTCAGCATCTGCATACAGTTAATGCGAGAGCACTTACCACCTCCTATTTAGGACATGCAAGGTGCTCCTGTGTTAATTCTGTGTTATTTATTTATTCCAGACTTGAGATATATATATATATATATATATATATATATATATATTTATTTATTTATTTATTTATTTATTTATTTATTTATTGCATTTGTATCCCATATTTTCCCACCTCTTTGCAGGCTCAATGTGGCTTACAATACATCATGGATGGTGGAAATATATAAGAAAATAGACATTTAGTATTACAGAAGGATCTTGGTTACATGATAATGATAAAGCATAATAATAGTATAACAAGCAAATATTATAAGACAATTCTGGATATATGTGGAGGAGTTCACATTTGTTGATCTTTGTGTTATGCCTTGTTAAAGAGATGGGTCTTCAGTAGTCTGCGGAAGTTAGTTAGTTCATATATCGTTTTCAAGTTGCGTTCCAGAATTGTGTGCTCAAGTAGGAGAAGGTTGACGCATGCATTAGTTTGTATTTTAGACCTTTGCAGTTAGGGAAGTGAAGATTGAGGAATGTGCGGGATGATTTTTTAGCATTCCTGGGTGGTAAGTCTATCAGGTCTGACATGTAGGCTGGGGCATCTCCGTGAATGATTTTGTGAACTAGGGTACATATTTTGAACGTGATGCGTTCTTTAAGAGGCAACCAGTGAAGCTTTTCTCGTAGGGGTTTAGCACTTTCATATTTTGTTTTACCAAATATGAGTCTAGCTGCAGTGTTCTGGGCTGTCTGGAGTTTCTTGATTATTTGCTCTTTGCAGCCAGCGTAGAGTGCATTGCAGTAGTCTAAATAACTGAGTACCATTGATTGTACCAGGCTATGGAAGATGGTCCTTGGGAAAAAAAGGTCTTATTCTTTTTAATTTCCACATTGAGTGAAACATCTTCTTGGTTGTGTTTTTCACATGACTCTCAAGTGTTAGGTGTCGGTCAATGGTAACTCCAAGAATTTTTAGGGTATCCGAAATTGGAAGATTCAGTTTTTGTGTGTTAATGGTGGTGAATATACTGCTGAAACTGATGGACAGATCACAGCAGTTTACAAATAAACACAAAAAGCATAGGAAAGAATGACGAAATACAACAGGAAAGAAACCATGCACACAGAAAAGAAATTAGTCAAAATAACATCCACATTAGGAGATGATAACTCTGTCTGCCATCTCCCAGGCACCTGCACCTGAAAGAGTTGCCTCACTCACTGGAATATGCCTTTTGGAAAAGCCACGCTTTTAGAAGTGCCTTACATTTTTTTCAAATTGCCTTCGCTGTGTATAGTCAGAGGCAAAGAATTCCAGTGCTGTGGAGCAACAAAGAAAAAAGCACTATGCCATGTAATCTCCAATTGGGCAGAACATAGTCCTGGAAATACCATATGATAATCATTTATAGATCACAGAACACGTACTGAAAAGTATGGTATGGTCAATGAGGATAGATACAAGGGTGTACCCTGTCGAAAAACCTTAAAAGCCTAAAACAACATTTTAAACTACATACGATAAATCACCAGTAACCAGTGGTGATTCATCAGTGCAAATGAAACATGATCAAATTTGCGTAAATGACAAGTTAACAGGCGCTAATCATAACACACTAGCTAGATAACGCAGGAACACTCATTCTCTGCCCATGACACGCCCCCTTTAAAAATATTTTTTAAAAATAGATAACACTCTGATTAGCGCACACACAAACAAGCAAATTACCACAGAATGCTTTAACGTGTTCTGCAGTAGCCTGTTAACATGAGCTAACCGTGGCCCTTTAGTAAAAAGGCCACAAAATGTCTGGTAGTAGAAAGAGTTTGCATTGCTCCTCCTGAGATGACACCAGAAGTTGAATATATTGTTTGTATGGCCTAAATGTGCTCTTTTTTTTTTTACATTTGTACCCCGCACTTTCCTACTCATGGCAGGCTCAATGCGGCTTACATGGGGCAATGGAGGGTTAGGTGACTTGCCCAGAGTCACAAGGAGCTGCCTGTGCCTGAAGTGGGAATCGAACTACAGTTCCTCAGGACCAAAGTCCACCACCCTAACCACTAGGCCACTCCTCCACTGTTGCTACTATTTGAGATTCTACATGGAATGTTGCTATTCCACTAGCAACATTCCATGTAGAAGTCGGCCCTTGCGGATCACCAATGTGGCCACACAGGCTTCTGCTTCTGTGAGTCTGACGTCCTGCGCAGCTTTCTACATGGAATGTTGCTAGTGGAATAGCAACATTCCATGTAGAATCTCCAATAGTATCTATTTTATTTTTGTTACATTTGTACCCTGCGCTTTCCCACTCATGGCAGGCTCAATGCAACTTACATGGGGCAATGGAGGGTTAAGTGACTTGCCCAGAGTCACAAGGAGCTGCCTGTGCCAGGAATCGAACTCAGTTCCTCAGTTCCCCAGGACCAAAGTCCACCACCCTAACCACTAGACCACTCCTCCACGCTGTGTGTCCATGTAGTGTTGTGTTACGGTGTTGAAATTGTACTCATCAGGCGGGTACACTTGTTTAGGTGCCTCTTTTCCAGTTATTCTATTAACAGATTCCTTGGATGGGCTAGGTTTATTTCAGGAGAAACCTCACAGTCTCCAGAACAACATTCGGACATCCTCAGAAAAAAAGAAGAGGGGATTTGTCCCACACTGGGGCAATTCAGTGAGCATGAGCAAGACAGGAGAACAGAGTGAGTATGCAAGGGGGCAAGTAAAGCCCACAGGACCTGCTCTGTATTGCTCATTTTCAGAATTAATCTGCAATCTGCCTGCCCCTTGGGTGGAGCCAAGGTCTGTCTTCCTGTTCTATCCTATGTAATCCCATGGATATGTTGGTGCTTGTCTGCCTATCCTGTCTCCTGCAATCCCCTGATAAAGCAAGTGCTGCCCCATCTCATGCAGTCCCAGCCTTCATCTGTTGCCTGCCTGCCCTGTCCCAAGCAATGCCCTAGTGCTTGTCTGCCTGCCCTGTCCCAAGCAATCCTCTGCTAAAGACAGTGTCTGCCCACTGTCTTGTCTCATGTAATCCATTGGTGAGCTGGTGGCTGCCTGCCTGACCTATCTCATGCAGTCTTCTGCTGCAGCCAGTACTTTCCTGCCTTGCCCCGTACAAGTTCTGGGTAATGTTAAAGGGTGCTTGCCCACCTGCCCTTTACTGCTGAGTTCAGGGGTGCATTATAAAATAAATGTATGTTGTCTTCCAGATCCTCAGAGTACTGTATATGTCACAAGATGCAAACTCAAAGATCATCCAGTTGTGTATAGACTCTCCCTGAACGCTAGTACCCCAATGTCATGGCAATCAGTCCTCCCAAGAGATGGAGAAGTCCCTTCATTCCAGGTTTGTGTCTGTATTGAACATATAACTCTGTGGACTACATACCATGCTCTGGCTTCTCATTTGAGGCCTACCTATGAGGGAGAGGACATTTCTGTCAGGCAGCTGAGGGAGCTGTATGTAGTTCCTGGAAGTGGGGTCTTATTGAGGGTTAATTAATGGACAGTGAATAAGGAAGCTGTAATGTTAAAGGCATGTCTAAAGACAGGCCAGTTTAATTAATTATGCATTTTGGTCTTGGGACTCACAGTCCTTCATTTTTATTTATGAAAGTGGTAACTATAAAGGGTTCAATTTTCAAATGGTTTAAGCTCCTAACTTTGAGAGTTAGGCCCTTAAATTAGCCTCTCTGAAAATGTACTAGGGCTGTTCCGAAATTTGTGTTCAAATATTTCACTAAAGTTCTACATTTAGAAGGCTAAACAGTAAGTTGGCAACAGGGGCAGAAAAAAAAGTTATCAGAAATTCAGGACAGGCCTAAAAACTCCCACCTCGAACAGGGTAACATGGCAGCTCTGGTTTGAACCAATGGTGAATTTAGATCTATCTCTGTACTGTGTCCTATCCCATCTCTGTATTTTACAGTCACAGGGTGAATGCAGATTAAGCTTCATACTGTACTGTCTCTGGAATTACAGTTGCCACCTCACCCAGGACAACCTGAACGGGCTGATACATTGCATACTTTTTATAGGGGAAGCAGATGTACAATTGCATCCATGCAATGGGAAAAGTTCAAAAGTGGACCAGTCAATTAGTGTTGGCTTGGGTGAGGTGGGAACCTTGCAAGGATGCCTCAGAACTCTTTCTTCTTTTTAAATGTCACCATTAGTTATGCTGTAGGTTTAACGTATGTTTTCATTAATTCACTGTTTAGGTGTATAACGTTCCTTTCGGTAACTTCACCAAGAAGTTGACTGCTTGTGTGTCCACCGTAGGGCTACCCAAAAAGGTGTGCACCAGGAAATGGATGCTTACATCATCAACCTGTGACAGCAGGAGGGGCTGGAAGTTTGACTTCAGTTTCTATGTGGCAGATGAAGAGCAGCAATTGACGCGGTAATCGCTCTCTAAATGAGAAACGTGTTTCTTGAGGATTCATTCATCTTCAGGTCATAAATTGAGTTCCATTTTGTCCGTTATTGCTTTCATCCTCTGCCAAGGCTGTAAATGCTTCATTGCAAACTAGGCCTGTGCACTCTCTGTGGTGTGCTGTGGCTGATATGCGCAGAGATACCAAGTTACCCAGTTCCAGGCTGGAGATTTTAGGACAGTCCTGGATTTCTGGCCACCCCATCCTGGTGCGTTATGAGTAGGGTTACCATATGGCTCCAGAAAAAGGAGGACAGATTGAGCCAGTCTGGGTTTTACTTCCATTGCATTCAATGTAAGCAAAACCAGGACTGGATCAATGTGTCCTCCTTTTTCTGGAACCATATGGCAACCCTAATTATGGGACTTACAGCGCTGATTTCAATGGGCAGGATCAGGCACTACAAATCCCACACTGCTTTAGGGCATAAATTCAAAACCAGGACTGACCAAAAGGCCTCCAGCCAGGAACTGGATAACTTGGCATCTCTGTATGCCTGATGGATTTGTGTAGGATATACCTGGTAGGACTGCCTGGTATTTCAGCTGATATGATTTGTAAGAGAATGTTTCTTTATTGTAGGCATTTGTATTTTGCTCAGTCACATAAACCCCCTTTCCATGGCCGAGTATGTGTGAGCCCACCTGGCTGTCTTTTGAGCTCTGGACCAAACAGCTCAATCAGAGGCACCTTCTATATTCCTAGAGAGAAAGGTAACCGAGCTGTTGTACCACCGAATACAAGAGGGGAAAAATGTGGGTGAAGGGCTAGACCTGAACTGTACCAGTGTGGCAGTTATAATCGTTGCTGTAGGATAAAGACCAAAAGCTGGTTTCTCTCAGGGGCAATTTCTTCAAATGGGTTAGTTTTGCGCTCACTCCTAAGCCAGGGTATGTGGAGTACGATCTGAGTCTCTCAGATTTGCTGCTAATGCTCGCTGAATGGAGGAGGTAGTATCTGCAGTATAGGAAGAGTGATAGTGGTTGCTTTGAGGAGGGGGCCATTGGTTGCAGTATTGCGGAAAAGATTTTCAGATGTACTGAAAGAGGAATAATTCAACCAAGAGAACACACAGTAAAAGGAGTTGGATGCCAAATGCAAAACCGCAGCAGTATAGTAACAGCCATTATATTAGATAAATGACCTGATGTGGCCGTGTTTCAACATACACCTGCATCAGGAACATAGATTGATATGTAAAAAAAACAAATAAATAAAGAACAACCTCAGCCTGCCCCTAATGCTGATCTAAATCTGACAGAATTCTTGGAGAGTTCTCTTGAATTAATAACCGAAAGAACAACATTACTAGTCACCTTCGCTCTTGAACCTGATAGAAACAATATTCTTCGCTCATACTTTCGCCATATTAATGACTCTTTCTTGGGACAAAAGATACAGGTTTTCCCTGATATGGCGCGAACCACACAAAAAAGGAGAAAAGAATTCTTGATGTATAAATCAAGAGTTCTTAAACTAGGTGGAACTTTTATTTTAAAATTTCCTTGTAAATGTTATGTCTCCTTTGCAAAAGTGAATTTTGTGGTTTTTACACCCAAGAAATTATTGGAGTTAATTGAATTAAAAGAAAAAGATGTTTCACCTGTAGAAACTCCCATAGTTAATGCTGTATAAGCCGGCTGTGATCATCTGTTTTTCCCTTCCGTTCGTAATAGTTATACTATGTTATTATATTACTTAGTAGAAATTTCTTAGTATCTTGATCTATTTCTTTTTATTGTGGACAAATTATAATGTTTATGTCAAGATTATATCAGTTTGATATAATGTATTATACTGTTATTATAATTTCTGATATTTCCAATACATTTATGTTGGTGGATATAAATGTAAAAAGTTAATAAATAAAAAAATTAAAAAAAAAAAAAACCAAATAAAAACATAGAAATCTCAGCAAAACAAAACATATATATACACACACGTTACCATACTGCATACATTACTACTGTACTTTGTAACATATATATAAAAGCAATAGATAAAATTAATCAAAAATAAATACAGAAAAAACATTGTCCTCTTTTATCAAGCTGTAGTAGCAGTGCCCACCCACAAAGTGAATGGGCTTTGTCGGCATTACCGCACCAGGATCCGCTAGTGCGGTTTAATAAAAGAGGCCCTATATGAGTAAAGATGAATCGCAAAACAATACATATATACACAAATGTTGCCATTCAAGGTGGCATCTAAAACCAAGATTGCATCTGCATGTCATGCCGCAACTGCCAATCTATGACACTGGGTTAAGCACCTGATCTGTTTGTTTAAAGCACATTTTCAATCACAATCTTCTTTTGGGATATATACAAATATTTTTGATCTAAGGCACTACAATGGAAGCCTAAACACCAACCCCCTGATTCTATAAAAGTAGCCAAAAATAGTGTGCGTAATTTAATTGACTAATGAGCCAATTAGTACTAATAATTGGCTTTTTAACCAGGGATTATTGGCACTAATTGAAATCAATTAACATGTATACGCATTAATGTAGGCACGTGATCTGCACATAAATTTTATGTGTGTCCTGGAAAAGGAGGTGCAAAATGGGAGGGTCATGGGCATTTTGGGGCAGAGTGTGGACATGGATTCCAGTTAGATTTGCAATTATAGAATAAGGGAGTTCTGGGTGTAAATTTAGGCAGAGGCATTTGCGCCACGGCTTCATTGGTGCAAATGGATGTGCCTAAATTTATGCGCGACCCCTGCGCTTAAGCGGTATTCTATAAACCTCACTTAACTTTAGGCACAGCTTATAAAATAGAGCTTAACTGGGGGGGGGGGGGGGGGTCAGTGCTGATTTTTTAGGCACAATTCATAGAATTTGCCTCCAACTGGTCACCATAGAATGTCATTTAACACAAGCGCGGGAACCCAGCCCCAATCTGGCAGCACCTACAGTGCAACTATGTTTCGTTCTGCAATTTGCTGTAAGTGTCTTTTAAACAGTATCTGGCAAGTAGCCACCTGGCAAGTTCCCACCGGACAGTTCCCACCCACCAATTGCCCTTGCGACAGTTTCCATCTAGGCTAATTTCCCTCTGATAATTTCCCACCTGCGCAATTCCCCCCAATTAATTCCCACCCTCAGCAGTCTTCGATTCTGCAGTGCGCTAGCGTCTTACCAGCATTTCCGCAGCTGGTTTTCAGTTTTTGTTTTTTAGTTTCCCTCCTGCAAGTTTTTCATTGTGCAGCATTGGGACTGGATCGAGAATCTTTGAGTATGGCTGCCACTGGCATTTAAGGGCCAAGGGCTTCGTTGCCGTTGAAAAAGTATGTCCAGTGGGGTATTCCCAGGAAGGGAGATGTTGGAATGTGTAGTGGAATAATAGTGGGTGAGAATTCACTGGGTGAGCATTGGAACCTCCAGGTTTAAGAAGGTAATGGGAGAAACTGTGTTAATGTTCGAATATGTGTAGATTCCTGATTTTAATAAGTTGTGGGCAGAAGCAACATCTAACAGTTGTTGTTTTTCTATTTTTTTTGGGGGGGGGGAGAGTGTGGCATAATTCTACTGCTGTTTCTACTGGCTTTTTTTGTTTTATTTTCTGAGACGGTGATGGTCCTGAGGGTAGAGTGGAAGGAGGGTTATTATTCACTTTTTCATTGTTTTATACTGGCATTATAAATGTTATGGAGGGCCAGTGGCGTACCAAGGGTGGGGCGGTGGGGGCGGTTCACCCTGGGTGCATGCTGCAGGGGGATGCAGGGAGAAGCCACATGGCTGTCGGCTCTGCCGGTTCCCTGCTCCCTCCCTCTGATGTTACTTCATGTTCCTGGACAGGGAACCAGCGGAGCTGACAGCCATGCAGCTGCTCCCAGCACCCCTAGGAGGTAAGAGCAATGTACCAGGGGGTGGAAGTGATGCACCGTGGGGGAGGGGGGTGATACACCGGGGGGTGCTGCTGCACCTGGGGTGGGGGTGTGCAGCAGTGATCCGTCCCGGGTGGCAGCCGACCAAGGGGGATTGTGTGTGTGTGGGGGGGGGGGGGGGGGATTGACCTAGGTGGCAATTGTCCAGAAGACAATTGGTGGGTGGGAACTGTCCTGTGGGAATTATCCAGGTGGGAACTGATCTAGAACCTTTTAAATTTGCATATTTTGTGATCAGGAGAGCTTTTGCAGTTTTTTTTAACAAGTAGCAGTTTGGTGTAATGAAAAGCACATCGCTATATATAGAAGTGTTTAAACCTTAATAGTACAGGACAAAACAGTTGCCAGTTCACATAGCCTGTTGGTATTTTTACTCAGCCCAAAAGTTTTAAATTGTGTCAAAAGAAGACAATATTGAGGTCGGCAAAACACTTTTAACTTTATGATACATTTGCGGCAGCAACATAAAAATATTTATAGCACTATTGATGTTCATCGCATGATCTATTTCAATAATTTAAAAGTTCATTGCAGTGTGTATATGCCATTGACCATTCAAATATGCCACTATATTGTCCCAGACTTGCTTATTCGTAGGCTATCAAAATTCTGTGCCTTGCAAGTTTATAATGTCCAGGTGACAATTACAGCCTCTTGAAGTATATACAAAGCATTTTTATACTTTTTGTGCTAGTATGGAAGTTGTTTTTTTTTTTTTTTTAATAACAATGTGAGTTCTAAATTAAACTTTATTTCTGTGAGGTGTTAATAATCCACACTGAACACATTGCTTTTAATCTACTAAATTCTTATTGTTATACAAGTTAGGCACACATTCAATGATGATACCCCAGAGATGGGTTTATATCTGTACTGACATGTCAGAAGTTTTTAATGACTGATTTGTAGACCATGTTCACATGATGTTATATGATTTCAGCGTGATTTGACCTTAAAAGAAAGAAAACTATCATGAGCCCTGCGTAACCTACTTATTTTGCTATCTGTCCCCAAATTGATATTATGTCTATGTCTTCTAGGAGTTATAATTACCATACATATGACTGTTCTGTAACTGAGATTTCCTCTGTTTTGACACCCAAGAGCTATGGGTATGTGCATTTTAATTTTGGTTGTCTGTATTTATTTGTGTTTTATTTTATCATATATCACTAGATAAAGTCATATTTTGTTTGAGCAATATGGCAACATGTGGGTATATATGTATTGTTTTGTGATTCATCTTTACATATATTTTGTTTGTATTTATTTCTGATTAATTTTATCTACTATTTCTATATATATTTCCAGATACAGTAGTATTCAGTTTGTGCAGTATGGTAATGTGTGTGTATGTTTTGTTTTGTTGATATTTCTACTTGTCTATTTGTATTTTAGATATAATCCATGCTCCTGATGCAGGCACATGCCAAAATGTGACCATATCGGGTCATTTCACTAATAAAGTGACTGTTACCATACTGCTGTGGTTGACATTTGATATCCAACTCTTTTTATTGTGTATTGGAGGAGAGGCATTGCTAAAATATTATGGAAAGGATTCTTGAATGTATTGGGAGAGGGGCACTGGCTGCAGAAGAGCTCTATGCTGCTGGGGAGAGAGTTGTTGGCTGTTCTACAGGGGAAGGGCTCTGTCTATTTTAATGGAGAGAGAGTTATTGGGTGTGGTATGGGGGAGACACTGGCTGTGTTATTGGGGAGAGGGTTACTGGCTACTGTATGAAGGAGAAGCTCTGTCTATGTTATTGAGGAGAGAGTTATTGGTTGCTGTATGGAGGAGGGGCTTTGGCTACATTATTGAGGAGAGAATAATTGGCTGATGTATGAGGAGGAGCTTTGGCTATATTATTGGAAAGAGAGTTATTGGGTAATGGATAGGGGAGGGGCTCTGGCTACATTATTCAGGAGAGAGTAATTGGCTGATGTATGAGGAGGAGCTTTGGCTATATTATTGGGAAAATAGTTGTTGGCTGATATATGAGGAGGGTCTCTGACTACATTATTGTGGAGAGCATTACTGGGTGCTGTATGGTGGAGGGGCTCTGGCTACATCATTGAGGAAAGATCTATTGGCTGCTATATGAGGTGGGACACTGACTACATTATTGGGGAGGAAGTTATTGGCTGCTGTATTGGCTACTTACTTGTTTATTACATGCTCTTTCAGAAAGTTCAAAGCAAGTTGTAATAAAACATCCTATCAAATGAAATCAAAGAATGACAATACCTGTACAACATGCAGGGGAAAGGGTTGCTAGATGCTTTATGTGGAAAGGGATGCACACTGCTTTATGGAGGGGTAAGGTTTTTGGTTGCCGTGTGGTGGGAGAGTCATTAGTTGTGATGAGGAAAGGTGGTGATAGTTTTGGTATATGTCTGGGTTAATTTCTGTGTTATTAGAAAGTTTTCCTTTGGTCACCGAATGAAAATGAAATCCTATGTATTTTCATTTCAGAGATTCTTTCTCTTTGTATTTACAGATTCTGTATGTTGTTGGGTTTTGTGTTGCAGTCATCCCGAAAGAGAAAGTGTCTGCCACATCAGGATTTAACCCTTGTGTGACTCCAGGCTGTGGAGAGCCAGCCGTACGTCCTCTGGTGGACACAGGAGCTATGGTCTTTGTAGTTTTTGGCATCCTTGGAATCAACCACACCAAGAATCCAGATAACCATGTCCTGGGAGAACTGGTATACAAACCTTCCTCATGCTTTTTTACCAAGGCATGCACTGTGATGCCAAACAAATGAAGTATAGCTATGTGAAAGAATTGTACTACACTAAAAAGCCATGAGTGTGAATTCTGGCAGTAATGTACTGGAGTGAAATCACTACTGTGCTTGACTTGGGTGTTTATGTCTCTGTTTATCACGTTTTACATCACAGGGACAGTTGTATAGTATTGTGGGGATTGGGGGCATTATGCTGCAGTCAGTAGTTATTTTAGTTGTCTTTATTGAGGTTTGCAGTTGTTGTGGATCACATGGTCTGCTTTCTCTCCCTCTGAAAGGGCAGTGTTATATATGATGACAGCTTTGACCTCTTTAAAGAAATTGGCAACCTGTGTAAGGTATGCAAGGTAATTGCCAGCAACGTGGAACTGGTGAAGCCAGGAGGAGCTCAGTGCTTACCCTCAGGTATGTGCCAGAGATGTCCAAGAGGTTCAGTATGGTCCAGAGCACACAAGGAGCATATGGGGAGATAGGGAGTAATTCTCTTAGGAGGATGCTACTTTTAGGTGGCAGCAAGGCATGTAAATTGTGGTATTTTAATCATTTACGTGTGTATCCCTGTTCTACTGCACAAGTTCTGGGCACCAGCTAAGCTCTCAGGTTGGATCCCCTAGACCAGGACCACAAATACTGTCTTTATGAGCTGGGTGAAGGCCGGGGCTGGGCTTGATCCCGGTAGGCCATAGGGTTTTAAACCACTCTCTTTATTATTTCTCTAGTAGTCTTTGGTCAAATTGACTTCACTCACACTCCAAAGAAACTCTCCACTCCAGGATTTTTGTATTAAATGCAATAACTTCTTAGGCAATAAAATTAAAACTTTCTTTGATGAGATTACAGAAAATGTTCCATCCATATCACAAATACATCAGAAGTTGTGGAGCTTGACTCCTGAGAAAGAGCTGACCCAGCTGCGACAGAAATGGGAAAAGGACTTGGGGAGGGAACTGAACTCTTGGGATATTGTAGCGCGAATCAAAGAAATACCACACATGATAGGGGGAGCTGATTATAGAGAATGTGCATATAGAATGATACATAGGGCATATTTTACCCAAGTTCAACTAAATAAATCAGGGGGTATTTAGACAGCTATTTGTTTGAAATGTAATAATTCTGAGAATTCCATGGGCTATGGGGCTGTGAAGTAATACAACGATACTGGAGACAAATAACTACTTACCTCTCAGGTGTATTATGTAGTAGAATAGCTATGAATCCACTGCAGCTAATATTAGATGTGAAGGAACCACAATTGAGATTGAATGCTGATAGAACACTGTTGTGTCGCAAATTATGCCTGATAGCGAGAAAATGCATTATGCAACACTGGACTACGACCAATCCGCCAACTTTTTGGCATTGGCACAACCAGGTGCATCAATTGTTGGTTTTGGAGGCGAAAGATGCTAAAGGATACTGTAAAAGGAAAACTCGATTTCTTAAAATATGGGGATGCTACTTTGACAAAATGACGCAGAAGGGGCGAAGTCTTATTGTTAATACCTTATGAGAAGATAATGTATGATAATAAAAGTGTCTTGAGTGTGACATGGGTTAATTGGGAGGATAGGAAGGATGGGAGGTATGGGGGAAGGGGTAGGGGTAGGGGGTAGGGTAAAGCGGGGGGGGGGGGAGAGATCTGTGGGTAAGAGGGTGGAGTAAATGAGGGTTAATAGCATTTAGAAGGATATTAGTTGATGATTTTGTATTAAAGCAGAGTAAATGAGGTTGAAAGTAATTGTCTATACCCCACACCAGAAATTACTATTGTATTAGGTTGACTTCTTCATAATAATAAAAAGTGTTGAAACATAAATGCAATAACTTTACTGGAATGCTGCAACAGGCAGATATCCAGAGTTCTCTATTCACTTAACAAACAGTATATGTCATTGGTAGAGGCAAAATAACTGAGTTGATGATCTCTTGAAAATTCCTAGGGTATTTACATATTTACAATACTGTCCAGTCCTCCTATACCCATCCTTTCTGGCAGAACAATCCAAGGCTGTGGCTTCCTGCTCCTTCTGCAGAAAGCATTCCGCCGGGCTTTTCCCTAGCCGGCGCCCCTACCTCCCTATCCACCCCTCACCCTCACCTTAATGCATTAAGATCTGATGATCCCCCAAAAAACATATTTATAAAAATCTAATACTGTTGTAGATTTTGTAGTTGATTCTCCTGCTGCAATATCAATGTTTGGGACATTCTATGTATCTTATCAGTCGGGTGGTTAGCATTTACACCAGTTTTTGGCAAGCATGATTGCTTGTGCCCAAAATTAGGCACAAAAAAACGCACCAAGCTAGTATTCTGTAAAGGTTGCACTGCACAGAGTGCAATCTTACTGAAGGTCGCATGGGTGGGGCATGGATGGTTATGGATGGGGCTGCCATTTATGTACATAACTTACAGAATACAGTAAGTTGCACTTGCCTTTGCCACAGTTGGGTGCCTGTATTTACACCAGGTCTATGGTTGGTGTAACTGTCGGTGCCTAAAGGTAAGCTGCATCAATACTAGGATATCGTAGTATTCTGTAGTGGAACCTGGGCACCCAGATGCCATTATAGAACAGGCTGTCACTGTTTGGCATCAGGGCACCTAAAAAGAGGCACTCACTTATAGAATTGCCCCCCCTTGTGGCCGACTATTGCTGTTATCCCGTACAGCTCAGCAGCTATGATGGCTGTTAAAACCTGGGGGACTCCTTGCACTTACCTCAGCTCGTACGTTTCAAAGCCCAAGGTGTGTTCAAGGAAATAAACACATAACAAAGGCTACAGGTGTAGCTAAAGCCGGCTTTAGGAAAGACTGTCCTGCAACTGCAAACTCAGCAGCTTTGCTAGACAAGTCTCTAATCCCTCTTTAAGTTGAGTTGCTTTTAGTAGCATATTACAGAATACAGATTCATTCTTTGGCATGATAAGATAATTGGCAAGCAACACACACTTTTCCCTTTCTCAGGCCCTGTCTGTTCCATCAGTAGGTACATCATATCATGTTGGCCCACACAATTCCTTCTTTGGCTATGCTACAGACAACTTTCTCAGTTTCTTTCATGTTTCAAGGCCTATGCTAATGGCATTTGGTTCAACAGATAATTATCCTCAGCAAAATGTTCATGTTTCATACTCTTCAAGGATACTGTTTTCTGCCTCAGAGAAACTTAAACGCAACAATTCTCCTTCATTATATGACTGACACAGACTTTCCATTTTTCCCTTATCTCCTGCTAGACTCCAGTTCTCCCAGGTCCCCTCCAGGGCCCTTACAACAGCTATACATATATTCAGTATCACACAGGCTCAATATTGACCCTAGAGCAAATAATGGCAAAGACCATTTGGCCCATTCAGTCTGCCCGGATATCCTATCCATACTGCTAAATATATATCTCAGCTGCCAGTCACAGTGTAACCACATGCAAAATTTCTCCTTATCCAGAGTAGGTTTTTTTTTTCTTCCTCCTTTGTATTCCACCATCTTGGGTACAAGATCACACTTAGGAGGTAGTTTTAAAAGGCATTTCTGCAAGTAAAACATTGTTTTACACACAGAAATTGCTTTTTGTAAAATTGTCCACAGTATATGCATGTAAACTTTATGCAAATAAGGTTATTCAAACTGAGTGAGATATTTATTTATTTGTGGCATTTATACCCCGCTCTTTCCCACTCAATAGCAGGTTCAGATATTGCTGGGGCAGGTCTGGGGAGAGGTTGAAACATACTTTATAACATACTAGCCGTTAAGCCCGTTAAAACGGGTGAGATTTCCAGCTACCCTCCTCGCCGCTGCTCCCTCCCCCCTCCACGCCGGGCCCCCTGCACTGACCTGACAGCGCCTCTCACCTCCGTGTGAAAGCGCTGCAGGCAGCAGCAGATCGCTCTGCTGCTGCCTGCAGCGCTTCCACACGGAGGTGAGAGGCGCTGTCAGGTCAGTGCAGGGGGCCCGATACGGAGGGGGGCAGGAGCGGCGGTGGGGATGGGGAGGAGGGTGGAGGTTGGTGTGCGCGATGTTCGTTTCCAGGCTCCAGCGGCAGCGTCTGACAGTTGGACTCCGTTTCCCTCTCTGTTCCGCCCTCTGACATCATCACATCTTGACGCGAGGGCAGGACAGAGAGGGAAGTCTCTACTGCGCATTTGCAGGTGAGTCGGTCACTTGCCATTTATATGTTTGATGCACATACAGTAAGCCAGAAAGGTTTTACAGGTATATTTCCAAGGGATAATTTTCTGAGAAAGTATGCACACATTTTCCATTTGAAAACTGTTGTAACTTATGTGTAGGCTTGCTGCAACAAATTAGACACCATTTTAAAGGGTCATTTTGTAAGTTCCCTCCAGAACGGTAATTTAAATCACTAAAGAGGCTTTTCTGTTGCTTCTGTTTCTACTTACGGTGGCAGATGACTACTCCTTCTTTTTATTTTTCAGAAGACTAGTGCCAGTTTGTGATGAATGCTGTTTCTGGCAATTTTCTCGTACATTATCTCCACCTGATTGTCTGACTGTGGTGATAAAATTGAGCCTGCTTGCATGAGTAATCTATTCCTGAGAGGCCCATACCTCCTCCAGCACTTAGGATGTACAATCTTGGCACGCACTGGTTCTTATAAATTAACTTATCACTACAAAGGCATTTTCATGGTTTTTACAACCAGCTGGTTCAGATTTTCTAATTCCAAAGCTGTACGTGAGGGATTGCAATTTGATTGATGGCTTGTATCTTATTTCACTTTCATGCACATTTTAGTATTAGTTGGCTGTGTACAATAATGATTTTTCCACTCTCTGAGTTGTTTTCGTGACAAGGATCTTGTGCATCCTTCTCCTCACAGATCACTTCAGTAGGGTCCTTCATATCGGTTTTATGCAAACTCTCTTGCTACAGCTGCTTCCAGGTAGTCTGGGAGCTCTTTCCAACCAGCAGAGTATTAAAATTTTACATACAAAACATACATTGGTTTATTTTTCAGTGATAGCATTTAGAAATAATATGGATCAGCAAATAACAGCAAATTGCCAAAAATTGGGATATTAAGAGCAGGGATATTTCCTTTGACAGTAGGCTGCCTCTGGCCATTAAGCTCTTATCTCAGCATCCCTTGTGCACAGCCAGGGAACCAACCTTGTGTTCTTAAATTAGTTGCTCTGTCATGTTCTTAAAACCAACTACAATCACTTAGATCTGTTCATTGCTTTTTTACTTTATTATCCCAGCATCAATGAAAAGGGAAAGTTGATTTCTTGAATTAAAAACATTGAGCAGTAATAATTTGAAGAAAACTGTATCTTCTTTAAGGGAGTATCCATGTGAGAAGCAGTACATAAATATTGCCATACTGGGAAAGACCAAAGGTTCATCGAGCCCAGCATCCTGTTTCCAGCAGTGGCCAATCCAGGTCACAAATACCCGGCAAGATCCCAAAAATGTACAAAACATTATATACTGCTTATCCCAGAAACAGTGGATTTTCCCCAAGTCCATTTAATTACAGTCTATGGACTTTTCCTTTAGGAAGCCGGCCAAACCTTTTTTTAAACTCCGCTAAGCTAACCGCCTTTACCACATTCTCTGGCAACGAATTCCAGAGTTTAATTGCACGTTGAGTGAAGAAAAACTTTCTCCGATTTGTTGTAAATTTACTATATTGTAGCTTCATCGTATGCCCCCTAGTCCTAGTATTTTTGGAAAGCATGAACAGACGCTTCACATCTACCCATTCAACTCCACTCATTATTTTATAGACCTCTATCATATCTCCCCTCAGCCGCCTTTTCTCCAAGCTGAAGAGCCCTAGCCGCTTTAGCCTTTCCTCATAGGGAATTCGTCCCATCCCCTTTATCATTTTCATTGCCCTTCTCTGCTCCTTTTCTAATTCCACTATATCTTTTTTGAGATGCAGCGACCAGAATTGAACACAATATTCGAGGTGCGGTCGTACCATGGAGCAATACAAAGGCATTATAACATCCTCATTTTTGTTTTCCATTCCTTTCCTAATAATATCTAACACTCTACTTGCTTTCTTAGCCGCAGCAGCACACTGAGCAGAAGGTTTCAACGTATCATCAACGACGACACCTAGATCCCTTTCTTGGTCGGTGACTCCTAACGTGGAACCTTGCATGACGTAGCTATAATTCGGGTTCCTCTTTCCCACATGCATCACTTTGCACTTGCTCACATTAAATGTCATCTGCCATTTAGATGCCCAGTTTCCCAGTCTCGTAAGGTCCTCTTGTAATTTTTCACAATCCTCCCGCGATTTAACGACTTTGAATAACTTTGTGTCATCAGCAAATTTAATTACCTCACTAGTTACCCCCATCTCTAGGTCATTTATAAATATGTTAAAAAGCAGCGGTCCCAGCACAGAGCCCTGGGGAACCCCACTTACTACCCTTCTCCATTGAGAATACTGACCATTTAACCCTACTCTCTATTTTCTATCCTTTAACCAGTTTTTAATCCACAATAGAACATTACCTCCTATCCCATGACTCTCCAATTTCCTCTGGAGTCTTTCATGAGGTACTTTGTCAAACGCCTTCTGAAAATCCAGATACACAATATCAACCGGCTACCCTTTATCCACATGTTTGTTCACCCTTTCAAAGAAATGTAGTAGATTGGTGAGGCAAGATTTCCCGTCACTAAATCCATGTTCACTTTGTCTCATTAATTCATGCTTTTGAATATACTCTGTAATTTTGTTCTTAATAATAGTCTCTACCATTTTGCCCGGCACCGACGTCAGACTCACCGGTCTATAATTTCCCAGATCTCCTCTGGAACCTTTTTTAAAAATCGGCGTTACATTGGCCACCCTTCAGTCTTCCGGTACCACGCTCGATTTTAAGGATAAATTACATATTTCTAAAAATAGCTCTGCAAGCTCATTTTTCAGTTCTATCAGTATGCTGGGATGAATACCATCTGGTCCAGGAGATTTGCTACTCTTCAGTTTGTAGAACTGCCCCATTACATCCTCCAGGTTTGCAGAGAATTCATTAAGTTTCTCCGACTCGTCAGCTTTGAATACCATTTCCGGCACCAGTATCCCACCCAAATCTTCCTCGGTGAAGACCGAAGCAAAGACACACATGACACACATGAAATGAGACTGGATAGATTGATAATGTATAAGTAAAGCTATGTGTGACATTTATTTATTTATTTATTTATTTATTCATTTTATAAATCATAAGAACAAAGTCATTGGCATACTTGGACAGACCAAAGGTCTATCAAACCCAGTATCCTGTTTTCAAAAGTGGCCAATCCAGGTCAGAAGTACCTGACAGTATATCAAAAGAGAAAAACAGATTTTATGTTGTTTATCACAGGAATAAGTACTGGATTTTGCTAAGTCCATCTTAATAATGGCTTATGGACTTTTCTTATAGGAAATTATCCATACCTTTTTTAAACTCCGCTGAGCTAACTGCTTTTATCACATTCTCTGGCAACAAATTCCAGCATTTAATTACACCTCGCGTGAAGAAATATTTTCTCTGATTTGTTTTAAATTTACTACTTAGTAGCTTCATTGCATGCCCCCTAGGCCTGGTATTTTTGGATAGAGTAATCAAGCAATTCCACTCCACTCATTATTTTATAGACCTCTATCGTATCACGCTTCAACTGTCTCTTCTCCAAACTGAAGAACCCTAGCCTCTTTAGCCTTACTGACAAGCACAGCTGTGTCACAATCATGAAGATACATATGATGAGAACAGCGATATCAGTATCAAAACTGACAAAGTAGCGAGAGAAGACACAGCTGCTTTGTCAGCTTTGACGTTGATATCGTGACCAGCCTGTGTTGGATATTACCTGTAAGCTGCATTTGAAGAACTAACGGTTTACTGTTAGTGCATTTGAAGCATAAAACGTTTTTACTGGACATTTTTGGTAATTTTTTTTTTTAAACTTGTTTATGGTGACTTCCACTCCTGCTTTTGCAACTAGATCCCTAACACTCTGATCTTGGGACTCGCCTGCAGCATTTATTTGGCCGGCTTTAATAACAGGAAAAGGAACGGACTATGATGAACCAGACGAGCTATTTATTCCAGGGAGTAGAGTGTGATAGCACAAAGCTCACTGAGGCTGCTGGCACCTTATAGATTAACCAGTTTATTGGGGCAAACATTTTCAAGGACACAATGCCTCTGACAAGGTGAACTCTTTTCCTCAAAAAGCTTATCCTATATAATAAAAAGCACCTCCAACATTCTGAAGCCGAGAAAGTGAAGCCTGAAGCATCCGTGCTCTCTGTATCCATCTATACTTCCGGGTTCGTCACAAGCAGAAGTGACCAACCACACGAGGTTTCTCGGCTTCAGAATGTTGGAGGTGCATTCTATTAAATAGGATTGGTCAATTCCTTGAAGCACAGCCAGAGTTCAGCGCCCTGCACAGTAACGCTCAGCTGCCTTTCCGTGGGGTCTCCTTTTTCGCTGCCCACCTGCAACTTGCTCTCCACGGCGCTGATCAGCTGATCGACGCGATACTGAGGCAGACTTCCCGCTGCCAGCGCCACTCTCCACGGGTCTAGCGCTCATTCTCTCGCCACGCGAGACACCACAACAACGCATGCGCGCGGAGCCAAGCACACCCTCACAACTCGCTCTCCACGGCACCAGAGGGAGGGAGGGAGGGAGGGCCTGACACCAGAGAGAGAGAGAGAGAGAGAGAGGGAGGGAGGGAGGGAGGGCCAGACACCAGAGAGGGGGGGGGGAGGTATCTGTCATACACACACACTCTATCTCTCACACACTCAGTGTCTTTCTCTCTCTCACTCTCACACACTGTCTCTCACACTATGTCTCACACTGTATCACATTCACTCTCTATGTGTCACACAGTCACTCACACACTCTCGGTCTCATACACTCGGTCTCACAGAGAGTCTGACTCACACACACTCTCTCTCACACACACTGTATCTGTGTGAAACACACACTCTCTCGCTCTCTCACACTCACTGTGTCTCACATATGCACTTGCACACTCTCTCGTTCTCACACACACACTCTCTCTCTCACAGACACACTCGCACCCAGACTCTCTCTCTGTCACACACACACACACTCGCACATTCACTATCTCTCTCTCACAGTCACTCTCACATACACTCTCTTAAACATACACACTCCGAGGAAAACCTTGCTGGCGCCCGTTTCATTTGTGTTAGAAACGGGCCTTTTTTTTACTAGTTCCTCAATAAATCAGCCTCTTTGGTGTTTATGGATCAATTAGATTGTCAGTCTGAGGTCATTTGTAACACTTTTTCTAACATGGCTGTTCCCCCCATGTATAAGAGAACGGCAAGAAGAATTTCCAAAAGTACTGATTTAGGAAATTGTTTGAGCTGCTGTCAGGTGAGTTTTACTGCCAGTTGTGCCCTATTAAAGTACTGCGAGGAGCCGAGAAGATATAACTTTCTTTTAAAAACTAATAGCATGTCAAAATACAAAGACAGATGAAATAATCTCTTGTAACTTCTGGCCTTGAAAAGCTGCCAGGCATTTAAAACACTCCAGTGAACTAAATCGAATGTCAGTGCCAGAAATTATAGTAAAAAAAGAGAGGGCCCAATATTCAGTTGGTGGTGATCAGTATTTTGCTGGGTCATGTCTGGGCACCGGCATTGAATCCCTGGGTTTCCGGAGCTGGCTAACACGTAGCTAGTTAACTGCTACATTCAGCATAGAACCAGCTATGGGTTACCATATAGAGATAGGACTGACTTTTACGAGGTCCTATTTAGGGGAAAGGGAAATGGGACTTGATATACCGCCTTTCTGAGGTTTTTGCAACTACATTCAAAGCGGTTTACATATATTCAGGTACTTATTTTGTACCAGGGGCAATGGAGGGTTAAGTGACTTGCCCAGAGTCACAAGGAGCTGCAGTGGGAATCGAACTCAGTTCCCCAAGATCAAAGTCCACTGCACTAACCACTAGGCTACTGTACCACCGGGTTGCTGATCTGCAAGGGCAGGCTTCTACATGGAATGTTGCTAGTGGAATAGCAACATTCCATGTAGAATCTCAAATAGTAGCAACAGAATCTCAATAGTAGCAACATTCCATGTAGAATCTACAAATAGTTTCAACATTCCATGTAGAATCTCAAATAGGAAAAGGGAAATGGGACTTGATATACCGCCTTTCTGAGGTTTTTGCAACTACATTCAAAGCGGTTTACATATATTCAGGTACTTATTTTGTACCAGGGGCAATGGAGGGTTAAGTGACTTGCCCAGAGTCACAAGGAGCTGCAGTGGGAATCAAACTCAGTTCCCCAGGATTATTTATTATTTATTGCACTTGTATCCCACATTTTCCCACCTATTTGCAGGCTCAATGCACTAACCACTAGGCCACTGCACTAACCACTAGGCTAGTCCTCCACAGTTGCAATTAACCTAGCTGATTAAGTGCTGACTCCGCCTCGGAACATCCCCAAAATAGCCAGTTTTCAGTATGGCGCTAACTAGTTGTTTTCAGCGGCACTAACCAGTTAAGTGCAACTGAAAATTAGCAGTTAGACCCAAATAGGTGAGTTAACCGTCCAGGATCCATTTCTGGCTGGTTAAATTGCATTGAATATTGACCCCCAAAGGGTCTGTCCTTGGTGCTTGTTTCAAGTTCCCTGGTCTCTTTTCTCTACCTGCAGGTAATGAGCACCTTTCCTATGCCATGAAATCATGTTAACATTCTGATTAGACTCGTTTTCTTATTCCTCTGTCTGTATTATTTTCTGTTCTTTCCCCTTCAAGGATCACTATTTTTGACCTATTGGTTCCTGTGACCTCTCACGAGGGAACAGTGATAACTAGCATTCCAGCTTTTCACTTTAATCTCTCTTTTACTATCTGTACCAATCTATCTCTTTGAAGAGTTTTTTCATCCATTTCTCCTTTCTCTCTGGCTGATTTTGGTAGCTCATTTGTGCCAGTTACATGGCAGCAGGGCCGCCGAGAGAGAGGGGCAGGGCGGGCAAAATTCCACGGGCCCATCTTCCAAGAGGGAGCTGGCCTTGGCGCCAGCTTTCGGGTCTGTCTGCTCCTGCTTGCCGCCCAGGACCCGCATGATTGCATTAGCGCGATATCTCGTTAATGCAATCATCCTGGTCCTGACTCCTGGCACGGACAGGAGCAGGAGAGAACAGACCGTGGGCGCAGGCAGGCAGGAAGAGACTTGTTGGGCCCAGGCCTGGGTCTCCCCTTGGAAGTAGAGACAGAAAGGTAAGAGGGTGGACAGGCAGAAGGGAGCAGCAGTGCAAGGGGTGGGGGCGGTGGTCCAGTTCTGCCCCAGACCCAGCTGTGTCTCTCGGTGGCCCTGGCAGCATGCAGGGTCGGCTTAAGGCATGAGCTAGGTGAAGAACTGGTTCTGGGTGCCAAAGCTCAAAAGCACCAGGACCCTGCCTCACTGGCTCGACCTTCACAGGGGCAAGAGTATGTTGCTCTGCTTTACCTACTGTACTCTGCGCCCTGCACTGCTCCTGGCACATTTACAGATTTAAATACAAGAACAGGTGCATCCTGTTCTCAGGAAAACCAGGAAGCACCTGTTTCCCTGTTTAAATCTGTGATGGTACTTGTGGGTGCTTAGGAGGAGACCACAGTGGCAAGGGCAAAGCAGCATTCTCTCACCTGCGTTTTAAGGAAGCAGTGAAGAGCTAATGCTCCTGGAAGGGAGGAGGGAGGAAGCTAGTTAAAAGGGGCCTAATGCTTAAGGGAGAAGGCTGATTAGAACGCATTTTTCCATGGGGGGACTGGCTAGAGGGAGACTAATGCTTGGGGAGGGAGCTGGCTGGAATGGGGCTCATGGTTGGAGGGAGGGGGGTCCTGGTTGGAAGGGGGCTGAAGCTTGGGGGTTGCTGGCTGGACTAGTGTTAATGCTTGGGGGAAAGTTAAGCTGGAGAGAGACATGCTTGTTGGGAGCTGGCAGGAAGGGTGCTGATGCTTGGGGGAGGGAGCTGATTGGTCCAAGATGGGGGCACCAAAATAAAAGTCAGCTCAGGGCACCACAGCCTCTTGAGCCAGCCCTGGTCATAACCACCTTTACCTTTGCAGTATTTCTTTGTGCCTCAGAAGCAGAATTAGGAAGCAGGGAGGAGCATAGCACACTTTCCATCATTAATGGGACAAGGAAACTCTGTAGATACAGTCTATTGTCTCTGAAGTAGATGGGAAAGGTCTTAGTGACTTTTTGCTGCATTTTAGTGTGGTGGATCATCTGTAGGTACTGAGTTTCTCTCTGCCCCAGCCCATTCCAAGAGATGTGAGGTCAGAACAGAAATAAAAGTAGACATAGACTGGGGCATAGGCACCATTATCAAAATGATTGGGTGTATCAAACACAATACAAATTACCATTCCTTGCAATGCCGGCTCAAAGGATAGTGGTACCGTGCCCTGAGCCAAATTGCTTTGGTGGCACCCTCCCCATCGCATTGCTTCTGGTGCCCCTTCTCCCCCTTCAGGTTTGGCATCTCTCCCTTCCTTGGGCTGGCATTTTTCCCCCCAAGGTTCAGTCTTTTTTTCCACCTCCTCTGTCCCATTCCACGCAGGTCCAACACTACTCTGTCACCTCTCTCACTGCCCCACGGTCCAGTAAAGTTTACATTGGTCACCAGCAGAAGCATGATGACAGGCTGCCTTCAGCCAACCCCTGAGTCTTCCTTCTGTCATGTCCCACCTACGGGAAATTGATGCGGACAGGCTGCTTTTGGCCAACCCTGGATCCTCTGATGCACAGGGCTGGCCAAAAGCAGCTTGTCTGCAGGGGAGTGAGAGAGGTGAGGAAAGAGAGAAGGGGAGAAAGCATATTTGTGGGGGGGGGGGGGGGGGGAAGGCTTAACCTGTAGACCAGGTAAGGTCAGAGGCAAGATATTTTGTCGCCTTTAAATTGCCGGCATCTTGGGCCAGAGCCTCACCTGGTCCAATGGTTAAGCTGGCCCTGATTCCCTGGACACAATGAGGAAGCTTGCTTAATATTGAGGTACTCAGCACCCACTGGCATCTACCGAGCTGGTTCCTATGTTCTGGTGGAGGGAGGGGCAGGGAGGGGAAGAAGTACAGATAGCAACAGTCTTCTTTTCTTAAAATTGTGTTTGTTCTTTCATCATATCTTTTGTGGCTGGAATGGCCTGGAAACAGCACAGTAAGCTGTAATTTTGCCATTGCTGTGTGGCAGGAGAAGGGCTTGAAGTGTGATAATAATAATCAATGTACTTATAGCACTGTACAGGTCCAGGGCTCACATGTGCCAGGGGCTCGTCCTCTCTGGTTGACTGTGACCTTGTGGGTCCTGAGGCCTTAGGGGATCATTTTGTGATAATTGAGTCAGCCTTTGACCTAGGTCCCTGTAAATCTGCAGACTAAGGCCATTCCAGTGCTAAGCTGACTTTACTGCAGCAAATGTGCAGTACCCAAGGGCTGCCCTGTGGACCCCACTCTCACCTGAATACTGATTCTGTTTGTGCTTGTTCAAAACAGAAAGTAATAACACCTTTTTAAATATTATCAGATCATTGAAAATTTGGGGGTTGATATTAAAAACCCCTTATGTGATCACCATCGAATGCTGATAGTGTGTCTTTTAAAAAAATGTCCTACCTCACTCTGTATAGAATGGATAAATTATGGCCATACAAGTCGCTCGTGGGAATGGAAAGCAGGGCAAAAAAAAAAAAAAAAAAAAAGTCGATCCAGAATGTCAGTAGATCTTTAATTCACAATTCAT
The DNA here is from genome assembly GCF_901765095.1 of Microcaecilia unicolor. Classification (NCBI taxonomy): domain Eukaryota; kingdom Metazoa; phylum Chordata; class Amphibia; order Gymnophiona; family Siphonopidae; genus Microcaecilia; species Microcaecilia unicolor. Next base: position 63,830,418 of record NC_044043.1, on the reverse strand, counting down.
CAAGCACAGTCCACGGCGCGAAAGGAGACTTTGATGAATTGTGAATTAAAGATCGACTGACGTTCTGGAATGACTTTTGTTTGTTTTTACTTTGCCCTACTTTCCATTCCCACTTGTTGTCACGTGGGGCATTTTCCTTCTTTCACTGTACAAGTCACTATACAATCAAAATGTATCTGCTCAAAGTGTGGCGAGATTAGAGGCAGTCTAGTGATGGGGCCAGAAGTTATATGGAAAGTGGGAAAATTCAGCCGTTGTCCATATAACTTCTGCATCTAAGTCTGAATTCAGAAATAGCAGGAAAAACTTTATATGGATATGTTATCCATATAGGGGTAAATTCAAAAAAGGGCACCTAAAGTTAGGCGCCCTAATAAAATGCGCTGAGCAATTCTGTAACAGAAATTAAGAGCCTAACTGCCGTTATAAAATACTAGCATAAGCATCCATTTATATACATAACTTTAGGCATTAGCTCAATGGCTGGCGTAACTGTATGCGCCTAACTGATGTCAGTTACGTGTGTAAGAGACAGTAGTCTGTAACCTGCAAGTGCTTATCCTGGGCACGCCCCTAACCCGCCCATGCCCCTCCTATGTCCACGCCCCCTAAAGTTGCATGCAAATGATTTTGGGCACGCAACTCCTAGAATACCCACTAAGAGCAGTTGCACGTATAACAATTAATTGGTGTCAATTAGCACCACGAAAGGCTATTTGTGGCATATTATTGCTCATTAACACCAATTATCAGCTCATTATTATATTAATTTGCAACTGACCTTCTTCTATAATTTGCATTCTAAGCATACGTTTGTAGAATTTGCTCCATAATTTATTTATTTTCAGCACTTGATATACCGCAAGTGGTCCCTGAGGGGACAATTTCTATTACAGGTATTTTGCACTGTCCCTAATGGGCTCACAATCTAATACCCCGATGATCAAATGTAAATGCGGGTGTCAGAGGCCACTAGCACTGGCCTAGCGCCTGCATTTACCAGCGCAGAATCATCAAAGGGGTCTGGCGTGGCAAACAAAGAGCGCGCCAAGAAATACCACTGAGCGGGGGGGGCCTTAGCTTTTGGGGGGTGGGGGTAACTGACCATGGCAGCTTGGGCTAACTGGCTTGGAGGGGAGTTAATGAAGCCCTGCCCGGTGCATCCCAGGATGCACCAGGCAGGACAGGGCGCTGCCATTTTAAATGCGGTGCTCACAAGAGAAGGAAGTGCTACTCCCTCCTCTTGACTTAAGATACGGGGAGTTGAGGTTTTGGGTTGGGGTTGGCTGGGGACTTTGGGGGGCTACAACTAGGGTCCCGCTGGATCACCAGGTATTTTTTTATACTGGGGGGTGCAGTGGAGTAGGGGACTCTGGAGGTCCACTGGACCTGTAGCCCCCGTCTCAAGTTTGATAGGTCTGGGCTTTTTTTTTCCTTATGGCAGCCTGAACCTGTCAAACAACTGCGGGAAAATTGTGCCTTGGGCACATGCCCAGGCACAATCGTCCCTCAGAAGTACCCTGATGATCAAAACTAATAACACGCAAAAATGTGCATGCTGTTAGTTTTGATCATTGGTATGATGCTTCCCCGCGCTGGTCCGGTGCTATTTTTACAGCACAGGGAAACTGATCATCAGGGCATAAGTTATATGTTGTACCTGAGCCAATGGAGGGCTAAGTGACTTGTCCTCTTGCCCAGGGTCACTCAGAGCTATAGAGGGAATTGAACCTGTTTCTCCAGTATCTCAATTCACTGCTGACTGTCAAGCAGCAGCGGCAATCAAACCCAGTTCCGCAGGCCCACAACCTGCTGCAGTAACCATTAGACTAGTGTTTTCAGCTTTACCAAAAAACTACATACAGTTATACAGAAAATTTATCCATATAATTATATGTGGTCCTATTCTGGTGAATATTGCCCTTACTATTTTTGAAAATTGAAGATAAGACTATATTACACTTTTAAATACTGAGGTTTTTTTTTTTTTTTTTTATATTTTTCAACTGTATTGTAAACTTGACAATTATAGCTTTTTTACAGTCTGAAAAAAAAATCTCTTATCCATCTCCCCTCTTTTTTTTTACCTCTCAATTTATTCAGGTTACAGCATTTCCTCCTTTCTACAGATGTTACACCCTGAGTGTAAGAACATTCCAGAACCCAACCTGCTTCCAGGGCAGCTGTCTCATGGCACTGTGGGTGTGAAGGATGGGAAAGTTCACTGGATATCTATGGCTTTTGAATCTGTGAGTTCCATTATGCTTTTCTCATGAGTTTACACACTGAATTTTATAAAAGCCTATTTTTTGTGTAATAATCTGTTTCACCAAATTTTTTTTAAATAGTCCCCATAATGTTTGGGAGAGAAGGCATGGTATAATGTTCATGGTGGGTGAAGAATACAGAGGGTGGGGTTTTAAGGAGAACTGATATAGTGCTCACTGGAGAGGACAGGATTGTTTCTTCATGGGATGGAAAATGTTTGGAGTTAGAATTGTCTATATAGGTTCTTGGAAAACTATAAATGAGAGACTTGTTTGAAGAAATGTCTTCTGGTGAGAAACACAAAGAAAATAAGGCTGGTTGAAATTTATTTATTTTTATTTATTTTATTGCTTTTGTATCCCACATTTTCCCACCTATTTGCGGGCTCAGTGTGGCTTACAATACATTGTGATTGATGGAAGTACAGCTTGTTACAATTCAATATTGGGTTACATTGTGGAGAATTAAGGGAAGACAAAGTCAATTCAGAATATCATTTGGGGGATACATCAATGGAATGTAACAAAGGGGATGATAAGACGATAGAACAGTAGCCTGAGAACGTTAAGGTGTAACAGTTTTATCTGTGGGTGGAGCTTTAGGTGTGGTGAAAGTATGGGGAGGAGAATTCAGGGGAAGTGTATTGATGCATTTCTATGGACTTCATGTGTTTTGATCCTTACAGTAAATTTTCTCAAAGAGATGAGTCTTCAATAGCTTGCGGAAGTCGGTTAATTCGTAGATCGTTTTCAGGTTGCGTGGTAGTGTATTCCAGAATTGCGTGCCCATATAAGAGAAGGTATAGACCTTGGGGATGAAGACCTTGGGGATATACACCCCAGACTCGCAGAGAGTTAGCATTATCTCTGGCCACTGCTGTATGGTCTATACCGGTTCAGATGGTGAAGAGATGCAAAGATGTTACCCTGCTCATCTTAGGAGAGATTATAAATTGGTCCCTGAGCTAAAGTGTCATACTGAGATAGTGCAAGAGGCAGTATTGAAAACCCCTCACTATATAAGAATAGTTTGACCTCATTCTGTCCAGTTTTAAATCTGTCCATTGTGGGTTAGTTTATTGAAAAGATTGGATATCGATAGGTACAACACCATTGAAGTTGGAGGAGCATTCCATCCGTTACAGGGGGATTTTTGTGGGACATGGGATGTGGGATGGGATTTTGGGTAGGACTTATGTTGACTTATCTTCTTCTTAGCAGTACGCTAATGGCTGCTGATGAAGCGCCTGGAAACCCAATTGTATTTCTGGATCTTTCTGCAGTGTTCGACCCAGTTGACCATTGGTACCATTGACTTGACTGAGATAGGCTAGGACTCAGGGGTGGAAGAAGAATGAAGGTGCTCATGCTTTTAAGACAGGGCCCAGCCAGTGAGGTGGAAGGGTGGGTGGGTGGGGGCTGATCCTCTGCCACTGACATGTGAACTGCCTCAGGGCTCTAAACTTTCTCCTCTCCTGTTTCTCCTACTCTGCTTGTCCTAGTAGTATTGCAGTTTTATTTGTCCTGTCATCTTTTCCCGGATGATGTATTTGTACATATGGATGTAGATCTTGGAAAAGTGAAAGTCTGCTTTGAAGCTGTAGCTGAGTGATTTAATGGAAACAGTGGTAAACTTAATTCTGGAAAAAAAAAAAAAAGAATAAGCTTATTTGGATTAACAGATGACCTTGCTCCTTCATATTAGGCTAGCCAGTTGTCAGACAGTGCGAGCACAAAGGGTTTGGGGGAGGGAGGGTGCTATTGGATAAGGGATTAACTATGGAGGCTCAAGTCTCAGCGGTTGTCTGGGCAGATTTTGTTAGCCGGCAGCTGCAGCTGCAGCTGCAGTCTTACTTGGATTTTATAGACCCTGGACTATGCTTTTGTTACTATACGGATAAATTATTGCAACAGCTTATCTTGTGGTTTGCCCAAGAAATTTCTACAGTGGCTACAACTATTTCATAGCAGCACAGCTCAGAAAAAGGCTTTTGATTCTGTGACACCTCTCATTACAGCTGCATTGGCTTCCTGTGGAGATACGGATTTGATTTAAGTCTAAAGTATTGCATTATGATTGTCCAAAATATTTGCCAGAGCACATGCTGATCCATTGTGTTTCAGAACATCCTATTCAGTCTTCACAGCAGGAGTTGCTGTGTCTTCCAGGCCCAATCAGCTTAGAATGCACTCATCGCCATTGGCATGCTTTTGTCTTGTCCAGGTCCAAATTGTGGAACTCTGTGTCACAGGACTTTTGGACGGTCTAAGTCAAGACATGGCTATTGAGTATGGCTTTTGTTATACAGTAATAAAAAACAGCTCAAGGCAGTTTGCTGCTTGAGGCAAGGAATGAGATGTGCCCTCCCCTGTTCTTGGAAGGCATCCAAAAAGAGAAAGAACCTGGTGTCCCCACTTCTATCTCAGCAGCTCCGACTAGCCGCTGGTTCTGCTCCTCTCCCTCCCACACAGCTCAGTAAGCATTTGTTTGAACTGCATAACTGGCTAGTCAGAGCTGCTGATGTGGAGCCAGTTGTGCTTAGATGCAGGAGAACAACTGCAGGATTGGGGCCTAGAGATACTCCTTCCAATACTCACATGCAGGGCTGTCCTTGGGGGGGAAGGAGGTAGCCATGCTTGGCCCCACCCCATGCCAACATATTATAGTCACTAAACCAAAATTAAATCTACTTTTTTTTTGTATCTTTTCATGGACCTTTTGGGCCCTAACATAACAACTCCTTTCCTCCCCTACAAAGATTCTATTTTTCTCCTGGACCATTATAGCTACCAGAGCTACACACCACTGTTTATCACGTATAAGGTGGGAAATATTATTATTTAAAAAATAGATCAGAATGAAATATACCAGTAGTGGAGCCACTGGTTGGCTTGAGTGGGCACTGGCCTACCCAGCAGCGGTATAGTGGATCCCCCAAGCCCCACCAGCTAAAGACTTCTGGCATCTCTCCCTCCTTCTCCCCCATACAATCGGGGATCTCGTCTTAACTCCACTCACCCGAACCCCCTAGTACCCTCTAAATCCTTCAGTTTTTTGCCTGCAGTGAACAGTGACTCATACCTGCTGCTCGCACCAGCACCGAGCCTTCCCTCTGAAGCAACATCCTATTATGTGTTTAACCTCTGGAGGCTTTCCCCTCCCCCCACCTCCCGCCATCCATTAGGACTTCCCCAGACCCAAGAGAGCCGATTCTTCATTGCAGTGTCAACATGCACCTTCAGCCCTTGTTGGCAGCAGGAGAAGCGTTAATAAGATGTCATCTTCTGCTGCTGTAGGACCATTCTTGAGCTAAGAGCCATGGGATTTTGCAGCTCTTATTGCAAGACTGGTCCTGCAGCAGCAGAAGATGACATCCAATTATGTCTTCTGATGCCAACAGTTTTGTGCCTGCTTTGGGGTGGGGTGGGGAAAGAGAGAGAGAGAGAGAGAATTGGACCAATGCAGATATAACCAGAGCAGTGAGCCATCAGGTCAGGCAAGGGTTTGGGTTTCCTTGGGCCCAATCCAATGGCTAAAACTGGGATGGCAAGCCATTTTGGGGCTGACACTTGCCACCCATTGGCATCCTGTAGCAGCATCTGTGGATTGAAAGTTGCTTTATTGTAAGTGGAACTTGAGCACACAGATATGGAACGCATTGCCGCACAACTTAAAAACGATCTACGAACTGACTAACTTCCGTAAACTACTGAAGACCCATCTCTTTAACAAGGCATACCACAAAGATCAACAAATGTGAATATACACAACTCCTCCACATATATTCAGTATTGCCTTATAATATCTGCTTGTTATATTATTACCATGTTTTCTTACTATAATGCTACCCAAGATCCTTCTGCAACACTAAATGTCTGTTTTCTAATCTATTTCTACCATTCATGATATATTGTAAGCCACATTGAGCCTGCAAAGAGGTGGGAAAATGTGGGATACAAATTGCAATAAATAAATAAATAAAATAAAATAAACTTTGAATTGTAACGTCCTTCAAATAATAATTTGAGATATATCCTCAAATAAGATCAAATGCATAGATTGATAGATAGTGTTTGAATACCATCCCCCCCCCCCCCCCCCCAGCTTAATCTATGTTATTTCTTTTCAGACAACCTACAAAGGGAAATCATCATTCCAAACCTATGAGGATTACCTGAAGTGGGAAAGATTTCTCCAGCAGGAGCTACACCTACTGCCTGAAGGTTCGGCCTTACACCATGGCTTCCAGACCTGCCAGCACTGGAAGCAAATCTTCATGGAAATTATAGGCAGGTTTCTCTTCTTGCACATCAGCTGTTCCTTTCACTCCTTCAATTCCTCCACTACCCCATTCTCCTTACTAAGATGCTCTGTAAGTTTCTGGAATCATCTGACCCTTCCTTCCTACAGACGTGCTCTCAGTTCTCATTTATCAGTATCCTCACTAGTACAATGATAAAGACAATGTGATCTTTCTCCTAGCAGCAGTGGCGTTCCTAGGGTGGCTGACACCCAGGGCAGATCGCTGATGTGCCCCCCCCTGGGTGCAGCGCCCCACCCCCAGCGAAAGGCCACCCCCCACCCCCCCCCGGTGCAGCGCGACCCCCCGGCAAAAGGCCACCTCCCCCCTGCGAAAGGACACACTTCCCCCCCCCAGCGAAAGGACACCCCCCCTGGGTGCATTTTTACCTGCTGGGGGGGTGCTGCGGAAGTAACCTGTTCCGGGGCAGAGGGAGCACGGAACGAACGGAACAGACAGGCGCGCTGCACCCCCCCCCCCCAGCGGCGTGCACCCGGGGCGGACCGCACCCCCCCCCCCCCCCCAGGAATACCACTGCCTAGCAGTTCCCTGTCACTCATGGGCTAGACTCCATGTATGAGCTGTTAGAGTAGCTCCATCTCTGACATTGGCTCGATAGCTCCCCCTACTGTTTCTTGTTCTCCTGTAGGTGTGCAGAGTGCCTTGTACGGCCTAATTCTCTCCCTGCTCATCTGTGTGACTGCTGTAGCTGTCTTTACTACTCATCTTATGCTCCTTCTGCCTGTTCTTCTCACCATTCTAGGTAAAAAAAAAACTGTTAGCTGTTGCTTTCGTTTGTTTTCAATCATTAAATCTGCCTATTGTTACACTTGTGCGGTCCTGCAGTTTCTTTTGGGGGCAGTTTCTCCAAATGGGTTAGTTTTGGCATACCATGAGAAGACTATTGTAATTTTATCTATTTAGTTGGTGCTGAGGTACGGGGGTGGAGGTGGGGTGGGGGGTAATGGTTGGGTTTTGCAGGTGGGTTTCTTATACTGACTGTTGGTTCTGTGTACAGGTGTCGTATGCCTGGTGGTGGCCATCATGTACTGGTCCGGTTGGGAAATGGGGGCTGTTGAAGCAATCTCTCTCTCTATCCTTGTGGGCTCCTCTGTGGATTATTGTGTCCATTTAGTCGAAGGATACTTGCTGGCAGGAGAGAATCTCCCACTCCACCAGACACAGGTGAGTCTTCTCCCCCCCCCCCCCCCCCACCCACCCCAGCCACTTTCCCTCTGCAGACGTAGGTGTGGCCCTCTCCTCTGTACAGATGTAGGCATGATCCCCTCCGCTTGTGCACAGTTGAGCCTTTCTCCCCTCCTCCTAGCCATTCCTTCTGTGGACATAGGTCTGGTCCTTTCCTCTCTGCAAATGTAGGCAGGATCTCCTCCCCACCCCTTCCCCTGTACAGATATATGTGGGATCCCTTCCTCACCCCCTCTCCTTTACAGCCTCAGGAGAATAGTTCCTCTTTCTGCATGCTCTGTGTCATCCTTTCGTGGCTGTTCATTTCACTTAGCTTTCCCTTTGATTTGTATGTGACTGCTGAACAGCAGGGAGCATTTTGGTATAAAATGTGCCAGGGTGGATCAGTTCTTAATCGATTGGACTGGAGACCATATGCTGAAATCGGATGTGGTGACATTTTGTCTTTGCACATCTGGAGCTGTGTCCTATCTGCCTGGATCCTGGAGGTTTATATTGAGGCAGAGATCGTGAAATCATCACAGCAGAAATGGCGATATTTCCTCTTTGCAATCAGATTTCAGTCGGGGGGGGGGGGGGGGGTGAAGTCAAAGCTCTACATTCATTTATTTATTGGATTGTCTATACAATTTTCCTGATAAAATATCATTCAAATGGTTTACACTTATATCCAAGCAGAGATCATTTCTAACCAGTCAATATTCAGCCAGCGGTGGTCAGCATTTCCTTAAATGCTGGCTGCCGTCGGCTAATTTAGATCCAAATGTTCAATGCCAGACCCTATTTGGGCCAACAGAAACCAGAAAACCAAACAGTCCCACAAGTGTCAAAATGAAAAAGACAAGGAGCAAAATGACCAATGAGATGAGTCTGGATAAAAGTACAAATCCTTTATTCATATATACACCAGCGTTTGCTTGAAGACAGCACATTAGAAGAAAACAGCAGGCGCCACCTAAGGATGGACTCAGGATGGTCTGTGTTTCGGCTTACATCTTCATCAGGACTCCAAAATTAAGATCAACACAGAAGTTATGCTGAAAAGAAACAAGCGACACTAGAGTGTGTGGCCGGATTCCTCAGTCGTACGCACACTCACAATGGCGGTAATGCTGGAGCGGCAAAAACATATGAGGAATTTGACCACAGACTCTAGTGTCGCTCGTTTCTTTCCAGCACGACTTCTGTGTTGATCTTAATTTTGGACTCCTGATAAAAGCAACACTGGGCCTTCAAGACTGAGACAACAGAAGTATTTTATTGATAAATGACCCGACACGGGCCGTGTTTCGGCGTTAAACAATGCCTGCCTAAGGGGTCAGGGTTAAGATGTAAATTATTTAAAATATAAATGTGTCCAAAATGCCTAGGAAAACGAACGTGGAAAACCAAGCTTGCTTGTTGGAATGGTCAGCCTCGACGTAGGAAACAACTCTCCTGTTTTAGCCTTGTTTTTTTAAATAATTTACATCTTAACTCTGACCCCTGAGGCAGGCGTTTTTTAACGCCGAAACACGGCCCGTGTCGGGTCATTTATCAATAAAATTCAGTCTTGAAGGCCCAGTGTTGCTTTTATTTGTTTGTGTACTTTCTATGTATGCTGTTTACCCTCTCTGTTTGGTTTGGACTCCCAATAAAGGCATAGGCCGAAACATGGACCATGTTGAGTCCATCCTTAGGTGGAGCCTGCTGTTTCTTTCAGTGTGTTGTTTTCAAGGAAACACTGGTGTATATATGAATAAAGAATTTGTACTCATCACATTGGTCAGGCCCTATTTGGACATGAGCATTGAATATCTGAGTCTTTAGCAGCACCTGAAGGTTATGTGTATGACCCATATTTTTTTTTGTTACATTTGTACCCCGCGCTTTCCCACTCATGGCAGGCTCAATGCAGCTTACATGGGGCAATGGAGGGTTAAGTGACTTGCCCAGAGTCACAAGGAGCTGCCTGTGCCTGAAGTGGGAATCAAACTCAGTTCCTCAGGACCAAAGTCCACCACCCTAACCGCTAGGCCACCCCTCCATACCTGCCTAGCTAACCAAACCTATTCAGCACCAGCGCTGCATGTTGCTATTGCCCCCATAACTCCTGCCTCCCCCCCCCCCCCCCCCGGACTGCCCTGGCACTAAATGGCAAGTGGCACGGTGGTTAAGTGCCACAGAAAATCTGGGGATGGTCCGCTCACTGTAATTCAACCGTTTCCTGTCTGGTTACATCTTTCAACCACCAAGATTGTACTTTTCACTAATACTGATGTTTGTTTCTGCCCCTGTTGCAAGGATCCGAGTTCCTGCCGTCAGTGGCGTGCCCTGGAAGCTGTTCGGCATGTAGGCGTTGCCATAGTGTCCAGTGCGGTGACCACAGTCTGTGCCACTGTCCCTCTCTTCTTCTGCATCATTGCGCCGTTTGCCAAGTTTGGGAAGATCGTCGCACTCAACACTGGCGTTTCTGTCTTGTACACCCTGACTGTGAGCACAGCTCTGCTCAGCATCATGGGGCCCAGTACCTTCACCCGCAGCAGGACTTCTCTCGTCAAGGCACTGCTGGGAGTTTTCCTTACTGCAGCTGTCAGCTTCTGTCTTTATTTGGTGATACTGAAAAGTGGGTTTAGACTCCCACTGCCCCACGGCAGTCCCTAGAGTGCCAGCCATTTGTAGGCAGACAATTTGTAAACCTCTTTTTTTTTTCTGATGGGCACAAGAAGGGAGATTTGTTTTCCACTTCAGATGAAGTTTATTTTCCATTTTTTTTCTCTAGAATGTGGGTATTGAAAGAAACAATGTTGCCAATGGGAGAAATGAGCAGGCTTCAGGGTCTGTGTATGCCTGAAGATATGACACAACACTTTGGCTGCTTCACTCTCCTGTAAGTGTTGCATTTGTGATGCAGCCCTGACTCTGTCCATGTGTACAGTTAGATCTACCGTTTCTTCCCCTTTTTAACTCTGATTTGGAACGCTGTGGTGCTTTCTAACAGTAGCAGGCTTGATTGTTGCAGTTTTCTGGGTTTTGCCACGTCTAGGTAAGTGGAACTGACATTTCAGCCATCGTGCTGTGGCTTTCTTCAGGGTGTGCTGTGAGGGCTTCAGTCTGTCTTTATATATAGTGACTAGCTGGGGTTTGAGGCAGGAAAGTCCATTGCTCACAAAATTCAAAATTTGTGACCAACAGACTTTCCTGCCAAAATTCAAATTTGTGACTAACGGATTATCCTGCCAAAATTCGTGACCAATGGACTTTTCCACCTCAGTTTCCTCCCCAAATCACCTCAAACCCCAGCCAATCAGGTTTGTAGACCCACTATATATATAAAGAGAAACTGCAGCCCTCACAGCACACCCTGAAGAAAGCCACATCCTCAGACGTAGCAAGACCCAAACAACTGCAACAGCCATCACGCCAGCCACAGATGCCTAAGAGAACACAATCGTAGGCTCTGTGAATTGAATTGAACTTTTGCATTTATATATTCCGTTTTACCCAATATGAGCTCTCAAGGCAGATCACAGCGTATAAAATCCTACCTAATGCAATTCTCAAAGCAAATACATTTGCAAAGTCTGTGGTGTAAATATTCAGCCTGTGACAGTCAGCGTTTGTTGGTCACTGCCGGCATTATGTTCAGATTTTCAGTGCTGGGGTATGTTTGGGTGCCGGTATTGAATATCCAGGGTTTCTGCAGCCGGCTTTCCCTTTTCCAGTTAAGCATAATATTCAGCTATTAACCGCCTAAGTGAAACCAGATAAAGTTTTATGAGATTGATTTGTCCGGTTGACCTACGTGGTTAAGGGTCCCTTTTACACAGTGGCGTAGCTACATGGGGCCTGGAGGGCCTGGGCCCCCGTAGATTTGGCCCTGGATCCCCCCCTGCCAATGACCCACCTGACACCCCCTCCTGCCGCAAACCCCCCCCTCCCGCCGCCAACCTGCCATCGCCGTCGCCTGCCTTTGCTGGCGGGGGACCCCAACCTCTGCCAGCCGAGGTCCTCCTCTTCTCACAAAAGGCTTCCTTCTGTTTCGTGCAGGATGTCAGAAACAGAAGGAAGCCTTTTGCGAGAAGAGGAGGAGCTTGGCTGGTGGGGGTTGGGGTCCCCCGCCAGCAAAGGTAGGCGACCGTGGGTTGGCGGCGGGAGGGGAGGTCGAGAGGGTCGGTGGCGGGGGGGCAATGGTGGGGGGGGTCGGCGGCACCGGGGGGGGGGCTAAAATGTGCCCCTCACCTCAGGCTGTGGACCCCCCCTCCCGCCGAAGTCTGGCTATGCCCCTGAGTGGCGGTAAGCCCAACATGGGCTTACCACATGCTAATCTGGAACTACCGCCAGCCAAACGTGAGCGCCGGCGGTAGTTCCAGCCACGGCACGTGCCATTTGCCATGCTACGGTAAATAGCTATTTTCCAGAGCAGCGCTAAGCCGGCAGTAATTGGGCAGCGCCGTGTGCCACCCGGTTACCACCGGGTTAGCGCAGAAGCCCTTAACGCCACCTCAGTGGGTGGCATTAAGTGCTCCTCCACACATGGCCATGCGGGAAGTGAAATCTTACCACATGGCCATGCCATTCTTTGGCCTTTTTACCCGCTGCAGTGAAAAGGGCTGCAGTGCATGCAAAAAGAGCCCCCACCACTAGCCCAGGGCCCTTTTTACTGCAGCTTGGTTAAAGGACCCCGGTGCTGAATATTGGCTCTTACCCCTGGGCCGCTCACAGTGGCGTACCGAGGCCGGGGCAGTGGGGGCGGTCCGCCCTGGGTGCATGCTGCTGGAGGGGTGAAGAGCAGCCGTGCGCCTGTCGGCTCCGCTGGTTCTCTGCTCCCTCTGCCTCGGAACAGGTTACTTCCTGTTCCGGGGAAGAGGGAGCAGGGAACCAGCGGAGCCACGCGGCTGCTCCCAGCAGCTAAGAATGCACCGGGGGGGGGGAGGGTGTCATGCTGCAACCTGTGGGGATGGACACCACTGCATCCGGGGGGGGGGGGGGGTGCGCAGTGGCGATCCGCCCCAGCTGGCAGCCAACCAAAGATCGTCACTGGTCGCTCACAAAATGGGGTAAATAAATTGTAATAAATAAATAAAATAGCTGGCTAAGGCTTTAGCAGTTAGTGGTGATATTCAGTGGCATTAATCGGTTAAATGGCGCTGAATATCAACAGATAGGCGCATACCAGTGATTTAACCAGCCAGGAACCTCTCCTGGCCGGTGAAATCACTTTGAATATTGACCCATATCATTTTTTTTGTAAATGTCTATTCTGTTCAACATACACAGAGGCACTTTTACTAAAGCTTAGCATGCACTTATTTTGTTAGCATGCACTAAATGCTAAGAAGCCCATTTTATATCTACGGGCTTCTTAGCATTTAGCATGCGCTATTGGAATTAGCAGGCGCTAAGCTTGAGTAAAAAGGCCCCATAATTATTCCAATCATAAAATAAAATCGAAAATGCCATAAAATAATGACAGTGACAGTAATGTATAAATATAAAATGCAATAACAAATCTAGCCACATAACACATCAAAAAAAAAATCACAATTAATGAAATACAAAAATCATGTTTGAGATATCCTAAGTTTAAAATACCTCATACTATGCTAACAGTCATCTTTCAAATATTTCTGAAACAGGGGCAGACTGACAGTGGTCAGGCCCCAGGCAGTAAGGGTCATTGGGCCCCTCCGGCCACTGCCCGCCGCCCCACTGCTGCAATACTGCCCCCTCCTGCACACTACACACACCTCCACTGCCACAGTTGCTGCCCCCCCTCCCATACACTATGGACCCCTGAACCAAAGTGGGCCCTCCCCGGTCCTCCTTGAAGGGACCTAGTGGTCTAGTGGCTTCTTCAGGGGCAGGAAAGAACCCCAGTCTTTCCTGCCTACTATTGTTACTGTGCCCGGTGCTACCATGTTTTCAAAATGGCTGCCGAGACTTCCCATGCTAGTCTTGCAGGTCTCGGCAGTCTCAGCAGCCATTTTTAAAGTACAGCGGTGCTGCCAGGCAGGGTAACAGCAGTGGGCAGGAAAGAATGGGATTCTTTCTTGCCCCCTCAGAGGCCACTAGGTAGGACCGGGAAGGACCGGGAAGGTAGGACCGGGAAGGGCCCACTGAGGCTGAGGGGGACTGTAATGTGCGCAAAGGTGGTGGGCAACTGAGCAGAACCTCTGGGCTCCCTAGAGTCTCTGGGCCCTCCGACACTGCCCGGTTGCTCGAATGGTCAGTCCAACAACCCCTGAAATAACCAGGTTTTTATTGCATTTCTAAATTGCTTATGAAATGTCATCAGGCATACAAAATGTCACTCCCCCTTTCCCCTTGAAGTGAACGGGTGCATGGCTCTCCCTAATAACTTGCATCTCATGCATCTTTCATGAAAGTGTTATCTGAGCCCAACATGAACCTGCTTTGCGGGGAAGCAGTGTGAAGTCTCTCTTCCATGTGATAGCAATAGAAGGTATTATTAAGAAAGGAATGGAGGAGAAGGGTTAGAATGCTATAGTGCTTTTGTCTTGCTCCATGGTGTGACAGCACCTCAAGTGCTGTGTGTTGTTCTGGTTGTTGCATCTCAGGAGGGATGTGGTGGAATTGGAAAAGGTATAGAGAGATAGAGATGATGGGATGGGATGGCTTCCCTATGAGGAGGGGCTGAAACGGCTGGGGCTCTTCAGCTTGGAGAGGAGACGGCTGGGGCAATGGCGTAGCTAGGTGGGGCCACAGGGGCCTGGGCCCCCCCAAATTTCATCCGGGCCCCTGGTTTTGCTGGCGGGGGTGCCCAACCCCCACCAGACAAAGCCTTCTTCAGTGCCGGTCTCTGGCGCCACCGCGTTCGCTGCCCTGCTCTTTCTTCCTCCTGATGTCCTGTGTATGTTCCTTTAAGTGAAACTGAGCATGCTCAGTTTCACTTAAAGGAAAGTGCAGGACATTAGGAGGAAGAAAGCGCGCAGGGCAGGGAACACGGCGTGCCGGAGACCGGCACTGAAGAAGACTTCGGCTGGCAGGGGTTGGAGACCCCCACCAGCAAAGATATTTGCTGCTGTGGAGTGCGGCGGGGGGAGCGGCAAGGTGGGGGGGGTGAGGTGGCAGGGTGGCATACTAAAATGTGCCCCCCATTGGGCTCTGACCCCCTCCTACTGTGAGGTCTGGCTACGCCCCTGAGCGGGGGGAGATATGATAGGGGTATGTGGGATAGTGAGTGGAACAGAATGGGTGGATGTGAATCACTTGTTTTCTCTTTCCGAAAGTCCTAGGATTAGGGGGCATGCAGTGAAGCTAGCTTAGCAAGGTTTGAAAAAGGTTTGGCTAACTTCTTTAAAAAAAAATCCGTAGGCCATTATTAAGATGAACTTCAGAGGATCCACTACTTGTTTCTGGGATAAGCGGCATGGAATCTATTTTACTGTTTTGGTATCTTGCCAGGTACTTGTAACCTGGATTGGCCACTGTTGGAAACAGGATACTGGGTTTAATGGACCTTGGGTCTGTCCCAGTAAGGCAACACGTATGTTCTTATGTTCACTATTCCTTCCAGATAACCTGAAATGAATAGACTCAATGGCAGATTAATACCACTGAGAACTATATTTCAAGCGTCACCAATTTGTTATATTGTGAAACATGAAATAATTAATTGTCCACACTGACCACCTCTGTATCTCACAAAAGGCTTCAGGGCAATGGTATAAGAGGGTACCTAGAGGTATGTGCCACTTATCTGACTGTCCCTATGTGCACTAGTTATGCACAAGGTAGCACTAACTGCAAGGGGGGGCAAACACATGGGTAGAGATTGGTAGGCCATGAGCACCTCACTTGGCAGACTTAGGCACATCAACATTCCTGCCATTGACAAGGTATAAGAGGGCACACCTAAACATGGGCATGCCAATGCCAACCCACTCATAATATTCTATAATGGAATATTGGTGCCAAGATTGGCATTAAGAGGTGAATTCTATATATGCTGCCAAAATAAGCACTATTCTATAAGCCAAGCTTAAAGTTAGGCACGGTTTATAGAATAGTGCTTACACCAAGGAATGGTGCCTAACTTTAGGTGTGGCTATTTGCACCAACTGAAATGTGGTACAAACCTTTGCACCTAAATTAGATACATATCCTCCTTATCCTATAACTATGTACGTTCATTTTAGGAATGCTCCCATTTCCACACCCCCTTTTTGAACTCACATGTAAAATTTAGATGTGGATCCTGTGCCTAAATTTCAATGCATATATTCCAATTACATCTAATTAGTGCCAATAATTGCTTGTTAACAAGCCAACTATCGGCATTAATTAGCTTGTTATTCAATTAAATTGCGTGTGCAAATTGGGCATGAGTTCCCAAATTTGCATGCGCAATTTATAGCGACTTTTATAGAATTTGGGGGTAAGCGCATAGCACTGGGGTGTCTAGACTGGGCAGCCAATGAATAGAAATGGCTAGCTGGTGGTTTTGCACATGAGACAGTTTCCTGCTGAGGAACTTCGCTTTTCTTCCCGATGATACGCAGTGGAATGGGTGGGCCACTATTTTACCCAAGACAACATCAGTTTAGGGGCACAGATAGAGAATGGTTTATTTGGCCCCTCTGGGCAAAAAGCTGTTCTGCTGTCACTGTCCCAAGACACTCTGAGGTCCATGTTCAAAGGTTCATTTAGTGAGATAACTGACTAATTTTAACGGTTACCTTTCGGAGAAAATTTTGCTGAAACTGACTTTCAATTAAATGCCCAAATCTAATCAGTCAAAATGATCAGCTAGATTTAGTACAACTAAATCCCTGGCTAAACTGAGACTGTTACTACAGTTAAGTTCTCTTTAACACACACACATACACACACACACAATTTTAAAAACCAAGTAGAGGATCCCCCTTGCACCACCTATCATAATTTTGAAAAACACCTCACATGATCCCTTTGCTCCTTCCTCAAATACTTAATTTTAATTGCAATGAAACACCCTGACATCACCCCCCACCCACCCACCCACACACACACACAAACGCACACCGTCGCCTTCCTATTTTCTAGCACTTTGCTTTTATTTAAAAAAAAAACAAACTCTGCTGGATCACCACCCCTCCTGTCCCATCCCCCCACCTTGCCACTTCTTCCTGATTCCCTCCTATGACCTCCCCAGTGCCAGCTTTATGGTAGGCAGAGCAGGATGATTGCTTGGCACATCTTGTGAAGAGGGGTGCCAGTGACCACCTGCACCAATTTCAAACTGCTGCAGACAGGAGTGGAAGAGAACATGTATGATATTGCCCACCCTACGCCAATCCAGTGCAAGAGTGGGAGGTAGAGAAAGCCCATATGCACCCCCACCTCATGCTAAACTACTGGGGTCCAGAGGTGGGGACATGCTAGAGGGGAGGAGCAGCATCTACAATTCCAGACCCAGAGCCAACCCCAAGTCTCTCCAAACACCCTTAACAGGGTCGGCTGCTGGAATCACTCTTCATTCCT
The DNA here is from genome assembly GCF_901765095.1 of Microcaecilia unicolor. Taxonomy (NCBI): domain Eukaryota; kingdom Metazoa; phylum Chordata; class Amphibia; order Gymnophiona; family Siphonopidae; genus Microcaecilia; species Microcaecilia unicolor. The sequence continues at coordinate 63,813,179 of NC_044043.1, read as the reverse complement.
GCTGGCTACACAGTAACTTTACTTTGACAGCCAGTTCAATTGGCATTCATTTATTCACTTCACTCTGAGAAGGACCCAGCTAAGTTCTGAGAGTGAATAAATGAATACTAATTCTGGTAGCTGTCAGTGTAAAGTGCTGTGGAGCCAGCTGGAGTGGAGACTGATACCTCCTATTGGCTCCCATTGGAGGGGGGTGAGTTTGAGAAGGTCAGATATGTGCAAGAGGGAGTCTGGAGGGGTGGGAAGAGGGGGATGGTGATCCTGCACCTTTCTTCATATTGAAATGAAGTGCCAGAAGGAATGGGCAAGGGGATCAGGATTAGGATGGGCATGTTTTATTTCTTTTCTTTTTCAATCAAAATGAAAATGTTGGGGGGGGGGGGGGAGTGGTGAAGATCAGGGCCACAGGCAATTTTTTTCCCTCGGAGGGTAGCTAGCCAGCCAGATCTGAAGCCCAATTTTGTGTAGGCTGGAAAAGGGAAATCCAAATTGGCACCTTCACAGTTTGCATTGTATTTTGCATAAGGCTTACTGAACATGGAGCCTTTTGTGAAATACGTATAGCTGCAGGGAGAATAAATGTCATTGGTAAGACTTACAGTTACAGCCATTTTACAAAAGCACATGCGTGTAAGTGCCTGCATTCACAAGTAAAAGTGGTGGATTTTGCAAAACTGCATGTCTGAGGGCAGCAAATGAAGGGACCAAGCTCCTAAGCACAATTCTTTTTACACTATGTGAGGTGGTTTGAAACACCAAAAAAGTGGCCACAGTTCCTGCCTTGCCCCCTCAATTATGCCTCTGAACCTTAGGGCCAAACAAGCAGCTGACAGTTATACATGCCCTGGAGCAGGTGTAATTGCAGAAGGGAAACTTTTTACTATGTGTGTATTTCTCTCACAAAATAAGGAATAGATATATATTTCAAAAGTCTGCCTGGAACATACCCCTTCAAATCTATGCATTCCACGGGTAAATAAATACTTGTGTAAATAGTGATTTTCCTAATATCATTACTTACAGCTTTTTGCGCGTGTAAATAGCTCCAACTCTTTCTAAAAACCAGCCAAGTTAGGTGATTAGCACTAAAAAATCGGTGCAGCTGACTAACTTTCTTTCTGTACTCTCATCCCACCCCCCAGGCCTGCCCAGATACATTTAATGGGGAAATTATCAATGTGGGCTAGTGTAAAGACATGTTATTTTACCACTAACTCATGTTGTTTTAACCCAGGTCCCAGTAAAATAACACATCTTAATGGTAGCTCACGTTGATAACTTCCCCCCCTTAGATGCTTAGCAAAATTTAAGGGACTAAACTTTGGCAATTGGCTTTAAAGGATTAAAGCTTTACTTTAATGTGTTAAGTATCAATAAGAACAGCTCAGTGTCCTCGACTGTTCCTATTTATTTGAATAGTTTACATGTGGTACAATACAGATAATGATTATCCTAAAATCCTGTTATATCTTAGCAGTGTGTGTTTTCTAGCAAAAAAGGTGCCGGTACTCAAATGCCAGGTCACCCTTCAGGGATGGGGTTATCACTGAGGGACCCACCCCACAGTAGCCAGGACTCACCCCACATTAGCCAGGACCCCTGCAACTAGTCACAGAATCTATGACATGGCAGAATTGGTGTGTAGAGCCTGAGCTCTTTCAGTAAAACTTGGGGACCATGAGTCAATTTTAGCAGACAATGAAAAAGGTGCTGGTACTCAGTACCCCCAAGTACCTCCTCAAAAAAAGCCCTGTATCTTAGGATAATCAGTATCTGTATTGTACCATATGTAAACTATCCAATTGAATTTGAGGTACCGTATAATTTGAATTGTAAAAAAAGCACGCTTCTCTTCCTCTCTCCCCAACCTTTGCCTCTTCCATAGGTTAGAGCACTCCCATAAGAGAATGTTATTTATCTTGTGTTTGGTTGATACATGGTTCTTGTAATTTCATTATTGTTTTGGTGCTGTTTGAGCATGTAAAAGTCGTAAAATCATCCAAGCTAGGAGGTCATTTTCATAGGAGAACCTCCATATCAAATACTGCTTGGAGGTGGATTAAACATAAGTTGTCAAGCATCTATGGCTGGCAGGATACATCCTTTGTAGTACAGACAAAATAACCAGGCAGACTAGATGGGCTAATTGGTCTTTTTTTTTTTACCATTTATTATGTTAGCTTCATAGTTTTCTGCATTCCATTTTTGTTATTGAGAACAGAAATTACCAAAAGAAAATTCATTTTCCTCTCATATTTGAAAAAAAAGTTATTTTCTCAAATGAGCACCAAACACATACTGTAAATAACACAAATAATGAACTTTCTTCTAATACTGAATTGTGTACATTTATACATGAAAAACGCAAATTACAACACACATTTGGACTAAAGAAAAGCAAATGAACTGAAAAAGGGGAAAAACCATGAGTAAGCAGCAACATTCTTTGTAAACGTAAAAGCAACACTAGTATCAGTAATATTGGGGGGGGGGGGAGAGGGGGGAAAGAAGGCTGGAGTTGACAACTTGTCACTGAAAAAAAACCCCTCCCAGAAATTCTCCCAGAAGGGAAAAAAAAGGGGGTCATTTCACCTTAATCGCAAAGAAAAAGGTTAGCCCAAGAACAAGGATTAAAGAGCTACCTGAAACAGTCTTGACTTGGGGGATGGGGGGTGGGTCGTCCTTAAAAAGACAATGCAAATGAAGAAAAAAATTGTTCCAAGGTAATTTGCTTAATAAAATAATAAATCTCTGTCCAACTATTTTTCGTTGGTTTTTCATTTAACAAAATTGTACTTTTGACACGCAAATCATTACTGCTCCTATTCCACGTTAATGTAACAATGAAAAACAAATGCTCCAGTCAATATCTATTGGATAAAACCTAGGCAGACTTGCACTTCTCCCTACAATAGAAATACACATGTTAAAAAAAAAACAGTGATAAGTTGACAAGAGAAAGGCAAGGTTTTCCCCTTCCGCTCCAGCTGCAGTAGGGTTAAGGAAGCAGCTTCCAAGTTGGCTACAAAGGACTAGATTTACCAAGGAGCCCTTTTTACTGAAGTGCATTAAGCACACACAATTACCCTACAGAAACAGGCTACTGCACACACACATTAAGGGGTAGTTTGCCTGTTTCTGTGCCCTTAAACTGCATGTTACTGAGTTTTTCTGTCAGGGGGTGGGGCATGGGCAGAGTGGGCATGGAAGCATTAGCCAGCCAGCACATTACAGTTAACAGGAATACTTAGCACCTCCTAAATAGGAGGCACTAACAGGCCTTATATGGTATTGAAGCCTCACCCAGTGCATCCCAGGGCTATTCCCTCCTCCACTTCTAAAGGTACATACAGGGGGGTTTGGGGGTCACTAGGCCACCAGGGTGGGTGGGAGTAGGGTAGCCCACTAGGCCACCAGGGAAACTTGTCTGGGAGGAGGGCTTAGAGGGGGCTGAAGGCCCACTGGATCTCCAGCATCCTATGTCCAGGGGCCTGTAAGCATGCAAATACATGCTGGGCAGGGCTCCCACCCCGCCCCCCAATGCTCCACAAACCCTAACACCAGCTCTGAGCTGATGTAAGGTTTGCTGCAAGAGCAGCGCTAATGTTTGGCACGCTTCCCGCTGAGCATTGGGAAGGAATAGGTAATGCCCCATTTTGCATGCATTTGCATGCTACTTGTGGTCAGAGCTGGCGAGCTCATTGTTTCACACGCTCGCTGGCTTTGATCATGAGGCAGGAGCAAACGTAGGCGCTAATAGCCTCTAGTGCCCATGTTTGCTTCTGATCATCGGGGCCTAAGTGCTCCTGCATTAAGGGCCCCTTTTACCAAACTGCGGCAAAAGGGAGCCGGCGCTGGCATCGGTGCATGTTTTACACTCACACAGGGGCCCCCTTTTACCGCAGCTGGTAAAAATGAAGTCTCGTCTTCCTGCAGGAAATGGCTGGGTGGCAAGTAAAGCACTTGCCGCCCAGCCATTTCAGGGGGGAGCCCTTACAGCCACCTTCCGTGTTAACCCGGTGGTAACCAGGTAGCGAACAGCTGGAAATGACAGCGTGCCAGGGGTGGGAAGTACCGCTGGGCTACTGCGGTAGCCTGGCAGTACTTCCTGTACAGCAAGCAGTAAGCCCGCGTTGGGCTTACTGCTGCTTAGTAAACGGAGTCCTAACTGTGACCTGGTAATGTGCTCCAATTGCCACTTTAATGCAGGACCAGCATTAGAAAATGCTGATTCCACCTCCATTGTTTGCCACATAAAATTTGCAGCAACCGTTGCAGTATATGCCCATGTTAAGCCATGATAACTACGAATTTTTACTGCAGGTTTATAAAAGGGCCCCTAAGTGCACTAATGCTGCTAATAGTAAAATACATCCCATTGCATAAAGTTAGGATTTGCAGTAAATGCATGTTAATGTGCATTAATGCCGTAATAATCTTTAGTGAACCGAGCCTAAAAACATGTGCTGGTAACCTGGCAGAAAATCAACACTGGTTCTACATGCATAAGAGAATAATGGACAGTCATCTTACTTGCATAGGATTTGAATGTTTGAAAAATGAAAAAAAAACCACGGTTGCTTGTAAACTATGACATTGCACACTTGCTGCAACATTCTAATGTGCAATCAAGTACTACTACTATTTATCATTTCTATAGCGCTACAAGACATATGCAGCGCTGTACCATTGATGCAGTCAGGTCTTGCTTCTGGAGTTCTCCCAACTGTCCTATTTGTACTCATTTCTTCAGATAAATGTTTAAAAAGAGTCTGGCTTGATCTTGGTCCCCATTTGTTTTCTGGATCTGCCATTGTTGGCTGATGGGAGATTTGGGTTATTGAATTGGGTCTGAAAGAGCAAAGTCTTCAAAACGAGTTACAGGACTCCGTTTATAAATACTGCTAGTCATTTGGATCATCTAGCAGTGCCCTGGAATAAACCTTGCTACCCAGGCCTTGCTAAATGCCAAACTTTTCAAATATTTGAAAGGTATTCATCCACAAACAAACCTTTTCCGGAGACGGGAAGGCGGTAGAAGTAGAAGACGTGAATGAGGTTCAAGGGGGGGCAGACTCAGGAGTAATGTTAGGAAGTATTTTTTTCACAGAGAGGGTGGTGGATACATGGAATGCCCTCCCATGGGAGATGAAAACGGTAATGGAATTCAAACATGCGTGGGATAAACACAAAGGAATTCTGTTTAGAAGGAATGGATCCACGGAATCTTAGCGGAGATTGGGTGGCAACATCGGTAATTGGGAAGAAAAAAAACAGTGTTGGGCAGACTTTTACGGTCTGTGCCCTGATCATGACTGAATAGATATGGATAGGCTAGAGTGTAAATTTTAAGGGGCTTCGACATTAGCTTCAGAAATTTTAGTACAAGAACAGTGCTGGCCAGACTTCTACAGTCTGTGCCTTGATAGTGGCAAGGACAAATAAAACTTGGGTATACATATAAAGTATCGCATGCCATGTAAAATGAGTTTATCTTGTTGGGCAGACTGGATAGACTGTACAGGTCTTTGTCGTCATTTACTATGACATTGCTGAACAGACTTTTATGGTCTGTGTCCCACAAATAAGAAAACAAATAGGCTGGGGTGGGCTTCAATGGCAACTCCAGCAATTGGAACATACGGATAGGGCTGGGCGGACTTCTATGGTCTATGACCCAGAAACGCCAAAGAAAGACCATAATCAAGCATATAATATCACATTCATTGTTGATTTAATTGCTAATTGATAATGAATGTGACTATTGGGCAGACTGGATGGACCTTTCAGGTTTTTATCTGCTGTCACTTACTATGTTACTATTAATCCTCTCTGCTCCCGGGCTGATGCGTAGACCTCAGCTCTGACACCTGACCTACTGGCACTTGCATGTGGCGACCTCTTAGCACACAGTGCCAGTGAATCAGAGACTAAGACTTGTGCTCCAGAGTGCTCCAAATTCCAACTTCTGTTCCTTCCTTGCCTGCAGTGCTGCAGCTCGAACCCAGAGAGAGATTGAGAGAGCCGACCGGAATTTTTTTAAATATACTATTAAATTCTTGAGGGACTGGGTGAGGACAGGTTAAATTCTTAAGGGGATGGGTGGGGACAGGTTAAATTCTTGCAGGAATGAGTGGGGACGGGTAAGATTCCAGTGGAGATGGGTGGGGACGGGGTAAGATTTCTGTCCGTGTGCAACTCTATTCCTTATCTCCTATTTAGATATAAAGGCATTCTGACTCAGGTTGAGGATGGTGACTCTGTGCAGTTTGATTGCCTCTCGGATCAAGACTGCTACCCCTTCACCCTGCTTCTCTAGTCTTGGCTGATACTGGATAGTGAATCATCCAAGACCAGGGAAGTAAGGTGAAGAATATTTAATTTCAGCCTTTTGTCCTTGGGAAAGTATGAGCCACAGAAGACAGGTGATGCATTGATGGAAACAGAAAGAGAAAAGGTAAAATAAAAGAAATAGGTTAAAAACAAAAGAAAAAATGAATGCCAAGTCTGCAATTTATATTTATTGAAAATGTTACATCTTTTCCTTTTGCTTTCTATTTGTGATATATAGAACTTCTATGAACTCATTTAATTTCACTGGGGTTATTAATATTATCATACCATATCCCTAAAGTCAATTGTGTGCTATACATCTAATCAGCTTTGATGGCATTGCTCTAGGAGGTGAATTCCATAATCTGCTCTTAATATATATTGTTGTGTTCAGTATAATTGTATTCAGATTAGAAAACACAGTCTGAAATGGAATGAGGTATCACAGCTCACTTCCTACTGATTTAATATCACCAGTGCAGCGCCAGGAAATAATTAGTCTGTTTTGTCTGAAATGTAATCTAAGGATTAAAATCTATTGAATTGTGCCCTGAAAAGAAAGCAGAACATATGAGGAATGCTTCAGTCTGACTTAGAAAACACCTGATCTTTAACAATCAGTAGATTCTCTTTCATAGCAGAAATGCTGGGGGTGGGGGGGGGGGGGGGGGGAGAGAGATCTGTAGCATATTTTCCATAGAAAAAGAAGATTTATGGGTTTATAAAATTTCTGTGTGTATTTCTGTATCCTTAATGGCTTTTATGTTCAGTGTCTTATCCACATCCGATTTTCAAGACATGTCAGGGGAGACAGGAGTGTGGAAATATTTTTGATACACAAAAGCAGAAGGAAGAAACGATCTCCACAAAATGGATCCAACCCCCCCCCCCCCAAAACAGGACCAGATACAAGGGTCTGCAGTGCCAGGCTAGCTGTCTGGTGAAAGCGATCTATCTCTGACCAATCCCGTCCAACGGTAATTTTGGCATGGGCATGCGCGTCCCGCGTGCTGGGCCTGGGTGGAGTGGAGAGTAGGCATGTTCTACGCACCACATTGCTGCATGCTGATGGTTAGTGCATGAGTCCTTACCGTCTACATAATGGGTGGTGGTAGGGGGCTAATGGCCAAATGCTAATGGGAAAATTAGCGGGTGGCTATTAATAGAAAAAAGCCAAAATTCGGCTATTTTACCCATGCAGTAAAAATGGCTTTAGCGTGCAGGAATGAGCACACCCTAAAGCTACTTTTTACCGCAGTTTGGTAAAATGGCCCCTTTTAAAGTCAAACCTTTTCTATACTTCCGTTTAGGGTGTTTTCTTGAAAGAATGTTAGATTCTGAAGCTTTATAAACAAGGACCTGGGGGTGCAGAACCTGATGGCAAGTGACATGCATGCAAAAGACCCTGAACCAGCCCGGGATTTGGATACTGTGGAGGGACTCTCAGCCATTGATCAATAGTGACACCTAGTGGCCATATGTAGCATGTGTACTCCCAGTCTCCAGAGAGAGCCCCATAGGTGTAATCTGCCTCCTTGGGTGGGGAGCGGGAGGGGCAAAGGATAAGGAAATCATATTAGCAGTTGGGGAGGAAGACCAATTCAGCATTTACCACCCACAACTCATTATGCTGTAGCTCAACAAAAGCAAGCTCCAGTACAGCTGGAAACCCAAAGACGCAGAGGAAAACTATTAGGTTCAAAAATAAAAATAAATCACATGCACCTGGAAAATCCAACTAATAAAATTAAAGATGCTCTGGCATAGCAGTTACTAAATTAGCAAGTTACTTTATTCATGAGGTTACGCAAATGTGCTTTAAATTGATTTCAAATTAGTAGGTTAATGATTTCCCCCAGGTAATCTATAAGCAGTTGGTATGTGCTTGGCGACTGCTTCTTTATTCAGTAACTGGAGCAATAGCTGGACTTCTCACGCTGATGCTCTATTTCATGTGACCTAAAAATGTTCCCATTCTCATTATTCTAGCTAAAACAACATGAATTCTGGGAAATACTGCAGGCTAGGCAGGTTCTAAAATAAATTCCTCTGTGTCAGGTTAGCTCAAGGTAATGTACTAATGTATTCAATTGATTAGTGGTGTTAAATAAACCTGCAATTTATAGAACTATTAAATGTTATTTAGTAGGCCTATAATAATAACCCTAATGGAGTACTATGTCTTACCAGTTAGTAAATACTTGTTACTACATTGCAGTGCCGCATTATGGTTTATACACAGTAGAAACGGTACAAAAACAACAGACAGAAATGAGTTATATTTCACTCCTGTGGAGAATGAAATAGATTGTATTCAGTACAGCATGTTAGTACAAATGTTGCACGAGAGAACTAAAGGTGGGGTGATAGAATGAGGAGCCGATTAGATGACCCATCATAGGGTACTTCGTAATAACTGGAAGCTGGCTTCCTGAGGTGTGTGTACCGTAACGAGATCATAACTTAGAATCTAAGCTAGAAAGAGAGGAACTGAGAGACAGGGGACTTGAAGTTCTGGGATGAAAGCCTGTGTCAGGAGCGTCCTGAGCTGGAAACGCAGTCTGTGCAACACGCCCCCTACATTATGGCCAAGCAGGGAAGACAATGGATGAGGTCCAGTTTTGCCACCCCCATCTCCCTTGCATCCTGTGCAGCCACACTGCCTATGTATTATCAGTGTCAGAGCACAAGCCTAATGTCCTTGCCTAACAGTACTGCTGGTCAGTGACGATCCTAGGTCGGCTGCCACCCGGGGCGGATCGCCGATGTGCACCCCCCCCCCCCCCCGGGTGCAACACAACACTCCCCCTGGTGCAATGACACCTCCCCGACGCATCAACCCCCCCCCCCCCCCCCGGGTGCATTCTTAGCTGCTGGGAGCAGCCGCGCGGCTCTCGGCTCCGCTGGCTCCCTGCTCCCTCTGCCCAGGAACAGGAAGTAACCTGTTCTGGGGCAGAGGGAGCAGGGAACCAGCGGAGCCAAAAGACATGCGGCTGCTCTCTGCACCCCTCCAGCGGCATGCACCCGGTGCGGACCGCCCCCACTGCCCCACCCTTGGTACGCCGCTGCTGCTGGTTCTTTTGATTCTGACCTGTGCTCTCTAAAGCACTTGAGAATACACACACAGCCCCAGATGCACAAAAATTAATGAGCCAGCAACAAGGTTTTTACACTGGTTTTAGCCGGTTTTTTTTTTTTTTTTGTTACATTTGTACCCCGTGCTTTCCCACTCATGGCAGGCTCAATGCGGCTTACATGGGGCAATGGAGGGTTAAGTGACTTGCCCAGAGTCATAAGTTGCTGCCTATACCGGGAATCGAACTCAGTTCCTCAGTTCCCCAGGACCAATGTCCACCACCCTAACCACTAGGCCACTCCTCCACGGAGTTCAGCAGAAGCTTATATTACTTACTTATGTTATTTAATCATGCACAAGGGGGTTCTGCAGGCTGTTTTCCTGTTATGGTAGCAGCTAACGATAATTGCATGCTAAGTTATTTAAATGAGGTACTTACTATTCAAATGTGCATTCCGAATAATGGACAGCTCTTCTCCTAGCGATGCACAGAAAGGACCGCCTAACTTTACGATGAATTTTTAATGGGTGGTCAAGAACTGTCAGTACTGCCTGGCTGACTGAGGAGAGCTGTGAGAGCTGCAGGCCGTCCAGCTGCTGTGAAGTTGCAAAGCATTACTGGGCCTGCCTGTTCTCTGTAGCCAACAGCAGGAGCCAGGAGTACAGGGGGGGGGGGGGGGGAACAGATCACAGTGGCGTGATGCCAAATCCTCAACCTCTAACCAAGCTCCTTGTGGGTCAGAAATTGTAGAAAACAAAAAAAAGCTACAAACTGTTTTCATACACACAGTATGCCTTGTATGAAAGCTGTCTGTAGCACGCGCAGAGCAACCACGCTTAGCGATTGGCTGTTCTGCTCATGCTCAACAGACCAATTGGCTCCCCCCCACCTACTGAGCTGCTCACTGTTTTCATGAGCAGCTCATTTGCATCTTGTTTGTTTTGAGCATCCTCCGCTATTTTCAACTTGGTCATTTTTACCGAGTTGGAAATAGCAATTGGTGTTTTAACGGGACTTTGATGCATCTGCCTCACAGAGTCTTGTCCTCACAATCACTTTCAGGATTTCAATGTTAGATGCTTACCTGTCAAATAGGTAATGGGGAGTAGAAGCTTATATTACTTATGTTATTTAATCAAAAAACTGAATTCTATGGCTTTGTTAATTTTTTTTTTCATATTTTTATTAAGGTTTTCAAAACATAATACAGAAAAGCAAACAAAAACAACAATCCATGGCAAACAAACAAAAGTAAAAATCAGAACAACATTATCCCCGTTCCATGACAATACCTCTGTACAAATTACCTAGATGCGGGAAGACAAGTAGTGCTATTGGGTTCCTGACAATAGAGATCCAACCGGGCCCAAGTCCTCAAAACCGACTTAACATTGCGATGCCTATGGGCCAGTATTAGCTCATATTTTCGGATCACACACACGTAGCTCCACTATTCATTATAATTTAGATGGGCATTGTTTTTCCAGTAACTTTAGCATTTATAATTGGCTTCACCATCAAGTTCTAGACAGAGAACAATCAATCTAAAAATAATACAATCGAGTAAAATAATCTAAAAATCTCTACATAATTCAGGTACAATCAATTCAGCATATAATGATATAGAATTCAAGTAAGATTCAGTTCCCAAGGATAGAAGGCTGTGCAGAGAAATGCAGGAACTTCTGCATACCTAAGGTTCTTCATTATCAGTTGAAAACTAGGGCTGCACGTTAATTGCAGTTAACTCTGCGATTAATGCATTAATTATTAATCATATTTATTCGCAATTTAAAAAATAGATCTTATTGCAGTGTGTTCTGTCTCCTCCAAACATCTCTTCTGCTCTCTTTCACTCCCTCCAACCCCTGTCCTCGGTGCGATCCAGCATCATTACCCCCCCCCCCCCCATGATTCAACATCACCCACTCCCTCCCCCGACACTGATCTTCCTTAAATGTCGTCATCTGTTGGTCCCCAGCAGCGGCAGCATTACACATATGCTGCCTGCATCCTGGTTCAAAGCTTTTCCTTTGACCTGTCCTGCCCATGCAAAAACAGGAAGTGATGTCAAAGGACATGGGATGGGCTAGAGGGAAAGCTTCAGAGCAGGGTGCAGGCAGTGTTATGTGCAACGCTGCCACTACAGAAGACTACTGTTAAGGAAGACCAGCAGGAGGGATGGAGGGGCAGATGCCGAACCCCGGGAGGGAGGGGAGTGAGCTGCAGACACACAAGCAGAACTGGAGGGATCACCGATGGCAGCTATGACCGAGGCAGTGAGCTCCAGCAGCCACGAGAGGAGCTTGGTGTTGCTCACTACCAAGTTTGTGTTGCTGCTCATGTGAATGGAAGGGAAGGGAAGGAGGGAAAGGTAGAATCATGACGGCAGATAAGGGCCAAATGGCCCATTCATTCTGCCCTTCCTCAATAACCACTAGCTCCTCCTTTTCCTAAGGGATCCCACGTGCCTGTCCCATGCTTTCTTAAATTCCGACACAGTCTTCGTCTCCACGATCTCCACCATGAGGCCATTCCACTCATCCACCACCCTTTCCATGAAATAGTATTTTCTCAGCTTCCTCCTAAGCCTGTTCCAGAGTTTTCCTTCATTTGAAAAAGGCTCACCCCCTGTACATTAACGCTACTGAGGTATTTAAACGTCTCTATCATATCCCCTCTCTCCTGCAATGGGAGGAAGGGAAGACAGATAGAGAGAGATAATGGACTCCAGGAAAGAAAGAGAGATCATGGACCTCGGGACGAGGAGAGGGGGAGAAGAGGAGAGATGTTTGAGCTAGGATGGGAGGGAGAGAGATTATTAGTCCTTTAGGGAAGGGAAGGGGATGGGATTTGATATATTGCCTTTTTATGGTTACATTCAAAGTGGTTTGCATATTATTATTAACATTTGTATAGCGCTACCAGACGCACGCAGTGCTGAACACCTGACACAGAGAGACAGTCCCTGCTCAATAGAGCTTACAATCCTATATAATAATTCTCATCTCCAACAGGATGTGCTTGGGACCGTGCCTGCCGGAAGTGGTCTGCTAGGCAGGCACGCACTGACCTCAGTGACATCAGTGACAGACAATTTGGCAAAGCAAAACAATCTGAGTGCTGGCCATTAGGACACAGGGTTGATAGGAGAGTTTTAAAAGACTGAAGGAACCGAAAGTGTTAAATGGGGGGAGGGGGAGTTCTGAACAACTGAAAGACATGAACATTTGGGAAAGGAAAACAACCTGAATTCTGGCCATTAGGACACAGGGTAGATAGGAGAGTTTTAAAAGACTGAAGGAAACCAAAGTGTTAAACTGGAGAAGGGGGGAGGGAGTTCTGAATGACTGAAAGACATGCAAATTTGGGACAGGAAAACAATCTCAATGCTGGCCATTAGCACACAGGGTACATAGGAGAGTTTTAAAAGACTGAAGGAACCAAAAGTGTTCAGGGGGGGGGGGGGGCAAGTTCTGAATGAATGAAAGAAATTAAAATTTACGAGAGGAACACAATCTGAATGCCGGGCATTTGTACACAGGGTAGATAGGACACTTTAAAAAAAAAAAAAATGAAGGACGTGAAAGTATTACATCTTGGGGGAGGGGTGAGGAGGAAAGTGGTGGGGTATCCGGATACTGGGCGTTAGGGCCATGGGGATACATAGACTTTTGAAAGCCTTAAGGAACCCAAAGTGTGGGAAGGAGGGAAGGGAACGGGGTGAGGGGCATTAGGAACAGGGGAGGGGGCCCTGTCACACACTCTCATTCTCACACACACACTGTCACACAGACAGTCTCACTCTGGCTCTCTCTCTCTCTCAAACATACACACTCCCAGGAAAACCTTGCTAGCGCCCGTTTCATTCGTTCCAGAAACGGGCCTTTTTTACTAGTCTAAAATAATACAGACAGACAAGACAATTAGAGTGGAGGAGTGGCCTAGTGGTTAGGGTGGTGGACTTTGGTCCTGGGGAACTGAGGAACTGAGTTCGATTCCTGGCACAGGCAGCTCCTTGTGACTCTGGGCAAGTCACTTAACCCTCCATTGCCCCATGTAAGCCGCATTGAGCCTGCCATGAGTGGGAAAGCGCGGGGTACAAATGTAACAAAAAAAAAATTAAGGGTGAGGAAAGTACTTGGTGAGAAGGAACAAGGGGAGGCAATTGAGTAGTGGCTAGGAGCCAAAAGCAGTGGTGAAAAGGTGGGTTTTCAGCATAGATTTGAAAACAGGTAGAGATGGAGCTAGACGTATAGGCTCAGGAAGTCTATTCCAGGGATAAGGTGCCACGAGGGAAAAGGAACGAAGCCTGGAGTTAGCAGTGGAGGAGAAGGGGGACGATAAGAGAGACTTGTCCAGTGAGCGGAGTTGACGGGGAGGGATGTAGGGAGAGACGAGAGTGGAGAGATAATGGGGGGCTGCAGAACGGATGCATTTAAAGGTCAGTAAGAGAAGTAGAAGTGGACAGGGAGCTAGTGAAGTGACTTGAGGAGTGGGCTAGTGTGGGTATAACGGTTTTGGCGGAAAATAAGACATGCTGCAGAATTTTGGGCAGACTGGAGAGGAGAGAGATGGCTGAAAGGAAGACCAGTGAGAAGTAAATTGCAATAATCCAAGCGAGAGGTGACAAGGGTTTGGATAACGGTTCTGGTAGCGTATTCAGAAAGGAAGGGGCGGATTTTGCTAATGTTGTAGAGAAAGAAAGGACAGGTTTTAGCGATCTGTTGAACATGTGCAGAGAAGAGAGAAGAATCAAAGATGACACCAAGGTTACGAGCCGAGGAGACAGGGAGGATGTGAGAGCCACTAACAGAGACAGAGAATGGGGGAAGAGGGGAGGTGGGTTTAGGAGGAAAAATGAGAAGTTCAGTTTTAGTCAGGTTTAGCTTCAGATGGCGTTGACACATCCAAGCAGCAATGTCAGACAAGCAGGATGAAATTTTGTCCTGGATTACGGTTGAGATTTCAGGGGTGGAGATGTAGATCTGAGAGTCATCTGCATAAAGATGGTATTGAAAGCCATGAGATGAAATCAGGGTACCAAGGGAAGAGGTATAGATGGAGAAAAGGAGGGGTCCAAGGACAGAACCCTGGGGGACACCAACTGAAAGTACTTATTTTATATATGGTGCAATGGAGGGTTAAGCGACTTGCCCAGAGTCACAAGGAGCTGCAGTGTGAAATAAATAAATAAATAAATAAATAAAATACCTTTAATCTTGTGATTAATTGCAATTAAAAAATGTTTTCATTTTTATTTATTCATATATAATACAAACATTTACAAGTACACACTTGCACAAGAAACTTACCCCCCCCCCCCCCCCTTTTTACAAAGCTGCACTTGTTTGCCTACAACCCACCAATGGGTTAATCCTGCCCTGATTACACAAGGGGAAAGCAGATGATTATGCCTGGAGCCAAAAGGGAGGGTGGAGGGAAAATGATTGTACAAGGGGGAGTAGAAGATGACAGCGGTGAAGGGAGGAGGTGGAGATGTGGGAAGAGAATGATTAGTGTTGTCCACCCAAATCAACTCATACATACTTGGAAAAATGAATCACATTTTTTTTGCTTCTTTTTGTTCTCATTATAATAAACACTGATAAATTCTCTGGAAAAATAAAATAAAAACCAAAAATGGAAGTCCCTCGCTTTTAGAGGTATGTGAGCTTCAGAGAGTCCTCCTTGAACAGTAGGTGCTTGTGGCAGAGGATATCTGCAACACTTGGACTCTGATACAGTAGTGTGAGAGTGACACCTGCTGGTAAAGACAGAAAACAAGCTGTTGAGGCACTGAACCAAACAATAGTAAAATGATCTCCCCGGTATGCCAAGATGCTCCAAGGTATACGACTCAGCAGTAATGAGGGGGGGCAAGCAAGTTAAACTCATGGGGTCACTGTGTTCTTCCTAAATGCATCAGAGAGGATATAGAACAGTCAAAAAGCTGACAAGCTCTAATCCTCTATCTATCCTTCTAGAACTGTGATTACCCTTTTTTCCCCCTTCCTGTCATAGTCTAGGATTCACTTATATGCAATGTCATCTTTACTCTGACCTGCTAGTCAGGAAAGGGGTACTTTTACCACAGGACACCAAAGCTGTTAAGGGACATAGATTGCGATTATGTTATAAAAGCAATAAACTCTTCACAAAAAACCACCAAAAGAGAAGATGTGGGGACTATTAAATAATATACATAAACATGTCCCAGACATCAACATGGAGCACAGGTCATAATAAGTAACATTCTAGTATCTGGAGAACATCAGATCTAACTGCCTCACACAACCATCAGAACAAACATTTGTTCCATCGCAATAAGCGAAATGGTGTGGTGCAAATCCTCATGAGCTCTCCTCATTATTTTACAACTATTTGTTTCATTCTTATTTTTCTTTTTTTAAACAGTATATACAAATAGTTGTAAAATAATGAGGAGAGCTCATGAGGATTTGCACCACACCATTTCGCTTATTGCGATGGAACAAATGTTTGTTCTGATGGTTGTGTGAGGCAGTTAGATCTGATGTTCTCCAGATACTAGAATGTTACTTATTATGACCTGTGCTCCTTATTGATGTCTGGGACATGTTTATGTATAATATATAAAAACAATAAAAGCACCTGTATACATTTATAAAAGTACCCCAGGGAAAACAGGCATGTGTAATTGTGTCATGTATGTACTGCTAAAGTGCACACATGAGTTTACATTTTTAAACTGGGGTGTGCTAATTCCATTAGCATGCGCTAAGCTTTAGTAAAAGGGCCCCTTAGTCTATTAATAATTTGCTAGAACACCTTTAAGTTAATGTCAGTTCACAATGAAGAACGAACTAAAACAATAGTACTAGATTATGAACTTAACTTCTATTCACACATATCTAACATTGTCAAGAAATGTTTTTAATGCTTTAAAATTGATTTGTGCCATTCTGTTGACTCTCAACATCAAAGATCTACATATTCTTACTCTCACATTGGTCATAACCAGACCAGACTATTGCAATTGGGTTACATGATGGCCCAAACGCTCCCTCTCTTAGACGCTTACAACTGGTACAAAACTACAGCAGTAAAACCGATCACAGCTGCTGAATGGTTGGTCTATGTCATCACCTTGGGAGAGGAGAACCAGGGTTATCAAAAACTACCAGATTCCCTTTAAGACTCAAAGGGGGAAGATCAGAAGCAAACGCCGGTGCTAGAGGCTGTTAGCGCCATACTAGCACCGGCGTTTGCTAACGTCCCATGATTAGAGCCCCTGAGTGCGTGAAACAACGCGCTCGAAGGCTCTGAACGCAACTAGCATGCAAATGCATGCTAAACAGTGCTAAACATATTCATCCCCAATGATCAGCAGCCAGCACGCCAAAGATTGGGTTGTTGGCTGCGGCAAACCCTACGCCAGCTCCAAGCTAGCGTTAGGGTTTGCAGATCATTGGGGAGGAATGGTGAGCCTTGTCCAGCATGTATTTGCATGCTGGAAGGCCCCCCATTCCCCCCAAGAGCAAACCTGCCCGTGGCAGGGGGCTGGAGGTCCAGCAGACTGCCGGTCCCGACAATCCCCTCCCCAGGTTCAGGGAGGGCTGGAGATCCAGTGGGTCTGCAGCCCCCCCCCTAACTCCCCCAGCAAAAGGTCCCTGATGGCCTAGTGGGCGACCAACCAACCCCCCCCCCAGCAACAGGGGGGCCGGAGGTCCGCTGGACCTCCGGTCCCCCCAGATGATCCCCCCCGAGGTTCAGGGAGGGCTGGAGATCCGGTGGGTCTCCAGCCCCCCCCCCCCCAATCCCCCAGCAAGGGGTCGCTGGCGGTCTAGTCCCCCTACCCCCCTACTTTGTGTGTTGGAGGGAGGGTAGTCTGCCTCCCTCCTTGTCCTGCGACGCCGCAAAATGGCGGCGCCCAGCCCTGTGTATCCTGGGATGCACTGGGTAGGGTTATATGGTGTATAGCCCCACCCAGCACATCTCAGGATACAGTGGGCTGGGCTTGGTGCCGCCATTTTGCGGCATCGCAGGAAGAGGAGGAAGGCAGGCAGGCTACCCTCCCTCCTCCAACACACAAGGTAGGGGAGTAGGGGGGACTGGACCACCAGGGACCCCTTGCTGATGGACTAAAGGGGCTAGAGACCCACCAGATCTCCAGCCTTCCCTGAACCTGGGGGGAGGGGAACGTTGGAGAGACCGGAGGTCTGCCAGACCTCCAGCCCCCGTTGCTAGGGGCTGGGGTATTTGGGGCCTGGTGGTCCCATGGACCTCCAGCCCCTGTGTTTGACAGGTTTGGGCTTTTGACAGCCCAGACCTGTCAAACAAGTGCGGAAGGATTGTGCTGAGCGCATGCTCAGGCACAATTCTCCCGCACTTCTACCCCATGATCAGAGATAATTCCGTGCTTACATTTGCATGCAATTATCTCTGATCATAGGTCTTATAACGCCCCGCGCTGTTCCAGTGCTATTTTTGGAGTGCTGTTTGGGAATAATGCAGGGTTTTGATCATCTGTCTGTGAATCGTTAACAGAGAAATATCCATTTTTCTAGCCAGTCTCCTTGTCCTATATAAGCCAGCACAAGTATTGTGATCTACTCAACAGAATCGTCTTGTGGTCCCTCACACTCTAGGGTAAGAATGGAAATGACTTGATGTTCAGCATTCACAGTGTTTGTGCCCTATCTATGGAATGAATAATCGACCATGCTCCCTCTCAAATTGTTCCCTAAAAATATAAAACAGTCTTACACCTTTAGACTTGCTTTCCTATCTCATGTTGGGATGGGATGATTTGAACTGACTTGACCAGGGAGCTTTCCTTACCCATTTTAAAGGGTCATCAACTTGATATACTGCCTTTTTGTGATACAACCAAAGCGGTTCACATGTTATATGCAGGTCTCATCTGTCCCTATTGGGCTCACAATCTTTTTGTACCTGGGACAATGGAGAATTAAGGGACTTACCCAGGGTCACAAGGAGCTAAAGTGGGAGTCAAACCCAGTTCCTCAGCCCACTGCACTAACCCTTAAGCTACTCCTCCACTCCTTCCTGTCTCCCACCCTTCCTCTTAATGATATTGTACTTTACTAGTCCTTGCATTACATAATTTTTCTATGTATCCTTTGCATTTTAATTTTATATTTTATTTTTACACTATTTATTTTTATTACATTTGTACCCCGTGCTTTCCCACTCATGGCAGGCTCAATGCGGCTTACATGGGGCAATGGAGGGTTAAGTGACTTGCCCAGAGTCACAAGGAGATGCCTGTGCCTGAAGTGGGAATTGAACTCAGTTCCTCAGTTCCCAGGACCAAAGTCCACCACCCTAACCACTAGGCCACTCCTCCACTCCACTTTGACATCACTTCAATAGGCAGCATATCAAATAAAGCTGCGACCTTAGACTGATGCACCTCCTGAACTGACATTATATCTATCTGGTAGCTCCTTTGGTAGCTGGACTAGCACTATTGCCCCCTCCCCCCCCCCCCCCCCCCCCACACACACACACACACTCCCGCTATGCAATTCATCCATCAGCTATCTGAACCATGTACTGCTCTGTATCTATGGAGCCCTACCCAGTTCAAATTGCTCATAAGTGAACCGCCCGGTCCCTTGGAGAAAAAGGCGAAGAGAGGTGCTGCCCTTCTGAAGACCATGCACAGATCTTCAAGCACCTGTGCATCCATTGAACTCCCTGCACACAACTCAAGCCTCTGAGGATTGGTACAAAGAGGAGATGTAAAAAAAAAAAAAAGAGAATGAGGAAGACATTATTCCAACAGAAACAGAGATCAGCAGCCAGGAGCAAAGTACTTTATTCTTTTTACAGAGTCGTTTTCATCAACAAAAATACCAGTATAGCACACAATATTACTAATCAGTGCAACGCTGTAAGCCTGGGGACTGCAACAGTGCTAGAGTGTGAGGGGCTGTAAGGCTTGGACTGCAGGAGCTGTAATCCTAGGGACTGCATCAGTGCTGGAGTCTGAGGAACTGCAAAACTAGGACTGCAGGAGCTAGTGCTACCCTTTGAGAGGCTGTAATCCCAGGGACCGCAGGAGCTAGTGCTACCCTTTGAGAGGCTGTAATCCCAGGGACCGCAGGAACTAGTGCTACCCTGTGAGAGGTTGTAAGGCTGGGGCAGCAGAAGCTAGTGCTACCCTGTGAGAGATTGAAAGGCTAGAATTGCAGGAGCTAGTGCTACCCTGTGAAAGGCTGAAAGTCTAGGACTGCAGGAGCTAGTGCTCCCCTCTGAGAGATTGTAAATCTGGAAATGCAGGGAGTAGTGCTAATCTGTGAGGAGTAATATGGGGCCTGTGCCAGGGCTGGCGAGACTGGACCTAAGCAGAGATGCCAAGGGTAGGCAATTCCAAAGAATGGTATTTGCAGCCCCCAACAGTGAAAAGTGTAGACCAAAGAGTGAACATTTCCAGGCAAAGTGTCTTGAGTATAAATCTACAAAGATATGTGTGATATTGCCTTACTGAAGAAAGAAGCAGCATAGCATAATATTTAGCTTTCTTTGGTGCCTCTGAAATGGAGGCAATCTGGGGAGAAATTTCAAAGGAATTTGCCCAGGTAACTAATTAATTACCTGGTAAATTTCCTAGACTGAAAATTTCCCTCCATTCAGAGGTTAACAGTATACACACGAGTAGTTATGTATCGGTGGACTTCACAGGCCAAAACTTTCAAACAGAAACTTTATTTATGACGCTTTTTCTACCAGAGAAAGACAAAAAGAGCAGAAGAGTCACACAAAGAGAGATACAGAAAGAAGAGGAGAAATACACAAATGGAAGGTGACACAGACATAGATGGACTTGGATATACATTTTTGTGTAGTTGTTCACGTGCACACACAAAACATGCCCCCCAAATTCTATAAATGTCACTTAAAATTGCATGTACAAATTTGTGGACGGATCCAATTTGTACGCGGAATTTACTTGACTAACAAGCTTATAAGGCCAATAATTGGGATCTAACAATCGATTATTGCTGTTAATTGGCAATAATTTGGATTTACGCAGGCATCTTGCTGGTTGCTATTCTATAAAGATACATAAGCATGTAAATTCTTGAGCGCACAACTAAAAAGGGGGTGTGGTCATGGGAGGGGCATAGGGGAGTCAGGGGCGATTACTAAAGATGCACACAATATCAGAGAATTTGGAGGATTTACACCAGGGTTCAGCTGGTGTAAATCTTTGTGCCTGTAAGGAGCGTCGATCCTAGCTAAGCATTTATTTATAAATGGTGCCCAACTCGATGCGCATTTTTTCAGCACCCAAATTTACTGAATTTAGTCCTATATGATTATATACAGGTTTTACCTATCAGCCCTTCCTCATATTTCTCCCCTCCCTCTCCCACTCTCACCTCTTCTCAGTATCTCCACTTTCCTCTCATTGGGTTCATTTTATAAAGCATTTCTACATGTAAAACAGTGGTACAAACTGACGAGGGGTATACCCACATAAAATATATCAAATGTTTTAAACAAATCAAGTGCATGCTCCTGATGTATAATGTATTCTTTCACACAGTATGGGGGTAAATCTTAACTGGGTGCTATATCATAGGCCAGGGGCGGACTGACAATGATCCAGGTCCCCAGGCAATAAGGATAATTGGGCCCCCTCATCCCATCAGGGACCGGGACTAGAAGCCCCCTCTCTCTCCCCCTCCTGCACTCCCATCTCTGAATCCCCCTACCCCGCCTGGACTGAGAAAAGAGTTTCCAATCTAAGCAGTAAGAAGGGGAAGGAGGAGCCAAGTCTTCACTTACTATCCTGAGGCCTAGTCTGCTGATGCCAGAACTTCCCTCTGCCACAGCACGCCCTTATGGAAGAAGGAAGTTATGTCAGAAAGGGGGAGGACTGCAGCAGACAGCATCAGCGGACCAGGCCTCGGGATAGTAAACGCGGACGAAGCGTCTCCTTCCGCTTGGATTGGAAGCTCTTTTCTTGCTCTCGGTGGTGGGGGGGGGGGGGAGGGTTTAGAGGCAGGAACGCGGGAGGGGGAAGAGAGAGCAGCATCTTGGTCCCGGTCACAGATGGGAGAGAAGGATGTCTGGCATGTGGGAGGGAAGTACTGGGCCCACCACTGCCCTAGGCCCTCGGGCACTGCCCAGTTGCCCGAATGGTCAGTCTGCTCCTGCCTTAGGTACCCCAATTGCATGGACTGTGAACCTCTTCTATAAGAGCATTTATGCGTAAGTCGGCAATGCCATGCCTAAACTTACACCATGTCAACAGCAGGCGTAAGTGCGACAGTTACCTGTGTAACTTATAGTAGTCTACCCCACCCTATGATTGTCCCTTGCAATTCCACAATAGAATATACTGCTGAGCTGCATGCCTGAATTGCAACCACAAGTTACAGCATACAGTCAGTTACACGCGTAACTGAATAATTAGTTAATTGATGTTAAAGAGCTATAATTGGCCTTAATTGGCTCGAATTGGCACCAGTTGGCAGTTACACATAACCACCCTTAGTCAACATCCTTATAAGTTGCAAGCTCAAATTCCAGAGCATGCAACTCGGGGGGGGGGGGGGGGGGGGGATTGGGAGGGGCATGAAAATCCCTGCTTGAACATTTACACCAGCCACTACAAAATGCAGACAGAAGGGGGTTTACACACAACTGCCGTTAGAAAATTTGCATCTAGCGCATACCATCCTGGCACCTATGCAAATTACCCCTTACTTACGTAACTGTTACAGTCACATATGTTAAGTGTGACTATATAATGTACAACCAGGAAAAGGATCTAGGTGTCATCGTTGATGATACATTGAAACCCTCTGCTCAGTGTGATGCGAGGGCTAACAAATAAAACAGAATGTTAGGAATTATTAGGAAAGGAATGGAAAACAAAACTGAGAACGTTATAACGCCTTTGAATCGCTTCAACTTGCCATCATAGAATACTTACTATGAATCCCAAGGAAAGCAGTTAATTCCCATGTCAGTCTCAATAGCAGACTATGGGACTTTTTCTCCAAGAATTTGTCCAAACCTTTTTTTAACCCAGATACGCTAACCACTGTTACCACGAGATTGGATAACAGAGCCGGTAGTGGGAGGCGGGGCTGGTGGTTGGGAGGCGGGGATAGTGCTGGGCAGACTTATACGGTCTGTGCCAGAGCCGATGGTGGGAGGCGGGGATAGTGCTGGGCAGACTTGTACGGTCTGTGCCCTGAAAAAGACAGGTACAAATCAGGTAAGGTATACACAAAAAGTGGCACATTTCTTGGGCAGACTGGATGGACGTGCAGATCTTTTTCTGCCGTCATCTACTATGTTACTTGCTTAGAACTCAATTTTTTCCCACCTGATTTTGTTGCCCTTTCTCAAATTCACTCCTTTGTACTCTTTTATAGAAAGAGGGGTTATATGTGTCAGCACGCCAGGCAGTGCAGAAGGGGCAAAGATGGGGCAGGAGCAATAGTTATGCATGTATCTTGCAAAACACACACATAAGTGCCTAAATGTACCTCAGAGCAGATGTAACCTTGTGCAGGACAATGCCTTTTTCAACTGGGTGCAACACATGATTATTATTTTTAGCACTACACATTCCTTTATCTGCCTCTAAGGAGAACCTGAGGTGATTTACAGCAAAATACAATTAAAACCACAATACGCAATCCTCAAAATGCTAAAACTGCAGAAAATTCTACGTAGTAATATTTCCCTCCCCACCCTAGCAGAGAACTCCCAACCCTGATGTCCCCAATGACCTTAAGACCTCATTCCTTGGAAATGCCTAACTAAAAAAACAGCTCTGAACCAATTTACGAAATTGTATCCAGTCTTTGAAACTGCTAACCTCATCAGACAGGGGGGTTCCAGAGGGTTAGTTCCACAACTGAGAATGCCTGTGATCGTGTGCACTCCTACTCAGCCTTTAGCATCCCTGGAAGAATCAACAACCTCTTCCCTGCTGATTAAAGAGACTGTGGTGCAGCCCTTCCCAACACAGTCCTGGGGGTACACCTAGCCCATTGGGTTTTCAGGATATCCACAATGAATATTCATGAGTTATATTTGCATGCAATTAAGGCTGTGCACTCAAATCTATCTCATGTGTATTCATTGTGGATATCCTGGACTTGGTTGGTAATGACTGCTCGTGTGTTGGAACATACTTTTCTATGCACTTGACTAAATATTTTTGTTCAAAGTCATTTAATACCTTAAAGGTAAGCATGACCATTTCCAATGATACAAGACGGCAGCACTAGGGATGTATTAACTATGAATGTATATAATCTGAGCTGCTGTATAGAAACCACGAAACATGAGGCAGATAAAGGCCAAATGGCCCATCCTCTGAAACTCCTAACTCTGTTGAGAAAGTTGCGACTGTCTTAACATTTTGTGTGTGTAAACCCCATATACACTATGGCTAGGTCTGCAGGAGGAAGTGCTGCCCTGTGAGGGGCTGTAAGGCTGGGAATACAGCAGAAGTGCTACCCTGTGAGGAGCTGTAATCCCAGGAACAGCAGGAGCTAGTGCTGCATCAGTGCTGAAGTCTGAGGGGCCTGTAAGGCTGAGACTGCAGGAGCTAGTGCTACCCTCTGAGGGATTGTACCCTGGGGGCTGCATCAGTGCCGAAGTCTGAGGGGCTGAAAAAACTGGGACTGCAGGGAGAAGTGCTAAAATGTAAGTTTAGCTATTTTATTTATTTACTGATTGGATTTATTAACCGCCTTTATGAAGAGATTCACTCAAGGCGTTGTACAGCAGGTCCGGTGTAACGTAAACTTACAATTTTGTTAACAATATAACAATAGCAAATGACCAATATAAACGGAATACAATAAAGGAGGTAAACTTGGAAGTATGATGTCCGTAAGAGCATGAAAGAGTATTCAACTAACAAAGATATAATATTATGACTGAAATAGCATTCCAGAATCATTGTGCAGGAAGCCACAATGAATAATATTACTAAATAAGCACAAATTTTAAAAATGAAAATTCCATATTGCAAACAATGTAGTCCAGACTTTTACACACACTGTACATAATGTAACATGTAGACTGTAAGAAGGGCAGAAACTATTCACGGAATTACTAACACCAGACAGCACTGTCTGACTGTCAGGAACAGCTTTATGTTGCAGGCTCAAAGGCCTCTTTATCAAGCCACGCCAGCGGCTCCCAGTGCGGCAATGCCAACAAAGCCACCCACTTTGAATGGGCTCCGTTGGCATTGCTTTTATTTCAAAATATTTGTACACTGCCCATCTACCATATCAGAGCCATTTGCATTTTATTTCTTGGAAAAAGTGAGATTGACTTTGCCCATGTGTTTGTGTGTCAGTGGTTGGGTTTGGCAGTATGAGGGCGTTACAGCTTTTTTTTTGGTATTTTATCGTTTCTTCTTCCCTTTTCAGTCCTTCAAAGAGCACAATGGCAGAATCTTTTCACTCCACCAGTTCCATAAATACCCAATCAAGGATGCCCCATACACGCACACACACACATAGAATAATCATGAATATTGGATGTAAAATCCATTAGAAGCCATTGGGATGCCGCACTTGAATTTGGTCTGTGAACTTTAGCTCACGGTTTACATAAGAGCGATAGCGTTAAGGATGGATGGTCACGTTGCTGTGGGTCACTCGTACACCAAACCATCCTTTCCAATACATTGTGTCCTGACCCCCGTGCTGGAAACGTACAAAGCGTACCCCAGGCCCATAGCTGGAGAAGGTGTGAGAAATCTAAAGAGGGAAAAGAGACAAAATAATTTTACAAGATCATGAAAAATTCTCCACAAAAAGCACATAGAAAGAAATGTTCCCTTAGCAGTCTCTGTCAATTTTTTTTTAAGCTGCACACACTTACAACCCTTTAGCTGTACCATTAGTCTGCCAGGGAATACACATCCCATTAACCAGATCCCCTTGCTGTGTGGTTTATATCACCACTGTTTTGACTCACCTGGTTCCAGTTAGCATCATTGAACTGTGGGATAGTGATTGTCTCACTCTTATATTCCGTCAGGACATCACGATTCTCCGAAAGCAGCTGCACACACAGCTCATAAAGACAGCCAGAATCACTCCGTGGGGCATACCTGCAAGTACATCAGCACTAGCATCACTCCAAGGCAGATATCACAAGGTACCCCAAGAGTTTATCTCTGTGGAATCAAACATATAAACGGCGAGTGACCGACTCACTGCAAATGCGCAGTAGAGACTTCCCTCTCTGTCCCGCCCCCGCGTCAATACGTGATGACGAGGGCGGGACAGAGAGGGAAACTGCGCCACCGAGGTTGATACCGCACCCGCCCACCCGAGGTCACCGCTACTGTTACCCCCCCCCCCCCCCCCCCCACACACACACACACCCGGCCCGGGCCCTCTCTCCGCTACTAAACTTACACATCCATTCGCCGGAACGCAGCATGCACATCAGCTGAGCTGCCATCGGCCTTCCTTCCCTGCCTGTGTCCCGCCCTCGCTGATGTTATGTCACAGGAGGGCGGGACACAGGCAGAGAAGGAAGGGCCGACGGCAGCTCAGCTGATGTGCATGCTGCGTTCCGGCGAATGGATGTGTAAGTTTAGTAGCGGAGAGAGAGAGGGCCCGGGCCCGGTGGAGGGATGGCGGCGACTCCAGGGGGGGGGAACAGTAGCGGTGGCGACCTCGCGGGGAGGGGGAAGGAAGGAAGGAAAACCCCAATACCAGCCCGTTTTTACGGGCTCAACTGCTAGTATACCATAAAATATCCTAGTCTCTCTCATGTCAGAACTGCACACTTTGTGGAATGTGCACAATGTCTCCCACCTTAGCATTGTCATTGGTCTATGACAGATACCCCCAGGGACCCATCCCAGTACTTTTATTGCTATGTGCTATAAACTACCAGGTATCCCAATGTCTTCCACCCAAGCATTGTCACTGGTCTGTAGCATACACCATCAGGTAGCCAAACATCTTCCACCCCAGCATCATATATCATAGTGCAGTGATTCCACCAGATACAATGGTGCTTCCCAGGCCAGCATCGGTAAAACAGATTTTCAGCTGGCATGGTCAGCAGATTTAGTTAAGTGTTGGCACTTCACTTCATCTGGAAATTCAGTATTGCTAGCTGGATAATTAGCATCACTGAGTGGTGACGAATCCAGAACTATCTAGATCAGGGGTGGGCAACCTGTGGCTTGCCATTGAATTTTATGAGGTCCCCAAGATCATGGAAAGCATACACAGAAAACATCACTAACCAGAGTTCTGTTGATTTTAAATTCTGTATTTTACAAACATTTTCAGAATAGCTATTCTACAATCTGTTTTTACAGTTTACAAACTTTTTATAATGCCTTTACTGAGCAAGCAGGACACAGTGATGTGCAGTCTAAAACACTAAAATCAGAAAAAAAAAACTCCATTATAAAAATAGGAAAGCAAAATAACATCAAACAAAACAATAACAACTGACTCAAAACAATTAAAAAAATAGTTATCATTTCAGTTCATTTTTTACTTATTTATCACAGAAGGTCCATAGAGCTCTGTGCATTTCTAGTTCCAACATTATGTAATGTTGCGGCCCGCTGGAAGTAGTACTGACATTCACACAGCCCTCCAGATGTAGAACTGACATTCATGTGGCCCTCCAGAGGTAGTGCTGAAATTCATGTTGCCCCCTGTGTATAAAGGTTGCCCATCCTTGATCTAGATAGACTTAGGCCAGCTGTTGAGCAGGCTTACACTATCTGGATAGAGACTGAATACTACCATTATCCAGTTAATCCCCAGCACCACCTCTGCTCCTCCTATAACATGGCCTCTTTCATCTGGATAATGTCTGTCTGTTTAGCAATCTGAATGGATGGATTATTATCCAGATAACTTTTTAAAATATCTAGATTGTGAATAATGTGTTATCCACCTGGTAGCCAAGTATAACTATCTTTGGTCTTGGTATTTCTCCATATACCTAGAAATACACCAATATCTCCCACGCCTGCACTTAGCTAAGAACAGCTATTTAAATTACTCCACTCCTCTGATTTCATTACAGGCAGGGGTGTGCTGGTAAATTTTTAACAACAGGCTCTTTCTCCGGACGTAGCCAGCTCTACAGTTGGAAGGGCCAAGGGTGGCCGGGGGGGAGGGGGGAGCAACACTTGCCTCTCTCTCCTCCCTCCCTTCGTGCGGGCACACTAGGCATACCTTTGCTGGCAGTCAATAAATGGACTGCCACCACTCCCAACGTCTTGCTCTGAGCAGCATGCTGAAACTTCTCACACATGCTGGAGAAGTCCCAGCCTGCTGCTCAGAGCTGGAAACAAGGAGCGGCGAACAGCAGCAGTCTATTTACTTGGCTGGCAGGGCTCAGCATCCCCACCAGCAAAGTAAAAGAGAATTCAGCAGGGGGCCCAAGCCCACATTTTGGGAGCCAGTTGTTAAAGTAGCCATGGAGGGCCCTACTTTAACAACCGGCTCCCAAAATTCTTAAAAACTTAACAACCGGCTCTTGCGAGCCTGTGAGAGCCTGCTCCAGCACACCACTGATTACAGGGAAGTGCATTCTTTAGCGTACATTCTATTCGTTAGTGCACGCAAATTCAGTTAGCATAAGTAAAGTTGATTTCTGCAAGTTAAAAACAATTTATTAACAAACAAACCAAAAATCATGAGAAAGGTATAAAAATGACCTGAGCTGAAACATTTTTGCAGACACATCCCTACCTTAGCATTACCCAGGACTTCCCCCAGCACAACCCATCTGACCCCAGCATGTTCTTGGAATACCCCAAGTGTCCTCTCACCAGTCTGTAACCACAATGTCAGGCTGGGTTGTGTCCATCAGATCTGCCCAGTATCCCTCCTCTAGAAGGTCAATGACTTGGGATTTACTGCACCACCTGCACAGAAAAGGATTGTGGGTAAGCACTTCCCTGTCACAAACTTCTGCTCACTAACAGGGAAATAATCAGAGTTCTCTTGTTGATGCATATCCCATAGATTACATTTACCAATAGGATTTGCACCAATAATGAAAACAAAATTACATGGTTATTTTTGTCCCTCAAAAATTACCTGCAGAGATTTGCATCTGCCCTCTCTACACAAAATTTTGTCACCTAAACAATATATGTAGTTTTTGAATGATCATAGCCATGTGTATTGTTCAATACCTCCCCGCCCCCCCCCCCCCCCCCCCCCACCCTTGCCTCACCACTGAAAACACCTCTTTACACTGCAGGAAATATCCATTAGGGATGGCCACCCAGAAAATTGTTGCATTTTTGTTCTGAATATTTTTTTCATTTCCTATGAATGTCATAAATATTTTACCCTCTTCTTAAAGAATGCACACTATTCCCCCAGATCTGTAAATTATTGACTGCTAACAATCAATTATTGACATTAATTGGCACTAATTTGGATTTCTGCGCGTGATTCTATAAAGATCTTCATATGTATCTCAAAAGGGGGCGTGGCCCATGAGAGGGGCATGGAAGGGTCAGGGACATTCTGAAAAGATGCGAACAGTGTTACAGAATTCTGAAGATATCCCCTCTAGGCAGTATTGTAGAAAGAATGCTTAGCCCGGAGTGCCCTTTATAGAATTAGGCTGAGCACAGATTTTTTTTCCAGCAACTAATTTTCAGCACCATTTACTGAATCCACACTATCTGCCGGATTCTATATGTTGCACCTAGAGATCCGCGCTGAAATCCAGGCGTATTCTATAACAATGCCAATCAGCGTATTTAACAGCTCTTAACAAGCAAGAATGAGCACTAATTGGCAATAATTAGAATTTATGTGTATAAATCGCTAAGCGGATTCTGTAATGAACTGTGCCTAAATTCTAAAATGCGCAATTCAAAAAGGGCATGGCTATGGGCGGGGAAATGGGCATTTCGTGGGTGTTCAAAAAATTTACGTACATTGTTATAGAATATGGCCCAGTGCATGTAAATCTACATGCAGGGATTTACACCACATTTTTGCTGGTGTAAATGGATACATAGTTTTAAGCACTGGGATATCAACTAAGTGTATTCAATATACACTGCCTAAATCTAGGCGTCGCTTATAGAATATGCTTAGGCAGAAATGTTTATCATGCAGATTTTTTAGGCACCATATATAGAATTTGGGTGCAACTTTTCAGAACATCCCCGACACACTCATAGCTATGCCCCCTTTTGATTTACATGTTAGTAGAGGTAGCCACCAAGCCTTATAGAACAGCATGCAGCCAGATACATGTGCAAATTTTAATGAATGTCAATTAACATCAATATTTATTTGGATTTAACGCCTTTTCAAAGGAAATCACTTAAGTGGTGTAAATGGTTGTTAGCACACAATTATTGATATTAATTAGCTCATTTTTTTTCAATTAATTTGCAAGCACATGTTGGACGTGCACACAAATTTGGGTGCACAATTCTGGGTGCCATATATAGAATCCGGTGTTATGTGCACCTAGTGTATGCTTTTTAAGAAGAGGATGCATTATTATTGTTGGATGACATTTGTCTCAAATAATTTCTCATCCCTAATATCCACTTTAGTTTAATAGTTGTTATACTGCCCTCTGCTGGGAAGCACCAGAATGGTGTATAAGAAATTACAGATACCAAAGGTGGGCAAGGATCAAAATCCCCATTTCCACTACTTCATTCACAGAAATGCCGTTATTTCTTGCCCTTCCTGCTTGTTTTTTTTTGTTTGTTTGTTTTAATATTGTTCTTTTTAAATTTGTAAACCACTCTGGGCTCATTTTGGAAGGAAAAGCAGTCTACAAGTGCTGATATTAGATTACATTAGATATGTAAAAGTAACATACTAAAGACACACATGTACCTCTGTATAACTTATATATGCCTTGTACAGTTTTACATAATTGTAATATTAACAAACAAGACAACAGTCTTACCCATGTGATGTAACAAAGTATTTCTGGATTGCTTCACTGGGAAAGTCACTTCCACAGTCTCCGGGGAGATCCTCAATCTTCCAGCCATCCCCCCCATGTTCCATATCCTCCCAAAAGTCAAACCCTTCTGTAAATTCCACAAAAAAGTCTCTGTTAATGGACATAAAAGACAGTGTTCAGGGCCATCTATTCCCCAGCTCTGCTTTCTCTTCACTTTCATTCCATTACCATTTTATAACAATCATGCACCAGGGACCTCAGATGAGCTCCATTCGGAGAGGTGGGTTCATTCAAAGTGTGGGCACTTTCTCCCACACTTTGTAAACATTGCCTTTGTGGGAGCTGTGCCAGTAGACACATGGGCATATATTACTTATTTATTAATTAATATTTATTTACCACCTTTTTGAAGGAATTCACTCCATCCCTGACCGCCTTCAAATCCGGGCTAAAGGCCTACCTGTTTGATGCTGCTTTTAATTCCTAACTTGTCACCTGCTCATAACCTTATCTTGTCTTTGTCTCTTCACTAGTCCCCTTTTCCCTATATGTCCTATCTGTCTGTCCTACCCTTATCCCTTATTTGTCCTGTCTGTCTGTCCTGATTTAGATTGTAAGCTCTTTTGAGCAGGGACTGTCTTTTCTTCATGTTCAATTGTGAAGCGTTGCGTACGACTGGTAGCGCAGTAGAAATGATTTGTAGTAGTAGTAGTAAGGCAGTGTACAGTAAGAATAGATCAAACATAAGCTATAGGCAATTACAGCAGTAAAAATATTCAAATAGCAATATAAAGTATGGCATAGTATACTACTTACAATGTCAACACAATACGTAATAGAACATTTTAATTGATAGTGAAGGGTAAAGCAAAGATGTAGCATATAGACAGGTAAGAGAGTAAGAAGAGCTAGAAAGTAAGGTGACTGATTTAAAGAAAGTTGCACATGAGGTCAGAGAGATGATTAAATATTATCTCAGCTAGGGTAGGAATGGATCAACATGTCCTGCTGCAGTATGTGCAGCCCATGTTACTCCTTGTGTGTGTGAGTGAGACTAACAAGTTAGTTACTTCTTCCATTAAAGGCTTGGTTGAAGAGCCAAGCTTTCACCTGCTTCCTGAAGTAGAGATAGTCGTGAGCACTCATACTCCAAGAGAACTTGCTCTCTATAAGTATTTGTCTTCTATGGCCACCCTACTGTCTATGGATACTCGTATCCCATGTCACTCAACTCCATATACTGCTTTCACACCTTAACCCTTTCCAGTATGTGGTCAAGTTTACAGCTTGCTACCTTCTCCACATGGATTCCTGATTAAGTTCCTCTTCTTCTTGCTCAGGAAGAAGAAGATTTGCCAGTTGTCTTCTTCTGTCCTTTCTTCTGTCACAGAAAACCCTTCCTCCTGGCATTTCAGAATCCAGACAGCTGGTGCGTCCACAATGTCCTTCCACTGCCGACAAACCAGACGGCAGACTAGAACTAATTCCTCTGCAGGTAGGGAGGCCATGATCCGGGTTAATATGGCTTCAGGAAGAACTTCCATTGGACCAGACAATACTATTCTGTAAATAACACAGTCCAAAAGATCAGTAATCGGAAAATTCTCCCTCCTCATGTTGCACCTCCATAAATATCATTGGGATAAATGCAATGATTTAGAACTGAATGCAGAACCAGTGCTACAAGTCTCTCTTTATCCAATTGTCCTAACTTACACTACTTCAAATGAATTTAGAAATAACTTTTATAATTGTTTTCATATTAGGTTGGATGCTTTTTTTCAAATTATTATATAGATTTGTTTTTTATTTGAATAGGTATTTCTGAAAGAGACAATGGAATGCACAACACAATGCTTCAATCTGCAGCTTTCTCTAACTAGAGGGACAATTTTCAGATGGTTCGCTTTAGGGCAAAGTTCATGGGTGTTTTATTTCAAGTCCATGAGGATTTTGCATCACATTTCAAAGAGAAAGTAGGAAGACACTTTACCACTGAAACCTACCATGAGCACAATGTTTCTGCAGACTTTTGCATCTGCTATTTTGCAGGTAAACTTTCTAGTGAAAATAACACGTAAAGACTTGAATGACTGATGGTCCATCAGGTAATGGGAGAAAGTTTGGAAGGAAATTGGGAAGTGAGGAGATTGGGAATGGTGTTGGGGGAAGTGAGATACAGTGGGGGAAATAAGTATTTGATCCCTTGCTGATTTTGTAAGTTTGCCCACTGACAAAGACATGAGCAGCCCATAATTGAAGGGTAGGTTATTGGTAACAGTGAGAGATAGCACATCACAAATTAAATCCGGAAAATCACATTGTGGAAAGTATATGAATTTATTTGCATTCTGCAGAGGGAAATAAGTATTTGATCCCCCACCAACCAGTAAGAGATCTGGCCCCTACAGACCAGGTAGATGCTCCAAATCAACTCGTTACCTGCATGACAGACAGCTGTCGGCAATGGTCACCTGTATGAAAGACACCTGTCCACAGACTCAGTGAATCAGTCAGACTCTAACCTCTACAAAATGGCCAAGAGCAAGGAGCTGTCTAAGGATGTCAGGGACAAGATCATACACCTGCACAAGGCTGGAATGGGCTACAAAACCATCAGTAAGACGCTGGGCGAGAAGGAGACAACTGTTGGTGCCATAGTAAGAAAATGGAAGAAGTACAAAATGACTGTCAATCGACAAAGATCTGGGGCTCCACGCAAAATCTCACCTCGTGGGGTATCCTTGATCATGAGGAAGGTTAGAAATCAGCCTACAACTACAAGGGGGGAACTTGTCAATGATCTCAAGGCAGCTGGGACCACTGTCACCACGAAAACCATTGGTAACACATTACGACATAACGGATTGCAATCCTGCAGTGCCCGCAAGGTCCCCCTGCTCCGGAAGGCACATGTGACGGCCCGTCTGAAGTTTGCCAGTGAACACCTGGATGATGCCGAGAGTGATTGGGAGAAGGTGCTGTGGTCAGATGAGACAAAAATTGAGCTCTTTGGCATGAACTCAACTCGCCGTGTTTGGAGGAAGAGAAATGCTGCCTATGACCCAAAGAACACCGTCCCCACTGTCAAGCATGGAGGTGGAAATGTTATGTTTTGGGGGTGTTTCTCTGCTAAGGGCACAGGACTACTTCACCGCATCAATGGGAGAATGGATGGGGCCATGTACCGTACAATTCTGAGTGACAACCTCCTTCCCTCCGCCAGGGCCTTAA
The DNA here is from genome assembly GCF_901765095.1 of Microcaecilia unicolor. Taxonomy (NCBI): domain Eukaryota; kingdom Metazoa; phylum Chordata; class Amphibia; order Gymnophiona; family Siphonopidae; genus Microcaecilia; species Microcaecilia unicolor. The sequence goes on along the minus strand of NC_044043.1, from coordinate 63,779,589 downwards.
AAATGGGTCGTGGCTGGGTCTTCCAGCACGACAATGACCCAAAACATACAGCCAAGGCAACAAAGGAGTGGCTCAGGAAGAAGCACATTAGGGTCATGGAGTGGCCTAGCCAGTCACCAGACCTTAATCCCATTGAAAACTTATGGAGGGAGCTGAAGCTGCGAGTTGCCAAGCGACAGCCCAGAACTCTTAATGATTTAGAGATGATCTGCAAAGAGGAGTGGACCAAAATTCCTCCTGACATGTGTGCAAACCTCATCATCAACTACAGAAGACGTCTGACCGCTGTGCTTGCCAACAAGGGTTTTGCCACCAAGTATTAGGTCTTGTTTGCCAGAGGGATTAAATACTTATTTCCCTCTGCAGAATGCAAATAAATTCATATACTTTCCACAATGTGATTTTCCGGATTTAATTTGTGATGTGCTATCTCTCACTGTTACCAATAACCTACCCTTCAATTATGGGCTGCTCATGTCTTTGTCAGTGGGCAAACTTACAAAATCAGCAAGGGATCAAATACTTATTTCCCCCACTGTACCTGGAGGATGGCAGAGAGAGAGTGAGTGAAAAGATTTGTTTTGAGTGTGGGAAAAGTGAAGGGATTGCAGGGGTACAAGTAGAGCAAAGAGATTGGAGGAGGTGGGGGGTATGAAAGAAAGAAACCGGTATCATGAAAACATGGAAGAGTGGATTCTGATGAAATAATTCAGCCAGGTTTATTTGGCAACTTACTCTTCTTGTGAAAACCTACTGTCTAGGATCTTGTAGCCCACTAGGTGTAAGAACTTCACAATTCTGTTGTTCAGGAGCCATTCTATTATTTTGACCACTGTTATTGTTAAATTCTAGTATTCTCATTCCTCCTTATTCCCAGCTTTTCTGGAGTGGTACTACATCAGCTCTTCTCATCTCTCGGCACCTCCTCAGTTTCCAGCAGGAAGCTGAACAGAGCTGGCTTTGTGCCGCAATCAGAGTGACAGTTGAGATCAACTCCACAGCCTATCATCCCAAATTCAGAGGCTTAAATTCCTGCTAGAATTTTTTTTATTAAAAGAGTTTTTTGAAGCACTCTATTTACCATATAAACTATTGTGCAAAACCATAACTGCATTACTTGCAATTGTAGTAAAAAAAAAAAAAAAAGAAAGGAATGCAAAGTGTATCCCCTCCCCCCCAGGACTACCTTACAATCCCTAGTGGTTTAGTCAGGGCAGGAGCAATGCCCTAGTCAAGGCAGCCATTTTGACAACAGAGCCGGAATGGAAAAAAGTAACTGAGTATCACTCCTGCCCCAACTACACCCCTAGACCACCAGGGATTGGAAGATAGACCCAGAGGGGCCTTTGGATGGGGGACAGAAGCATTCGGGGGTCCAGGAGGTGGGACAACTCCTGTTTGGGGGAGGAAGGGAGACAAATGAGACAAAGAACAAATTTTCAGCTTCCACCAAAAACACATGGCCATTTTTGGCCAAACTAAAAACATGGTTGAAAATTAAAATACAGCGAAGGTGACAAGATGGATGACGCCAAACAAACTTCTACTGGACTCAGAAAAAAGTTCACAGCAAGAGTTTATTCTTAAAAAACTGGACTCGACACGAGTCGTGTTTCGGTCGTTCAGGCCTGCCTCAGGAGTCCCTGTATGGCAAAATGCTATTGGTTCTCATAAGGTGAGTCTTGTGCAAACACTGGATTTCTCTAACAACACCTTAGGAAAATGGAGAAAGAAAACTTCTGAGCTTCTTGATGAGAATGTGAGCATCACTGTGGCAGAAAGATACAGAAATATTTCCCATTAAAAGCAATTTCAAGGCACACCTTGATAAGTAATCTATATATATTACATCCTATGAACTGAAGGAAGCTCTCTTTGGTATGGTGCAAGTACTATGGTGAGTGATAGCAGTGAATTTGAGAAACTGAGAACAATACTATGCTATCCATTTGGAGACACTGCCTCTCAGAGAAACTTAAGACGTTAAAGATGTACTCTCCAGAGAAAAAGGATGAAAATAGAGATATAATAGAAGCATTCAAATATAATAGAAGCATTCAAATATCTTGTAGGCTTCAGGGACAGAGAAAATACCTATATACAATATGTAAATTGCTTTGGTTGTACCAAAGAATGGTGGTATATCAATATGGTACCCCTCATGAAAAGAAGCTTACAAAGGAATGTGAGAAACAGTGGCATAGCCACAGGTGGGCACTTAGGACTCAGGCCCACCCAAGAGTAGCACAGGTTTAACAGTAGCTGGTGGGGATCCCAAGCTCTGCCAGCTGAAGTCTTCCCCCTGATGATAACGAAAACACTACTCTCCACAATACCGGCATCTGCGCATGCTCAGTTTTCAGCGCATGCCTGCTGCAGACTGCTAAGGTGGAAAGAAGTGTTTTCCCGCTAGCTGAGATATTTTTTTGGTTGGGGGGGGGGGGGGGAACACTTGGTGTCCACCCACTTCTTGCCTTGGCCCACCTAAAATCTGTTCTGGCTATGCCCCTGGTGAGAAAAATTAACTTTTTCACTGAAAGGATGATGAACATCTGAAACAGACTTTCAGAAGATTACAGGAATAAACACACTGACATAACACAATCATGTCTGGGATAGATACAATGGGATAAGAGTAAGAGGACAACAGAGATCAAATAGGGTGCGTGACAGTATAGTGCATAGGACTTAACAGTCACACTAGAAGGCCCCGAGTACTTCCTATCTGCAGATGTCTGTGCTTCAAATACAGATATTACCATCAAGGCTACCAAAAAGGGAAATAGGGAAGTATCACAAGAAGAAATGTGAGACTGAAACAAAGTGATGACACGTCTATACCAGGCATTATTTATATTCATAAAACTGTTCAGTTTTTGGCCACCACACCAGATAATGAGCAGGTCAACAGTTTAAACTAAAGACTGGTGAGATAATTGCAATGTTGCTTTTCCATAGACTCTGCACTCAGTGCAGAAAGTAAAATTATGTATCATACCTGATAATTTTCTTTCCATTAATCATAGCTGATCAATCCATAGACTGGTGGGCAGGTCGGGCTCCTCTGCCCCCTCTTCCTTCAAGAGGAACTTCTCCCCCAAGCAGCATTCCTCTGCTGCACTGCCACAGCTTTGACCGGAGACTTGCAGGGAGAGAGTACAAACCCATCTCTTAAGGGTCGGCAGAACTCTAGCTTGTAGCCGTCTCTGATGACTTCCAGCACCCAAGCGTCTGAAGTTATTGTGGTCCACTCGCCCAGAAACGAGGACAGCCGTCCTCCAATCTGCACTGGGGCGTGGACCAAGGCCCCGTCATTGGTTACGAGACCCTGGGGGAGGACCGGAGGGAGCACCTCCGGGACGGCGGTCTCTGCGAAAGGAATGCTGCTTGGGGGAGAAGTTCCTCTTGAAGGAAGAGGGGGCAGAGGAGCCCGACCTGCCCACCAGTCTATGGATTGATCAGCATGATGATATGGAATGCTGCATTAGAATACTATGGTAAGCTCCATTGCATAGTGTTCTAACGCATGCACTAAAAATATTTTTACTCCTGATACAGTAAACTAATGGCATGCAAGTTACTGCTGCATTAACAAGTGTGTGCTGTCAGAAAAAAAACAGCAAACACAGCAGTGATAAGACATGGCCATTTGCTGCATCTGGAATAAATATCTCCCTATCATAGAACGAGTAGGGACTGGCTCATGCCCTGACAGGAAGTGAGATTTTAAAAAACCAGCCTGGACTCCCTTGACCTCCCTCCCCAACCTACCCTGCAAAAGTTCACTGTGGGCCCCAGAACTCCCCCCCCCCCCCAATTCCCTGGCACTCCACACTCCAACCCCCCTCCTCGGACCCCACAAAAAATCCATGGTGGCCCAAGTGACCCTGATTCCCGATCCTACCAAAAATACCCTGGAATCCCAAGTGGTCCCCTGATACCCCCTCCCAGAACCCTGCTGGGCCCACCTCAGAGCTGTGAGGCAAGAATGATGGCCATTCACTCGTCTTCTTGAAAAATGGTGGCACCTGATCAGGATGCATTGTGAGGAATCAATCTATTAAACAAGGGGGGGGGGGGGGTGAGCGTTGTGGTTCCACTTGGACCACCAGAGACATCTGTCATCTGGGGGGAGTACTTGGGCCATTCAGTAATCTGAAATGAAGTGTTGCATTTTACCTCAGATCAGAGGATGCAGGTTACGTGGAGCAGCATATACAACCCTAACAAATGAGGGTGGAGTGGGACAAAACCTGCAAAGTATGCAATAAGAGAATGGGAGGGGGGGGGTAACCTGCATGGAGTGGCAGATACAACCCTAAATACAAATGAGGAGGGGGGGGGGGGGTAACCTGCACAACAGATGCAATAAAAGCACAGGGATGAGTGTAACCTGCATGGAGTAGCAGGTATAACCCTAAAAAAAAAAGAGGGTGGGAATAACCCGCACAGAGGATGCAATAAGAGCAAAGGGGGTGTGTGTGGGGGGGTAACCTGCACAGAACACAGGTACAACCGTAAAAAAAAACAAATGGGGGATGGAGGGTCGCCTGCACAGAGGATGCAATAACAGCATAAAGGGGGTAACTTGCACAGAGCAGTAGGTAAAACCATAACAATGAAGGGAAGCAGTAACCTGAAGTGGCAGATGCAACCCTGGCCATCTTTCTGGACAGACTGGATGAACCATGCTAGTCTTTATAAGCCGTCATTTACTCTTTGCTATGACCTTCATTGTCGGTGACTCTTAAAATGGCTGAGTTTAGGTTTCCTTACAGCATCTTTATCCTTAGAAATGAATTTTGTTCTCTGTGTAAAGCAAAACAGTAAAAGAACACTCACCGTGATCAGCAGAGCATACATACACTGAGTTATATAGTCACACTGTGTCCCTTTCCTCCACGTCTATTTACCAGCCTTAAGATCAGCAGCCTCCTTACAGCAGGGCTAGTAGTGCTTTGGCTGGGAAAGGCAAATGTGCTGAGTGTTGGAGCTGCTTGAACTCAGTCCAGCTTGTAATTGCTCTTTTTTCAATTCCCCACTTTGCTGATGAAACAGATATCCCATCTTCCTCCCTCTGTCGCAGACCAGTAACTGCACAGAGATTCTCCAGGACCTGCTTAAAGTGACAGTATCTTGTGCTGTCTGTGTAGGAAGATGCCTCCAACCTGCTGTTTAACACCGGCCTGGCTGCACCCCACCAAACATTTGCCTGTCTGTCATCTATGCCTTTGAGCACAATCTTATTGGTGCTCAAAAATCAGCTCTGTTCTTTATTCTTATTTCTTTGAATGGGTGAGCAAAGAGTTGGATAGATGGTGGATTTGGTGTACTTAGATTTCAGCAAAGCCTCTGGCAAGGTTCCACATAGGCATAAATAAACTAAGTGCCCTTGGTATGGGCCCTGAAGTGTCTGACTGAGAAACTGGTTAAGTGGGGGGAACAAATCGTACTGATAAATGGTATTCACAGAGCCAGTGCAAGGGTATTGGGCAGCCTAGGCAAACCTTCAGACTTATACCCCACTCCCTCACCCCCCAATTAACTTTCAGGCTCCTAATCTGCCCCCACCCCAAGTCATCATGTGTGAGCGATTGTGTGTGTACCTCACACACTCAGATACTGGTCACCCACCTTTCCTGCAGGTAAAAATACTTATTGATGATTCTTTGAGTTCCTATGGCTGTCAGGACTTAATGTTTTGCTTTGACTGTGGCAGCTCTTTGCAGCCCCCCAGAAGCTGCTACCCTAGGTCAGTGTTTCCAAGTTCAGTCCTGAAGTGCCTCTTGCTAATCAGGACATCCACAATGAATATGCATGAACCTGATTTGCATACACTGCCTCCATTATATGCAAATCTCTTTCATGCATATTAATTGTGAATATCCTAAAAACCTGACTGGCAGGGGTACTCCAGGACCGGACTTGGGAAACACTGTCCTAGGTCATACCAAGTGTTGCCTAATGATTGGGCCTACCCTGGGCATTCACTCCAAGGATAAGGGCATTTCCACTGGTGTGCTGCACAGATTGGTCTTTGGTCTGGTTCATTTGTGTAGTGATCTTGTGGAAGGGTTGTCAGGTAAAGTTTGCCTCTTTGTGGATGATACCAAATTCTGCAGTAGGATGAACACCCTGAAAGATATGGTTAACATGAGGGGAAGGGAACTATGAAACAAAGAATGATCTAGAATTTGGCAGATAAGATCTAATGCTAAAAATGTAGCGTCATGCACTTGGGCTGCAAGGGGGTGGGAATACATCCGAGCACAAAAGAAAAGCAGAATCTGGGGATGATTGTATCTGATGATCTTAAGGTGGCTAAACAGGAAGAAAAGGTAATAGCAAAAGCCAGAAGGAGGCACAGAGAGAGGAATGACTAGCAGGGAAAAGGATATAATAGTGCTTCAGTAGAAGTCTCCTTCGGTATAAGACCTCATACAATTCGGGAGACAGCAAATTTAAAAAGATATACATAGGATAGAGTTGGTGGTGGGTGGTGTTCATCATAAAGCATATGTGGACAGACTTAAGTCTCAGTATATATATATATATATATATATATATATATATATATATATATATATAAAAGGCAACCCCAACGTTCTATGAAGCCTCCAGCCGGAAGTGTGAAGCGCCAGAGATATCCGGTTTCCCCATGAGTGAAGGAAAACAGCACAGCACGAAATCCCTCTCTCTGTAACAGTGAAGGACTCAGAGGGGGGAGGGGAGAGAGACACCCTCACTCTCTCGGCAATACAAACACAGCACAGCAGGAAACGTAACACTGAAGGACTGGACTCGGAGGGGGGAGGGGGAGAGAGAGAGAAGGCAGAGGGGAGGGACACTCCCACATGCACACTCTGAAGAAAACCTTGCTAGCCCCCGTTTCATTTGCATCAGAAACGGGGCTTTTTTACTAGTATATATATATATATATATATATATATATATATATATATATATATATATACACACACACTTTGGAAGCAAGGCAGGAGAAGGGTGATATGATAGATGCATTTAAATACTTCTGTGGCATAAATACACAGAAAGTGGGCCTCTTTCCATTGAAAGAAAGTTCTGGAAGAAGGGGACACAAGATGAGAGGATAGACTCAGACGTAATCTAAGGAACTATTTCTTTATAGGAGAGGAAGTGGATGCAGGGGACGGCCTCCCAGTGGAGGTGCTAGAGGCAAGGATTGTATATGAATGCAAGAAAGCATGGGAAATGTTTTGAGGTTCAAAGACAATTTGTAAGGGAGAGTAAAGGATTGTAGAGTTTATTTGTTGGAATGGGTGGGCAGACTGGATAGGCCTATCACCTTTATCTGCCATGGTTGTCTCTGTTTCTATGCTCTAGATTTCTTTTACAGGAGGAAATATGAGAAACAGAAGTAGAAACCTTCTAAGGATCCTGCAGGGGCAATATAGGGCTAAGGAGACCTCCCAGCAGTGATTTCTGGAGGGGCCCCATTGCCTATGGATGCCTCTAACTGACATTGAATCCTGGTAGAAGGCTGTTAATAAAAGTAGCATAATGTTCATTCCCCTGTATCTGGTACCCTCCCATAGGCAGTGGAATAGGGTAGGCCACCTGAAATTGGTTTGTTTGACCTCTCCAGTCACAAAGATGTTCCATGGCCCTTATGACCACCCGTACTTGCCTCAGGCTCAGCTTAGCCGAGATTGGATGGCAGAGCCGGTGGTGGGAGGCGGGGCTGGTGGTTGGGAGGCGGGGATAGTGCTGGGCAGACTTATACGGTCTGTGCCAGAGCCGGTGGTTAGGAGGCAGGGATAGTGCTGGGCAGACTTATATGGTCTGTGCCCTGAAAATGACAGATAGAAATCAAGGTAAGGTATACACAAAAAGTAGGGAAATATTCCGTAGCCTAGTACAATCAACGTACTAAGTCATCTACACTACTGCAATGCCATTTATGCCGGATGCAAAGAACAAATCATCAAGAAGCTTCAAACTGCTCAAAAACACAGCAGCCAGACTCATATTTGGGAAAACGAAATATGAAAGCGCCAAACCCCTAAGAGAAAAACTACACTGGTTACCATTAAAAGAACGAATTGCGTTCAAAGTTTGTACCCTAGTCCACAAAATCATATACGGGGAAGCCCCGACCCACATGTCAGACATCATAGACTTACCTACTAGGAATGCAAAGATATCGTCACAAACATACCTCAATCTCCACTATCCTAATTGCAAAGGGCTAAAATATAAATCCACATATGCGACCAGTTTCTCCTACATCTGCACGCAGCTATGGAACGCACTACCGAAGGCCATAAAAACAACGCAAGACCTATCTTCAGAAGGCTACTGAAAACAGATCTTTTTAAGAAGGCATACAATATACATCCATCTTAAATACTAAATAATAACACTATACACGTTCTACATAAAACCGAAACCTTTTTCACATAACCAAAGATCAAGCACTACCTCATGTCGAATAGGCTCTTTCTATAGTAGATGACCTAATGTATGTTACAATCCAATTCATAACTCAGAAAACTTCATGTAATACCTTATTGTAGTCCTCTCTACCATGATCTACTCCATTTATGTTATGTTCCATGTACGTTCCATGGTATATTTCTTAACATGTATGTCCGCACACTAATGCAATACCATCTGTAATTCTATTACCCGGAAATGACATCCGCCATTACGGCAAATGTAAGCCGCATTGAGCCTGCAAATTGGTGGGAAAATGTGGGATACAAATGCTACAAATAAATAGCACATATGAATTTATCTTGCTGGGCAGACTGGATGGACAGTGCAGGTCTTTTTCTGCCGTCATCTACTATGTTGCTATGTAATCTGTTCTGCCATCGCCCTCAATCTTCTCTCTGCTAGCCTAACGGTTAGTGCAGTGGCCTGAGAACCAGGGTTCAATTCCCAGTACAGGCGCTAATCTCCTTGTGATTCTGGGCAAGTCATTAGCTCCCAGGCACAATAAGTACCCGTATGTAATACGTAAAGCCTTGATTGTAACCATAGAAAGGTGGTATTTATATGACAAATCCCATCACCACCTCTGCCCAACTTAGTTCAAAGTCCACTTGCTCCCTCACAGCATACGCCCACACAGTGACAACCCACATCCTCTCAGCCACTCACACTCTACGTCCCTTTCTCTCTGCCACTCACAATAAATCACACCCCCATGTACCCTTATTTCTCCATTCCCTCACTGCCTACATCCCTTCAGTCACTTACAATCGCAGTGCACCCCACTTCCCTTTCTCTCGGCTACTCACAATCACATCCCGTGTCACCTCCTCTCTCTCCATTTCTCTCACAGCCTCCACCGCTTCTCATAATCACACCCACGTTCCTTCTCTCTGCCTCAGGCAGTCTCGCCCTGGTGCACACTCCCCCCCCCCCGCTTCTACCACAGTCCACATCCCTCGCCTCGCCCCGCCCGTATATCCAGGACGGCCCGATACAGAGACCAAGGAAGTTTAAACCTGCTTGGTTGGTACAGAATAGAGATAGGAGGCATATGCCTTCTCCCATTGGTCAGGTATCCTCTGCAAGCCAATAGGCTTCAAGAGAGGGCGGGCACAAATAGAAACGGACACTTCCTAGGTAGCTTCCTTTTTCTACCGTCTCTTACGTCCTTGTTACTCATTAATCTTTTTCTTGGGGTTTTTTTTTTTTTTAATTTTGCGTTATCCTTCTCTTTCTGTCGCCTCCTCTTCCCCTTCCATGAGCCATTTCTTCCCCCCCACCCCTCTCCGCCTTTTCCTCCGGTTTCCATCTCTCCCGGTTTACTCTCCTCAACCACTTCCTCCCCTTTCTTGGGCTGTTGGGGGTCGGAGGGGAGCGCTTAGTTCTCCTGGTGCTGGGCCAGAGCAACAGCTGGAGGCAGAAAACTTGTCAGGTGTGTGAGAAGAAGGGAGGGGAAGGAGGCACCGGCCATGGGGTAGAATTTGACAGCCGATCACCCCAGAATACGGTGACACCTCTAAACCAGCAGAACTGTCTAGAGCTTTGATGTCTGTGAGCACATCTGAAGGCAGTGGGGCTGTGAGGGTAGCTGTCTGCGTCTCTTTCACTAGTCTGGGACGTATCTAGATTGTTCACTTGTCTTTAGATTGTTCTCTTGTCTTTTAGATTGTAAGCTCTTTGAGCAGGGACCGTCCTTCTATGTCTAAATTGTACAGCGCTGCGTAACCCTAGTAGCGCTTTAGAAATGCTAGTTAGTAGTGCTAGTTAGTACCTAGTGCTCTGTTGATGCCAGGCCCAGGAGGTCAATCGCTTGGAACGTTTTGCAGTTGTGGAATGCATTACCCACAGACCTGAAAACAATCGACGAAGCAGCTATCTTTAAGCAAATCTCTGAATACATATTTCTTCAACAAGGCCTACAATGAGAACCTACAGCCCCACTAATCCACTTCACCAACCCATTCAGTTATGAAAGCCCACTTTCTAGAAAAACCCTGATAAATCCCTTCCTTCTTCTTAATTCCCCTAATTAATCTCCACACAATACTAACTGTACCTGATATACTGGAATAACTATGTTAACAATACTATGTAAGCCGCATTGAGCCTGCAAATAGATGGGAAAATGTGGGATACAAATGCAATAAATAAATAATAGATTGCATTGTTTTCCACACACCTACTGGAGTGGAGTAGCCCCATCCTGTAACTTTTTCAGCCTTGCTTACCTTCACTTGTGCCAGTATGCTGAATATTACCACTTTAGTCATGGCATTGTGTTCTCCCTAGTGTCTTATGTCCCTGCGTTTTGGTTTAATGAATACACAGCGCTGCTATTTATCATATCTACTTTCTTCTGATTCTTAACATATCTAGTTAAGATATCTGCTTTCTTCTGATTCTGGTAAGAACGTAAACATCACCATAGTGGGTCAGTCTCAAATGTTTATCAATTTCGATATCTTCTTCCCAACAGTGGCCAACCCAGGTCACAAGTATCAGACAGATTTCTCCTTGCTAAATTCAGCTTCCTCTTTATTTATTTATTTATTGCATTTGTATCTCACATTTTACCACCTATTTGCAGGTTCAATGTGGCTTACAGAGTTTAGTTGTGGCATAGTCATTCCAGGATATCAAATACAATTGGTAATGTACAAAGATTAAGTAAGGGAAGAGAGAAGGAAGGTATTGGGCAGGATAGTATAGAAGGTGGACTTTAATAGTTGAATGGGTTGGTGAGGTAATTTGTAAGGCTATGGGTTATCTTTGTAGGCCTTGTTGAAGAGATGTGTCTTCAGAGATTTGCGAAAGTTTGTTATTTCGTCAATAGTTTTCAGGGCTGTAGGTAGTGCATTCCACAACTGCGTGGTCATGTAAGAGAAGGTGGTGGCCTGTATCAGCTTGTATTTCAGTCCTTTACAGCTGGGAAGTGCAGATTGAGGAATTTGCGGGCTGATCTTATGGCGTTTCTGGTAGGCAGGTCCACGAGGTTTAGCATATAGATTGGGGCATCTGCGTGAATGATTTTATGTACAGTCGTGCAGATCTTGAACGCAATGCGTTCCTTGAGTGGGAGCCAGTGGAGTTTCTCTCTTAAGGGTTTTGCACTTTCATATTTAGTTTTTCCAAATATGAGTCTGGCTGCGGTATTCTGGGCTCTTTGGAGTTTTTTGATAGTCTGTTCTTTGCAGCCAGCGTATAGTGCGTTGCAGTAGTCCAGATGACTTATTACCATTGACTGTACCAGGGTTCGGAAGATGTATCTCGGGAAGAAAGGTTTTACTCTTTTGAGTTTCCACATGGAGTGGACCATCTTTTTCATCGTATTCTTCACGTGGGTATCTTTATTTTTACGACTTTGTCGTTGTCTTCTTTTTGACATATATAGCAGATGAAAGTTTACTTTTGCTTTTACTGGTGGGGAAATTTATTCCTATCGATCATCTGCCAGTCTTAGCAGCCCTTCCTTCCATTTGTCTATTCTGATCATTTTGCATGTCCTTTTCCTCTTCTCTGGAATTCAGAGGTAAACAGGGAAGATGATGAGATTGTGGACAATTACCATGAGTCTGACCAATGTGTGGCAAAATGAAAAGCAGGACTATTGGGGATAGAATCTTAGAAATAATAGTGGTCAGAGAGAGGTGGATGTGAGACAGAGCAGGGCCTGAAAAGAACAATGTGATGTCCATCACAATTGGTGGGAAGGGAAGGACTTGTGGGAGAAGAAAATCTTCAAGGGCAGAGGAGTGAAGCTGAAAGTTAAATTCTACAAGAATAATAATGGGAATGAACAAATTCAACAAAGAGGTAAGGAAAATAGTGAGGTCATCAAAAGAGGAACAATGCTAGAGACTAGAGAAACTGTAGATGAAAATTACTAGAAGCTGAGTGGGACGGGTGGAAGGAATGGTAAAACTTTCAAAAGAAAGAGAGACAGAGGCCAGAGGTAGTGGCAAAAAGGAACCTAAACCTACTGCATCTCCACAGGCAGAAAAACTTAGAGTTTGGGTAAAGACAGCAGCTGGGATAGAGATTTGAGGTGGTAGAGGATCTTGTTGAAAACCACTATGGGTTTGTGAGAGGGTGATAAACAATTCCAGGAGGCAGCACAAAAGTTGGTAGAAAAGAGGGAGGAAATGGGGTGTGGTAAAGTAATATGATTTAAGTAATTAGGAGTGAGACTAGATGGGGTAAAAGAATAGGTTAAAAGCATAGGTGCCAGCTCTGTGTCCAAGCAGGGGTAATCTGTAATAGGTTTAGCATCCCCAATCATTCTGAAAAGTTGAATCCTATGATAGAGAGCAGAAGCATGACAGGTAACATTGTAGATCTTTGGTCTTCATTCTCCTAATTGTACAATTATTCCAGTTTCTCAGTTCCATTCTTAATTGTTATTATACATGGATGACTATAAATTACCTTTTTGCATCTAGCATTCGTTTCCATATTACATATTGTAATACTCAGTCCTCATTTACTTGTATTACTACTTAATGTATACTATACTGCATCACATTTTGTACTGTTAATTACAATAAGTTGCTAGCCACATTGAACCTGGACTATTGGGATAATGTGGGATATAAATGAATTAAATGAAAACCATAGGAGCTAGCTCTGTAGATACTGCGCAAGCCCCTTCATGGTGTCCAGAGAGAGATAATTTGTATCATGTTTGGCACCCCCAATCATCTTGAAATGTTGATGCCTATGCCACCAACAGGTCAGGTTTTCAGGATATCACTAATGAATATGTATGAGAGAGATTTGCATGCTTACTAAGTTTATTGTATTCAAATCTGTCTCATGGATATTCATTTAATTGGAAGACGATAGAGCTGGGTGGGGGGGGGGGTCTCAGCAAGAAGATTGAGTGGATGCAGGTGTGAGATTGCATTTTACGATATATTAGTAGCGTTATTTCTGCTGCTGTCATCAGACACCCTGTTGGAGTAACTGCCAGTCCGGAGTTGTCCATTCCAGTTTTGAAAATATCTTGGTATTTATTTATTTATTTATTGCATTTGTATACCACATTTTCCCACCTATTTGCAGGCTCAATGTGGCTTACAAAAACCTGTTATGGCATCTCCATTCCAGGGTAGCAGATACAATTGGTGTTACAACAAGATCATGGATGAGAGAAGAGATCTACTCAGGCAGATATAGAAAGATGAAGATCAGAGTAGGTGAAGTGGTGCATTGTTATGATTAAGTTAAGGATTTCCATTGTAGGCCTTGTTGAAGAGAGAGGTTTTCAGAGATTTGCGAAAGTTAGTTATTTCGTTAATCATTGGTAAAGTTGGTAAAGTACTTTATATATTTTACATAGTGTGGAATGATTTGTATAAGCCTTTATCGGTTAAGGGGGGTTGGTTAACATGTAGATGTATGTTTTTTTTGTAGTTTAGTCTCCTGAAGACTCCATGTCAATGAGACATGCAGCATGTTAAGACTAAGAAGATTTAAAGTCCAGGATATGTTTTGTTAAGTGCTATTGGAAGATACCTCTTTTACTGATGCTGGTTGTTGCAGAGTGATCCTTGAGGAAACATTGAAAACAAGTGTTCTATATATTCGTTCACTCAATCTATGGACTTAGAGATATCTTCATTAGACTTTGTGAGCAGCTCAAGAAAAGAGAATATGATGGACAGTTGTGAAGATGAATCTTCCATTGAGTGATCTTTTATTCTAATATCAGTTGTGACAGTGTTTTTTTTGTGATATTTCAGAGTTCTACTTATTCTCCGAGGACAAGCAGGTTGCTTGTTCTCACGACTGGGGTGACGTCCGCGGCAGCCCCCACCAACCGGAAAAAGCTTCGCGGGCAGTCCGCACGCAGGGCACGCCCACCGCGAATGTGCGGCCGTCTTCCCGCCCGTGCGCGACCGTTCCCGCCAGTCTTTTCTTTTCCGCGCCTGGAGAGAGTCGTGCGTCTGCCGCTCTCTCTTAGCCCCGGAAAACCGTCGCGTTGTTCGCGAATTCGTTTCTTTTTTGTGTTTCTGTTGCCGCACGCTCCAGTTTTTCCTTTTCATTAAAAAAAAAAAAAACAAGAGAGCACGCGCTCTATTTTCCCTCGTTTCTAGCGGGGGCGTCGCGTTGCGGCCTTGTGGCCGCGCGGTCGATTATTTTTCGAGGTGTGATTTACCGCCACCATCGACGACTTTAACTTCACCGACGCGATTTTTCCGTCGATGTCCTCGAAGGTCCCGAGTGGATTTAAGAAGTGTGGTCGGTGCGGCCGGCCTATCTCGCAGACCGACACCCACGCTTGGTGCCTCCAGTGCCTCGGGCCGGAGCACAATATCAAGTCGTGTTGTTTGTGTCTTGGTCTCCGGAAACGGACTCAGGTTGCGAGGCAAGTTCTTCGGGACCGTCTTTTTGGAACTTGCGCCGGCCCCTCGACGTCGACCTCGACGGCATCGGTATCGACGGCCGGTTCTTCAGTACCGGTATCGGTGTCCGCGAAATCGACACCGATGGCATCAACCCCAGGAGTACAGGTCCCGTCGGCCCGCCGGTCCTCCGGTGAAGGTAGGGGTGAGAGGCCGCGTGGGCAATCGGCCACGGTCACTCCCTCTGCTCATGGCCCTCGGAACCGAACCCTGTCTGACCCAGCCCCTCGAGACCGAGGGGGATCGACATCCTCCTCCTCTGTTCCACCGGGCGCCGATGACGGGCACCGCAAAAAACAGAAAAAGCACCGTCATCGGTCCCCATCGGTGCGCACGGCCCTCGGTGCCGGAGAGGAGTCGACGCCGAAGCGTCCACGTCGAGAGGAGAGGTCCCCCTCGGTAGTGGAGGTACCGACGCGTCAGGGTCCCAGCACTTCGGTGCAGTCTCCTGGACCCGAGCAGCTTCCGGCACCGACGCCTCTACCGGCCCCCCCGTCTTTCCCGACAGCGGGCCTGGACGAGTGCCTCCGAGCCATCCTTCCGGGGATCCTGGAAGGGCTGATGCGCCAGGCTGTGCCGGGGGAGTCCACCGCTCGACGACACCGAGGCCTCGGTGCCTCGACGTCGAGCCGGGCCCGGTTGAGGACTCAGCTACATGAGCTTATGTCCGATACCGAGGAAGATGCCTCGTGGGGGGAAGAGGAGGACCCCAGATATTTCTCCTCAGAGGAGTCTGTGGGCCTTCCCTCTGACCCCACGCCTTCACCGGAGAGGAAGCTCTCACCTCCTGAGAGCCTCTCCTTTGCCTCCTTTGTTAGGGATATGTCTATATGCATTCCCTTTCCCGTGGTCTCTGTGGACGAGCCGAGGGCTGAGATGCTCGAGGTCCTCGACTATCCATCACCACCTAGAGAGTCCTCCACGGTGCCGTTGCACAATGTCCTCAAAGAGACACTGCTTCGGAACTGGATGAGACCATTATCTAATCCCACCATTCCCAAGAAAGCAGAGTCCCAGTACAGAATCCACTCGGACCCAGAGTTAATGCGGCCCCAATTGCCCCATGACTCGGCGGTCGTGGATTCTGCTCTCAAGAGGGCACGGAGTTCGAGGGATACCGCCTCGGCGCCCCCGGGGCGGGAGTCTCGCACTCTGGACTCGTTTGGGAGGAAGGCCTACCAATCTTCCATGCTCGTGACCTGCATCCAATCTTACCAGCTCTACACGAGCATACACATGCGGAACACTGTGAAGCAACTGGCGGACCTGGTTGATAAGCTCCCGCCGGAGCAGTCCAGGCCTTATGAGGAGGTGGTCAGGCAGCTGAAGGCGTGCAGAAAATTCCTGTCCAGGGGTATCTATGACACCTGTGATGTGGCATCTCGTGCTGCGGCCCAAGGTATAGTGATGCGCAGGCTCTCATGGCTGCGTGCCTCTGACCTGGACAACCGCACCCAGCAGAGACTGGCCGACATCCCTTGCCGGGGGGATAATATTTTTGGCGAGAAGGTCGAGCAGCTGGTGGACCAACTGCATCAGCGGGAAACCGCCCTCGACAAGCTCTCCCACCGGGCGCCTTCAGCATCCACCTCTGCAGGTGGACGTTTTTCCCGGGCCCGGTAGGCTGCGCCCTATGCTTTTGCCAAGCGTAGGTACACCCAGCCGGCCCGAAGGCCTCGACAGGCACAGGGACAGCCCCAGCACGCTCGTTCTCGTCAACAGCGTGCGCCTAAGCAGCCCCCTGCGCCTCCACAGCAAAAGCCGGGGACGGGCTTTTGACTGGATCCATGGGAACATAGCCGCCCTCAAAGTATCCGTGCCGGACGATCTGCCGGTCGGAGGGAGGTTAAAATTTTTTCACCAAAGGTGGCCTCTCATAACCTCCGACCAGTGGGTTCTCCAAATAGTGCGGTGCGGATACGCCTTAAATTTGGCCTCCCTTCCACCAAATTGTCCTCCGGGAGCTCAATCCTTCAGCTCCCATCACAAGCAGGTACTTGCAGAGGAACTCTCCGCCCTTCTCAGCGCCAATGCGGTCGAGCCCGTACCACCCGGGCAGGAAGGGCAGGGATTCTATTCCAGGTACTTCCTTGTGGAAAAGAAAACAGGGGGGATGCGTCCCATCCTAGACCTGAGAGGCCTGAACAAATTCCTGGTCAAAGAAAAGTTCAGGATGCTTTCCTTGGGCACCCTTCTGCCAATGATTCAGAAAAGCGATTGGCTATGTTCCCTGGATTTAAAGGACGCATACACTCACATCCCGATACTGCCAGCTCACAGACAGTATCTCAGATTCCGCCTGAGCGCACGGCACTTTCAGTATTGTGTGCTGCCCTTTGGGCTCGCCTCTGCCCCACGGGTGTTTACGAAGTGCCTCGTGGTGGTGGCGGCATATCTACGCAAGCTGGGAGTGCACGTGTTCCCATATCTCGACGATTGGCTGGTCAAGAACACCTCGGAGGCAGGAGCCCTCCGGTCCATGCAGTGCACTATTCAACTCCTGGAGCTGCTGGGGTTTGTGATAAATTACCCAAAGTCCCATCTCCAGCCAACCCAGTCTCTGGAATTCATAGGAGCTCTGCTGAATACCCAGACGGCTCAGGCCTTCCTTCCCGAAGCGAGGGCCAACAACCTCCTCTCCCTGGCTTCGCAGACCAGAGCGTCTCAGCAGGTCACAGCTCGGCAGATGTTGAGACTTCTGGGTCATATGGCCTCCACAGTCCATGTGACTCCCATGGCTCGTCTTCACATGAGATCTGCTCAATGGACCCTAGCTTCCCAGTGGTTCCAAGCCACCGGGAATCTAGAAGATGTCATCCGCCTCTCCACCAGTTGCCGCACTTCACTGCTCTGGTGGACCATTCGGACCAATTTGACCCTGGGACGTCCATTCCAAATTCCTCAGCCCACGAAAGTGTTGACGACGGATGCATCTCGCCTGGGGTGGGGAGCTCGTCGATGGACTCCACACCCAGGGTCTGTGGTCCCTCCAGGAAAAGGATCTGCAGGTCAACCTCCTGGAGCTCCGAGCGATCTGGAACGCACTGAAGGCTTTCAGAGATCGGCTGTCCTGCCAAATTATCCAAATTCGGACAGACAATCAGGTTGCAATGTATTACGTCAACAAGCAGGGGGGCACCGGATCTCGCCCCCTTTGCCAGGAAGCCGTCGGGATGTGGAGTTGGGCTTGCCAGTTCGGCATGCTCCTCCAAGCCACATACCTGGCAGGCGCAAACAACAGTCTGGCCGACAGACTGAGCAGAGTCATGCAACCGCACGAGTGGTCGCTCCATTCCAGAGTGGTACGCAAGATCTTCCGAGAGTGGGGCACCCCCTCGGTGGACCTTTTCGCCTCTCAGACCAACCACAAGCTGCCTCTGTTCTGTTCCAGACTCCAGACACACGGCAGACTAGCGTCGGATGCCTTTCTCCTCCATTGGGGGACCGGCCTCCTGTATGCTTATCCTCCCATACCTTTGGTGGGGAAGACCTTACTGAAGCTCAAGCAAGACCGCGGCACCATGATTCTGATAGCGCCCTTTTGGCCCCGTCAGATCTGGTTCCCTCTTCTTCTGGAGTTGTCCTCAGAAGAACCGTGGAGATTGGAGTGTTTTCCGACTCTCATTTCGCAGAACGACGGAGCGTTGCTGCACCCCAACCTTCAGTCCCTGGCTCTCACGGCCTGGATGTTGAGGGCGTAGACTTCACTGCGTTGGGTCTGTCTGAGGGTGTCTCCCGTGTCTTGCTTGCCTCTAGGAAGGATTCCACTAAAAAGAGTTACTTTTTCAAGTGGAGGAGGTTTGTCGTTTGGTGTGAGAGCAAGGCCCTAGAACCTCGTTCTTGCCCTGCACAGAACCTGCTTGAATACCTTCTGCACTTATCAGAGTCTGGCCTCAAGACCAACTCCGTAAGGAATCACCTTAGTGCGATTAGTGCTTACCATTATCGTGTGGAAGGTAAAGCCATCTCTGGAGAGCCTTTAGTCGTTCGATTCATGAGAGGCTTGCTTTTGTCAAAGCCCCCTATCAAGCCTCCTGCAGTGTCATGGGATCTCAACGTCGTCCTCACCCAGCTGATGAAACCTCCTTTTGAGCCACTGAATACCTGCCATCTGAAGTACTTGACCTGGAAGGTCATTTTCTTGGTGGCAGTTACTTCAGTAGGGTCAGTGAGCTTCAAGCCCTGGTAGCTCATGCTCCGTATACCAAATTTCATCACAACAGAGTAGTGCTCCGCACCCACCCAAAGTTCCTGCCGAAGGTGATGTCGGAGTTCCATCTTAACCAGTCAATTGTCTTGCCAACATTCTTTCCCAGGCCGCATACCCACCCTGCTGAACGTCAGTTGCACACATTGGACTGCAAGAGAGCATTGGCCTTCTATTTGGAGCGGACACAGCCCCACAGACAGTCCGCCCAATTGTTTGTTTCTTTCGACCCTAACAGGCTAGGGGTCGCTGTCGGGAAACGCACCATCTCCAATTGGCTAGCAGATTGCATTTCCTTCACTTACGCCCAGGCTGGGCTGGCTCTTGAGGGTCATGTCACGGCTCATAGTGTTAGAGCCATGGCAGCGTCAGTGGCCCACTTGAAGTCAGCCACTATTGAAGAGATCTGCAAGGCTGCGACGTGGTCATCTGTCCACACATTCACATCACATTACTGCCTCCAGCAGGATACCCGACGCGACAGTCGGTTCAGGCAGTCGGTGCTGCAGAATCTGTTTGGGGTGTAAATCCAACTCCACCCTCCAGGACCCGCATTTATTCTGGTCAGGCTGCACTCTCAGTTAGTTGTTCTTCATAGGTCAATTTTCTGTTGTATCCTCGCCGTTGCGAGGTTCAATTGACCTGGGTTCTTGTTTTGAGTGAGCCTGAGAGCTAGGGATACCCCAGTCGTGAGAACAAGCAGCCTGCTTGTCCTCGGAGAAAGTGAATGATACATACCTGTAGCAGGTGTTCTCCGAGGACAGCAGGCTGATTGTTCTCACCTACCCTCCCTCCTCCCCTTTGGAGTTGCGTTTTCATCTTTTTGCTTGTCATTCAACTGGCGGGAACAGTCGCGCACGGGCGGGAAGACGGCCGCGCATGCGCGGTGGGCGTGCCCTGCGTGCAGACCGCCCGCGAAGCTTTTTCCGGTTGGTGGGGGCTGCCGCGGACGTCACCCCAGTCGTGAGAACAATCAGCCTGCTATCCTCGGAGAACACCTGCTACAGGTATGTATCATTCACTTTAGGATGTATTAGTCATATGAGTGAATACAAGAAAATAGTGGATACGAGAGGTTTACAGCCAGCTAGACAATAGTAGAGATTTTAATTTTTAGTATTGACATATTATTAAAGTTGTGATTTTTGAGTGACATGATTTCTGTATTGTTTTATTGATAGGTTGTTATTGTGAAATCATTTGTGATCAGGTATCCCAGTTTTGAATTGGATGGATATTCATTAGAGAGATCCTGAAAACCTGACCTGTTGGCAGCCCTCAAGGACAGAGAGTGAAGACCAGCCTTGTAGGTGATAGCAGATAAAGACAAAACGGTCCATCCGGTCTCTTCAGTAAGGTGGATGATATCCTGTTCTGTGCAGGTTACTCCCCCATGCCTTCATTTAGAGTTGTAACTGCTTCCCCCCAGTGCTTTCTTTTCATCCTCTTATGCCTTCTTGGAATCTATTAGTTTTTGTCTCTACCACCTCCTCAAGGAGGCATTCCAGGCGTCCTTTCCATGAAAAAACATTTGCAATATTGCTTCTAAATCTGCTTACTTGAAACTTCATTTCACGGCCCCTAGGTTTGTTTCCTGTGGAAAACGTTTTTTGTTTCTTTTGCGTGAATATTGTTGAAGTGTTAGCTGGCAGGAGATAAAGCCAAGTTGGGGAAAGTAACAAGCAAAAGAACCAGGGAAGATCAGGATGTTTGGGTCCAGAACTCCAGGAAGCAAAGATCAGACACTGTCTGCAGAAAGGCAGTTGATAATATTCTGCCATAGAACAGCTGGTAATGCTAGGACCAGTTGGCCCACTTATCTTTCTTTCTGATACTGGCATTTATGCTGATATCAAAAAGAGAAGACTGCTGACAGATGTAGTCTGTGGTCCACTGCTTTTCAGGTACTGGGGGCAGCTTCCATCAAGGTAGAGAGCTAGCCAACTGTAGGAGGCGGGAGGCAGCATCAAGACGACAGGATGAGTTTGCATCGCCTTGTCACTTACCAGTAGCAGAATTAGTGGGATGGAACTTGATCAAGTACACTGTGCCTCCAGCATCCATCGTGAGGTGGAATGTGTTTAGATATACTAAACAAGGTTTATGCTAATGAGGTGGCAACGCTGCAGGCCCAGATTGAATGCATATTAATTATGAATATTGCTGTTTCAGCCATTTCCTGCTCCTTTTGGGTACTGCCTTGTTTGATCAAACATGGTGCTCACTATCAGCAATCTCCCAGATGATGTCATGGTTGAAGTACTTTCCCTGGTTCCTGCTCCACAGCTTATCCACAGTTGCAGATTTGTTTGCATCCTCTGGAAGAACATTGTAGACTTACCCACCCTTTGGAAAAGAAAATCCCAGAAGGAAGGCTTTGTCCCCAAGGAGTGCAAGAAAAATCCCTGTGACTGGAAAGCATTTTACTTCATTAGCAAGAGGAAGAAGAATTTACTTAAGAATCCCTGTGCTAATGGTGTGTCTCTCTTCAATTAAATACAATGCTAAATCATTTTATAACTTATATGCACTTTTTTACTGTAAACAGCCTGTTGGACATTCTTGAGTTCTACCATTTTGTCACTTAGGAAACCATCATGCAGGAATTGTTGGGATTAGAAATAGTCATGGGACATATTTCTATCACAATATGTATATAATATAACTTGTGAAGGAAGCAACCTAGTAGTTACAGCAGTGGACCGACAAGCTGGGAAGCCAGGGTTCAGACCCTGCTTCTGTCACTGCCACGCCTTGCAATCTTGGGTAAGTCATTTTGGAGCCCTTTTACTTAAAGTTTAGCATTTTATACCTATTGCTAAAAAAACCAATAGGTATAATGGGCTTCTTAGCATTTAACACACGCTAAGCTGTAGTAAAAGGGCCACTTTATCTCCCATTGCCTGAGGGACTGGGTGGAGAGATACTGCATCTGAATATTTATCACCACTGCACAGTGCTCTGAACATCCACTAGTGCTATGAAAATATGTATTCCTTAGCGTCCCTCCGGACCGGCCCAGGATTGGACCGGCCCAGGATTGGACTGATGGGTTGTGCACGCCTACCAGCAGGTGGAGACTGAGAAAAAAAACTCTGACTCTAGAGAGCCAATGAGAGCCCTGGTCATGTGACCCTAGCCTCAGTATTTTCTCAGTCTCCCAGCAGGTAGGACGTGAGCCTATTAGTCTCTCTTTTTGGTATTTGTAGATATTTTCTTTATTGGTTCTTCTGTGCCCAGGAATTTTATTGAGGTCATTCCTGATACTAAGTGCCTTAGTGTTCAGCCTCTGGGGTGTTAAACTCGGGTGCCCCGAGTCCCTCCCCCCTATTTCCTCCCCATCTCCCTTCTGGTGTATCCTCACACAGCTTTATTAATAACTAAGGGAAGGGCTACCCTTTCATTGTAAAGGAGTATTGCCTTTGGGAGAGGCAGCCAGTACTTTAAAAAAAAAAGAACTGAACAGCTGAGTAAGCTATCTGTTCCCCGCTGACTTAACGAGCAGGCAGCTCTGTCAGGCAGCTCTGTCTTTTCAACTCTGTGTGGGTTTCAGTACCTGTTTAAAAAAAAAAAAAAAAAAAAAAAAACCAAAGAGCTACGAGATAGGGGAAGCGAACTAAGGCAAGCCAGTGCCCTTTTGGTGTTTTATTGCTCCTGTCAGCCCTCGGGTTTTTAGCTGCTAAATAGGCTGTTTAAAAAGGCGCGAACCGCGTTGCCGCTTTCTCGCGAGTGCTCGCTTGTTGCCGCTATGGCGGAAAAGTTGAAAAGATGTGCAGTGTGTCAGCGTCGGGGAGTTAATGCCGCCGGCGCCTGTAAATTTTGTACGGCGCTTGACATGCCCGCCGTTTCTCTTCCTCCGCCGGTTTTGTCTTCGGTTCCGTCGGGGGTTTCGATTTCGCCGTCGCGCTCCCTCGCTCCTAGTTCGGAGGCCTCTGGCTTAGTTCTTGAAGCGCCCGCGGCGAAAGTGGCGCGAACGGCGGCCATTTTGTCTCCTGCTCCTTCAACGTCGGGTGCCGCGTCTGGCCCTTTAAACTCCGCGATTTTGGGAGATCTCAATACGGAGGTCCTGGTACATTCGACAGCCACTCAGGGAGGAGGTTTTCCCCCACTCAGGGAGGAGGTTTTCCCCCTGAGTTTGTTATTCAGATGTACCAGGCCTTCCTGATGCAGCGAGAGGGGCCAGCAGCGGGGCTGGCAGGGGCTACAGCGGGGCTGGCAGGGGCTATGGGCAGTTCGGTTCCTACTGCAGCTAAGCCTAGGACATGTGAGTTTCCTTCAGATCTGGTACCAGAGCATAGTTCAGACATGCCTTTTTTGGAGGAAGAGGAAGACTTAGGACCGGCACTTAATGAGCTGGCTTGGGAGGATCCTTCCTCTTTAGATCCTGACACTGTTCCTTTGGGCCAGGGGGAAGACCCCTCGGTGGCTAGAGTGTTTCATAAGGAAGATTTACAGGATCTCATTGCTATGGTGGCTACTACTTTAAATTTTGATGATCAGCCTCCAGCTTCACAAGTCCGTAAGGTTGATTTGTTGGTTAAGGGCTCTAGGGCTTCCAGCAAGACCTTCCCTATGCATGAGGACATTTGGGATGTCATTAAAGCACAGTGGGAGGTTCCGGATGCTGCTTTTCGGCCTACTAGATCTATGTCTCGTTTATATCCAGTGCCCGAAGCTGATAAAGCACTTCTTAAGCTCCCAGTGGTTGATGCTGTGGTCTCTGCGGTTACTAAACGCAACACAGTCCCAGTAGATGGAGGAACGGCGCTTAAAGATACTCAAGACAGGCGTTTGGATTCTCTTTTGAAGCATAATTTTGAGGTTTCCTCTTTGGCAGTGCAGGCGGCCATTTGCGGATCTTTAGTGGCCAGGGCCTGTTTTCGTTGGGCCGAGAGAGTCCTGGATAGATCTTCGGATGATCTTGCAGCTATAGATGTTGAGGTGGCAAAGATTGAAACGGGCTCTGCTTTTTTAGCCGATGCCCTATATGACCTGTTGAGGGCATCTTCTAAATCTTTGGCCCTGGGAGTTGCAGCTCGCCGCTCTCTTTGGTTGAAAGGTTGGTCGGCAGATGCGGCCTCCAAATCTAAGTTAAGTAAATTTCCCTTTAGGGGTTCATTTTTGTTTGGAGAGGATTTGGACAAATTGGTTCACTCCCTAGGAGACTCTAAGGTGCCTCGTCTCCCTGAAGATCGGCCTCGCCTTTCCGGTCGGGGTGCCTTGTTTGGACGTGGTAGGCTAAGGTCTTTCCGTAGATTTCAGCCTGATAAACCTTCGCAGCCTCAGAGATCGCGTTTCTTTACCAGGAACCAGTCCTTTCGAGGCTACCGCAGAGGAGGCAGATTCTCAAGCGGCAATTTTCGCTCCCCTGCGCGTACTTCCCAATGAAGGTGCGAGGGCCCCTTCTCTGGTACCTGTCGGAGCTCGGCTTTCTCAGTTTTATCAGAGGTGGGCCCACATTACATCAGATCAGTGGGTCTTGGAGGTGGTTCGAGACGGATATGCCTTAGAATTTGCAAGGCCTATTTCAGACGCCTTTCTAGAGTCTCCCTGTTGTTCTCCCCTCAAAGCGCGTGCGGTTCGGGAGACTCTGCAAAGGCTCTTAGATCTTCAGGCGATTTATCCAGTTCCTCCTGCCGAGTACAAGCAAGGTCGGTATTCCATTTACTTTGTGGTGCCCAAAAAGGAGGACTCCCATCGTCCTATTCTCGACCTCAAAGCTGTCAATCGCGCTCTCAAGGTCACCAGTTTCCGGATGGAGACCCTTCGGTCAGTCATAGTAGCAGTGCGCAAGGGAGAGTATTTAACAGCCTTGGACCTGACAGAGGCCTATTTGCATATTCCCATTCGTCCTGCTCACCACAAGTTTTTGCGTTTTGCAATTCTAGGCCGGCATTATCAGTTTCGCGCTCTGCCTTTCGGCCTGGCGACGGCGCCGCGCACATTTACCAAAGTGATGGTCGTGGTTGCAGCGGCTCTCAGGAAGGAAGGGATTTTGGTTCATCCCTACCTGGACGACTGGTTGATAAGGGCAAAGTCTTATCAAGAAAGTTGTCAGGTCACGGAGCGAGTAGTAACGTTCCTGCAGTCCCTAGGTTGGGTGGTGAACATAGCCAAGAGCCGTTTGGTTCCCTCTCAGTCTCTAGAGTATTTGGGGGTCACCTTCGATACTGCGAGGGGTCGAGTTTTTCTTCCGCAGGGCAGAATCCTAAAGCTCCGGTCTCAGGTTCTGAATTTGATGCATCGGAAAGTACCGTGTGCTCGAGACTATCTTCAGGTTCTCGGTTCCATGGCTGCCTCGATAGAAGTAGTTCCCTGGGCCAGAGCTCACATGAGATCTCTTCAGTGGTCTCTTCTGACCCGGTGGTCTGCTCAGACAGATTCCCTTCTGATGAGACTGCCTTTGAGGCTCCGGGAGCGAATCTCTCTGTTTTGGTGGCTACGGATACAGAATCTCACTGTGGGGATGCCGTTGGAGCCGCCGCGGTGGATACCTCTAACAACAGATGCCAGTCTCCGGGGCTGGGGAGCTCATTGCCTGAACAAGTGGGCCCAGGGCCTCTGGTCGCCGCTGGAAGCAGTTCAATCCATCAACTTTCTGGAGACCAGGGCGATTCGGTTAGCTCTGCTGCACTTCGGTTCTCTTCTGGAGGGCACAGCTGTGCGAGTTCTCTCGGACAACGCCTCGGCAGTAGCCTACATCAACCGCCAGGGAGGTACGAGGTGCCGTCTCCTGTGTCGGGAAGCGGAGAGTCTCCTGGCGTGGGCGGAGATTCACCTCACGGCCATCTCAGCCTCGCATGTGGCAGGAGTGGACAACGTGCAAGCAGACTTCCTCAGTCGTCACACTCTCGATCCCGGGGAATGGGCTCTGAGCGATCGGGCGTTTCAGTTGATAGTACAGCGCTGGGGGCTTCCAGTACTAGATCTCTTCGCCTCCAGGCTCAACTCCAAAGTTCCTCGCTTCTTCAGTCGCCGAAAAGATGTAAGGGCGGCAGGGGTAGACGCCCTCTTGCAGCAATGGCCCTCCGGCCTTCTTTACGCATTTCCTCCATGGCCACTAATAGGTCGTCTCCTTCAGAAGATCGAAGACCACAGGGGGCCGATCATTTTAGTGGCACCGGACTGGCCTCGGCGTCCCTGGTACGCGGATCTCCAGCGTCTGTCCGTGGCGTCTCCTCTTCGTCTTCCGGCACACAAGGCTTTGCTGGTTCAAGGACCAGTTCCGAATCCAGATCCAGCTCGATTTTGTCTTACGGCTTGGCTCTTGAACGAGCTCGTTTAACTAAGCGAGGATTTTCAACGCCAGTGATTTCTACCATGCTGCAGTCTCGTCGTCGTTCCACCTCTTTAAACTATATTCGCACGTGGAGAATTTTTGAGGATTGGTGTGCAGAAGCTGACATTGTTCCTTTTCAGGCGTCAGTACCTCAGATGTTAGACTTTTTACAGCGAGGTTTTGATAAGGGGCTCTCTCTTTCGTCGCTGAAGGTGCAGGCGGCAGCTCTGTCCTGTTTCAGAGGTAGAATAAGGGTAAGTCTTTGGCTAGTCTTCTCGAGGTGGCTCGTTTTTTGAAGGGGGTCAGCCTTCTTCGTCCTCCGGTCAGATCGGTTTTTCCATCTTGGGACCTTAATCTGGTGCTTTCGTCTCTGACAAAGCCTCCTTTTGAGCCTTTACAAACATGTTCTCTGAAGGATTTAACGCTTAAGACGGTGTTTTTGGTGGCTATCGCGTCAGCTAGAAGAGTCTCAGATTGCAAGCTTTTTCCTGTAGATCTCCATTTCTGGAATTTTCTAAAGAGCGAGTGGTCCTTCGGCCGGTTCCGTCCTTTTTGCCCAAGATACTATCTCGGTTTCATATGTCCCAGTCGGTTTTTCTTCCTATTCTGGGATCCTCCTCCGGAACGCAGGAGCAGCGAAAGTTGCATACTCTGGATGTTAGGAGAGTACTTAAACGGTATCTTGCGGTTACGAAGGACTTCCGTCGATCGGACCGCCTCTTTCTGCTGTTTGCTGGTCACCGCAAGGGCCTTGCAGCTTCTAAGCCTACTTTGTCTCGGTGGATCAAAGAAATGATAGCGTCTGCTTATCTCTTGGCAGACAGACCAGTTCCGGCAGCGCTTAAAGCTCATTCTACCCGGGGGCAGGCAGCCTCGTGGGCGGAGTGTTCCTTGGTGCCTCCAGCGGAGATCTGTAAAGCGGCGACTTGGTCGTCACTTCATTCTTTCTCTAAGCATTACAGACTAGATGTACAGTGTCGTCAGGAGACCGTCTTTGCATCTCGCGTACTTACAGCGGGTTTGCTGGGGTCCCTCCCTTAGGACTACTGCTTTGTTACGTCCCATCAGTCCAATCCTGGGCCGGTCCGGAGGGACGCTAAGGAAGGAGAAATTAGACCTTACCTGCTAATTTGCTTTCCTTTAGTCCCTCCGGACCGGCCCAGGTCCCTCCCGTGTTCTATGGTTCTCAATTTTACTGTGTACAGAGATGCAACTGTCGTCTACAGAGCTGTTCTGCTAGTTAGACAGTTAAAGGAGATACATTATGGTCTATAAGAAATACATTATGTTCTACAAGTTAAATGTTTTGCAAGTTCTCTGGTTATTCAGTTCATAATATTATACAACTTGCACAGTTTATGGGATACACATTTCTGTACATAATTGGCCATGCCACGGCTCTGAACCGAGTTGTTGGTGCGCCCAGTGTTACGGCGAGGCCGTAGTTTAAGCACGTTGGTTTCTCTCGTGCTGCCTGGCTGCTTAAATTCCTCAGGGCACAGAATATAGGTCCTTCTTTTCCTTTCTGCTTGGTTATTCAAATACTGAGGCTAGGGTCACATGACCAGGGCTCTCATTGGCTCTCTAGAGTCAGAGTTTTTTTCTCAGTCTCCACCTGCTGGTAGGCGTGCACAACCCATCAGTCCAATCCTGGGCCGGTCCAATCCTGGGCCGGTCCGGAGGGACTAAAGGAAAGCAAATTAGCAGGTAAGGTCTAATTTCTCCTTAAGTATTATTTTCATCATTGTCCCGGATAGAAGCTATTGGTGTAAAGTAGGGGTGGTGTAATTTCACTATTGATAAAGTGAAGAAGGAGGCTAGTGGTTAGAGCAGTGGATGGGACCAGGGATCACATTCTGCTTCTTTCAGTGATGCTTCTTGTGACTTTGGGAAAGTCAATTAACCCTTTTTTCCCCAGGTACAGACTTAAGGGCTGTATTCACTAAGCAAGATACAAATGGGAGAGAACCTTTAGTAAATAGTTTTCTTAAATTTATAAGTACTGGTTCTAATTTGCCTTGAGTTTGGATTTTCAAAGTAATTAAACCTAAACAAATCCAAAGGATTTAATGATTATTTGTTCACAAAGAAGATGTTTATATTTTAAACTAAATATGCTTTTGAGGGGAAAACCTTTGCATGCATTTCCTTTGAGAACTCAAACATGTCTTATGTATTTACAGAGGGACTTGATTCCTGGGAAATACTAAAGAATGGAGGTGATGGATGGAGAATTGAGACTATCCCAGGAGATTATGGGAGAGCATTTCATGATCTTCAAATACAGAAATACTTTGTCACTTCCTATGGGTAAGAAAGACGTTTGTGGAGAGAATGGGGCTAGGGCAGATCAGTATATTATGATAGATGTTACTGAGGTTGAAGTTTCTAGAAGGGAAGGGCTAGAAAGTAACTGTCTCTCCTTTGTCTCCCATTCACCCTGCTTTATCTCTTATTACCTACACACCCTGTCTTTTCTTCCCTCTATCCTTCGTTTCCTATCGACTTCACCTTTCCTTCACCGAATTCTTTGCTTTTAATACACACCACCTCTCCCTCCTATCCTCTCTTAGAGCTTTTCTGCTCCACCCAACATAAATGAATTTTATTATGAGTAGTGGGTGTTGTATGTAGCTTTCTGCAGAAGGAATATAGTATTTATATATTTTGGTTTAATTTGGGCTCGCTAATTTTCTTTTGGTGCTCCAGCTCTATTGAAACCACTTTCTAATGTGGTAGTGGCATGAGTTTCATTTGCATCTAGCTGGAGTGTCTCATTTTTAATCTTTTCCCACACCTGATTAGTTCAACCAATTTAGTAACAGGCCTTGACTGTCAACTGTAACTCCTTCTGGGACTCATCCATGTGCACTGAATATCTAATTCTTCTGGAAATCCATGTGGGTACCTTTATACCTAAATAGGCAAAGATAAGATTGATTTTTGTGCAGTCCTGACCGACCAGTTAGGTATGTGGTCACAACCTCTGAATATTACCGGTGCCTGCATAACTTCTGGGTCCGTCCCTAGACTGCCCTGGCACTGCCTGGATTGTGTTGGGAAGTCAGAGCTAATATTCAGTGACGCTGTCCGGTTAAGTGACGTTGAATATCAGCAGCTGGCCAGCTCGGCATGGTGTAAGCTGCCAGGAGCCTCTCTTGTGTAAAAATTGTTTGATATAGAGAATGACACGGGGACAAAGTTTGTCCCCGCCCCGCTCCCATGGGCTCTGTCCTCATCTGCAGAAGCCTCAAACAATTATGATGTTATATTTAAATCTTTTTATTCAAGTATAAAAAGGAACAATCTGCTGTGCAACTATTGTGTATAAATTACAAATAGAAAACAATAATAACATCGAGCAGCTATAATAACCCTCCTCACCACCGCCTTCTACCCTTCCAACCCCAACAATAGCTGATTTCTACTACATCAAGGAATCCTAAGCCACCCTGTTAAAATGTCTAGGGGTACAAAATACAACCCATTCTGAGGGGAGAAATATGCTTTATGAAGTGCTGTTATAATTTTTTTAAATGCCATCAACAACCTCAGAATTCAGTCTAGCTCTTGTCTTCCACAGTCCTTCCTGCAATAGATGTTCTGGTAGCAGGAATGTACAGGATCCCCCATGCAAATTTTGCTAGTTGTGGCCAGCTTGTTTTTCAAAAAAAAAAAAAATCAAAATATCGTCTGCATCACTCAAACATAAATAACAGTCCAGTTCATTAACAGGCTTCAAAGTAGAAAATGACATGGAGACAGTTTGTCCCCATCCCAGTGGGATCTGTCCCCACAAGCTCTGTCCCCATCCCCATGTCATTCTCTAGTTTGATAACTAAGCCTCCCACCATCTTCTTGGGGAATATGTATGGTGCCTCTGTAGCAGCCACAGTGGCATAAGTAAAAGCCAGGATCAGGAATTGAGCTTAGAAGTTCTACATGGCAACAAGCAGCTTTGATACTGAACCAGCAGGCCAGCCCTTAGCCTCTTCAGCTTTTCTTGAGATTGTCAGGTGATGTAGTTGCATTCAAGAGCTCAGTATTCAAGGGTCAGAGCGGGAAAACTATACAGTTCTTATCTGACAACATGTTCTCTATTCCCTTCATACTTACTTACAGTAGAGAGACATCAGTGTACCATGTCAGGTGAACAAAAAACCCTTGAACATTTTGACCTGATATTTGGGTTTCAACTGTGGTGAGGAGTGCATAGTACTTACAAGACCAGAAAGAGCTTGTTGCTGGGTATTTCACCTGTGAAACATTAACCTAATCCATATTGCTCAATTCAGATAAAAATCTCTATTTTGTTTTAATATCTAGCCAATGTAAGAAGTCTCAGATTATTGATTTAAAACAAGAGGGCTACTGGGAGGAACTGATGGATGTGATACAGCCAGATATTGAGATCAAGGACTGGTAAGTGTGAAGCTGAGAAGACATACACATTTGAGTGTTGGATTATCTCTGTATGAAAGATATCCCAAATTTTACTGGTAACTAAAAAGTAGAGCTAATGAGAAACTGTATTGAGAGCAGTGGCCCATCTTTCATATGTATGTTTATTCCAAAACTTGATATACTGCCTTTACTTAAAACCAGGTCAAAGCAGTTTAAAGAAAATAATATTTAAGAGTCAATGAAAATCAGAAAAGAATTCCATTAAAACAGAAAAGAACCCATTCACATAGATTATATGGAAAGAAAAGTATTACTCCACAGGCAAATTGAAAACAAGTTTAAGAACTAGCTTTTCAGAAGCAACTTGAACTCAGACAGAGAAAGCTCAGATCTGGTGTGAGAGGTTGTTCCAAAGATTGGGGGGAGAGAAAGACGAATGCAGAGGATCTGGTGGATTCATAGTGGGCCTGTTTGGGGGATGGGAGGACTAAACGGTGGGCATCAAGGGAGCAAAGGGAACAGACAGAGGTATAAGGGATAATAATTGAGGAAATATAGGGAGGATAGCCAGCATGGAGGGCCTTATGGGCAAGGACAAGGATTTTAAACCTAGATCAGTAGAACAGAGGAGTAACATGATCAAATTGCTTGGCTTTCATAAGACAAGCAGAATTTTGTAACTTTCTGTATTACGTGGCATCTAGGACTCACACCAAAATGGATCTTTGAGGGTAGGACAAAACAGCTCTTTTACTCTTCAGACAGGTACAGAGTCTCCATTGCTGCAATACCAGAAGATGCTGTAGTACAGCTCTGTCCATGCTAGTAACAGAGAACTTATACTGAATTTGTCACCAGAGGACTGCAAGCATTGATATAACTTCTAGGTCGCAAGTCAAGATGGGGATTGACTCTTTGCTGCTTCTGCAGGTATGCAGCAAGACAAGACTGTGGCTGTCAGTATGAGCTCTGTGTTCAACTGCTTTCCAAAGATTATATTGTTCGTCAACAGTTTTGTCCAGAAGTGGTCATCATAGAACAATGGAGTGATGCACAGTGGACAGAGGTAACTTGCTTTGAGATATTCAGTTACTAGTGCCGGTCTGCTTCATACTGCTAGCTGTAAGCATGTATTGCTGTATTTACTACTTTACATCAGGGGCGTAGCTAGGTGGGTCCACAGGGGCATGGGCCCCCAAAGATTTAGCCCTGGCCCCCTCTGCTTTTGCCTCCCCCCCCCTCCAGGTACCTTTGCTGGCGGGGGTCAGCGCTGGTCTCCGGCGCGTTTGCTGATCTGTGCTGTGAGTCCTAACGTTCTACGTATTCACGTCCTGCACGTGCATGCAGGACGTAAGTCAGGAGTCACAGCACAAATCAGCGAACGCGCCGCAGACCGGCGCTGAAGACTAAGGCTGGCAGGGGTTGGGGACTTCCGCCAACAAAGGTACCTGGCGGCGGGGGAGGGGTGGCGGTGGCAGAGGTCGAAAGTGGCGGGGGAGGGTTGGGGGGCCGCAGCGGTGGGAGGCATCCTAAAATGTGCCCCCCTACCTTGGCCTCTGGACCCCCCTCCTGCCAAGGTCTGGCTACGCCCCTGCTCTACATGCAATTTCCTTTCAGAGAGACAAAGTAAGAAATACTGATAAGTAAGGCCTGTGTGTAGAATGTTGAATTACCTGCTAATTTTCTTTTCGAGTCTCTACAGACCAGTCGAGATGTGTTGGATTTATGCTGTCCTACCAGCAAATGGTGACAAAACTGGGTTGATGACATCACTCTATATAGGGTCCCGTGCAGCCTTCAGCCAGCCAGTATTTCTGTATCAAAGCTAAGCCCCATCCCAATAAAAAGAGCATTGGGCATAATGGTTAACTCAAATCAGATCTTGTATACCGCTAAAATCCCCTTACCAGGGTTCAGTGCAGTTTACTTAATAGGTGTGACAAAGCAGAAACTGTAAAGTGTATGTATGAGACAGAACAACCTTATAAGAAAATCAGATGCATAATATGAAGTCAGGTATCGTAATGATTATGCTATGAAATAGACTTAGGAAAGAGAGAGGTTTTTAGCCTCCCGGAAGCTAAGGTATATGATATCTGTTCTGATGGCAATAGGTAGAGTTCCATATTGTAAATCCAAGTACAGAAAATAGAGAGCCAAAGATCTTCTGGTATCGGATTGCCTTATGAAATGGTGTCGCTAGCGTCAATTATTCTTTGTCTGTTGGGGCCAGACATAGTGAAGCCACTGTAGTAAACAATCCCTTACTTGAAAGGTCGCTTAAGGAAGAGGTGGATATTCAAGAGTCAAGCCGTAAGAGAAAACAAAAACCCATCCAGTGTCAGAACTGGACCCTGAACTAGGAGGTTTTCTACCTGAAGAAACCACCTTGGCCCTCTCACCTTTATCCTCTTTAGTCTGCATACCACAGCCACCTTGGCCAGTCTGGGGCCACAAGGACCATGAATCCTGGATGGCTCCCTATTTTCTGTACAACAAAGATGGTGGACTGGGGGTGGGAAGAAAGAAAAGAAAAAAAGTGGGGAGGGAGGCCAGTGCACTTGTTTGCCAGGGCTATCCAAAGCATAAATCCTGCCCTATTTGGAAGGGTCCTATGGTTTAGCTGGTTGCTTAGTTCTTCTCTTGCTGGCTTGTGAGGAATTACTGGCAGATCTTCAAGATGCAATCTCTGGATCACAGGATCATGTCAGTGATGGCGTTACAAGAAAGTTGTGTTCTGTTTCCACAACCTGTTAGTGGGGAGGCATAAACCCTTTCATCTGGATTGGTCTGGCAAGATTTAAGGAAAGAAAACTTACAGGTAAGGTTAAAATTTCATCTTCCTCTTTACAGGGCAGATGTGACTTGCCACCGGGCCTTGTAGTGTGGAAGAATGTAGCACCACTTCAAGTCACTGTATTCGCTTACTAGACAACACCACCACCCCCCCCCCCCCCCCCCCCCCCCCACACACACACCAGAGTTTTTATTTTTTAACATTTTGCTCAACTGTCAATGTTCTTTTACAGACAATGGATATGTCTCTGTTTTCTCAGGGATTCTAAGTTGCACCATCATAACTTCAGGAACCATTTGGGCCAATGTTCAAAGGAAGTTGATATGTTGTCCAGTAGCTGCTGAATGTGTAACTTTCCTAGCTGTAGCTCTGTAGCTACTGTATGGATAATAGCTGAAAATCCTTCTGAATAGTCTACTCCTCTCCATATAGTTAAGAAACAGAGGGAAGACAGACCAAAAAATTATCCAGATAGTGAAAATATTTAGCTGCTCTCTAGTGAGTTATACATTTAGTTTAGGTCTATTATTCAGTAACTTGTTCTAAAGGTATTTATTGGGAGTTACTAACCACCTTTATGAAGAGATTCACCCAAGGCAGTGTACAGCAGGTACAGTTTAACGTAAAACTTACAATTTTGTTAACAGCATAACAATAGTAAAATAACCAAGAATAAACATAACACAATAAATGAGGTAACTTGAAAACAGTAAATTGAAACCTAATAATAGAACACTGTAAACAGTAGAAAAAATGTACACATTGAACAGCACTGTACATTTAATAACACCAGTACAGTGACTACATCCTGTGTTCAGCATTGATGAATATGGAGTAGCCTAATGATTAGCACAGTGAGCTGAGAACCTGCCAAACACGGGTTCAATTCCCTCTATGGCTCGTAATCTGGGCAAGCCACTTAACCCTTCATTGCCCGAGGTACAAAAACTTAAATTGTGAGCCTACTAGAGACTGAGAAAGTACCTGTATGTAAGAAATGTAAACTGCCTTGATTGTACTACAGAAAGATGATATATCAAGTCCTTGGCCCTTTACCAGCTGGCATTTAAAACTGTTGGTTTATGAATATTGTATCTATATAAGGTTTCAGGTTTATTAAAACTTAAAATAACGCCCTTTATACTTTCAAAGCAGATAATTGTTTGTGATTGGTTTGAGTTCGGTGAATGTTTGTGCCAATGATGACTAGTCTTGAGGGCCTGGGCTTTACTATTGAATAATGGCATTCCATTGTTTTTATGTTCTGTTTGTTTTAATTGTGTACTGTAAACCATTTTGATTTGATTACAAGAGAAAAAGGTATATCAAGTAAAATAAACGATAAATCATGAGGTCTCTATTCAGATGCTAGCTATCTGGTTAAAGATGGCCAGAGCAGGTATCTGTGGTAGCGCTATAGAAATGATTTGTAGTAGTAGAAAGAAACAGTTATTTAGAAAAATAACCATGGATTTTCAAAAGCCCAGGCTTGAGGTTAACTGGGTAACTTTGTGTTGTTAACTTTAGGACAAGCATTTTTCTGACACACTTTGACCAGAACATTAGTGTTACCTTCGCACTATGCCCCAAGAATACTTCCAACTTCTCCTTTTCTTTTAACTGGTTAAATTGTAACTGGACAACTCCCAACCTTAACCAGATACATCTTCTAAATATTGACCTCTATACGGGCATAGGGTGAGACTTTTTCTGAGGGATTGCTACTTTTTTCTCTCTCTTGTGCTTATATTGACAGGTCACACATACATTTAAAAATTATGGCCCTGGTGTGCGATACATCTGCTTTCAGCATGGAGGGAAGGATACCCAGTTTTGGGCAGGGTGGTATGGAGTGCGCCTCACTGACAGTAGTGTCGCCATCCTGCCCGAGGAGCTCATGTGAACATTCTACTGTGTCCCATACAATACCAATGAACATCTGCCCGGTGGTTCTGACAGGACAAGTAAAACACATTTGAATGCATAAAATCCATGCCAGTTAATGAACATTGAATAGAGGTGAGAATGAGGCTCCAAGTATGTAAATCTGTTTCCGCTCGACCTGCTATTCCTTAGATCTATGACCTTCTGCTTCATCATGTATAAACCACAGCAAATGTCACTGATGCCCATGAAACATGGAGAGGAGAGAGGGCTTTCTTATGCTTCGTCTTTCCCTCTTAAGGCAGTGTGTAAAGAAGAATTTTATCTCTGAATGTGTTAGTTTCTGAAGTGTCAACAGCCAGGATGATTGTTTAACTGAACTTGGTGCCTTATCACCACTGAAACTCTGTAGGAATGATGCTTCGTGGAAGTCATTAAAATATATATTAAGAGATAACCATTAAAGTAGGTGAAGCTTTCAGTAGGATAAATACATACTTATACTCTCATTCATACCATTTATGTTGCTTAAAAAAAAAACATTTACTTACTCATCTCTTTGCAGGCCCAGAAATGCTGTTGGTGACATTTATTTGAATAGTAAATGTTAAGCCAACTTAACCTTCTAGAGCAGTGCTTCCCAAGTCGAGTCCTGGAGTACCCCTTGCCAGTCAGGTTTTCAGCATCTGCATGAACTTGACTTGCATACACTGCCCCCATTAAATGCATATTCATTGTGGATATCCTAAAAACCTTACTGGCAAGGGGTACTCCAGGACCAGACTTGGAAAATACTGATCTAGAGTAGCTGCACTCAATACTAACTCATCAGGGCACACTGTCACCTGCAGCAAGGGTAGCTGTCAAATAATTGCCTTCATTGATAAGAATTCTACTGAGTATTTTCTACATGTAGCGTATGATCTTTCCATGGAAAATGGCTGAATAATTGTGTATAAGCATATGCAATGCCAAGATGAGACACAAGTGGTTCTCAGGAGCATATAGTCATCTGTTACCTTTATAAAATAAGGTCCTTTCATATAGGGCTAATTTCATAACAGGGTGCGTATCATTCACACATGCAGCAAATGCTTAACAGAATTACTGCCAACAAAGGTAATTTGACAGCTGCCATTGCTCTGTGTGTATGTTTTATTACAACCACAAACTCCGAAGGGTAAAGCTCTACAAAGAGCATCTAGAAAGTGACAAACCCCCACCTTGAACTATTACCTCACAGGTATTTAATATTCTTTATATGTATAAAACTCTACATGTTACAAAAATAGTTTGTTGGTTCTTAAGGGATGCCTGCTGCAGCAGTTTTCCTCCTCAATATAAAGGTGTACATATCTAAAAAAACATATAAAGAATATTTAAATACTTGTGAGGTAATAGTGCAAGTTAATATTTTGTGACAGGGTTGGTTATGAGGTTTTATCACTTTTTAGATACATTTTATTATATACACCCCCCCCTCCAACGTCTAATATTAAAAAGTATGAGATCCAGTTCTGTGTTTCTACAGGATTAATCTGTGGCTTGGTTTGGAGTGAACTGTGTTTTTAGAAAATATTTATAACTTTTTAACAAATATTCTTTATCATACTAGAAAGCTGAACTTGGCCTTTTCAGTGTTCATGGGTCTGTAGATGACACCAAAAATGCAGCTCCTACAAGATAAAGCAATTACAAGTACCATCTTAAATATATTTTTTTAAAAACCCACTGATTTTTAAAATGTGGTTTCAAAAACCACAGGTTCCTGCCGGCAGTGACTACAGGGCTCATTTACAAAACCAAAATGTAACAATCATTAAATCTAATCCAGAGTCTACACAAAAGTCCCATTCCCAAGTTGCAGTCAGTGACTTGCTAGGGGAACTAGCACAGTAGACGATCACAGCAAGACCATTTTATATGTAGCGGAACTTCCAGATGAGGTGATGAGCTGTGAAACAAGGGAAGTCTGGCGAGGAATAAATCACGCACACTTCTGGGCTCGCTCTTCCACATAAAGCTGCATCTAGAATGCAAGTCAAGAACCTCAGCATTTACTAAAGCTATACATTTCAACATAACTGCTAGCAACTGAATGAACTGCCCTTAAGCTTTAACCTGCTCAGCATGTTAATAGTGTTCATGGTTAAAGCAAGATAACTATGTAGGTAAAGCTTGCAAAGTGTGACCTGTGCTGAACCTTTGTGGTGGGAAGCCTCTGTCGTTACCCATTCTGTACCTGTCTTGCACTGTGTATTTGTGTAACTTGTAGTGATGCTGCTGCACAGGATGTATCTGTTCAGTAACGAGGCAAAGAGGAAATCTGTCACTGACACTACTTCTAACCATGTAATATATATGCATAGAATGACTAAATTGGAGATTTGATGTCTGGTATCTTACACCAGCTAAGGGGAAAAAATGAAAGTAGAGGAAATATGATTACAGTGTATGATTAGAGCCCTGGTAGCTGTGAAGAAAGGGATCTAGTAAGTGTTTGCAATGAGATCGAGCCCTGTACTACCAGGAAAGGTGATCAAGGTATTACATTTTTTAATTTGAACAACCCGGCAGCAGCTACTGACTGGCTAAGGGAGAACTAAGTTACGTTAAACTCAGAAAGCAATTATTGTAGCGCAGTAGACATAAAGAAGAACTGAAGTGTCCCATCCATATGGTTATTAACTTGCAACCAACAGATTACATACGGAGTTTGGGATGTCCTTTTAGATTTCACTTTACCGGTGGACAGCTAATTCCTCCTGTGATACACAGACCATTTGCTAATTTGCATCTGAACTGATTAATTTATCTACTTTTAGAGGAAAGACCTATTGATCATTATCCAATTTATC
Organism: Microcaecilia unicolor; assembly: GCF_901765095.1. Classification (NCBI taxonomy): domain Eukaryota; kingdom Metazoa; phylum Chordata; class Amphibia; order Gymnophiona; family Siphonopidae; genus Microcaecilia; species Microcaecilia unicolor. The sequence goes on along the minus strand of NC_044043.1, from coordinate 63,741,275 downwards.
ACTAACAAATACAATTGCTTATTGCAATGGGTTGCATCAAAGGTTTTTTTGTTTTGTTTTTTTTAAACGGAGCCAGCGGGAGGGGGGAGAAAAGGAGGTTTACACTTGCTCAAGCAGAGCCCTCAACCCCAGGTACTCAACAAAGCCTAAACAATTAGGCTTGGAGACCTAGCCAGAGCTGCTGCTGTGTGTGACCACCACCTGCTGAGATAGAGAACATACTGAGGAGTTTCCGGCAGCACATGACCACATATAGGGAGGCAAAAGATTGCTCTCTATCTCCACCTGCTGGTAGATGGCCACAACCCACCAGTCTATGGATTGATCTGCTTGATGAAATGGAAATACAACTGCTTATTGCAAAGGTTGCCAAAGAAGAGGATCAAAGTGGTTAGTTATTACAGAGAACCACAAGGAGCCTGTGTGGAAAAAGTTATGACAGTGTTACCATATTGCTCAGAAGCTACACTAGTTATTATTGAAAAAGGATCATGTCAAGGTCAGGTATACACAAAGTAGCACATATGAGTTTAAATTGTTGGGCAGACTGGATGGACCGTGCAGGTCTTTTTCTGCCGTCATCTACTATGTATGTTATGTTTAAAATGTTATTATAACATAGTAGATGACGGCAGAAAAAGACCTGCACGGTCCATCCAGTCTGCCCAACAAGATAAACTCATATGTGCTAATGTGTTAGAATCCCTAAAGCAGTCTTTGCTCTTCACACCAATCATGGTTGAGCATACCAAGTCTTGCAGATTTCAAACATCTGATAGACAGCCTTCATTTTTCTCACAGTATTTAATTAAAAAATATTTTATTAGTCCATTTGGCTATTAGAAAGTGTTCAAATTTTGGAGTCTGTCATTTTTATTGGATGCACTGATGACAGAGCATCAGAGATTAGTAAAATAGGTTTTGATATGGGTTATTTTGGAGGGTAAGGGGATTCATTTTATTTTCCATTATAATTAAGACTATATATGCAATTTTTCAATATGTTCCAGATGCAACTTTCTATGTCATGCAGTGAGTGTTGTATTAAACTAGCTTACCCTGACTACAAGAACAGGGCATATAACCAAACTGAATGAAATAGATCATTATAAGAATGCATTGCTCCATTGTGTGATTTGCCCCAAAAAAGAGCCCCCCCTCACCTTCAGAATATCCGATGTCATGGTCTTGAGAGGTATTAGCCGAGGCTCATGCATGTGCATATCTTGTTCATCAGCGACGATCCAGGGGAAATCCTAGCACCATGAACACAAACTGAGTTGATGGAGAGTTGAGGTTAGGCGATGATGTCTCACTCTTCTACATGCACTCTCGCGGTCAGGACATGGTTTATGACTTTCTCAGAAACAGTTATAATAAACACCTTCTGACACAAGCATAAAAATAAAGCAAAAAGCAATGTTGCTATGCATGCTTGGCCTCCACAAGTTAATTATCCCTGTAGTAATCCTTCTGACACCTACTTAAACCCAACCAATCTGAAGGATCCTGCTCGCTCACTATCTCTGCTCCTCTCCTTAGAACCTTAAGCAGTGAAAATATGAATTGTTTCCAAAGTCGGCAGCCCGTACCACCTACCCAAACAACGTCCAGACTTGCCTTTCCCCAGGCTGCTTCTTGTCACCTTACTGGGCCCCCACAATGAAGCTGTGATGAAGGAAAATGCAGACTCACTTTAATAATTACACCAGAGGCCACCTATGGGATAAGGTGTCACTTACCTTAATAACTTGTATTTTCTCCATATTTCTGGCGGCTGCTTCCCTGGTATGAACCAATATAGTGAAGGTGCACCCTGAAGAAATACAAAGACAGCAGCCCAGATTAGATGCTCATTAAAACATACAGTGATAAATTAGGAAGCAATAGCATTTGACAGCTTTACACAGTTCAGTCATTTACTGTACATTTCCCAATATCTAGCACAGCTCTAATCAAAAACTTACAACTGACTGCCTTGAGTAGAGCTCAGATGAAAGGTCAGCCTTGTGTCCTACCTGGAGGGTTGTTATCCAGCACTGCATCACAGACACTGATCTTTAAAATGAGTGCCCGCAGTAACTGTTCCACATGTGAGAGCAGAGAGTCCGAACTGCAAAACCAAAGAAAGATAAACAGTGTGAAGGAGAAACGCACACGAATGAGTGCTATCCACACACTAACACCCCAAGTTTTCTGGAGCAGTTTGAAGTAGGGAGGGTGGAGTCTGTGATGGCTTTCAAAGTTCACAATGCTTGCATATTAAACATTATTTAAAATGTAAGATGTGAAGTTTATTAAAAGGAAGATAGTTATATTTTTCAATAAATTGCATTTTCTAAACCACTTTTTTGAATATTATTTGTTCTTTTGGTTTTAATGTGAGCCTTTCCTCCATGTTTTTACTTTTCCCACTTTCTCGTCTCTCAATGTCTCCAAATGGATTTCTGTTGCTTCCGTGTCTATCTTATCTCCCCTCCCCTCCCCCATCAATGCTCTCTCTCATTCTTTCAACCTTCCACTGCATCCCCATTTTTGCTTTGGGACCCTCTCATACACCATCAGTCTTCCCCATTAATACAAACAATTGATTCTACTAACATACTGCAGCATCACAGGAAATAGTGGCTGCAAGTATTGCCTCTGGTGAAGAAAAGGATGAGCAGTGAACGCTAATTCTACAAAATGGACTGGCTGGGCTGGTTTTCTGCCAATTATTCCAGTCCAGTTTCATGGTTCTTTCAATCAGCACTATAAATCCTGTCTATGTAGTAAGTGAACACAGCAGGAGGGGGGAGGGGGAATGCTCTAGAATGAATTTACCTAACAGACAGCAGAGGTGGTTGCGTGATCTCAAAGACAAATCGTTCCACTGGGTGATGCTCTTTATCCAAAATCATCACCACTACTTTCTCCACATCATTCTGTAAGCAGGAAGAGAGAAAAAGAGACAATGTGGTATATGTACAGAACATACAATGAAAACCTTTGGTCTTAAGTCCTGCCCTATATAGTGCCCTACAAGGGCTCCAGTTATTTCTGGAACAAAAGCACATAGGGAAAAAATATACTTTCCCCAGTCCCCCCCTCCCCAAAGAAGACAGGGAATCCAAAATTCTCAACATATATAATTGCATATTCAAAAGACCTCACAACAAAATCCGGTAACTCCCCTTATAAAACAGAATAACTATAATATATCTTTATAATACACGGGGTGGGAGACTGGACTGGCCTGGAGGGACTCAAGGAAAAAAAATTAGTTGGTAAGACCAAATTTTTCCTTCCTTATCCACCAGACCAGTACAGAACCCAAAGGCTATAACAAAGCATTGGATTATTTTATAGTGAAAATGTATTTATTTTTTTCTGTGATACTTAGTACAGTGGTTTTTCAATTTCTCCTTTTTTGCTGTATGACAAAGAATTCCAAGATTACTTACATTTTAACTGACTTTGTTAAGCTTAGTTTGTTCTGTACAATGTTGTTGTACAGTCTGTCTAGGATGTGCAGCATTAACCTTGTGCAAATAAGATGCAAGCTGAATTGATACAAGTTTCCCAGTAACTTCAGCTATCAATGGGAGATTAGAAATCAGACAAACTACAAGCAATTGTGCGGTCAGCTTTAGAAGCCTTCATGCAGGGACGAACCATTCAGGTGGAAAAATATCTTCCCTAAGGTCCTTCATGATATGGCATAGTCAGAAAAATTCCAGATTGTTTGTTTTGAGATGACTGATCGACTAGGTCAGTAATGACAAACCTATGGCACGCGTGCCAGAAAGGGCACGCAGAGCCCTCTTCTGTTGGCACGCACACCGTCGCCTCAGCCAGTTCCAGTCCCCCTCCAAATAAAAGTCATACCTGGTCGGAGTTAAGGCGGCAGCGGCAGTGAAAAGCGTGCTGGCTTGGCGCGCCTTCAGCCTTCCCTTCTGTCTCTCAAGCTCTGGTCCCGCGCTCATTTCCTGTTTCCGCAAGGGCGGGACCAGAGCATGAGAGACAGAAGGGAAGGCTGAAGGCGCACAGAGCCAGCACGCTTTTTACTGCCGACGCCGCCTTATCTCCAACCAGGTATGACTTTTATCGGAGGGAGGGCCCTGGTGCTCAGAGAGAGGGAGGGCGGGATGCCTGATGCTGGGTGGGAGGGAGGGATGCCTGGTGTCTGGTGCTGGGTGGGAGGGAGGCAGGCCTGGTGCTGGGTGGGAAGGAGGCCTGCATGGTGCTGGGAGGGAGGGCAGGGGGGAGAGGAGGGTGGCTGGACATGGGTGGCTGGTGGGGAGAGGAGGGTTGCTGGACATGGGTGGCTGGAGGGGAGGGCAGGGGGGGAGAAAAACTGCACACTGATGGAGAAAATAGGCAAAAGCTGGATCCACATTATACCTCTTCCAGTCAATTCCACAGGAGGACCCAGCTTTTACTTATGGATGGAGGGCAAGAAATGAAGAAGAAAGTAAAGAAATAAATGGAAAGGAAGCCCTGGAAACGGAGTTAAGAGAACAGATAGAGAGCAGCAGAATCAGAGACTAGGACCAATATGGATAGAAACACAAAATCACCAGACAACAAAGGTAGAAAAAATCATTTTATTTTCATTTTAGTGTTTGGAATATGTCCAATTTGAGAATTTACATCTGCTGACTTATTTTGCACTGGGTATACTGGAGCTGTAACAGCTTACAGAAATGATTTATAATGAAAAAAAAATCATGTTATTTTTTTCTCCTATACTAGTATAAATAGTTTCAATGATGTCTGTTTATATGCGCCATGGCTGGTGTAAGGGGTGTGGCTATCATAGGGGTGGAGTCATATGTGGTGACCCCGCCCATAATGAGTACCGGCACCTGTTATTCAGGTTAAATTGCCCTGTTGGCACTTTGCGATAAATAATTAGAGTTTGGGTTGCTGTTTGGGCACTTGGTCTCTGAAAGGTTCGCCATCACTGGACTAGGAGGCAGATGCACTAAAGCTAAATGAGCCTTTAATGACTCTCCAACGAGGAAAATTTGATCCGTTGCATGCATCAAAGGGCTTTTACCGAGGAAGCCAGCAGCTAACAAAAACGGAATGGAGATGAGCAATTAGTGTGAAAACCCCATTGAAACGACATGCACTAACCTTTTCCGATTGCCTTTACGCAGGAAAAAGGCAGGAAATCTAACGAGAGGTCTGGACCTCTCGTTAGGACAGCTCTGTGCCAGGAAAAAATCATTAAGTGAAAAAATAAACAAACTTTGAGCCAATCCCAGCGCATTAGCAGAGCTAAAAGCGCTGTGATTGGTCCAAAGGACGTCAGAAAACACATGAAAAAAAAAAAATAAAAAAAGGATCAGGAGGGGGCAAGGGCGCTCATCAGGAGCGTCCTTGTATGGACGGCCTTGCCCCCCCCCCCCCCCCGCTGCTCCCCACTTTCCGCCGCTCCCCCCCCCCCCAAAAAAGCAAAATTCTAGCAGCCCCGGCCCCCCTCCCTTCCTCACTACTCTGTCTCCCCTCAGCTCCGCCTCCCGACATCCTCCGCCCTGTGCCCCGCCCCCTCTTGGGGTCGTCGCCGCCATTCCCCTCCTCCATCGGGCCCCCCTCCCTCTTACCGGGCCCGTGCAGCGCCTCTCTCCTCTGTCCGAAGGCGCTGCACGGGCAAGAAGAAAGCTGATGCCTGCCTTCGCCCAGCTTCTGTCGCGCGTCTCTCTCCTGCTGCGCCCACCCCTGTCTGACGTCAGTAACCTACGTAGGTTACCGACGTCAGACAGGGGCGGGCCCAGGAGGAGAGAGACGCGCGACAGAAGCTGGGCGAAGGCAGGCATCAGCTTTCTTCTTGCCCGTGCAGCACCTTCGGACAGAGGAGAGAGGCGCTGCACGGGCCCGATGGAGGAGGGGAATGGCGGCGACGACCCCAAGAGGGGGCGGGGCACAGGGCGGAGGATGTCGGGAGGCGGAGCTGAGGGGAGACAGAGTAGTGAGGAAGGGAGGGGGGCCGGGGCTGCTAAAGGTACGTTTGCTTTTCTTCTTGCTTTTTAATTTAGAATGCAGGGGGAAGTGGGGCGGGGGGAACGGCGACCACGGGTGGGGGGGGGGGGGCAAGGACGGCCATACAGGACGCTCCTGACCAGCGCCTTTGCCCCCTCCCGACCCTTTTTTTTTATTTTTGTTTTGATTTGGGAGCCATGTGCTTGTGTTTTGACTGTGTTTTGACTGTTTGTGGCATGCGCAGAGCAGCTAACATAACGCTTGGCTGCTCTGCGCATGATTTGGGGGCCGATTAACGATATGTATTGTGATTCTTTGATACATTGTACGTTTCAATACCGATCTCAGCATGTGTGACTTTTTTTTTTGGTGCATTTTTCGTTATTTTAAAATCGTTAGGGACTTTAACGATTTAGATTTTTTTACATTTGGTTGCTGCATCTGCCTCTAGGTCATCTTAGATGCAGTCCAGTGAACTTGTACCACCTGATTTAAACTAATCCCCCTCAACCGCTCAGGCTGGCATCGGTCATCAACATCAGCCAATCAGAAGTCTCCAATTTCGCACTTTTTGCCAGATTGCAAAAGTTCAACCACAACATCAAACCGGTTTTCACTTCTGCAGTCCATGGCAGGCAAGCAAGCTTTGTAAGACTAAGTGCACTAACCAACAAGTCAGAAGCAACTGTTGCAGGGGACACATGTGGGCCCAGGCCCAGGCCCATGGAAACAACTTGAGTGTCACCACCATGAAACCAAGATCCTGCACATAATTCCCCGCTCAAGGCATCTTCCTCACTAGGGATATACGGACCCGACTCAACAGCTTGACCATCCTCTGTTTGGAAGGGAACACCTTCCCTGTCTTGGTGTCGACAGGGAAGTGCCCCCAGATACTTGTTGCACTGAGAAGGTTCCAACTTGCTCTTCTGGAAACTGATGATCCATCACAGCGATAACACCACTTGAACCACTCAAGTAGTTGCTTGCCAGCTTTCCTAACAACTTCACTCTGACGAGCCAATTGTCAAGATATAGATGCACTAACACACCTTCTCTGTGAAGGACTGTGACCACCACCACCTTGCCCTTACAGAAGATTTGTGAGGCTACTGCCAAGCCAAAGGCAACAGCCTGAAACCAATAGTGATGACCTAACACCAAGAACTTAAGGTATTACAAGTGTGGTTCCAAAATCAGAATATAGAGGAAAAGCTTCTTTGAGATCTAAGATCATCAACCTCTCCCTTCAAAAAGCATGGAATATAAAGCATTTGATTTACTTCTTTCAAACTGAGGATGGACCAGAAGGAGTGGCCTGTGCCCCAATCATCTCTTGGTACAGAACCTGCCCCCCCTCCTCCCCAAGTAATTTAACATTTGCACAGGCTTGCACTAAACAGGAAGACATGATAAATATATATGTGAGATGGTGAGCAAATTCCAACATATAGTCTCTTCTGAAGTCCAAGAGCCATTAGTCAAAGTGATTCAGGTCCTCTCTTCAAAAAAGTCCGGACAGTCAATCCCTATCCACCCGGCTGAGAAGCACGACAAACCATCACCGCATTCTTGAGGAACCAGAGGCCTTGTAATCCTGAACATCTCATTTTCGGCAGAAGAGCTTTCTGATAAACAGGAGCACTGGGTAAACTTCCTCTGCCCAGCCGATAACCCTATGCCTGAACTTAGCCTTTCCAAAGATGAATGAGAGGAGCCTCTAGGCTTATCCTCTAGCAACCTCCAGCCTCGTCAATTTGCTCCATTTCTCTGAAGGCGTGAATAAACGTGTCGATAAAGGCGAGCTGGTTGATGTAGTGTATCTAGATTTTCAGAAAGCTTTTGACAAAGTTTCTCATGGGGGCCTCCTGAGAAAATTAGAGAGTCATGGGATAGGAGGCAATGTTCTGTTGTGAATTAGGAATCGGTTATTGGATAGAAAATAAAAGGTAAGATTAAATGGCCATATTTCTCAATGGAAGAGGGTGAATAGTGGTGTGCTGCAGGGATCTCTACTGGGACCAGTACTATTTAACATATTTACAAATGATCTGGAAATTGGAATGACAAGTGAGGTGATTACATTTGCAGATGAAACAAAACTATTCAAAGTTGTTAAAACACATGCAGACTGTGAAAAATTGCAGGAAGACCTTAGGAAACTGGAAGACTGGGCATCCAAATAGCAGATGAAATTGAATGTGGACAAACACAAAGTGATGCACATTGGAAAGAACAATACAAATCATAGCTACCTGATGTTTGGGTCCACCTTGGGTGTCAGCATCCAAGAAAAGATCTAGGTGTCATTGTAGACAATACACTGAAATCTTCTGCCCAGCGTGTGGCAGCAGCCAAAAAAGTGAACAGGATACTACAAATTATTAGGAAAGGGATAGTAAATAAGACCAAGAATACTATAATGCCTCTGTGTTGCTCCATGTTGCGACCTCACCTCGAGTAATGCGTTCAATTCTGGTCGCAGTATCTCAAGAAAGTTATAGCAGAATTAGAAAAGGTTCAAAGAAGAGCAACCAAAATGATAAAGGGGATGGAACTCCTCTCATATGAGGAAAAGCTAAAGAGGTTAGGGCTCTTCAGCTTGGAAAAGAGATGGCTGAGGGGAGATACGATTGAGGTCTACAAAATCCTAAATGGTGTAGAAAGAGTAGAAGTGAATCCATTTTTTACTCTTTCAAAAAGTACAAAAACTAGGGGACACTCAATGAAGTTACATGGAAATACTTAAAAAAAAAATGAGGAAACATTTTTTTCACTCAACAAATAGTTAAGCTCTGGAACTCGGTGCCGGAGGATGTGGTAACAGCAGTTAGCGTATCTGGGTTTTAAAAAGGTTTGGACAAGTTTCTGGAGGAAAAATTCATAGTCTGCTATTGAGACAGACATGGGGAAGCCACTGCTTACCTTGGGATTGGTAGCATAGAATGTTGCTACTATTTGGGTCCTGCCTAGTACTTGTGACCATGATTGGCCACTGATGGAAACCGGATAATGGGCTAGATGGACTATTGGCTATACTTATTTCTTAACCTCTGAAACTTGGACTCTTAGCACTCAAAGGGGAAGCTGCTGCAGCTCACAGCCTCAGAACTTGCACTGCTCCCACAGTGTTTCAGGCCAAGGAGGTGGGGTGTAAGAATGAGGGGAAATAATAGACTGTAGAAGCTCCCTTCTTCCCCGCTGTTGATTACACAGGCTACAACAATGCAAATTCCACTCCCCCACCCCTAAGCCCATCTACCTTATCACACTGCTTCTGCTATTTCATTCTGAAGGAAGGTTGTGTGTGTTGGGGATTGATGACCCCATTTAAGTCTGGCCAGCAGGGAACATGGGCTCTTCCAGGTGTCCGAGAGAGCAGATGGCCTCTGTAGGACTCTGGATGCCCTCTGACTACTTAAGCTCAACTAGGTTACCAGTTCATCAAATAAGCCCAGGAACTACCAAACCAGTTCAACCTCAATGGAATGCCTGTCACTATCTGCTGGAGACAGAACATACAGGAAAGCTTGTGACTGCACTATGTCCTATATAGGGATGGACTCAAGTCTTTATTCTCCATCTCCATAACCCATTGGTTCTGGAGTGTGATAGGAGCCCACATTTAGAAAAAAGGGGGAAAAAAACCCTTGCATGAGGTTATTCCTTCTCACTTATACAAATGATCCCTCTAAAACAGGGGTTTCTGAACCCAGTCTGGTTAGTCAGGTTTTCATAATACCCATAAAGAATATGCATGAGATAAATTTGCATACCATGGAGATAGGGCGTGCAAATCCATCTCATGCATATTCATTGTCAGTATCCTGAAAACCTGATTAACTAGGTGTGTCCCAAGGACTGGTTGAGAACCCCTGATCTAAAACTGTGGGTCTCAACCCAATCCTCGAGACACATCTAGCCTGTCAGGATTTTGGATACCCACAATGAATATGTATAAAGAGATTTCCATAGAATGGAGGTAGTGCATCAAAATTTCTCTCATGCATATTTACTGTGGAAATCCTGAAAACCTGGCTGGTGGATGTGTCCTGAGGACTGGGTTGGGAATCCCTGCTTTAGAACATAACATACTGATAAATGTTTAAATAGGACGTATTAACCTTACCTTTTCAATCAGTGGTTTCACACAGTGGAGAGTATCTTGGATGTACCGATTGAGCTCTGGGTGACAAGACATCTAAGAAAAACAAGACAGGAACTCAGTGCCGAGCTGAAAGCAGGCTGGGGGAGAGAACTCCAGGTCCTGGGAACGAAAGAACAGGGACAGAGGCATCTGGGCTAACAGAATAAATAAGGAAAAAAAATATTTCATTTTGTGTTTATAGTTGCCTGGAGCAAATTACATTTATAGGACATCTGTCCAAAAACAAATAAATATATTTATCTTGACAACATAGAAGCATGTTTTCAATATCTAAAGCAAGGGTTCTCTACCCAGTCCTCAGACAATCCTAGCCAATAAGGTTTTCAGGATACCCATAATGAATATGCACAAGATAAATTTACACCAACGAAGGTAGGGCATGCAAAAATAGCTCATGCATGATATCCTGAAAATCCCACCTGGGTTGAAAACCTCTGAATTAGCTAATATCCACTTTACCCTTCCTTCTCTGGTCAACCATCCACTACCATTCACTTCCTTCATCATCTGCTCAGCCACCATTCATTTTTCACTAAGCTATAGGTCTTTCGACTACCCAGTCACTGTAGCCATTTCTAGGTTGCCCTGCATGCTTTACCTGGACAGGAACATTGTATTTTTTCCTCTTCTGAAAGATGCCAATGGGATAAACTTCCCTGACATAAAGGATGAGGTGAACAGCCACCTCCAAAAATTCACACAGAACGTCAGCAACAACTGTGGGACAAGAAAGGAAATGAAATGGAGGAAGCACAGTAGTAACTTTCTTACAAAGTGTTCTAAACAATTTTAACAGTGTAATGCCAGAAGGAACATCCTATAAGAACATAATGCACATACTTTCACCCACTTACTTGCAGGAGGAAAGCGTGAAAGAGCTATGGAAGGGTACATAAGTACATAAGCATCGCCATATTGAAACAGACCAAAGTCACAAGTACCTGGCCAAGAGTGCTGGAGGAGAAGGAAAAAGGGCAGCATTGGAGTGGGGTGGGGATACAGTTGTTATAGAAGAAATGCCTTCAGCATGTACCCCACTCTGTAACAATTCCTTTCCCAAAAACATCATTTTTTTGTGATTGGAAGGGCCAAGAAGAGGAAAAAAGCAAGAGTACACAGCATTAAGGAGTTCCCAGGATATTTTCAGTTGTGTCCAACTGGGTGCACATTATTTCCTTCAATTCATGCAGCTTCAATTACACTGGGTCCAGCTCTGCAGCCTTATCCTTCAATGCCTTTTTTTGGGTGTGGGCAGGATCATGCTGCTTTAACTCTGATGAGATTGCAAACTACAGCTCAGATTTTGCTTCTTAGGAGGTGGACATTATATACATACTGTAAAGAAATCATGCAGCTTTAGTGGAATCCCAAAGAGCACAATTTTCACATACAAAGGCCTCATGTCAGAAAACAGCATGTGCAACCACTCTGCTCTGCCTGCAGGAATATGTAACAAGTGTATTTTGTCCCTGGCAAGAAAGTGCTGGAGAAATTTTAAAATCCCTATCAATTCACTTTATACATCAGCATGCCCTGCCATGTGTTACTGAAGTCATTTGGGTATATGCGCAACTTGGCATCTGTGCCAGAGCCAGTGCTCCCTTCCTAAACCCCACAACCCTGACACCCCTCTGTATAAGTGTCATACCTTGTCCGAAGTTCAGATCCTGACGAGTCAGTGTCGTCATCCTAATGGCAACTGGAAGGGGGGGGGGGGGGAAGGACAGAGAAAAATTAATAAACAATAATTTGAAGAAAAAAAAAGTTTTCAGGATATCCACAATGAATATGCATGAGAGATCTGTATACAATGGAGGCAGTTATGCAGATCTCTCTCATGCATATTCATTGTAGGTATCAAGAATACCTGACTGGCTTCATGTGTCTCGAAGACTGAGTTGAGAACCCCTGTTCCACGGTCTCTCTCTCCTCCATGCTCAGCCTATCCCTCCTATTGTACATAGTTCTTTGGGTTTCTGCACCCCAAACGCGCCAAGCATTTAATCAGACCTCTAATTTTTGTCGATTACTCGACATGTCAGGCAGACAGTTCTATCTGCCAATGTTACAGAAACAGAGTCAAAAATGGGCAATCAATTATCTGGAGATCTGTATGACGGCCTCACCATGGACAGTATCAGCCAAGAAAATGCAAAGACACATGTATTTATACATCCTTGGACCTGGCTCTTCACTCCTGGTCCAACAGGTCAGGTTTTCAGGAAATCCCTAACCATTAGACACAAAAGAGACTTGCGTACAATTACAATGGAAATAGTTGGTATGCCAATTTCTCTCCATGTGTTTTCATTAGGAATATCCAGTTGCAGCCCTCGAGAGCAGTCAAGTGAAGATTAAAACGTACAATACATGCTTACCTGTTATACTATGAAAATAACCAAACCTCAATATGTATAAATGTTAAAATATTAAAGAGGTCTGTTTTCCTTCGCAGTCTGGACTGATCATCTCTCGGGAGTCGGACGGAGGAAATTGAAACTGTACTGCTCCAGTCCGCCTTCAACCCGGCGCAGCGAACAGCAGTGCAACACTGAAATGCGCCCACGGAGAACCTAGTGCCTCTGAAAAATAGTTCCCGGCTAGGGAATTAAGTTATAAAAAAGAAGACTTGAGGATGCGGCGGTGCGACGGGCTTACAAAAAAAAAAAAAAACACAGACACCAGCACTGACTCTCTCAGGGATATAAAGCCGAATGTATAAAACAACAGTAATAACAACAACGACGATAGAGAGGGAGCAACTGTAGTTACATATCCTGTGAGGTAGAAAGCAGGAAAACAGGCTGTGAAGCAGCACTAAGCAATCGACTTGAATAGATACAGAAAAAAAAAAACAAATGGAGAAAGCATTAGGGGTTTACAGTTCTAAAAAGTTCGTTTTGTTCCTATATGGTTTTACAGGAATTTTCGGGGGTGTTTTTCTTTAAGGGAGCGATATGGCTAGTAGTGCACACTTTTCTGAAAGGATGCTCGCTCGCTCGCTCTTAAAAAAAAAGGACATGGGAAATGTCATTGACATCTCCTAAAAACATCCACCCTGGATCACCAATACTCACCAGAAACTATTACAAACTCACAACTATTTACACTTTAATTTAACAATGAAATCTATCTGCAAATCATGGTCACTGCTATGGGCACCAGGGTGGCACTACAATATGCTAACCTTTTCATGACAGAACTGCCAGTATATTGATTACATTTTTTTTAAATTTGGATTGAGGGAGAAAAGAATCTCAAACAATACAGTTATTTCAATACATACCATCCTACAATCAAATTCAAAATTGACTACTCTCCAGAAAAGTTAACTCTCTAGACACCACCGTTTCTATCAGCAAACATCTATATATGGGAAACCTATACCGATTTGGAGTAAAAGTTACAGTATGAAATCATAACAATAAGGGGATTCAAATGCCCCTGACCTGTTTCCAAAAAAGGGCAGCTAGAGGAAAAGGGAGGGGAATTAAAAATAAAGAAAGTTAAACAAAGGAGCTTAAAATAGCATTGTTCTTTTAAAATTTATCAAAAGCCAGTACATGCCAAGAAAAGAACTTTATCCCCAGGTGAGCTAAATGCCTGTGTCCACATGGCTCTTCTACTCAGAGACAAAAGCAGACATTCTGAAAATATTTTAAAAAATAAAATAAAAAGGTCATTTAAAAATGATTTTGATTGATTAAGCTGTCTGCAACATCAAAACTTTGATGGGAAAACTGGCTTTTAAATGCTCTTAAACCCATAGCTGTTTCTGTAGCTTACAATTGTGGTTGTACCGACTGGTTTAAAGTGAGTTTCCTGTAGTTCCTCACCTTGGGTAAACTTGGAAGGTATAAAATTTGATGATTAATGTGTATCCTATGAAATGGCCTTTGTCCCCTAGGCAGAGTTTCTTGTTCATACTTTCTTTTTAGCATTTTCCCATAACCTCTGGCTTTGAAGAGATTCGACTGCTCCCTGTGGTCCTGCTGCCAGTGTATAAAACCATCAACCTTTTCATTATCTTCTTTTTATTATTTTATTCTTTTTTCTTGAACTGTTGTGATGTGTTCATATAAGGTACCACTAAGCTTCTATGTTTAAAAAGCCTTGACTGGCAGATTTCACAGTGGTGCTTCAATTTCTTTTATTTTTTTTTAATATATATGTTTTCAGGCTATCTGGTATTGCTTGTGAGCAGGAGGATAGCTCCATGGACATGAGTATTTAGCCCAGCTTAGGGTAAAGTAATTTTGGCATGTGTTGGTTTTTAATACTTTTACTAAACCACGCTAAAGTGGCCGGCGGTAGTTTCATTATGTGGGTTTCCTGCATGCTCCAGCCATTTTTTAGTGTAGCTCTAAAATGGCTGACTTTCTATTCCTGCCTTTAATGGCAACGCGCTAATTTCCAAATTAGCATATGGCCATTACCGCCTGAGCCCTTACTGCCACCTATTTAGTAGGTAGTAAGGGCTCATGCGCTACTTGTGGTAATCAGGCAGCATGTGGCAGTGTGCCCATGCTGCCCAATTACTGCTGGGCATGCCTACTCCCCGCCCCCCATGTGCAGCAAAAGCAGAACTACCACAGGGTGCCTGGGTGTGCCCGGCAGTAGTGCTGTTTTGCCGCACACTACCCGTGTGGTAGCCCTATTGTGCCTTTGTAAAAAGGCTTTGTGAGGGAGTTTATAGAACACTGCCCCTCACCCTTAAGAGTAGTCCCTCAGGTAGTCTGAGTCACCTTTAAACCACTAATCCTGCTCAGGGAGGAATTGAGATGGGAGAGGTGGAACCCAAAAAGGCAGGAACCAGCAAGTATAAAAGGCAGGGCCAGAGTGGGGTTAAGAGGATCAGGGAAGGAAGAGGTGAAGCACCAGCATATGCTTTTATGACATGTCTAGCTACTGTGACCTGACTAGGATAAATCAAATTTTGATTTGAAGACTTGTAAGCCTTGTTCTAAGGTCTGGCTGGGGCCAGACCTAGAAACCCAAAGAGATAGAGAGAGACAGAGAGAGAGAGAGAGCGCGTGTGTTTAGGGTGTGGCAATAGACCGTTATTAAATGGACTTGGGAAAATCCACTATTTCTGGGATAAGCAGTATAAAATGTTTTGTACTTTTTTGGGATCATTCTTGCCAGGTATTTGTGACCTGGATTGGCCACTGTTGGAAACAGGATGCTGGGCTTGATGGACCTTTGGTCTTTCCCAGTATGGCAATACTTATGTACTTATATGTACTTATGTTTTTGGACCCTGTCAGTCACGGCCCTGGTTAAGACTTTGTTCTCTGAAGTAAAGAGACTTTACCTTTGTTCCTAGGCCTGTGAAGTAACAGACCTAAGACTGAAGTTTAATAATGTACTTATTTCATGTTTACAACTTGTCCAGTTGTTTTATTGTGAAGGCCCACCCTCAACTCTTGCTCACAGTATCACAGACCCCTAAGTTTGTTTGGCTTTACTTTTTTAAATTCTCCCCTCTTTCTCCTTCCTCTCCCTTTTTTCTAGCTGCCCTTTTTGGAGACTGGTTGAATGTGTTAGAACCAGCTTATATCATCTGTAACTTTTAACCCTGATGCAGTCATCTGACGAAACATGATCATGTCATTTTTAAATTTACCTTTAGAATGGTAATTTTGCATATACATTTTATTTTTTCTGCACTCTAATTTGCCAATAAATTATTGTTTTATGTTTTACTTTTTATGATCATTTATTGACTTTCATACAGTCTGGGGTCCTTTTACTAAGGTGCACCGAAAAGTGACCTGCGCTGGTGTAGACATGAGTATTGGACGCGCGCAGGTTCAATTTTCAGTGCACCTGCAAAAAAGGCCTTTATTTTTTTGGCCGAAAATGGATGTGCAGCAAAATAAAAATTGGCGCATCCATTTTGGGCCTGAGACCTTACCGCCACCCATTGACTTAGCGGTAAGGTCTCCTGCATTACCTGGGCAGTAATCGTAAGCGCACGTACACTGCCGATTACCGCCCAGTTAGCGCCACGTGGTAGAAAATAAAAAATATTTTCTGCCGCACATATCGGACATGTGTAAAAAATGGAATTGCCTCCCAGGGCTCGCGGTTGCCAGGTGGTAGTTCCAAATTGACGTGCATTGGACGCGTGTAGGCCCTTTGTGATTTCTCCCGATATTATGCTAGGTGTACTATTGTGCAAAAGTTTGCCTTGTTTTTGTTTATTGTTTTGCATTAGTACCCTTTTCTGCTGCTGTTTCTGAGCCTTGGTATTGAGAAGAGTGGGCACCTCAGATCATACCACCAGTTTCCCCTTTAAAAAATAAAATATCAATGATATGCTTTGATGTCCCCATGCATACTTCCTACCCACCCCCCTCCTCCCACCCTGTCAGACTGTCATAGTAATGCTTGAATGTTTTCACTTATATACACTGTCAGCTAGCACATTTGCTTATTTCCGATCTGAGGAAGAAGGGCAACCTTCGAAAGCTAATCAAGAAATGTATTAAGTTATGTCCAATAAAAAAGGTATCATCTTATTTTCTTTTCCATGTTTTATTTTGTTTGATTTCTATTGATAACCCTTTAAAAAAAAAAACTCAAACATAACTCAGTCTTGCCTGACTGACTGAACGAGAAAGGTAACTGCTGCTGTTTGCTATTGTCTGTAGTAGTGCACTTTATTACTGATGTACTGTGTCTTATCCTAGTGTGGAGAGGATCAGGCAATCTCAAATGACATGACCAACTGCTCCTTTAAATCAGTGTTGTCTGACTAAGAAGTCATGCCTCAGGGGGAATGGATTGGTAACTGGGAGTAGACAAAGGTGGTTGCAGCTAGATCATCAAAAGGTGGGGCTTTTGAATGTTTGTTTATGTTAATTAAAAATTTGATGAATCATCTTTTTAACGCATAAATCAAAGCGATGTACAACTCTGGGCAAGTCACTTAACCCTCCTTTGCCCCATGTAAGCCGCATTGAGCCTACCATGAGTGGGAAAGCGCGGGGTACAAATGTAACAACAACAAAAAAAATTTTTTTAATACAATTAATAGTAGGACAGGAACTTCACTGGTTTAAAGGAAAGAATACAACCATACCAGAGGACAGTCAAACTGCCGCACACTAAACTGTATCGGCCACGCATCACCTCAGTAATAAACTAAGAAAATGATTTTGTGAAAAGATAAGTCTTTAAAATTACTTTAAATGTTTTCAATAGAGGTTGCAACCCAATATTCAAGGAAAGATTATTCCAGTGGAAAGGAGCTGTAAAATAGAAGGTGCTCTTTCATGGTACCTCTCAATAACCTTGTCTTGAACTAAATAAGACAAGTCTATGATCATTCAAATAATGCAGACAACAAGCTGATGCATAAAGAATAGTTAATTTTGCCAAATAGTCTGGAAGGCCTGTATGAATTTCTTTATGTCAAGGTAAGGATTTTAAGCTGAATTCTTCAACATATAGGCAACCAGTGTAGTTTTTTTTCAAGGTTGGTGTAACATGATCATCAGGTCTATTAAAACAGCATACAAGCTACTGTATTTTGCAATGTCTGTAGTCTCTTTATTTCTAAATTCAGAATGCCTGCATGTATGATATTACAACAGTCCAAATGAGAACCCACAAATGCATGATATAAGGTGTGCAATGCATTGAAGTCTAAGACACTCCTTACAGATTTTATCTTCCGAAAGGCAAAAAACCTGCTCGTCAAAATATCTGATTCAAAAAATTTAATTTGGCATTCAAAAGAAACCCCAAATATTTGAATCAATCAACTGACTGGCTTGGAGTACCAAAATCAGGTGTTATAGGGGGAATAGACACATGGCCAGTGATCCAGCATACTGTGGACTTTTGTGGGTTTAACACCAGGTGACATTCTTTAAGCCAGAAGGACATATTATCTAAGCATTTTTGGAGAGGGGTAAAGCCAAGAGTAGAACTAGAAATGTAATGGATAATAAGAATATCATCAGTGTAGAAATAAGTTCTCAATCCCGATGCTTGAATCAAAGTGGCCAGAGAACTGAAATAGATATTAAAGAGAATTGGGGAAAATATTGAGCCTTCTGGAATGCTGCATGACAGAACATATGAGTCTGACTCAGTGTCAGAACTAAGAACTCTAAATGATCGATCTTGGAGAAATTAAGTGAACTATTTCCAGACCGTACCAGATAACCCGATGTCTACAAGACACTGCAGTAGGAGATCATGATCAATTACATCACAAGCTGCAGATAGATCTAATGATACTGCGAATGCAATAAAACCTTCATCTAGTTTTTTACATGCTTCGCATAGAAGGGAAGCTAACACTGTCTCTAGAAAAGGTGGTTGCAAAACTGGACTGCTGAGGGTGCAGTCAAGGTTGCTTCAAGGTGAGTTTGCAATTGATTAAAAAGAACACCAATATTTTCAATCCATTTTGCTCAAAAAGGTAAGTTTGAAATTAGGCAATAGCTTGCAGGAAGTAGTGGACCTTGGTAAGTGACCTGACAAACATTTAGAAATAAGTTGCTGGGCCATGGATAATAGTCCAAGGGATGGGACCTTAAGCCAAAATGTTTGATCTAAGGGACAGGTGCCAGCACAAAAGGTGCCATTAGTGCAGGATTTGATTATGGGGTAAGAATTAGATATGTTATTTTTAAGGGAAATGTGGATTAGGGAAGGAGATGAATTGGTACTGGAAACATGTCCTTTGGACTTTTCTTTTTTGCAGCAAGCAAGATGAAGGGGTAGGGGCATGAGCAGTAGCTATTCGTGGAAGCATGAGGTTATTTTTGGGTCTGAGTGAGAGATGTGATTGGCAATATAGAATGTTTGCTAGTGAGAGTTGAGACAGGCTCAGTGGATACATATTAATTAGGCTTGCTTTTCTGAAGTAGACTGAAAATTGTGAGGCTATTTATAGCTATTCTGCATGTTGTTTTAGATTCTTTAATTTGTATGTTTTCAATTTTTATATTTCTTATCCTTTCATTACTTTGTGTTCTTTTATTTTTTTGGGGGGGGGGCTGCATTTTGATTAAAATTTGTAGTTATGATTAATAACATGATTGAAGGTATGTTATTTATATTTTCCCACTGCAGCTCTTTCTGACTTTGGGAAATGGAGGGTTAAGTGACTTGCCCAAAGTCATATGGAGCTGCAGTGGGGGTAGGAGTGAGGATAGAGGGAATTGGCGAGAGTGGTCTTGGGTGTTGTATTTTTGTGATTTAAATATGTTATTTTATCTTGCAAGCCACTTAAGTGCTTTGATTAGCCATGAGTGTGGTATCAAGAATGAGTGGGAAAAAAACATGGTACCCTTCAGTCCATGAGTATAACTAGTACTTCCATATCTTTACCTAACTGTCCTAAGATGTAGTCAGATGGAAATGTTAGAGCAGATTCTGACCCATGCTAATCCAAAATCCAAATTAGTAGGAATCCTTAACTCTACATTCCTCCAGATAATTCTGCAGTTCATTATGTGCTACACTCCAACAACTTACTGATTAACATAATTCTAGATACTGGCCTAAAATTACACAGATTTCAACATCAGTCTTATTGCTGTAGATTTATTTTTTTAATGCTTCTCCCCTGATCCTTATTAACTACTGTATACTGGGCATGGATCTAGTGGGCTAGCCACCAGTTCTACTGATCTTAAAATGAACAGCCTCATCCTGTAGGGAATATGGCCTATGCCCAGTGACGTTCCTAGGGTGGCTGACACCCGGGGTGGATCGCCGATGCGCCCCCTCTCAGGTGCAGCGTGACCCCCCCACCCCCGGCGAAAGGACACCCCCTCCCCCCTGGCAAAAGGACACCACCCCCCGGGTGCATTTTTACCTGCTGCGGGGTGCCGCACGCCTGTCGGCTTCGCACGTTCCATGCTCCCTCTGCCCCGGAACAGGAAGAAACCTGTTCCAGGGCAGAGGGAGCACGGAACTAGCAGAGCTGACAGGTGCGCGGCACCCCCCCAGCGGTGTGCACCCGGGGCGGATCGCCCCCACCGCCCCCCCCCCCTTGGTACACCACTGCCTATGCCATCTTTTATTTAACTCTGTGCTACATGGAGTCTCACAAGCAAAGATTTCTTGACTTGTGTGCAGCGGCCAAAAAAGCAAACAGGATGCTAGGAATTATTAGGAAAGGGATGCAAAATAAGACCAAGAAGATTATAATGCCTCCATATCACTCCATGGTGGCTAGAAATGTAAGGAGGGGAGACAAAAATTTCTTCAGGTATATTAGTGAAAGGAGAATGACTAAAAAGGGAATTGTGAGACTAAAAGATACAACAAAACACTATGTAGATAATGATGAAGAAAAAGCCAATTTGCTAAATAGATACTTTTGTTCTGTTTTCACTGAAGAAAATCCTGGAGAAGGACCGGGACTGGCAAAGTACACCTGAGAATGGAGTGGATAGAGCACCGTTCATGGAAGAGAGTGTGTATCAACAACTTGGAAAGCTAAAGGTGGACAAAGCCATGGGACCGGACGGGATCCACCCCAGAATATTGAGGGAGCTCAGAGAGGTTCTGGCGGGTCCTCTTAAAGATTTGTTTAATAAATCCTTGGAGAAGGGAGAGGTTCCGAGGGATTGGAGAACGGTGGATGTGGTCCCTCTTCACAAAAGTGGTGATAGGGAAGAAGCTGGAAACTACAGGCCAGTAAGCCTCACTTCGGTTATTGGAAAAGTAATGGAAGCCATGCTGAAGGAAAGGATAGTGAATTTCCTGGAAGCCAATAAGTTGCAAGATCCGAGACAGCATAGTTTTACCAGAGGGAAATCGTGCCAAACGAATCTCATTGAATTTTTTGTTTGGGTAACTGGAGAATTAAATCATCGACGTGCTATAGACGTAATCTACTTAGATTTTAGCAAAGCTTTTGACACGGTTCCCCACAGGAGGCTCTTAAATAAACTCGATGGGCTGAAGATAGGTCCCGAAGTGGTGAACTGGATTAGGAACTGGTTGACGGACAGACGACAGAGGGTGGTGGTAAATGGAGTTCGCTCGGAGGAGGGAAAGGTGAGTAGTGGAGTGCCTCAGGGATCGATGCTGGGGCCGATTCTGTTCAATATATTTGTGAGTGACATTGCCATAGGGTTAGAAGGTAAAGTTTGCCTATTTGCGGATGATACTAAGATTTGCAACAGTGGACACCCGGGAGGGAGTGGAAAACATGAAAAAGGATCTGAGGAAGCTAGAAGAATGGTCTAAGGTTTGGCAATTAAAATTCAATGCGAAGAAATGCAAAGTGATGCACTTAGGGTTTAGAAACCCAAGAGAGACTTATGTGTTAGGCGGTGAGAATCTGATAGGTACTGAGAGGGAGAGGGATCTTGGTGTGATAGTATCCGAGGATCTGAAGGCGACGAAACAGTGTGACAAGGCAGTGGCTGTAGCGAGAAGGTTGCTAGGCTGTATAGAGAGAGGTGTGATCAGCAGAAGAAAGGCAGTGTTGATGCCCGTGTACAAGTCGTTGGTGAGGCCCCACCTGGAGTATTGTGTTCAGTTTTGGAGGCCGTACCTTGCGAAGGATGTTAAAAAAATGGAAGCGGTGCAAAGAAAAGCTACGAGAATGGTACGGGATTTGCGTTCCAAGACGTATGAGGAGAGACTTGCTGACCTGAACATGTATACCCTGGAGGAAAGGAGGAACAGGGGTGATATGATACAGACGTTCAAATATTTGAAAGGTATTAATCCGCAAACAAATCTCTTCTGGAGATGGGAAGGCGGTAGAACGAGAGGACATGAAATGAGGTTGAAGGGGGCAGCCTCAGGAAAGATGTCAGGAAGTATTTTTTCACGGAGAGGGTGGTGGATGCTTGGAATGCCCTCCCGCGGGAGGTGGTGGAGATGAAAACGGTAACGGAATTCAAATATGTGTGGGATATGCATAAAGGAATCCTGTGCAGAAGGAATGGATCCTCAGAAGCTTAGCCAAAATTGGGTGGCGGAGCAGGTGGGGGGAAGAGGGGTTGGTGGTTGGGAGGCGAGGATAGTGGAGGGCAGACTTATACGGTCTGTGCCAGAGCCGGTGATGGGAGGCGGGACTGGTGGTTGGGAGGCGGGAAGTACTGCTGCGCAGACTTGTACAGTCTGTGCCCTGAATAAGGCAGGTACAAATCAAGGTAAGGTTTACACATATGTTTGTCTTGTTGGGCAGACTGGATGGACCATGCAGGTCTTTTTCTGCCGTCATCTACTATGTTACTATGTTACCTCACCTTGAATGTTGTATTCGATTCTGGTCGCTGTATCTCAAAGATATAGTGGAATTAGAAAAGGGTCAAAGAAGAGCAACCAAAATGATAAAGGGGGTGGAACTCCTCCTACATGAGGAAAGGCTAAAGAGGTTGGGCCTCTTCAGCTTGGAAAAGAGATAACTGAGAAGGGGATGTGATTGAGGTCTACAAAATCCTGAGTGGAGTAGAATGGGTAAGTTAATCAATTTTTCACTTTTTTCCAAAACGTACAAAGACCAGGGGACATTCAATGGAATTACATGGAAATACTTTTAAAAGAAATAGGAGGAAATATTTATTTAATTCAAAGAATAGTTAAGCTCTGGAACTTGATGCTGGAGGATATGGTAATAGCGGTTAGCGAATCTGGCTTTAAAAAAGGTTTGGGCAAGTCTTGGAGGCAAAGTCCATAGTCTGTTATTGAGATTGGCATGGGAGAAGCCACTGCTTACCCCAGGATTGGTAGCATGGAATGTTGCTATTAATTGGGTTTCTCTGAGGTACTTGTGACCTGGATTGGCCATTTTTGGAGTATACTGGGATACAGCTCTGCAGCCTTACATTCTGCTGTGCTCAGTAAGCTGCCCAGGGAAGAGCTAATGCAGCTAGCAGGTAAATAAGAAGCATGTTATTGCCTTTCTAAAAAGGGAATACTCTGTGTCAAACTTTGGAGTATGTTCTAGTGTAAATCCTTTTTATTAACTCCTATACACATGGCATGGTATAAAATTGGTTGTTGCATATCTACCAATGAAACAAGTACAGTTTTCTTGTTGATAGCTCTCCTTTTTTTTCTATGATCTCTGTTCTATCTGCTGTCCTATGTACATTTGTAGTTCCTTTCAGTTTTTTTTAACTTTTATTGTATTGTAAACCGCTGAGTACTGCCGGTCGGTAGTGGCGGTATAGCAAATCTTAATAAATTATACTGGGCTAGATAGACCATTGGTCTGACCCAGTATGACTTTTCTTATGTTTGTATGAAGAATAAATCACAATGTTTTGAATAAGGCGGCTGACCCTGTAGAAATGCAAGTGTCTGGAGTTTTCCACCTGTGGTAACTTTGAAGAAACTATGTTTCCGTCAAAAAGGCCAGAACTCATTAACAGGTTTCCTTGCCACCAATTGCCTGGCTTTGCAATGCACCCGATTGTACATAAAGGTCAATTTCTGATAGGACTATTTGAGCCCAAAAATCTCTGGTAAACAAATAAATATTGACTTTTGCCTTTGCTTTGCTTCATTTTGTCTCGGCTTTTGCTTTTTGGCTTAGGTTTTGGCTATAAGCCTACATGTTTGCAGCTTGCATGCCTTGTGCTCTTGCTTATCTTCTATGTAAGCCATACGTGAGGGTCTGCTTACAGTCTCTAGTTCATGGTTTCCCAAAGGTGGGGAGGGGGTTAAACTGCTGGATCTGAGGCCTCCTAAATAATTGCTGCCTGACATCTTGGTGTCCCGTTCCGGGCCCTTACCGGGAAGCCCCCAGCGGGGGGCGAAGACCGACGGAGGCCGCGGGATCCAGAGTGGCGAAGACCAGCCGCCGACGGGGCCGGCGCTGCCGCGGGTCGCTCCGAGACCGGCGATCCGCTGGAGCAAGCGCCGGTCTCGGAGGAGGGGATACGCCGGCCAAGATGGCGGCACCGGCGTCTCCCTCGATGGAGCAGACCAGCGAGCCAGCCCCGCCTCCTCGCGCCGGATTGGCGCACAAACAAAGAGACCCCGCCCGCTGGGCAAGCTGGCCAATCCCGGCCTCCCTTGCCTGTCTAGGCCGGAGGGATTGGTTCCAGCTGATCCCAGGGGCCGGCGGGCGGGGGATTTAAATGACGAAACGGAAGGGGATCAATGCTTCCGTTTCGTTCGTCAGAAGCCGACACAGTGGATCCCGGAGTGTTGCCACTTCCAGAGACTGTGTTCCTCTTCAGCTAGCCGTCCTGCTAGCCTTTCGTCAGTGTTGTGTCTCCTGCTAGCCGTCCTGCTAGCCCTCCTGCGGAGACAGTGACTTCTGCTAGCCGTCCTGCTAGCCACCTCCAGAGACAGTGTTGTATCTCCTGCTAGCCGTCCTGCTAGCCCTCCTGCGGAGACAGTGACTTCTGCTAGCCGTCCTGCTAGCCACCTCCAGAGACTGTGTTCCTCTTCAGCTAGCCGTCCTGCTAGCCCTCCAGCGGAGACAGTGATTTCTACTAGCCGTCCTGCTAGCCACCTCCAGAGACTGTGTTCCGTTTCAGCTAGCCGTCCTGCTAGCCTTTCCTTCAGTGTTGTGCCTCCCGCTAGCCGTCCTGCTAGCCCTCCTGCGGAGACAGTGACTTCTGCTAGCCGTCCTGCTAGCTCCCTTCGGAGACTGGGTCTTCTTCAGCTAGCTGTTCCTGCTAGCCCTCTTTCAGAGACTGCGACTTTTGCTAGCCGTCCGGCTAGCTCTCTCCCATAGTCTGTGCTACGTGCTGGCCGCCCTTGTCAGCTATCCTCCAGTGACTGTTCCCTCTCGGAGAGCTAGCCGCCTCTGCTAGTCCTCCCTTAAAGACTGCGTCTGACTACCATCCAGGTCAGCCGTCACCCCGCGGTTCCGGCAGTCCTGCTGGCCGCCTGCAGCTGAGGGCTCAACCCTCGGTGAACGGCGGTCGCCGCGGGTGAAGATTCGGGGTGCTCGGCTGTCCTCTGGGGCCTTGCGGGGCCTTAGGGAACCTGAGAGCTCACCAACAGAAACAGTACAGGACACTTGGAGCTGACTTTCAGCTTCTTCAAACTGAACTGAAAACTGACATCGTCTCACCTCTTTGAGAGACCTGCCTCCAAAAGATCATGTCACTGTGGTTTATTTTATTTATTCTTTGGCATTGGGGTTAGCCAAGTTTCATTCAATTAGGCCTACCTAGAGGGAGAGAGAGAGACTACAGGGGAATGACTGTGGGGAAGAGAGAGAGAGATTGGTAGGGACTAGCTAGGGAGAGAGAAAGAGGATGAAGGGAACTGGCTGAGAGGAGGGAGGGAGGCAAGAGAGAGAGATTGGTGGGGACTGGCTTGAGAGGAACAAGAAAGAAAGAGACTGGCTTGGAGGAGAGAAAGAGAGACTGGGGTGGGAGGAAGGAGAGACAGACTGGAAGAGGAGTGAAACAAACTGATGGGATGGTGGAAAGAGAAGAAAGAGAGACTGGTGGGATCTAGCTGGCACAGGGAGGGACAGGGAGATAAAGAGGGTCGGTGGGTTAGGTTTGGTGTGGCGAGGAGGGATCCAGGAAGAGTGGTGGGGATGAATTGGGGGATTCCTGAACTTTCTTGGAGGTAATAAAGGTCCACACAACCAAAAAGCTTGCAAACCTTTTCTATAGTGTAGTGTACAACAATGTACCTAAAACTTTAAGTGCAAGTTTTAGGTACATTGTTGTACACTACACTATAATATAAGTGCAGTTATATTACAGTTCAAGTTAAGTGCAAGTTATATTACAGTTCAGATAAATTAGTACACTGTACTGTAGTAAATGTAATGCTTCATGACACTGCATCCATTCTGAGTGGTCCTGCTAGCTGTGGTTTATTCTAAGGAAGGACACTCTTTCATGATTGTGTGTGAACAAAGACCCAGCTACACGGAAAGAAGGAGGAGCCGTTCATTTCTCTCTTTGTTTTATATTCCGATTCCATAGATTATGTAGTCGAGTATATAATAATCTCTAGCACTGAATTCTTATTCCCCCCCCCCCCCTCACCCCCACGTGTCACCGATTTTGTATCAGCTCAACTGCTCCTTTGCTATCTTGAGCTGGCAGCCTTTATGGCAGGGGAGTCTTTATTCGATAACAGATCAATCAAATGCCACTCCTTGACAGACAATAAAAGATCACACTCCACTTTCAAAACATGCATAGAGTGAAGGGGAAAGGGGACATAATGGGACGCTAAGAACCGGAAGGTCCCACAGGAGGGGAGAGTCTGAGGACACACCAGGAATACCTGTAAAGATCACGTTTATCTTTTCAGTGTTGGTTTCTTATATGCACCAAACATTCCCTTTGATTTTCGTTTCTTTGCCCTTTCCTTTGTCTCTAGTGCAGCCTCCCAGAGGAAGGCACGGAGGTTCATTGACTCCTGCAAAGCCCTTAAGCATCCCTTCCCCGCCCAGTCTGCTTATAGAATATTCTGTTCCTTTTACCAGTCACTTCTCCCCGGCTCAGACAAAAATCGCTCGAGACAGAGACCCTCACCTCTCTTTGCTTAGCCAGCCTTCAGCTAGGGCCTTTATTCCGCCTCCTTTAGTCAGCACCGTCCTTAAGAGTCCTTCACTTAGTCTGATCTCCTCCCCTCTGTTTTCAGTCCCTCCCTCTTAGTTCATGTCCCGTCCATCTCTCTCTCTCTCTCTCTCTCTCTCTCTCTCTCTCTCTCTCTCCTTGTCCTCTTTTTGTTTTTAGTACTTCCACTCTTTAGATTTAAATTTCCTCTGCATTATGCCCTTCGCATCGCTATCCTCTCTTCCCCTTCTCTCCATCTTCAGGCTCTCCTCTTTACTGTTATCACCTCATTTCGTTTAGACAACCCTACTCCTCTAACTTTATCCCCTCCCTTCTCTTTCTTTAGTCTCTTCCGTCTAGCTTTGTTTTTTTTTTTCCTTTTCTATTCTAAGCCCTCATCCCTTATAGCCTTACTGCTTCCATTTCCAAGTCTCCCCCTCTTATTTTCTCAGTCCCGCCATAGTCTATTCCAAGACCCTCCAATTGGGTATCCTTCCCTCCTTCCCCCTATGCTTAGCTCCTCCCAACACCAGCTGCCCCTTGTCCCATTAGTCTCTGCCTTCCCCCTTCATCAGTCCCTCTCCTGTATTGTTTACCCTTCCAGGCTTTATCTCCTCTGTGTCTTCAGCTATTTTTCTTTCTTTTCTTAACCCCTCCCTCATGATCTTGAGGCTGTTATCACTTCTGCATCTGGAACATCTATTCTCCTTCTCCCCTTCAAACTGAGAGCTGAATGCAGACCCGCAGGTCGACAGACAGGTAGGAAAAAAACATAGGCATACCCCAGCCTCAGCATCCTGGTTTTGGCCCAGAGCCTAGGTCGAACGGATGGAATCACCTTTAGTTTCACTGGACGGTAATATGTCCATTGATCCATTCCTTCCTTTTGCCGACTGTTTGGAGGACAGGGTTGGGGGTGCCCTCCTGGAGGGGGGGGGGGGGTTGCCCTGCTGGAGTCAAGAGTTAAGATATGTGCATGTGTACTGAGTGAATAACTGTTTCCTTTCTTTGGGTAGCCAAAAATTCTCGACTCTTATTTTCTTAGAGGATTGGACTAGGGCAAACACTTCATCCTCTGCAGTAGGAATTCATTTGTACCTCAGTGAAACAGAAAGAAAGAGACTGCGAGAAAGTGAGTCAGAGAGGGAGAAAGGGAGCAATAAGAGAAAAAAGAGAGGAAGGGAACGGATGAAAGGAGACAGAAGGAAAGGGAAAGACAGAAAGGGGGCTTCCCCCAAGAGGACGAGGAACAGAGAAATACTGCAGTTAACTATAGCCAAAGATGGCACCGGGCTCTGTCCTTGGTGCTGATTTAGTTTTCTCAGTAGGTGGCATCAACTACTTCATTCGAATTATTTTGTTTCCTTTCTTGGTTGTTTTCTTTTCTGCAAGTAGTAATACCTTTTTATTGAAATAGCAAAACAAGGTGTTCTATTAATACGTTAACTTTTGATTCCACATAACTCCCTTTCTCTGCTCTGTGTCTCTAATGCTGAAAAAAATCCTATATAATAATTCTCACCTCCAACGTTCTATTGGTCTTGCTGCCTGTGTTCGTGACTTCTTCGGAGTTGGTCTGCTAGGTTCCTAGCACAGGCTGACGTCAGCAAACGCATTGTGACATCAACATCAGAACCTGGGGTTAAAAAAAACATGCTTCACAGCTGATCCAACCCCCCCCCCTCCCGAACTGCCATACAGCTTGACAGCAACACAAAAAAAAGGGCTCGAGCCTGCCTGATGCCACTGACGTGCTCAACATCTGCTCTCCCAAAACACCTGGGGGGGGTGCAGTATGACACCCCCCTCGGCACATCACCCAAGCCCCCCCTCTGGTGCATCACCCAAGCCCCCCCCCCCCGAGTGCATTCTTGCCTGCCGTGTGCATGCCACTGGGGGGGGTGTCTGTTCCGCTGGCTCCCTGCTCCCTCTGCCCCGGAACAGGAAGTAACCTGTTCCGGGGCAGAGGGAGCAGAGAAACAGCGGAGCCAACACCCCCCCAGCAGCGTGCACCCGGGACGGACCGCCCTGCCCTTGCTACACCACTGGTCAAGGGGAAGATGCTGGATAGAGGAGTAGAGAGGATAGGGAAGACAGGAGCTACTGGATCAAGGAAGGATGGAAAGAAAGGAAATATGCTTGCTCAGGGAGAGAAGGGTAGATAGTAGACATGGTGGGAGTAGGGTGACAGAAGGGAGATGCTGAATTGGGATGGGGAAGAAAGAGGGAGGGAGGGGACCCTGAAACTCAGAGGGAGGGACCCTGAAACATGGAGGGAGGGGACGACCCTGGAACTCGGACGGAGGGAGGGAGGCAGGGGATGACCCTGGCACTCGAAGGGAGGGAGGGAGGGGGGACGACCCTGGAACTGGGAGGGAGGGAGGACCCTGGAACTGGGCGGGAGAGAGGGGGCCCCTGGCACACACTCTCATTCTCACACACACATTTTCTCTCTCACAGACACACTCGCACCCAGTCTCACTCTCTCTCTCTGTCACATACACACACTCGCACATTCACTCTCTCTCACAGAGTCACTCTCACACACACTCTCTCAAACATACACACTCCGAGGAAAACCTTACTAGCACCTGTTTCATTTGTGTCAGAAACGGGCCTTTTTTACTAGTATATCATAAGATGTCACATTTTTCTCCGGAACCAATGGGATTGCAGAACTTTCTACCTTTTTTATTGTATTCATCTCAGTTCCTGGTTATTGTGTATTTCTCAGCCTTTAGGCTAGGCTCTAAAGCAAGATCTGAGTCATGTGTTGAGGACTTTTCTGCAATCTTGGCCTTTGGCTGAGATTGAGAACCTGTAAATTATGGAGGATTAAAGGCTTACCACACTAGTACACTGGGGACATGAAACTGTCTAGATCCTGCTCAATCTAAAAAGATTTAAAATTACCCCAGCCCCCCTCCCTTGCAGATGTCTGACTGCTTTTTGTGCCAGTGCCTGCAGTATGTTTTCCCTGAAGATTTCCAGCTGTCTCAGCTGTCAGTCCCTGATCTGGGTTATTATGTTTGCAGATTTGTCTCAGGTGTCAGTCCCTGCTATGGATCATTATCTTCGCATATTTTTTGGTTGTGTTAATGTCAGTTCATGCTCCGGGTTATTCCCAACCAGTGCACACAATTGTTCTAAAAGCATTTTGGAGTGTGTACTCTTTGCAGTGTGATTTCTACTTCCTATATCACGGACACATCAAATCTAATTAAAACATTCTACCAACTGTATCTGGAATTCAAATTCTGTTTTCCAAAAGTTTATATCAGCACCCAAAATGGGAGAAAACTCTTGAGAACCAGGACCTTTCGTTTGGTCTCTGATCCAAAGCTTTGATAGGTGATGCATAAAATATTAATAAGGTCCTTTAAAGAAACAGCTGTATTGTTAGATATTGCATATACAAATCCAGAAATGCATAGAGACACACAGGCAGATCCAATGAAGATTAAGAACCTATTGTAACTATGCACACCCTAGAGAAGGGGGGAAAGGAGGATATGACAGACATTCAAATACCTCAAAGGTATAAATAGTGAATAGAAATCACATGTTTTCCAAAAGAAACAATGCTCTTGCAAAAATTGTTATGCTATAAGATTCAAAAGAGGTAAACTCAGGCATAATTTTAGGAAGAATTACTCCACAGCAGTGGAGTAAGTTCAGATTCAGGGTCTCCAAACAAATTTTGCTCAAGGCATCCCATAGCTAGTGGAGGAGAACTTCTCCCCCAAAGCCTTAAGTTTAGTAAGGCTCTTACTTCCTGTCCCTGAATGAGACCAAGGGAAAGGATAACTTGCACACAAATTACTAGTAAATGGCAAAAGCGTTTGGGAGCAGAGTCACAGCATTCCGTTAACCTCAGCTTGCTAAGCACTTTTGCCCTTTTATTAGAAAAGCATTAAAGCATAAATTAACATGTCAACAGTTTTACAACATACAAGCTATGAATAATAGTCTGCTTAAAACATAGATACGGGTCAACAGTTTTACATCATAAACCATAAGACTCAAGCTATGAGCAATAGTCTGCTATCATCAGCAGGTCATTGGAGAATCCGGGCAAAGTTCAACAACTTCAACAATTCCAGTAATGAATCCAGCTATTATAAGATTTGTAAGACTGAGGAACTCTGCATGTAGCTGGTCCACATTACTTCTATGTGGCCAGAGGTCTGGGGGTATGTAAGCTAAAGGTGTATATTATTCTCAGTTCCCTGGCTTTCCCCTTATTTACAAAATAGATTAGACATGCTAGACAACTTCCAGCATCTGGACAGGACAATCATCAATAAGCAGGCTTAGACTTGTCAGTTCAGTAAGAAAGGCATTGGTTCACTTTTTCATTTTACTTTCTGTTCTACCATTTAACTCTTAATACTCCCTTCTGGACCGGGGGTACCATTCTCAAAAATATTCTCAATATCATCAGTAGAAGGTGGGCACAGCAAACACTATACTTACCCTTAGCAGTGTTGCCATGTCACCTCCCAGCACCTATAATCAATTAAATTTGATCCCATCCAGCATCAAGAGTGCTTGAGTTGCATTATCTCCAGCTCCTGGGGCCAAGTCTCATATAACAGCTGTGCAATTTTGTGACTCTTATTGAAAGGTATAGCTGCAGCAATAGATAATGGCTCAAGTGATTCAGCTGCCAGGTCATTTAAATGAATAAAAGATGTCAAGATGTGGCAACACTATGAATAGTACATATATCAGTTGATATTCAGCTCTCAGAGGTCCATGGTTTTGGGGTTTTTTTTAACACAGAATTAGCCTCAGATATTCAATGCTGAGCCCTGTCAAGACTCTAGCATTGAATATCTGGGGCAAATAACAGTTGTTCTAGCCACTGGAGCTTATGCGGATCCTGGACAATATTCAGCCAAGACCCATATAAGACATAGATGCACCCCAGCTGAATATCAGCCAGAACCTGCATAAAGGATGCAAGTGCCCTCCATGTCCTTGATTCCCACTCCTTCCCTCACAATGCCAATCGCCTCCCTCCCACATTGCCTATTGCAGGTGTCAGAGGAGCTCAGAGGGTGTTAGGGTGAGTTGGATCAAGAAAGTTTAATGACAGGAGACAGATTGATATCAAAAAGTTGAAGCTGTCTCCCCCTGGCTACCGCCATATTGGTGTACTTTAAACAAACTATCAGCTAACTACAGTTACTGAGAAGAAAAATCCAAATGCCTGACTCTGAAAACATGAAGAGAAAACATCTTTAACTTCTTAGACAAGATGTTGCTTTTTCATTTACTGCCACCTAAGCACTTTCCTACCCGCTGCTTCTCACCTCCAATTCATTGCGTGGCACCTCATCTGATTCAAAGCTCGTCTGGGGCACTCGGTTTATAGCTGAAATGTCGATAATGTTTTATGATGTTTTAGTGATTTAAAATTTTATTTCATGATATATGTATGTACAGGAAGCTTTCAAATAAGTAAAAAGAAAAAGCTGTCAAATTTTAAAGAACACACACATATAGGCAGTCATGAGCATTTACTATTGTTTTTATTTAGAAATATCTTTATTGTCATGATAAGCAAAAACAAAGGCGCAGCACTGAAATCCGCAATACAGCATTGCAAATAAGAAAGCAAGCTCTGGAGCACTGACAAATACATTTTGAATATCACCACCACCCCCTTCACAAGCCCCTCAAACTCCCCAACCCCCCCCCCCCCCCGATCCCTTCCTAACGTACAGAATGCAAAAACCAAGGAAGCTTACTAAAACAATATAAATCTCACACGTTTGCTCTTGTTTTCAATAGCATCTGCGAATGTTTGGGATCACTCAATATGGCATTAATCTCCGCCCACTGGCTTCAACTCAGATAATGGGCCAGGTAGGCCCATGCCAGTGGCGTTCCTTGCCTGGATGGCACCCGAGGCGGAGCGCCGATGCGCCCCCCCCCGGGTGCAGCGCCCCCCCCCCCCCCCACTAAATTACACCTCCCCCCTCTGGCGAAATGACACCCCCCCTGGGTGCATGCCGCTGGGGGGGGGTGCCGCGGTGCGCGCCTGCTCCGAGTTCGCTAAACTTCTTTGCTCATTCGCTACAGCTCCCTCTACCCTGGAACAGGAAGTAACCTGTTCCGGGGCAGAGGGAGCTGCAGCGAACGAGCAAAGAAGTTTAGTGAACTCGGAGCAGGTGCGCGCCGCGGCACCCCCCAGCGGCGTGCATCCGGGGTGGACCGCCCCCACCGCCCCCCCCCCCCCCCTTGGTACACCACTGGCTCATGCCATCTCCTGTCATAAAACCTCCTTGGGTTGGATAATATTTTTATGGGGCAGATCAGGAGTGTTTGGATTGGGGAGGGCTTTACTTTCGGGGGGGGGGGGTTTGGATAAGGGTAACTCATAAGCAGCATTCTTCATTTATCTTGCAAATAGCATTATTCTAGTGGCCTGGAGCACTGAGCTGTCAAGCTGCAACCTGATGCTCCCAACCATGACATCCAGGGTTATCCCTGATCCATCCCCCCCCAAAGTAGTGGCTCCCCAATGCTCCAACCTTGGCATCCAGGGTCCCCCCTAATCCAAACCCTCCCAATCTGTCCTCCAAGATTCTCCCAATACACCCCCTGAAGTAGAGGTTCCCAACAAGATCCCCTCATCCAGTCCCCTCAAAGTAGAGGCCCCTCTGAAGTAGAAAACCCAGTCAAGCTCCCCATCTCTAAAGGAGCCCCTACCCCTGTGCCCGTACCTTAATTCCATTGTGGTTTAGTGAGTTCCTGAGCAGGAGCTATCCCCAGTGGCTCCTGCCCTTCTGCACCATCCATCAAAATGGCACCCCTAGTGGTAGTTTCATGTGACTACCACTGGGAGTCATGTTTCACAGTGTGCAAAGTATTTTACAAAATACTCACTGAGGCAGAACCTCTTGTAAAATATATATAAGGTTCTAGGAAGAAAATATATTTGCTGGTATATCCAGTGGGAATGTCATTTTACCAAAAATTGTTTTTAGTAGCAGATTTTGCAAAACTGCACGTCCAAAGGAAGCCAATAAGGAGTCAAGCTCCCAAACACTCATTTTTGAGGTGGAGAAATAAGCTCAATTGCCCCTCAATCACTCTCCAAATCCATGTTCAAATGAGCAGCTAGCTAATATTTACAAATGCTTGGGAGCAGGTCTAAATGCTGACAGGGAAAATATTTTAGGTATTGCCATTACAAACTAGGAAATACCCATATTCTTTTCAGGCCCACACAAAAACATGTCCCCTTCAAAACTGTGTCTTGGGTATAAACCTATAAGTAGCAGCTTTTCTAAAATTGCTACTTACATGTCCATGGTATTTAATAATAGAAAAATGAAGGCAGATAAAGACTATATGGCCTATCCAGTCTGCCTATCCATGCCATTTACTATCCCTTCCTGCCTCTAGAAATTGTATGTACCCAGTTAGTTCCCATCTCCACCACTTCCACTGGGAAGCCATTCCCTGAATTCACCACCTTTTCCATGAAGAAGTATTTCCTTGGATTTCTTCTGAGTCTATCCTCTTTCACTTTCATCCTATGTCCCCTTGTTCCACAGCTTCCTTTCAATTGAAAAACTCACCTCCTATGCATTTATGCCTAAGTATTTAAATGTCTCTCATAGCTCCCCTCTCAGGCCTGTCTTCCAAAGTACACCTATTGAAATTAAGTCTGTCCCCATATGCTTTATGACAAAGACCACTGACCATTTTAGTAGCTGCCCTCTGGACCGACTCCATCCTGTTTATATCTTTTTGAAGTTGCAGCCTCCAGAATTGTACACAATTTTCTAAATGAGGTCTCAGCAGTCTTATGCAGGGACATCATCACCTCCTCTTTCCTACTGGCCATTCCTCTCCCTATGCACCCTGACATCCTTCTAGCTTTCACTGTCACCTTTTCAATCTGTTTGGCCAGCTTAAGATCATCGCCTACAATCACATCCAAGTCCCGCTTCTCTTTCGTGCAGAAAAGTTCTTCATGCCCTAAACTGCACCGATCCCTTGGGTTTTTGCATCTTAATTGCATGACCCTGAATTCTTTAGCATTAAATCTTAGCTACCAAATTCTGGACCATTCTTCAAGCTTCTCTAGATCCTTCCTCATATTATCCACCGCAAGGATGTCTACCCTATTGCAGATTTTGGTGCAATTCGCAAACAGGCAAACCTTACCAGACAGCTCTTCAGCAATATTGCTTACAAAAATGTTAAAGAGAACCGGCCCAAGAACTGAACCTTGCAGCACTCATGTAAATCATCTTTTTAGATATGAAAATGGTGCTTAGCTCTTCTAAAATGGCCTCCATAAAGAGAACAACAGAAAGAGGCCAATGGGCTCATCTAGTCTACCTAGTTATTCTATAGAAACATATCCTCAAAAGTACACACCTGATATACACTTTAAGTACTCGATTGTATATCTAACTTTGAATTCTAGTGTTGCATGTGTATGTCGGTATCAGTGTGTGCATGCGTGGCAGTATACATTTGAGTCAGTCTCTCTCTCTGTCTGTCTTTCTTAGTGGACAAGGGCTACAGGAAATACGGATAACCAGATAATCTCTCAGAATACACTTTGTATTGTGTCTGAACAGTATGTCAGTGTGTATCAGAGAAAGAAAGAAAGTGTGTATGTTTTGGAAAGGAGGGAGGGGCATGTAAGGGAGCCTGCGGGGAGATGCTTGGGGAAAGGACTGTGTGATAAATCCCAGCAGCAGGTGCAGGCACTTATTGGAAAAGAAAATCAGTAGGAGTGATGGATGGTTCTATATAGGAAGAGAATAGAAATCAGATTGCTCTGTGTAAGAAGCTGTACAGGAGGTTTGGCAGATGCAAAGAGTGTGCTATAGAAGCGAGGCTGCTAAACTATCAGCAGCAGGATGGCATTGTGTAGGGAAAAGAGTTTTCTGTCCTGCTGAGTTTCTGTTCTCAACAGCATTTCTGTTTTTCATGCCAACAATAACAAAGTGGCAGCAGAATCTCTCTACTGAAAGCCACACAGCTTTCCCATGGTATGAACATGCACACATTCAAGCACCAGCATGAGTGCATACATGCATGTGCAGAACACACACACACTCATGTATCAGGTCAGTATTTATACTCTGGGGTCAGGGACTGTTTTAAATGCCAGTTGTTCTGTTTAAATAAAACCCAGATATTCAAAGCTACTATCTGGAGGCTGAGCTGCACTGAATACTTGGATCGAGTGAGCAGGCGCAGGTATTAACCCAGGACAAGCCAATGCTATTGGACAACCTAGGTCACCCTTCAGCCATGCACCTCCTACCAAGGGGTGCCTCAACGTTTCTTTGCTTCCACCCCTAAAATAGAGCTACCCTAGGCAGATATCTAGTCTGCCTAGAGGTCAGGTCATCCCTGCATTATCCAGATAATAGCAATATATATTTGAAAAATGTGTACCCCACTTAACACTAAGAGGCATATTTTCAAAGCACTAAGACTTACAAAGTTAGTAACCTATGGAACTTTGTAAGTCTAAGTGCTTTGAAAATGAGCCTATTTACTAAGGTGCACTAGCAATTTTAGCGCACTAAAACGTTAACATGCCTCTAGTGTGGCTTAAAAAACAGGGCCCTAAGTGACTTACAACAAAAAAAGCATACATAAAGTAAAAACATCCAAAACAAAAGTTTTTTTAAAAATCTACATACAATCCAAAAAGAGCCAGAAATGGGGAACCTCTAGCCTATCAATCAGTCATCTAAGCATTGGAAAAAGCCTGTAAAAACAAATTGGTTCTTAAATTGCTGCTAGGTAACACAGAATCAAATGTGACCTGGAAGTTTATTCCTTATTATTGAACCTGCCATAGGAAAACATACTGACATTTCTGCATAGTGAATTATATTCATGCCTGGCACAAAAAGTCATCTGTCACTGTCAGATCTCAATCAGCACAATAGTGTGTATAACTGTATTGCCTGTCTCAAATACCATGGGGCAGCCTGATACAAAATCTGATAAATCAATATCAAAACTTTATACTGCATGTGATACATTATAAGCAACCAGTGTAACTACTACAGCAATGGGGTAACATATTCAAACTTTCTACCTCCAAAAATCATTCTAGCTGCAGAGTTCTGGATATTCAAAGGATATTCTAGGATAAGCAGCATAAAATGTATTGTACTGTTTTGGGATCTTGTCAAGTACTTGTGACATGGATTGGTCACTGTTGGAAACAGGATACTGGGCTTGATGGACCTTCAGTCTGTCTCAGTATGGCAACACTTATGTTCTTATTTGGATAAAGTTAGGATGACAAGATTTTGCTGTCTTAGCTTTATCTGAACAGTTATCTGGATAGAAATTTGGATGTCACTGCTATCTGAATAATTTTTGCCTCCATATCATTCCATACCACCATGGTGCTATCTAGATGGCGCTGGAGCACTTTATAATCTTCAGTGGCACTATCTGGATAGTGAGCTAGGAATTGAAGGGATAGAAGATGGGACTTGATATACTGCCTTTCTGTGGTTACAATCATACAATATATATATATATATATATATATATACAGGTACTTATTTTGTATAAGGAGCAATGGAGGGTTAAGTGACTTGCCCACAGTCACAAGGAGCTGCAGTGGTAATTGAACCCAGTTCCCCAGGTGCTCAGGTAGCTGCACTAACCACTAGGCTACCCCTCCGCTCGGAATTTGGCAGAAGTGTTCATTAGCATTTTCAACTGACGTCAGTGCAATTCCTAGCTCATCTGGAACCATATTTGTTTGCAACTGGAACACAGATACTCTTCTGTATGGAATTTTTGAATCCTCAAACTATTTATGTATATGATTTAGGTGATACGATTTGTATTGTGCTCCATCAAGATACTGTTTGACCCCCGACGCAGGCCTTCGGGCTGAAACACGGTCTGTGTTGGGTCTATTGAATTTGCAATAACAGATCTCCTGCCATCCATCATCTACTTCACTGTTTGTGTTTAGTTTTACAATGCAAACATTTTTGAACACGCGAAAAAGGGTGGGTGGTCACACTAAAAAGTCGGAAATTTTGCCATGTTTAAAGATATCATTCCTCTCAGCACATAAAAGTAGATAGTAATAACAAATAAAGATGTAAAATTTCACGTTGCAATTCCAAGGGGTTGCTGAGAAAACAGCAAAAAAACCTCTAGGATTACTTTTTTTGCCTCACCCTGTACATACACATTCATACACAGACATACAAAACTGAAGAGGTTTAATATTGCCTCGAATAATGGTAGAATGGATTTTTATGGAGCTGATTCCATACCAAAACCGAATCCAACAGTAATTTAGTGTTTTGTAAACTAATGACCAGTTTCGTTCTTATTTTACAAAGGACACAAGAACTGACATTCCCTAGGGCTGAATATAGGCAAGTGGCTTCTTGCTGCTCTGGGGAATGAGATTCTACAAGAGAGGAAGGACAGTAATGAGTCTGAAGCTTATTGGCTTGGTTTACTAAGAAAGATGTTTTAATATGTGTCCAATACATTACTTTAGTAAAGCATTCATTTCTCTATTTGCTGTTAAAACGTTTGCCACCATAAGTTCTTTGAATTTGCCTGCTGTAGGTGAACTGCTTCTTGCAGTGAATGTTAGTTTCCAAGACTGATCAAACTCAGTTGTGAGGTCACCATCTGCCCTCAGGTTTCTTTTCTCAGAGCAGACTAGGTAGAGCTTGCCAAGTTCCGCGGTTGTACTGACAAGCTTCCAGTGTGACCATAGTTGCTGAGCTGCTAGTCTGGCAAACCAAGAAGAGAAGAACTTCTATTTCTAGGCCTGCAAGACAGCAGGATATATAGCAATGGGGGAAAATCAAAGACGAACAATGCTGGTGATTAATTATCTTCATTTGCATTCGGAACTTGGACTTCACTTGGCCCAGCAGGCCATAAACATACTTCACCAGAATTCTAGAATTGTCTTTGTTCTGTCTATTCTGTACTTTGTAATTCTTTCTTATTACCACTTTTGTATTGAGTTGGCAACACATCCACAATTGTCATGCCAACAAAGTTTCTTGAATCGGAATCAGAAAAAAAAAACCTTGTCCATTTTCCTTGTTTCCTTGATGGTCAGTTTCCTCACAGCTGTCTTTTGTTCAAAGCTGTGGACAATCTCTGCCTTCCATTAATGAACTTATCAGTGCAGCAGTGAAATAGAAGGGGCTTCCAGGAACTCCTTGTTTAATTATTTTATAAGTGTCTCTTCTCATTGACTCATTGTTAGTGTGCTTGATTTAAGAAGTCTCTCTGCTTTGTCTGATGTCAGAGGCTTTTCACTGTAACACATGCATAAAAACTTCAGGGAAGTTGAACAGTCCATTATTTCTGCTACAGTACTTACATAAGAACATAAGCAATGTCATACTGGGACAGATCAAAGGTCCATCAAGCCCAGTATCCTGTTTCCAACAGTGACCAATTCAGGTCACAAGTTACTGACAAGATCCCTGAACAGTAAAACAGATTTTATTCTGCTTATCCTAGAAATAAGCAGTGGATTTTCCCAAGTCCTTCTTAATAATGGCTTATGGACTTTTCTTTTAGGAAATTATCCAAACCTTTTTAAAAGCCTACTAAGTTAACTGCTTTTATCATATTCTCTGACAATGAATTCCAGAGTTTAATTACACACCGAGTGAATAAATATTTTCTCTGGTTTGTTTTAAATGTACTACTTGGTAGCCTCATTGCATGCCCCCCTAGTCCTAGTATTTTTGGAAAGAGTAAACAAGTGATTCAGCTCTACCCATTCCACTTCACCTGCTCCTTTTCTGGACAAGTTTAAGAGTCTTCACTGTTCTATTCTTAAGAACATAAAAATAGCCATACTGGGTCAGACCAATGGTCCATCTAGCCCAGTATTCTGCTTCCAATGGTGGCCAATCCAGGTCACAAGTACCTGGCAGAAACCCAAATAGTAGCAACATTCTATGCTGCCAATCCCAGGGCAAGTAGTGGCTTCCCCCATGTCCATCTCAATAGCAGACTATGGACTTTTCCTCCAGGAACTTGTCCAAACCTTTTTTAAACCCAGATACGCTAACCACAGTTACAACCTCTGCAGTAAGTTCCATGGCTAAACTATTCTTTGAGTGAAAAAAATATTTCCTCCTATTTGTTTTAAAAATATGTCCATGTAATTTCATTGAGTGTCTCCTGGTCTTTGTACTTTTTGAAAAAGTGAAACATTGAGTCATTATTCCATGAGTAATGTCTATGATGGCAATTCTATAAGGTTGCACCAAAATATAGGCATCGGAAAGGGATGCATGTAGTGCCATTTCTATAACTAGGGTGTGCCTAACACGGTATAGAATACTAGCATGAAGTGGACTTGGTGTGCTGATATCTAGGTGCAACTGTTTAGGCCATGTCAATGACAAGGGTATATTGCCGTACTTAAGTGCATATTGCAACATGCATAACTCATGCATGTCGCTAGGTGGAACACTCATGACATGCCCATGCTCCATTCATAGGTACAGCCTATTTGCATTTTCATGCAAAGCTACATGCGTGCCATATTTACAGAATAGCACCTAGCACTTATACGCATATCAAGGGCGCCAATCCCGCATGTAAATGCCATTATTCTCTAAATTCTGGCACAGAACTGGTGCCGTAATTTTGGTGCGTTTTATAAAATTGCCCTTCACAAGACAAAAGAGCTCAGTGGAGCTATTATCTAGAGAAACTTACTAGCAGAGACAAAAACCTGTTATTAATTAGCTCACATGTTTTTCAGTAGAAGCTCAAAGTGAGCTACATTCAGGTATGGTAGGTATTTTTCTATCCCCTGTGGGCTCAAAGTCTAAAGTCTGTAGATGAGACAATGGAGGGTTAAGTTGATATTTTATTGACTGGATAATATAGAATTATATTGCATGTACATTCCAGATTTTCTTGCTGGTTCTCTTCAACCTAAGATTTAGTGTGGACAGAATACAAGCAATGAGTAAAGGAAAGTGATACGACCAAGATCACAAGGAATATGATGGGATTTTAATTCTGGCTTGTCTGGTTTTAGTCTACTGCTCTAACTGCTAGCATACAATACTCCTGCACTACAATCTAGTCATTGATGAGCTTGCCTTAGCTCTATAAGGATTTATCTAGTTAATTACCTGTCCTGACTCAGTTGGGTTCATCTGCCAGTTATTGACATATGTTGGCTTTAGCTGAGTAATAGAAATGCAATGCAATTTGTGGGAGGGGCAAAACGTTCTCTTCCTGTTACAGTTTATTCTGGATTTGATATACTGTCATTACAATCTCTTGGTTACATCGGTTAACAATAAAAGCAATAATAAAAACAGAAAGGAACACCACTGTTAGATAAAACAGCAAGTCCTACATACAGGAAAAAGTAGGGGAACTGAAGAGCCTGGGACTGTGAGTGCAAGTTGGAGCCAAAATCAGAGATGGGGAGACTCTATCTACTCCCACACATTGTTGTTACACTGGCTTTATTGTCGGGCCTTTTCAAAAAGGTTTGGACTAGGAGAAAACAGATTCTGAACAATGCTGAAAGTAGATTTGCTTATCTGTATAGGACCATAGTGCATGTTACAGTTATGAATAACCACAGAAACCCCTGGAGTGGCAGCATATTGCCTAATAGAGAAAAAAAAGGGTTGACCACAACAGCGAAAAATGCTTCTGCTTGTCCTCGCCAATTATCTCACATTGTAGCATAGTTATTAAAATGGTCATTCTTTCCACCTTTCCCCCTTCCCCATAGGCCTTGCATGGAAGAAATTCCTCCCTTCTGGTAATATCTGTTCATATCTGTGAATACATATTTATTTAGGCTTCATATCTACACCATCATTTTTCTCTGCACTCAGGAATGAATCATTACAGCACACAGAGGGCCTCCACATTTCTTGTTTCCTTCACTTTACTGAGGGAATATATCAGAACTTGAGGAGTAGGTGAGGTGACAGGATCTACAAATTCTTTGACCACATATCCAGTGCCCCAGATAATTAGAACAGGATTTGCCGCCTTGGGAGAGGATATGGGGAACAAGTATTCTGAGTTTGTAAAGGAATTCGGGAAGAACATGCGGGGATAATTCTTTGTATGCCAAAAGCATTAGCTAAACTTTTCTCTTTTGTTTCTTTTTAGGTCAGGTGGTCACAATGAGGATCTTTCCTTCCAGTTCCGTCTTTCCTGTTTTGTTCTTCTTTATTTTGATGATTCATGACATCACTCAGGTGTGGTCCCTGGAGCCTGCGACTCAAAAGCCCAGAAAAATCTCAGAAAGAAAGAACCCTCAAAAGCAAGAGCTGTGGTTAGAGCACCACCGCCGGGGCCATCGCTACAAACAGGGTATATTGAAGAACAGCAGGTCTCGTGGCCCATCCTCCAGAGCCCAGGGGCCCATAGTAAAGAGTCCATGGCTACCAAAAGATTATTCAGTCCGGGAGGAAATGGACAAGGTTTCTCTTACGGGTGCAGAATTTCTGCATCCTGAAAGGGAGAATCAGTCTCCAGGGCCAAACCAGAAGCACAAACACCTCAGTCACAAGCACCAGATGAAGCAGTATAGAGGTGAGTCCGAATCGGAGTAATATAGGTCTCTTACACATGTCCACAAGCAGCAACTCAAGTCAGCTTCAAACAGATGTACAATATTAGGGTGAGATCATCATGTGGCATGGTAAACACACACAAGCCAGCTCTGAAAAGTCATACCACAGTACTGTGAGATCACCAGGTAGAACACGCACACATGTACACAATAATTCAAACATAGGTGCTTGTGCAGGTATTGGAGCCTGGACATAGGCGCATAAGTAGCAATTGTCTAGGCACACAAAAACCCACCTATAAAGGGGTAAAGTTAAGGGAAGGGCAAATTAATGTGGATTCTTCTAAAAGAAAATCAGACAGAGGGAAAAGATGCATGTTATATGCCACTACATGTACAGGCTAAAGAGAAGTGATTTTTATATGTATCTTTTGTTTTTTATCAGTCTTAAGAAACATCAGTGAAAATGGTGAAGAGATCCTCTGTAATATAACTACAATGAATTAAAAATGAAGGATTCTTACTAAGTTATCTGACTATAGGCCTTATTCAATAAAGATGTTTCTATAGTTAAAGTCATTTCAAAATAAGGCCTTATGGGTTCTGTGCAAGAGTTGTGCATTGCAGAGAAAGACTGGGGGGGGGGGGGCATGTGAAGGCTTATTTTATAAGGGGGTGGTTCCTAGATTTAGGTACTAGGAAAGCGCTTATTTGAAGTCTGTTCTCTAAAGAAAAGTAGGCATCTAATTGTCTTTATAA
Source organism: Microcaecilia unicolor (assembly GCF_901765095.1). Classification (NCBI taxonomy): domain Eukaryota; kingdom Metazoa; phylum Chordata; class Amphibia; order Gymnophiona; family Siphonopidae; genus Microcaecilia; species Microcaecilia unicolor. The sequence goes on along the minus strand of NC_044043.1, from coordinate 63,698,326 downwards.
AATGCTAGTCTAATGGGCCCTTTTATGAAGGTGCAGTAGGGCTACCACACAGGTAGCACGTGGGACATCATTTTTATTTCCTAGTGCAGGGGGTGGGGACCCTTTACTGCCTGCTAAATAGGAGGAGGCAGGGGCTCAGGTGGTAATGGCTACATGCTAATTTGGAAATTAGCGTGTGGCTATTAATGGATGTAATTGAAATTTGGCCATTTTAGAGCCACGCTAAAAAGTGGCTGGAGCATGTGGGAAACCCATGCGCTAAAACTACTGCTGGCCACTTTTTGGCCACCTAAGTCACCTTATGTATGCCTACTTCACAGGTGCAGACATTTACACCAATCAGAGAGCTGTTGTACATTCTTATGCCTAGATTGTAAAACGTGCGTAGATTATACAATTTCATAATCTATGCACTCAAAGTCCACCCATGTAAATGCCCACCGCAACTAGGAGCCTACTTCTACATATAGGTATTCACATACACATGTAATGACTGGAATATTGGCGTCTACACATTTTTTTTGCCATCTAAAATTAGGAATGGGCAGTTGTTAACAATGACAGAGGAAATGTCAAAACAATATTTCCTCTTTTTTTTTGTTGCTGGATAGAGTTTTGTTTGCAAATGACAGCACCCCCCTCCCCCTCCCCACACACACACACATGCTCCAAACCCTATCTTCTAAGTGCCCTTCTTTACAGCCACCTCTTCCAATTCCCGCCCTCCAACTCTCACAAAACTAGAGTAAATAGTCACAGCCACCACATTAGATGTGGCCACATCATGGGCAGAAGTGGATAAGCATCTCTCCTGTCCCAGTGATCCCTACTGGACCACCATGGATTGAAGTGTCTCATGGAGAGGGGTGGCTGTAAGTGATAGATGTGGAGAAGGAGGGCCAGACTGTTGGGGCTTGGTGGGGAGGGAGGGAGGGGGGCATGGGTGCCCCAGGTAGTGGGTCAGAAAATTTTAATTTTGTATTGTCTCCTGTGATAACAAAAGGGGGGAGGAACTCCCAACAAAATGGAAATGCCCCCAACGACATGGGAAAATGAACATTTTCTGGCTGCCCATCCCTTCCTAAAACCAGGCAGCTGTTTATAGAATTGCCCTCTGAAAGATTATTGAAAGTCATCTCTCTATATCTATTTTTTTAGAACTTCTTTCCCATCCTTATCTCTTGGCATCACCAGTTGTATCTGACACCCTGGAATGGCAATGTCATAACAGATCTCTGTAAGCCACATTGAGCCTGCAAATAGGTGGGAAAATGTGGGATACAAATGCAATAAATAAATAAATAAATAAATTATGTGTATGGCAGAGAAGGACTAGAGGACTGAATGTGTATTTTTTTTATAATACCTGTCTCAGACACTGCTTCTGATCTAGATCACATTTCTCTGCTTAAAGATCCATCAGTTTTGGAAAAGCAGAGTCAGAACATCGTACGTGAAGGAACTGCTGTAAGTGACATACCCACCAATCATATCGGCCAGACTGCTGCTTCCACTGAAGGATCATCAGCAGTATCTCCTCGGCCCCAGGTAAAAATGCTGCTATTATGGTGTAGTTAAGAGACATGTGTGACTCTATATCGCCACTTTCTTTGGATCTCCTTGTCACAAACCAGGAATATTTCTAAAGCCTGTACTGTTTACTGGATCTTATTAGAGATATGGGAAGGACAATGTTCACACAGTTTTACCTGGGTATGTTTTAGAAATCAGGACTGAGGCATGAGACTGAATCAAGCACATACAGTACATATCAGTACATATATTTTGCAACATCTATGCCTTTCTGAAGCCTGAGGGGTAAAGGTGTGGGGCAGACCAGTTGCTAGACAAACTATGCCCTGAACAAGGGTTGGCTTGGATGCTCAGATTCATAACTTTACAGTTGCCCTTGTGGCAACCCTGGGAAGTAGGTGATAGGCCTTGAATGAGTTCAGTTTTAAAGAATTCTGATTATTTGTATTTTACTATGTCATTGCTCCTTGTCTCCCCACATCTGTCCAAACCAGGGATCTTTTCTATTCTCTTCTTCTATTCTTTGTACTTTCTTCTAATATTATAAACCACTTTGTTACTGTACATGTAAAACACTACAGATTTTATTTATACCTCTGATGCAGGTGGAGACCGAAATGCAGTTTTTCCTATTTTTATCATTTTTTTTTATGTCCATTGGTCTGTTTCTACTCCTTTTGTGTTTTTTGGGCAGGGATTCTAAAGCCAGAGAAGACAGAAAGCACCCAAGGCAGTATGACTTTACAAATTTAATTATTGCTTAAAGATGACCAGACACCAAATGCAACCATGTTTCAGTCTCCGCCTGCATCAGAGGTATAATAAAATTTGTGAAACATTCAAAAACAATTTAAAAACATAAGTGTCTTATTACATAAAAAAACAATTATAAATTTAGATAAAACAATATTAAATATAGCCATACTACATCTAATCAACATGTACTAAAACCATAAATAGGAACAAATATTATTTATTTATACTGTTATGTCTCACTTCCACATCTGAATCCCAGACTAAATTCCTATTCTCCTAACTAAACATCAAAGTAAAAAATCTAAAAGGAACCTCATAACAACTATTTTGCATACTTCCCATAACCCAGTCAATTATCTACAGTGTTGGAACTAGTTACCCATGTTCATTCTTATATGCCAGTGTGCTCATATTCAAATTGTACTTAATAACTGGCAATTATATTTAAAAGTAAAAAATGGTATTTCCAATACAAAGAAGTCTGCTGCTGACTTTTCTTAGGAAACAGTTCTTTATTGCATTGCCCCATATGGCTAAATATTATAAAGAAAAAATGACAGTCCATTAGAAGAGAACCTTTCATCTTTAGTAGCAGGAAAAAGATTAGCTGAGGTTCAAATATTAAAAAAAAAGCAACTTAATAGCTCTAACTAATATCTTTATCAGATTATTCAATAGTCAAAAACAAAATAATCAAATCTTTATACATCAAGACAAATCCCGCTCAGCTCACAGGTTTTTTTTTTCTTATCAAGATGTCATAATGTAAGTTATGTTATGTCTTATTAACTTGTAGGGTGTTGAATATATTTATGACAATAGATAAATAGAAATAGAAAAAGTAGTACTACTATTACATATATATATCAGCTTGCCACAGATACCCAGGTAACCCTCTCATTCTCTTCACTCCCAGCAGTCACTCCCTCCACACCTCCAGCTTCTCCAAGTAGCTTTTCTCTCTCCACCCCAACTGTCACTTTTTGTCCTCCAGATCGCCATCAACCCTAGCCCCTGCAGTCACTCTCCACCCCCAGCCCCCCAGCACTCACATTTTTTCTCAGTGTCTCCTCCTGCACTGGTCTGCCTAGTTCCCTCTGAAGGCCTCCTTTCTCCACAGCTCCAAGATTGGGCATTATTCCCCTGCAGCTGCTATGATTGGCCTACGGAAGAAAGGGTAAAGGGTCATGGATTTGATAAACCACCTTTCGGTGGTATAACCAAAGCAGTTTACATCAGTGGCGTTCCTAGGGGGGCTGACACCTGGGGCGGATCGCCGATGCGCCCCGCCCCACGGGTGCAGCGCCCCCCCCCCGGATGCAGCGCGACCCCCCTGGCGAAAGGACACTCCCCCAGCGAAAGAACCCCCCCCCGGTGCACGCCGCTGGGGGGGTGCCGCATGCGCCTGTCCGTCGTTCGTTCCATGCTCCCGCTCTGCCCCGGAACAGGAAGTAACCTGTTCCGGGGCAGAGGGAGCATGGAACAAATGACGGACAGGCACCCCCCCCCCCCCCCAGCGGCGTGCACCCAGGGCGGACCGCACCCCCCCCCTAGGAACGCCACTGGTTTACATATTTTATATCCAGGTAATTTCTCTGTCCCTAGTGGGCTCACAATCTACGTTTTGTACCTGGGGCAAGGGAGGGTTAGGGGGTCCTTTTTACTAAGCTGCAGTAAAAGAGGGCCTGCACTGGCATCAGCATGTGTTTTTGATGAACACTGAGGCCCTCTTTTACCACAGCGTGTAAAAGACTGAAATGTATGTGTGGTAAGTGAACCACTTGCCACGTGGACATTTCGGGGGCGGGGGGGGGGGGGAAGCACTTACTGCCACCCAGTGACGTGGCAGTAATGGTTCCCACACTATCCCAGTGTAGAAAATATTTTGTAGCGCCAGAAATGGTGTGCGCTGAGGGTGTGAACTACTGCCAGACTCCTCTGGTAGCCCGGCAGTAGTTGCGGATTGGCATGCGGCAAGCGCACTGCCGCACGCCAGCCCTTTAGTAAAAGGGCCCCTAAGTGACTTGCCCAGTCACGAGAAGCTGCAGTGGGAATTAAACCCAGTCCCCCAGATTCTCAAGACACTGCACTAACCATTATGTTGCTCCTCCACTGCCAAGTTACCTTGGCCTCTTCCCTTTGTGGCTACTCTGACTCAGCCTGCCGCTGACCTGCCACTTTCATATATGTGCCCAACACTGCCAAACACTCCCAAAACTAATCCTTGGGGCAGTGTGCACCTGCACATGCCACCCTCCAGTAACAGAGCCATACTGTTACTTATATATATACTAGCCGTTAAGCCCGTAAAAACGGGCGAGTATTGCAGCCCTCCTCTCTCCCCTGGCCTCACCCCGTCCACCGATCCTCCCCCCCATATCCAGCGACCCTCCTCTTTCCCTTGGCCTCCCCCCCTCCCCCCATGTCCAGCAACCCTCCTCTGTGCCCTGCTCTCACCCCAAGTCCAGCAACCATGGCCTCTCCCCCCCTGCCCTCCCCCCAATCCCCGCTGCCGCTCCCTCCCCCCTCCATGCCGGGCCCCCTGCACTGACCTGACAGTGCTTCTCACCTCTGTGTGAAAGCGCTACAGGCAGCAACAGATCGCTCTGCTGCTGCCTGCAGCGCTTCCACACGGAGGTGAGAGGCGCTGTCAGGTCAGTGCAGGGGGCCCGATACGGAGGGGGGCGGGAGAGGTGGCGGGGATGGGGGGAGGGTGGAGGTTCTTTCGCGCGATGTTCCTTTCCAGGCGGCAGCGGCAGCATCCGACAAATCGACTCCGTTTCCCTCTCTGTTCCACCCTCTGACGTCATGACGTCTTGACACGAGGGCGGGACAGAGAGGGAAGTCTATACTGCGCATTTGCAAGTGAGTACGGTCACTTGCCATTTATATGTTTGATATAGAGAGACAGAGAGAATTATTTATGCATATCAAGGTGTGAAATACTAGGCAATGTGTTTCTGGTTATGCATCAGTTTGGCTAGAGGGAGCACCGGAGAATATAGAGCTCTGGAAGAAGCTGAGTTCATAGGAATTCTGGGAAATATAGTCCCTGGGAGTCCTGAAGTGCCAGAAAGCAAGGTCATATAGGAGACAAGCAGTCTGAGCTGTAAAGAGGAAGCAACAAGGGCTTAGGATACAGGTGAAGGTAACTGAGATCTGGAGTTCATTTGCAGTCTGCCAGTGAAAGGAACAAAAACCCAGACTATTTGTAGAGATGTAGAAGGAATGACCAGCAAAGCTATAGCATGGTTCAGGAGGGACATGTAAAGGTAGAATTCTGGGCTTAATTGTCAGACCTTGAAATGAGGTAGGAACATGAATTTTGCTATATATTTTGGATTAAGGAATAGTCGATGTTTGGGAAGTTGACATTGTTTGCTGTGAACAGTCTTGACTCCAAGGTTACTAGGTGAATGCTTTACTATGGCTTGGGATCATCTTCGACTCCTCTGCACAAATTCAACAGACTGCTAAAACCTGTCATTTCTTTCTCTATAATATCACCAAAATTTGTCCTTTCCTTTCTGAGCACACTACCAGAACCCTTATCCACACTCTTATCACTTCTCGCTTAGACTATTGCAACCTGCTTCTCACAGGCCTCCCACTAAGCCATCTCTCTCCCCTTCAATCTGTTCAAAATTCTGCTGCATGACTTATATTCCGCCAATGTCGCTATGCTCATATTAGCCCTCTCCTCAAGTCACTTCATTGGCTCCCTATTCGTTTCTGCATATAGTTCAAACTCCTCTTATTGACTTACAAGTGCATTCACTCTGCAGCTCCTCGGTACCTTTCCACTCTTATCTCTCCATACACTCCTCCCCGGGAACTCCGTTCACTGGGTAAATCTCTCTTACCTGTACCCTTCTCCTCCACTGCTAGCTCCATACTCCGTTCCTTTTATCTTGCTGCACCATATACCTGGAATAAACTTCCTCAGCCTGTACGTCAACCTCCATCTCTGGCTGTCTTCAAATCTAGGCTAAAAGCCCAACTTTTTGATGTTGCTTTTAACTCCTAATCCTTACTCACTTGTTCAGCACCCATTTTTATCATTCCCACCTTTGTAACTCCCTTATTTGTCCTGTTTCTCTGTCCTAGTTAGATTGCAAGGTCTTTCGAGCAGGGAGTGTCTGTTTATGTCCAGTGTACAGCGCTGTGTATGTCTAGTAGCGCTATAGAAATGATAAATAGTAATTGTAGTACTTAAAATATCTGTTCTGGGGGAACAGACAAGCTAGAAGAGGTAATTGCAGTGCCATTAGATATTCAGTCTGTCTTAAAGCCAGAGGGCTATTTGTGGACTAAGAATATGATTGATGAGGGGCCCAGGAGAAATACTGTCCTGTTTGATTAACATTGAGTCTGATATCTGTGACAAAGAGCCCAAGAGCTGTAGTTAAGGAGCTGAAAGAGTAAGTAAGCTGGCATATTAAAGGCCCTAGTCTGTGCAATAGAAAGTCAGACACGTTGTAAAAAGGGAAGATTTATTGCCTTTTTGGAAAATGAATTAAATTGTGCAAAGACCAGGAGGTTTGCTGTTTAAAGCCTATAGTTTTTACCATGGTGGGGCAGGAAAGCTGTATCTAGGGAATGTTACTGTTTATGCCTGTGCTTTGGACTAGTTGTGTACAAGGGCTATATGGTAGTCATGGAACGTTGTTAATTACAAGCCCATGGTAAAACACATACATAAATCTATAAATAAAACATGTAAGTAGTACACAAGTGTTCTGCCTCATTGATGAAAAGGGAAGAGATTGCTGAATTCTTGACCCAAAGAGCTAGCCTAGAGGATGAGTCTGACAAAAGGTCAACATATTTTCTTCAAATAATGCAAGAACTAGGATATTCACACATGCAAATATGAATTTATGCACACATCTACCCACATATATTAAAACTGTGAGAGATACATGGTTTCTTTCTCTCATTGTCAACTGTAGGTTCATCGCAGGAAAGATGGAGATGTAATGCCCACTCTCGACATGACATTGTTTGACTGGACAGATTATGAGGACTTAAAGCCAGAATCTTGGCCATTAGATAACAAAAAAGGTAATTTTCCACTAAGTCTTATATCATGTGAAGCACCATATCCTCTTGCACTATTCCTTGTAACTGATAACTTCTGATATGGAATCCCAAGTGATTAAAAAAAAACAGTGGCCAAAGGCTACCTACACTTGGACCAATCCAAAGAGAAGAGATGGTCAAATCTAAAAATATAATACTGAATATTGGAAAGCAGTATTATATACACAGTGAAGATTATAACTATTCAACCATCAAATATAATAATTTACCTCTCTCATTCAAGTTACAGTTTCCAAGTCAGTGTCAAAAATAATAATAAATTGCAAAACAAAATGTGGGCTTTTAAGGGGCAATTCTATAGCTAAACACTAATTCTGTAATGGCATCTGGGAATCCAGATTCTGTTATAAAATACTAAAATAAGTTGACATTTATGCACCAATATTTAGACCCACCCACTTAGGCCATATCAATAGCAGGTGCAAATGCACGTCTACATGTGACACAGTTACATGCCTAAATGTGAGACCCGTCCATAAATTTACACGCTAACCTTTGGATTCTATAAAGGTTGTCCATATTTGGGCACAGATCCCAGACCTATGCAGAAACGAATTAATTAATAAGCCATTAATAATAAATGATTGACGTTAACTGGCACTAATTAGGGCTTACATGCAGACCTGCCTATGCCAGTGGTTCCCAAGCCTGGTCCAGGAGGCCCCCCCCCCCCCAGCCAGTCAGGTTTTCAGGATAACCATGAGTGGTTAGTGCAGTGGGTGGGGAACTGGGTTCAAATCCCACTGCAACCTAATGGCTAGTACAGGGGCCTGAGATCCTAGGGAACTGGGTTCAATTCCCACTGCAGCTCCTTGTGACCCTGGGTGACTCACTTGGCCCTCCATTGCCCCAGGCAGGGGCGTAGCCACGGGTGGGCCTGGACGGGCCCAGGCCCACCCACTTTCCCTCCAGGCCCACCCATCCAAATCCTTCATCGCTGTCGCTGCCTTTTCTCCTGCGGCTTCCGGGAGGCAGCGATCAGCGTTACCTGTCAGTGCCTGCCCTGAAATTGGGCTTCTCTTCTCCCCAGGCTTCGCTTCGCCCCGCTCCTTTCTTCGCTCGTCGCGCTGCACTGCTATTCAAACAGGCAGCTCCGCTCCTCTCTGCCGCGTCTATCCGGCCCTCTGATGCACTTCCTGTTTAGTAGGGCCAGATAGACGCGGCAGAGAGGAGCGGAGCTGCCTGTTTGAATAGCAGTGCAGCGCGACGAGCGAAGAAAGGAGCGGGGCGAAGCGAAGCCTGGGGAGAAGAGAAGCCCAATTTCAGGGCAGGCACTGACAGGTAACGCTGATCGCTGCCTCCCGGAAGCCGCGGGAGAAAAGGCAGCGACAGCGATGAAGGATTTGGATGGGTGGGCCTGGAACAGTAAGTGCTGGATTTGTGGTTGGTTGGGGGGGAGGGGGGAAGGGATACTTTTGCCAGGGACAGAGTCAGACTTGTAGGAGGAAGGGGATTAGAGGGAACTGGGAAGGAAGAGAGCTGCTGGAGGTGGGAGGAAAAGGAGGAGGGGATCAGGATAGAAGGGAGAGAGCTGCTGGACATGGGAGGAAGGGGCTGGAAAGCTTCTGGAAGAGGGAGGGAAGGGAGAGAGCTGCTAGACATGGGAGGAAGGGGCTGGAAAGCTTCTGGAAGAGGGAGGGAAGGGAGAGAGCTGCTGGACATGGGAGGAAGAGGAGGAGGAGACTGAATGGAAGGGAGAGAGCTGCTGGACATGGGAGGGAGAGGAGGAAGGGGCTAGAGAGCTGCTGGACAAGGGAGGAAGAGGAGGAAGGGACTGGAGGGAAGGGAGAGAGCTGCTGGACATGGGAGGAAGAGAAGGAGGGGACGATGGAAGGGAGAGAGCCCCTGAAGGAAGGGGAGGAGGGGACTGAATGGAAGGGAGAGAGCTGCTGGACATGGGAGGGAGAGGAGGAAGGGGCTGGATGGAAGGGAGAGAGCTGCTGGACAAGCTAGGAACAGGAAGAAGGGACTGGAGGAAAGGGGGAGAGCTCCTGGACATGGGAGGAACAGGAGGAGGGGACTGGATGGAAGGGAGAGAGCTGCTGGACATGGGAGGGAGAGGAGGAAGGGGTTGGAGAGCTGCTGAACAAGGGAAGAAGGGACTGGAGGGAAGGGAAAGAGCTGCTGGACATGGGAGGAAGAGAAGGAGGGGACGATGGCAGGGAGAGAGCTGCTGAAGGAAGAGGAGGAGGGGATCTGGGTGGAAGGGAGAGAGCTGTGGGAGGAAGAGGAGGAGGGGATCTGGATGGAAGGGAGAGAGCTGCTGGACATGGGAGGAGAACTGGAGGGAAGGGAGAGAACTGCTGGTACAGCACAAGGAGAGAGGGAAGGGAAACAGAGATACCAGACCAAGGAGATGAAGGAAAAGGGAATATTAAACCTACAGCTTGAGGGAGGGAGGCAGGAAATCAAGCAACCAAACCAGATGCTGGAAAGAGGAGGGAGTGAGAGGGAGAGAAGCTGGATGGGGTAGGGTCAGAGAGGGTAGAGATATATTGGCACTGGGGACAAAGAGAGGGGAGAAGATGGACAGAGTAATATAGGGACACAGAGAAAGGAGATACTAAACATGGAGGAAGATAGAGGTACAGAGATGGAAGAAGATGGAAGGATGGCAGAGAAAGAGGGAAAACATGGAAGGATGGCAGAGAAAGAGGGAAAACGGATGGATGGGGAGAGAGACACTGGATGGAAGGATGCAGAGAGAAAGGGGAGAGACTGGAAGGATGTGGAGAGAGAAGGGACACTGAACAGAAAAGGGTAGAGAGATAGACACTGGTTAGAAGGAGGGAGAGAGACATTAGATGGAAGGATCAGGAGAGAGGGTAGATGGGTAGAAGGATGGGAGAGAAAGAGGGAAGACGCTGGATGGAAGGATGCAGAAAGAAAGAGGGGAGACTATTGGAAGGATGGGGAGAGAGGGGAGACACTGGAAGGATGGGGAGAGAAAGAGGAGAGCTGCTGCATGGAAAGGGGGAGTAGTGAAAGATTGGAGAATAAGAGGAAGGGGCATGGGGAGAACAAGGGTGAGAAAAAGATGAAAAGCCATAAGTAGATGAAGGAAATTAAAGAATGGTAGTAAGAATGAATTAAATCTGGACACAGAGAGAGGCAGAAAAATATTGAAGAAAGCAAAGAAAAAGGAGAGAAAAATGACAAATGGCCAGGAAACCCTGGCAGAAGAGTTAAGCGAAAACGAAGGAAAGCAGAATCTAGAGACTGGGAGCAACACAGTGAGAAAAAGTAAATGGCCATACAACAAAGGTACAGAGAATAATTTTATTTTTAATTTAGGATAAAGTAATATGGTGTTAAAGTTTCAGAGACCAATACTTCCTTCCTTAGGTCAGGAGAGGATACTGTAACAGCATTATACTGACCTGAGGCAGGAGGTTTTGGCCTCTGAAAGCTCACTGAAAAGGATTAGGCTATTAAATAAATTGTCTGAAATCTGATGCACTGAAAAGCAGCACTTTACCCTGTGTGACAAATGCATCTGAGTGTGACTAAATTTTGCTGGGGGGGGGGGGGGGTACAGAGAAAATTTTGTGCCCACCCACTTTGGGTTCAGGCCCACCCAAAATTGGCAGTCTGGCTACGCCACTGGCCCCAGGTACAAATAACCTTAGATTGTGAGCCCATTAGGGACAGAAAAGTACCTGCAAAACTAGTGTATGCAAAATTGCTTTGGTGTGTCAAGTGTGGAATAAACATAAGCATTTGGGTACTAAAATGCAGGGTGCTGAGAGCGAATGATGTAACACCATCTGGGAGCCCAGATTCCGTTATAGAATAGAGCTTAAATCTGCATTTGCATGCCAAGCAGTGGCGTAGCTACATGTGGCCAGGGGGGCCTGGGCCCCTGTAGATTTGGCTCTGGACCCCCCTGCCGATGACCCGCCTGACCCCCCTCCTGCCACCAACCCACTGCCAACCCGCCGTCGTCTGCCTTTGCTGGCAGAGGACCCCAACCCCTGCCAGCCGAGGTCCTCTTCTTCTCACAAAAGGCTTCCTTCTGTTTCTGACATCCTGCACGTTGTATGTTGTACATGCAGGACGTCAGAAACAGAAGGAACCCTTTTGCAAGAAGAAGAGGACCTTGGCTGGCGGGGGTTGGGGTCTCCCTCCAGCAAAGGTAGGCGACGGCTGGGGAGGGTTGGCGGCAGGAGGGGAGGTCGAGAGGGTCATCAGCAGGGGGTCCAGGGCCAAATCTACAGGGGCCCAGGCCCCCGTGGCCCCACGTAACTATGCCACTGGTGTCCACAGGAGGGGCATGGGTGGTCCAAGAATTTGTGCACACTGTTGTAGAATATGCCTGATCCTAAAAGTTAGGCGTGGGTCCTGGCACTAGGCACTATTCTATAAGCAGCTCCCAACTTGGAGTGCTATTTATATAACAGCGGTTAACACTTATTTTTTTTCAGCACGATATGTAGAATCTAGTCCTTACTGCACTAGAAGGTCACATTTTCTACTGAGTAAGCTCAAGTGTGTGTGTGTGTTTCACATACGAGATTTCAGATATTTTACAACAAGAGCTAAAAGGAACCTCATCAATCTTCTCAAAGCATTTTGAGGCCAGGTATTTTGTACAGCTAGCTCAGTCTTGAACCACTAATTGATTTTTTTGGCAGAGAAACGACGCAAAAAAACTACTGGCAATGAGACAGTGGCTTTAGGGGAAGCATGCGATCATCACCTTGACTGCCTTCCAGGTGAGAAAGAGCCTTTTAAAATCTCTCTCTTTGTGATATGTAGATATGAAATATGCATGTGTATGAAATGCTCATATTTATGAATGTCTATATGTAAATGCTACATATGAATTTGACTGTTTGTGGCTCTCCCCACCCAAACTCAACTTAAAAGTTTAAATAGCTGAGCTAACAAGCCCTTCCCCCAGCTGAATACCTCCTCAAAGACGCCCAGATGTAGCAGCCTTCCTGTGCCACCTGATGCTGGCACTTGGCAAATACTCAGTTTTCATACATGGGCAAAAACTGAACATTGAGCAACATAGGAAAGCTGCTGTCAACTTGAATGTGTTGAAGGGAGTTCTGAGCACCTTTGAGGAGGTCTTCAGCTAGGGGGGGGGGGGGGGGCTTGTGAATCTCCACCAGCTGCAGCAAGGGTGCACCGCTGCTGGGTGGGCCTTAACCCAAAGTGAGTGGGCCCCTGCCCACCTGAGCCCACCCATGGCTACGCTACTGCTCTCCAGACATTTAAATGCTGTCATTTACATGTGGGGATGCTTCTAAAATAAGGACTATAGAGTATGTGTAACTTAGGTTTTGTGCATCTGCTTTTTTTGCAGGATCTTGCTGTGACTTAAGAGAACACATCTGCAAACTCCACAGTCGTGGTCTTAATAATAAGTGTTATGATGATTGTATGTGTACAGATGGTAAGTGATTCCTTGAAACTTTGCAGAATATACAAACAGTTCATTTTTTAATTCATCCAATCTAGATTAAAGACTTGAGGGAAAGATCCCCAAGAGAAACCCTGGGGAAAGGTCTAAGGAGACGAGCCATCAGAGATTCCAGACAAGGGTAACAATGGGAGGATATTCCAGGAAGAGATCTAGGAGAGGCTCCAACTTTAGTAACTCTCACAGGAAATCTAGGGTAGAGATTTGGCAGATACTTCAAAGAAGAACACGCACAGAAGAAGATGCCAGGGAAGGAGGGGGGGCAGAGGGGAAAGAGGGAAAGATCTGACAGGAAGTCTTCTCTAAAACATATATAATGAATCCACATCACAAAAATGAAAACTACATGCACAAACAAAAATAAACAGCATTGCAAAACATGCAAACTTTGTACCTGCTCTGAGGCAGGTGTAGGTAATGTGGAGGGGCATAATCGAATGCGAATGCCCATCTCCATGGGCATCTATATCCGAGAACAGGTACGTGAAGGGGTGGGACAGACCGTATTTTTGAAAAAAAATGGGCGTCCATCTTCCGCTTCGAAAATACGGTTTGTATGGACCAAAATGCCATGGATTTAGTCGTTTTCCGAGCTGGGCGTTTGTTTTTTTTAGCGATAATGGAAACTAAAAACACCCAGCTCAAAAACGTCCCAATCCAAGCCATTTGGTCGTGGGAGGGGCCAAGATTCGTAGTACACTCGCCCCCCTGACATGCCAGTACACCAACTGGACACCCTAGAGGTCAGTGTGGTGGATTTCAGACAACGCTCCCACATGCATAGGCCCTGGGTGCTGAGCCCCCAACCCCCCTCCCCCAAAACCCACTACCCACAAAGGTACAACACTACCATAGCTCTTAGGGGTGAAGGGGGCACCTACATGTGGGTACAGTGGGTTTTGGAGGCCTCCCATTTACCAGCACAAGTGTTACAGGTAGGGGGGGATGGGCCTGGGTCTGCCTGCCTGAAGTGCACTGCGGTACCCACTAAAAGTGCTCCAGGGACCTGCATACACGCAGGCCTCTAGGACTTGTTGCTGCTGTATAATCTTGGCATACCAGTTGACACCTGAAGACTAATGTCTCCAAAAATGTCCTTTATTGGAAAAAGCACATTTACTCACAGTTAACTGCAGATCAGAAGTTGTGCCCCACTGGCAACGAGTCTCGCTGGTACTGAGATTAGCAGTAGGTCCGAGCTGGCAGAATGGTCTACAATGCCATCTTTCAGCAACATTCAAGGTAAGAACTAAGTTCTGTAACGTGGCTAACACATGAAAGGGATCTAAAACTGTCTTACAAAAATGGCCACTACCTCATGGACTACCAGAAACAAAACAGGGCACTCTCTGACCCAGTAAGCAGAGGGAAAAGCACCATGGGAGTAGAGCCTACCAACTACCAACATCGTGAGCATGTAACGCAAGCTAGTGGAATCACGGAGCCCAATACCCACAATGCATTGCTGATGTGACTCTGCAGTGCCCTTAACAGAAAAGGTGTCACTCTCACCTGAGACCCGCATCAGAACCAGGGAAAGGCTGTCAGAGGATAGAACACATTCTGCTGTCATGGAGGTGGGTACGACATTTGAGGCTGGCATACAGGCTGGGAAAATAAAGTTTGTAAAGTGGGTTTTTTTTGGTGGGAGGGGGTTAGTGACCACTGGGAGAGTCAGGGGAGGTCATCCCCTATTCCCTCCGGTGGTCATCTGGTCAGTTGGGGCACTTTTTTGGGACTTGGACCTGAAAAAAAAGGGTCCAAATAAAGCGGACCAATTTCTCATCAAAAACGCCCTTCTTGTTTCGATTATCAGCTAAAAACGCCCATCTCTCCTCGGCCGATAACCACGCCCCAGTCCCGCCTTCGCCACGCCTCCAACACGCCCCCAACAACTTTGTTCGTTCCTGCGATGGAGTGCAGTTGAAGACGACCAAAATCGGCTTTCGATTATACCGATTTGTTCGCCCACGGGAGAAAGACGCCCATCTCCTGATTTGGGTCGAAATATGAGCGTCTTTCTCTTTCAAAAATAAGCTGGATTGTAACATAAAATAGTAACATAGTAGATGACGGCAGAAAAAGACCTGCATGGTACATCCAGTCTGCCCAACAAGATAACTCAAATGTGCCACATTTTGTGTATACCTTACCTTGATTTGTACCTGTCTTTTTCAGGGCACAGACCATATAAGTCTGCCCAGCACTATTCCCGCCTCCCACCACCGGCTCTGGCACAGACCGTATAAGTCTGCCCAGCATTATCCCCGCCTCCCAACCACCAGTCCCACCTCCCACCACTGGCTCTGGCACAGACCGTATAAGTCTGCCCAGCACTATCCCTGCCTCCCACTACCGGTATGTTTGTTTATTTATTTATGAAAAGTGTATATTCCGCACTATCACAATATTCTAGGCAGAATAGATATTACATATACAGTCCCGTCCAGTAGAAAACTGATCTAGGTGGTTAACAGTACATGTAAAGATAGCTTTATAAAGCTTTTTCTGTGTGTAAATACTAATTTACATGCAGAAAAGAGCTTTTGTAACATTTTGCAACCACATGTGCACATAGAGGGCTAAATTCATTCAATGGCCCCCAAATATAGGCCAGGAAAAAATGAATGCTAAACGCTTGGGCACTGTTTATTGAATAGCACTTAGCGCCGGGATCCGCACCCAAATCTCTCCAGCCATGATTAGGGCAAAGACCATAGAAGTCTGCCCAGCACTAGCTTTGTTTCTCAATTACTGATGTTGCTATGTAATCACTTCTACGCTTGTTTGGTTCCGTGCCTTCCATACAGGATTCTTTAGTGCAGCATTTTTGAATTCTGTTACTGTTTTCATCTCCACCACCTTCCGCAGGAAGGCATTTCAGGCATCTATCACCCTCTCTGTCAAACAGTATTCTCTGACAGTCATGAAATGCCTAGAACCTGCCTGGAGTTACCCTGCGGCCATCTGAAGGGTCTGCCCAGCACTGCCCAGACTCGCCTGCACCTGGGCCCATGCTCTATGCTAGCACCCTCCGGCTGGGTCTCATTCACTTCTGGGCTAGTCTCTCACTCTCAAGTTCAGCTTATAGCCCTGGATGTTTTTGTTTTGTTCTATTATGGCTAAAAACGTCCAAATCTTAGGAACACCTAAATTCCACCCTTAACACGACCTGACATGCCCCCTTGAGATTTGGATGCATTGCAGACTAACTGCATAAATAAACATCTCCAAGATGGGTTTTGAAAATACCGATTTGGATGTTTTGGTGAGAAAAATGTCCAAATGTTGCTTTATGCATTTTTTAGACATTTGTCTCTTTTGAAAATGAGCCCCGTATTCTTTTAGTCATATATTCACTCACATGTTCTTTCTTTTTTTTTGTTGTTGTTCAATATATTTTAAAAGGAAGTACAAATGTTGATAAGAACAAAACTTTGTAAAAAAAAAAAAAAAACAGGAAGAATTTTTTTTTTTAATTTTCACTTCTATGTTCTTATATTTTTCTTCTCCAGAATGGTCTAAGAGATATTTGTATCTTTCTTTTGTTAGGACTCCGCTGCTATGCCAAATTTCACCGGAATGGAAAAGTTAGACGAAGGAAGGGGCGCTGTGTAGAACCAGAATCCATAACAAGTGACCAGGGATCGTTTATTACTGTCTAGACATTCTTTGAAGACTCCTGAGGCAGCCTGCACAGGACATATAGCACAGTTAGAGAACAAGAGAAACAGCAATGTTTACATGATTCCAGCTGCAAGCTCCCAGGTCTAAAGTATGCTTTAACTGCATGAGAGAAGCCTTCATTAATGAAATCAGCAGGGGGAGGGAATGTAGGGGAGCTAGGTGAAAGCTAAAGAGAGAAAGAGCAGCAGATAGAGGGGAAAGGAGGGGTGAAAGCAGATTGAGTGCAGCAGAGTCTGCAGAAGCAGCAGTGTGAGGGGGGATATGAAAACACAAAACCAACTCACAGATCATGAGGGGGTAGGGACATGGAGAGGCTGAGGAGGAGGGATGTGCAGACAGGTCTATGTAAACTGGGACGCTGCAGGACCTGACCCTTTCTTTAGGGCAGATATGTCATATTGCAGACAACTTTATTTTTTTGGAACATCCAAACCACCTGGATCTTAGATAAAATGTAAACAAATAAGTCTGATGGATGCTTGAGAAGCAGAGTTTGCCATCACTGATTTAGCCTTACAGCATTGTGTACATCTGGTAACAATTTTAGGGTTTCCACCAGACTCCGTCATAAGGAACAGGCTAATCTAGTTCTGATTTTATCCTATTGTATACATGATCTTGTATTTGATTGTCTCATTGAGTCTCTCAAGAAAATCAAAACTACAAGTCCAGGTATGCAATAAGGTAAAACCAAGCCTAGATCAGGCTGTTCCTTGTGACCTGGAGTTAAGAGGCAATCCTTGCACTGTCAGACCTTCTAAGTTACCATTTCCAGGAGGGATATCGTAGGCCAGTCCTAGATTTTTTTACAGTCCCATGTTGTTGCATTTTAGTATCTGCAGGACTGATTTCAATAGGTACAATCAGGCATTACAAATATCACACTGCTTTAGCTTGCAATTTCCAAAAGGTCTCCTTCCTGGAAGTTGGAAATTTGGTAGCTCTGCACTCTAGAAATGATAAATAAGAGAATTTAAAAGGAACAGGCGAAGAACTCTGAGGCAAATGATAAATCATGAACCCCAGCACTAGAGGCTCTCATGCAGCTCTATCAGACTTTCACATAACTAGTCACATAACACAGGTAATGCAGTGACTGACTCAACTAGGCCAGAGGAGTTCTCAAACCCAGCAATTCTGTTTATGCAGAGCTGTGAAGTTACCCATTTCCAGAAGCAAGAATGTGACCGATCCTGATTTTGAACTTACATCCCCAAAGCAGTGGCATACCTACATGGGGCCAGGGGGGTCTGGGCCCCCGTAGATTTGGCCCTGGACCCCCCTGCCGACGATCCTTTTGACCCCCCCCCCCCCCCACTCCCACCGCCAACCCTCCCCCGCCATCGCCATGGGCTACCTTTGCTGGCGGGGGACCCCAATCCACGCCAGCCGAGGTCCTCTTCTTCCCGCAAAGGCTTCATTCTGTTGGACGTCAGACTCACAGAACAGAACGAAGCCTTGCAGATCAGCTGATCTGCAAGGCTTCGTTCTGTTTCTGTGAGTCTGACATCCTGCACGTTGTCAAAAACAGAATGAAGCCTTTGCGGGAAGAACAGGACCTCGGCTGGCGGGGATTGGGGTCCCCGCCAGCAAAGGTAGGCGATGACAGCGGTGGCGGGTTGGAGGTGGAAGGGGGGTCATCAAGGTTGGTGGTGGTGGCGGCGGGGGGGGTCAGCAATGGCGGGGGGGGGGGCTAAAATGTGTCCCCTCACCTCGGGCTCTGGACCCCCCTCCCGCCGAAGTCTGGCTACACCCCTACCCCAAAGCAGTGTGGTATTTGTAGTTCCTGATTCGAACCCATTGAAATTCAGTGCTCCAGATCCCATAATGCCACATGATATGATTGCCTAAAATCTCTCTCTTGGAACTGGGTAACTTGGCAGCTCTGCTTTAAGTCCACATCTTGGCTGCTATCTCTTACATAAACTTAGTTTTGCAAAAACTGACCTAAATAATAACAGCTTTCAGGAATCAATATTTCTGTGTTGTTTTTGTTTCTAAACAATGTAGAAACTTAGGTAGGGTAGGGGGAGAGAAAAAAAAGGGTGTACTTTCTGTTAAATGATTGGTGGATGGGATGGGAAAAAATACAAGGTGTGGGGAAGGGAAGTGTTACTTTATAGCAAGTACTATTATGTGTTCTGCTACATTTTCTTTGTATGTAAATAAAGCAAATAGTTAAACCTTGTTGGACTCTCTCTATATAATTTGGGCCTCTGCTGGAATAATGACAAGGCCATTAGGATGCAGAACAACACTGATTTCAAAGTGTAGATCTGGGAACCACAAATATCACACTGCTTTGGGACGTAAGGTCCGAACCAGGCCTGGAGAAAAAAAAAAAATCTCACTCCTGAAACTGGGCAATTTAACAGTTCTGCAGGAGGGAAACTTTTAGGCCAGCCCTGGTTTTTAACTTATATCCCAGTGCAGTGTGTCCTTTGTAAGTCTCTGGTGCTGCCAGTCCCTTCATGAATAAGACAAGGTTGCAAGACAGGACAGGTCTATTATCTCACTCCTCCAAATTAGATAAATTTAGTTTACAAGATAAATTTAGTTTACATATCTCTATGTTTGCCATTTCACCCCAGATCCACCAGACTGATTCTGGTTTTGTCCTGTTGCATACATGGAATTGAGTTCTGATTGTCCCATTGGTTTCCCTTAATCAGAACTATACTTACAGAGCTGCCTACTACTACTACTACTATTTAGCATTTCTATAACGCTACAAGGCATACGCAGCGCTGCACAAACATAGAAGAAAGACAGTCCCTGCTCAAAGAGCTTACAATCTAATAGACAAAAAATAAATAAAGTAAGCAAATCAAATCAATTAATGTGAACGGGAAGGAAGAGAGGAGGGTAGGTGGAGGCGAGTGGTTACAAGTGGTTACGAGTCAAAAGCAATGTTAAAGAGGTGGGCTTTCAGTCTAGAGTTACCAAGTTACCCTGTTCCAGGGTCCCTGCTGCAGGTCCCATAATGCCTCAGGATGAGTTTGTCAGAAATCCATGCCTAGCCTACAATCTGCCTCCTGGAACTGGTAACTTGGTTGGAAGCTTTGACAACTCTACAGGGTGAGGGGGAAAAAAATTAACCCCCTAGAGTTTTTTGCTGTTTTCTCAGCAACCGCTTGGAATTTCAAGGTGAAACTTTACAGCTTTATTTGTTGTTACTATCTAAGGAAATTAATCTTTAAACACAGCGTTAAAAAAGGTTTGCACTGTAAAACCACCATTTTTTAAATTAAAAAATGGTATACTAACTTACTGTTAATGACGTCACGCTGAAGTAGACTTTTAAAAACAAAATTTTGTATTAATAATATGATAATTTACAGATAATTTCTTTAAAAACGTTTGGGATCAGAACGGAAATCATGGGCAAGGTGTCTGTAGTGGACAATATGAGAATCCAGATGCTGCGTGAACAAGGTTTGGGAGCAAAGGCAACAGTGGCTGCGTGTCATCTCAAGAACGGGAAGCTCAGCTCTGTGAAGAAAACTTGTTAGCATGAGAGCAAAATTCAGACACATTGTGCAGGAGTGGCCTAGCGGTTAGGGTGGTGGACTTTGGTCCTGGGGAACTGAGTTCGATTCCCACTTCAGGCACAGGCAGCTCCTTGTGACTCTGGGCAAGTCACTTAACCCTCCATTGCCCCATGTAAGCCGCATTGAGCCTGCCATGAGTGGGAAAGCGCAGGGTACAAATGTAACAAAAATAAAATAGATACTATTGGAGATTCTACATGGAATGTTGCTATTCCACTAGCAACATTCCATGTAGAAGGCTGCGCAGGCTTCTGTTTCTGTGAGTCTGACGTCCTGCACGTACGTGCAGGACGTCAGACTCACAGAAGCAGAAGCCTGCGCGGCCACATTGGTGATCTGCAAGGGCCAACTTCTACATGGAATGTTGCTAGTGGAATAGCAACATTCCATGTAGAATCTCAAATAGTAGCAACAGTGGAGGAGTGGCCTAGTGGTTAGGGTGGTGGACTTTGGTCCTGGGGAACTGAGTTCAATTCCCACTTCAGGCACAGGCAGCTCCTTGTGACTCTGGGCAAGTCACTTAACCCCCCATTGCCTACCGCATTGAGCCTGCCATGAGTGGGAAAGTGCGGGGTACAAATGTAACAAAAATTGTTAGCTGTATTGTTTGAATGCTGTTATTTTAGCTTGAACATTCTTAAAGTGCAAAAATCACTAGGTAGTAATGCTAAAATGTCAGTAATATCAACATAGCTTAAGATAATTAAGTGTTGTTTAATATTAATAAGTAACTATGACAATCACATAAGTAAGTAAAATTTCTCTTTGAAATTCAAAGCGGTTGCTGAGAAAAGTGTAAAAAAACTGTAGAGGGTTACCTTTTCTTGCCTCACCCTATGTGCATGCATTAGGGAAAACCCAGACTGGGATCAGTTTCATTAACCTGGGTGAGCTGGCATTCTTAGCATTTACAGAGAGGTCGGAGCTGCAAAGTTTCCCAGTACCAGAAGAGAGACTTTTTGACCAGTTATGATTTTGAACTTACATCCGAAAGCAGTATGGTATGTGTGGCCCGATTCTACACTTTGAAATCGGTACTGCATGTCCATAATGCATCAGAATGCGCTTGTAAGAAATCCAGAGCTGGCTAAACAGTCTCCTTCCTGGAACTGGTAACTTGGCAGCTCTGAGAGGTTACAGCAGTGCTTCTCAACTCAGTCCTCAAGGCACAACAAGCTAGTCAGGTTTTCAGGATATCCACAAGGCATATTCATGAGATAGTGTATGCACTATCCCATGCATATGCTTTATAGATTTCCTGAAAACTCAAATGGCTAGATGTGTCCCAAGGGTTGGGTTGAGAACCACTGGGTTATAGCTTTTTTAGTGGTACCTAGACAAGGGTTCTCAACCCAGTCCTTGTGCTACACCCAGCAAGTCTGGTTTTCAACATATACGTAATAAATATGTATGAGATATTTGCATACAATGGAGGCAATGCTTACAAATTTATTTCATGCATATTTACTGTGGGTATCCTGAAAACCTAACTGTCCTGTATCCCGAGGACTGAGTTGAGAACCCTTGTACTGACTATAATCATATGTCAAGGCATGAACCAAATAAATGTGTTTTCACAAAGATGTAGTTTTACATGTGCTGACTGGCAATTTTGTTCAAATAAATCAACAAATATAAAGTTGTAAATACATCTGTCTTGGATACAGTGGTTATCTGCTACCCTTTCTTCAGGTACAGCTGACAGTAACAGCAGAGATGCCAAGTCTCATTCATTGGGAGTGTGTCATGCTCATTTGAAAGCTCTCTCACTCCCTCACCCTCCAGCCCCTTCTCATTACAGCCTCAGGCCCTGATGTTTAGAACCTAACACTAGTGCTAAAGGCAATTAGCACTAGGCTGCACCAAAGTTCAGAGAGCACCAGTGCAGGGAACAGTGAGGGTGCTGAAGATCAGCACAAGTAGCATCTAAATGGAGTCAAACTAATGCAAAATTAAGTAATTAGCTATTCCCTCCCAATGCTCAAAGAAACCCCACATCAAAATACCCTGCCTTAACCCCACAAAACCTACTGCCAGCTCGGAGATGACGTTGGCCAGTAAAAGTAACTGCAGCCCAGACTCGATGGGGAGGTATAAGATATGAGGCTGTACAGTTTGCTGCAGGGATATGTGGAGGCAAAGGAGGGGGAGGGCACAGCAGGTCAGGCGGTTCTGGAGACTGGAAGGGAGGAAAATAAGTCCCACTGTGAGATCTACCAAAAATGATAGATTTTTTTTCTTGATTGGTGTTGGCAAGAAGAGCTTTACTGCAAAGTAATTCCAAACGCTGGCTAGGATAGAATTGCTGCCCGGGGGGTGGCGGGGGGGGGGGGGAGGAATTCATGCACAGACTCCGCAATTCGCTTAGGCATGCACACAAGAACTATGCTTACCGCACGACTCTTGTGTGCATGTACCAGACACGTTCCCTCCCACCCCCCATTAACTTCCCAATGTTCAGCGCACATACAATTTGCATAATATTAGTGTTGAGCATTGGGAAGTTCTTTTTCAGCACTGTTCCAGTGGTATTTTCCGGCTCTGTTCTGTACAGCACTTGAGTTTTGAGCATCGGCCTATCAGTGCCATGAAAGTCAGGTGGCTTTAACAGCAGGAAGAAATCTGAGCATACCATCCTGCATAATTTGTCTTTCCCTGCCCCCTCCAAGGGTTACCATGGACATGTCCTCTTTTTGAAGACACTGCGGGGCATCCGGGTGGGTTTTGCCAGCTTGCCCGTTTGTCCGGGTTTGCGGATGAATGGACAGGCAGGTGGGCCCTCAGGGTGTCCTATCCTCCCCTTCCCTCCTTTACCTTATTATTGTGCCCTGGTGGTCTAGTGGTCTCTTTGGGGCAGAAACAGAAGGAAGCCTTTTGCAAGAAGAGGACCTCGGCTGGCAGGGGTTGGGATCCCCTGCCAGCAAAGGCAGGCAACGGCGGGTTGGCAGTGGGAGGGGAGGTCGAGAGGGTCATCGGCAGGGGGGTCCAGGGCCAAATCTACAGGGGCCCAGGCCCCCCTGGCCCCACGTAGCTACGCCACTGGGGTGACCGAAACTGTTTTTTTTTGGGGGGGGGGGGAGTTCCAGTTTCGGCCAAACCAGAAACTGCCACTGAACCCAAAACTCATCTCCTGGTTTCAAGTCAAAACTAAAACTGAAAATTCAAGTTTGGTTGTGTGAATGTGAACCAGTGAGAGCCACTGGGGTTTGTCAGAGCTTGCAGTCTGAATTCCTCTGCTAAACCCGAATATAATACTCCGAGCAAAATAGCCTCCACACACATGGACTGCAGACAATGAAAACTGAGACTAAAAATCATGGTGCTTTTACAGTGGCTGAATTTACACCACACTCAGAGTGATAGCCAACATAATAATTCCACAGCAAGGCTAATTCCTAAAAAAACTTATCATTCCAAATTTACAGACTTAAATTCTTGCTAAAATTTTGTATCTAAAGCATTCATTTGGTGCACTTGTGGAACTGGAATACTTAGGGTCAGTTTCTATTCCAGTCTGAAAAATAGCAGAAATTGTTTTTAGGTTACATGAGACCAACTTGCAGGCAGCTCACACAGTTTTTTCCACTAACCTTAGCAGAAGGCCAAATTAAGGTGAACCCAGCTGTTTATTTGTAGTTAAGGGGCCCTATGAAGAAAAGTAAACTTCTCAAGGCAAAATTGTTAGTGGCAATTGTATTCTTTTCCAGTTCATATGCTGCTTAAAGAATGATTTAGATAGATAAGATCAGTAATTGTCTTCTTTCTGTTATCAGTGGTTGAGAAAACTTTACCTAAGACATGTTTTTTCTGTCCTGAAACCCATCTGTTTTGACTAATGGTCAAAGTCTCTTTTCTTTCTTTGTTCTGACCTTTTTGACTGAATGTCAGCTGACTCCCTAATGTAAACTTTTTATGTCTATGTAAT
Organism: Microcaecilia unicolor; assembly: GCF_901765095.1. Lineage (NCBI taxonomy): Eukaryota > Metazoa > Chordata > Amphibia > Gymnophiona > Siphonopidae > Microcaecilia > Microcaecilia unicolor. The sequence continues at coordinate 63,674,340 of NC_044043.1, read as the reverse complement.
CTTGTATTTTCTCTGCCTGGGAAGAAGCTCATGGGAGAAACCTGACTTCCAATTGTCAGTGTTTGATTTGAGGTATCTTCTTCTTTAATATCCCTCTGAATAAAGGAAAACTAATTGACCTCTTTGCTTTGTTGTGTTAATTAAGCAGCCTGAATCCACACACTCTATTTACCATATAAACTATAGTGCAAGACATGGCAGCATTACTTGCAATCACAGTACAAAAGAAAATATAAAGAATACCCCCTTCCTCACCCCCAGGACTACCTTGCGTTCTCTGGTGGTCTAGTGACGTAGTCAGGACAGGAGCGATACCTCAGTCACGGCAGCCATTTTGAGAGCAGAACTAAAAAGGCAGAAGTAACTAGGGATTGCTACTGCTCTAACTATACCCTAGACCACCCTAGATTTTAAGATAAGCCAAGGTGGGCCAGTGGGTGGAAGGGAGAGGCACTCAAGGGGGTCCAGGAGGAGGAGGGAGGGAGACAAATGGGAGAAAGCACAAACTTTCAGCTTCCACCAAAAAAAAACATGGTCATTTTCAGCCAGAACCATGGCCGAAAATTTATAGCCTATTGACTGAAACTGAAACCATGCAGAAAAAGGATTTGGGGCCAGTTTCAGTGCCTTAACCGAAACTGAAATTTGGTCAGCCTCTGTTGCAAAGCTATTATATACTCTTGCATCTTTCTAGATTTATATTCCAAACACTCCATCTGAAAAGTCTAACAATGATTGAATACCTAGCTGTAGTTCTGGGTTCAAGTTATATGCCATCTATCTCTACTCATAATTGAACATACTGCTTGGTTTCTCACTCCAGCAGTTCCTTGTTGAAAAGTCAAATCGTTTTTTCTTTCACAATGTTCCCCCAGCTTCTTTCCAGCCTAAGTAACAGGTAGTCTGCACACAGTCACATCTCTAGACTACTTCTTTATGCTAACCTCTCTGCCTTTTCTTCTGATCACAAATTACACAACCGAGCAAAACAAACAGAATTTCAGAACCATACTGAGCCATAGCTACATCCTGTGAGGCTTCCCCACTAATGCCCTGCCCACCCTACTCCATCCCATGCCACAAATGAGAAGAGACAGTGAACTGTGAACAATTTTTCATCCCTCTATATTTGTACCCCCCCCCCCCCCCCTTTCACAACTCTTGGTACAGCATTGCTTCAGTCTCGCCATTTTCTCAGAGCTCTTCCCAGACACAAAATTTAGAAGAACACTGGTACCTGATGGTAATATAAATCAAGATTAGTTCATTCCTTTTGCTGATCTGTAAAGGGAATTTTCATGAAAAATCATATTCACAGTGCGATTTCCTATCTTTTGTTTATATAGATGACCCTGAGAAATATCCTGCACTGCGAGACAGGGTTAACAACAATATAAACAAATCAAAGAAATGAAAACACATTCATTTTTTTAAAATGGGGGAAATATGCATGTCAGGGCAATTTTCAAAAAGGCCACGCAATTGCAAACTACGAGAGCAATTCTAAAATGCGTACTTTGCGTCTCCTAGCAACGGAGTGGGATCACGTGACACGTTGAACAACTCCACTCACGAGGCGTCTCTCTCGTCTCATCTCAGACTGTCATGTGAGGTGCAGATCCGGAGTTGCGCCTCGAGGGTGGTGAGTGTCATGGAGCTCCCTGCTGTGAGTCTGAAGGTAAGTCCGGCACGGGTGAGGTGAGAGGTCAGCAGAGAGTACGGACATTGAAGCTCTGAGTCAGTGGTTTAAGAGGCAGGCAAGAACACAAATCCCGCTTGTAAACTAACAGGAGGAAGTTTTGCATGCTTGATTAGATTCTAGCCCAGCCAGACGCTGCCATTCCCCAAATGCTGCGCCCTGTTACAGCAGTCCAAAACTGAAACACCAGAGTTCTTCAGCTCTGATCCCTTTCCCCACATGCTTCCTCCCGTTACAGGAGTTCGCTAGGGGGTTCTTGTCCATGGTCCCCGCAGCTATGGACTTCCATAGGGAGGCATAGAATTAGGTTAGCACCGTTAGTGGCTACCTACTCCAAGGGAAATTCTGTAGAAAAAAAAATTCTGGGCAAAAAAATTTTACATTTTGCAAAATTCTGCATATTTGTAATTTTTTGTGTGTGCAAAATTCCACTGTTATAACCCCACCCCCACCCCCCCGAAACATCACCTTTTCCCTTCTTAGGTTGCACCATCCCCAGCTCTGCCTTGCTCCAAAGCAGTTATCTCTCTCCCCTCCTCCCCAGGTCTCCCCTAATCCTGTGTGCCCCCAAGCTCTTCCCTTTTGCCCTCCCTCTATCCCCAGCATATATCCCGACCTCTTCTTCTCCCCCTCCCCCTTCCCCCCAGCATATACTTCCTGTCCAGTTATCTGTCTCCATCCCTCCTCTGACAAGGTTGCTTCACCTTTCTGGCACTCATGACGGAAACAGGATATTGCTAAACTGAGCACTTAACTGTTACTAACAAAAAGGAAGAAGGTTCGATTAAATGATAAAAACATTGAAACATGAAGAATTTAGTAAAACAGATAAAAGATGTAGCATACTTGGTAGTTAGAGGATATCAGGCATGAGAAGGGGTTATGGATGTAGTACAGGAAAGACAGATTTATAGTATTTTCACTCTTTACTGATAATTAAATTATTAGGCCCTTATTTTAGAAGCCTTGTTTGCAATTTCCATGTGTAAATAAAGCAGCATGTAGTCTGTGGCATACAATACACATGTAAGTAACGATTTCAGAAAGCTGCTATTTATATGAGGAATCCGTGGGGGGGGGGGGGGAGCACTTGGGCAGAACCAGAATCTACATGTGTTCCCCATTTCAGAGAGGAAATGCACATGTGCATCCTAGTATTTCAGCATCAGGATTTACAGCTGCTCCTTTGCACGGACAAGTTTTCCCAAAAGGAGCAGTGGACTGAGAACCAGGGAAGCCCGGTTCAAATCCCACACACTGGTTTCTTGTGACCTTGGGCAAGTCTCTTAACCCTGCATTGCCTCAGGTACAAATTTAGGGGTCCTTTTACTAAGCTGCGCTAAAAGGTGGGCCTGCGCATGGGTTTCCCCATGTGCTGAGGCCACTTTTAGCGTGGCTGTAAAATGGCCAATTTTTTATTTCCTCAGTTAATGGCCACTTGCTAATTTCCCAATTAGCCTGTAACCATTAGCACATGAGCCCTTACCGACATCTATTTAGTAGGTGGAAAGGGCTCATGTGCTAATCAGTTAGCGCTGGGCATGCCTACTCTCCACCCTCCCCAATACGCTCCACCAATGCTAAAAAATAAAAAGTATATTTTAGTGTGTGGGAAGCATGCACAGATGCCAAAACCACCGGGGGACACCTGAGCGCACCCTGCGATAGTGCATTTTCCCACATGTTAAGCACACGTTAGTTCTTACCGCCACTTAGTAAAAGGACCCCTTAGATTGTAAGCCCTCTAGGGACCAGGAAATACCTGGTGTACCTAAATGTAACTCACCTTGAGCTACAGCTGAAAAAGATGTACAGTATCTGGATTTTCAATAGGCATTTGACAAAGTACCCCATGAATGACTCCTGAGGAAATTAGAAAGTTATGGGATAGGAAGCAATGAGGCATATTTTCAAAGCACTTAGCCTTCCATAGGTTTCTATGGAACTTTGGAAGGCTAAGTGCTTTGAAAATATGCGTCCTCTTGTGGATGAAAAACTGGTTAAAAGCTAGGAAACAGAGAGTGGAATTAAATGGTCAGAATTCTCAATGGAGAAGGGTAGATAGTGGAGTTCCCCAGGGGTGTGTGCTGGGACTGCTGCTTTTTACCATGTTTATAAATGATCTAGAGATAGGAATAACTAGTGAGGTAATTAAATTTGCCGATGACACAAAGTTATTCAAAATTGTTAAATTGCAAGAGGATTGTGAAAAATTCCAAGAGGACCTTATGAGAATGGGAGACTGGGCATCCCAATGGTAGATGACATTTATTGTGAACAAATGCAACGTGATGCATGTGGGAAAGAGGAACCTTAATTATAGCTATGTGATGCAAGGTTCCACATTAGAAATCGCCACTCAGGAAAAGGATCTAGTTGTCATTGTTGATAATATGTTGAAACCCTCTGCTCAGTGTGCAGCGACAGATAAGAAAGCAAATAGAATGTTAGGTATTATTAGGAAAGGAATGGATAACAAAATTACACCTTCACTGCACCTTGAATACTGTGTGCCATTGTGGTCACCGTATCTCAAAAAAGATGTAGTGGGATTAGAAAAGCTACAGAGAAGGGCAACAAAGATGATAAAGGGGATGGGACGACTTACCTATGAAGAAACGTTAAAGTGGCAAACGCTCTTCATCTTGAAGAAGAGACGACTGAGGGGAGATATAATAGAGGTCTCGTGAAACGGGTAGATGTGACTCACTTGTTTACCCTTTCCAAAAATACTAGGACTAGGGGACATGCAATAAAGCTACTAAGTATTAAATTTAAAACAAACCAGAGAAAATATTTCTTCATTCAGTGGGTAATTAAATTCTGGAATTTGTTGCCAGGGAATGTGGTAAAAGCAGTTAGGTTAGCAGGGTTTAAAAAAGGTTTGGATAATTTCCTAAAAGTCCATAAGCCATTATTAAGATGAGCTTGGGAAAATCCACTGCTTACTTCTGAAATCAGCAGTATAAAAATCTGTTTTACTCTTTTGGGATCTTGCCTGGTACTTGTGACCTGGAATGGCCACTGTTTGGAAACAGGATACTGAGCTTGATCTACCTTTGTTCTGTCTCAGTGTGGCAACGCTTATGTTCTTCTGAGCCAAATTCAGTTAAATAAATACAAATGCTTGATTTGTCCAGCACGTTTACAGGATATTCTTCTTAATGCTTCGTTGTGTATTTTTCCCTCTTATTGAAAGATTGTGGCCTTTGTATTTAATTAGTAGCATTCACACATGTAGTTTTCAAAATGGCTGACAAGTTGTGAGATACCATGTTACATGTGTAAATGTTGGTGCTTAAACATGTAGGTTGCCATTGATTTTTTTACATATTTATTGTTGGAAAGTGGATGCTTCCTCTGTACATGCCGACAGATACACATTCACTCCTGCATGTACTTTATAAAGGGCTCTATGTCAGGATAACCTGTGTGGAGCAGCAGTTCAGCTCTAAACAGGAGTGGTATAACAGCATTAGATTTCTGAGAAGCTCGGAATGATCTATGTGTAAAGGATGTGGTTCAAACCCAAATTCCAGTGAATATGGAGAGGCTTGAATTTTATTAGGGCTGGTAATAGGTGCCCTCAGCAAATGTTGTGCTCTGCCCCCCCCCCCCCTTTTACTTCCTCACATTTAGATTCTTGGCCTCTGACATTGTTTATGAAATTCACACAACAGCTAGAACCCTTAGTCACACTCTTCTTCTAAAGCAGTCTGTCTCTCAGTCTCAAGCCTCCAGCCTGAAAACATGCTTTGATCTCCTCTATTCTAAAGAATCTCCACCTTTGGTCTTGCTGGCCTGCAAGTTTTCATCCCATCTCCAACTTCCCCTTTCTTGCCAAAATTCTGGAAAGGTTGGTCCTGGATCAACTAATGCCATTTTTGCAGGGCCAATGAGTGTGTGTGTGTGGGGGGGGGGGGGGGGCAAAATTCTCCAGGCTCAGCCTCCAAGGGGGGGGGGGCTGCGCGGGCAAGCTTCTTCCTGCCTGCCTGCTTCTGGGACTGTCTCCTGCTCTTGCGTGCCAGGATCCGGATGATTGCATTAACGCGATAAACCTGGGTGACCTGCATTTTTGGACAAGTCACTAGCTCTTCTCTCCAGGCAGACTGGGTTTCACTCCAGCCATAGTACCAAATCCCTGATGGTAGCAACGTATAATGAGATAAGAACAGCACTTGACTAATCTAATTTGGTTATACTTGAATATTCATCCACCTTTGAATTAGTGGACCATGATCATCATCTCTCTTGGCTCGTAGTCTTGGTATGTGCGACACTGTCCTCAGTTGGGTTTCCTTGTATTTTAGCAACTGCTTTCACCAAAGCCACAATGGTATCTTTTATTATAACTCCTATGGGTCCACCTGTGGTGTTCCATAGGACTCCGTTCTAGGTCCCTCACCCTTTAACATCTTTTTGGCACATCTTCCTCTTGATTAAATCCATGGGAGGCAGCTCCTACTGTTGCATGAATGGCACAGGGATATATGCTGACATCCTTCTTTCCTCTTCTTTTGATAATACTCCACTTAGCACCTGTCTCCAAGCAGTGGTCAGCTAGTTTCAGGATAACTGGCTATTGTAAATTCTGCCAAATGTAAATCCATTCTTTTCCCAGATCCTTGGTCTCTACACTCTCCCCCTTCCAATCGTTGGGAAAGGGCTGGGGCACAGTGTGCCTTCCCGCCCACCCTCCTTCAAGTCCAAGTTCCGTAAGAAAAGCACAAGGTCTGCAGGGGCATGAATGTGTGTTCTCCAGCCGGATTGCAAGCATTGGAAGGAATGCAGTGAGATCATACCCTAGGGAGAGTGAAAGAAACAGAGATCAAGCTCTGAAGTGAGTGGAGCTGCGGTGATTTTACTGCCCTCCCAGTTTTGGCATTCTAGGCGACTGTCTAACAGAAGAACCAGTCCTGTTTGCAACAACATCACAGTGGGGATTATTATAAAATTTGATGATGAAACATAGAGGGCCTGGGTGTTGGCTTAAATATTGGTCTTGTAAATCTCAAAGCTGAAGATGACAGTCTTGAAACAACGTACTGGCTGTGGTAATGGAGGCTTTTATTGAAACCGATTTTAGGCTTGCTTGGAACAGATATAGAGAGCAGTGGTAGGAAATGAGCTGTGAGGTTGGGTGAAAGATAGATGTAGGGGATTTGGAACTATGTAGATAACATTCTAAATGCCCATACTCAACCCAACACCAAAATGGACTCGTCTGAACTGGGTAGATTGGACGAGGCATTTTGTTCTTTATGCCATCATTTATTATTCCACTTCTCAGAAGTGAGGTTGATATCACTTAGTCTTTGCTGTTCTCTAGTCCCAACTTGTCTTTAACCCCTGTGTTTCCCAGAGTTGGCCCTTGGAACCATCAAGAACCAGAAGGTAACTGAACACAAAAGAGTCCCACAGAGAAGCCATCTTGGGGCACGTCTCACTACCCTGCGATACGACATTACTAAAGTGCCATTGCTTTAGTACCACGACAGTGCATCTCTTATATGTAAATAGTCTTTTTTAAGACCTATATATTGCTCCCATTCTCCAATCAGCGTCATCTCTCTTTATTTCCAACCAGCAGACTCCTGAAGCAGGCTTCGTGCATGCCGAAACACGGCAACCATGTCAAGTCTTTATTTGAGTTTTAAAGAATAAATACGATTGGTTGAACCAGACGTTGGACTAGCTGCCCTTCATTTCCCACTTCTGTATCCTCCCTTGGAACCACCAACCAGATCAAGTTTTTGGGATAAATAAAATATGCAAATAATTTGGTCTTTACAGTAAATATAACTCATGAATATCCATTATAGATTACATGAAATCCAGACTATGAGGGTGCTCAGGAATAACTTTTGGAATCCATACTTTAACCCACTCTTATCTCTGTGTTCTATAGGCAATTGTCCTGGTACACTGGGTGCTGACCACCTGGTAAGTAAGATTTCATAAGGTGCTGGTATGATGCAGTGTGTGAGTTTGTATGTACAGGCTGAGCATATCATGATTGAATTGGGGAATACGGTATCATAAGGGCAAGATATGGTGTGGCTCAGTAAGACACCCTCCTCCTCACAAATTTGATATGTATATTGCTCATGTTCTGTGCTCTTTGCTCACTCGCTGGTAATACTTGGATTTCTCATGCGTTCTGATGGTCTCGTCTTCTGTCTGCAGGGCATGTATGTACAGCTGGTTGCCCTCTGCCTATGCCTGGGGTAACTTCACTGTGTTGGCAATGGGAGTTTGGGCAATGGCACATAAAGACTCCATTGATGCTGTTTCAACAGTAAGTTAGGCAATTCACTGATTTCCATCTCAAAAAATGTCTTTACACATTTTCTTTATTCATCTATTTGAAGTTGGAAAGTGAGAATGGCATGAAAATAGGATTGATTGATTGATTGATTGATTGATTTAGGATCTGCACTACAATAAATCTCGCAAAGACTGAGGGTCCCGTGATGATGTAACTGATAAATTGTAATGGTTTTGCATAGTCTAGGATTTTGTAATGAGATTTAGTTGGGGGATGAGAACCACTAAATATTATTACTGCAGTATTAAGCCCAGTGGTATTGTTATTTATAGGTAGAATGGAATAGAATGGCAAGGGATTTGAAAATGCCTTCAAGATTTGCTTTCCAGGGATGAAATGCACTTCCCATATATTCCCTCCCCTCATAATAATTTATTTATTTGTTACATTTGTATCCCACATTTTCCCACCTATTTGCAGGCTCAATGTGGCTTACATAGTACCGTAAGGCGTGCGCCAATTCCGATAAAGAACAAATACAAAGTGATGTTATGATAGAATAAGGTTCATGTGTTACAGACACATTTGGGAATCATAGAGAGGAAGAGTTTTGTTGTATCCTTTACGAGCTTTAGTTTCCTTGTGTAGCAGGGTTCAGACATTTCTACTACTGAGGACAATATTCAAAGATAAATGGATTTCACCCAAGAAGTGAGACTTTGGGGCTCATTTTCAAAGCACTTAGACTTACAAAGTTCCATTGGTTACTATGGAGCCCTTTTATGAAGCGGCGGTAAGCCCAATGCAGGCTTACCACTTGCTAAAAGGGAAGTACTGCCGGGCTACCAGAGCAGCCCGGTGGTAGTTCCCTCCCCCACCGCGTGCCATTTCCTGCGATGCAAAAATATTTCAAGTTTTGTAACGCCAGTGTGTACCCGGTGGTAATCGGGCAGTGCCATGCGCTGCGCAGTTACCACCAGGTTAGAATGGGAGCCCTTACCACCTCAATGGGTAGCGGTAAGCGCTCCCCCTGAAATGGTCGCACGGCAAGTAGCTCACTTGCTGCACAGCCATTTCCCATTTCCTTTAAGAAAAGGGAAACCTGCCTTTTACCTGTGCCAATTCCAGCTCAGGTCCCCTTTTGCTACAGCTTCGTAAAAGGACCCCTATGTAAGTCTAAGTGCTTTGAAAATATGCCTGTTTGTAAACTACCCACCCTCAATGCAGGCAAAATTTCCCACATGACCTGAAGCATTCCAAGGTTGGGGAGTGGGGAGATGGGTTATGCAAGAATCAAAACTAAACATTTTGGGCCCAATATTCAGAAAAAGCTAAGCTCCTAAATTTATGCATCTAAGTTAGCCTTCTAAATATTTTGGAGGGAAGGGTTATGTAAACAGTGAGTGAATTTATTTTTTGTCTGTGGAAAGTACACAGTTCCCATCCCACCTCAATGCAGTACTACCTCTGCTGAAATCTTCTTCCCCTGGCCCTGGTGTTGCCTCCTAGCACCTGATGGTGGTCAAAGGCACTGCTGCCTTTTCTCAGGGCCCTCGAGTGGGGCCAAAGACAGTTTGCTTCTTCCTGGAACCACATCTCCTGCTTTTTCTGCCATACTGCGAGCTTCTTGCCCCAGGTGCATGGGCAAGTGAATTAGAAAAACAAAAACAAGGCAACAGAAAAAAATTGTAGCAGGTAAAGACCATACGGCTTATCCATACCTACTACTAAGCTTTGCAGTCCCCGTACTTGTCCCATGATTTCTTGAATATAGATAACTTCCTCATTACTGCTTTCACTAGGAAGCTCTCGCAAGCATCCACATCCTTTGCAATATGGAAATATTTTCTTACATTACTTCTGAGTCTACCCCTTTCACTTTCATCCTATGCTCCCTCGTTCCAGAGCTTTCATTCAGGGGAAAGAGGTCTACCTTCTACCTCCTGTGCATTTGTACCATGAAGGTATTTAAATGTGGTCTTATTTATTTCATTTAAAACTGCTTCTGTGCTGCTCAATGAACCAGTTGATCCAAGTGGTTTACAAAGTAGACACACAATAAATTATATCGTGACGTGTAATACAGTATATAAAAACATTGACTCCACCACTTAATGATAATACCTTTCATTTAAGAAATTTCAGCCTGAGGAGTGAGTCAAGTTTGAAAGTGCTTCTGGCCTTATTGAGCCAGTGCTTTCTTTTGAGAATCGGGTCAATTCTTTAACTAAAAAAAACTTTTTGAAAGTTAAGACCATTCAGAAGAATTTGAAAATACCTTTCTCTTAATCAGTTTTGTTAAGTCAACTTGACTACTATAATTTGTTGTATATTGGTTGTTGAAGGCTAGTAGTCTGTCGATTACAGACACTTCAAAATTTGGCAGTGAGATTGATTTGTCAGGCTTTGAAATGGGATAGTGTGACTCCTTAAGTCAATTACATTGGTTTGCTATGGAGGCGAGATAATTGTTCAGGCTATATGTGTGGGTATATAATGTTTTATATAGGTTGGCCTCTGTATAATTAATGTCTTTATTATCATTTCTAGCCAACCAGTGGTGTTCAGAAATGATATTCTTCGTAACACTTTCAACGCTCTTTGTAAAAACCACAAAGTTTCATTTTTGAAGACATAATTAAAATTGTTAGACATGTGCACCAAGACTCCTGAAGAAGGCACTTTCAGTGGCGAAACATGGAGTATCAGGCATTATACTAGTATTTTGAATAGTGCATCATTCATGCATGCACAGGCTTTTTAAAAACCACTCCATCATTTCCACTCAACTGCACAATCTCATTTTTACTCTTATTTTATCCTGAGACAGGCACATCTGTGCCAAAAAATGGTGCTGTGTCGAGTCTTGAGTATTTCTTTCATGTTATTGCGCATTGTCTTTTATATATTGCAGGAAAACTTTTTCTGTTGATCTTAAGGTTTGTCCAGCCTTCCATCGTTTCCCACTTTTTGGTCGCTGCCTATTCCTCTCCTGGGACTTTTGTGCTCAGTTACCATCTGGTTCCCATACACTTTATGACAGAGACGACTGACCGATTTTGTAGCCACCCTCTGAACCGACTCCATCCTGTTTATATCTTTTTGAAGGTGCGATCTCCAGAATTGCACAGACTATCAAAAAACTCCAAACAGCCCAGAATACTGCCGCCAGACTCATATTTGGAAAACCTAAATATGAAAGTGCAAAACCCCTTAGAGAAAAACTGTACTGGCTCCCACTTAAAGAACGCATTGCGTTCAAGATATGTACGATCATACACAAAATTAACCATGCAAACGCCCCGATCTACATGCTGAACCTAGTGGACCTACCCAGAAACGCCACAAGAACATCCCGCAAATTTCTCAATTTGAACTTCCCCAGCTGTAAAGGACTAAAATACAAGCTGATGCATGCCACTACCTTCTCCTACACGAGCACGCAAATATGGAATGCTGTACCCACAGACCTGAAATCAATTGTCGAATCAAATAACTTTTGCAAATCTCTGAGGACATACATCTTCAACAAGGCCCACAACGAGAACCAACAGCTCCACTAATTCACTCTCCCAACCCAACCAGTTAGGAAAATCCACTTCTACTATCACCTGCCCAATCACTTCCTCTTTCTTTCCTACTTAATCTCTTCACACTACTAACTATATCTGATATTCTGGAATGACAATAGTCATAACAAAACTATGTAAGCCACATTGAGCCTGCAAATAGGTGGGATAATGTGGGATACAAATGCAATAAATAAAAATAAATGAGGCCTCACCAGAGACTTTCACAAGGGCACCGTCACCTCTTTTTGTTTTTTTCCTTTTCCCTGCTAGCCATTCCTCTCCCTATGCACAGTAGTATTTCATCCCCTATGCTATACTGCTTCCTTGGGTTTTTGCAAGTCAAGTGCATAACCATGCATTTTTTAAGCATTAAACTTCAGCTGCTGTACTCTAGACCAAGAGGTGTCCACCCTTAGCCCCTTGCCAGGTTAGATTTTCAGGATTTCCATTATGAATATACATTAGATCTGTTTGCATACAATGGAGGCAGTGAATGCAAATAGATCTCATGCATATTCACTGTCTATATACTCTCGGGTTTCACTATATTAGTCTCGACAGTTATACCAAATTTTACTAAATATAGTCCTTTTATTCATTGGGGAAATCCTGAAAATCCGACTGGATTGTGGCTCTCAAAGACTGAGATTGGACACTAACCATTTCTCAAACTTGCTAGTCCCTCCTTGTGTTATCCAGTTGTCTTCCATGGGTATATCCTATTGCAAATTTTGGCATCGCTCACAGTGAGGCGAACCTTTCCTAACAGCCCTTCTGCAATATTATTTATAAAAATGTAGAAAAGAACTGGGCCATGGGCTGATGCCTGTGGCACACCACTAGTAACCCTTATCCTCGAGAGTGAACTCCATTGTTGCCTCCCACTCAACCAGTTTCTGACTCCTGTTGGTCACTTTATGGCCCAAATCAAGGTCCCTCAGTTTATTATTCCGTGTTTCCCCGAAAATAAGACACTGTCTTATATTTATTTTTCCTCCCCAAAACACGCTAGGTCTTATTTTCTGGGAAACATCGGTCGCCTGGCCCCCCCTCCGTCGCTCCCGGAACTAACCTGAAGCTCCTTTCACCTTCGCAAGTTCGGATTCGGAGCAGCAAGCAACAGCAGGGCAGACCTCTCCTTCCTTCCGTGCCCCACCCTCGCCTGACGTTATGTTACGTCAGGCGAGGGCGGGACACAGAAGGAAGGAGAGGTCTGCTATGCTGCTACTCCAATCCGAACTTGCAAAGGTGAAAGGAGCTTCAGGTAGTTCCGGGAGCGACGGAGGGGGGGCCCGGCGACCTCAGGTGGGGGGGCGCGACCTCGGGTGGCTCTCGGCGGCCCTGCTTAAAAAAAAAAGTTTGGTAGGTCTTACTTTTGGGGGATGTCTTATATTTTAAATTTGCAGGAAAACCCCGGTAGGTCTTATTTTCGGGGTAGGTCCTATTTTCAGGGAAACACGGTAGTAGGTGCTTATGCAGAACCTTGTCAAAGGCCTTGCTGAAATCTAAGTGCACCACATTTTGCACTTTTCCCTGATTCAACTCCTTGGTCACCTATTTAGAGAATTCCTCTGAATATGTGTACAATATTTCTTTATTTTAAAAATGTTTCAAGTTAATAAGTAAGAGAAACTGTTTCCACATGGGAACATAGCCAGGTTCTCCCTGTAGTTCCCAGCCTCCTCGTTTGCTTTTGTAGAGAGGAACCCTGAGATAGGAGGAGTCTGTGGGGATGTCTAGCTCCTTTTCTTGCATGTCTTTGTATATTTATTTTTAATTTATTTTTAAAATGTATATATCGCCTATAACCTAGGTGATTTACAATTTAAAACATACATAAGAAAAACAAAAACTAGATAGTAACATATCACACAGCACACACACACACACATATATATATATGTATATACAATGCACTCCATTTAAGTGCACGCCGGATAAGCACATGCTCTGTTTAACTGCATGCTGTACTTCAGTCCCGTTTTTGGTGCCATCAATTTCTATGGGGACAAACTTCGGTTTAGCGCACCACTGATAAGTGCAAGATTCGCTTATATGCATGGTTTAAGACCACTCCTCTGCAGGAAAGACGCCACATAAGCGCATGCATGGAATATGGATAAATTTGAAATCTCATTGGTTAACTGCCACAGGCAGAATAAGTGAAAGAAAGTTGTTAGAGTGTACACTGGAGTCGTCGTCATCATCGCGCAACTGTAAGACTTTAGCACTGGTTGAACAAATAGAAGTTCTTTAAAAAATTAGAAAACAAACAAAATCAAGCATCTATTGCTAAAGAATATGGTGTCAATCCCAGTCAAATTTCACGTATCTTGAAGCACAAAGATCAGCTTCTAGAAGACTGGCAAAACAATACAAATCCACACAGGAAATGTAAACGGGCGGGAAAAGCTGAGGATGTAGAAGATGCTCTTCTTCTGTGGTTTTCTCAAGTCAGGAGCAGACAGTTTCCTGTCAGTGGTCCACTGCTTATGGAGCTTATGGAGAAAGCTAATCAGCTAGCTGAAAGTCTTGGACAAACTGAATTCAAAGCCACTGTTGGATGGTTGGAAAGATGGAAGGAGAGGAACAATATAAAATTCAAGAAACAGCATGATGAAAAACAAGACGCTGATGACTTTGGTGCTGAAAATTGGGTTGTTTCAGTTCTTCCTACCATGTTGAACGAGTTTGCACCTCGTGACATTTTCAATGCTGACGAAAACAGTCTCTACTGGCGAGTGATTCCTGATGGAACGCTTGCATTCAAAAAAGCCGAAACTACAGGAAGTAAAACGTCGAAGGACCGACTGATGATCCTCCTTTGCTGCAATATGGATGGGAGTGAGAAGTTGGAACCACTCGTCATTGGAAAGAGCAAACAACCCCGTTGCTTCAAGAATGTTAAGCGACTTCCTGTGTCATATGAGGCTAACGCAAATTAATGGATGACTGGGGAAATTTGGACGCAGTGGCTAAAGAAGTTAGACACTAGAATGCGGGCACAAAAGCGTCAGATTTTGTTGCTTTGTGATAATTGTGCTGCACACAGTGATGATGTCAGGCTGTCTAACGTCAAGGTGGTCTTCCTGCCGCCAAACACTACCTCTCTGATCCAAACTATGGATCAGGGCATAATAGCCAATTTCAAAAAAACATTATCGGGCTCTTGTGCTACGTCATCTGATGAGCGTTATGGATGACCAGACTGGCAAGGATAAACGTGCTGTTGAACTGGCTCATAATCTAACACTGTTGGATTCCCTACATATGCAGAAAGAAGCCTGGAATCATGTTACACAGGCAACCACTGTGAACTGCTACAAGCGGGCAAGCTTTGTTAGGGATGAGGAGAAAGACGAAACAGATGCAGCAGTTGCAAACGCGTCAGATGAACAGGCTATTGCCATCCCAGCCAGTGTTACTGAAGAGGAGTTTCATCACTACGTAGCTGTTGATTACGATCTACAAACAGCTGACGACAGCACTGATATCGAGATATGCGCCTACACGCAGGTAACGGCTGATTGTGAAACAGATGATGAAATGAGCAGCGAGGCACATGCTGACGAAATTCAACAACCTCCTGTCACCTTTGCAAGAGCGCTGGAGAGTCTCAACACCGTGCGGGCCTATCTGGAGGCCACTGGATGTCAGTGCTATGACAGTTTTTACCGTCTGGCAGACCAAGTCTAAGGAACTCACAGACACAATAGTGTACAGAGGACTATAACTGATTACTTCAAGTAAGCCTAACGCCAGTTAACAGAGACTGTATACTGTACGTATAATAATAAACAGTACTGTACATATGTTTATCAGATGTCAAGCTTCTTTGGGTCACAACGGTTAAGTGCACGCGCTGGTTAACTGCATGTATTTATTTGGTCCCAGACCCTTGCACTTAAGCGGATTGCACTGTGTGTGTGTGTATATATATATATATCTCAAAAGTATTGCTCTGCTTCATATCCATGTCATCCACTGCTATTACATAAAAGCTTCTGCAAAGAACTGTGGTTTTAACATTTTCTTAAACTGAGCCTAAGGACAAGTGCATTGCATTCTCTGAGCGCAAAGCTTGTCGTGGATTATAAACACGAATGGCTTCAACGAAATACTGCAGGGCTATTGCATATAAAACTTGATGAATCAAGTTTAATTCCTTTTGTATTCACAATTAGTGGTAGCCAGGAATTTTCTGCATTCAGATTTTGCTCCAGACTGATTCTTAAACGTTTGTTTCTCTCTCCAGTTTCTGATTGGGCTGCTGTTCTCCATTCTCTCCGATATCCTCATGTTTGCACTGTATTATGAATCTGCAGAGAATATAGCAAGTAGTCATGTTTTGAGGGATTTATTTCGCTTCAGTGCTGGCATGGCTATCCTTAGCCTGCTCATCAAACCACTGTCCTGCTTTTTCATATATCATATGTACCGAGAGCGAGGTGGAGAGTACAACATCAGTCTAGGTAAGCAGCTCTGTCCTCTTTCCTGGGCTTTGATGTATCCACCATGTTTGCATACAGTTATTTCTTGTTCACTCCTTCAGTCAGTTGAGCTGGAGTGAGCCCTGTGATGGTTTTTCCTCGCCTTTTTCTTTTCCTATTATCTTCCATTTTTCTTGTACATAAATCCACTCGCAGAAAGTAAGTCTTAATTATGCTGCATGCTTTGAATTCCAAGCCATCAAAGGGAAATGTTTGTGTTCAGCATGTGTGCTCTGGTGTGCTTGTGTATGTCATGTGTCAGCAAATAAACACAAATATATGACCCGAGTTGCTTCAGTCTCAGCAATGTGTACACAATAAGACCAGTATTCAGTCAGTGAATGTATAACTTCTCTGTCCACCAGGGGCTTAGCTACGTGGGGCCATGGGGGCATAGGCCCCCCACAGATTTAGCCCGGGCCCCCTGCCGCCGACCCTTTCGACCTCCCGCCGCCGTCAGGTACCTTTGCTGGCGGGGGTCCCCAACCACAACCCCCAGCCGAAGCCCTCTTCAGCGCCGTTCTCCAGTGCATTGCTGATCTGGAAGGATTCTGTTTCTGTGAGTCCTGACGTACTACATGTACGTAGGAATGTGCAGGACGTCAGGACTCACAGAAACAGAATCCTTCCAGATCAGCAATGCGCCGGAAACCAGCGCTGAAGAGGACATCGGCTGGCAGGGGTTAGGGACCCCCGCCAGCAAAGGTACTACTACTACTACTTAACATTTCTAGAGCGCTACTAGGGTTACGCAGCGCTGTACAAATTAAACAAAGAAGGACGGTCTCTGCTCAAAGGAGCTTACAATCTAAAGAACGAAATGTCAAGTTGGGGCAGTCTAGATTTCCTGGGTAGAGGTGTAGTGGTTAGGTGCCAAAGGCGACATTGAAGAGGTGGGCTTTAAGCAGTGATTTGAAGATGGGCAGGGATGGGGCCTGGCGTATGGGCTCGGGGAGTTTGTTCCACGCATGGGGTGAGGCGAGGCAGAAAGGGCGGAGCCTGGAGTTGGCGGTGGTGGAGAAGGGTACTGAAAGGAGGGATTTGTCTTGGGAGCGGAGGTTACGGGTAGGAATATAAGGGGAGATGAGGGTTGAGAGGTAAGGAGGGGCTGCAGATCAAGTACATTTGTAGGTTAGTAGCAGAAGCTTGAACTGAATGCGGTACCTGATCGGAAGCCAGTGAAGTGACTTGAGGAGAAGGGTGATATGAGTGTATCGGTTCAGGCGGAAGATAAGACGTGCAGCAGAGTTCTGAACGGACTGAAGGGGGGATAGGTGGCTAAGTGGTAGACCAGTGAGGAGTAGGTTGCAGTAGTCAAGGCGAGAGGTAATGAGAGAGTGGGTGAGAGTTCTGGTACCTGACAGCGGCGGCGGGGGAGGGTTGGCAGTGGCAGGAGGGAGGGGTCGAAGGGGGGATCAGCGGCGCCGAGGAGGGGGCTAAAATGTGCCCCCTCACCTCGTGCTCTGGACCCCCCTCCCGCCAAAGGCTGGCTACGCCCCTGCTGTCCACTATTGAAGGGAGAATTGTTTTTACATTTTTATGCGTACTTCATAAAATTCTGTATGGTATTTTGCTTATGTCCATTTTCAATTTGTACCCTCTGGGAGAAGTCACAGAAATTGTACTAATCCCATTTTTTCATTGTCTTCTCCTAAAGAGAAAAAAAATCCTTAACATTATTTCATGCCTCTTTAGCTTACCAAGCAGTAAAAGCTTGGAATGATTTAACCAAAGGAATTACAAGTTTTATTTTACTTTTCAAAAATGTTTAAAACCCTTTTTGTTTTGCAAATATGTTTTAAGAACCTCTTCTTAATCTTTA
The DNA here is from genome assembly GCF_901765095.1 of Microcaecilia unicolor. Classification (NCBI taxonomy): domain Eukaryota; kingdom Metazoa; phylum Chordata; class Amphibia; order Gymnophiona; family Siphonopidae; genus Microcaecilia; species Microcaecilia unicolor. Next base: position 63,656,489 of record NC_044043.1, on the reverse strand, counting down.
GAGTGATTTTTGCAGGTATTTGTTTTCTAATTATTTTTAAATGATTATAGTTATTTACACCCCCTGTTTACAAAGCTGTGCGGCAATTCCAACACCTCGAAGATCTCAACTCATTAAACACGCGTGAATGTAAAGACTTCCTTCAACTATGGGACCTTCACTAGCCAAACATGCAGCCAACCCACATCAAAGGACACACACTAGACATTATTACACACAAATTCTCCCCTGACTCAAACCTTGTATTAACAGATACAGAATGGACAGCTACACCTTGGTTCTACCACTACAAAGCAAATCTATCCCTACAATGGTGAATGAAAGTCTCACACCACAAACAAGAGCGAACAACAAATACCACGAGAGGTAAAATAAATCCATTAACATTCTGGGAACAATTCTACAATAATGAATGGACTGCACTAACAGATTCAAACCAATTTCTACAAGAGTGGGACAATAGATGCAGAAGCATACTGGACAACATAGCACCATTCCAAACCAGAACTTCACATAGAAAGAACTCAATACCATGGTTCAACGAAGAATTGAAAATACTAAAAACACAAGTTAGAAGGCTAGAACGAGCATGGAATAAAAAGAGAGACTCCGCATTCAATGATTGGAAACAACTTCAAAGAAAATACAAATACTCCATAAACAAACTAAAAGATCATATTACAAAACTAAAATCGGAGCAGACTACAAGGATACACACAAACTCTTCCAACTCATGAACAAATTAATAGACACTGTACCGGTGACCTCTAACAGCACAAATACACCAGCAGCCGACAATCTTGCAAAATACTTCAAAGAGAAAATTGAAAAATTACGAATCATGAAGCCTACTAATACCAACGAATACGTCAAACTCCTCGACTGCCTAGACCCAACCCTTGGTGAATACCTAGCTGACAGAACCTGGACCAACTTCAACACATTATCAGACAACACCGTCACCCAAACCCTTAAAAAGTTCACCAAGTCACACTAAGTTAGACATATGCCCCAACAACCTCATAAAATTTGCCCCTCAACAATTTACATCAAGTCTTACGGAACACCTAAACTACATGCTACAAAATGGACTCTTGCCAAAGGATAAAGGAAACATCCTACTCACCCCTATACCCAAAGATGCTAAGAAGAGCTCAAGTGACCTAACCAACTACCGCCCAGTAGCATCCATTCCTCTAATAACCAAACTAACAGAAGGGATGGTAACCAAACAACTCACCAACTACTTAAACAAATTCTCAATACTTCACGACTCCCAATCAGGTTTTCGAGCTAACCACAGTACCGAAACAGTACTAGTCACTCTCCTGACTAAATTTAAACAAGCTATAGCAACAGGCAACAACATACTTCTCCTGCAATTCGACATGTCCAGTGCCTTCGACATGGTTGATCATGGAATATTACTTTATATCCTGGAATACTTCAGAGTCGGAGGTAATGTTCTTAACTGGTTTAAAGGATTCCTTACCACAAGATCATACCAAGTGGCATCAAACTTGACTACGTCAGCCCCATTGATACCTGAATGTGGAGTCCCTCAAGGATCTCCCCTCTCGCCAACCCTCTTCAACTTAATGATGACACCCTTAACCAAGTTACTATCCAACCAAAATCTCAATCCATACATTTATGCAGATGACGTAACGATCTACATCCCATTCAAACATGATTTGAAGGAAATCACTAATGGCATCAACCAAAGCTTCCATACCATGCACCAATGGGCGGACGCATTTCAGCTGAAACTCAACGCTGAAAAAACACAATGTCTCATACTCACAACATAACACTAGTGAATTCACTACAATAAATACACCAAACCTGGCCCCCCCCTGTCTCAGACACCCTGAAAATTCTTGGAGTAACCATTGATCGAAACCTTACTCTTGAAAACCATGCGAAAAATATAACCAAGAAGATGTTCTACTCTATGTGGAAACTTAAAAGAGTAAGACCTTTCTTCCCAAGGACCATCTTTCGCAACCTAGTACAGTCAATGGTACTGAGCCACCTAGACTATTGCAGTGCACTCTACGCCGGTTGTAAAGAGGAAATCATCAAAAAACTTCAAACAGCCCAGAATACTGCAGCCAGACTCATATTCGGAAAAACAAAATATGAAAGCGCAAAACCCCTAAGAGAAAAGTTACACTGGCTCCCACTCAAAGAACGTATTGCATTCAAGGTATGCACTCTCACTCATAAAATCATTCACGGAGATGCCCCAGCCTACATCTTAGACCTAATAGACATACTCCCCAGGAACGCTAAAAGATCATCCCGCACATTCCTGAATCTTCACTTCCCCAGTTGTAAAGGTCTAAAATACAGACTAACGCATGCGTCCAGTTTTTACTAACTGTGCACGCAGCAATGGAATGCACTACCGCTTAACCTAAAAAATATTTACGAACTAACAAACTTCCGGAAATCACTAAAGACCTACCTCTTCAACAAGGCATACCACAATGATCAATAACTGTAAATGTAACACTTCTCACTTATCTATAACTTAGAGTTGTGACCCTCTCATATTTGTTTATCTCATCTTACTATGCAAGACATGTTCTCTATGCAATACTAATGTTATCTAATCTGGTAAGGCGGTTGCTTTAACGACATATTGTAAGCCACATTGAGCCTGCAAATAGGTGGGAAAATGTGGGATACAAATGCAATAAATAAATTATGGAATTTATGAGAAATGAAAAAATAATAAATTGGAGAAACTATTTCTTTTTTCATTCAATGCATAGTTAATCTCTGAGATTTATTGCTGGAGGATGTGGTAAAAGTAGTTGCATATCTCAGTTGAAGAAAGTTTGGACAAATTCCTAGAAGAAAGGTCCATCAGGCACTATTTTTCCTGGGGTTGGTAGCATAGAATCTTGCTGCCTTTTAGGATTCTGCCAGGCCTTGTCTGGCCACTGGAAACAGGATGCTGGGCTAGATGGACCCCAGTTCTGATCCAGTATGGCAATTATGTTCGTTCCCTGCTTTTCTCCCTTTAGTGCCATGGAAACCTTATAATTTCCAAATTATCTATATCCCTTTTTATCCATGGCAAGTAATTAAACAGTTTAAGCAAGAGCTAAAAACTCACTCCGTTTGTGCAAGCTTACGGAGTTGAGAAAGGATAAAGATCATGATAGCAGCTAGTTAAAATGTTTTATAGTTTTTTTGTATGTTTTTATGTTGGTAAATTGTACATTGTGTACGTGAAAGTGTAAACCACCAAGAACTGCTGGATTGAGCGGTATAGAAGAGATTGAAATAAATAAATTGTTGCTGAGCCTTTACAAATCTACCTTTGCTCAAGACTCTGATATTTATTGACCACCAATCTCCATCTGCTGGATTTGATGACATTGAGGGGCATAATCGAAAGGGACGCTCAGGTTTTGCTGAGGACATCCTCGCAAAACGTCCCAGTGGAGGGGCAGGGAAACCCGTATTATGGAAACAAGATGGACGTCCATCTTTCATTTCAATAATACGGTCGGGGATGCCCAAGTCTTGAAATTTAGGTTGTCCTTAGAGATGGTCATCCCTAGACTTGGTCGTTTCTGATTTTTAGCGATAATGGAAACTAAGGACGCCTATCTCAGAAACGACCAAATGCAAGCCCTTTGATCATGGGAGGAGCCAGCATTTGTAGTGTACTGGTCCCCCTGACATGCCAGGACATCAACTGGGCACCCTAGGGGGCACTGCAGTGGACTTCAGAAATTGTTCCAGGAACATAGCTCCCTTACCTTGTGTGCTGAGCCCCCCAAAACCCACTACCCACCACTGTATACCACTACCATAGCCCTTAAGGGTGAAGGGGCACACCTAGATGTGGGTACAGTGGGTTTCTGGTGGGTTTTGGAGGGCTCACATTTACCACCACAAGTGTAACAAGTAGGGGGGGGATGGGGATGGGCCTGGGCCTGGGCCCGCCTGCCGGAAGTGCACTGCACCCACTAAAACTGCTCCAGGGACCTGTATACTGCTGTGATGGACCTGAGTATGACATTTGAGGCTGGCACAAAAGATTTTTAAAGATGTTTTTTTGAGGGTGGGAGGGGGTTAGTGACCACTGGGAGGGGGGGAGTAAGGGGACATCATCCCCGATTCTCTCCGGTGGTCATTTGGTCAGTTTGGGCACCTTTTTGTGTCTTGGTTGTAAGAAAAACAGGAGCAGGTAAAGTCGTCCAAGTGCTCGTCAGGGACGCCCCTTTTTTTTTCCAGTATGGGTTGAGGATGCCCATGTGTTAGCCACACCCAAGTCTCACCTTCCCTATGCCTCCGACACGCCCCCATGAACTTTGGTCGTCCTCACGACAGAAAGCAGTTGGGGACGCCCAGAATCGGCTTTCGTTTATGCCGATTTGGGCAACCCTGTGAGAAGGACACCCATCTTCCGATTTGTGTCAAAAGATGGGCATCCTTCTCTTTCGAAAATAAGCCTGATTGTGTGTTTGTACCTGTGACTGGAGCTATCAGAAGCCCAAGGTTTCATTAACTACTTTTTAGGGAGAGATTGCTCTATTTAAGGACAGACTCTAAGGCATACATTCTGTTCTGTTCATTTTTTTGATATCCCCATGTAACAGTGTCTTTCGTACCTCCCCACACAGGTTTCACTAATGGGAATCAGGATTGTAGTGCATACCAATCTATTGATCATCAAAATGCTCCAACAGAACAGGTCAACAAGACGGTTCCTAGTCTTTATTGAGATCTCCTTCCCAGCATCATCTTTCTGAAGTTTCTCACCTGTGTTTCCAGCCAGGCAAATTTGAACTAGATCAGCAAGAGACTGGACATATTTGGGTATGTCTGCAGAACTGTTGTATGGAGTCTGCTGGATCTTCTCTTGGTGCCTGAACCAATGTAGCCCTTGCAAAATGGACACCCCAGTATGGTGGAGAACTTTGAGCAAGTTTTGGGGACAGCAATTAATATTAGCTTTGTGATTTATTGGGGGACAGAGGTAGGATGATAGTTGTCATTGGCTCAGGGGAGCAGAAAAGCAGCAGGTGTTAGGTGTGTGCAGGGAACAGGAGGAAGAAACAGATTAGCTCTGTGCTGGGATTTGGGCGAGGCTGGAAAGAGGGGAGATAATAACCTTCATGGCTTTATGCAGGGGCAGGGGAGGGATCATCAGCAACCACCTTTGTGTTCTATCCTTTACTGTTTGAAGATCTCACAATGCTTCTTATATATATATATATATATTTTTTTTTTTTTGTGGGGGGGTGGTTATAAAGGCAGAGTGGGGCAATATAACAAACATTCAGATATTTATAAAGTATATGATGAATAAGACAAATGATTTTTCCAGTAGAAAGGAAGGCTTAGAACGAGAAGTCATGATGTAAAGCTCTGAGGGATTAGAAAGGGGAGCAGGGTTCATGTAAAGGGTGATGGATTCATGGAAAGACTTTCTAGTATGTGTAGTGAATGTGAAAACAGTTAACATACCCAAGAAGGCATAGGATAAACACAGAATCCTTAGAAGAAGTTTGTGCATGTTAGAAACATGACGCACCAGCACAACGCTTCCAGCACTCACCTTCCATAGAGAAAAGCCAGTATAGTTCAGGGTTAAGTTGGGTTTTTTGTGCTTACTTTTTCATTGATGGCTCCACGGCCAAAGCATGAACTTGGCTATCTTCTGTTGCGAGGTAAGGGAGCTGTCAAAGTGAAGCTATTTGGCCTGTTAGCCCCAGGTGTCCCACGCTTCAGTTTGCCAATTCTGTTGCCTTCCCAGCAGACCTTGGGCCTTTGTCTTCCGTGAGATTGGCAGGTGGGTAGGAGATAGAGAGGAGGCGTGGCAGCAGGGACAGCACAGCACTTCACTCTCCTTGCTTGCCCTCATCTGCCTGCGTGCAGATGTGCACAGATTGATGTGGACAGACAGACGACATCAACAGTTGGTGCTCAAATATTTTACAAAAAGTGCCAAAAAATGTGAAGAGGTGGTAGCAGCATGATCTAGTGACCCTTGTCAAACAGTTCAACAAAGAGTGTTATTTCTGTCTTTGCCATTCAATCAAAAGTCCTGGCAGAAACGGGCAGCCAGCTATCTGGAAGCCTGGGAACACAGGATTAACAAAGTTCTAGTGAAAGTGGATGTGCTCATGTAACTGAGTCTGTGTGCCAGGCAGGGGACCTTGGAGCCTGGATGTCCAGGGAGTTTGGGTAGCCTTTTCAATTATTACAAAGCTTCATGATTAAATATGGGAACAGTGGGGTTCTGGTTGTAAATTTATCTGGGGATTTTTATATGCTCATCTACCCAAGATTGAGTACAAATAAGGAAGGTGACAAACGGTCCTAAATAATCTTATAAGTGGTCATGTTCTAGGGGTTGCAGGTGTGCTATATCCTGAGTAGTGTGTATAGAAATAAAGCAAGTGTGGTCCCTTAGTAGGTTGGGCTGTCCCACAGGTGCTGTGACAGACATTACAGATTGAATGAACCAATTGGTCTTTTTCCATAGTCATCTACGATGTGGCTGTGTAAGTCTTGGGCACGTGTGATATGATGCATACATTTGCCAACACAATAAGCATTAAAAATGTGTTCAGAATTGTAGTTAGGAACAGTGAGGATGAGAAGCTTTTCATGGTTGTGTAAATTCTGCAGGTACTTCTGCCCACAGAGATTTTGCACCAATAATTAAGCAAATTATCCATAGAAATTTGTGCCTGCTTTTTCTGCGCATGATCCTTGTATTGAAGACATAATATAAGAATAGCTATACTGGGTCAGACCAATGGTCCATCTAGCTCAGTATCCTGCTTCAGCAGTGGCCAATCCAGGTCACAAGTACCTGCAAGACACCCAAATAGTAGCACCATTCCATGCTACCAATCTCCAGGAACTTGTCCAAACCTTTTAAACCCAGATACGCTAACCGCTGTGCATATTGTTCCTTGACCTGCCCCTGGATCCACCTCTGCTGCCTGCAAATAAAAATATTTGCCTTATTGAACACTGTGGGCACTTTTGCCGTGGGCAGATTGCTTATTTTACCTGCCAAAAGGTTTCCCATTATTGACTTCCTCTGTGGTGATTCTCCTTAGCCTTTTACCTTTTTTTCCATCACCAATCTAATTTCCTCCCTCCTGCCACTCCTTGCTGTTTTTATTTCTGCACCCTGGTATCGAGGAGCCCCAGTCTGCTGCTTGTTCTTTTCCACCCTTCCTTTGATGCCTTATGGCCCTGTTCACTCTACCACCACCTCCTCCTTACTTCCCAGCATCTCTTTACCTCCCTGCCACATTTTCCCTCCCTCATCATTGATGTCTTTTAGCACCATACCCCCACCATGATGCTTCTCTCTGTATGCCTTGCCATTTCCTCTTATCACCTTCCCTAACACAGTGATACTACCACCTTAAGTTCTGCTCCACAACCATTAGTCATGTAGACTTGAACAGTATCACTCTCGCTGCTGGATGTGCACAGAAATGGATCTCCCTCTTAGAATCTGTTCAATAATA